>NC_140488.1:84435847-86835847 GCF_964271855.1 Acomys minous | reverse complement strand
CCCACTGCCTAGCCACTATGCTCAGTAAATGTGCTTAGACCTTGTGCTCACTGAGTTCTGGACCCTGTGGTTGGATCAGAAGGTATCCATTCCTCCACGGGAAGGGCTGAGGTTGTGGTACTCTGAATATCTCCGCCACTTGGTGTTGAGTCTGGGCACTTGAGGTAGAAATTGTTTGTCTCATGGGAGAGTCTGAGACTGGAGCTGAAGATGAGGTACCTGGAAAGTCTCTGCAGAGCTCGGCAGCAATAGTGGCAGCCGAAGTAGGAGCTGTGTGTCCCAACCCGAGAAGGTAATCACTTTAAGGAAGAGTCTGAGCTTGGTGCTGCAAGACCTGGTACCTGGAAAGTCTCCACAGTGTGGTGGTGGTACCGGGCACCTGAAGGACATGGTGCATGTCCTTGTCCCAGAAGGTAGCCACTTCACAGGAGAATCTAGGTTTGGGGGCCTGTAAGCTGCGGTTTCTGGAATGTTCTCACTCAATGATAGCCCTCGAGGTTGGAACTCTGTTGTCTGGGTACCAGAAAGTCTGAAGCTGAGGCTGCGCTGGTGGGAGCCCAGGAGTTTTCTACAGGTTTTAGCTGGGTGAAATGGGCTTGGACCCAGATTTTCCCACACTGTGGGCTCTTGTCTCACCCAGGAAAGATAGCCGTTGGAGTTTTAGGGTCCTCTGCAGTGCTATCTATTGGTCTGTTTTCAATGCTGTTCATTTACAGTAAATACCTGGCACTGCTATCTTGGATCTCGTACACTCATTTTATTATCTAAGTGTTTTGTATTTTCTTCATCAGCAGTCATCCCTCAAGTCAAATATTCTCAGTTAAGATGTCCTGCTTGTTTTTAGCCTGTGTGTAAACAGTCACATGGTTATTCTCCTTGTTATGTGAGCCTTCGGCAGTTCAATTTACTGAATTGGGACTTTATAGTATGGCTTTTCTCTGCTTGGTAAGGTAATAGCATATGTGATGCTAGTAGAGACTTGAAAAGGGCTGTGGTATTGAGCTTGTATGATGTAAGGCACACAGAGTGGATACTGATAATACTGATATTTACATTACTAAATGAAAAATAACTAACCATCAGAAATACAAACTAGTTTAGGGATCATCAGCTGACTAGATTCATGAGTGAATGTGAAGGTTAGATAATGTGAACAACTGTTATCTAGCTGAACCCGTAGAATAATGAAGCATTGGTTCTCATTTTTTTTTGAAAACAGAAAACTTTACTCAATTATATCCATCTTAAATTTACTAAATTGCCATATCAGCTACTGCTTCTATTTGCTTTCAACTATATTCTTCCTCAGAAATATTCACTTGTCATGGTAATTTTCACATAATCACATAAACAATGTGATAGAAATTAGGTTGAACAGTAATACATAGACAATAATAGACAAATACAATATTAATGGAGATTATTATTATTTTACAAAGACATCTGTGATAAAAAAGAATGTGTTGAATGTCATGTATGTGCCATGTAACACACAAACCTTGCAGCAGATATCATCTCTAATTTAGTTTGGACCCTACTTGTAGCTATGGAAATAAAGGCTCAGAGAATTGGAAGAGATAAGTGTAGTATTACAGTATATTGGTTGACTTTATCTCTTTCTCCAGAGACTTTGCTCTTAGAATGAAATTCATTGTGCTTTATTTTAAGGTCATATTTCAAGAAACCTGTGAATATAGTTTTAATTCTACCACAAATTTCTGCATAGTGATGAGAAGGCAAGTCACTTTTATGTATCTTTGTAGTCCCATGTTGCAACTTTTACTGTGGTCTTCAGTATCTGTTCTTCTCTGTGAGTAAACTGAAATCCTGAATTTTTTATATAATCACTCATTCTCCTTATGTTTCGTTATCATTTATCTTTTAAAAAATACTGTTTCTCAAGTGGGAATAGTGTTACCTCAAGACCCAGCTATACAAGTCCTGGGCATGTACCCAAAAGATGGACTTTTGCTCAACTATGTTCATAGCAGCTTTATTCATAATAGTTAGAATCTAGAAACGACCTAGATGTCCCTCAACTAAAGAATGGATAAAGAAACTGAGGTACATTTACACAATGGAATACTATTCAGCTATCACAGGAAGGAAATGGTAAAATTTGCAGGCAAATGGATGTAACTAGAAAAGATCGTCCTGAGTGAGGTAACCCAGACCCAGAAAGACACACGTGGTATGTACTCACTTATAAGAGCATATTAGTCCAACATAGATGGTCCTCGGAGAGACTCTACCCAGCAGGGAATCAGGACAGATACTGGGAATTGCAACTGGACTCTGGGAAAAGCATTGCGAGTTGTATTGAAGAGTGGGGCATTGTCAAGAGCTTCACAAGGAGACTATCAAGGCTGGTGGATCTGGACCAAGGGGGACTTGCACAAACTGATGCACCAACCAAAGATATTGCAAGGAGAGAACCTAGACCCCCTGTTCAGATGTAGCTGATGGACAGTTCTTTCTCTGCTTGGAGAAGGGGTGGGGGGGGGACTGCCTTTGACATGAACTCTGGTACCTGGTATTTGATCACTGCCCCTTGATGGAGAGACCTTGTGGGAACATAGAGGAAGGGTATACAGGGTATCCAGATGAGACCTAATAGGCTGTGGTCAGACAGTGGGGGGGCACCTCAACTGTCAGAAGTCTAGGGGAAGGGAAGGGGGCAGAAGAGGGAGGGAAGGTAGGAACAGAAAGATAAGAATGAGTTACAATCTGGATGTAATGTGAATAAATTTTATAATATAAAATATAGTAAAAAAGTAAGTAGAAACATTAAAAATACTATCTTTTTCTTCTCTAATATTTTAAGTTTTTAAATGGAACTCTGAAGAAGACTTGGAGACTGGATATGTTGGTATGGAGAAAAACAGTACTTGTTTGTTTTAAGGAAAATTCATACTTTTAAACCAATCTAGAATAAGTTCATGTACACATGTATTTGTTTACATATTCTGTGGATGTTTTACATGCTAGGTCATGCTGTAGTTATTAAAGGGTAAGCAGCAGTAAAAATGAAAAACATCCTTGACATCCTGAGCTGAGTTCTAGCTGGCAAGACAGAAGATAAAAACACAGAAAAGGGAATTCATATTATATAATTGACAGAAGTGCTATGGAAAGAAATAGCGATATTGACAGCTTCACAGACATGGGGAGTCGTTGCCTTCAACTGTATATCCACTGGTGACCCTACAAGGTTCAAAGGAATAGTTACTATACAACACTCACACAGTTGGCCCTGATTAAACTGCATGGATCATAGAAACAGAATCAGAAGTAATGAGTTTGGAAAAAAATATGGGTAGCGAGGATGAGTTAGGGATGAGAGAGAGTTAAGAGAGAGGGAGAAAGCAATAAAAATTCATTATACATGTGAATGAAATCACCAAAGAACACAAGTAATTTTCAAAGAATTAAAAAAATAAGTGGTAGGGATTTATATTTTAGGTAGGAAGTACATTACTCCATAGGTAACTGATATTTAAATAGAGCTTAAGTAAATTTAGATAATAAGTAAATATTTGATTTTTACCAATAAGGACTCAGGAGCCAGATGCTGAGGTGAAATCCTACTAGCTCAGAGAGGCAGAGAAAGCATCCAACTGACCTTCCTACTCAGCTCATATCCCAGATAGAAAAAGCCCTTTTTCCTCCATGCTGTCTTAAATATGTTCAACTCAAAGTTCCTCCTTTCTGATTACCCTGTCAACTGGTTTCCTGCTCTGCCTCTTGATCTAGGCTTAACTTTATTTAATTCTGTTTACTGAAAACTCTTGGATAAAACGTGTGTGTTAGGGTTGAGCCACAACTACGTGTTTACAATAAACAGAAAGCTGTTGGGTTAAAGGTATGTGCTAAGGCTGAGTGACACCACAATGAGAAACAGGTTTTCCATTTCACAATTTCAGGGTCCACAGTTGGATCAGATATCCTGCAACATTTCTTTCCTTTGTCTAAATAAATGACTCTCTAACACCAATCCATTATATACTATCTGGTAAAAAGTAAATTCACAGTGTCCATTCCATATGTATTTAGCAACCTTGAAGAAAGTAATCTACTATCTATCCTGTCTTGGTGAGTCCAAAGATCTGTATCTAAATCACTTTCTATCATAATTAAAACATTTTCTTATATCCTAAACAACTTAAGCTTAATTGTGGAACTATAACCATCTAATCTTCAACCCCATCAGAGACCCGAGCAGGATAAATAGTATCTGAATATATAGGAAGTGCAGAGCAATCAGCTTCTAAAACTATGGAAATGACAGAGACTGCTGGCCACCTGGACAGTCACCCAAGATTTGTCTGCAATGTTGGAGCATACATCTCTTTGGCCCAGTGGCCCAGAATATCTGACAGATTTATCCAAGAAGCAGGAATTATAAAGGACTTCTCTTTCCTTTCTTTGTGTCCTGCTTGACCATAGCTCAGACAGTATATTGTCAGCAGTTAGAGGAAGGGCAGTTTCTTGTGCGGTGGTAGCTTGACATATTTGAAGCAAACTCCATAAGATGATTCTTCGATGCTCAATGTTCTTTGAAGCAGTATGGAGATGCTGCCAGAAGCAGACATATCTCACTGTCAACAACTATTTTATTATTAAGACATCTTTAAATTCCATATTCTATAGGCCTCTGAGGCTTTTGGAGACCACATATTTATGTCAGTATATTTGAGTAGGCAAATGTTGCTTGTCTCTAGCTATTTACTATCTGATAAACTTAGAAAATATCCATGATTAACTAAACTAGTACTGAACAAAACCACAAGTTTGATTGATTATTAATTTGCCTTTATTTATTTTAAACAGCTTGTGATAGGAGCTTTCAAAGTGACTAGAACTTCACATTGCATTTTAAACAATTACATAATTACAATATCTTAAAAAGAGTTGATACATGGTATGTTATAACCAAAATATAAACTTAATTTTGTATCAGCATACAAAGGTCTATGCCAATGCAGCCAAATATAACTTTAACTCTGTATCAATATACAACAATCTATAACAATGTAACCAAATATAACTCTAACTTATATTAATATACAAAGACCTATACCAATGTAAGATTTTTAACTACTAATAGCTCTTCAATAATCTACCCACTTTTCCTATTACTTTATTATGTCTATATCCTACCTATTTTCTTTTCAACCCTTCTCCCCCTACCTAAGAAAGAAGAATACAGAAAAGAAAAAAAAAAAAGAAAGAAATCCCTGAGTCTAATCTTTTATATATTATTTCCTCCTTGACCAAGACCATTAACAACTTGCAACCAACCTCACTAAAATGACAACAATATCCATTGCCCATTGAATGATCAAAAACTGCCCACCCTACCTTTTGAGGATGGGGCATCACTCACTTAAAATTGCTTCCTGCTGATTTGGGACATAGTTTCTTTTGGGGGACAAAGAAATTGGGAAAATGGTCAAGTCATCAACTCTTAAGAAAGCTAGCTGTTTAATATTTGCTGTGTAGTCTCTATGTGTTGTGAAAATGTAGGCTTAAACGAAGTACTGACTGAAACAGTCTGTGAGTCTGAGTCTCTTAGATAGCCATTTTGAAGCTGTTGTGGATGCAGATTTGTGAGAAAACAGCCATTGAAGCAGTCTGTGAGTCTGAGTCATCTGGGCTACTTGTCTCCTTTGGTGTCTGATCTTTTTTCTTCAGATGTTTCATTTGTCCAGTGGTATCTGGATTCTTTATTTGGATGGTTTTATGCTCCTTGGAAGATAAAAACAAAACCCTGCCCCAACCCTGTCTCTGGAAGAGGTCGGACAGTGGTTGTTTTTTTTTTTTTCCTAACAACAGAAAAAGTATTATCTTTCAAGTGAAAAAAAATTCTTTGGAAAAATTGAAACTAAATATACCCTTAAGTTTATTTATTGTTACATTTTAATTTATTTATTATATTTTTATGTTTTAATTACAAAGGACATTTGCTTTGAATTTCAGCCAGCCTTTTGCAAAAGCCTTTTAAATTTAAATCACTGTAATTCTTATGTTCCTGCCTTTGTTTCCCAAGTGTTGGAATCAAAGGTGTATACCTCCCAAGTGCTGAGATTTAAAAATATGAACCATCATCACCCTGCTCATTGTAACTCTGCTGGAATAATGGTGTGGGCTACTACAACCATGCTCAAATATTTTACCTTAACTCCAAATTATTCCAATTCTTACAGATTTAGAAAAAGGAATTGAACTGTAGGAACCTTTCGAATTTACTTACAACATTTTATGTCTCTTAACATGTTTTTAACACCAAACAACAAAAGTATCCTTTTTATTTAAGAACAAAACTCAAAAGTTAGTGGACTATGTGGCAACCAACAGTCTAACATTCTAGCATGGAATTAAGACACATTTAATATTAAAATGTGTTGAAGGAAAACCCATTTTTCATTTCATGCCAGTAAGGCAAGTTTGCCTTTGGCAAATTATCATTTGAAAAATATTATTTTTTATTTTTATTTCTTCCTGCCTAACTAACCATTTTAAAAGGACAGTTGGCACCTTTGAAAGACCAACACCTGTCTTATCCTGGACAGTCTGTGACTGACCTTGATAATACCTTTTAATATTTTTAATGGAAACATTCTTTTTTATGATTTGTTTCTGAGGTTGGATGAATGTTAATCTGTGTTTTCCATTGCTGCAAAATAATCATTACCATAAATTCATGGCTATATTAGCAACATGTAGGCTTAATTTTCCAATTTGTCCTTCTAGCCCTATATACTTGACTCATCTTGCACTTTGTTTTATCTGAGATAAATTTTCAATCCCTAGAAACTGAATATATACTTCCTGAAGAGGCCAATCTGGATGACAAGATTTTGGTGAAATTATTGTCATATCTGTTCCCATGTATACTAAACCTTCAATTTCAATGCAATTTACTTGTATTTTCAGATTAGGTCTCCGATCATTTACAGATAATTTTCAAAATACTTGTTTTTTGGTCTCTCCTAGATTTTTTTTTTATCAGCTCAAGCTGTTGTGTTCTTGATTGCACCTAGAGCAGTGTGTTTTTAATAGTAGGTATTAAATCTTTTAATTGCTCTGCGGATAAGTTTCTCCAAACCTGACAGGGAATGATAGAATCGCATTTGATATTGGGGCCTGTGGGAGGCCCCCTCAGGCATTTCCCAATGGCAAATGGTTATCTTGACAATTCCTTGTTGATCTCTATTTATGTGTTCAATGCCAACCATTGGCACACCTTCTATATAGTCCATAAGACCAGACTCATCCTTTTTGGATTATTTCTAGAAGAAACACTGCTTCTGGGGATGTCTTGCCTATAGTTGCTTTTCAAGTGGCCATGCTTACCACAATTAAAACATCTGCTATTTTGAATTTTTAAAAGACTTTTAGAAATTACTTCTCCTATTAGACTAGTATCATAAATATGAGATCCAATATCAACTGTATCTCTAACCCATTCCTCTATTTGTGTTGATCTTGCCATTAAAGGTCTAATTACCCTTTTGCATTCTGAATTAGCATTTTTAAAAGCCAAAGATTTGATTAGTATTTTCCTGACTTCTGAACCTGATACTATTCTATTTACAGCTGAAGTCAAACTTTGTAAAAAAAAAAAAAAAATTAGTGAGGGCTTGTTTTGGACCTTATATAATTTTAGTAAATGACTTATACCTCTTACCTGATTTGTCAACATTCTCCCAAACACTTAAAGCTGCTAATGACATAGTGCCAAGATGTGATCATCAAATTCAAGCTGCCTTTGTAAATCAGAATATTGGCCTTCACCTAGCAACTGATCCTGGGAAATATTAATACCTCTAACCTGATTTCCTTGTTCTATGTCCCTAGCTTCACCTTTCTACCGTGTGTGTCATTGTAACTGAGGACCAGCTTCTAATATTACTGTTGACAAATATTTCTAGTCTTAGGGGATAATTCTGTTCTGAGTTACGAATGAATTTCATATCTGCTTTATATAGGATGAGTGGACATCATAGGAAATGGCTACTTCCTTAAACCTCCTCAAAACTAATATGCCTATCAGATTTCATTTAATTTCTCCAAAATGTTGGGGGGTACTTATCAGCTTCTGATATGTCTTATATAATAGCTGGATTTTCTAACAAACTTGGGCCATCCACTTTCAGTTTCATTATGCAATAATGTGGTAGACTCTTGTCTTAATTCCTCTGTTTGCATTTGAGAATTTTCCTTATTCTCACTTATAGATCGTTCCAAGACTTGTCTAAATTCCTCTGTAAGTCTTTCTAAGGCTTGCATCTTATCAATACACTTTTCATATTTTTTCTATATCTCTAAAGCTTTTTTCTTTGAGCAGGTACAGAAAACCACTATACCTATTAAGGATAAAATATGAAATACAAAAATTATAATAAACATAATTGGAATTTAGACAATTTCAGTTAAGCCACTTAGCTTTCTATTTTCTGCTTCTATTTTTAAGCCATCTAGAGTAGAGAAATACAGGATCCTAAAGTATTATGGTACTTAGTATCCTGAACTCTCTCCTTAAGGACTTCCTAGATAACCTACAAAATCTGATAGTTCTCAGTTTGTCTACAGCTGGAGTCATCTGTCTGTCTATGGAGTCTAGATACAAGTTGGAGTGCCAAAATGATGTTTGAAAGACAGAAAATACCAATTTTTTATTTTAACAATGATGACTCAGGAGCTAGATGATGGGGTTAAAATCTGTTAGCTCAGAGAGGCAAAGAAAGTACCCAGATGACCTTCCCACTCAGCTGATATCCCAAAAGGAAAAAGCTCTTCCTGATCAGCTCACATCTCAGAAAGTAAAAGCCTCTTCTATTCAGCTCATGTTCCAGAAGGAAAAGCCTTTTGTCCTCTACACTATGTTAAATACCCTTCAACTCAGTGTCACTCCTTTCTACTTCCTTTGTATGTTTCTAGCCATTCTCTGTATTTTTTCACTGTCTATGATTTTTTCACGTGTTTCCTTCCTGTCAATCTGTTTGCTTGTTCCACCTCTTGACCTAGGGTTAACTATATTTAGCTCTTGAATTAAAGGTGTGTGCTACAGCTGAGCCATGCCACAAGTACTTGCTTACAGTAAACAGAAAGCTCTACCCTATCAAAAACTCAGCAATACCACAATTAGGAACAGGTTTTTACAGTTCACAATCTCAGGGTTCACAATGGCACCAAATATCCTGCAACAGCGATGTCCTGGGAATTTGCATTTCTGAAGAGATAATGAGGGTACCTACTTGAAGTAAGAGCACAATGATTTTATAGTTCCTGGTGTTTGTGTTCCTCTGTGCAATACTCAGGAGCTATGATGGCTGACCATTATAGAGAGCCAAACATGAGGAAGTAAGATTAGATAAATGCTCAGAATATAAGTGAGGCAGACCTTGTAAGCCATGCCTAGATTATCAAGTTCACCAAAATCAGCTTTCTTTCTTTCTCTAAAATTCAATACATATATGAGAATACTGTTTACTGGTTTTTATGGCATGAGATTGGGCTTTGGAGTATCAAATATCTGCCTTAATTGTTGATAATCTTAAATAAAATATTGGTTTCAGTTGCAGTAACTTCAACAAGTTATCTTTTTCAGTTCTAATTTTCTGAGCTTTATGAATGGAATCCAAGTACTTACCTGTCAGGGCAATGACAATGTTCTAAGTTGAGACAGCATATGAATATACCCACCTTGGTGATAGAATGAATCTTGCCCTGTAATTGCTAATTTTCACACCTCTTTACATACCATCACCAAGAGAACATTGAGCATATTGAGTTCAACTATAGACTTTGAGTCTCAAATCTGTGTCTGTCATTGTATTGCACACCTTTTAGCAAAGCTGTCTGGAATGCCCAAGCTCATCAAATTATAACTATTGAACAAGTACAGTTCATTGTCTATTGATTACACCTCAAAAATGGTGTCTTTAACATGTGTTTTTATCACTTTCAAACATCTATCTACATGTTCCAATAACATTTTAAGCTAAAAGTAATCTTTTTGGGTTTTTTTTTTGAGGCAGGGTTTCTCTGGGTAATAGCCTTGGTTTTGTAGACCAGGTTGCCATAGAACTCACAGAGATTCACCAGCTTCTTCTTCCCTGAGTGCTGAGATTACTGCTGTGTGTCACTGTGCCCAGCTAGAAGTATCTTATGTTCTTAAGAGGAGACCAAGAACTCGAATAGGTGAGGGACAGCCTAAAGAGAGTAAGAACTATCTGACAGAAGTTACTCAGTGTTGGCCATCAGATCACTCTACTCTCATGGTTGTAGAACTTCACTGTGGACATTACCCAGCCACGGGTTGAGGTATACCATAAGACATTTTCTAGAGCCTTTTCTTGTGTGTAGTTCCCTACTTTCAGCTTTTGTTTTAAAATTTTACCCTCTTCAAATCCCTCCTCAACCTAAAGAATCCATAATTTTCTTCTTGAATTGTCACCAAATTCCTGAGTTGCCTTCTGTCAGGGAGGTAAGATATTGGACAGGCTCACTGCATTTGTTTTCTTGCTCTTAGGGCTCTCTATAATACAATGTATGCAGGCCTGTGTCTGAAAGCTCTTGTTTGTAGACTTGATCCAGTTTTCTATTTGTTGAAAATAAGAAGACAATTTTGTCCTCACTTATTTTGTCAAAGACAGAAGCCCATTGCTACTAATCTAATGGAAATTCCTTGCAGCATATACATCATACATTTCTCGTGTAGACTCTAGCAAAGGTATTTTTAAAAGTTCTGTGTTTGGAGACAGGAAAGAGCAGTTTGTTGTAACCTCAGGTTACTCTTACAGAGATTTGTGCATTCTATTGTGACAGTTATGTAAATCTATTCGCCCTATGTTCATGCATTGTTCATTCAGCACCAAATGAACAGAAAATAAAAATTTTTATAAGATCTGACTGGGTATAGTGGCACATGACTATAGTCTTAGTATTTGAGGGCTGAGATAAAGCCTGGTGACTAAGAAAACTTGTCTCAGAAAACACAAAGAGTTGGAGAATTGGCTTAGTCAGCAAAGAATCTACTTCAAATTCGTACACACCCTCCTTAGGATTCTTAGCATGCATGTAAAAGCCTGGCAAGGCAGCATGTACCTGTGATTCTGACACTGAAGTTTCAGAGATAATTAGATGCTTGTGGGCCAATGAACCCACAAATTGGTGACCATGAGGTTCAATGAGAGGTGCTATCTCAAAAAATTAAGATGGAGAATGATTAAATAAGACACCTTAAACCTACCTTTGGCTTCTATATGAGCACACATACTTGTTCACATGTACCTGCATGCACAACTCTATACATACATATGAACACACACACATACACACACACACACACACACACACAGACACACACACACACACACACACACACACACACACACACACACTCACAAACTATGATCAACACCACTACCACCGCAAAACAAAATCAAGAAGAAAACAACCAACAAACAGTAAAAGGTATGTCCCCACTTCAGTGTCTTTCCTTTCTCAATTTGTTTATTTTTCTTCTGGTACAAATAACATACAGAAATTTAATCCTAGTTAGAACAATGTGCAATCACTCTAATTTCACATTGATGCCAGTGCTGTCACTGTAGTACCTTAAGATGAGCATTGACTTCCTGCTGTGGAGGAAACAAAAGAGAAAGTATGCATGTCTTCTTAGCCTCATTCATTTTCAGAGACTTTTTATATGTAGCTTTCATCATGCCAAAAGGACAAAAAGAATAAATTTAATTAATGTCAATTAATATTCTTTATATTTTTCTTTTTGAACTTCACACGCCTGAGATATTTTTTTTGGCTTTTCTTTCATTATATCTTAGGATCACCAATAGAAGACCATTACTTTCTATTAAATTGGGTAGAGCTTACATGGGTCTTTCTACAATTTTGAAAAGATTAATACTTTAAAAAAAAATTCTATAAACCTTTAGTCATTCAATTTCATTTGTCTGTGAGCCAGAAAATGCAACCATAACACAGAGGCATGTACTTTTCAAACCATGTAACAAAGCATGTGTGTTAGCATCCATGTTTTATATTCACAGTGTTAACTTAGCTTCATCTTTTGAATTGGCTTATTCCTTTCACATTGCTATACATAGTCCAGTGCTTGACAAATATGTTTCAAAATCTTATTTCTCTTATTATTTTGTAGGTCTTAAATCAGTTCTATAGGATTTATGAAAATAAAAGGAATTGTGCCTGCAATAGACTTAGGTGGTGATTTTCATGTTGTTCATAGACTCTTGATATTAGAGTCTTTTTAAATTCCAGATTTAGACACAGCCATCATGAACAATAGCTCAAAAGAAGCCACTTTACTGCTAATGCAATTGTTAAGTGTATTGTTTTGAAAATGAAAACTTATGATTTGCAAAAAGTTCTTCAATCTGCACTCTTGGCACTTTGAATTGCATAAAATAACAGGAAAATGATAGCATGAGTCTTTCTTATGAGAAGTTGTTATTTTCCTTTCTAGAATTGCAATATGTGTATCGTTTTATTCAGATTGAAGTGCCTCATTCAAAACACAGAGGAAATTGTACAATAATTCTCACCCAGGATGAGGTTTCTTTCAATTGAGTAATATTTCTGTTTCTCAGCATGAAGTTAATTTACATAATTTGTCACACTTTAAGATAAAATAATGTATGAGTGTATCTGGCATATATATACTCATTTTAAAAATAAAATTATAGTCCTACTTAAAACATTGTGCAATCACTCTAATTTCACACTGATGCTAGTGCTGTCACTGCAGTCCCATAAGGATGAACATTGGCTTCCTGCAGTGGAAGAAAGGAGAAACATTCATGTCTTTTTAGCCTCATACATATTTGGAGACTTTTTAATTGTAGCTTCCATCATGGGAAGAGAAAAAGAAGAATAAATTTAACTAATATCAAATCATACATTTAGTATTTTTCAGTTTTGAAATTTTTTCTATAATCGGCATATAACTTGGATCAAGGGAATTATGCCCTGTTTGGGAAATAGTGCTGTACCATTGTACCATACTATGTTTTGTTCTGAAATGTGATATTTCACCAGATTAAAAACAAAGCATATTTTCTGTCTAGAGTTAGTCATAAACTCTTTTTAACAATTACAGAAATATACTTCATGCAGACAAGCCTGTTTTTCCATTTCTTACAAGAAAATGAAAAATAAAGAACTATTTGGAATTCTCTCATAAACAACAGAACAACCAACTGTAACAAATTTATTTAGATTCATTTAAAATATAATAATGTTATAAAACGTTAATGATTTATTTCTAACCTGTGTGATTTTGTTTTCCACTATTTGCTCTGAAATTTCTGGAAAAATAAAAAGCTAAGACATGGCATTATATAACTTTTAAAACTAAGAAACTCATATAGAGCTAGGTCTTATAGCTCAGAAATAGAGAAGTTGCCTACTGTATTGAAGGTCCTGGGTTCAAGCACGAAACAAAACAAACAAACAAACAAAGATAATGAAAGTGAGAGGGAGAGAAAGAGTCGGGAAAATAGAGGGAAGAGAGTAGAAAGAAGAAATGAGAAAAATGGCAGTGAAACAATATAAACTTAGAGACAATCTTTTGAAAAGCAGCATTTGAAAATTACATTTATTGTAAGGATAATTTTTAAAAACTTAATTTATTATAATTTATTCAGATTATGTCTGGAATATTATCCTCTTGCTGTATCTTCCAGCTCCCACCTTCCCTCTCTCTTCTGCCCTATGCTCCTCCCATAGACCTCTGACAGAAGGGAACCTCCTCCCCCACCATATGATCACAGCCTATCAGGTCTCATCTGGATAGCCTGCTTCCCCTTCCTCTGTGTGCCTGTTGGGCCTCCCAACCAAGGGAAAGTGATCAAATAGGGGCACCAGAGTTCATGTCAGAGGCAGTCCCTGCTTCTACAACCATGGAGAATGTGCTGTTCATTGGCTAGATCTGAACAGGGGGATCTTGGTTTACTGCATGCATTGTCCTTGGTTGGTGCATCAGTTTGTGTAGGCTCCCCAACTTGGTCCAGATCCGCCAGCCTTCATGGTCTCCTTGTGGGGCTCCTGAACCCTCCGGCTCCTTCCATCCTCTGCCCCATTCTTCCATACCACTCTCAGTGCTCCACACAGAATCCAGCAGTGAGTCCCAGCCTCTGTCCTGATTCCCCATTGGGTGGAGTTTCTCAAAGGACATCTATGTTAGGCTAATAAGGATAAGTTTTTTAAAACCTACATTTTTCTTTTAAATTTTATCTGTGCAATTCACTAATATTTCTTCTAAATATCAAGCCTGAAAGAACTTCTTGAATAATATTTCTTTACATAAGTCCATTTGTATCTCTGAGATATTATATCACTTTTCTTTTCATATTACAAGTAGTTTCCTCACTATTTTTCCTCTAAGTGATGAGCTTGCCAAAGCTCAGACCAATGTTTTGTTAGTCTTTGTCCTCAGATTATCTGTCTGAGGTCCTTTTTTACAGTAAAAGAAAATTACCCAAGCAATTGTTTTAAAAAATGAATGCTACCATACATACAAACCATACATACTTTTCTTTTCCTTTTTTTTGTTTTTTGTGGGTTGTCTTTTTTTAAATTAATTTATTCTTGTTACATTTCAATGGTTATCCCATCCCTTGTATCCTTCCATTCTTCCCTCCCTCCCATTTTCCCCTTACTCCCCTCTCCTAAATATTTTTCCTTTAACTGAAAACAGATTCTTTTTCTGACATAATATATCCTGATTACGGTTTCCCTTCCTTTGCTCTCTCTAGTTCCTCTGCCCCTCTCTTCCCATTCTTTTCATTAGAAAACAAACGTGTTTCTAAGGGATAATAATAAATTAAAATATGACATGATAAAACAAAAACTATCACATTAGAATTAGACAAGAGAAAAAATAAGGAAAACAACCCAAAGCATAAAAAACAGAGCCCAATTAATTCACACACTTGGGAATCCCATAAAAACAGGAAACTCTAAGTCATAATAGGTATGCAAAGGAGCTGGAGGGTAAAAAGAGAAAAGAAAAAATATATACTAAAATTAAATTAATTAAAAATAATAAGAAAAAACTAAGAAAGAAAGAAGAAAAGCCATGTCATGGCATTATGAGACAAGGAACCTCATTTTCTGTTGGGTATTTACTGTTTGGCATATAGCCTACCCTTAAGAGTGGGTTAATTCCCTAGTAAGACTCCCTTGGAGGAAACTATATTTTCATTTTCAAGTGGTCAATTGGAGATAGCTTCTGAGTTAGAGTGGGGAGCATGTGTACACTTGTCTTTTCTCCTCTAAGGCCCTATGTAATGTCAACCCATGCATGCCCTTTAGTCTACATGGCTTCACATATATATCTATCAAATTGATTAAGAGGGTCTTGCATTGCTGGTTTCCTCCATCTCCTATTGCTTTAAGACTCTTTCTGGCTCCATTTCCACAGGGTTCCCTGAGCTGTGAGAGGAGGGATTTAAAGGAGACATCCTATTTAAAGTTGAATGTTCCAAGATCACTCACTCTGCACAATGGCTGGCTGCAGATCTCTGTATTTGTTTCTATATGCTGCAGTAGGAAACTTCTCTGATGATGGCCATCATGTTGTGGTAACTCCCAGCCATTAATTCATTTAAAAACCACTGCTATAAAAGAATGTCATAAGGAGTCATTTTATTGCTACTTGTTTCTGAACAGTAGTATGTGATTTTCCCTCAGGTCCCTGGCCTATCTAGTCTCAGGTTTTTCGTCACCCAAGCAGTTTCAGGTTACATCTCATGGAGTGGGTCTTAAGTCAAACCAGATATTGATTGATTATTCCCACAAACTTTGTGGCACATTGCCCAAGCATATTTTGTACTAAGGACACTATTCTAGATCAAAGCATTTGTGGCTGGTTTGATGTTTATATTTTTCCTTTAGTTGCATGCAGAGTACTTTCCTTTACCAAAGATGCTAGCACATGGGTTGGAGGCTCTGTGTAGTCACTAGCTCAATTTCTCCATGTTCAATGAGTTGTGCAGATGTTGTCTTTAGCAATGAGGTCTTGTAGTCAGTTTGTTGAGAGCAACCAATAGTTTTCACAATAGTTTAGGTCTGTTGGGGATTCTCATGGCCAAAAAGTCAGTTAGTATTCCATAGTGTATATGTACCACAGTTTCTTTATCCATTCTTTTACTGAGGGACACTTAAGCTGTTTTCATGTTCTGGCTATTATGAATAAGGCTGCTATGAACATGGTTGAGCAAATTTTCTTGTTGTGTGCTGGAGCATCTTCTGGGTATATTCCAAGGAGTGGAATAGCTGGGTCTTGAGGAAGCCCTATTCCCATTTTTCTGAGATAGCACCAGATAGATTTCCAAAGTGGTTGTACTAGTTTGCATTCCCACCAGCAATGAAGGAGTGTTCCTCTCTCTCCACATCCTCGCCAGCATGTGGTGTCGCTTGAATTTTTGATCTTAGCCATTCTGATGGGTGTAAGATGGAATCTCAGAGTTGTTTTGATTTGCATTTCCCTGATGATTAAGGAGGTTGAGCATTTCTTTAAGTGTTTCTCAGCCATTTGATATTCCTCTGTTGAGAATTCTCTGTTTAGTTCCAAGCCCCATTTCTCAATTGGGTTATTTGGTTTGGTGGTGTTTAATTTCTTGAGCTCTTTATATATTAAACACAAGGAATTCCCAAAATTTGTGGACAAATGGATTGAGCTAGAAATGATCATAATGAGTGAGTTAACCCAGAAGCAGAAAGACTCAAATGGTATATACTCACTTATATCTGCACATTAGCCCAAGGGGCATGTCCCACGAAAGCCTTCACTTACCAGGAAACTGAGACAGATGGGAGGACATTCTATTGGGACTCTAGATGAGAGAAGCATGGGAGAATGGCAAAGTAGAAGGATCCAGAGGGTCCTAGAAGCCTACAAGTAGAACATTATGATAGGCATATTTGGGCCCAGGGGTCCCTTTCAAACTAAGGTACCAGCCAAGGACAATACAGGCGGTAAACCTTAAACCCCTACCCAGATCTAGACAATAGACAGAACACTCTCCACAGTAGAGTGGAGAGTGGGATATGACTTTCTCACATACTCTGGTGCCTCACATTTGACCATGTCCCCTGGAGGGGGAGACCTGGTGGCACTCAGAGGAAGGACAGCAGGTTACCAAGAAGAGACTTGATACCCTATGAGCATATACAGGGGGAGGAAATCCCCCTCAGGAACAGTCATAGGGGAGGGGAGTAAGGGGAAAATGGGAGGGAGGGAAGAATGGGAGGATACAAGGGATGGGGTAACCATTGAGATGTAACAAGAATAAATTAATAAAGTAAAAAAAAAGTCAGTTAGATGTAATGCTATCATAGTTGTGGAATCTTCGTTTGGTGCCAGAAGATAGACAATTGGGGCACTGTCTCCCCCAATATTTGATGATTTTATTTAGATTACCTTGATATATGTATATATTTTAGGAAGCTTCTACTGCATTAAGTTTCCATACTATCCTTTGAATGATCATAATTTTTGCTGTCTCATCCTGTATTTCCTTCTTCCTCCCTCTTCCCTCTTGATCCTCCATTTATATCCATCCCATCAATCCATATCTATCTATTCAATTTCCATTTCCTAGTGAAAACTATCTGTTGGGGTGATTTTCTCCATTTATTTTAATTTTTATGTAATTAATTTATTAAGATAACATCTCAATTATTATCCCCTTGTCTCCTCCTGTTCCTCTCTCCCTCCCTCTTTCACCCTATTTCCCTCTCCTGGGTCTGTGACAAAAGTGGACCCCCTCCCTCACCATATGGTCAAGCCACCAGGTAAAGATTGTCTTTGTATGATTCAAATGCTGATTTCTGTAACCAGAGAGTATTATAATTTTTATGAGGCATCACCAACCTCAGCATTTAATAAGCATTGTTCTCCATCACCTAATTGGTTGAATTAAGAGCTCAACCACCTATAGCAAAGGTGGGAGAGAATAGGCATGACTTCTGGCAGAGATATGGACTCTGGGAAAAAAGTTGAGGGGTGGAAGTCACCAGCCAGGCACAGAAGAAGCAAATGCCAAGACTAGAGACTAGAGACTGAGAGGTAATGAACTAAGTGGCCAAACATAGGTTAATACAAATGGGTTAATTTAAGTTATAAGAGTTATAAGAGGTAGTTGAGAACAAGAGTAAGTTAAGTCCTCAAATTATTTCAAATAAATTTAAGTATCCATTATCATGATTCAGAACAGGAGCAAGCATAGAAAGTCCTTATGGTTTTAATTGGCATCTGATGTTTAGCTTGTAAATCCAAGCTTAGGGCCTGAGAAAAGTTCCAAAAAGTCCTGTGTGGACACTGGGGGAAGAAGCACTCCCAGAAGTCAGACAAGCTTTCTACTGAAGCAGAGTCTGAGGCACTCACAAAATCTGGAGCATGGCTTCTCTAAGAGATCTTGCTGAGCAGGGACAGAGGAACCTGAGCCTGAATGCACTTCACAGATATGGTTCTTATAAGAGCTCCTTCTGTGCATTCTGGTGCTTGTGTGACCCATGAGATAACTCAGAAGCCACACAAAAAAGCTTATAGCCACACAGACGCATGGAGGTGGAAGAGAATCTTAGTGGCTGCCATTGGTAGACATGGTGAAGATGGCGGGAAAAGCAAAAAAGCCATCAGACTTGATAAGGTACTTGGGAAATTCTTTAAGAGAGAGTTAAGTAAAATTAAAAAAGAATAAGTTACATAAGAATGGAAAACACAATAACACATGGTGTTTGGACCCTTTATAATGTTATCTTAGAAGGTTTAAAAATAACAGAAAATGAAAAGATAAAAGACTTAACTGAGATTGGCTCAATACCAATTATGATTATCATCATTTTGGTATTTCAGATTTTATTCTTACTAGATGCAGTGAATTTTATGTCCTCACACACACAAAAAAGAAGATTTAGAGATACAGGAAAAAGAAAAATATGAAAAGTAGATTGGTAAGAGACAAGCTTTAGAAGAAAAATTAGAAAGACATAAATAAAAAGGAGAAAATTATTCAGAAACAGAGTAATTAAGACAAGAGCCTACTATGCCACTGTAGAATGAAATTAAATAAAGCCAGCCAAAAGTTGTTAGAAAACCAGTCTTGCTTTTTCAGAAAATTGGGAAAAGTGTTATCTCAAGACCCAGCTATGCTCTACCATACAATAAGAATATTTGCTCAACTATGTTCATAACAACTTTATTCATAAAAGCCAGAATCTGGAAACAACCTACATGGACCTCAACCAAAGAATGGATAAGGAAACTGTGGTACATTTACACAATGGAATACCATTCAGCTATTAAAAACAAGGAGATCTTGAAATTTGCAGGCAAATGGATAGAACTGGAAAAAATCATCCTGAGTGAGGTAACCCAGACCCAGAAACACACGCATGGTATATACTCACTCATAAGTGGATATTAGCCCAACAAATATGTCCTCTGAGAGACTCTACCCAGCAGGAGAACATGCCAGATTGGTCTCACTGCTGGACACTGGGTTCAATGGTTTAGTCCATTATTGTCATGGCAGGAAGCATAGTGGAGTGCAGGTAGACTCAGTGCTGCAGAAGCAGTTGAGAGTTCTACATTTAGATATGCAGGTGGTAGGAAGAGAGAGATATTGGGCCTGACCTGGGCTTTTGAACTCTCAAAGCCTAGTTCCTATGACACCCTTCCTTTAACTAGGCCATACTTTCTAATCCTTCTCCAACCGTTTCACTCTCATGACTAAGTATTCAAATATTTGCACTTATAATGGTTATTGTCTCAAACCACCTTTTTTCCTGAAGTGATATCCACCCTTGATGTTAAGGTGTGATTTTTTGGATGTAGCAGAAGAATAGATCTTATTTATGCATCCGTTCTTTTAGTTTTTGTCTTCATATTGGTGACTTAAGACCACTGATGTTTAGAGATATCAATGAGCATTATTTGTTGATTCTTCTTATTTGTGATGTCATTGCGTGCATGTTTGTGTTGTGTGTATGTGAGTGGGTATGTGTGTGTATGTGTGTGCATGCGTGTGCACACGCGTGTGTGTGTGTGTGTTTCTGATATTTTGATTTTTTTCTAGTCTGCTATTCTTTGTGTTTTCTTAGGTGTGGTGAACCTCTTAAAGTTGGAGTTTTCCTTCTAATGCCTTCCGTAAGTAAGGATTTATAGACAGATATTACTTAAATTTGATTTTTATCATGTGATGTCTGAATGTTTCCATCTATTGTTATTGAAAGTTTTGATGGGTATAGTAGTCTGTGATGGCACCTGTGGTCTCACAGAATCTGAAGAACATCTGTTCAGGTTTTTCTGGCCCTTACAGTCTCCATTCAAAAGTTAAGTGTTATTCTAATAGGTCTGCCTTTCTATATTACTAGTTATTTTACTCTAGTAGCTTTTAACATTCTTTCATTGTTCTGTACATTTAATGTTTCGATTATTATGTGGTAAGGGGACTTTCTCTTCTGGTACAGTCAATGTTTTTTACATTTTTCTTGTACCTTGAGAGGTATCTTCTGTTTTAGGTTAGGGAAATTTTCTTCTTTGATTTTGTTGGAAATTCTTTGTATGTCTTTGACTTGGGTTTATTCTTCTTCCTCTATTCCTGTTATTCTTACATTTAGTTGTTTTATAGTGCCCCAGATTTTCTAGATTTTTTTGTCATGAGTGTTTTAGATTCAATCTTTTCTTTGGCTGAGGTATCTATTTTTTCTACTGTGTCTTCAACGCATAAGATTCCCTCTTTCATCATTTTTATTCTGATGGTGATACATTCCTCTGAGTTTACTGTTTAAGTTTCTAAATTATTCATTTCTAGATTTCCTTCAGTTTAGATTTTCTTGATTAATTCTGTTTCTACATCCACATCTTGAATGGTTTTGTTCAATTTCTTCTTCTGCTTGTGTTTTCATTGATTTCTTTAAAGGATTCATGTATTCCTCTTTAAGGACACCTATAGTATAAAGACTATTTTAAAGTCTTTTAATTGTGTTTCATATATATTGCAATACTCTTTACCTGCTGTGGTAGAGTTTTGGGGCTCTAGTGGAGACATATTGTCCTAGCTGTTATTGATTGTGCATTTATGCTTTTTTATAGGCATATAGTTTGGCAAAGATTGTAATTCTATGTGCTGATCTAGTCTTGTCTTTTTTGAGTAGGTGTTTTGTTCCTTTGTTTCTGGTTCCTTTTGGTTTTCAGGACAGTGTGATTGGTGTATGTTGTCCAATAGGAAATTTTCTTCTGGGACCCTGGCTGGTGTAGCCAGTTAGGATTTCATGTAAACTGCATTTCTAGGTATTGGAAGCTGACACTTAAGAATGGAGATGTGCTGTGGGTCACTTAGGTCTCCCAGGATGGAAAAAAAAGCAGGATAATACCAGAGGGTCTGCTTAGCTTCATGGAATGAGGACAGAGAGCAAGGAGAAGCTGCAGTAGGCTGCTGTCTAATGTAGCGGTGGGGATGAGGCTGGAGAATTGACTTCACAGAACTGAGACAAAGGTGAGGATTCACAGTTAGCCTTCCTGCTACTCTGGCTTGAGTGCTCTGTGAGTTTTCAGAGTTCCTGTTGGACTTGGAGGCTAGGAAAAAGACATGAGTGGAGGGAAGGATGTTAGGAGGGGAAGATCTATGGGAGCCACTGTAGATGGGGACAGGGGGCAAAGGAAGCAAGCATCAGGTTTTCTTCTCCTGCAGATCAAAAGATGAGACTTGACGATTGGACTTGGAGGGGCAGAGGAAGAGGTGAAGATCTGCAGTTAGCTTCCCTGTTTCCCTGATGGAGTCACAAACCAGACATAATTTTTGCTGATTTTTTAATGCATTCTTCTGCCTTAATGCATGAAATCAACTTAATTCCAGCCTACAATCACTGGCTTGGAAAATCTGTGATTTTTATGTTTATTAAATAATAAAATGATAAGAAGATACAAGTTGTCAGATATTATGTTATATGTTATATGAGGTTTATTAAATGAGCATGGGGAGAGAAGTAAAGGGGGGAGGGTTATCCCAGAAAGAGGGGGCAGGTAGAGACAGAGACAGAGGAAGAGAGAGGAAAAGTGAGAGTAAGAGAGAGAGAGGGCCATGAAGAGGTCCTGCCCTTTTATATACTGGGCAGAGGCACATCCCCATGGCAGGTAGGCAATGACATTATGGGTAGGCAGAGTGAGGCAGAATCTCAACAGTGATTCTTTTGAAGTTTGCCTTCAACAATTCTTGATAACATTTTTACTATAAAGGAAAACATCTATAGGAAAAGATGTCACTTTTGTAAGGTACAGAAAATGAAGTACAGATTCAACTACAAGTTTGTATGTCTTTAGTGTTGTATTGTGCTTACTTCAGGCTAAATTGCTAAGAAGAAATAAAAGAGAAAATACAATAGAACTTAAAATTTTTTGAGAAGGATTTTTGAGAAGGATACCCTACAGGAATATTAATAATATTGACCTATGGAGTCATGAGGATTATATAACTATCTTCAAAGCCATTATTTCCTCTAGGTTATGTTTCAGTTGGAAATTGAGGATCTGTAGATGTAACATTTACCCACCCTCATCTTCCCACACCCTTTCACTGTCTGTCGTATTTATCTTGAATTCATAGTGGGAAATTACAAATAGTTTAGGTGTCATTTAATTTTCTAAAAATCCATCAAAATTAATATACCCTTAAATCTGTCTATCAAAATTATGGTTCACTTTTCACTGACTTTTATTTAAGGTTACATGTAAAGTATTCATGGGTATACACCAAGAAGTCCAAAAATCCAAAATCTGCAATACTTCAAAATAGAAAAAGAAAATCATAGCTCTGACTCTGCATGCTAACAAGACATTTCATCTTATATGATATATTGTAGTTAAAATTCAGAGGCATCAACCCAAGTATAATGGCACAGTCTTTAATCCCAGGACTTGGGAGGCAGAGGCAGGTGAATGTAGGCCAGCTTGGTCTACAGAGTGAGTTCCAGGACAGCCAGGATTATACAGAGAAACCCTGTCTCCAAAAACTAAAAAGAAAAGAAAAGAAAAGAAAAGAAAAGAAAAGAAAAGAAAAGAAAAGAAAAGAAAATCACAGGAACTAAGTTTAGAGAGATATCTCAACAGTGAGGAACACATATTGTTCTTCCAGAGTACTAGAGTTCAGTTACGAGCTAATACTGGGTTGCTCATAATGCCCTATAATTCCAGGACCAGAGATTCATTTTCATCCTCTAGTCTCCATGGGCACAACTCTTTGTCTGTCTCTGTCTCTGTCTCTTTCTTTGTCTCTCTCTCTCTGCGTATGTGTGTGTGTGTGTGTGTGTGTGTGTGTGTGTGTGTGTGTGTGTGTGTCTGTGTGTCTTTGTTTCTATGTTTCTCTGTCTCTCTAGCTGTCTCTGGCTGGCTGTCTGTCTGTCCCACCACTCCCATATACACAAACAACTGAAACTAAAATTAACATTTATTTTTAGAAAGACACAAAAATACTGAAATATTTGAAATTATCTTCAGGCTATGTGAATAAGGCATGTACAAAGTATTACTGAATTTCCTGTTTTTATTTTCTTATTACTCCTAAAATATCTCCTTATGTATATGCAAATATTACATTATTTTTAAAAACTCTAATATCTGAAGTATTTTTGGTCTAAAGCATTTAAGGTAAGGACTACACAATGTGAGAGTATATAACTTACTCCTTTTTGATATGTGCAAGGTTTATCTCAATAACTTCCATATTAACCACATTGTAATACATTATTATATTTGCTTTGTTTCCAATTATTTTGAAGTGCTAATGAATACTACTTATTCTAAAAATAACATTAATATTTTCAGAGAGGAGTATAATCCTCAAGAATTATTCTTTTTCTGGTATTTTTGCAGTCATTGTTCTATTGCTATGAAGAGACACCATGACCAAGGTAACTACTGTAAGATAAAACATCTAATTAGGAGCTTGCCTACAGCTTTAGAGGTTTAATTCATTATCATCATGGGAGAAAGCATGGTGGTACTCAAGGAGATACTGGAGAAGTAGCTGAGAAGTACATCCAGCTCTGTAGAAAGAGAATGATACTATGGACTTTTTTTTTCTCCTTTATTAATTTATTCTTGTTACATCTCAATGGTTATCCCATCCCTTGTATCCTCCCATTCTTCCCTCCCTCCCATTTTCCCCTTATTCCCCTCCCCTATGACTGTTCCTGAGGGGGGTTACCTCCCCCTGTATATGCTCATAGGGTATCAAGTCTCTTCTTGGTAACCTGCTGTCCTTCCTCTGAGTGCCACTTTTGAATCCTGAAAGCCCACTCTCTGTGACACATTTCTTCCAACAAGGCCACACCTCTTAATCCTAATTTTAAAAAAAATGCTACTCTTGGTGACTAATCATCCAAATTTGTGAGCCTATGGGGGCTATTCATGTTCAAATCATCATAGCCTAGGATCAAAAAGACAAGCTTATTCTGTTCCTAAAATACAACCTTAGCTCCCTAACAACTTCTAAGAAATAATTAAAAAAAACTTTGATGATAATATCATATTCAAACTAATGAAAGGAGTTAAGTGTCAAATATAGTGGTTACATATATTGATTGCATAGATGGTATATAGTTCTTTTTCATGATATAATAGAGTCCAAAGAAATAGCACATCTTTATTTTGTCTCAAATTAATTTGACTTATATATTGGACTAAGCAACTGGTCATGTTAGATTGGTGAGTGGTGAATGAATTCATCATTTAGACTACAATAATAAAAAAAAATAGCTTACTAACTGTGCCACAAAAAAAGCACCAGGCTGGACAATACTTAGAATACTGCCTGACAGAGGGAACTAGACTATGGAAGTCTTCATTTGAGAAAAGTATTTTGCATTTAGGGTGTGTTTCCTGTGTGTAGTTTCTAAGTATGTGGCTCCAAGTACGTGTAATACAAAGGAGGAAGGCCAGATTTTGATGTAGTATAGTTCTTGAAGGTTACCTTAAGGTACTGTGCACTTGCCTTCCAGTTATGTAATCTTTGCCATGCAACTCAGGATCATGCAAATAACAGCCATCCTGGTCAAAGTGTCTGGTTTCAGCATGTGAAGCTACAGCATTGTGATATGATTCTGGGATTCCTGGAACATGCTTTTGAAAATTCCATATTAGGGAGCTGGCTGCATTTTCTGGTCTCTTATATAATATTCTTTCCACCATGTCTTTTTCATAAGTTATTTATGGTTTGAATGAGGAAAACCTAAGTTCTCATTCTGGTTTAAGTCTGTTAGTTATGGTACAATATTCCATAAGACATTCCAGTCTCTTAGTCAATCTCTCTCTGCTATTATTTATTGCAGATAAGATGTTTAAATATATCAAGGGTGAGGAAAGCTTCTCAAACCCTCATGCTTGCAAGGGAAAATCTATCCTGCACCATCATGTCCCCTAATTCCTAAGATAATAGCTCCTGTTCTGCATTTGTTGGTGTACTTGCCAGCTGAAAGTATATTTGGATTCTTGAAATAAACAAAAGCAGTAGGATGCCCGTATATAAAGAAAAGAAACTCATTTTAAGAAATTGGATCACACAATTAAAGGATTGGCAAGTTCAAAATTTGTTCAGCATAGTAGACAGAAAAATGGGTTCCACAGGAAGAACTAAATATTGCAGTTCAAGACTGTTTACTAGCAGATTCCTTTCCCTTGGCTCTCTCCAAACCATCATCTTAGTGGGATAAGCTCATGTACATTACAAAGGGCTGATTTAAGTGTTGATGTTACAATCTTCACAGGAAATATTCAGAAGTATATTTCACCACACATGTTTCCAAGTTGGCCCTGGGCAAGAGAGATGGCTCAGTAGTTAAGAGCACTGGCTGTTCTTCTTAAAGGCTCTGAGTTCAATTCCGACAACCACATGGTGGCTCATCATCATCTGTAATAGGATCTGATGCTCTCTTCTGTCTTGCAAATAGAGCACTCATACACATAAAATAAATAAGTCTTTAAAAAATAAATAAAATGTCCATAACATTTAACCTGTTTTTACCCTCTAACATTGGCCTACTGAGACTATGTATTATCCTGAGCTTTCAGAATTCACTAGGTAGAGGCAGTCTCCTGCTCTCTTTCCCCCTTCCTCACGTGGAGAATGAGCTGTCCATCTGCTGGAAACCCTTCCCACTGAAGTAGAAGTCTATAGAGCATGTGAAGAAAAAGTGTTAATGTGCACACTATAAAAATGTCATTAAAATGTTCCCGTCTACTGAGTACAGTACCATTGAGTTTGTAACCCTTTTACCAGCTCCTTGAAATAAACTCTATTTGTTTACAACACTACCCACACATTCTTGTTCTGGGACACAAGAACCTGTATGTTCCAGTGGTTACCCACTGGACTCTGATATTCACTCTACACTAGAACAGTTTCTAAATTCTTCCCCAAAGTTCCTGATTACTGTTGTTTTATGTATTGTTGCATCAGATTTTCCTATCATCTATTTTTTTTAAAAAAAATAAACAATAAAAATGGTCTGATACAAAACAAAAGAAATAAAGAAATCATTAACTAATATGGCTTACATAGACCCCAAAGCCATAGGATTTTTCAGTACTTTGTTAAGTTGTTCTATTGTCTCCAACTCTATAATTTCTAATTTATGTTTTCAAAACAAAATGACATGTTGGTATAGACTCCTATCTCTACCTACTTGCAATAAAAAGTGGAAAGTTGAATCAAATAAAAATACCAAGTAAAAAAATTGGATTAGATAATATCTTCTTCAAAGTGCTATAATTCTATGAGAAAGAAAAACATAAAACTAGACCTATATTATACCGATGACTGCCTTGGGAAATGTTAGTTCTTGTGATAGTGCATAAAGATTATGTTTGTAGAGGCATTGTGGTGGGAGTTGGAAGAAGAGAAAGAGGAAATAAAGAGATTAGTGGTTTCTAGGAACATAACAGGAGAAAGAAAGTTTTTTAGGGTACAATACAAGGAACTTTTAGTGAAATATTTTGCAGACCTTTTAACAGTTAATTAATATAATTATGTATTTGCCAAAACTCATAAAACAGTAGAAGAAAGAGAGATAAATGTAATTAAGTCTATAGATCTAAGTTAAATGCAATATATTGATATAGGTTTATCAACTATAGGAAACATACTACGCTGGAACAAAAAACTTGTGAAGATGGAAAGAAAAACATATTGCTTATTGTTTTCTTTCCATCTAAAATTTCTTTAAAAATAAACTCAAGTAATTTTTTTAATTTTTATTTTTTTTATTAATTTATTCTTGTTACATCTCAATGGTTATCCCATCCCTTGTATCCTCCCATTCTTCCCTCCCTCCCATTTTCCCCTTATTCCCTTCCCCTATGACTGTTCCTGAGGGGGATTACCTCCCCCTGTATATGCTCATAGGGTATCAAGTCTCTTCTTGATAACCTGCTGTCCTTCCTCTGAGTGCCACCAGGTCTCCCCCTCCAGGGGACACGGTCAAATGTGAGACACCAGAGTATGTGGGAAAGTCATATCCAACTCTCCACTCAACTGTGGAGAATGTTCTGACCATTGGCTAGATCAGGGTAGGGGTTTAAGGTTTACTGCCTGTATTGTCCTTGGCTGGTGCCTTAGTTTGAGTGGGACCCCTGGGTTCAAATCTGTCTATCATAATGTTCTACTTGTAGGTTTCTAGGACCCTCTGGATCCTTCTACTTTGCTATTCTCCCATGCTTCTCTCATCTAGAGTCCCATTAGGATGTCCTCCCCTCTGTCCCAGCTTCCTGGTAAGTAAAGGCTTTCGTGGGACATGCCCCTTGGGCTAGTAGGCAGATATAAGTGAGTATATACCATTTGAGTCTTTCTGCTTCTGGGTTAACTCACTCATTATGATCATTTCTAGCTCAATCCATTTATCCACAAATTTTGGGAACTCCTTGTTTTTTGTAGCTGAGTAGTATTCCATAGTGTATATGTACCACAGTTTCTTTATCCATTCTTCTACTTAGGACACTTAGGCTGTTTCCATGTTCTGGCTATTATGAATAAGGCTGCTATGAACATGGTTGAGCAAATTTTCTTGTTGTGTGCCAGCTATTCCACTCCTTGGAATATACCCAGAAGATGCTCCAGCACACATCAAGTAAATTTTTAAACATTGGTATTATTTAAATGACCTGTAGCAGGAGTCAGAAAGATGTCTCAGCAGATGAATTGAAGCCTAATGACCTGAGTTCAATAGCCAGGACCTATATGGTAGAAAGAGAAGAATCAAACCCTAAAGATGTCTGCTGATATCAACTCCTGTGATGTGGCCCATATTTACCTACCACCCCCAAACACACACAAAATAGATAAAAATTATTAATGATCTATAATAGTAAAAAAAAAATGGTGCTCTAGCAAAGTGACAGTAGTAGATTCTTTTTAAGGTCCATGACCTTACTAGCCCCAGGAAACTGGGTAATTTTCTAGTACATTGTATGATACTCATCCTGATGAGTGTACCTTAATTCCAGTTAAACAACTTTTGGTTGGCTTGAACATGTTAATGACACATATATTACCTTCATGCTTAATGCCAATTGTCATGGTTCATAGGTGTTGTAGCTGAGTAGGACTGTTTAATTGCTTCCATCCATCCCTTAGAAGCTTACAAAGTATTTTCTGGAAGCATGAAG
Source organism: Acomys minous (assembly GCF_964271855.1). Classification (NCBI taxonomy): domain Eukaryota; kingdom Metazoa; phylum Chordata; class Mammalia; order Rodentia; family Muridae; genus Acomys; species Acomys minous. The sequence goes on along the minus strand of NC_140488.1, from coordinate 86,807,139 downwards.
CTGGACTACATGAAAGAGACTAAGTTCAGATCCAGCTTGAGTCATCTGAGTTCTATGGCCTAAGTGTGGTGTCTTTAACAAAAGTGTTCTACCATCAACCTCTGAGAAACAATCAAGGCTCTATCAACAATCTATATTGGTTGTAGAGTCATTTGGACTCTTCTGACCTACCCTTTTTAAAAGAGGTGTCTTTTGGTTGGTACTGGAATTTTTGTTAGTCTATGGTCCCTAGGGAGCATTATCAGCTCAACTGGCTTAAATGGTTTTAAGGTATATAAATCTCGTGTGTGTGTATATGTGTACATATATAATTTAAATTATTTTATGAAGAAATATGTATATATACATATATGAACACACAGATATATATATATATATATGTAAACTTATAACCACAGATAAGTGCATCTATCATGTTTGATCAAAGAAGCTTCTCTTTACAGCAAATGAAGACCATCACAGAAAACAATAAGTAGACACAATACAGATATCAATCCATAGAAGAAAGCCCAGATCCTGCATCAATGCCAAGGAAACATATAGAAGACAGGACAAAAAGATGCAAGAACCAGACTACCAAGAAGGTTACTGTGAAACATGCTTTTAATCCCAGCACTTGTGAGGCAGAGGCAGGAGGATCTCTGTGAGTTTGAGGCCAGCCTGTTGTACAGGGAGAGTTCCAAGACAGCTAGAGCTGTTTCACAGAGAAACCCTATCTTGAAAAACAAACAAACAAACAAATATTTTAGCTGGGAGGTGGTGGTGCACACCTTTTATCCCAGCACTTGGGAGGCAGAAGCAGGCGGATCATTGTTTGCTTGAGGCCAGCCTGGTCTACAAAAGCGAGGACAGTCAAGGCTACACAAAGAAACTCTGTCTTGAAAAACAAAACAAAGCAAAACAAAACAAAAAGAAAAGAAAAGAAAAGAAATGGCTGCATAAGAATCTTAATGTGTCAGGGCAGGTTGGTACCCACAGGACACCTCCCACTTCTTGTAGGAGAAGCAGAGGGGAGAATATGGGGAGCAGTGTATGAGTTCGGGAGACTGGGAGGAGAGGAGGGACTGTAACAAGGATGTAAAGTGAATAAATAAATAAATTTTAAAAATGGCTGTATAAACTAGACCAGAACAAAAGCAATATCAATGGACATGTTAATGTGAAAGGGGCAAATTTTTGGAGGGTTGCACCTCTAGATTAAAAAAAAAACTACAGACAATTAATGCCTGCTGGATGAAGGAGAATTAGCCTCTCTCAGGAAACACAACACACACACACACACACACACACACACACACACACACACACACACACACACACCACGCTGCAGGCTTTACTTATATATTTGTGCATAAAACTCCCACACATACCACATAAAAAGTTGTGGAGTATGGGCAAAGCTTAAGAGAAGGTAACTAAGAAGGGCTGGAGAGAAGAAAGGAATAGTGGAAGTAATTTAATTCTGTTTTCTTTTAAAACATTAGAAAATAAAAGAAATGATCTGTGATAGAAAAAGAACATATTCCAAATGGTTATTAGATTCAACATTCTGCAATAAAAATTTTATGAGAGAAAAATCATTCTTAGCCTAATGTAGGTAGAATAGGGCCAACATCCAGACCTAATTTTCCTGTTAGAAAGTCTACTTAGAAGAGAAAACAGGTTAACAAAGGGATAATAAAGTTATTCTTGCCTTTGTCAAAGTAGAGATTGACTTAAAGATCAGCAAGAAGATTCCAAATTATTTGGGGGTTCAATCAACCAGATATGGTGAAAGACAATGTAGTTATGGAGGGAGAAAAGAAACAACAAGGATGACTCTGAAGTTCCTCACAAATATACTTAATAAACATATTAAGTGCCTTAGCTAGAACAAGATATCCACGTTCCTATTTGCATAGGTGGTGTTGAAAGGCAAATAAATAGGTAACAATAGACCAGAGAAGATGAAATGAAAAGAAATAATGGTACCATTATTTTCTTATCGGGGAGCCAATAAGAAAAGCAGAAATAAGTGACAAGGTAAAAAGGCTTCAAGAATTGTGGCATTATAGAAGCAATCAGGATTTCTAAAAGGGCACATGTCAGCCAACCTAAAGTTTGTGTGATACTAGTTGCACAATTTCTACATATGTACAATAGATAAGATAGAAACGGCAAACCAACGACTGGCTGAGCTTGAGACCCACCCCATGGGAGAAAGCCAATCCCGGTCACTATTAATGTTACTTGTCTATACTTATAGATATGACCCTAGCATAACTCCTCTGAAAGGCTTTACCCAGCAGCTGATGGGAACAGATGCAGAGACTCACAGCCAAACATTAGACAGAGCTCAAGGAGTCCTATGGAAGAGTGAGATTAAGTACAGAGGGAGCTGAAGAGGTAAAAGCCACCACAAGAAGACCTACAGAGTAAACTAACCTGGACCCATGGGATCTCATAGAGATTGAACTACCAACCAAAGAGCATACACAGGCTGGACCTGGACCCCCTACACATATTTAGCAGATGTGCAGCTTGTTCATCATGTGGGTTCCTTGACAATGGGAGTAGAGGCTTTCTGTTCCTTGTCTTTGGATCCCTTTCCCCTAGCTGGGCTGCCTTGTCTGGTCTCAATGGGAGGAGATGCTCTTAGTCTTGCTGTGACTTGAGGTGCCAGGGTGGGTTGATACCCCTTGGGAGTTTCCCCTTCTCTAAGAAGGATAGTAGGGAATGGGGAGTTAGAGAGAATTAAGGTAGGAATGAGATGAGAGGATAGAGGGAGCTGGGTTCAGGCTATAAAATGATTAAATTAAAAAAAAGAATATTATGTAGTCCATATGTACTTAATTTTAAAATAAATATTTTATGTGCATGGCTGTTTTGCCTGAACATGTGTCGTCAGATTACTACAGCTTCTAGTTTTATAGGAGCATAACTTGGAATACTCCTATATAGCACTATGATATTGGGCAATACCACAGTGTGTAAAAAGTGACACCTAGAAAATATGTAATGATCTCATATCAGCTGAGCTAATAGTTGTGACCCATCAGTCTTATGATTTGAATGGACTTCAGCTATGTGAGTGTGTTACTTCTTTCTCTTCATGTAAGAAAACACTTGAGGAATTTCTACTACATGGTAGCTAGGAAACAATGAGAAAGTCACAGGACAGCTACAAGGTGTTACAGGGCATGCTTCCAGTGACATACTTCCTTTAAAAGAGCTTATCTCTTATTTTGTCCCATGTGCCATCAAACTATGAATCTATCAATGCATGAATCCATCAATTATGTCAGAGATCCAATAACTGTATAAAAGAATCACCTAAGTACTGTTGTTTTTTCTAATTGGAGAGCAAGGCTTCAATATGAGTTTTGAGGGTTAGACTTCATTTTCTTTTCTTTTTCTTTTTTTTTTTTTTAGAAAATGATAATTATTTTTTTGTAGTTAACAAATTTTTAAATTAATTTATTCATATTACATCTCAGTTGTTAGCCCATCCCATGTATCCTCCCATTCCTCCCTTCCTCCCACTTCCCCCCTACTCCCCTCCCCTCCCCTATGTCTGTGTCTGAGGGGGACCTCCTCCCCCTGTATACGCTCATAGGGTATCAAATCTCTCCTTGGTGACCTATTATCTTTCCTCTGAGTGCCACCAGGCATCTCCATCCAAGGGACATGTTCAAATATGGGGCACCAGAGTTTGTGTGAAAGTTAGATCTCCTTCTCCACTCACCAGTGGAGAATGTCCTGTCCATCGGCTAGTCTCGGTAGGGGTTCAAGGTTTACTGCCTATTTTTTCCTTGGCTGTTGCTATAGTTTGTGGAGGACCCCAGGGCCCAGACTCGCCTGTAGTTTTCCAGGACCCGCTGGATCCTTCTATTTCCTCTTTCTCCCAGGCCTCTCACGCCTAAAGTCTCAATAGGATGACCTCCCCTCTTACCCACTATCCTGGTAGGTACAGTTTTTCATGGGGATGTACACCTTGGGCTAGTGTCTCGATATAAGTGAGTATATACCATTTAGCTATTTTTGCTTCGGTGTGAACTCACTCATTATGACAATTTCTAGTTCAATCCATTTGTCCACACATTTTGGAAATTCCTTGTTTTTAATAGCTGAGTAGTATTCCATAGTGTAAATGTACCACAGTTTCTTTATCCATTCTTCTATTGAGGGACACGTAGGTTGATTCCAAGTTCTGGCTCTTATGAATAAGGCAGCTCTGAACATGGTTGAGCATATGTCCCAGTTGTGTGGTAGTGCATCCTCTCGGTATATTCCAAGGAGTGGAATAGCTGGGTCTTGAGGAAGCCCTATTCCCATTTTTCTGAGAAAGCACCAGATAGCTTTCCAAAGTGGTTGTACTAGTTTGCATTCCCACCAGCAATGCAGGAGTGTTCCTCTTTCTCCACACCCTCGCCAGCATGAGGTGTCAGTTGAGTTATTGATCTTAGCCATTCTGATGGGTGTAAGATGGAATCTCAGTGTCGTTTTGATTTGCATTTCTCTGATGACTAAGGAGGTTGAGCATTTCTTTACATGTTTCTCAGCCATTTGATATTCCTCTGTTGAGAATTCTCTGTTTAGTTCTGCGCCGCATTTCTCTATTGGGTTATTTGGTTTGGTGGTGCTTAATTTCTTGAGTTGTTTATATATTTTGGATATTAGACCTTTGTCAGATGAAGAGTCGGTGAAGATCTTTTCCCAGTCTGTAGGCTGTCGCTTTGTTCTCTTGACAGTGTCACCTGCCTTACAGAAGCTTCTCAGCCTCATAAGGTCCCATTTATTAATTGTTGATGTTAAGGCCTGGGCTGTTGGTGTACTGTTCAGGAAGTTGTCTCCTGTGCCTATGAGTTCCAGACTCTTCCCCACTTTTTCCTCTAACTGGGTTAATGTCTATGGTTTTAGGTTGAGGTCTTTAATCCACTTGGACTTGAGTTTTGTGCATGGTGACAAATAGGGGTCTAATTGCATTTTTCTACATGTAGACATCCAGTTAGACCAGCACCATTTGTTGAAGATGCTGTCGTTTTTCCATTGAATGGATTTGGCTTCTTTGTCGAAAATCAAGTGAGCAAATGTGTGTGGACCATAAGGGTGGAGGATATTGTTCTTTTACCACTCTGATAATATTATAGTGTTAAGAAATTTACAAATGGGAATTTATTAGAGCAAAAGAAAGTATTTCTTTTGTCACGTTATACACATTGTGCAAAAATGTATATGGCCAAAGACATGATAGTCTGTTGATAATACTCTTGTTTTATTTCAGAATCTGCTTTATTCCACTCAGCACACTTATTTCTAACTGATTCATTTTCCTACAAATATCATCATTTCTTTCCTTTTATAGCTGAAAAAATTTTCATTGTATATCTTGGGTATACCAGAATTCCATATTTATAATCCATTCATCTGTTTGTAAACATCTAGGGTTTCATATTATGACTATTGAATAGCATTGTTTATACCTAGTTACAAAATGATGTAAGTATAACTTTCATTTTTGTTATTATTCTGTAATAGCATCTGGTTGTTGTAGCCCAGGCTAGCTTAGAATTTTCTGTGTAGCCCAGACTTGCCTCCAACTCATGATCCTAATACCTCTGCCTCCTGAGTATTAGAATTATAGGCATGTGCCACCACGCTCATAGCTTTCTCAAATATAAAACCCCTGAGAGATTTACTTTCTATATGACAAGAAAATACAATACAAAAAAGTAATACCTAAACCACAAAGAGAAATCAGTGGTGAATCACTGGTAAACACTAAGCACTCATTAAATGTATGTTAGCTTTCACTACCACTGAAATATATTTTAATATGACATATATGCCATATATTTTAATATGACATATTTAATATCACACACACACACACACACACACGCACACACACACACACACACACACACACACACACACACACATCTTGTTATGCAGGGAGGATGAGTTCCAGCACCTACAGGTATGAAAACCCATATATCCAAATCTCATCTGACATGCCACAGTTATTTGAATACATCTTATGGACATCTTTCAATATACTTTATGCATTCTATGTAAATAATATTTGTACTGAATTCTTTAGGGAATAACAAGGAAAAGTCAATATGTGCTAAATATATACTTGATGTTTGTTTTGTTTTGTTTTTCATCCAGAATCAGCTGAGTGTGCTGATTTGAAACTTGTAACTGCAGAGGGCCAACTGTTTATCTAGTTTTTAATTTGCATCATATTTTTCATTACACTTGTTTTTTTCTTCTCCTTAATAGTAATTGTCAGACTTCCTTCTTGTGTTGAAGCAGAATTTGCATTCTAAGATCTTCATTTCAGTAAGCTTTGCCATATAGGACCAATGTAGTTTACTACTCTAAAATACAAAGAATATTTTGTTCTGTGGTCATCATCCACTTTTTATATTTAGTCACTTATTTATATAAGCTGTACATTTGTCTCAACTCATTTAAAGTTGAAGACTTTCTAACAATATTGCCCAGAAGAAGTACTTTTAATTAGAAAAGACATCACTGATGCCACTAGCAATTAATGGCACCAGCAGTACAAGCCTGAGAACCTAAATTCAATCTCTGGAACCCAGTTAAGGGTAGAAGAGAACCATCTCCACAGAGTTGTCCTCTGACCACCACATGCATTCTGTAGCATACACATGCACACACACACACACACACACACACACACACACACACACACACACACAGCATGCACGCACTCACGCACATGCACACACACATGCACAGGCACACACACACACAGTAATAATAAGTAAAAATTAACAGAAGAAAATGAGAAAGAGAGACAGAAAGAGAGAGATCTCAGACTCATCAATTTATATCTCTCTACATTCTTGAGAATTGTCCTAGGATTCAGTAGCTTAAATTTTGCTTTGACAACTAGTACATACAGAGAAGTGAAAGATCTATTGAGAGAAAATCTATGTTACAAAGTCACCTACAGTTAAGCTTAATTTTTCTTAATACTCCAACGTTATAAGGATATCACTTTTCATTGGTACCAGAATCTTGATAGTTAGCATTTCACAACTGTGAACATTACATTTTCCTCCATCTATGGTCATTTAGCATCTAATTTCAGCACATAGGCAATTGTCAAGCAACTGGATACATTCTACAGGCTTCAAAACTTTCCATGGACCACAATTCTTTGGCAGATGGTAGCTGCATGTGGTTGACGTACACAGAGGACAGGGATCATCCATTGTGTTTGGAAAATGTATATTTTCTTCATTGTTCCTCATGTAAATATACTCAAGCCTTTCTTACTAATGGCTAAGGGAAAAGGGAACTAAATAGTTGCCTGAAACACAAAGGCCAGGTTAAAGACACTCCTTCCATTTCTTTTTAAAAAATATTTTATTAATTTATTGATATTACATCTCAATTGTTATCCCATCCCTTGCTGTGGTGTCTCTAGTCCTATTGTGACTCTTCTGATATTTTCTTCATGTTTATTGTGAACCTTTGAGCATCATTGTTGGTATCACAGAAAAGGACCAGAAAGAAAGACATCAACATATTTTCACCCTCAAATCATGAATCTTTTTTCATTTATATTTATGGCTGACTGTACTGTCATGTCCATCTTTACATAAATGTAATAAAAATAACTTTAAAGGTAAAATTGTTTCTGTGTTATTGTACTCACATTCTCCTCACAAATGTCCTTTCTCATAAATGTTGTTGCTTTGGCTCCAATATTTGCTTCCATATGTTCTTTTCAACAGGGATCATTACCTAGAAACCAGGCTTTACGTTTTCTACACACAGACACACTATTCACACATGTAACCTCACACATGTCACTAGAATGCATCTCAGAACAATCAAGCATCCTTGAGGCTTCCTCTATATAATATGTGTGAATATTTTAAACAAACATAAAACAGCAGCCCTCAGGCACAATATCTCTTAGCATTGCTAAATTAGGGATTTATTTCATAGTTCTCAGTCTCTGGAAACTGTGAGCCATTAGATCACTGTTCTTGAAATGTGTTCTATTCCATCTCTGTTTGGTGATAGTTGTCATTTTACTGCTCATTTTTGTTCAAACATTACCTCCAACTGCTTCAATTTTCATTATTGCTTTATCTAAAAATTTTTAGAAAATCTGATGTCTTTTTGAAGCAGTTCCTGACTGAGTTAACATTTAGAGAGACATAGTTGCCACTCTAAAATCTTGATCTTGTTACTCTAAAAACCACCATACCTTAAAGTATTTACGAAGGAACTTTTATGGCCAAATTAATTGACATGGATTCTTTATGTATGATAAGTATACAACAAATATCTTTTCACTCATATGCACATTCTGTCTTGTTCCCTGCATTAGAAATACTCTACTTTTAGCCATAAACAAAGCTGCTATGATTTGAACTACCTGTGGCCATGTGGTAGGAACTGAAAGATCTCTAGGAGCCAAACGTCATAGTTCAACAACAGGAACTACAGTCTCCTCATAACTGTGCAGCTAGGAAAAGAATCCTGTGCTCTTTCACACCTTGATTCTAACTGTGTGAGTCTCTGGGCAGTGAATTTAGTTAGACTGGTGAGTCTGAATCATAGGAATTATGCCTGTGTTTTTTTCATGCTTCCAAATTGAGTGATAGCAGGTTTTTATTAAATTTATTTTTAATTTTCATGTAAGTGTAATATATGTGTTTAATGTAGCATAGAAAATCCTCCCATCAATGTTGTTGTGTTTGATAACACATATAAAATCTCAAGTTAATCAGTTTTCTTAATTTTCTATCCCGAGGTTAAAAATCACTAATATATAGTTCATTTCATTCCTCCTTCCTTTTTCTCCACACCTAGATCTACTCAATATTCATATACATACAGGCTTAGCCTCAGCTCAGTAAGTATGGAATCATTTAGCTTTGGCTGTACTCTGGCTATCTTTTGCTGTTTAATAAACCATTTTTATTTATATACTATTGTATAGTATATATATATATAATGTATATAATATATAATATATATAATAAATCATACACTATTTAGTAGATGGAGAATACTATGCTCTTCTCCTGGTATCTATGGGATATTCATTCCAGAATCTGTCTTACATACCAAAATTCACACAGTGCCCAGGTCCTTTATATAAAATGGCATTGTATTTGCATCCAAGACATACCTTCCAGTAAACTTCTATTTTCAGGTTTTTATGCTATCTATTACAGAGTAAACTCTATGCCAATATTTGCTATCCTGCATCACTTAGGAAACAATGACCAAAAAAAATGACTATACATTTGTAATGCGTTTGGAAAATATTTTTCCAAATATTTTCAGTTTGCAGTATTTTGGATCCAAGGATTTAGAAGCCACAGATACAAAGTGATTGTGTTCTATTAGTGTTTGAGGTTTCCAGGTGAATAGGTTTTCATGAGGTTACAGTCATAGTGATGACTTAGGAAAGGTAGCTTAGTTCGGTGAATAAGTATGGCCCTCTATCCACAGTGACTTTCCTAAAGGAATATTTTTCACTTTCATATGTATAGAGAAAGACAATCCTTTAGAAAGTGTAGCAGGTTGATTTCTTATAAATTTGATGTGAAGGGGTAACCAACAGAGAAAGCGCATAATGTTCAAGCTGCTGGAGATTCATTGTGAAGCAACAAAAACTGATTTTTTTTACCCCACCAGGAGGCCAAGTGGGTTTTTATCTCACATAGATCTGGGGGTCCTTTGTCTCTACAGGAGCCTAATCAGCTTTAAAGGGCATGTTTTTATATGGCTGGCATCATACGTCTACCTTAAAACAGACTTTTTATGTTGAAAGACCTATGGACACAAATAAGCTTTATTGTATAAAAGTGAGTCATAAGAAAACTTTTTGTTCTTCAAATTATTAAAGATAACAACCAAAAAATAAAACAAAACAAAACCCAGGAAAACAACTGGAGCTGGAGAAATGGTTCAGCAGTTAAGAGCACTTGATCTCTTTAAAAGTACCTGGCTAAGAACCACTTTTAATTCCAGTTTCAGGGGATCTGACACCATTTTTTGGTCTTCAAGGGCACTGAACACACATCGTGCATAGATATACAGATATATATATATATATATATATATATATATATATATATATATGAAGGAAAAAATCCATATACACATAAAATGAAAATAAATCTTAAAATGCTGTTAGTCGTTACTTCAAGCTTGGAACATAAAGAAAGTAATGGTGTATTTCCAGTACTGGACAGTAGGTGTGGAGTACCACAGGAACACTTTCTAGTGCAGAAGGTGAAGAAAGAAATGAATAAGTATGGAGCATAACCTCACAGGTTATGTATCTCACAAAATGGGAAAGTTCCAAAGCTTAGCAAGGAGACAATTTAGAAAAAGAGGTCCTCATTGGAATGATTTTACTCATTTGGGAAAAACCTGGGCCAGGGTTTCCTGACTGGTGAAAATTGGCATGAAAATGGAAGCGACCTTCTGCAATAACAAATAGTCCAGAATGTATAATAGTCATAAGGGTTGTAAACCAAGAAACTGTGGCTTGATTTAGTATAAAGTTGAAATATAGTTTGTTTTTGGTAGGAGGGAGGTGTTTGTGAAACTCTAGCTTATCTACTCCCTTAAATATTGGCTTCCTTCTGGCTTATGGTACTGTCCTGAAGGCTAGCCTGATTTCTGCATCATTCTCTACCACTCTGCACCCTTCTGTACCATGAAGATAGGAAAAATGTCAAAATCCTCTTACTAGAATTCCTCCAGATTAAATGATAGACATAACAGAGAAAGACTTACATGAAATGAAAATGTGTGATGAGGGGGAAGTTGAGAGTAACTGTTGCAATGGAACAGAGTAGGCATGCTCCAAAATTTTCCATGTTGAACCTATAGATAGTTGAGGTCATCAGTGAGCCTTACATGCTTAGTTCCTCTAATGTTAAGAATGCTGTGAATTTTGTAGATGCCCCAATTTGTTTGTATTAAATCTATTTCAACTAGACATACCGAGAATGATTTACATATTCCTGACTAAACCATGATTTTAAAAGAATGTGCAGGAATACTCTTCCTAAATGAGTGATATTGGCCACACAAGTTGGCACTGCAGCTGACTTCTGTCAGACTGCGGCAAGGTAGTAAATGTGACATTATTTGGTTTTCTCATTTGTGAAGCAATTCACAATTGCTGCATGTTAAGTGATAATTGTAGGGAAAATTTGAGACATCTATTAGAAAGCTGTATGATAATCAATGATAGTACCATATATTATTAAAACATTTGTCTTTAAAATGTTTCATTTATTATATAGAAAATGCCAGCAATTCTGGGTTTTATGCTGTAAGCAGAAATTCAGAGCTGTCTGAGGCCAATAAATTATAAAGCAACAACAAAATAAAATTGTATATGTCAGTATTTCAGTTGTAACCATCTTATGGTGTTAAGAAAGTGTTTAAACTTACAAAGCAACTCAGAGTTATGACATTTTTAGTGACCAATATTCTGATTATTTATCATTTGACATGTACCATATTTTATCACCTTTCCCTGAAATAGAAGCCTGCCTACATTTTCAGATACAAAGTGGATACTGGCATCACAAATAATGTTCCATTGTGCTTTAAGTGAATATTCTCTGTCATATTAGACCTTGCCATGGCAAATGTAATTGGGGAGCTGTGAAGAAGTAAACACAAACATGCTGTTTTTCAACCAAAAAACAAAACAAAAACCCAAACTAAAAATAAAATCATACAAAATGAGAGCCTCTCAATTTGTTCAAGGAATCATTATTCTATTCAATGCATTTTCATTAAAAATTGAGAAGAGAGTGAAAAATCTGTAATGCATAAATGTATCACAAAACATATCTTGGTAAATAAACTTGGTAGTACAGAAATGTTCCAATAAAAATGTATAAGTGAAAAAGCTGGCAGAGTCAATTGAAATCATTCCAATTCTCCTACTAAGAAAGACAAATGTTTTCTGGTAGACTCAGGGCACTTGTGGGCTTTCAATCTGTCAACTGTAATGTAGCTGAATTCAGCAACCTACACTGCAGTTGCTGCTGCCCAGAGAGATAGTCCCAAGGGAAGCATGTCAACTCCACTGAAGGAAATATCTGTTATGGTAGACTAGCCATTATGAGTGTTCTTTGTGAACTAAAAAAAAAAAAATCAGGTAAAAATTGATCTCTCAAATTAGTCTTTTAGCCACTCAAATACAACTTGACTTAAAATATTATCCAAGAATTTATCTTTTTTAAAATCTGAGTCTTGAGCACATAACACTGTACTAGATAAAACTCAGTAACTATTTCTGATGTTAAATGAATACAGGAAGGAATGGGAATATCATCACATAGATGAATATTTTCTGCTGCTTTAGAAATATAGAAGAAGTATTTGAAACTTTATAAATTATAAGAATTATATGTGCTATTCAGTTTCACTAGGATACCATATAATGTATGGCCCCCAGAACAAATTTTCACAGTAGCAAACATTAACTCAGGAGGAGCATCTGAAGAACCCCCGGAAAAACATCTGTTCTCCAAAAATCCAAACTGTAGGGTCTTCCTAAACACCCCACTTATTGTTTCCAAATTCATTATGAAAATACCAGATATTAATGTTTTTAAAATGCAAATTCATTTGTAATACAGTCTCATTTACAAAGTTATTGACATACAATAGAATGTCTTATAGAATTTGTTGTTTGGGGTCATCAGGAAGCCAACTTTAAATTGAAGTCAGGGATGTGAGAGAAGGAAAGAAGATCATGTTAGCAAATGATGAATCAAGCAAGGAAATAAAAATGGGTGGGGAAAGCTTTTGAACTATATTTAATAATGGACACTTATGAAAGGTTGGGAAAACAGTGCTGAACAGGAAGAGACCATGATCCAGCTCTGATAGTCTGATCCAATCTCATGGCAGCTTTTAAGCAACTATTGGTTATTGGATGATAGCTCTATTGATAATAAACAGCAGGCTTTGGTACTCCTCACATGCTTAACCATTGTTTGGGGATAGTGGAGGTTTTCAAATCCCAGTCAAAAAGATGAGGGAAGATAGAAAGATCTAATCTCTTATATGAAATAGTTTGTACCCTAAAAGACAATGCTTTTATCGGCCTCTGAATATTACAATCTCATGCATATGTCTTTAGGGCCTTGTTTCTGGTAAAGCACCAAACACTTATATATCAAGTGATATGAATTTCTTCAGAGTTATTGGGTAGAGGGTGCATTTGAGATTCTAATTACTGGCTCTTTAGTTCCTCAATTCCATCTTTGCAGAGCTCATAGCTTATTCATCTGAATGAATAGCCAGGAAACACCAATAATTCATATAGAACAAACAATACAAATGTAAGAATGATACATAATCACACACACACACACACACACACACACACACACACATATTTTTATGAATGGGAAGGCTCTCATAGATTTTAAATAAACTTTATCTTGAATAAAAATTCCAATCTGTAATGATAAATAATTATATGGTGAGAACTCTAATATGACACTTGGGTTTAGTAAGTAAGAATGTTGTCCTTTATTAATCATATTTTTATGAGGCAAGGAAGTGGGATGATAGCAGCATACATATTACATATTAGGATTTCTTTGACTGTTAAGGCAGTCAGGTCCAGGAAGAATGGGCCTTTCAAAATCAACAAAGGTTATCCAAGGAATATTAAAATTCCTTCAGAATGCCCCTGTTGGTTTAAATTTTGTCCAAACTAAGTGTACAGGGCTTTTTAATAATGTTATTAAAACTATACAGCATTTATGTATGCTCAATCATGGTTGGGTCCTGCAAAAGATTCATTTACAAAAACTAAGCGAGCATTTGGGGGGCTCCAAGATACTTTAGTGAGTAAAATTAGTTCCTTCCAATTGTGGTGATTTGAATTTTATTCATAAGACACATATGCACAACGAAAGACTCCAGCTAGTTGTCCCCCGACCTCCACATGTGCCATGTCCACATGTCTACATGTCCACACACCCACACCCTCATGTACACATACAAAAATATTAAGAGTTTTAAAATGGAATTCTGTTGCTTTTCAATGAAAATCATCAGACCTTTTAAATGGTTGATCTAGACAAGTCTACATTTCTTTCCTCTCTAATATACCAATGCATATAGCACTGTATCTGGGACCTTGAGGGAGAAAGGTTGCTGAATTTTTTCATGTAAAATGTTCAGTATATAAAAAGTTATACTTATATATTTAGGAAAATATCCATATATGTATATAACAACAATTATTGAAAGAAGAGGCCAAGGGTTTGAAAATATATGGGAGACTTTGGAAGGAGGAGGAAAGGGAAAGGAGAATTGATGTAATTATATTATAATCTCAAAAATTAGAGATATAATAAAAGAACAGATTTATAACTCAAGGCACTTTCAGGTATTTAATACAGATCCAGAGTTCTTAGCGCTCTTTTAGAAACAAGATCAGGGCTGAGAGAAGAGAAAAAGACTGAAAATGTGCTCAGTGTGTAAGACCGTGAAGAATGTTTACGTGCCCTACAACTGCATTTCTCTTTGCTTCCTGGAAGTAGCATCAGAATGCTGAAGCTGGAGAGTCAGGAAAGATGGACTTCTACACTAATGTGATTATGCACAAAAGCTGTTTATGTGGTAAATCTAAAAAAAGCTTACATTGGGCTGGAGAGTTAGCTCAGCAGTTAAAAAGAATAGCTGTTCTTGGAGAGGATATGACTTGGTTCCTGGCTCCCTCTAACTCCACTTCCTGAAGACCTGATGACATTTTCTGACCTCTGCAGGCAACAAGTTCACACATGATGCACAAACAGCCATTCAGGCAAAACATCCATGCGTATCAACAACTACAAAGCTTAAGTGCTTGCTGTATTTATTTCTAAAAAGCAAGCTTCCCAGCACTGCATCTAGCTTACAGTCAGTGATAAATAAGCACATTTTGAAAGAATTAATGATAACACATCGCCATCTAATACTTACCAGTTTTTAAGAACCAGCCATTTCTCTTGAAATTGCACTTCATTTAGGCATCATACTGTATATGCATTACAGTGAGGATACAAAAACAGATTCATATTCCAAGTAGTAAGTGTTTGTGGGTGTAAGTCTACCTTTACCACATCTTGATTATGAGCTAGGAATTTGAAGAATGGGATATTATTGGAGGCTTACAAAAACACCTGTGTGTTCTAGTCACCACCTTGTTCTGTGCCATTGACCAGAGAACACATATAATCTCATGGACTAGAAGATAAAAAAAACTCTAGTATAGATCCAAGTATTGCAAGAAACTGTAGCCGACGCTATGCCTGTCTAGTCAACCAAACCCTAGATGTATCACTGAGTCAAAATTGGATTAATAGGGCTGATGAGCTATTATCCTCAATCTATAGTCAAAATATGTTTTTATTTTATGTTCACAAGGCCACGTGCTAGTTTGTTATCTGGTACGGACTACCAACACAATCCAGTTTCTAGATGCCTACTTATGAGAACCTGAACAAACGCTTTACCTTTGCTTCAGCTTATCTAGCTGTGAAGGATACACAATGCCTTCTTTGTTTCTCTCATTGATTTGCTGCTCTCTCAGATACCATATTAATACTTATGGAAGTGTTTGAAAAAAAATTAAAGTGTGACCTAAATTTGGTTTGTTGCCTTGTATTGTATTATATGACAATAGCCATATGCATTTCTATTTATCTAGCAATGATAAGAAACTCATAACTTGTACACAGTCAGGATATTTCCCTCCCTTATCTGACAGGTGGCAAATTATGTGTGCCTTGCACAAGCAAGTCACAGCTGTGGAATATTCCCATCTTCTGAGATCCAATGATGTTTTGCCATATGTTGGAATTGTTGCCAATGTCAGACTTTGAATAATGCCTTGCTCATTGGGCATTGATATTGTTGCAGTCATTCTATCTGGATCCACATTGGGCAATAGGCATCAGAAACTTTTTCATAAAGGTCCTCTTTTATTATTTTGGGATGGCAAAGTGTAACCAAAGCCAACCAAAACTTCTGCTCTTCATGAAAAGTATATATCTCTGAATTAATAAGCTATCAGCACCAAATACAGAGTATTGGGGTTTCCACTAGTTTTTCAAACCCTTTTTTTAAAAAAATAAAGGTCCCCCCAGTGTAATTAGATTAAAAAACTTTGAGATACACTGAAGCAATAATAAAAAAATTGCCACAAATGTTATTTTCAACATCCACATAATTACTTGGGGGTTCAGTTTTAGGTCTGTTGTAGGTGAATATAAAGCGACAGATTCCTGTCTTTGAATGCTTTGTCTCTAGCTGGTACACTAATTTTGGAAGGTTCTGGAGATGCCAGGAGGTAAAAAGTAGCTGCAGAAAGCAAGTATATGAGTTCACCTTTGAAGGCTATATCTGATTCCTGGTCCTGCCTTGCTGTTTGGCTTCCTCTCTGCTGTGAGGTGAATGGCTTCCTCCTTCTTAGATTCCTGTGGTCAAGATATTTTGTCTTACCACTGGCCCAGGGACATGGTGCTTGGTGATCATGGGTTGAGTATTGTGATACTACAACTCCAAGCAAATCCTTCCTCCTTTTAAGGTGTCTAAGATATAATTGTTGTCACAGTGACATGACTAAAGTAACTCACACAGTATCCAAAACTGTAAGTTCACTTTTTCTCTGTCCTTCTTGGGATTAAATAGAATTATATTTCCATATTAAAAATATATGGTAGAATCACAGAATTTTAGAAGACATATACCATATACTTGAAGATACTAAACTCCTAAATTGGAAGTGCATGTTTTAGTTATAGAATCAGAACTCTAACACAGTATAACATAGTCTAGCCCAAACTTTGAAATTTCATGCTAATTAATAAATGCCTACTTAGGACAAAAGACTAATCCAAATGACATAGTTTTATTTCTTGGCATGATATCATTTTTAATGGATTTGTTATTTCAAATCAGCATTTGTTTTGTATACTGACTGTTCAAATAAATCTTTGCATTTTAAAATTCTACTTTGAACTATTTTACCACGTTGCTGGGCTCTTAGTAATGTTAAATCTTCAGTATATACTCATTCCATATTTTTATGAAGATGAAGTATTTTCAAATGTATCCTTTAACGCACTTACATACATATCAAAATTTTGGCATCCAAGGCTTATGGAAAATGGCACCTAATTATTCTTTTTTTTTCATTTTTTTTCTCCTTTATTAATTTATTCTTGTTACATCTCAATGGTTATCCCATCCCTTGTATCCTCCCATTCTTCCCTCCCTCCCATTCTTTTGTAGATCAGACTAGTGTAAACTGATCATTTTTACAGTGTTTATCTTGTTTGCAATCATATAATGTCATTAATGGCTCACACTATTCTTAAAATAATGAGTGTATCTTTATATAAGATCAATTTCTCAGAATGTTGGTTATTGTAAAAACTAGCCAAGTGAAAGAGCAAAATGGCTCAGAGAGGAAAGGTGCCTGCTGCCAAGCCTGACTGCCTAAGTCTGAGCTCCAGGACCCTCAAGTTAGAAGGAAAGTACCAGTTCCTTCAAGCTGTCCTCTGACCTCTACATGACGGCTGTGGCATATGTCCATGCACACACATACACAAAAAAAATAAATATATATACTAAAGTTTTTTATAATATTAGCCAATATTAAAGGGATGAATAATGAGCACAAAATGTATTGCGGTTATTTCCTGTAAGAACAACAATAATGCAATAAAATAAGAACCTTTCCCTAACAAGCCCCGACCAAAACGTGACCCTAATTAACAGTAACAGAGTAAACAGTGTTTGGCATAAAGTTAAATAGGAAATGAGAAAAAGAAGTGTACTAAGTTACAGTGAACTGAGATAATGAGAAATTGGTTACATTTAAGTATATGGATTTCCTTCTATTAGGAATTATACAAGAAGACCAACAGAGCCAACTAACCAGGGCCCAGAGGGGCTTGCAGAAGCTCAAGCACCAACCAAGGGCCATGCATGGACTGCACCTAGGCCGCCTACACAGATGTAGCAGATGGGCAGCTCAGGCTTCATGTGGGTCCCCTAGTAAGGTCAGTGGGGTGGGTAGGGGGTTGAGGGAGCTGTCTTTGACATGGACTCTGTTGCCTACTTTATGATTACATTCCTACCTCTGGTAGACCTGCCTTGCCAGGCCACAGAGGAAGAGGACTTGCTCAGTCATGATGTGGCTTGATGAACTGGGGTAGGTGGGTGGGTTCCCTTTTTCTGAGAAATATGGAAGGGGGAGAGGAAGGAGGGAGAGAGGGTAGAACTGGAAAGAGAGGAGAGAGAGGGTCTACCATCAGGATATAAAGTGAATAAATAAATAAATTTTACAAAAAGTATATGAATTTCTTTTTTAAATGGTACCAATAATCTTGTACATGATAAAGAGGGTCTCACCCATGTAACTATCATTATTAACTTCTTGCATACTGAATATTGATGGAGTGCATTACTAATCTGCATCAAGTATTGAGGAGTGAGGATCCTCTGTCCTTGTTTCTCCTTATTGAGATAAAAAGTTAATTGCTGTAAAAATGATTGTGTTACAGTGATTAAACTCTAAATAAAGGAACATTAAGTCCCCAACCAAATCTATGGCTTAAATATGCTTTCTGCTTAGTAGCTCAGGTTTAGAGGTAAGATATTTTAATATTTACTTGATTATTGGTATGTTAAGATATGTTCTGTATATCTTTAACATTTTAACCATGTATGTGATTCTAGAAAAATTAAGATACTGACAAATACAGAGAGAAACAACATTACTAGAATCTTACATCTAAAATTATTCTCATTAATTTTCAATGACATTCTTTGAAGTATGATAATCATCATTGTTTTGTCAGTGATGAAAAAGATTCCTAGAAACTCCCAATTTCATCTAGCATGCTTTCTTAAAATCATGCTTATGATAACAAAATCATGCTACTTAAGAAATCACTTGGGGTAGCTCAGGCTTCATGTGGGTCCACTAGTAAGGAAAGTGGGGGCTGTCTTTACCGTGAACTTTGTTGCCTGCCTTTCCATCACTTTCCCTTAGCTGGGCTGCTGCAATAGGCCACAGGGGAAGAGAATGTGCTCAGTTTTGATGTAACTTGATGAGCTGGCTTAGGTGGGTAGGTGGAGCTCCCCTTTTCTGAGAAGTAGGAGTTGGGGGTTGGGGAGGAAAGAGTGTGGGTGAGACTTGGAGGAGATGAGGGAAAGGGGCATGACTAGGATGTAACATGAATAAATAAATAAATTAATTAAAAAACTAAAAAAGGAAATCAATTGGGCAAAATCCCCAAAAATAAATGATATGAAAAAATTTTCATGTATTTTAAAAATTTATTCATATTACATCTCAATTGTTAACCCATCCCTTGTATCCTCCCATTCCTCTCTCCCTCCCATTTTCCCCTTACTCCCCTCCCCTATGACTGTGACTGAGGGGGACCTCTTCCCCCTGTATATGCTCATAGGGTATCAAGTTTCTTCTTGGTAGTCTGCCATCCTTCCTCTGAGTGCCACCAGGCCTCCCCATCCAGGAGACATGGTCAAATATGGGGCACCAGAGTTCTTGTGAAAGTCAGTCCCCACTCTCTATTCAACTGTGGAGAATGTCTTGTCCATTGGCTAGATGTGGGTAGGGGTTCTATGTTTATTGCATGTATTGTTCTTGGCTGGTGCCATAGTTTAAGCAGGACCCCTGGGCCCAGATCTGCCCATCATAATGTTTTACTTGTAGGGATATGAAATTTTATTGAAGTATCCTATCAAGTTCTTCATTTTTCTTAATATTCCCTCATCTTATGACAAAGCAGATTTTTAAAACATTACTTGATGATTCCTAATTTTGGCTACGTTTACTCTTATGTAAACACTTGGGTTTGGACTGAACAAAGTGACCTTGAAATAATTAAGATGCAGAAACAGTGGTGGAATCTCACTTTTATAACTAGGTTACAGAAGACTGTAACTTCTTCCTTTGTGGTAATAGCTTTCTTTTCTTGCTGTGTGTCTCTGTCTCAGCTTCTGTTTCTCTGTCTCTCTCTGTCTCTGTCTCTCTCCTACCTCTCTCTAGCTGCCCATTGGCTACCACAATTTGAGGAAACAAGCTGCACATGTAGTAAGTCACTAAAGGAAAGTTCTGTCCCACAGTTACTGATGACCTGAGGAGTTCAATTTAATTAAACTCAGTTCAATTCAAATTCCACAAAGATTAAAACAAAAAACAAAAAACAAAACAAAACAAAACAAAAACCCAAACTGGCCAACAGCTGTAAAACTGAGCTTGGGAACAGACAATTTTCCACTTTAACCTTTAGATAGGACAATAGATTCTGGTAACAGGTTGATAAAGTTCTGTGACACATCCTGGAACAGTGGTCCTTACTGAGTCTGCCACAGATTCCACAGAAATTGTGACATAATTAAATTACCATTTTAAACCTTTATATTTGGGGAATATTTAATTGTTGTGGAACAATTGATTGATAATATACCTTTCTTATTGCAAATTTGTTGAGATTCATGGTTTTCTATTCAGTACAATATGCTTCTAGATTCATCTCTTCTGGTATATGTCATCAAATTGTGTGATCACTGTTTAAACTAAGGTGTTATATTCTCATAAAAGTCATACATGAGTTTTACTTAAGCCCGGGTTTTAGATTAAGGAGTGAATTTCTAGGGCTGAAATTGTAGTCATTACTCAGGCAAGAGAGAAATAGTGTTTTTTTTTGTTGTTGTTCTTTTATCTTTTCATTTCTGAGTGTCAAATTGTTATAGCTTGCTAGGGTATCTAAGCAGTAGGCTTTGTCTAAAGAATAAAGTATGGGTTGTTTTAATGTCATAGAAGATATAACTGTTGGGGCATGGTCTGGTGCTTTGTATTTGATTGCTAATTATTCTCCCTCCCCCAGGTCTGCTTGCTGTCTTTAACAAGCAGACGGTCATGTTCCCCAAAATGATGCTAATAATTCTTGCCTCCAAGCTATCCTTGATTGGCTAAATAAATGCCTACACACCTGAGCAGGGCAGAGCGAGGAGGCATTCAAAAGTTTCTGGGAGAGAAGGATCTTGGGTAACAGAGGTACTGGAAGAGGCGAAAGGAGCGAGTTAGTCATGGCATAGGAAAGAGCTACAAGGGCCAGGAAGAGGAACTCTAAAATGGTCCAGATGAACAACATAAGCAACTGTTTTAGGATTATGGATTGGAAATAGCCCAGATAGAAATGATTAAGGCAGATGGCCTGGGATGACAGTTAATATTAGCTTAGGTCCAGTAAAATGAAGCTAATTCTAAAATACATCAGATGTCTGTCTTTATTTCTTTTTTATGATAGTGGGTTAGATAATACTGCTGTATAAGCAAATTTAACAATAAACAATATTATATATCTTTATATTTACTACATGTGCCTTTAGTTCTTCTCATTCATTATATTTGAAGTAACATGGGTTATTTCTCTTGGAGACATTGAGGACCATGGCTTAAGTATACACTGAAAAGGAAATACGTATGGTTTGAAGTTCAAAGGGAGATCTACACCAAAAATATAGTATTTACAGAACATGAATTCCTTAGAAGAAATTAATGTTGTTTTTGGAAGACCCAAATGATGTCAAATCACTGATCATAGTGAAAGGTCATTTCTGCTTAATGTACTTAGCTTATGGAACCTTCTATGTGCCTTTGAATTAATCATATGCATGCAACCAAGAACTTAAATACAAGAGTTGGTGCTTTTATTAAGAACTATTGCAATTTTATGTCATTGGCTTAAATGTTTAAAATGTTGACACCCATAGGATAATCTAAATCCTATAGCTCTCCTATAATTTACATTAAGAAATGAATTTTATAAGAGGTCTGTGCTACTAACTTAATATATTTTATGTATATCAAAAAGCACAGTTAGGAATTTCAAGGTTGAATATTTCTTACCAGAAGGAGTAATATAGTGATTCAAAATTCTGTTACTGAGTCCATGAGCATTTCAGTACATTTTAAAAATAAGAGCACATTTAACTGAGTAGTAAAATTGATGAATTTGAAAATGTATATAGCTGTACAAATACTGCAAAGGTATAATCATAAGTTTGACTCTAAGATATGGCACTAATATCTGTACAAGGCACATTATATAGTTACAATGAAATAAATATCACTCTTTAGAATGTCTTTCTGATACCATAAAATACATGCTTTGAACTCTAATAGAAATTATTAGGAAATAGTAATGCTCTCTTTTCCATGATGTGAAGTTGTCAGTTAGTGAGAACTTCCTCAGTCTGGTGACATTGTTTACTACCTTTAGAAATTTAATATTGCTTTGGTATCCATTGAAGTATAATCTATGATATATTACTCAGAGGCCCTACTTGGATTTGGCAGATTTACTTCTTCACTTTCTGGAAAGTTTGAGTGAGGATAGCCCTTGGGGTGAGTGTTGGGGGCACTGCTTTGAGCAGTATAAACTATCTTACCCATTTCCTAGTCCTTCTCAGAATCAGCCTATTTCTAAAGACTTGTCTCTATATGTTTGCTTTCTTTAGTAGAACATTTTCTATCTACACCTTTTCTGCTAGATCACTGGTTTTTCAACCTGAGTTGCAACCCCTTTAGGGGTTGCATGACTCTTTCACATTGGTTGCTTAAGATCATTAAAAAAGAAAAAAAAGAAAAGAAAAGAAAACCACAGATATTTACAGTACAATTCAGAGCAGTAGCAAAAGTGTAGTTACGAAGTACAACAAAAATAATTTTATGGTTTAGAGTCATCACGACATGAAGAACTGCATTGTATTAAAGCAGTGTCACAGTGTTAGAAAGGTTGAAAAGTACTGTGCTAAATGATTTCAAAAGACTTGTGCTTAAATTGACTGAGTGGCAAAGTGGAATAGGGAAAGAAAGGGGCAGATCCATTGAGAGAATTCTGCATGGAAAAGAACTGTGAATATGTACAAGTACATTGTTCAGACTAAAATCTAATCCATCAAAGCCATCAAATTTGCTGAAGGAAGTACATAGCCCAAAAGATGAATCTAAATACTCGTCAAAAAATTTGACCAAAAGTTAAAACCAGCTATAGTTACAATAGCATAAAAATAATAAGTTTTGAACATATGGCAACTAAGAAGGGCATTAGAACTTTTCCTTTTAAATTTCTTTGTTTTAGATACTGGAAAAATGCCTTAGCATGCTTTCTCTGGCACTTTGGACTTTCTCATTCTTTCTCTAAAGTGCCACCCTTCTCTTTTACAATGTAGCTGTTTGCTAAATACCTTTGCAAAACATTGCAAAAAAACATCACTTTCTCACTTCCTCTTCTCTATCCGTCTCCTTTGCCAGCTGACACGAATGTACAGTTTGCTTGCCCTGCTGAATTTTTCTTCTTAATAAAATTGACTTTAGTTGGAGTCCATTTTCAGATTTTCTTTTTAAAGCTGTGTGTGTGTGTGTGTGTGTGTGTGTGTGTGTGTGTGTGTGTGTGTGTGTGTGTGTGTTGAGAGGAGAGGCGTGAGATCAGAGATGATAAAAGAAGTAGCTGGAGTTTAGAGTTTAGGTCACTGTGAGGACATGAGTACTATGAACCACGTTCAGATACTCTGGAAGAACAGCAAGCATTTTTTAAACATTAAGCCATCTTATCTCTTCAGCCTTAAATTCTTTTTTGGTTTTTCCAGACAGGGTTTCTCTGAGTAATAGTCCTTGATATCCAGGACTCACTTTATGGAACAGGCAGGTACGGAATAGAGATCTGCCTGGCTCTGCCTCATGAGTACTGGGACTGAAGGGTGGGCCACCTAACCCAGCTTTAAATTCTTTTATTAACAATACCAAGGAAAAAAGGGGGGACCTTGTTTTTCCTTGTAAAATGAGCGTATACGTGTTTGCAAGTGCCTAT
This sequence comes from Acomys minous, assembly GCF_964271855.1. Classification (NCBI taxonomy): domain Eukaryota; kingdom Metazoa; phylum Chordata; class Mammalia; order Rodentia; family Muridae; genus Acomys; species Acomys minous. Next base: position 86,783,203 of record NC_140488.1, on the reverse strand, counting down.
GGTAGCCAGAAGGTTATCTTAAGTGTCTTCCTTGATTGTTCTCCACCATATATATTGAGGCAGGATCTCTTATTTGAACTCAGAGCTTATTGATTCAAACATTCTCACTAACCTGCTTGCATAAGGGCCTCCCTGTTTCTGGTCTCTGTTTGCACTGAGTGGTGGTCTTACAGCTAGGCTGAGGTTTTAAGTGGGCCACTGAACTCACTTTCATCACCGCTGTGGGTCTGAGCTCAGGTTCTCATTCTTGTGTTCCAAAGGCTTTACCCCTAGCCAGCTCCCAGCTTCTATGTGCAGGTTTTTTCATTGGTACTAGGGTCCAAAGTAGGGTTCTCCATGTTTGTTTGGCATCTCCAGTTGCCCTCCCCCACATGGCCTGATAAATGCCACAGCTTTCTCCAACCCTACCACCTAGAAAGAAAGCCTCTACCCATTCTCAGCATTTCTGGGAACATCCTAAGCCCTGGTGCTACCCAGCAGATGACATATACCGCATCTTCCTTCTCCTGCAGTCCTTAAAAACTCCTCCACAATAGCCTGCAACTTCTGGCCTCATCCCCAGAGGCTCTTGAACCCACCCAGGAGCTTCAGTTACCAAGTAAACCTGCCTTTTTATACTTAATTTTTTTTCTTTTTATACTTTTAATCTGGCTTTGATTGGCTTATTTTGTCAGCAGAGATAACCCATGACTCCAGTCTTACCTACTGAGCTATTTTTCTAGGCCATTATCAGTGTCTACTAAAAATCTTGTGCAAGTTCATCTGTGGTTTTAGGAGTCATGACCCTATCCAATATCAAATGCAATTTGTTGTTGTTTCTAATTATATGAGTATGGATGGTTTGTTTGTATATGTCTGAGTACCATGTGTGTATGTGATGCTCACATACACCAGAAGAAGGTGTCGTATTTCCTAAACCTGGGTTATAGACTGCTATGAACCACCATATATGGGTTCTAGAACTAAAACCTAAACTCTCTTGAAGAATAGCAAGTATTTTTAAATTGAGACATCTCTCCAGCACATCCATATATAATTAAAAATATGCACCTTTCTTATCTTTGATTTATCATGGTATAGAATATCACAACAAAAAATCAGCCTTTAAAATAAAAAAAATAAATATTAAGAGCAGATAAGAATGGACAATCTTTTCACTCCAAGAAATTACTGTACCAACTTACCCTCTTCTGAAGGTAATTATATTGTACTATTATTCCCAAATTCTGAGAGACCCATGAACAGACCACTCAAGAGTCCACATGCAATTGAAAGGAAGTCTTTATTGCCTGGACCACACTTCCTATTCACTGACACAGTAGATGCAGGGAAGCAACCTGGAGTCTCAATTGAGAGGGGTTTTTATAGGTTTTAGACAAATAAATGGGTTCTACAGTATATGATTGGATGGCATTTGGGCAGAAAAGCTGAAAGCAGGGGATTATAAGCCTCGGTGTTTCATGGTTGGGTGATAGGTGTAGGGGTGAGTTGGCCTACAGAAAAGATTGGTTGAAGCAGTCATGGGGGTGTTAGGAACTTTGGCCTGGCTATTCCTAATTGGTTGCCGCTATGTGCTAGACCACCTGCTGGCCAGCTTGACCAACAGTGAGTATATTTGGACTTTCCCAAGGTATTGCTAGGGGAATTTTTTTGTTTAGACTAGTTTTTGGTTTTTCTGGAATCTGGGTTCAGTCCTTGGCCAGGTTTAACACAAAATGGAATTTCTTTTACAAAATGGAGTTTGTCTGGTCCTTAGAGTATTCAGTTCTTTGTTACCTTACCAACTATCTGTGCCAATTTTAATTAGCATGTACACATTTATTTATACTTGTTAGTATTTTTTAAAATAAAATTTAACCTCCTAATGACATTCTTTCTAGAATTAACAGCAGTTTTTCTCTGAATAAAGCAACATAGGTCATTTATTCCTCTTAGCCTTTACCTTTACCTGATTACATAGTCCATGTTTCCTTTAAAAATTATCTGAATAGTGAAATGATTGAACCAACTTTCAAACAAAATTTTGTATTGTTTGGCCTTTTCTTAATGGTGCATGTTTGTGTTACTTTTGGAATCTCTTGGAGCACACATGGTATTTTTGTAAGACTTCTCAAAGAGAGGCACTTGCAGTTCAGTTGGGAATACATATCCTTGATGGAAGAGTTCAGAGGGATTGGATTTAATTGTACTTCGCACTACTTGCTGCTGTGTACAAAAGAGCAAAGTCAAGGGAAGGTTCAGCCTTTCCTTTCAGAGGTGCTGATTTGCATTTTTAAACATTCTGTGGACAGGTCTCTCAGTTGAAGCTCAGTGGATAAAGTTTAAGCACATATTTGCATTTGAAAAAGTTGTGAAAAGGAGGACAATATACATTTGATCAAAGAAATGCTAATGAGTATTTAATGTAACTTCAACTTGTTCAAAGGGTTAGGGTGACCTCTTGGCAAGAAAACAGTATCTGTGGTTTATACCCAATTCTGAAGACTTCAGATAGGAAATAAATTGACTCTATCTAACTCTATGTCTGTATTTATATAGAGATTTATCAGTGTCTTTGACAATGGAGATTTAGCATTAGTTTATCAGCAGTAAAGCTGACAGTATAGAGTTCTCCCTAATCAGCCAGCATCCTATTTTCCTCTCTAAACATGGCAAGCAGGAAACCTTGTCTACAAGAAGGGAAAGAAGGTATAGGGGATTTTTTGTGTGTCCATGTGTGTACGTGTGTGTGTGTGTGTGTGTGTGTGTGTGTGTGTGCGCGCGCGTGCACGCACATGTGTGCACATTTTAAGTTTGGTGGAACTAATGGGCATTCAGATTAGACAGTTTTGCTGAGATGCTAGAGGCTGTTGTAAACTTCTGTGTCTAACAGAGCCAGCCATATATCATGAGGTGGAGCCATTAGCTAGGTTCTAAACTGAGGATTCAGCTCCATGCATCTTGTCCTTCTTGTTGACTCTATGCCAGACAGTCTTGAACAAAAGACACCTTAAACTGTGCTTTCCAGAACTCATGTACTTGCATAGCCCCCATTCACAAGGAATCTATTTTACTTCTGTCTTCATTCATTTGAATCAATGAAATGTGGTAAGAGTCATTCTGGGCAGCAAGAAGTCATGACTGTGTTCATTGTTGCATTATTGGGATACAAGCTGCCACAGAAGACTAGTAATCAGGTGGAAAGACCACAAAGAGAGAACCTGTGGAGGCACCAGTTGAAGAATAGACACTCCAAAACACATGGAGAAGTTGATAAATATAATCATCATTCCACTCCAGTTAAGTTTCCATAGGACACCATCCCTACTTCCAATATGACCAAAATAGAATCAGAGAAAGTAAAAGAACTAACTGCTTCCAGTCTTTCCTAGTCAAATATGAGCAGCAGTGAAGTGGTGGTTGTTCAACACCACCCATTTCTGGAGTAGTTTGTTATAGAATAATAGGGAGCCAAATTGATACATTTCTATTAGCTTTTGCCAAGCCCTTACTTGTTTACACATATTTTTACATGTCTTAGAGAAGTGAGAAATGAGACTGGTATTCATTTCTGGCATTTCTGGCCTTCACTACCCTTTCCCCCAAGAACTATAGAGACCATGACTAACGTATGACTCAAATTGAACAGTTAGGCCCCTATTATGAGTATTTGTTTTGATTTCACAGTTTGTTTTCCATACTTAATATGAAGACATATGAGTATTTGTCCGCTTCATTACCAGCTGTTGAAGACCTTCATGGACATCACTGGTAAACTACAACTAGACCATATTGTGAAAATAAAAGACAAAATAAAAATATTAAATACATGCTTATTATATATGTGTATTTATTAATAACTATAGATAAAACAACTTTAAAGAAAACAAGTTTTCAAGGCTGGAGAGATGGCTCAGTGGTTAAGAGCACTGACTGCTCATCCAGAGGTCCTGAGTTCAATTCCCAGCACTCATAATCAATCAATCAATAAATTTTTAAAAAAAAGAAAACAAGTTTTTACCTCGGCATGGTAAATACTAATAGTTATACTTCATTTATCATGTACTACGTGATATCAGCAAAGATATGGATGGAGAGAAATCACTCCCTCTCCTACACCCTTCCCTCTCCTTCTCCCCCTAATTTTTATTCTCCCTCTCCTGAATTTACAAGACTCAGTAAAAGCAGTCTTCCTTTTCTTCCTCAAAGTGAACAGTTGTTAATGCTCACTACTGGTTGTGGTTGTTGGAATGTGAATGACCCCTATAGACAAGATTTCCATATTGATTTCCAATTAGCAGACTAGCAACATTGACAAAAGTAATCTTCGAGGGATTGGTTGGTCTGAACAAAGTAACCAGTGACTCTCATCTACCAAAATATCAAGGTAAAGTGGAGGAATATTATTCTAGTATTCTTTATGTTTTAAGAGGTAAAAAAGGGCTATAATGTTTAATTCAATTGTAAGTGTAATGAGTTCAATTAGATCCATTTTACTGGTGCATTGAGCTTATTTAGCAACAAGGAAAAATCATGTGATTCAAAAGTTGAATATTAAGGTTATTTTTCAAAACTCAAAAGTATGCAACATGCTTAAGGACAACACCTGGGACAGGCTGAGTTTTACAGATAGAAAATAGGAAGTTTTGTTACTTTTAATAAACCAGGAAGGGAGATGCAGGCATAGTTATGTGGTCCTAAATAAATATCTGTTGTTCAATGGTAGGACAAGGGCATCAGTATATCCAGAAGAAAAAAAATACCAACAGTCAGAATTGATCTCTTTTTAGTTTTGTGTATGGAAGGAAACTCTCAGAAGCAAGATTTAGAATAGCAACTATCTCGCTGGTGAAGGTTCTTAACACTAAGCACTTTCATTAACTTTCTTCTTTATGATTCCACATTTCCCAAATGTACTTCTGATTATGACTTCACATTCCTATAAGGTAACAAGAACATTCTGTTCTTCCTGATTGCTATTAATAATCATCATTTGTTTTGAAGACAGCATCTTAAGTACTTGATTAGCATAAGTCTATGAAAGTCAGATATTTATTCCTAGGCATCCTAAGCAGATGTGGGCTCAGAAATCTAAAAATTAGACTTTCAGACTCTAACCATGGAAGATTGCCTAATTTCTTCAGAGTCTTTTTCTGAGCTTATTCAGTACATTTATTGACACACTAAGAGGAAATCTATAACCACAACCTAGACCTAGCTTGGTATTTATATGAGACACTACCTGCTCTGAAGCAGGAAGCTCAGAATATTAAAATAAAAGAGATAATTTACTTCTCTCTGTGTGTATAGTGGGGGGATATAATGATTTGTTTTTATTTTTCTTATTTTTTTCTAAGACATAGACTAGAGAAATGACCCAAACAGGAATACTTTATAGTGATAGTTTAGCCAAATTCTTATTATATGTATTATAAGAAAAATAAATGATGACAGCATATTTGCATCATGTATTCTATAAAGAACAATTCAGGTGGTTAGTGAAAGAACAGCACAACAGGGTCAATTTCTATGGGTCAATATTTCACTTTTGATATTTTATTGAAATTAAATGTTCCTTTTATTTTCCAAATAAATGTCTATAATGGGATTTGAACAAATTTATCCACTCACCCTTGGTTTTGCATTTCCTAATATAGTAATAGCTACAAACTTTTACACAGATGTTCAAAATGTAGAATAAGTGTGCATACTCACTAAGAACCAGTAATACTTATCATGGGTATAGAAACATCTGTGATGTACCAGACATTAGGTGTTTATTTTAATACCATTTTCCCTCTTGGAAGAAATATTTGTCAAACATAAAGTAAACAGCAAAATCTATGCAAGTTCATTACCTTGTCACATTCCATAGTGCTGTAATACAATAGCTCCTATTTAAAAAATTATGATTCTTTTTCTATCTTTTGATCACAGTGCTCATCCCAGCAAAGGATAATATTTTTATCCTTTTTTCTGAATTAGGAGTTCATATAACCTACATAAAATAATTTGCCATACAAAGGAAAACGTGTGAAAATTTTTTGCATCTTATGTGGGGCAATTATCTTTTCTAATGTTTTTACAACTCTTGTGAATCTTCAAGAGGCATTTGAATGTTTCTTGATATTATTTAGTCCCCAAATGAATTTACACTTATGCATGGAGATCGTAAATCTGATACTTAAATATAATTATATTATATGGGATATATGTATATAAAACATATTTAAATATACATATAAACAGATGATATATACACAGATATAGGAACAAAGTATGTAAATACTGAATAATACTAATTAGCACAAAATTTCATGGTTTTTTCTCACAAATTTCCTAATGTTTGCATCCTAAACACTACCTACATTTGCTCTGTTAAATACAAATGAAACTTCTTATAAACTTATGAACTACCTTTGTTAGTCTTGATTGTATAAATACTAAATAATATGTATGTTATTAATTTATCTAATTGTTTCCTATATTAGAAAATAAATGTAATTTTAGATTGATGTGTGATGAATCCAATTTTCCAAAGACAAAATATTTATGTATTTTCTTATAAACATATGGATATATGTTTATTTGTTAGCTGTTAAACTGAATTGATAATATATCTAATATTATACTCAGAAAAATTGGTTTCTATTTTTTAAGGTATATGGCATTGATTAAAACAAGTTTGCATATGCAATGTATTCACATTGTTTTATTTGCTTTTTGTTATTATTGATGGGACTGTTCAATTCGTGAAAGTCTTTGACGCCATCATATCCTTCAATTCAACCAGTGAGAGAAGAATCTCAAAAGAAACATTTTAGAAACTGGACATATACCCTGTTTATTTTCTCTAAAATTTGCACCCCATAAATAAAGTCCACTCTTAAACCTTTCTCAATATTATACAAAAATATTCTTATGCAAGTAATATATGTTCCTTTGATTTTCCAAGTTTTTAAATTTTAAGCAGTCACCCCAAAGTTATTATTAATTCTTAATCTCTACATAGAATATTTTGTGCTTATACAAACTGCTATCATCATGTGATCATATATACTCTTTACATGAATCCAGCAAGTATGTTTTGTAGTTATATCTTAAATTATGTAAATATATAATCAATGTTGAACTTGCCTATTTCTAAACACTGTTCTTCAAGAATCCTCATCTACATTTGTTTATATTATATTTTTTTCTTTTTAAAAACATAAGGGCAAGTACAGTCAAAATTATAAAATCATTATCTGTAGTGCAACTATATGTAACATTTTATTTAGTGACAGATTTCCTTCACTATTGAAAATGAAAGTCGAATGCTATGTATGCTATACTTGTTATAGTCAACTATACAGTATTATCTATGCACAATAGCTGTCTTTAGAGACAGCAACACACAAAAATATATATCTAATGCCACACTAAGAGAAATCCGTGCTATCCTCTTTCTTTAATTTCTCACCCTATACCTAGCATTCTTGTGAAGATACAAAGCAAGTTACTCAGATTCCTGTTTTAAAGATAACTATGAATAAAGGCCACTTCCTGGTGAAGAACCCTTAAAGTATAGCTCTAAATTTATTTACTCTATTGTTTCTATTTTACATCACTGATGACATGCAGTTTGTAAATAAAAAAATGTATCTATAATCCTATTTCTAAGATTAGGCTTTGCTGAGGACATGTTATTTACTAAGGATATAGTTTTTCACTCACCGCTGAACCATTTACTATCAATTCAGGGAAAGTGTGAGTTGTTGTCTTTAGGTGTATACCAACTGGTGAGTATACCAGTCTTCAAAGGCTACTCCCAATGCAATGTTCACACAGATGGCCCTGCTTAAACTAGATGGGTCAGGAAACCAACCCAAAGTCATGAGTCTGAGAACAGGTGGAGAAGGCTGGAGATAGAAAGGAGAGTGATAAGAAAAGGTAATAAGAGAGTAATAAAAATGCATTATATAAATCATCAATGAACTAATTAAGTTAATTAAGTAATAAAATACAAATTAGTGTGAGATATTATAGACAGAAACATAGTTCTTGTTCTGTGATGTAAGGAGATGGAGCCCAATACGTATAATTTACCCCTATATTTTGGTTCTGAAAATAACCAGAAGTTTTCTTCTTTTATATTCATTCTGATGGTAAGAGATTTCATAAATTTATCAAAATGTTTTCCTCCAATAGTGCAATACAATAAAAAGCATGTACAATATTAATTCAGTGTGATAAATGTGTCTAATTGATACTATATTGTCAGAATAAGTGATTGAAAGTTGACATAAAGAAAGTGAATAATTTGTTCCTGCTCTGTAGGTCATCATTCTGCTGAAATAGTGTAAGATTCTACATCAAAGTGATCACCTCACATAGAAAGCAGTAAATATATTGAAATTGAATGAATATATTTTTGTATTTTATGCCACTTGCTAAAATAGATTACAGATTACATGATCAAAAATTTCACAGGTGCTAAGTGACCCATGCCTGAAATCCCATTAGCTGGGATAATGATTAAAGAGAAACTTTAGTTCCAGGACAATCTGGGCTACCTGTTGAGATTTGGCAAATAATTAAATAAATAAATAACTTTCATGGGGGTTCCATTACTTTGAGACTGAGTCAGATATCTACCAATGTCTGAACTTGTCAATCCTTTCTCTCTTTCTGTCTCTCTTTCCCTCTGTTCTGTCTCTGTCTCTTTCTGTCTGTCTCTGTCTCTGTCTCTCTTGAATTACAGGCATCTGAAAATGGGCCCAGTTTGTCAAGTTATGCTTATGCTAAGGATATGGAAGATAGAAAATTTCTTGCAGAGTTAATATATTTAAGACATTAATTAATAACTTGAGGAAAAATTAGTAATTAATTTACCAAATTTGATATTTATGTATTTATTTTCACAGTCAATGGCTTTAGTATTCCTGCCTAAATTTTTTCTTTACAGATAAAAACAACTGATAATATGTGTGTACTCTTTTATAAGGAAGGTTTGTTTAAATTTCATAAGTGTTAATTAGTGTATGGTTTCTACTAAATGGTGCAATTACTTTTTCAAAGCCATCTATTTTATTTTAGAGCTGGACTTTGCTTTTTTGATTTTCTCACTTGTCTTTCTCTTCAGATATTATTTTTTTCCTATTTTTTCCTCAGAAATTTTGATATCACTGCTTGGGAAGAATTACTATAAGGTTATGATGCAGCCTACCTGTTTCAATTCTTAATTTTACATTCCAAAAATCAACAGCAGTAATAAGGACAGAAACAACACATTCAACTTCCATGTTTCTCAAGAGCAATCAATGGGCCTTTGTTCCACTATCTTCTGCGAAACTTATTATATTACATTTTGCTACTGTCTGTGTATTACTAGGTTCAGTAGAAATTGCCACCTAGAAATATTTCATGCTGGAATACGAAGTCAGGGCCTTTACATTATAACTATGCCCTCTGAGTTATATACCTGTCCCTGAATTTTCACTTCTAAAGATGTTTCCAGGCTACTTTTCTAGAGCCAAAAATTTGAGACCCATTGGTTTGGTTTGTACACGTTGCAGTTTTGGCTATTCTCTAAAGAGTATTCTCTGGAGTGTTTACTGGGAAAACACAATTACTAATAACAAACTAGGAGTGTTTAGATACTTTTATACCTCTGACATTTGCTGATATTTTAAAATCTTGGGTTATTCTAAATGTACCCAGGATTTTGAGCTATTTACTAGTAAGCTTTATGTTAAAAAAGTACTATTTGACCATTTACAAATCTTTGTGTCACAGTATGAAGCATATCAAAATCACTATTTGCATTCATATGATACAATATTTAGTAATCAGTTTTCATTTAATTTAGAAAAACTGAGAAATGCCTTTCCATTTAGCCAGAGATAATCAAGAAAGAATGCACATTCAGAGACCAGGTTTCCTGTCAATCCATACTATGCAGTGATTCTTTACTGCTGAGCACAATAGGCAAACTAGACTATTTCCTTTATTTAAGCCAGTCAATAATGTTCAGGACTTCACAATTTTCTTGGTTTTTCATGAAGATTTTTATACATTCTCCTTCCTGTGTTGTGCAGAATTCTACCTTTTGTCAGTGTTCATTTGTTCTGTTCTTCTCAATCTTCTTTGGTTAAAGAAAAGTTTTTTTTTTAAAAAAAAAAAACTAAGTCATTTGTAGACTTGATGATGTTTGCCATACATCATTTTTCCTAGATTCTTATTTATATATGCTTCATTTAATCATGTGTCATTCTACCATTTAAACAAAATCATAAAGAATATTCAGAACATCTCAACTTTGATATTTAACTTAGATCTTTGAAGTCTCATCAAAGTATTACATCCAATGTGTAACTGTTCAAATATAAGTCTCTTGCTGTGCAAAAATCAAAACGGACTAACATAAAGATGATTTTAAAAAATTCTAATTTGCAGCCTGGTCTACAAAGTGATTCCAGGATAGCCAAGACTACATAGAGAAACCTTGTCTTGAAGAAGAAGAAGAAGAAGAAGAAGAAGAAGAAGAAGAAGAGGAGGAGGAGGAGGAGGAGGAGGAGGAGGAGGAGGAGGAGGAAAAGATCCTGAGTTGGACAGCAAATTGGCTAGGCATTAGTCAAATTGCGATGCTCACTATTGTCTGGGACTGTAGCTTCCTCTATTGTCTGGGACTGTACCTTGCTATCTTCTATATAAGGATGGATTATACATAACCTACATTACCTTGTGTTGGTATCACTAGACAGTAAATATTGATTAAGAAAATTAGATGGGTTAAGAGATTTATTCAAATAGTTCTTACAGGCTGTATATGAATAGTACAAAGCCCATAGCAATAAGTGTTTCACCAGAATTATTAATTTCTTAGCATTTGCCTTATTTTTCTTTTTAATTTTATTAAAAGTGCATCCAACATCAATGAAGAATTTTCTTAAAATAAAGTGTTCTATGAGTTTTAATTTTTTAACAGCTGGGAATAACATGAGTATAATTGAAAATTTCAGAAAATGTATGTATGTTTTTGAAGTGCATAAGTATACCACAGACTCTTTAACTACAGAGGATCAAATGATATTTTGAATAAAATGTCATATTCTGAGATTTGTAATTTAATGTATACTATTAAAGTTAGGCAATGTGCTATAATTCTGATAGAATTTTATACTTTTTGTACAAGTTATTTTCTCATATTTAAAAACCCTACTGAGAACTGGGCAGTGGTGGCCCACAGAAGCAGAGGCTCTGAGTTTGAAAGTGAATTTCAGGTGAGGCAGGGCTACACAGAGAAATCCTGTCTCGAAAAACCAAATAAACAAAACAAAACAACAACAACAAAAACAACAAAAACAAAAAGCAAACAAACAAAACACCAAAAAAGGAAAAGAAATAAACATTTAAAATAAAATAAAATAAACCCACTGAGGTAAAAATGACTGTATGAAAATTTCAGTATGAAACTATTACTTTAAATCTTCATAATGAATTTTCTGTGATTCATTGATTAAAAACAGTTTCTTAAACAGTTGTTTGCCTATGGTAATAATTCTGTATAAGCAGCTAATTCATACTAAGTGGCTCATGGTTGTTGCTTTGTGATGGAATGATTTACTGTCATTGTACACTCACTCACACACCTCACATATAATAAGGCTAATTGTCTTCAAATAAAAATGAAAAGTATGGCCTAAGACATTTTCTTTTAGGAATGAGTATGCATTACCAGTAGAAAATCAAGATTATTCAAGACCTTGGTTACTGTAAAATCTTATCTGATGGGACAATATTTTGAGATCATCATGCAAGTAGAACCTTGAAAGCAAGAAAATACTAAGAAGAAAGGGAACTAAGCAAAGCAGTAACATATTATCATTCCTTTCATTTCTGTTTCTCCAAGGATATGTGGAATTTAACCTTGAGAAGGCCATTCATGTGATAATGATAAAATGGTTGTAGGAGCAATTCAAATCTCTCTAAAGTGAAGGATAAAGCAGAAATGCAAATAGACATGGTTGTGGTTTTTCAACAAGCCTTTTCTTTTTTCCTCCTTTTACCCCAGCCAATTAGACATTTCTTAAGTCTCTCTTCAGAGTCATAACAGGAACTAAGCCTAAGAGTTATAAGCTTAAACAACATTCAAAGAAAGGGAAAGACAAGTATAACAAGAATTATTAAATTAATAAACATACATACGTTCAACAACACATTATTTAATTTATTGTCATCTATGATCAGGTAGAAATCAGAAGAAACATCTGTAGCTTAATAAATAATTTAATTTCTTGAATTTCTATGTAACATATAAATTTATTTTTACAGGATATATAGAGAGCATACTCATAGAGAGCAACAGACTTATGAAACGACTATAAAACACAAATTATAAGTTGAGTTTAAAATTTCTCGTTTTTACACTTTTATTTGTCTATTTTCCTATTGCTAGTCAAAGCAAAACCAAATATATAATTGTAAGTATTCTAAGAAAAAAAAAGGAGCCCCCATCACCTACTCATGAGTTACATACATCCTAGATTGTACAAAGTCAAAAGAGGGTGATCAAAACTCAAGAGAAATACTATGTAAAATGCACTTGTACTGACTGTGAACAGATCTGAGAGTGTCTGATTCAAAATATGATTTCAACACCAGCAGAGGAAAATGACTACATCCACTTTCCTATTTCGGTTCCCTCAAACTCTGAAGATGTAAAAGTGGTAATTAAATAGCAGATTATATGAACACATCTCCAATACATTGGTGGAAAGGGTACACTAAGGATCTTGTTAATGAGAGCATATACTGCAAGCAGAATGAACAACTGCCCATGTATCCTAATATTAAGATGCCATCCTCCCAATTGACATTAACTTAAAACACATCTGATCTCCCCAAATTTAACTTTTCACTTACTAGTAACGATAGATCCATATTACTTTGCCACATATTCATGCACTATGTAATAAGGTCATTTCACATTAAATTATTTTTTTAATGACACAGCATGCCTTTTGAAAGGTAACATTAAGATTATGAAGATTGAAATTTACACAACATTGATATTACATGTGGTACTCTGAAGTTCACGGGCAGGTATTTTTTTTTAATTGTTATTTGGTAGTAGAGGGAACAGAGTGTAATAATTGTTTTAGAGTGCTTCATTTTTGTTAAAAAGAGAAAATTTTCAGATTTATTAACACTGGGGGATGCATCAATGAGAGCAGTAAATGGTAGAAAAATAAAAGTAAATTTACTTACTTTAGTGAAGGATTCAGAATCATGAGTTTGTCAGTAAATGCAGAGGCTATTAGAGGAAAATGTACTAATGAAAAGAAGAAATGTACACATATATTTAGAAACCATATATATCTCAGAAATATATATGAGTATCTTATCTGTAATGGAGAGACATTTTGTGTTTTGAGCCTGTAAAAAAAAAGACATAATACTGGATGGAAAATTGAAGTTGATCTTCTTTTCTTCAAGATCTTTTCTATGGACTTAACCAAAGTCTGACTATGATAAGGGCACGTCAAATTAAGTTTAAAATTAACTCTCTTCCTCCTCCTTCTTTTGCTTTATCTGAGGTAATTAAGATTTTACAGCTCCTTCTGATAATATTTTATTCTCTTAACATAGAGCATAGGCTTCTACTCTGCAGTGATTCAAAAAATAACTGCAACTTTAAATCACCACCACTTCACTTTTCAAAACTCTATATATTGTTCCAAGATCATATTAGAATTAGTGAAAGTGTCTATACTTAATCACTGAAATGGAAGTACATAACAAATTCTAAATTTTCTTGTAATAAAACTGGTTTCTTTTAGAAAAACACATTGAATGGTTATTTCTTCTCTCTCTGCTGTTTGAATTCTTTCTGGTAGACAATGCGATTAAAAACAAAAAATGACATGTCATACTTTTCAAATTATATTCTTTTGCATATTCTATTTGAATTGAGTATAGAAATGAGTAAACTATTCCAATAAGAATATATATTTCTCATTTATTTGATTGTAAAATACTTATTATTATTAAATTTTTCTATACTGTTTCCTATTTCTCTCATAAAGTCAGGCCATTTTGGATGAGGAATTATCTCTGTTAGAAAAGCAATAGTCACCCTTGAATTTCTATGAATGAAAATAAAAATAAGGGGCATAACAATGCCTTCAAGATATATGAGTTTATATGACTATTAGATTATAAGAGTGTCCTCTGGATCTAAACTTCTATGGCTTTTTGGATGTTAGCTGTCTTGAGAGTCACACCCAGGAAAACAGTTACATAATTATCAAATCTCATCTGGAAGTTCAAGTAGTGTTTCATTATTTCCTTTAACCTATTTTATGGAACCAAGATATTTTTGAATTCAAGTGTAAGGCCTATGAATGAGGATAACTGAAACTGTTGGTTAATTCTTTGTTCAGAATAATCAGGTGGCAAAGATCCATAAGGCAAGAAATAACCTCTGCTTCCATTGACAAAAATTTCTTCTTTTATTACAGAGTCACATTGTAATTTCTTTCTAATAACTATGTATGTTGGAATTTTTCACAATAGAGAATAGGGATTTATTTTTAGTGGGATTCCTAATCTCTATTTTTCATCAACTACAGCAGTAATGGGATTAATGGTCAAACAAGTTCAGATCAGAGACAATAAGGCATTTCCTCTTCTGTATATGTGTATTCTCTTAGTTCCATTCAGCTATTTTACTTGTGTGATACTGATGTTATCCTTAGAAATTCAATAATATTTCTTCTGGGACTAATGATATAAACTAAAACAAATAAAGAAGAAATTGCTGGTTTTGTTGGTATATGCCTATAATCCCAGCAGTCTGGAGGCTGAGGCAGGAGGATTGAGAGGTTGAAGCCAGCCTAGCCTGAATCTTTCTTAAAACTAAAGAAAATAACAAATAAAAAAGAAGAAAGTAAGCACACAATTGAAAACTTATCCTTTAAAAGGAGAGCTAAGGTACCGTTCCAGATCAGAAAATAGCTTAAAATGTACAAATAAATGTTCCCCTAGAAATAGTAATCTCAATTCACATAAATGGTATCTGAAAAGTTAATGACTATTCTAGGATAAACAAAGCATACTTAGAGTTTAGGAGTTGGCTGTCAGTTAATATTTCTTCTTGTTATAAAATATTTATTAACAATGAAATATGGAAGAAACCAGCATCTACACATTTAAGATTAAGTTGATAGGGTTCAAATACATATACTATGAGGAAATTAATAATCACAAAAAATGGTTGACTGAACAATCAGATGCTTAGCTATAGAAGTATAATAAGTTCAGATCTTGTCATATCTTGGATTTATTTCATAGAATTCATCTAAACTTAAATCAGCTTGTAATACAACATACATTGGTCTTCTCTGCCCATAGAAGACCAAAGGGATGGGATACAAAGTAAATAATCAAAGATTGGAGCACCAGAATAAAGACTAAGATGCTCAGAAGCAGCAAGTTGAGGTTACACTAAAGAACCAGATGGACTTTTGAATCCATATTGTATCATTCAGAGCTCAGGCGGTGATTGATGAAAAACAGGCAATACCAAACATCACACATGTCCAAGTCTGGAAGTCCATTCTTCCCCCCAGCTTGGCTAACACATTCACGTTTTCAAATGTGTTTTTTTTTACAGCTAGAATAATCTTATTTCCCAGAACCCCAACAAACAAAAAGAGAAGGATGAAACCTAAGCACTAGGGAAAATACATGTTTTTTTTTCCATTTTATTTGTGTTCTCATAGAACATCTGTTACACATAGAACATGTGAACCCGTGACTTCTCTTCACGAGTTCTCATGTGGAGCTGATAGAGGAATGGAAACTTGGGAGGAATGTTTCTAAAGCTATAGATAGCTTCCTTTGCATTTATTTCATTTGTAAATATAACAAAGCATTGGAGAAAAAAAAGTTTCTTACGTTGTGAGAGTATCAAATATTACCCATCAATCCCTGAATCATGCTATTCAAAGTGCTTAAATCTACACTAAAAATAGAACAAAAAATGTACTCCCAATGCAGCTAAATTAACACCTATGGATGCCTAAAATATGACTGTGGTCTGATTACTTCCTCTACATTTATTCCACACACCCATCGTGCACTTAAAAAATTAAAAACAAACAGACAAAGAAATAAATCAGGCCATTGCCACATTTACAATCTTCTGAGTACTGGGGGAGTTTGAAATCCAGTCCAATGACAAGTGTCCATAGTACAAAGTAAACAATGGCCTTCTCTGTTTCTGAAAATAACCCAATGTGCAAAGCTGACGTTAAACTTTTATGTGTCCTTGTAGCTTCAGTTCTGGCTTTTGAAAAATGTGACACAGAACCAAGAGGAGCACAAGAATAAAGACATATTGTAGAGAAGACCCAGGCAAGTTGTCAGGGAAATAAACATTTTTTAAGCAAATAAAAATCAATGCACATCCCAAGGCTCTTTTGCCTTGTTGCACAGACACTGAGACCTTTGCATTGTTACAAAATGTTTGTACTTGTCTCTTACATGTTCATAGTTCTAGCTTGCCCTCCCCAATGAACTCTATTGCAATTTACACTTTTATGTCTATGTGGCCCACTCACACCTTAGCCTCGTGACCCAAACTCTAGAATTATTTTCTCCTTTTATGGTGTGGCGGGAATAAAGCAAACACACAGTAGTCACTACATGAGCCCACAGATGATGGCTGAGAAGGACCGTCCTATGATGAATCACTAAAGAAAGTGCTATAAAGTTTAAGCTCTATTATCAGTGGTTTTGTCACATCAATTTGTTTTAAGGAAAACTAAAATCTACATAGGCAGCATTTCCTTTTAACAAGTCTGCCCTCTACAGGATCTTCTGTGATTGATTTAGCATCATTGTTAACATGATAAGGAATTAGCTGTTTATGTGATTGAGTTCAAAGATAAAGCTAGATGATAAGTGACAAATTTCCTGGGAGCATCAACTTTCTGTTCTGAAAGATAGAATTGTATAGTTAAAATTAAATTAATTTCTATACAAAAATTAACTATTTTAAGTATTTTCTGATCTAATTTAAAACTATTTTGTGTAAATAATGTTTATTTTGAAAATAGTAGTTTGTGTTGTTATTCATACATCTGACCTCCTGAGATATTATTAAAACACTTTGATATTAATAAATGCTGTTTATGTTCATAAACTGAAACCACTTAAATTCTGAATGTAGCATTGAAAAGTAAATACAAGTCAGTTAACATTTAAATACAAGGGGACCACAATAAGTTTCACACAGTTTTTTTCTGACTCTTTAAGAGATAACATTTTGTATAATACAAGGTGACAAAACATATTTGATGACACATCCTGTTCTTCCCTTTGGTTTGGAAGCTTTCAATGTAAATTTCATTTTTACTTGCTTGATTCACCTATCTGAGTTAACTTGCCTGGTATTTGCACATAATCTCATTTGCAGAAAAATAATTATAGAGGGAAAAGAGGAAGTAGATTATCAAACAAAAACAGCCACAAACACATTCATGCCTTTCCAGGAAGTGATCAAATATAGGGCTTGATTTTTTTTTTTTGGTTTTGTATTTTTGTGTTTTTTTCTTTGTTTTGTTTTGTTTTGCTGTTTTATATATATATTTATATTTATATTTATTTATATATATATAAGGGTACATCAACTCAGTTTTAAAAAACAGAAGCAACACTCTCCCCACTTTCATGCCCTCAATCTTCACTCTGTAGTGATCACTCTGTAGTGCTCACTGTTAAGTGACTAGCACAACTTTGGGTCTAGAGTGTATTCTGAAGAGCAGTGAATTAAATGTTAAGACAGTTAGACCTACCCCTACCCTCTGCAGAGTTTACACTTCATGCTGCCATTAGAAGGGTAGAGGTGAGGCATGAGGTGGGGACAAGGAAGAGATTTCAGGGCTCTGACTGGCAGGACCCTTCTATGAACAAATGTTCCTCTCTCTCTCTCTCTCTCTCTCTCTCTCTCTCTCTCTCTCTCTCTCCCTCTCTCATACACAAAAAGCAATGCAATGCTGGCTTTTGGTCGCATTGCTCTCTGAAGGTTGACATGGCCAACCTGGTCCTAGGCAGAATCTGAGAGAGGATCCAGTGCTCCTTGTCCCATCAGATAGATTTGTCCAAGCACCCCAAGGAAATGTTAAAAGCAAAATAAATTTCAAAAAGAAAGTTTAAAACTCATTCTAAAACTAAATTAGTGAAGCAGAAAAGGATTTTCTATCTATACATCAGTCTCTTCTTTAAAAAAAAATGTAAATTTACAAATCCAGTGACATATAAAACAAAGTCAAAAATGTAATGGTAAGAGACATGGTAAAACAGGAAGACACTGATGCTACAAAGAAATTCCAAAAAATATATGTACAAGACCCTGTTTTTCCTCGTGTTCTAGAGATTGTAATGCATGTTTTTAACAGCAGCAGTCGAGGATTTAGTTCCAGGCACTGAACTGCAGATTCCTTTCAAACTCCCAGAGAAGGGATGTCCTTAGCTTTTCTGTCACCAAATCACACTGGATATACTGGTCTCCCTTGGCAACAATGGCAGGATGGCACTGTTTGTGTGGGCCTCATCCGGATTCGGCTCCCTGCTCGACTTTGTCTGTGGTCGCTGCCCATTGATGAGTGTCATAGGGATGTTACAGTAGGTATGCTGATTTCCTATGGAGGTAAGTGGCAGAGTGCCTGTAGGAGGTACGTCGTACTCATAGCTTCGATAGTAGTGTTTCTGACGCATTTGTGAATGGTAGGTATTGTGAAAGGTAGAACGAAGATCTGGATGGGCAGTGGCTAGAGCTGTGGAGGTGGCCGCAGCCATGGAAATGGCTGAGACAGTCTGCAGCTCCCCGAAAGGCCCCTGCTCACTGACATCTAAAGCCTGCTCATGTGTAATGGGTTCTATCCTCTTAAAAGGCATTTCGTACTGTAAACGTTTCCAGAATTTCGAGTTCAACTTGTTGCATTTTGGTCCATGCCATTTAATAACCGTCAGGAGCTTGATGGTGTGCTTGAGGGCCTCCACCTCCTGGTAGTTCATAATTCCTCGGAGTTCACTGCATTCGATTAGTATCACTTTGATTTCTCCAGTCACAAGCATGTTTCGAAGTCTTGTTTCTAACTCAAAGATGCTCCAGCCCCTTCGAACTACATAATTTGGAGTCATGACAATGATGAGCCGCTTACTTTGATCTACGCATCTTGCCACATCTTCAATGTATGCTACAAACAGGAAAAGATGGATCAGGATAAATAAATTAATAAGGGATCCAAAACCCTCTGATAGTTCCTTTCACATAGTAGATAAGAAATGTTTGCTGGCTAACCCATTGTGAAAATAAAACAGTGAGTGAGCACTTTGGATAGAGTTTTGGCCTCTATTCTAGTAATATCATAGATATTTTTTCCAGGTGGAAATATCTCATTTGATTTAAATATATATTAAGTCTAAAGAAGTACAATGCTTTATAGAATTATAAAATATCTTCTCTGGCATAAAAAATTAAATTTCACATAAAAACAACATTCTTTCTTGAGACACTAAAATGCTACATAAAAATGGTGACTACAGAGACATACTAACTTACAACATATGCACACACACACACACACACACACACAAATGAAATATACAAGAAAAAACATAACTTACTTCCAGTTGGGATCAAATCTCTATCTGGTATAAACAACTTATACCCATAATGCTTTTCAAGCATATCTGGGAGGATTTCAAGGGCAAAACGTTCTTCTTCCCCAGTCTCTTGATTCCACTGGTCAGGATCCACTTTGGTATATGACAGGTAGGCATCATAATCTTTGTTATCTGTCAAAAACATAACAAAGTAAGTTCTACAAAGTAAGTTCTAGAAATGAAGCAGTAGAATATTAATAATATTCACGTATATTGATAAATATTTTCAAACATTCCCCATTGGAAAACCAAAATTAAGGCCGTATTAATTTTTATTGTGTGTTCTGTAGTACCAACAATTCTGCAACTAGCTTGAAAGTACAAGGTGATTTTTGTTATTGTAATGAAAATAGTAGGGGAAAATTTAATGGCAAGAGTCATGAAGGAATAAGGGCTAAGTGCCAGAACTCATAAACTTCTGGATTTATCAGCAGGTTCAACTACTGGAACTACTAAAAAAAGGTAATATAATGCCAATTTCCATAATTTTTAGACCCAGATTATAGTAAGCCTTTACTATTTATAAAAATAAAAAGCTAGGCCGGGTGGTAGTGGCGCACGCCTTTAATCCCCGCACTTGGGAGGCAGAGGCAGGTGGATCACTGTGAGTTTGAGGCCAGCCTAGAGTACAAAGCGAGTCCAGGACAGCCAAGGCTACACAGAGAGACCCTGTCTCAAAAAACAAAACAGAACAAAACCAAAAATAAAAAATAAATAAATAAAATAAAAAGCTATATGTTTAGGTGGTAGTATGTTATTATTGTATATGCTACATTAAAAAAACCCTGCCTTTGGATATTTTTAAATAAGAGGGCTATGATCATTTAATTTCAACTTTTGATTAATAAAATGATTAAAAGTAAAAATAGGGCAGCCAGGCATGGTGGCACACACCTGTCATCCAGGACTCAGGGAGGCAGAGGCAAGTAGATCTCTGTGAGTTCAAGGCCAGTCTGGTTGACAGAGCTAGTCCAGGACAGCTACAGAGAGAAACCATGTCTCAAACAAACAAACAAAAAAGTAGTAGTAGGACCTATGAGAGCCTGTTCTTTATTCTGCATTTTCAGTTACAAATTACAATTGTACCCACTGCAAGCATGGAAAACAGTTGGTAGGAACTCTAATGTTCACAATAACCTCAAGTATAGTCATTAAGTTACTTTTTGCATGACTTTCATGAAATTCTTGCTAAGATGTGTCACCAATAAATGGAACAATCTTGATGGGAGAATTTCACAAGATTACACCCTTACATAAGAAGCTATAGGGAATCAATGGCTGATAAGAGAGGAAGAATCTGTTTTCTTCTAGGGATGAGGCCCTTGATATATTTAACAATCCTAAGTAGTCAATCCTAAGCACGTGTGTATATGAACAACAGTATATATGTATGTGTGTGTGTGTGTCTGAGTGTCTGTGTATGTGTCTGTGTGTGTCTGTGTAGATGTATATAACAATAATAAAGAAAAGAGCCTTAAATTTGAGAAGGAGTGGGAGGCATGACATCATTAGAAAGGTGGAAAAGATGCTGATAAACTGCTCATTTATAAAACTCTGAAAAAAAACAAAACACAAAACAAAGCAAAACAAAAGAAAACAAAACAGGTTACATTCAGTGGTGTGTCTATAGTCCAAGCTATTTGGAAGGCTGAAGACCATTTGAGGTCACAGTTCTAGACCAGCCTAAGCATAATGTATTAAATACTGTTTTATGAAATAAAACCCAAATTAAACCAACACCAACAGCCAACACTAAATAGCACTAAGCAATCTGCATGGGAGAAAGAATACCTGAAAATATATCAGGAATAAAAATGTTTAGGGTGTTGACAAATAAAATGTATTGTTCTCTTTAACTCATAAGAGGAGATTGACCTTTCTCTTTTCTAGATGAACATGGTATATTGAATCTGTCTAGGAAGAGATGTACTGACAAGGGAAATGGTTTGAGATTTACAGCTGTGTCTTTGATAGTTTTTAACCTTTAAGTATCTATTGAGCAGTTGTCAGATGTTATTGGCAACTACCTTTTTTTATTACTCTCAAATAGTTATAAGCAACACAAATGAAACTGACTAGTGACAGAGCCCATCATTCACCAAATAGGTTTCTGAAATAAAACCTTGAGATTCAGATATCTACATTTAGGAATGAGATAGCTCAGAAAACTCATAATTAGAAGTTGTCACATATAATTTGAGCCACATTTCTTTCTTAGGTCTCAGGAAATGTTTTACATTCCTCACACTTCTAAGACTTATTTTTTATGTAAAAATATTGTCGAACTTTATAAATAATGTCAGAATACATATGCATTAAAATTATTAAGTTATAGTATTAATATTTGACTTATGTGCTTATTGAATATTTTTATTTTTTCATTTTTGTTGATATTTAAGGTTAAACCTAGAAGATTGCCCATGCTAGCCAAATTCTTTACCTAAGTTTAACTTACTTTTAATTTCAATTCTGTTGTGACAGACTCTGTAAATTATATTCTTACATAAAGCAGCTTGAATCAAGGACACAGACATTTTATAACATTGGCCTAGTTTATATGTTTGCCACTCAGCATTTTCTAGATTGTTTTATCTATAACTTCTTAAATATTTAAATGGAATACTAAATTACACAGTTTTTGAGACAGGGCCCTGGGTTGGCCTCAAATTTACCATTCTCTTACCTTATCCCACTGAGTGTCAAATAATTAAAATATCATCCTGGATGCTTAACTTAGAGGTTGAAAGGACTTTCTATGCAAGTGTGAGGTCCTGAGTTTGACTCTCCAGAGCCCACATACAATCCAAAAACAGTAGTTGCAACATCTGTAATCTGCAGACTCTTCTGTGGGGATGGGAAGGGAGCTAGCCTTCATATGCTAGGGGAACACCAGCAAAGTAGAAAGCGAGGACCAGCATGTGAGGCTGTCTTTACCTCTCGTGTTCCCACATTTACATGTATATACACATAAAGGTAAATTTAAAAATAAAATATTTAAGGTGTGATATGATGAAAACAAAAGCAGCTGAGCTGAACTTCTTTTTTTCCCTTATTTATTAAATATTTTTACAAATACATTTATATTATTACACATATATACAATAAACTACCTACAGCAAGAAGAACCATGAAATAATCAAGAATTATATAAATGTTACATTCTTAGTGTTTTGGCTATTTGTATTTGGCAGCATTGAAGAAAACTTCTTTTCTATCTTGAGTTCCATAAATTCTGATTCATTTGAGATTTTATCTTCTGATCTATGAAAGAGTACCTTGAAAGCTAAGATATTTCTCAGTGATAGGACACTTGTCTAACATGTATAAAGCCTTAATTTCGATCCCTAGAGCTGGGAAAAAGTGAAACAGTTTTTTGAATCTGTTCAGTAGTAATATATTTCAGTTATATAGCAAATTATCTGACTACAAAGTCATTCAACAAGTATTAATTTCCTTCCACTTCAGCCTTCAGAATGCAGAAGCTAGCATAGTTGTTAGAAGTCTTAAAAAGTGTAGTATGGCTTTTACTTGGGATACAACATAAGCATCACATTTGAAATTTTGGAGTAGTGACTATTTTAGATATTTAGGCATGGCAACAAACTAAGCAAAAACAGTACAACAGTATCTGTCTCTATATAATGGCAATAGAACACTCTGTAGAAGGTAGGAGAATGTCACAGGACACTCACTTGGGATTGTAACCATTATTTCCTCCTGCCCTCACTTTCTACCAGCAGCAAGTAATCATGGGAGATGGTAGGGTTTTTTATTTTGTTTGTTTTCTGCTTTTATTATTACTTGTTTTTGTTAGTGGTGGCAGCAGTGGCAGTGGTGGTGGTGGTGGTGTGGTGTGGTGTGTGTGTGTGTGTAAGAATGGAAAGGTTCACAGAAAATAGGACTCTATGATACAGCTTTTATAAGGACATTAGACATGATGGAGAAGAATTTTGTGGTGATACAATTGTTTGGGGGTCACTTATACTCCTATGAGAAACTCTTCAGCCATGTTCTTTAAGTAAGCACTCTGAAAACTTTTTGGTTAACCAAGTTGGATTTGCATGGAATTGTTACATTTTTCTTTCTGCAGTGCCCTATGTTGAGTAAATAGATATCTGTTCCCATCTACTCAGGAATAGTTAATGCAACAAGAGGGGGAGATTTCGCAGTATAGTACAAGGGAGCATTGGATGTTGGTTTAGAAGGACTGAAACAGCCTTTAGCAGCTTATGGCTTTGAACAGGTCATGTGCCCAAGATAACATTTGTTTCCCCTTTGGGAATTCAAAAGCTGTGTATGTAATTTAACTAATCACCACTAACAAGAAAACAAAATGACAACAAAAGGCCACCTTCATAGGTTTTCTAAATGATACACAAAGACACAGTGTTTTGCTGATGTAAATGAAGACAATAATTCCTGAATCTGAAAATAAGGAAATAACCTGTAATTGAATAAGAAAGAAAACTAAGTCTGTATGATATAATATTGCATATATTCCAATTTGTTTTGTATATGCAACAGGGAACAATTTCTCATGCTTTCTGATGATGATGGGTACAGATTTTAAAAGCATGTTTTAATTCATTTGCCCAACTCTGATAATAACACCAAGCACTGAACTAGATCTCTGTCTTCATCTTCAAAATATGAATTGTGTTGGTTATTATAATGTTCCTAAAACTTGTACTGCTATGGCTGAGTAACTATGACACGTATACCCTAAGGGGAGAGGGATAGGGGGAATAAACACTTTGTACTCTGGAAAAAATAAACAAAAAGATGAGTTATAATTTTTAAATAAACCTGGAAGAAAAAGTTCCAGGAAAAGCAAAGGAAGATAATATTTTGATGTTTTTCTAATTTATCTGAGTATATACTATGTCATTGTATTGGTGGAATTTCTCCTCTGGAGACACTAGGTCTCTCTTATCATGATGTTCTGCTATTTAATAAGAACAAAGCACTGTTCTGGAGGCAGCTACCTCAAACATTTAAAATATTTTTTCAGGTTAAAAGTAGGCTTTTCACTAATTAGCCCAAGAGAAGTTAAAAAAATAGATTTGATTGCTAAAATGAGCTGTCTTTTATTAAATATATTGACTTTGAAATCCATTGTACTCAAGGCACATGGATTACTTAATTTTGTTTTTTTTATAACTCCATCTCTACCAGCATCTATCAGGGTAAATGTCCTTAGGAAACTCTACTTTAACTGTACCATGGTCCTGTACCCTAGAAAAGAATGTTTGGATGTCAGTAATTTGATCTCGAATTCCTATCTTTAGACTGTTTTCATATTAGCTTCAAGGAAAGCATTCTTGAAAGATTTTTCTTTCCTTTGGGACACATGTCCAACACACACACATCTGCAGGGCTCAAACTTTAAATTTTTTGTTCGTTTTCTTTTTGAGACAAGGTCTCACTGTGTATCTGTGGCTTGTCTGGAAGTCACTATGTAGATCTACTGTCCTCAAATTCATAGTGACCTGTTGGCCTCTGTCTCCCAAGTGATGGAGCTAAAGACCTGCATCACCAGGCTCTATTTTTTAAATGTGAATGTAGCAGAATTTGTATAAAGTTCAGTTTATTGTGGAATAATGATGGTGGGAGATTAGGTAAACCACTCCTCTAATCTCTAACATTTACAGACAATTAACTTCTCTAAAATAACCTGAGAGTGATCATAATTGCGTTACCTTAATGTTAGTTTTCAACAACTGTCTTGGAACAAGAAGCAACATGTTGTCATGCTTGCAACGTGTTCTGATTTTATAGGAGTGGTGATGTTACAACATGACTTAATCTACCATTTGTTAGCAACTACTGAGCTAGAACGTCTGGACTCACTCTGGTAGGAAAAATGGGGCATTTTTATTGTCTGAGGCTTGAGAAGAGAAGTCATACTTATTTTGTACTTAGAAAGATAATTATGGAGAATGTGAAGGATAATTCAGACATGTAAAATATGAAGGCAAGAAGATAGAGAAAGACACTTAGAAAAATCAGTTGCAGTGAGGATTGTCATGAAGGGGTATTGGCTAGCTTTGATGGTAATTTAGGAAAGGGTGTGGCCATTTAGGTAGAGAATGTTGAGAAGAACTGAGGAATAGAAAGGATGATGAAGAATGAGCAAAACAGGCAGGGAATACAATATACAGATTTGGTATTTAACCTTTTAGAAATAGTCAACATGTAATAACAAAAGTAATACTAATACAACAGAACTGTATACAGGATATTGAGTTTTAAGACCTTTGCAGTTGCTCCTGAGGAGACCTACTGGGCCCCAGGATCTTCCAGGTTAGACCTCTCAACCCCTATCCCTACATGTGGGTCTAACTGGGACACTTCCAACAGAGGAAACCTGCAGTTATTCCCTGAGTTCCATCCTTCTGCCCACAGCTCCCTCTACCTGCCTCCTGAGGGTACCAGGAGCACCCAGGCAACACCAGGGACCACCAGGTGGCTAAAGGCCAACATAAGAAGACCATCAACAAGATCCAAGACAATAAAGAACCACCATAACTCAAGTATCCTACTAAAACAAGCTCTGGGTATCCTAACACAGTTGAAACACAAGAAAATGTCCTTAAAATTATTCTTATAAAGATGATAGAGGCCTTTAAAGAGGAAACAAATAAATCTCGTAAAGAAATACAGGAAAATACCATCAACCAGGTGAAGGAAATGAATAAAATGGTTCAAGACCTTAAAAGGGAAATAGAAACAATAAAGAAAGCACAAACCGAGGGAGTCCTGGAGATGGAAAATTTAGGAAAGAAAACAGGAACTATAGATGTAAGCATAACCAATAGAGTACAAGAGATCAATGTGAGACTCTTAGGCATAGATGATAAAATTAAAGAAACTAATACATTCATTGGTGAAAGAAAATGTTAAATTGAAAAAGTTCCTGACACAAAACAGTCAAGAAATCTGGGACACAATAGGAAGACAAAACACAAGAATAATAGGAATAGAAGAAAGAGAAGATACCTGTTTCCAAGGACCAGAAAATATTTTCAACAAAATTATAGAAGAAAAAGTTCAAACCCTAAATAAAAGAGATGTTTATAAACATATATGAAGCTTACAGAACACCCAATAGACTGGGCCTGAAAAGAAAATCCTCCTGTTACATAATAATCAAAATACTAAATCTACAGAATGAAGAAAAATATTAAAAGCTGCAAGGGAATAGGCCAAGTAACATATAAAGGCATACCTATAAGAATTTCATATGACTTCTCAGTAGAGACTCCAAAAGTAAGAAGGGCCTAGGAAGATGTCTTGCAGATTTTAAGAGACCATAGATGTCAGCACAGACTACTATACTCAGCAAAACTTTTAATCACCATAGATGGAGAAACCAAGATATTCCACTATAGCCTCAAATAATATAAGGTATCTTGGAGTTACTTTAAGCAAGAAAATTAAAGACCTTTATGACAAGAACTTAAAGTCTCTGAAGAAAGAAATTGGAGAACTACCAGAAGATGGAAAGATCTCCTATGCTTATGGATTGCTAGGATTAACATAGTAAAAAAATCAAATAATTTAAGCTATCTTGGAGTAATTTTAAGCAAGAAAGTCAAAGACCTTTATGACAAGAAATTAAAGTCTCTGAAAAAAGAAATTGGAAAAAATATCAGTAGATGGAAAGATCTCCTATGCTCAGGGATTGGGAGGATTAACACAGTAAAAATGGTCATCTTACCAAAAGCAATCTACAGATTCAATGCAATTCCCATCAAAATTCCAACACAATTATTTACAGATCTTGAATGAGCAATCCTCACCTTCATATGAAAAAAAAACAAAAAAACAAAACAGGGCCACTAAAACTATTATGTACAATAAAAGAACTTACAGAGGTATCACCATCCCTGATTTCAAGATATATTACAGAGCAATGCTAATAAAAACTACATGGTAGTGGCATAAAACAGACAGATTGATCAATTGAATCAAGGCAAAGACCCAGAAATAAATCCACACATGTACATGCACTTGACTTTTGACAAAGAAGCCAAAAACCATACAATGGAAAAAAGAAAGCATCTTCTGCAAATGGTGCTGGTCTAACTGGATGTCTGCATGTAGAAAAATGCAATGAGATCCATATTTACCATAGTGCACAACACTCAAGTCCAAGTGATTCAAAGACCTTAACATAAAAGCAGATATATTAAATCTAGTAGAAGAGAAATTGGGGAATAACCTTCAGTTCATTGGCACAGGAGACAACTTACTGAGCAGAACTCCAGCAGCTCAGGCTCTAAGATCAACAATTAATAAACAGAACCTCATAAAGTTGAAAAGCTTATGTAAGGCAAAGGACACTGTCAACAGAACAAATGACAGCCTACAGACTGGGAAAAGATCTTCAACATTCCTGCATCTGACAGAGCTAATAATCAAAATATATTAACTCAAGGAATTAGACACCAACAAACCAAATAACCCAATTAAAAAATGAGGTCCAGGGCTAAATAGGGTTAAAATTCTTTTTAGTTATATGTTCCAAAGTAAAAATAATATAATTAATCTAGCACGTGTTGCTTAATGACTATGTTATTATCATGTGAATACATTAGACTTTCCCTTCAAACTCCTTTTTTTCCCTTCAGTGATTGAGATGGAATCCAGTGTCTCATTTGTGCTAGACATGTGCTCTACCACTGAGCTATGTACCAGTCACTACCAGCTAACCTTTATTTCTACATTATTCTTTATATTCTTTGTCTATCATTACTTTCAAAAGTATTTTAAAAGTTCCCCTTTCAAATAATCAATATACAACTAAAGTTTGCTAAGAATAAAAAGGCTCACCTTTGGTCATCAAATTATGAATTTTTAAAAGTCAAAAACTTCTGAAAGGCCAGGCATTTCTGTTAACAGTCATCACCTTCGGAAGAGCAATAATACTATGGGGAGCTAGAAATATAGGCATTGAATGGTTTCCAAAATGTTTTTCACCTCTAGAAGATTAGGTGTTTGTTTAAGACCGAAAGAAATGTTGCTAAGTTTAGGACATTGTATAAGTTTCTGAGAAGAGGATTTCTGGACATGAGTGAGTGGAAGCAGATGAGAGAAACTGTGGTTTGAAGCAGAATCTGTCAGGGTGAGAATTTATGGTCCTTTTTTCAAGAAGACACTGTGGTAGTGGTGGGAACGCAGGCTGCATCTCTTGTAAGAGCATCCAATATTCTTGACCACTGAGCCATCTCTCCAGCCCTCAACTTGTTACATTCTTAATAGTACAGGAAATGGTGTCCAATAAAACAGTGTTTCTGGAAGTTGTAGGAGTTAGGTCCATTGTGGTAAAGTGGATTATTTAAGGATGGGCTGATGTTTACCATATCTGCAGGAGCAGGTCTGTTTTAATACAGGGTGGATCAGTGCACTCACAGTACAAATTTCTTTTCATAAAAACATTTCAGTGTTCTCTGCCTTAGCAGTCTTTGTGTACATTAATCGTATGCAGATGATAATTAAGTTTATTATCTTGGCTTGCTTTGGGTTTATTGCATCCATAGGGGTATCTCAAATAAAGCCCTAGTACTTATATCTCTGATTATGTTCAAGATAGCCTGAAGGTGAGGGTTAACATATTCTAAGGCATTTATAAACTAAATTAGCTTTTTGAGAGAAAATTTAGCTTGTTAAAAACTTTAACTTGTTAAATGGTCTGTTACTGTTTCTTTGGTTTATCTTCTCATCTAAAACAATACAAAACAAAAACAAAAACAACACAGCAACAAGAACAAAACCCCAAAAACATGAGAACCCAAAGAGCATCAGAATAGCAATGTAATTCATTAGGCTTATACATATAACCCACTCAAGTGTATATAAGTAGCAAGGTTCCTCAAAATAAATTTCAAATTACAGAAATTAAACTGACTATGGTTCTGATTTTTAAGTAAACTCCATTATTTTTCTATATTCAGAAAATGATAGGTAAAGCCTGCACTGGAAATTGATGGTTTTGGTAAAAATCATTTATATCATTTGGAACAAAATTAACACATTTAAAACAAGTTAACCAATAATGTGAGATTATTAAGATAAACTATTTTTTCAAATATCATCCACTTCTAATTACAAAAACAACAGCATTTCTCCAGCTGAGTATATTAAAATTTAAAAGTAATAGCGACTTTGTAAGAGAATATAAGGGATTTGGAAAGAGATTTATTCCCTTTAGATTCTTTCTTGGCAACTTACAGTAATACTTGATTTGTGATTTTGAATAAATTATTTAATTTCTGAAATCCCCAGTTACTGCGTCAATAAAATGGAAGTTATGATACTGAACTTTTAAGTTTTATGACATTTATTAGGTATTATTTTAAGATGCATGCCACACAGACTGGTGCACTAATCTAACAGTTCTGACATTGACAGTTTTCTTATGTATTCTTGAAATAGCCAAACTATACTAATTTATGTTAACATGGGAGAAAATTGAAAAGAACAACTAAGAAATCTTGCTTTAAGAAACTTCCACAAAAGAATAATGTTTCTGCAGTCCGACCTTCACCTTTGTGGCAACAGGAGAAGGACAAATGGAGAGGATACTGGAAATTCCAGTCAAGCACTCCTTTTACAAGTTTGACAATTGACAGCTCTGCCTATGGCCTGCTCCAGAAGACCCTGGAAGTATGGCCACAGGGACAAAGTTTCATCTTTCTTGCAATATTTAGTAAAAAACTGACAAAGAACAATACTTATCAACATAACCGAGAAACTCTAATCATTTGCCCTATTCATTGTCACTTTGCAGGCGCTATTTTGCCACTTTAACTTATGTTTTCCAAATGACCTCAAAGGAACACAAAATTCCTTTAAATTCACTAATAACTGATGTTGGGAGGTCAATTTTATGAACCCTAACTTCTTTTTAGAATGCACACACACTCTTGGCTTTCCAGAGGTGAATGATAATTACTGTTTCTATAAAGATAATGTTTATTTGTTCAGTATGAACAAAAATGTTAGATGTGTTATTATAAAGACAATGTAGGTTTTAATTTTTTTCTATTGTCTACCCTTGGAAGAACAGTCTCCAAAAATAGGAGATGGACAAGAGTGAAGATCCTCTTGGAAGAATACTAAAATAGTCAGTACAGTTTAATAAAACAGCTATCAGTCTAAACAAGAACAAATTGAAATTCACTTCAAACTACTCCACTAGTGAAGACAATTAAAGGAGAAACACCTTACCTATAGAAAAGTAAAGTTGGCCTTTCAGTACTGATTGCAAGGTGAGAGAAAATGAACATGCTGGTAGCATTGCAATCAGTGCCTGTAATTTGTAAGTGCTGCTTGGAAAACAATTCAAAAAAGTGTAGGTATTCCTAGACAAGTCTTAGAGAAAACTATCTATTGGCTCTAAATTACCACACATATTTCCATACAAAAATGATTTTACAAAGATGCATATAACTTTTCTTTTGCTGGAATAAAATAAGATAAAGTGTATTCAGAAGCAAAAATAAAGCAGGGACATCATCTTACCTCCATCCAGCTCCTCAGCTCCAAAATGGTTCCTGTAGAACAGCATGATTTCTATCTTGTAACATTTATAGATGGTCACCAAACAAACAAGTAGCAAGAGAATAGCACCAAGGCCTCCAGCAAGTTCAACGGTGTACATTAACTCTAGGGGAAAATAGCAATGGAGAATTATACAATAATCACATATAAAAACATGAATTCTATTTAGTTTCATGTTTTTGTAAGTGACTCCAGATGTGTTAAAAAATATTGTGCCCTTTTTTCAGACAATTGTTTTGCCCTTGGTTATTGAATTTGGGTCTCGCTGTGTATCCTAGGCTGGCCTTGAACATGTGATCCACCTTCCTCAACCTCTTAAGTTCTGGGCTCATGGGCATGTATAAACACATTCATCTTGTGTGAGGACTTAACCCATTTTTAGCTTTCAGTTCTGTTTCCTTGGTAATTGGATAAGGTGATATGTGACAATGTTGCTTAGTAACACTGCTTTGGTAAAAATGAAGTTGGTTTACATATTGTGTCTGAACTAAAAATATTGCAAATTTCTAATTTAAAACTACAATATATAGTTTGCCTCAGTGTAGCAACTTTCACATGTATACATATCCCTTGAGGAGATCCTATGAACCATGCTTTTGGAAATGATAAAATAAATGAAATTTTAAGACACGACAGCTTTATGATCACTTGCATATGAAATTTTATCCTTTTTACTTGAGCCTGGGAGTTGGGTTCAAGATAAAATAAGGGGGTCAGATAGCATACTTTCTAGAGGGCAGTGTACACTGCTGCAAAGTGCTGACAGAAATAACTACTTAATGCTACCTGTCCTCTCCTGCAAGAAGTGATGACATGATTTCCAATTCTCTGTAAAGAGTAGTATCCAGGTGTATAAGCATAATCTTGAAGGCTAAGACCTTAACTGGTTTTAAAATGTAGGCCCCTAGTGGATATCACAACAAAATGTGTTGAAAACCTTTTTTAAAAAAATTAAGATACCATATCTTTTCTTATATTTCTTTACCTTATATTATGCTACACATGTTAGTATAAACATTTCTAAATGAGGATTTGTCTGCATACCTTTGCTGTATACAAGCTTTTCTTTATCATACTGAATGTTGATATATAACAAAAATGATCAGATAAAAAATTGGAATAAAATAGTTACCTACATTTTCTCCCTTAGATCTTATGAAGATAGCAACAAGATTTAGGTTTCTGGTAAGTAAATAGTAAGTATTCATATACATACACCGAAACTCCTTCTGCTTAAGTGCCTATATATGCATGTTGTCATTGATCATCATTGTCTAAATTTTATTACTGATAGGAAGTTGCTCTTCCCCAAAGTTAAGCTGAAAAGCAGTATCTTCTTTAGTTCATTAAGTAAAGTGCTGTGTGTGGCAGGTTGGTCCCATCTTGAAAGGAAGCTCATTAATATAGAGGATGCTAAAAGGGAGGTGAAGTAACAGGATGTTTTGAAGTAGAACATTTCCTCCTTAAGCTCAAGGACTGAACAACTCTAACCAGATTCACTAGGCCTCTCCTAACGAGAGTAAACAATAAAGACTGCTAAAAGTCACAGATAAGTCAAGCTGCAAAAACTGACACCCGACCACCTGCCTGGAAGAAGTAGAAACCAACCAAGGTACCTGGATGAGGTGTAGACTGGGTCACTAGGAAAACCTAGGTAAATGTCACTTATGTCCATCTCAATGCTCTTGGAGCTGCAACCTTGCAATTCCTGCTCCTCTATCACTTCCACTCCCAAGCTATCTGTGCTGTTCCTCAACTCTTTCCTGTGGATGAGATCTGTCTAAGAGAAATCAGTTTTCTTCCTTGCCTTCAATCTTCTATGGAAGTCCTGGTACCAGGCATCAAGTCTCTCCAGGCTTATGCTGGCTAAGCTCTGATGCCCGTTCAGTTGAGCAGCATGACAGTGGATAACGAGTCACTGAACGGCCTGTGTCACTTCTAGCCTTTGGGCTTTCAAACTTCGGGCTCTCTGCCCTTCAGTGCCTCCACCTTTTGGCTCTCCTGCATGAGGTCCTGCTAAAAGTCCTGGTACGAGATACCAGGTGCCAAGGCTCTCTGGGCTTAGCTAGGTCGACTTACTCTGACTCCTGTTCAGTTTAGCTGAGTGACGCTGGATGATGACCTATTGAACGGCTTGTGTCATTTCTTCTTCCCCTTTTCTCATCCATAGGAATGGTGCCTTCATACTTTTTTCATTCCTCTTTGGAAAACCTCCAGCCTCTACACCTAAAACCTGACCGGATGGGCTTTAAACTTATTCACCTTTCTAATCAAATTTCTAATATTATTTAGTAACATTAAGATTGGTCGATGAAATGGAAAGTGATTCCCTACTCCCTATTCTCTTTTTATCAATGTTCTTTCTCTTTCTCTCTGGTCTCTTCCCCATGTTGCTTAAACATCTTGTAGGTAAGTTGCAACAGGTCAGGGCAGATGAGACTAGGGACTGAAACACCTTTTCTGCTTCAAGTAGCTGTTCTCAAGACCACTCCTGAGGTATGTGGAGACCGTTTGTCTGTAAATTTATTCTAGATTCTACTTAGAGTCAGATTCCTCCATGTGGCTCTGATTCTCTACCTCTCTCCACATGGACCTTCACCCATTCACCCCTCACCCACTCCTGCAGCCTGACTGCAAGTATGAGCTCTTCCCCCTTTCTCTTCAATGAACTCAGATTTTATTCAAAAAACAAACAAACAAACAAACAAAAACTTGCCCCATTCAAAGGCTAAAAGTTGGCACACCAAATTTCCAAATTCTCAACAACCACAGACAAATGATTTCCAGATATTTAAACTCTGCTCTATACTCCCAAAAGCCTCTTATATCTAGAGATCTATTTCCCAACTCTTAAAACTCTTTTCTCGGGCTGGGCCAATGGGGCATTGCTTGGATAGTCCCTCAATTTCTGCTCTATCTGCTCTATCTTTATCCCTGCAAATCTTGTAGGCAGAGAAAATTTTGGGTCAAAGATTTCGTGGGTGGGTTGGAGTTCCCTTCCCTCCACCAGGAGTCTTGTCTAGTTAGAGGGAATATTCTTAAGTCTCCATGATCCCTGCTACTAGGAGGCTCAGCTAGAGTCACCCCATATCCTCCCAGAAGCCTATCTTGTCTTAGGTCTCCAGCTTGTCACAGAGATACCCCTACTCATGATTTCTCTTTTCTCTGCACACCCTCTGCCATTCTGCCCCCTCTTTCCCCATATCTGATCTCCACTCTCACTCATTACTCTGCTGTCTGTCCTCTCAGAAGCTTCATCTAGCAGTGGATGGAAACAGATGCTGAGACTCACAGCCAAACATTGGAAGAAGCATAGGGAGTCTTTGGGGTGGGGGGAGGATAAAAGAACATGGAAGTGACAGGAGCTCCACAAGAAGACCAACAGAGCCAAGTAACCAGTACCCAGAGGGACTTGCTGAGACTGAAGCACCAAACAAGGACTATGCATGAATTATTAGACATTGGCCCCCTACACAGATGTGGCAGATGGGAAGCTCAGGCTTCATGTGGGTCTCCTAGTAAGGAGAGCAGGGACTGTCTCTGACATGGACTCTGTTGCCTGGGTTTTGATCACTTCCCCTTGGTGGGGCTGCCTTGCCAGGCTACAGGGGAAGAGGACATGCTCATTCCTATTGTGACTTGATAAGTTGGGGTGGGTTAGTAAGGAAAGAGTCCATTTCTCTGAGGAATATGGGAGGGGGAGGTAGAAGAGGAGGGAGGATATATCTGGGAGGAGAATAGGGAGGGGTCTATAATTGGGATGCAAAATGAATAAATATATTAATTTTTCAAAAAGCACATCCAAATAATCAGGGATTTATTGATGCTTCTCTAATGTGTGGTTTTTCTTATAGGCACACGTTCGATATTAAAATTTTATTCCCATTGAAAGATTTATTTCCTTTTTATGTTTCTTTAAGTATCTCTGTGTTTATATACATGTATGTGGGTAGTAGTGGGTATCTCACAATCCTCTGAAGTTGGAGATATAGACAGTTTCAATCTACTATATGGGTTCTGGAAACCAAACTCTGGGCCATATTTTCCACTAAAAGCATTTTCATTTTCATTCGATTTTCTTCACTCTGAATAAATCTACTTCAAATACTTATAGTAAAAAAATAGTTTCTTGATGATTTCTTTGCACTTTGCTCTCAAATGAAAAAATATATATCTTAAGATCATACTGTGAACTCGTAAGAATTTATAACTTGCTTGCACAAATGTTTTAAATTAGCAATCATGTCAGCCACATGACTTTTATAACCTGACATATGACTCTACCATCTTAAAAATATCACATGGTATAAAGCAACATTTATGAAACTTCTCCGGTCAAATGAATTCTCTATTATTTTATCTCCTTTTATTCTAAAAAAGTGACAAATTTCATTTTAAATTGGTATGGATTTTTATAGAAATTCAAAGTTATATTTTTACTACATATTGTATATATGATTCAACTCTGATTCAAAATATTCTATATATGATGGTGAAATTTCAAGGTTATAATGGTCTATTCAGGTTAACAAAAGTTAATTTAAAATGTATGTCTAACTACTGATATAGCTGCTAGTTCTTGATGTAAGAATGAATGTTGTTTCTCCTGCCACCAGCTGACTCTGCTCAGTGTTCTTCTCCAGGCTTTCTGGGCAATGGAGTTGGTATAATAAATTCACATGTAATTTTGAAGTTGTTTTATAATGTTCTAATATAATGCTGACTCTGGAACAGGTTATTACTCAACTTTTTTTCAGACCCAGGCATGTTTTTAAGGTCCAGGGTCAAAAACAGGATGTGGCTAAAACTCATAACTTGGGAATAGTAGTTAAAAGTTTGTACTTAGATAATCTTAAAACTATGTGACATGATTCCAAACATACTTTTAAGCTGCAATATATTAATTTTAGAGAGTCAATTATTTACAATGTTAGAACTTGTTTATACTCTATCTTCACTCTCAAAAGGCTAAAAATCACTGCATTAAAATATGCTTAGCATTGTTATTACTAATGTTACTAATGTATAATGTAGCTTTAGATTCTTATAAGCTATAGACTTTTTGTAAACTAAATCACACAGGAAAGTGTTATGCTAGAGTGGTACATCATAAAAAGGTCAAAAAGTTCTCAGTCTCTTTATAGAGTGTGTTTAAGATTTTTTCACTTTTTTATTTATTATGTTTACTTTTAACATATACATTTATATTATTACACATGAATAAAATAAACTACATACAGCAGGAAAACAATGAGACAATAAAGAATTATATAAATGTTACATTCATAGTGACTTGGCCATTTGTATTTGGCAAACTTGAAGTAAACCTCTTTCCTATCTTGTTATTTCTAAATTTCTCCATCCTAACAGGGATGAAACCTAAAGTCTTAGTCTTTAATGATTAAGAAATATAGAGAAAAAGAAAAAAGAAACGAAACGCATGTTAGAGTTGAGTGTGGTGTTACACATCTGTAATCCCAGCACTTGGGGAGGCAAAAGCAGGTGGATCTATGAGTCTACAAAGTGAGTCCAAGATAGCCGCACTGACACAAAAAATCCTTGTCTTGGAATAATGATGATGATGATAATAATAATGATTAATAATAATAATAATAATAATAATAATAATAATAATAATGAACAAAAGCAAAATAAATGCAAGTTAATAGTTACCATATAAATGAACAAATCCTTTATTATGTTCATAAATATATTTGTAGCCATGCTAAGAACTAATATGATTAATTATGAGATTAAGCTTTATTTAGCCACTTATACATATTTTCAATGCTAAATAGAAAATAACTAGAAACAAATAAATTTTGTGTATTTAGATCTACTTAATCTACACTTATCTGCAGAATATGACATATAGATCATAACATTCTGTTTTGTGTTTGCAAGGCATAGTTTAGAACATATAACTAAACTCAGACAAAGATTAACCCAGATATGTTACCTCTCAAGACTGTCAAAGCCCTGATGAGTATGACATTTAATATGTTTAAACTTATTATGGCAGACAGAAACTGCCAATTCCTAAGTATAACTCCGCAAGGTTTCCAAGAAGATATGGGCACAGAGGCAAAGACTCCACTTGGAGTATACAGTACACTAACCACTGGGATGGCTGTTTCAATGTTCACCTGCAGCTAGGGCCCAGCCTGAACTGTGAACAAACTGGATACTAGAGAAGTATTCTCTCACATTGCTAAAGATGAGGTGAGGTCAGTATACCTCCCATGTTCCTCCTCCACTGAAATAGCCTCTCATTTTCTGTGTCTGATGGCCAGACTGCCTCTGTCCACATTGACATGGAGACCCCAGGAACCTGTGATAACTGTCTAGGTAATGGACTATAGACTAATCTCTGTCATTTTGATTGATATATAAATTCCTCTAGGTTACAATATATCCTTTTCAGATCTTTGATCACATTGATGGCTAAGCTAATGGTAGCTTGACAGATGGAGAACAAGCAAATGCTCGCTATCTCAAGATAATCTACTACTATGTTAGTTAATTAGTCAATCTATTAACTAGTTAAAACTACTAACTACTACATTGCTTATTTTAAAAGGGCAAACAAGTTTGCCTTGCTCAAAGACCTCATGTTAAAAGATAAACAGGCTTCAGATGCTTTCTCAATCCTCTTCATGTGTAAAAGCCTTAAGCCTCATTCTCCTAGAGATGCTATCACTAAGCATAGACACAGTCTACCTTGTTACCAGAATAAAAAACAAAACAAAACAAAACAAAAAACCCAAAACACCAGGTATTAAAAACAGATATTAGATGTAACATTGTATTATTCCTTTAGCTAAAGGACTGACTGCTCCCAGCAGTCTCACCTGGGTATTGTGGTAAATAATTCAAGAAGAAAGATGTAAGGTTTACATGAGACCTAAGGACACAAAAGCTTAAGTTATGAGGACCTAAGAAAGTATTTTAGGGTATAAAAAGGTATTCTAAGGTTAACAAATGCAATTAAAAGCTTAGATGGTTATAAGAAGGTGACTTGAGGTATACAAAAAAAGAAAAAAAAAAGAAAAAAAAAGAAAGAAAGAAAGAAAGAAAGAAAGAAAAATGCTTCAGATTTCTTCCTGTTGCTATGCTACTGTTGTATTAAGAAATTTCCTTTGGTTTGTGTTTTAAGCATAGACTTAAAAGTGTTTCTCATTGTGCTAGATTTTATACATGCAGTCTTCTGGATAGAGGGATGAAGTCCCTTTTTTCATCATGTGTAGCCATACTGAAAACCAAGATCAATGAGCTTTTGACTCTTCTACTTCACAGAAGGCTTCTGATTTCCTTGAGCTCACCTTAAATTGTGTTCATGCTGAAAACCAAAAATTATTTCCCAAGGCTCTCCTATGCTATGACACAAAGATGTATGCCTACTGCCTTTTTATACAATGTGTATTTTCCTGCAGATTACAAACCATAATGATGTTAGCATGTTTAAATCTTATCTTCTTTGTAAACTTGAAAGATTCTTGTAAGCCACAGGAAATCCACTCGTTCCTTTCAGGTCAAATGGAATCCTGATAAGTACTGCCAATCAACAGCCTAAGTTTCCCACCTAGTTCCTATTTCAGAGGGTGATATTTTTCCTCCTTTCCCTGGTTTTGGTACTCCCTTCCCCACAATCACCAAAACCATTGGTCCAAAAGTTTCAAGTGTACATCTAAAAAATAATTTTCTCCCTAAGCTACATAACTTTGTCTTCTGCCTGCATATATGTTCCAGTGAAGTGCAAGTGCTTTCTGCATCCAAGATACCTCCAAAGCAGCTACCCACAGGGGCTCTGTCTAACCTTGCAGACAGTATCGGTTCGGATTACACTTTCCTTCCTAGATGCAGATGTTCTCACAGATCCTGGAAATTTGAAATAGCCATATCTCCAAGGACTTTGCCAGCCCCCCATTCTCTTAGGTCCCCAAAGATGTTGTTGCCCAAGTGAGCAGGAAGCAGCCTTTCTGAACACAATGTCCTTGTTCCTGTTTCACTACACCTTCCTAGTTCCTCATTTTTAATGAAATGAAAAGGGAGGAATGTTGGTGTGCATGCAATTCAAATAGCCTGCTCTCAGGGACCTTTAGGCTCCTGATAATATACTATGTCATCACCTGTGCCAGGTACACAGGCTATAAGGGCTCATCTACCATCCCAGTTGCCTCTCTTGTCTCTTGGCCTCTCTCAATCTCTGTCTCTGTCTCTGTCTGTCTGTCTGTCCCAGTCTGCCTTGAGTTTTTTTCTCTGTCCTCATGGCTCACTCAGGCTCCAACACCTCTCTCCCTTCTCCTCCCCACAAATAAACCTCCTTTATAGCAGATATGTTGGTAGTCTAATCATTATTATAACACTGTAGGTTTCCAGCTTTCATGAGCCTTTACCCATGTTGGGGTGGGCTTTTCTGATGCTGCTGTCATTTGAGTTATTTCTGCCAATAACTCCAATAAAATACTAATAAACACCAATAAAACTTATTCTTTCACCAAATTGGTCTTCGGTGGTATCCCAATTTTGGTCTGTCATCAGTTACCTACCTGGAGTGATTAGATTTTTGTTCACATCTCCCCAAGAATATTCCTTAAATTAAAATACTGAAATAATTTTGTTTTAGATTCTGTAATTGGAAAATCATGGAGTGGATTAAATAATTTAAGGCACAGTTAATAAATAAAAGTTTAGATTAAGAATATTAAAATAATTCATTGCTCGTAATAATACATACTGTTAGGTGACAAATTCACTCCTAAACTCTCATAAATTGGGCAAAATAATGACGGGAATGAGGCAATACAAATAAAATAATTTGGAATTTGGAATGTATGGTCATATTTTCTCGGAAGTGTGTGTGTGTGTGTGTGTGTGTGTGTGTGTGTGTGTGTGTGTGTGAGAGAGAGAGAGAGAGAGAGAGAGAGAGAGAGAGAGAGAGAGAGAGAGAGAGAGAGAGAGTATGAGTGTATGTGTTTGGGGGTGTGTGCTTGCATGTGGTACCTTTTTTTCTGGTAATAATTAAGAAAAAATAATCTCATTTTTCTCATTATCTAGTTATTTATTCCTAATGTAACTGTTTAATAAAGTAAATACATATAACTACTTTTTAATCAAGTGTATTTTTTACTTAATAAATTAAATGAGAGGCTGAAGAAAATATTTTATTAAAAAATCTAACTATGAATTTAAGATAGTAAAAATAAAAATAAAAATTAAGTATCTTGGAGTCAAAGTAAATTAGCACAAAATATGAAATAATGAAAAAATAATTACACAAGCTTTATCTGTTAAGCACTGTAAGGAACCACACAAGAGACTACTGCAAAAGTGCCAGGAACAATATATAAAATGTTCTTCAGAATATTATTTCCCTCTTAATGTGTGAACAAAAGAATTAGTGGGTAAACAATACTGCGAAGTGCTTAGTGTCTTTGTTCTCTCAGAGTGCCAGTTGAATTTCACCACACAGAAAAACCTAAGTGAAAGTACAACTTATATCCAAAGGATGATTCAGATACTAGAACATCCTGATTTAAAGTATACTGAACATTATGGGAAAGACAGTAATTTAGATGATGACTACTTTTGTGGTCCAAGTGAACAAACACAGGACCTCATGTAAAGCAAACGCTCTACCACTGAAGCACATCCCTGGCCCATATTGTGGCTTTCTTAAGGTTCTGTTTTTTATTTCTACTTTCTTATGTCTCATCTTATGTTAACTAGACACAAACTAATGTCATCTGAGAGGAAAAAAACCTCAACTGAGGAATTGCCTTCATGAGGTCGGGTGTAGGTATGCCTGAAGGTAATGTTCTTAATTGCAGATTGATGTGAGAAGGCCTATCCCACTGTGGGTGGTGTCACTTCTGGCTTGGTGATCCTGGCTACTATAAGAAAATAGGGCAAGCAAGCTGTGGGTAGCAATCCAGTAAGCAGCACCCCTCCATGGCCTCTGCATCAGCTCCTGCCTCCAGTTCCCTGCCTTGCATTCTTGCTCTGACTTCTCTCTATAGACTGTGATTCAGGATATTAAGTCAAACCATTTTCTCCTCAATTTGCTTTTGGTCATGGTGTTTTATCACAGCAATAGAAACCCTAAATAAGGCATACTTATAATTTATAAAAATAAAATTTCTTGCATATGGAAAATTGAATAAATAATACTTAATTTCCACAATTAAACACTGCAAATGAGAGACATACTTGTGCTATTACATTGGGAAAGTTTTTAATAAAGTGAAAAATCAATGTCATATCAATTCGACTCCTATGTAATTATTCACGAGATATAAGCAGATCCTTGCAGGAAGTCATGTACAAAAATGTATGGAGTCATCTTATCCATGCTAACCACAACTGGAAACAAGCCATGTCCCTTTAACAGCAGATGCTGGCTAAAGTTGTGTCTGCCCATAAATAGATTCTACTCATCAAGCAAATGAAGAAACTAAAGATATACACCATGAAAAAGAAACTCATAGGGTTACAGTGGGTAAAGGAAGGCAAATGGAAAGTAATAGTTATCATATGATTCTATTAAACTACAAGAACAGCTCACTACAGTGCAATGATGTAACCCAGAAACTATATTTCTTATGGAATAAATGAAGGGAAAGTTTATTGGAAAGGGACATGGGAGAACCTTGCAGACTAAAGGAACATTTTTTTTTATCTTGCCTTGGGGGTGGATGCCCAAATGTATGCATTTGTTAAATTTTATTGATCTCATCACCTGAGGTCTATGAATTTTATCTTATGCCAATCATAATTCAATGCTTTAAAATTCTGATTGCTTATGAAAAGCTATTACAAGTTCTGACCCAAGGCCCATGTGCAGAGATGCTCTAAGAAAATATTGGAGTCAGAACGGCTGTTCTGCTGTAGATAACTGGCCAGGCAGGGAGTGACTTTTGTGTAGTGCCTCCAAGTCCACCTTTTGCAGCTGGAGGCATGGCACTAGGCCCAAGACTGTAACATAGTTTAAGGACCATATCTAGTCAAATCAC
Organism: Acomys minous; assembly: GCF_964271855.1. Classification (NCBI taxonomy): domain Eukaryota; kingdom Metazoa; phylum Chordata; class Mammalia; order Rodentia; family Muridae; genus Acomys; species Acomys minous. Next base: position 86,740,931 of record NC_140488.1, on the reverse strand, counting down.
TTTAGAAGCAATAAGCATGATACCTGAACCATGTTCTTAGCAATACAAAAAAGACTCATTTTCTTTAAATGTTGTCCATAATCCAGGCTTCTACATACTTTCAAACAACTATTTTTCTTGGTTCCATTTAAATTGTTATATCTTTTATTTTTGAGATTATAATTACAACATTTCCCCTTCCCAAACCCTCCTATATACCCTTTCTTGTTGTCTTTGAAATTCAGACATTTTTTTCAGAAATTAAATATGAATAGATTGGAGGAAAAGTTGTATAAAAGTAAGTTACTCTTATTTCCAGAGAAAATGAGTTATTTCTTTTTATAGGAGTTATGAGTCATCAAAGTTGTACTTGATATCTTAAATATTCCATGTATTTAGACAATCAGTGCTATTGTCTGAAATGCAATAAAAAAAGAAAGAATAAGGTTGATGTAGTTTGCAATTATAGAAATGGTTGTGTGTCATTTGAACAGCTTTAAGGTACAAAAATGAAAAGTGGCATATACTTAAAAGATGAGCAATGAACAAGAATAACTCTCTTGAGGTGCAGTGATTTACTGCTAATAGAGCATGTAAAAACTCATCCAAAGAAATGTAGTATTTGCACAGTGCTAGTTTATCCAAACCTTTAGCATATCTCAGATTTCTTATCAGATGCTCTGTAATGCTACTTGTACAAAAGTGGCCTTCTTCCAGCATCCTTAGAAGGAGGTTGGGAAAAAAACACTGTCTTTTTTCACAAGGCAAACACCAGTGCTGCTCGTCTGTTGCTCTATCTTACATAAACATATCTATTGTACATGTACACAGAGTAGTATTTATTAAGTTGCTATAAATTTGTCACATTCTACAAATGCTCCCAAGGGAAATGGTACATTAGATTTAGTCTGTACAGTCCTGCTCCAAAGTGAACACTTCATTAAATAAGAGCCCTATATTTATTTTATGGCTTATCCTTGACTCCAGGACAAAATTAGAAGGGGTTAAATTTTGTCACAATTAAGAGAAATTATCTGGGCCTTCTATTCTATTGTCTTTTATCTTTAGATTACTATCTGACTCTGAAAGTGTATTGTCCTTGCAAATGTCATTTCCTTTTGCAATGAAGCCTACTTTTCAACTCTACTCCAAGTTGCCTGAAGTGGCAGCATTTAAAAAACAAAAAAGATCTGGGTATGGGTTTGAAGTTTACAGCCTGTATTGTCCTTGGCTGGTGCCATAGTTTGAGTGGGACCTCTGGGAGAATGGGGTCTGACTTTCACATGTACTCTGGCGCCTCATATTTGACCAAGTCCCCTGAATGGGGAGACCTGGTGGCACTCAGAGGAAGGACAGCAGGCTACCAAGAAGAGAATTGATACCCTATGAGCATATACATGGGAGGAGGTCCCCCTCAGTCACAGTCATAGGGGAGGGGAGTAAGGGGAAAATGGGAGGGAGGGAAGAATGGGAGGATACAAGGGAGGGGATAACCATTGAGATGTAATATGAATAAATTAATAAAATTTTTAAAAAAGGAAAAAAAAAGAAGTGAAAGCTGACTATCAACAATAGAAAAAAGTAACAACAAACAAAACAGAAAGCTTACAAACTCATGGTAACTGAACAGGTCACTACTGCATGAAAAGTGGGTCAATAGAGAATTAAAAAAGAAATTTAAGGCTTTCTAGAATTGAATGAAATGATTGTATAACATATTAAAAATTTATGGGATACAATAAAAAATACAAAAAAGATTCCATTTCTGCACAATTTAACTGAGAATTGAAGAGAAACCTAAACTTTCAAAAAATATATTATCTGGTTAAAATGATAGATAGACTCTACCCCTTTTAAGAAACTGAGACTGAATTGAAAATTGTAAACCAAAACTGCTCAGCAAAATCCTAAGGAAGCTGCCATTTGCTTAAACACAACAAATGAACAAGTGCCAAAGAGTTACATTTAAGGGCACCAACAGTCATTTAGTTACAGGCAATTAACAACAGTCCTTGGAAAGCTCTAGTACAGTCTAAGGGAAAACACATTGATTATTGCTGCAGTAGTAGACTGCTTTCTGAATAAATTGCTTCAATTTAAAACTAGATTTGCTACAAGCATTTTGAGCAATGACTACAATTTTTTTCTTATCAAGACAGTTGGTGCAAGCAACCCTTTAAAAGAAACAGCTAATTAAAATAAAGTACATGTCATCTCTTACTTTATTGGATTACATTGCAAATAATAAATGTACTTGGTTTGTACTAATCTTGCTGCAATTACCTAGTGTAGTTTGGGATCCTATATTTTTTTATTGGCCTGTAACTGGTATTAGTGTTTGAATATTATTTTTGGTAGAAATCTTTGAGGAAGTAAAATTTGTTAAAAGTTCATATGTTTTATGAACACAGTCTGAATTTTCATTTTGCATTTCTGATCTCTATATTCATATGGATGTATAAATCTTGTTGAAAGTGTAATGGAAGACTTTGGGTGGTTTACTCTTAAATAGTTCATTCTAAAATGTTCCATTCTCATATAAAATCCTTTGACATGTTCTGCCCCGATTTATAGGCTATAAAATGCAGTTTTGTTGGGGAAACACATGATAAGACACTGTAATGATTCCAGTTTATTCATTAGCTTCACCAAGTACTTTTTTTTACTGTTGTGACAAAGAGCTATGGTTTGTAAGGATTTATCCATCCACATAAATTCATATGCATATTTGTTTCTATAGAGCAGTATAAATTACTTGTTCCTGGCAGGAGGATAATTATGCTCAGTGTACAAAGATATTCAACTCAATTTCTATGATACGACAGCACAATTCAGAAGCAGTTACACTTTGGTGGGGCAGGGGGATAATATATTAAGAAACTGAATTGATATTTGTATAATAGCAAGAAAGTGTTTGGGGAAGGCATATATTCTAATGTAAGGAGAAGAGTTTTAAGTTTTTTTTAAAGATACAAATATATATATATATATATAATTATCACAACCATAATAAAAATAGATTAATAATGGAATAGCTTAATCAGTGAGACCAAATATAAACAAAGATCTCCATTAAAGTAGTGTATTTTGCCATTTTGGAAAGAGGTTATCAGGGAAAGCATCAAATGAACTTTTACCTACTGCTAATCAAGGATGAAAATATAGTCATTAGGTTAGAGGTCAATCATTATGACCTAGTTAGACTAAGTTCCAAGAAGCCCTTGGAACTTAGTTGTCATATTTTAAACCATCACAAAATAAAAATGAAGAAAGACTACAGTAAAAATGTATCATTCTAGGTATTGCTAAAGACTACACTTGGAATATGCTTTCCCTCATCCCAAATAGAGAACATGTGTTGTTTTACTTTGAAGTAAGGACTGTTCTTAAGTGGTATGCTTTAAAAGGTAGCTGCAAATGAATAATAAGAAAGAGAGAACGAAACACAAATTTATGTTTGTATTAGATATAATCCAAGAAAATGGGAAAGCTTTCCATAGAAGTAGAATTCTAACTAATGAATAAAAAAGAAATGACATAGTTAGAAATCTTTATTTTCTTCCACCACAATAACAATTTGTTCATGTAAGAATTTTCAACAGTTGTTAAAATTATGAGATGGACAATTGGTGAGGCAGGATACTCACATCCCAAGGTACCTTCCCAGTGATTATTTTAAAGGAAATTAGGCACCATCTTTCAAAACTGACAAGTTAACATTTTCAGGAATAGTGTAAACTGATCTCTGGTATAATACATCAGAAGACACACATCATTGATGCTTGCCAGAAATGAATAAGCATGTGAACAAGGGAGAATTGTCAGTCCAATCTAAACTGAAGGACAGCTTTGAGAACAGAAAGCAGTTTGTTAGTACTCTCCAAAATATCTAAGTATTAAAGACAAAGAAAAGAGCCATTTCAGATTAATGGACATTAGAAACACTGGACATCAAAATACAAGACATATTATTATATTAAAATGTGATTTAAAGAGTATCTGTTTGAGACAATATAAGTAGACTATAGACCATATAAGAGACAGTAGGTCTTTCATTATTTTGAATTTTTGTGAATTTGGTAAATACGCTTAGGTTATATAAAAACACTCTTGGTATACAAAAGAGTTACACTGAAGAATTAGTCACAATGCCTGCAATTTACTTTCTGTCGTGCAGCAGTAACAAGTGTTTGCAGACATATTATATTTCATCCATTTTCAGGAATAGTGATAAGGTTAATGTGCCAAATGTTAATAATTGGTGAAGATGGGTGGAGATAATAAATATATATTTGTTATACTATGCTTAAAATTTTGGAGAATGGTTGCCATTTTGTTTTAAAATAACAGCTAAAAAATTAAATGTAGATAGGAAGCAAAATGATATATCTTCCAGATATGATCTTGGCATTGCAGATGTGAACACATCGCAGCTGTGTTTACCTGCACACAAGCTGCCAAGTATCATGCCCTTCAACATTTCATAATGGCTGGGAGAAGGGCCTACGAGGCCCTGTATCTCCTTGAGGGACTACTGGCAATGAATGATTGGTAAGGGAGGGAGATGTTTTCTTCAGTGGTGTAGATACTGACAAGGTGCACTTGCTGCAGTAAATGACCTCCTACCCATTCTCAGGCAAGAAAGTCTAATTAAATTCCGTGGGTCACATACAAAGAGAAACATAAAAGTAAAAAGGGACTTTTTTTCTAGAAGAAGGGTTACACTAGAAAAGGAAGGGGCATAAAAAAAGGGAATGGAAGGTAAATATGATTAAAAGTCATTAAATTAGTGTATAAAACTTTCAAAAATAACTTTTTAAAATATCACACTATCATGTTATAAATAAGAATATTTTGGCTTGATTACATTTGAATTAAGTTGCATTATGTATAGTTATTTTCATCTAATCTATACAAAAGTCTTTAAGTTATTCTTACCCACATATGTATTCATCCTGAGATTTTCTTCAGGTACTTTGTTGATTATCCATCACAGGAACTTTTAACTGTTTATATTGGCATCCATTCCTTTAAGCTATGTCACTCCCAGCCATAATCTTCCCTCCATTATCAATTTAAGTTTTATTACATTCTGTGGCAACCTAGAAACTTGCCTTTAATTTATTAAAACCATATCAATCCTATAGGGGAAGGCTAAGGTCTATGCTTCAGTGAAGCTTTTACAGGGAAAGTGATTCACACTTCTTATAACGTGTGTTTTCTGTTTTCTTCTATCTATTTAAAAATTTTTATTTATTAAAATTTATTCACATTACATCCAGATTGTTATCCTCTCACTCTTAACTTCCCGTTCCCACCCTCCCTCCCTCTTCTGCCCTATTCCCCTCCTCTAGACCTCTCATGGGGGCAGTAGGGTCTTCCTCCCCCACCATCTGACCTCAGCCTAACAGGTATCATGAGGTAGCCTGTATCCCTTTTCTCTCTGTGCCCTCAAGGCCTCCCTGCCAATGGGCAGTGGTTAAATCGCAGGCACCTATTTTAAAAATTATTTTCAATGATTATCTCAAGTTCATTGAAAATTGGTTGCCACATTGTGGGAAACCAATGACAATTTGTTGTATAAATGAATAACTAGATAGATGATTAAGAACACACACAGTTTTGAAATAAGCACTTCTTTCTTTCTATGTTAAAATTCCAATACCTTTGTGAGCAATTTTTTGGTTCAATGTTTCATAATTTTCAAGCAGCTGAAGAAGTTAAGTTATGAATATCCACTCCATAACTTGGTTAAAGTATACATTATACATAAAATAGAGAATATGGAGCTGAGGGGATGACTAAGTTTGTCAAGTGCTTGCTGTGAAAACATGAGGACCTAAGTTCAAGCCCCAGAACTCAAAATGAAAACCCAAATGCAGTGGCATATGTGAGGCATCACAGGACTAAGGAGGTTGACACAGGAAGACCCCTGGTGCCTCTAAATAGATATTCTCACTGATTTTATGATATCCAAGTACAGTGAAAGAGTTTGTCTCAAAGTTCTCAAAACTAAAAGGTGGAGAGCAATAGGAGAAATGACCTAATGTCGTCCTCTGGCCTAAACACACACACACACACACACACACACACACACACACACACACACACACACAGAGAGAGAGAGAGAGAGAGAGAGAGAGAGAGAGAGAAAATGGACTTCATATCATATAGAGTTAAAAATTATCTTTCATCATGAATATAGTGATACTATAATCTTGCATGGATGTACAGATTTAAAGCGTTTTTTAAAAACTTAGAATCTGAGAATTACCTACTATTTCATTAAGACCTTGCAGATGCTAGGCAAGTGTTCTGCCAATGACACCACCCAAACATTTGAGTGTTTTCTTTTTATTTAAATATTTTTTCAGGTTACATCTCAATTGTTATCCCCTCACTTATATCTTCCCATTCCCTCCTTCCTCCCTCTTTCACTCTATTCCTCTCCCCTAGGTCTGTGACAGAAGGGGACCTCCTCCCCAAATATATGATCATAGCCTATCAGGTCTCATCCTGGTAGCCTGCTTACCCTTCCTCTAAGTGCCACCAGGCCTCCTCACCAAGGGGAAGTGGTCAAATAAGGGTCATCAGAGTTCATGTCAGAGTTAGTCCCTGCTCTCCATAAAACTGTGGAGAATGCACTGTCTATTGGCTAGATCTGATTATGGGTTCTAGGTTTACTGCATCCATTGTTCTTGGTTTGGTTTTCATTTATTAATTCATTTTATCTTTGTTTAATAAGTACTTTCTATATAGTCATGTAGTGTTTTTGCACTCTAGTGATAAACTGATGGAAGAAATGTATGATTATTGTATTAAAATAGCTTATATCTTACAGATTCTGACATGAAAGCACATATTTACTACAAAGTACATGCTAATGTTCATTGTGCACTGAGATGTCGTCACTGTGCTAGAACTTTTATGAGCATTAAAAATACTTTTAATATCATAATCATGAGACAAGTAATCAACACATTTGGTGTATTTTGTGAATTTGTATGTGTGGTTTTATTGGGGGATTTCAGAGATGAAAATCCGTCACTGATTGACACAGTGTACAAGTGCCTGCATAGGATTTTGAAAAATTACTTGCTATGGAATGAATGAGAAAATATAATTGTTATATGTTGGAAGATAGCAGGCAAATTTCTGCTGTGGTTTAGTTAATATATTTTGTTCATCCTCTTATTTTACTTTCAAAGTAAATAACCTGTAACTTTCCAAAATATATTTACTTAGGGATTCATGTCATGTACCAGTTAAACTAGTTTCCTAAAATTAGGTCAGAAAAATAACACTATGGTTCCCTTTGGGGAAAGTTTGCATTCATTCGTGAAAGGTAAAAATGGAGTTCCTAGCATAGGTAAAGACTTAGTGCAGAAAGCTTTCCCTCTTTTAAACCATAAAAAATTATCTGAAATATCACTATAGAAGGAGTATACATGAGACATACGCAACATCATATATTTGCACACACATACAGACATATAAAAGATTAAAAGTGGACTCTTCCATCTTAGATCTCAAAAGAGAAACCAGAAAAACAATGAGCATACTGCTAAAATAAAGAACAAAAAGGGCCCCCGGTGACCAGCTGAGAAGACAGGGCTATTGTATATCAAAGTGTCAACCTTCACTTAGGCTTAAAAGAAAATATATTAGAAGAAAAAGCATTTGCTTTATCTCTACTAGGAATTTCCTTCTTAACATGTCACACAAATTGTCAGGCACAGATGGAATGTTACAAAACCTCTCTTGAGAGAAAATTGTCAAAGTGAAGGTGGCATTGCCATTTCACTACTTTTTGCTAAAGGATGTGATGTTTATCCTGAAAGCAATTGTCCACAAGAGAATGTATTGTCACAGTTAGAACTACTAGTTCTTCCATTGGGAATGCTTTGGGATGCCCAAAGAACACAGAACATCTGGACTGCTTAGATAACCAATAAGATCAATGTTTTCCACTTTTCAGCAGAAACATTGGATTTTTAGTAAAGTAAATATGATTTGAAGAATATTATACTGATAGAAATAAATTTATAAGACATTTTCACACACGTGAAACCTTACTGTAGTGCAGTCAACAAAGTGCAAAACATAGATAAACATCAGACTTTTACTACTATTTTAATTTTCTTTCTTTAAGGGTTTTTAATATATTTCTAATTATTGGAAGCATTAGAAACAACTGATTTTGGTGAACATCATTGGTGACACTTTCCCTCTGGAGAAACATTTCATTTTAAATCTCGGTGTTTTTAGAGTTAGAGATTATTAGGGCCGAAACAGTAATACTGCCACATGCTGTTTTATTTCTCAAGTGGGAGAAGCAGAAAGTTCCTTTCCTTCTCACTTTTAAATGCTTTTCATCATTCTTTGTTATTGAATACATACAATAGTTGGGGAACATAGTAGAAATTTTGTTTGTTTCTTAATTTTGCAAATAGTTTATTGAACTTAAACAGGCCCTTGAGGTAATGACCAGGCCTAGCAGACAAGAAACAGCATAATTTATCATTATCTCTCCTCTGGAGGAATCATTTTATATTACATTCTAGAATTTTCAAATTCATTTAAGTCAGGTAATTTAAGTTTCACTTGGTCAGGCTTTTTTAGTTTTTTGAAACAGTGTGTCATTCTGTAGCCCAGGTGGGCCTCAAACATTCAATACTCCAGACTAGCCTTAGACTTTTGCAGCTCAGCACTGATATAATGCCAAATCCTGAGATATAGGCATGAACTATCATACCACACTTTCTTTCAGATTTTGGTAGATGCCTGTTACATTTAAATTTATGTGAATTAGGCACCCAGAATAAGTCAATACTTTGAATTGCAGTCACATATAAGGAACTGTAGTTTGTATTTTGCACTAATGGGAGTAAAGTTCTCAGGCAACTGAAAACTTAAACTAGAAGTAGACCCCTTGTGAAGAGTAACCACTTCAATTTTCCTTCAGGTTTGGCAAAATGAGGAACAGCACCTCGAAAGTCTGAGAATCTGAAAATTAGCCTAATATATATTATTGTGAGTGCTTAATATGTTCTTTCAAGAGTTCTGCCCTGAAGCTGAGGGACAATTAGTTTACAAATGATAAAACTTAAGAACAGTGAGCCAGAGACGTGCTCTAGGTAACAAGCAACTCAAGAGTGAAAATTAAAAGACCCTCAAGAAACTCAATTTTTTCTATCATTGTTCATAATTTCTTCTCAGTCAGTCTTCATTCATATCATAGTTCAATTAATGATAATAATTCTTAGCTTGTTTAAAATGATCATTGTGTGCCATCCTGAATATACTATTGGAATTCTCTGAATTTATTTTTAATTCAATTTTATGACAGTTAAATGTCCACTTTTAATTTAGAAAATTCAACCTCCATATATAATACTCGTTATTGAGCACATGCTAAGAATAGAGTGTGTGCTTTAACAGTGGAAACAAATAGTGAACATAGCTCTTATAGATAGCAAATATATTTCTCAGCACTAAAAATCTAACATGAGTTACCATGGTAATCTATTGGAAATCAACATACTTTTTCCTACTATGTGACCTGAGAGAGCAGTTAGCATTTTTATGTGTCATGTCAAATTTCTCAGTTTACTGACCTGATTGTCAAAGTTCAACATCCAGGAACTGCTTATTAAAAGTTATATCTTTTGTATTGTATTATGACCCAGTTGTGCCATTTCCTTAACCAAATGCAGGAATTCATAGCCACACAAATGCACAGCTATCATCCTCTGTCCAGCAATGTTGCCTATAATAGTTGTATTCGTCCTGTGGAATTAGTGATTTAATTACTAAGTATAATTTGTGTTTGTGGTTGACCCAGTACTGGTAAATATGTATATATTTTTACATATTTTACAAGGAGAATGATTTTCATTCAACAGCATTAGAAAAACTGTCTCCTTTAAGCAGCCTGTGTGAAGTAATATTTCCAGTGCAATATGATGCATCATCAATAAATAGGTAGATTTTATCTGCAAATAATGAAGATATGAGGTGATTCTAAGAAGCAGAATGTGGGTTATTAGTGTGTATTGGTCATGGACATATGTTCCTGTCTATTATCTCTGACTACATGTATTATGTTGTTGTGGTGATCTGTGTGAACTAGTTGATTTTGGTGGGTGTCTGTCAATTTTTAATTTAATTTTTTAAATATTTAGTTTTTATTAATATGTGTGTATGTATGGGGGGGAGAAAGATTAAGTTTGTGCATATGGAAGCAAGAAGTAGGTGTCCCATACTCTGGAAAAGGAGTTCCAAGTAGTCATGGGACACTTACATGAGGACTATGAGCTGAGCTCTGGTCCTTTTGAAGAGTCACAAGTAGTTTTAACTGTTAAGCCATTTCTTCAGCCCCCTGTAAGTATTGTAAACTCGTGTATTTATTTTCCTAAAGGGCATACTTACCATTTTCTAATACAAAACTCTGAGTTTCAGTGAATTTCCTTTGCCTTCACTTGAGGTTTATTTGAATTTTATAGCTGCTCTGAGAGATGCTAGGCAGATGTCTATGCTAATGAATTAAACTTTTGAATGTGAGGCACACTTTACCCTGTTGCTTGTACTATTACGGTTTCTTTCTTTCTTTCTTTCTTTCTTTCTTTCTTTCTTTCTTTCTTTCTTTCTTCCTCTCTCTCTTTCTCTCTTTATTCTGTATCAATGAACTCATGAATAACAATATGTGGTAATTCAATTATTTTACTGTGACCATCCTTCCTTATTATGTAGAATTGTAATTTGGCTGAATTCAAATTCAAGACAGGAAATCAGCATAAATTACTGATTATCATATACCAAGTTACTACTCAGTAATTACTATTTGTACAGACTGAATACTATCAATAACTTGTGTATCTATCTATCTATATATCCATATCTATATGTGTTGTTGAGAGACTTCTGAATATATTTTCCTTTTAAAACATGGGACATGTAGGAACTGTTTCCAGAAATCAGGGCCTTTTTATTTAAGGGGCTAATCATTTAACTACTCTAAGAGACTGCCCTCTCAGGCATCTCTTGAGTAGCAAATGTATTCTAGAAGGCAAAATGTCATTGAATATGTGATGTAAATAACCTCATTAAGAACAGAATGTGAGGGCAAAGGTATTAACACTGCAAAAGAAATTAGGCAATTACTTGGATTTAGTCCCACTGACTGGTTGTTTTCTGGCTTTCTTTCTTTCTCATGGACACATTGAGTTCCAGAGAGCTAGTTGCTCTTTAACTATTAGATGCTACCAAGTATATTAGCAGGATCTATTGTGTAGATAGGCCCTTGGTGTGCCAATTGTGGTCCATAGACCTGTAGCAGCAATATCAAAATGAACTTTATTGAAATTCAAAGCTTGAGTACTACCTCAAGTTAATGCACCTGAATTGCTTTTGTGATAACCTCCCTGGGTGATTTGTAACTATTATAATATTTATTAAGTACAAGAATAGGTGGTCTTCTAAATGTGGAAACAAATAGTTTGACTACTGTTAATTCTTGTATATAAACTTGTGTTCTGTTTACTTTCTGATCATCCTGATTTCATTTGATATGATCTGTGAGGGTTTTCAAGGTGAAAATTTCAGTTCTTTTACAATGAATTTCTCTCCTATGAGTAATTAAGATGCTAAAACCATTTCATGCAAGGGGGTTTCTGTAGTCACAATGTAAACCAGTAGTTCTCAACTAGGGACAGTTTTCTCCAGGGATATTTGGTAATATTAGGAGACATTTTAGTTTTCCATCACTAGAGAAGGTACTGTAAGTAGGGGCAAAAGATGCTGTTAAACAATCTACAATGTACAAGACATTTTCTACCACAAAAGAAACTTATTCAGCCTAAAATATGAATAGTGACACAATAGAGAAGCTGCAATATGTGAAATGAAGATATTTGCAAATGCATTTAATCAGTCTGTTTGATAGGGGCACGGTCAGCACATCTATTGAGTAGTGTAGATACATTAAAGCATATGATAGAGAAGTAAGCCTAATTTATCAAGAATTTAGCATTTGAGTAAAAAACAATCATGAAATGATAAATATGACCATGTATCATAAGCTCTGTTTTTAGAGTTTCCATACATATTCAAAATGAATAGCTGAAAACAGAAGTTTATTAATCTTTGCTTCCCATACTGCTTTTGTTTGGGAAAATAAGTAGACAAAGATAACCCAGGGTTATTCTCAATTAAATTATGTATTCTATGTAATGAGCTAGTCATCTTTAAAGGGTAATTTTTCATGTGGGCAAGTAGGTGGCTTTCTTGAAATTTCTTTATTATATAGAAAAATAAAGATAAAGATTATTAGCATCAAAATTTTTGGATAATTTGTGTTACTATCATTCACAATAGGCTTCAAGTGATTTAATTTTTAAGATTTATTTATTTACCTTGTAATTATGTGTATGTATATGTTGGTGGAGGATGTGCACATGGATGTACGTGTTTAAGGAGGCCACAGGCATCACATTCTTTGAAGCTGGAGTTACAGGTAGCTGTATGCCACCTAACATGGGCGCTGGGACTTTAACCCTGGCCCTCTGGAAAAGCAGGCCATTGTAAACACTGAGCCATCTCTCCAGCCATATTTTATTTAACATTAGCAATTAAGAAAAAATATGGAGGTGGAAACAAATACTTAATTTTCCCACAGACCAAAGTATCAGAGAAGAAAAAAAAGTTATAAGCTAGAAGAAAAATTTTGACTATGAAATATCAAGGCTTACTCAAGGAAAAAAAGCTTTTACACATGATATCTGTGGTTTGGAGCTTCTGTAGAAACACAATTTAAACCCCTAACTACACTGGCATTGCATATGGCAGGACTCATTAAAAGTGACCCTTCTATAGCTACCTATTTAGCCTTCTAGGGAGATAGAGCCATATAGAGCAGTAAGATATTGTGATATTCCAGCAGGATTTGGCTTTTTAAAACATTCTAATATCAGAAGTAAATAAAATCAAATGAGTCCTCTTAAACTTCAAAGAGAGGACTGCAAGGTTCCATTATCATATTGAATCTCTTGGTAAATAAACATGCAAGGGAAATAAAAACAAAGACACAGGCACACATTACAAAGATGATTCATTACAAGAAGTGATAAACAGTTCACTGGATCTAAATTCATCTGCTTTAAAACAGTGCATCCTAAATTATTTGCACATTAATTACATTACTAAAGATATTTCCAGGACTAGAGACTTTATTGCGCAAGTCTAATTTCTATTGATTACATTCTTTGGAGAGAGACAGAATTCACAGAAGAAGTGAAATGAGTTTAAGGAGAAATAGAGAAAACCTAGATGTTTATCATTGTTAACTAGCACTAAGTCTCTCAAATAGATACTTTGCCAGTTCTATTACCTTATGATGAATGAATTGTCCTGTTATTGTAACCTATAGAAGTAAACATAACCATTTAGATCAGGATTGTTACTGAAGACTCTTAATGTGACAATTTTAAAGTCAAACAGTCACAAAAAGCACACAATTCTGTGTTGAGATCATGACATTCTAATTTATATTGGTCTTTATTTCATCCTCTTTATTTAATTTTGCAAGCAAACAATGTTAGGCACATAGGAGATTCTAAATAATCATTATTAAATGCATGACTACATGAAAGAAATTTTTAGGACAGTGCATTCAAACTAGTGTAAATTTATTGTGAGGTAAAATTCAGAATAAATAAGATACAATTGCTGTATCTTATTTTATTGTAAGATAACTCATTTTATTGTAAGATAAATTAGAATTGTAGAGTTTTTAATAGAATACACAATTGCAGTATCCTTCATTACCCTCAGTAGCACACAGTTGGAGCAGTGAAATCTTGTAGTAGCTTGTTAGAATTTATTGATTGCTAAGAATATCTCAGATGCTGTGATAAGTCCTGGCATATGTGTTCATTTAATTCTCATAGCTGATATAAGTGATAGAAAACTTAGCACTCCCATTTTATAGAAGACAATTTGAGGCTCACTGAAATGGAGTGACTTGCCAAAGCAGAACAGTTATGAAGAAAAACTGGGTCCTGCTCTTAAATCCATGCTCTTAACAATAAAAGTGCTTTGCTACAGATTATAAAGATGTCTATATTGTCAGGACATCAAGTCATAAAATATGGAACCAGAAATCATAGATAACTGAAACAGAATTCACTTCTTTCTGATGAATGGAGGAGTACATAGATTAGAGGCCAAAACCTTTCTGTTGTGTATCCACAGTGGGTCTCAACCTATGGGTCATGACCCCTTTGGATTTCACAGCGGTAGCCTAAGACCATCAGAAAACACAAATATTTGTATTATGATTTATAACAGTAGCAAGGTTACAGTTATGAAGTAGTAGTTAACATAATTTTATGGTTGGAGGTCACTACCACATGAGGAACTGTATGAAAATTAATCACAGCATTAGGAAGGTTGAGAACTACTGATCTACATCAACAAAATATTATAATGTGTCTCTCCAAGGAAGATTTGGAAAACTTCTAAATTAGAGAAGTCTGAGTATTGATCCTCTGACTAATGTAAAAAAATCTGATAATTGCATAATTGATAGTCTGGCAGAAATCTGACATTCTCAGGGACCTTATCCTTGAAGATTCAAACCTCTCTTTCTGAACTTTGTAGGTGCTGACCTTTCAAGATGGGTGTCATTCATGTAATGAGCCCTTTGAGGGAAGACTGCCTCCAGTATTGTCTTTGCAAGGGCAGACTTCATTGCTTCAATTCTCTTACAAAGAAGGTACACATTCACTTTAAGAGGAGACCTTCAGAGTACACAAACTCAAAATACTCTTTGGGGATTAATGATTTTATCTTAATAAGAACAAAATGTTGTTCATATGAATAAAAAATTAGAAAAGCATTAAGGAAAATTTAAGTATTTGAGAGCAACTAAAATTAGCCATATTTGTCTTTCTTGTATTCAGATAATCAGACATTAATGGCATTTCTTATTAAACAATTTTCTTGATTCTTCAAACTGTATTTTTCTATAATTGGGAGCTTTCGTAGCTTTGTATGCTTAACCTTCGGCTACACATGTTAGAAGTATTCTAAAGTGTGTTTGACTCTTCCTAAATGCATGCCTGCCTACAAAACCAGCTTTTATTAGTGTCACACATACATCCAATACAGTGTCATTCTGCTTTCTTTATAATAATCCCTTAACTATAATCAATGCCTTGCTCCAAATGGAAATATATGCTGCCCAAACCAACAGAATTAATTTTTTAGATTGATTGATTGCGTGTGTGTGTGTGTATTTGTGTACCATGTGTGTGCCTGTTGCCAATGGAAGATAGAAGAGGTTATCATATCACCTAGAAATGCTGTTACAGATAGTTTTTAACTGCCATATGGGTGCTGGGAAGTGAATTTAGGTTTTGTGCATGAATAACAGGTGCTCTTAACTCACTAGCCACCAAACTAACAGATTTTTACAATGTAAATGTGTACACTAATCTTTTCTCCCTATTTCAAATCTTTATTTCAAAACACTTCAGTATTTATTAATATTTTTTATCAACAATTAATAAATGGGACCTTATGAGGCTGAGAAGCTTCTGTAAGGCAGCAGACACTGTCAAGAGAACAAAGCGACAGCCTACTGACTGGGAAAAGATCTTCACCAACCCTTCATCTGACAAAGGTTTAATATCCAAAATATATAAAGAACTCAAGAAATTAAACACCACAAAACCAAACAACCCAATTGCAAAATGGGGCTTAGAACTAAACAGAGAATTCTCAACAGAGGAATATCAAATGGCTGAGAAACACTTAAAGAAATGCTCATCCTCGTTAGGCATCAGAGAAATGCAAATCAAAACGACACTGAGATTCCATCTTACACCCATCAGAATGGCTAAGATCAAAAACTCAAATGACACCACATGTTGGCGAGGATGTGGAGAGAGAGGAACACTCCTTCACTGCTGGTGGGAATGCAAACTAGTACAACCACTCTGGAAAGCTATCTGGCGTTTTCTCAGAAAAATGGGAATAGGGCTTCCTCAAGACCCAGCTATCCCACTCCTTGGAATATACCCAGAAAATGCTCGAACACACAACAGGGACATATGCTCAACCATGTTCATAGCTGCTTTATACACAATAGCCAGAACATGGAAACAGCCTAAGTGTCCCTCAGTAGAAGAATGGACTAAGAAACTATGGTACATTTACACTATGGAGTATTACTCAGCTATTAAAAACGAGGAATTCCCGAAATTTGTGGACAAATGGATTGACCTAGAAATTATCATAATGAGTGAGTTCACCCAGAAGCAAAAAGAGACAAACGGTATATACTCACTTATATCAAAACACTAGTCCAAGGGATACGTCCCATGAAAAACCTTACTTACCAAGAAAGTGGGTCAGAGGAGAGGACATCCTATTGAGACTTTAGGCGAGAGTAGCATGGAAGAATGGGGAAATAACAGGACCCACAGGGTCCTGGAAACCTACAAGAAGAACTTTATGACAGGCAGATCTGGGTCCTGGGGTCCTCCTCAAACTAAGGCACCAGCCAAGGAGAAATAGGCAGTAAACTTCGAACCCCTACCAAGACCTAGCCGACGAACACGATATTCTCCACTGTTGAGTGGAGAGTGAGATCTGATTCTCACGTGAACTCTGGTGCCTTTTTTCTGACCATGTCCCCTGGATGGGGAGGCCTGGTGGCACTCAGAAGAAGGATAGCAAGTTACCAAGAAGAGACTCAATAATCTTAGAGCATACATAGGGGGAAGAAGTCTCCCTCAATCACAGACATAGGGGAGGGGAGAAGGGGGGAAGTGGGAGGGAGGGAGGAATGGGAGGAAACAGGGGAAGGGCTAACAATCAAGATGTAATATGAATAAATTAATTAAAAAAAACATATTTCAACTCTTAAGGACTACTTTAAACTCTTCATTTAGACTACATTCAAGAAAATCAATAGAATAATAAATATAAATGAAGAATGGGTAGAAGGAGCTGAAGAGGTTGTATCTGTTGAAATAAAGGTTCAGTGGAGTCATGATGACTACTATAAAACACCTGATTGCTAGGGAAAGAACAGTCAAAAGTCTAAAGTGATAGAAAAACCAGAGAAAAGGAGATGCTTTCTAACTGATTCTTCCAAGCTAGAACAGATTTTTGAGAGATGGAATGTGACCCAGTATAAGCTGATAAACTATTTTGAAGGTGCTGTGGCAGGATAATTAGTTAAGTCTATGGTATTTAAGATGCTTTCAATACGGAGGCTACTTTTGTACACACAAGAGGACATCATTCAAGTTTCTTTATTGTTTAGCTATGTGTTAAAGTACAGGAAGAAACATTGCTAGCTGATTTTTACTTTTCTTCTCTCCTCACATTACAGCATAATATGCTACCTTAATAATATAGTCACCTTGACAGTCAAGGTGTCTATTTTAATAGTTTTCAGTAATACTATTCAGAGAATCTGTTTCCCAAAAAGGTATGGAATAGTCTTCAATGTTCTCTTTCTTTTCAAACCTCAAGGACTCTAGGATTGAAGATGTGCTTTGAAATTAAAATTATTGTAAATCTGCTGAGTTAGAGAGTAGCAAGTTTACTTGGAAAAAGTAGACTATAATGTTTTAACTTAGCATAATGTAGGAAAATATTTTTCTTCTCTAACTGCATGAAAATTTTCACTAACTCAAAAGCATAGGTCATATTTCATAATCACTTCTAATTTCAAAAAATTCAAACACACACACACACACACACACACACACACACACACACACACATACACGTGTATAAGCTGGTAAAGGTTATGCAGAGAAAAAGTTACTGTTTCAGACACTGCCCTCAACTACAGCCTATCTTACTTATAATAAGTGACTACTAATTATGGAAGGACATTATATATGTAAAAATTATACAGTGTTAGAATGTCAAAAAATACTCCATTGGAGAATTCATCAGGCAAAGTTCCTGTACTAATGGAACAACTTTCCAATCATGACACACTTGGATGCATTAAAAAAATCAAGGTACTTTAATGACCTATTTCTTATAACAAATACCATTTTATTACACATCGTCCATGAATAGGTACTGTATCAAGCCCTTCCCATTTGTTATTTTCTTTTATGTTTATAAAACACTGAAGAGTTGATAATATTTTCTCCATTCTACATATCGTAATCTGACACGTGAGACCACCTTGCTTAGGCTATATATTTGATATTAAAGCAAGGCAAAGAATCCAAATTTGACTCAAGTGTTTGAATTAGTCATCCATCTATGAGGCTCTCTTTTTTTGTAATAATGGTTGTCTCTTTGTGATTTGTTGTTGCTCCCCACAATACTAAATTCTAAGGAAAGCTACACCTAAATGATGAAGATGTTAACCGCTAAGTGATCTTTAGATTTACAAAACCCAAAAGCTGGATGTCCTTAGACTAAATCAGGAAGTATTCTTTTTTATTCTAGTTTTGTGAACCAGCAACCAAAAAACATGCAAATTGCTGTGAGAATTTACTCACAGGCAAGTCATACTAATTTTTTAAAAATACAAAATAATGACTGGGCAAAATATCCTCATTCTGCCACTAACAGAATCTGCCTAAAAATGGGCAACTTAGATGCAGGCAGAGTCGATGGCCGCACTCTGCCAAGTCAGGGTAAGCAAGTCCTCAATAGTTCCTGCCCTGCGAACAAGTCTGGCAGAGATATGAGGCCAGAAAGCTAAAGATGAGGCTCCAACATTGTAAAGTGTATTGAGTGACTGGTCAGGCAGTAAACTGTCTTAAGTCAATTTGTACATTTTGGAAACTGCTAACCCACATTGCTGGTTCACTCAGGAATTTAAGTTTTATTCCTTCTCAAGTCTCTGAGGGGCATTGAAGACAAGATAATATAGTCCCATAACCAAGTTTAGCTGGTTAGGGGACAAGATCATTTTAGATCAAGATAAAGAAGTTAAGTTATTAGAGTTGAGATAAGATAGATATTGAATCTCATTCGGAGATCTAGACCCAACAAGACAGGAAAAACACTTACTTCAAAAAAGACAAATGCAGATGGCCAAGTCACTATGAATGTAACATATATAGTACTCAGTAATCTCATGATTGTCACATGGTTCTCCCTGCTGTATGTAGTTTGTTTTACACATGTGCAATAAAATAAAAGTATATTTTAAAAAATACAGAAACTAGTACAGGAGGTAAACATCAGTTACCGTCTTCTGGAGTGGGAGTCACATACCCAGGGATGGGAAATTGTTTGGGCTAATTACTTTCCTCATAAAACAAAACTTTTCCTGTTGTTCCTTGCCTCTTCCTAAAACTCATTTCTATACCAAAGTTCTCTAAGAACCTCAATGAATTGGGATAAGTAGCCAGGTGCTAGCCAGATTTCACTTGAGAACTGGCTTTTGAACAGTGTGTTGATAGACATGAGTTCTCTAACACCTACGTGGACATAATCCTAATGTGATTGTTTTACTTGTGCTAGGTTTATGTGGAAAATAAAAGAAATAAAAATACTTTTCTACTGTATTGCAATGATTTCCCTTGTACTGAGCATTGAGCTTATCCCTTGAGCACAGAAGGTTCCACTCACCTCGTTTATGAAGGAGAACACTGGCATGCCGACGTCCATTTCCATTTTCAACATAACAGGAATAATTCCCCAGGTCACCTTCTTCCACAGACTCAACAATTAATGAGATAGAAACTTCCTGTTCTCCAAGATGTTCCTTAAGAACTCTAAAACATAAAGGGAAACGCAACAAAAAACCCACACAAACATACACATACATGAAAAAGAAAGAAATGTAGATGAATTTGAATCTGATGAGAATATACCTACAGGGTTTGTGCTTCAAATCTGACTATGGACTAAGGCTAAGTTAATTAAATGATATCATGCCCTTTTCTTCTTCACTGCTAAGAAAGAAACTTGTCTTTGCAGATGCTAATGAACTTGCAGTTAATTATCTCTCCTAGCAGGACAATCATGCTGTCATAATAAGGAGGTGAGAGAGACCTTGAAAGAAAGTTTACAAATTACTTTTCCTTTAAGAAGAAAGATGATGTAAAAATGAGATAAGGGATTCTAAAATGTTAGGCTAAGGGCCTAATTATATATCAGATTATTTTTAACAAGAATAAGAAAGAAAGAAAATTTCTGAGTTATTTTGACATTTTAGTTGAAACCTCCAGTCTGACTTACTTTTCCTAATGATACAAATGAGCTGCATAGTTTTAAAGAAATATGAAACCATAAAACCATATAATAAAAGTTCTAATAGGTATTTAATTCTGACTTTTAAAATTAGTGGTAAATGCTCACTAAATCTGATTGTTATATATATTAGCAACCTCTCAAAACACATGGAGAATTTATTAAACTAGGTATACTTTTTCTGCTCTCATTATTCCTAGTTCCAAAGTCCTTCCTGGATGAATGTATATGTATATACACAGACACATAAATTATAGGTATATATTATTAGATAAACAAATTCCTACAGCTTTTTTTCAAGCTCATACAATCAAAGTTAGACAGTTTAGGTTTATGGTATTTCTTAATATTAAAATGCAAAAAGCATTGTTAAGCAATAAATGATATTTTAAATATGAAAAATGGCAAAAATATTTTTGTCCATATTGGAGAATTGCCCATTTGGATCTTCCAGAATCCAATTGGAGCACTCCACAGTGAGATATTGTATATTTGTTGCCAGAGAGAAGATCCCAATAGAAATGATCTTGTATGACAGTTTTATACATTTTTGCTTTGTACTGAAAAACATTTCTCTTATATCTTTGTTAAAGTTTTAAAAGTCTGTCTTGACATTTAAAAAGGAGAACCATTACTTAAATCCTCATGTCTTGCCAGAAAATACAACCTTTATATGGAATATTTAAAAAATAATTATCATTTGGTTTTGGTTATAACTTAGTTATCATTATGAAAGTCCTTGCTCATTTAGATTATGATGAGAACTAACTCTTTATGTCCAAATACAATTTGCTTCATCATTGAATACCTTGATACTTAAATGTAAGTGAATAAATATATAGCTACATTTAATAAAGAAGTAGAAAGACTATGCCCTCAAAATAGATACCTAAAAATAGAAATGTTTGTTCTCCTGTTATTTCCTGTTTATAAATATTTATACCTTAATGTTAGAGTAGGAAAGATAACAAGAAACGTGTGTATATTCCATCAACTTATCAGGTATTGTATATGCTACTTCGTAGCTTAAATATGTAAGAAAGGAAACTATAAAGATTGCATTTGAGTCTATTTAGTCTCTTGCTAATGGTTCCTTTCAATATTTATTTTTAGAGAAAGTGTCTCTTTCTGGCTTAGGTTGGCACTGAACTTACAATGTGCCCAGGTTAGCCTTCAGTTCATGATGGCTTTCTTGTCTGAGCTTCTCAAGGGCTGTGAGTACAGACATTAGCCACCATGCCTGGTTCCTCTCAGTAATTTTTAAAAGATGTTTTTCATAAATATAAAGGGCAATGATTTTCTAAGGTTACAACAGGCCTGGATATTTTCCATGATTTTGGTATTAGTGTGCTACTAGTGAAATGTTCCTTTTGAAATTATTATTAGCTAGAGAAGTGTTTGTGAATATGAGCAAAACACACTGTATGAAATTCCAAAGAATATAAACATTTTTAAAAAGAAAAGAATTATTCTTAAATTCTTTGCAAATGGCACTCCAATTTTGTAATTCCATAGTCATCCTTAACAATTATTTACTTGTTAGTATTACAATATTTCTGTTATGATAATAGAAAGACAAAATGGTTTAAAAGCTTTTTTGTTGTTTGTTTGGTTTGGTTTTATTCTTTTTCTTTTTCCTTTTCTTTCCTCTTTTTTTTTTTTTTTTTTTTTTGAGGCAGGGTTTCTCTGTGTAGTCTTGGCTGTCCTGGACTCTCTTTGTAGACCAGGCTGGCCTTGAAGTAACAGAGATCCGCCTGCCTCTGCCCCCTGGAGAGCTGCGATTAGTGGAGTGCACCTCTGCTACCAGCTCCCAACTGCATGTGTTTAAAAGTTAAAAAAAATTACCTAATGTCACTTTCCCAAACTCTATTTTCATCCAGATCTTCAATAAACTTCTCTCCTTTCATCCAGTAAATTAAAGGACTGACATCTCCACTGTAACCAAAGAAAGCTCGGCAGGTGAGGTTGGCTGAGTCACCTGTGGAGAAAAATGATGGAAACACAACATAAAATCATTTGTGCCTACTTTAAAAAGAAACAAATTGGCTGGTAAGAATTAGATCATTTCACTTATTTAATGAAATATCTAAGACAATTGTTCAAGCTTTTCCCATCTTTGTCAAATTTATCAAATGTTTCATTTTTACAGTATTTTAAAAATGAAATAAGAACTACTTATGAGAATTAGAAGAGGATTCATTAAACTATAGATTGTTCTTCCATTGAGGTTCACTGATGTTTTCTCATCAGTTTATGAATTATTGGAAAGAATCACAGAAGGCATATATACTTCTCAAGGTATTACATCAAAGGGTATATGGAGAAACAAAACAGAATTCACTTTTAAAGAGTGGCATAAGCATTTTGTATACTTGGCTCTATATTTTTATTAGCAAAATATTTTATTATGTTTCTTTTTAAAGATATACTTTTGTATTATTACACATAAATTAAATAAAACTAAAGGGGTTGATGTAGTTTTGAAATCTGACTGACTGGCAGTGAGAGCGCTTCTTTATTTATACAGAACTTAATAGGCAGGGATAGATGCATGTTGTTACAAACCAGAGATCATAATATTTCTGTCCCTGGACACATGTTTTAACTTCCTCTTGATCATAAGTTTAGTCATCATTGATAAACTATAACAGAACAGAGATATCTTTTATAATAATTTTCCCTCACCGAGCCCACAAGCCAACTTTTGACAGTTTTGTAGTTTCAAGGGCATCTTTTGCCAAAGCATAACAGCCTGTTACCAGTCTGGTAGTTCTTGTGGTTTCAAGGGCACTAGACTGAAAATCTCTAAGACAGCCTGTGAAGATTGTTATGTCCCAAGTAGTGTATTATCAACTTTTAATAGTCATAGTACTAATTGTTATTAGGCCCAGGAAAAATCTTCAGGCCAAAACTGCTGCAGTTACTATTCAATTTCTGGCATAATACAATGCTTATATTTTATATATTTGTAGAATTTATTTATGTATCTAATCTTGGTGTTCTTTTGTTCCTTGGTTACAATAGGTCATAGTGGCCGTGTATGAGTTAACTTTTCTTAAGAAAGGAGAGATATTAATACTTCATTCTTCTTTCCTTTATCTACACCATTGTTTGTCTATCAGCAAGAGGCATTTATTTGTTTGTTTGTTTGTTTATTGAGACAGGGACAAGATTTCTTTTGTGTAGCCTTGGTTGTCCTGGACATGCTTTACAGACTAGGCTGGCCTCAGACTTACAGAGACCCACCTGCCTCTGTTTCCTTTAGAGCTGGGATTATAGGTGTGCACCTGGCTAGGAAGAGGCTGTTAATTTTATCTGCTGTCAACTTCTCTAGCCCCTAAACTTTGTTCACCCTAAAAAATATTTATTTATTCACTTTACATTGTAGCTCTCTCCCTCCTCTCCTCCTTATCTCAACCTCCCCCCTGCTTCCCCCTATTCCCCTGTCCTACTCCTCAGAAAATGGGAGGCCCACTCAACCCACTCAAGTGCATTAAGGTGAATCAGTACTGAATGTACTCTCCTCCTTGTGACCTGATGAGGCAGCCCCACAAGGTGTAAGTGATCAGAAAATAGGCAAAAGAGTCCATGTCAGAGGAACCTCATGCTCCCCTTACTAAGTGACCCACATGAAGCCTGAGCTGTCCATCAGCTACATATGTGTAGAGGGCCTAGATCCAGTACATACATGATCCTTGGTTGGTGCTTCAGTCTATGTACCCACCCCCACCCTGGTTAGTTGGTTATGTTAGTCTTGTTGTAGAGCTCCTCTCTGCTATCTAGGTCTCCAGCTTGTCATAGAGATGCCCCAGCCCAGGGTTTCTCTTCTCTCTGCAAGCCCTCTGTCCTCCCACCCTGCTCTCCCAGGTTTGA
This sequence comes from Acomys minous, assembly GCF_964271855.1. NCBI lineage: Eukaryota > Metazoa > Chordata > Mammalia > Rodentia > Muridae > Acomys > Acomys minous. Next base: position 86,716,835 of record NC_140488.1, on the reverse strand, counting down.
GTTACCTTTTAAAGTTTAATTTGTTCCCGATTATCTTGTTTTTGAGTAAGTGCAGGGGCATACGTGCTAAGAGTATCTTGGAGTCAGAGCCTTATGAGAAGGTCTCTGGAATCTTTATTTAAGTCATAACCTCCAGAGCATAAGGAAGACCTTTATGTAGGCCAGATAAGGATATCTCCCTAAAACAGGAGGGGTAGTATGCTCAGGACTTTCCTGGGGAAGCTGGAAGCAGTATTCCTGGGAGAAGGCATAAATGTTTCATAAGAAAATTTCCATAAGGGCTAGAGAGATGGCTTAGTGGTTGAGAGCACTTACTGCTCTTCTAGAGGACCCAGGTTCAATTCCCAGCCCATAACTCCAGTTCCAGGGGGATCTGATATCCTCACACAGATGTATAAGCAGGCAAAATACCAATGTACATGAAATAAAAATAAATTTATTATTAAAAAAGAAAATTTCCCTCAATCCAGTATCCCAATTTGTACAAATAATAAAAGATCCCCAAGTAGGCAACACATGGAGATTATGATCAACTGCTGAAAGACAGCACAATGGTGACTGCACCATAAGGCTCAGCTTTGCTGGATCTTTGTCAAGCAGCTGTGCTGGCTTTATAACTTTCGCTGTTCCCATTAGATATGGCTGTGCCACTTATTTCTTAAAACTGAAGGCTACAAAGCACAGCAACTGCAAACTTGATGGATTTAAAAACATATCCAGACAATTTTCTTCAAAATGTCAAAACAACAAAAATAGCTACAATGACAGAATGACAATCAATTTTTCTTATTTATCTTTAAAAATAATTTATTCACATTACATCCCAATTATTATCCTCTCACTTGTATCTTCCCATCCCCCCTCCTTCTTTTAACCTACTCCCCTCTTCTAGACCTCTGACAGAAGGGGTCCTCCTCTCCTACCATATGACCAAAGGCTTTTCTTCACCATTTTTGCTGTTTAGCCTATATCTGGGTATATCTTTGGTAAAAGGAAAACAACGAAAGGACAGTTTGGTTAGTGACTCTGATGTGCATTAAAAGATGGCTATTCCTTGCCTGGTGCATAGGCTAATGGTAGAATATTCCCATTGTATGTCTGTGGTCTTGAGTTTCATTCTCAGCAATGGAGAAAGTGGTTCATATGCTATCACTGGGAAAAAGCTCCAGTGAAGATTATTATTTTTATAATTCCCAATACTACTACTTACTTTGTTTCTATAAATTTCTAATTTCATATCACTTTAAAATTTTATTCAGCCATATATTTATTCAGATGAGAAGAATATGGTTTTAAAGGTAAATCTTTCTTTCCTTCTTTCTTTTTTTGCTTTTTTGTTTTTTGTTTTTTTGTTTGTTTGTTTGTTTTGTTTTCGAGATAGGTTTCTCTGTGTAGCCTTGGCCATCTTGAACTCGCTTTGTAGACCAGGCTGGCCTCATAGTCACAGCAACCGGCCTGCCTCTGTTTCCCAAGTGCTGGGATTAAAGGCGTGTGCCACCACACCTGGCCTTCGTTCTTTTTTTTTTTTTTTTAAATTTCTACTTTTCTTAAGACAGTATATTCAGCCGGGCGTGGTGGCGCACGCCTTTAATCCCAGCACTCAGGAGGCAGAGGTGGGCGGATCGCTGTGAGTTCGAGACCAGCCTGGTCTACAAAGCGAGTCCAGGACAGCCAAGGCTAGCACAGAAAGACCCTGTCTCAAAAAAAAAAAAAAAAAAAAAAGTCAGTATATTCATCTGGGTGTGGCAGAACACACCTGTAATCCCTACACTTGGGGAGGCCGAGGCAGGCAGATCTCTTTGAGTTCAAGGTCAGCCCGGTCTACAAAGAAAGTCCAGGACAGCCAGGGTTACACAGAGAAATCCTGTCTTGAGAAAACAAACAAAAAAACAAAACAACAAAAAGGCAGTATACTTACATTTTGTTAAGATTTGTTGCTACATGTGACAGTTTAATGAGAATGGCATCCACAGGCTCAAGTATTCTAACATTTGGTCCCTAGATGGTAGAACTGTTTTGGGAAATATTAGGAGGTTGGCCTTATTGGAGGAGGTTTGCCACTGGAGGAGGACTTCCTGCCATGGTCATGGGCTCACTCTCTGAACCTGGAAGTAATCTCTTAATTAAATGTTTCAAAGTTGCCGTGGACATGGTGTCTCTTCACATCAGCAGAAATGTGAGACATTATCTGACAGAATTTTCATTTTGTCAAATTGAGAAGGTTCTAGAGAATTAAACAAGCACTTCAGATCATTTTTGTTCTAGTGGATAAAGTTGTCTGTTAACAGTAGAACATTATTTTTTATCTTAGAGCTTGTGTAAAGTAGCATAGGGACTCAGAAACACCCCACCCCCACCTCCTAAGGAAAAGAAAGTCAGAAGGAAAGAAAGAGAAACATTTGCGCCAATAAACAGGAAGTAAGGGCAGGGAAACTGGCAGGAGAAAGAATGACAATGGCATATAGAATAGTAGCTGGTGTACGGAAGCAAGATTTACAAATGGGGTACTGACCTAATCCAAGCCGTAGTAGGAGATCTTGCTTCCAAAAGAATATAAGCTTAAACAGTTTGTAGTGGAAAATAAATTGTCAGTCTATGGCACATCTTTCAGGGTTATTGGATTCTGGTTTTGAATCCAGGCAACTGGATCCCTCCAGTCTAATAATGATTTAACTGACTTTTTTCTTCCATTTGCCCTCTGAAATCTAGGGTAAAACAATGCTGTCTCTTTTTACAATTTAGCTCAACGTTCTTTGTTTCACAGGCACCAGGTCTTCTGACTTTTATTTTGATCCTGTCAGGACATCATCTGTTTGGCTTTCTCATATCATATGCATAATTTTACCTAACATTCATTCTTCTTATACTGCATGAGAGTCATGATTGGACATTTTTTCTGAAAATACATTAATAAGAATGCTATGATTTGTGCTTGCTTATCAGAGCTATAAAATAAGCAATATTTATATGCATATAATATAGACATGACAGGACTTTACCAATAATAGTCCTTATTTACCTATTTTCAAATAGAAGAATTCATATTAAAAAATCTGTGCTTATTTTAAGTCTAAGTTTTTATCTTTCCATCAGGAGCTAATATCCATCCTTTCTTTGGGTTTCTATTTTTCTGTAACACACAATTTCTGATAAGGCAATTGTACCTATGACACAGAGAGCTTATCATCACAGACTTTCTTCATCCTCTTCCATTATTTGTTGAAAAAGAACCCATTTCTGCATGTCATCTCTGATACTAATGCTTAACTACAAATGTAGGTAATTAGTCTTAGAATTCCAGAAGTTACAGAGAAAAGACACACCTTTATTTAATTTTCTTCTCTACTTAATTTATTTCAAGTAACAGGAGAGAGATTTAAGCTATGGCCCTGAGACTCCTGCACATCAGCTGTATCAGGCAGCCAGAGCTGGAGTCCTGAAGGTAATGGCATTCTTGCTGCTGCCAGTTGATATCTGTAAAAGCTACCGTAAATTGCACTAAATGCTTCTGCTGCCTCTTTGGCAAAAAGGTGCACCGTCAGCTCAATCTCACTAGGTTCTGAAGGAAGCACGAAAATTGATCATAAAAAATCATTTGCTATCTAAAATGAGAACAATGCTTGTCACACTGCAGGTTTTCAACTAGGCCACATAGTGAGCATGACTTAAAGGGAAAAGAATACATTTTCCCTTCAACACACATATTCCAATCATTTAAGTAGGAACATTTTTTATTTAATGCAAGCATCTAATTAGATGTAATTTAGTCATTTCTAAAACTGCTGAAACCAGAAGTGTTTCTCTCCACTAGAGGACACTCTTGAACTTACTGAGAAATAATGAAAAACAAAAATCCAACCAACCAACCAAACAAAAAACCCTTTTCTAATTAAAAGAAAATTTCTTTCCTAATTAAAAAGTATCAGAATCCAGAGATCTTACTTGTTGCAATTAGGAAATAGTGAGCATTTTTCTTAAATAAAGATGCTGAGTAATAGGGAGATTTTGATTTTATTGGATCATTAATCATGTATATTAAAATAACTCTATGGTCATGGTAAAGATAAATGTTTTGCCAAAGACTACCCACTTAAGATAAAAGCAAAGTGGTTTACAAAACATATTTATCTTTTGTCATTAGTTGTAGAGAATAGCTTCTTTTTCCAAAAAGCTTAAAGCCTTTATTCAAAAACACAAAATGAAAAGAAAAAACTATTTTCTGGCTTCCCTCTTTCTACTTTTCTGTATCTCCTTCTGCCCCTGCCCTACTCAAGACAAGCAAAGAAAGTTCTTTTAGAACTAACTCAAGACATTTTACTTAAACCAGGACTAGAAACTATGGCAACAAACAGTTGCCAGAATCAAACTATAGATAGTTCTTCTGAAATCAGAGACTTATCTGAGAACTTTGAAAGAAAGCAAAAGCAGTGGGAGGGACTGGCTATGTTATAATCATGCTTGAAAAGGTTAATCCTTCAAGACATGATATCTACTCATATTTCAAGGGAACAAAATCACAAGAGAAGAGCAAACCACATATTTTAATCTTGCCAAACAAATCCTGTGTGAGATTTCTGCAGCAAACTACCTTGCCGACCACTTCTGTAAAAAACAAACCCATGCACATCCAGGGAATAGACTGCTAAAAGGATTCAAGTCACTACAAATAAGTTAGAGTTAACCAAGTTAATACATGTTCATAGTACCCATGAGAATGCTCATTAACTTGTAGAAATTATTACGAGAATTACTCTTATTTATGGAATGGAAACTTTTCTATAAATGATGCTCTTCCATGAAGTTAAACCAAATTACCCAACTCAAAAATTGGAGAGATGCATTTTAAAATCTGAGTAAGCTGTTGGGAATACTTTCCACACTGATGGAATAAAGAGAGGTCATAGCTAAGTGCGACACAACAGAGACAAGATCTTATACAGCTGAAAAAATCAGGAAAATGGAAATATTACGGCCACTTTATGTTGGAGTGGTTCACAGGTTTCTGGAAAGACCCAGTTTAGTTCTGCACTCTTTCTGTGCCAAATTAATGTTCAATGTGTCTAGAATAATGAAAGTTGAAGAAAGGGAAACAAAGTATTTGTCACTAATGTCACCTGATGGTTTGCTGCTCAGGATCTTGCAGATGAGTTTTGAGAAGATAGGTATATGATTGATTGATAAATGGGGTAGCATTGTAATGAAATTCATTTCAACTACCTAGAATAGATTTTTTTCAAAGGAATACTGAATAACTTTTAACAATGTCTGAGAGATGGAGGCAAGAATAAATTTGTTTCAGAGTTGAACAGTAGAGAGAATAAGTCAGGGTATCTTTGCTTTCTGATGAAAACACCAGAACTGTTTACAATTTGTATCATTTAAAAATTGTTTCAAGTTATGCACCAGATGCACATTTCCTATTGAAGACATTTGGATATTGTTACTGTAGATGTTTTGTGCTTTTGTGATGCTATGAATTTTGTTATTTCATTTTGTTAAAATATCTACTGTATTTTTGCACTTGTAATTGTGTAGCCATTGTACCATACATATCCTTTCTTGATTCTTTCATCCCCTATTCCTATTCTTCTAGAGTCTTGAAGATTTTTTTTAAAAAGACATGGTTTCTCTGTAGGCTTGGCTGTCCTGGGCTTGCTTTGTAGACCAGAATAGCATTGAACTCACAGAGATCTGCCTTCCACTGCCTCTCCACGAGCTGGGGTTATAGGCATGCACCACTGTGCCTGGCTGAGTCTTGAACTTTTAAAGCAAAAGATTACTCTCTAACATCTTACTATATTTAAACAAGCCATTAGAAGTACATAGAGGAGCCAGGCACAGTCATGCATGCCTGTAATCCCAACACTAAGGGAGGCATATGCAGACAGATCTCTATACATTCAAGACTAGCCTGGTCTGCAAAGTGAGTCCAGGACAGCCAAGGCTACACAGAGAAATTCTGTCTTGAAATAAACCCAAAAGAGAAAATAAAAAGAAAAATACATAAAGAAAATGTTCATGAGTAGTAGCAGCAGCAGCAGCAGCAGCAGCAGCAGCAGTCTTCTGAAAATGTTCATCAGTAATCAGCAAAGTGTTTAGTACTCAGTCTCAAAAGCAGTTTAAAGAAACATAAGAGAAAGGAATGGAAGAATGAGCAGGAATATGGAAAGCAGAAAACTGAAAGAAGGTGGCAAAGAGGACATAAGTGATAGTGTGATAGAGAATGAAATAGCTTAATCAGTTAATTTAAATGTAAATATTTCTTAACTTTGTGAAATATAGATTGAAAGAGGTTGTAATTTTTCCAGTAGGGACCCTGTACACACATTGCTTTCTCTCTTTTTATAATTATATCTGGTGAGAGACACCAAGATGGTGGCTCACGGCAAACACAATATCTGAGTAGCAGAAGATCAGACTGTGGGCCACATGAGTGACCTGGCCAAAGACTCCAAAACACCAACATTTGTGTTTCCTGGACTAGAGGAGGCATCCTGGGAGCTAGGGATGCACAGATTTAAGCACCTGTGCATGGCTCTTGGGTTCAAGACACACACACACACACACACACACACACACACACACACCATAGTCCTAGGCTCCTGACACCCAGCACCTTCTGCCTACCTGAACATAATGCCAGACTTCCAGGGACACATAGCTCCAAGATCTAGACACTAGACTCCTTCTGCCTCCCCAAGGACAGCTCTGGGATACCAGGAACATAGTCTCAGCCTCCAGGCCATGATTCTACACATCTCTCTTGTGCACACCAGCTGGATAATAGGAGCATACAGGGTCCCATTCTAAGATGGCGGTACCCAGAGGAGTCTGAGCACCAGGAGCACAGTGACTATGAAGCATAGCATGCTACAATACTATTAACTCTGAAAGACCATCCATTCATGTTTCCCAGGACAGAGGAGAGGATTCCCACTGCCAGACCTGCTAGGTACTCCTGCTATCCTTAGGATCACTCTGTATTTCAGCCTCTGGTTCACAGTTCTACTAGCCATCTTGAAGAGACCTGCAGGACCCCAGGATCATACAGGTTAGAAACCCACACCTTAATTCCCTGCCTATAGGTCAAATTGGGACACAACGAGCAAAGAAGAGCTTTAGGCTATTTAAGGAGATCCAGGCCCCAGCTGATGACCCAGGACTCCCACCATATGTCCGAGAATCCCAGGCGGTTCCAGGAAAAACTAGCTAGTGCCAAGAGCAACCATATGGCTAAAGATTAGCATAAGAACACAGTAAAACAAAAAACAAAAAACAAAAAAAACAAAACGAAACAAAACAAAACAGGGCAATATGGCATGACCAGAACCAAACTATTCTAATACAACAAACTCTGGATATCCTAGCATAGCTTAAACACAGGAAAATTACCTTTAGTCTATGTTTGTGAAGATGATAGAGGCTTTTAAAGAGTAAATGAATAAATCCCCAAAAGAAATACAAGAAAATACAGTCAAACTCGTAAAGAAAATGAATAGGACAGTTCGAGATCTGAAAATGGAAGTAGAATCAATAAAGAAAATGCAAACTGAGGGAATTCCAGAGATGGGAAACTTAGGGAAGAGAACAGAACCACAAAGATAAACATATCAAAAGAATACAAGAGATGAATGAGAGAATCTCAGGTGTAGAAGACACAGTTGAAGAAATTAATACATCTGTCAAAGAAAATATTAAATAGAAAAATTCCTGACACAAACATCTAATAAATCAAGGACATCATACAACAAAGAAAGAGAATTTCAGACCAATTTCCCTTATGAATATTGATGCAAAAGTATTTGCAAACTGAGTCCGAGAACACATCAAATATATCATTCACCATGATCAAGTAGGATTCACCACAGGCATGCAGGTGTGGTACAACATTTGAAAATCCATCAATGCAATGTACCATATAAACAAACTGAAAAAGAAAAACCATATGTCCATCTCATTAGATGCTGAAAAGGCATTTGACAAATATCCCTTCATGTTAAAAGTTGTGGAAAGGTTATAGATACAGGGCACATACCTAAACACAATAGCGGCAATACACAACAAGCCTATCTCCAACATTAAATTAAGTGGAGAGAAACTTAAAACAATCCCACTGAAATCAAAGATATAACAAGGCTGCCTATTATCTCCATATCTTTTCTTTATTCAATATTTTTATTTTCTACATATACATTTATGTTATTATACATATATACAATAAACTACCTACAGCAAGAAACATGACACAATCAGGAATTGTATAAATGTTCTTAGTGTTATGGCTATTTGTATTTGACAGCATTGAAGAAAACATCTTTCCTATCTTGGTTCTCCATATCTTTTCAATATAGTACTTGAAATCCTAGCCAGAGCAATAAGATAACTAAAGGAATCAAAGGGATAGAAATTGGAAAGGAAGAAGACAAAGTATCACTATTCACAGATAATATGATAGTATATATAAGTGACCCCAAAATTTCTAGCAGAGAACTCCTACAGCTACTAAACATCTTCCAAAAAAAGTGGCTGCATACAAAATCAAATAAAGAAATCAGTATCCCTCCTATACAAATGATAAAAGGGCTGAGAAAGAAATTAGGGACAGTATACCCTTCACAATAGCCACAAGTAATATAAAGTATCTTGGTATAACTCTAACCAAGCAAGTCAAAGTCCTGTATGATAAGAATATCAAGTCTCTGAAGAAAGACCTAGAAGAAGATATCAGAAGATGGAAAGACTCCCCATGCTCATGGATCATTAGGATTAACATAGTAAAAATGTCCATCTTATCAAAAGCAAACTACAGATACAATACAATTTCCATAAAAACAACACAGTTTTTTATAGACCTTGAAAGAACAATTCTCAACTTCATATGGAAAAACCAAAAGCCCAGAATAGCTAAAACAATGCTCTACAAAACAAACAAACAAACAAAAAACCAAAACAAAAACAAAAAACATCTGAAGGTATCTCCATCCATGACTTCAAGATATACTACAGAGCAATAGTAATAAAAACTGTATGGTGGCTTAGAAACAGATTGGTGGATAAATGGAATCAAATCAAAGATGCAGAAATAAACTCACATACCTATAGTCACTTGATTTTTGATAAAGGAGCTAAAAAGATTTTTAAAAAAGATAGCATCTTCAACTAATGGTGCTAGTCTATCTGGATGTCTACATGTAGAAAGTTGCAAGTAGATTCAGATATATCACTCTTGACAAAACTCAACTCCAGGTGGATCAAAAAACTCAGTATAAAACCAGACACACTAAATCTATTAGAAGAGAAAGTGGTGAAGAGGTAGGAGAGGGAGTGCAGAGACAAATGAGAGTGAAAATCAGACCTGGGGAGAGTGGAGTCAGGAGGACAGAGGGCCTTCAGAGAGAAGAGAAACCATGGGCTGGGACATTTCTGTGAGGAGCTGGAGACCTGTGACAGGGTAGGCTTTTGAGAGGATAATGGGCTGATTCTAGCTGAGACTCCTAGTAGCAGGAGTCACAGAGCCTGAAAAGACCACCCTCTAATTAGATAGGACTCCCAGTGGGGAGAGGGGAACACTAACCCACCCACAAAATTTTGACTCAAAATTTATCCTGCCTACAAGATGTGCAGGGATGAAGATAGAGCAGAGATTGAGGGAATGTCCAACAAATGCCTGGCCCAACTTGAGACCCATGCTATGGGAGATAGCTAACCCCTGACCCTACTCTGCTATGCTTGCAGGAAGGAGCCTATCATAGCCATCCTCTGAGAAACTTCACAAAGCAGCGGATAGAAACAGATGCTCAGAGTCATAGCTGAACATTGGCAGAAGTGTAGTGAGTCTTATGGAAAAGTTGGGGTTGGAGGAGGATAGAAGGACCTGCAGGGGACATGAGCTTGACAAGAAGACCAACAGAGCCAACTAACCAGGGTGGAGAGAGGTTTCTAGACACTGAAGCACCAATCAAGGACCATATATAGACTGGACCTTGGCCCCCTACACAGATGTAGCCAATGTGCCCATGTGGGTCCCCTAGTAATTGAGCTGTCTCTAATATGGACTCCATTGCTTGCTTTTTGATCACTTCCTCCAGATGTGACTTGATGTGCTGGGATGGGTTGGTGGTGGTAGGGCTCCTGTCTTCTGAGGAGTAGGGGAGGGAGTATAGGGGAAATAGGGAAGGAGAGTGGAACTTGGAAGAGAAGAGGGGAGAGGATAGGAGTGGATATAAAGGGAATAAATAAATAAAATAAATAAAGATATTTGTTGTTGTTGTTGTTATTGTTTTTCTGCTTATGTTGTTTTCTCCAAAATCAGTCTTATGGTATATAGTGTATTTTGGGATATGCTTGTTAATAATCAGAGTCTATTCCAACCGGTACCTATGTGATCACTTTATTTCCTCTTGCCTTGGAGTTTTTATGGTGGCATGCTAAATCATGACTGTATACTATTTGACCCAAGTGCCATGCCTATCTCCCTAGTGTTTTCTCAAAGTTTCGATACATAAATAGGGAAACTGAAATAAAAGTTTCCAGCTTTCATTAGAAAAACACTATAAAGTATTCACTTAGAAATTGGTTTATTTAAATGTAACAATGTAAATAGACTCTGTCCCAAGTGTGTGTGCCTGTCTATGCATCCAAGTGTGATTTACAAAGGCATTTGGTTCTTTTTAGAAGAGCAGTTTTGGATAAAGGGAAAGATCCACTTTGTCACATTTTGTATTTACCTGAGTGTCTGAACCCTCAAAGTTTGAACAGATAACTCAGATAGATGCTCAAAGATTGCCCTTCTTACGTTTTAAAAAATACAATTCACAATCCTTAGGTTTATTGGCTTTTGAAGTTAATTAGATATTCTTTTAGGGGTTTATAAGATTATAAAACAGGATCAATGAAGGACATTGTGATATCTCATGCATACTGTTTATTATTTACAATGTAAATGAGTAGTCAGTGAACTCACTGTTTCCATTTTTTTCTGTCTTGCCTTGAGGGCTCTTGTTTCTCCTCATTATACTAAAACTCCCTGGTAAGACTGTGGGTGTTTCAGTTACCCCTTCATGTGGTTTAGTAAGATGCACTTAACAGCTTCTGATTGTAAATCCCCAGGGAAGTGTTTTACAAATTTTTTCTTTGTTTACATTTCATACAAGAAAATACAGTAACAGTTTGAATATTTGAACTGCAATAGTAGTTTGGACCACTAAAGGATGGGAGGGAGGGAATTTTCCGTGCTGAATTAATTAGGAAAAGTTTCAGAAGTTGGTAGCATGCACAAGTATTTTCAGTACTTTAAGAATTCCCTGTTATTTTTGTTATCACTCTTTGGCCAAAGCTATTTCAGTTCTTTTCATGGTTAAGAAAGGAACATCATTTCCTTTTGCAACCTGTCATCTCAGTCTATTCAAATAGTGGTGTCTTTAAGATCACTTGAAAGAAACCCTTATATTCTGCCTTTTATTCTTCTTTCCTTATCCTACAACTTCAGGCTCAGTAGCTAACCCTTCCCTATGCTTCAAAGTATTTTATTATATCCAAGCGTATTGCTTCTTGAGAAGCTTCAACTTTCTTCATAAGTCTTTCTTCCTTTATGGATTTCAATCATACATTTTTATCAATTTACTTCCCTGCTCACAATATTGCCTTTGTTCCTGGCCTTTATGCTGAAGCAAGCATCTCATTAAAACACACACATATAAGTGCCCATCTTCCATTTCCAGATAGACTGGTTGCTTTTCTGTGAGTTTTTGAAAGATTGTTTTATTTTCTCTTTTCTTAACATGCTTTTAAATGGCACCTATCTTATGTAAGGCTCATAAAATTTACCCAGTTTACAACCCTCAAGATGTGGTAAATAAAGGGGATTATAAAGTAGTATATGAGACTTGAAAGCATCGAATAAAGATTTTCATTTGAAAATATCCTTACTAACTTTCTTTTCTAAAAATATTTTATGGTCTATTTTTGTGTCTATTATTTTTACTATTGCCTGTTATTTAAAACTTTTTTAATATAAGCAACTCTCTAAGTAGAGAATTATAGAAGGAATTAAAATAATCAAAATTTCTAATTTTTAGGAAATAGCCACTTGAATCATTGCATGAAGATGAATATTTTCTCCAGGATTTTACACAAGTGTTCATATTAGTATTCTATTTCTTGATATACTAACAAACTTATGGTTCTGTCAGTACTTGACCTTCATATGTATATCTGGCACTATAATTCATGTAACTAAAAATGTAGCAATTATATCTAAATTTTTTTAAGGAAATTCTATCAATAACCACTTAGCCTAAAGTAGAGAAAAGACTAAGGTCATATTAGGTGATACTTTGTAACATATTACCTCTTGGTATTAGCCATAAGAATGCTACCTTTTGGAATGCTAAGGATTAATGTTGCTGATGGGACATGGGTTATGAGTCAAATGTCGTCTTGGATTAATGAAAATGTTCATTGATCTGTTTGGTCAGATCATTGGGATAATTTAAACTTCCTTGGGTTGTTCTTATCATTTATCTAAATATAGTAAAATAAGAAAAAAGAATGGAAACCGAAGCCTTCAAATGAGTTAGACTAGTAACATAGCCAGATTCTTGTGAGCAGACTTTCTCGTCATATGAAAATCCATCATATATATGCATGCAATTCTCAAACAGTAAAATTGAAATTGTGAAGCATTATTTAATTAATGCATTTTATGTATCTTTGATTTTAAATATGCCAGGAAAGGTGTAATTTTATAGACTGCAGGTCACTAGTACTCATTGGGAATGCAACATTAAAGGAACATGAGCAAATACTAGAACAGTTATGTTGGTCATCTGTGGTTAAAGACTATGTTGTTCCTTAGTACAAATGAAATTTTTGATCAATTTTCTTGAGTTGGCACTTACCTTCAGATAGCTCTCCTTTTTTATTGACTCCCCCTTTTTAATTGCCCCCGTACTTCAAAAACAATGGTTGACACTTAAAATCTCTTCCGCTTAAGGTTATTTAGTAACAATATACATTATGACTTGTGATGACACTTGTTCCATTATGACAGCCCAAGTAATATGACTAATATATATAGTCTTGACTTAATCTAAGTCACGTCATCTCTATTTGTTTAACTGTCCTTAACTTAGTGATAGCTTTGTAAGTGCCCATTTAGCTCAGTCAAATTGTATTTCCCAAAATTCCATTTACTTATATATTTATAGCCACAACAAGCTGCAAAAGAAATTCTTTTAACACTACTGAAGAATAAAAAGGATGGCAGAGATTTAATAGTGTGTAAGTGAATGCATTTATGCTTGTTGTTGTATGCTACCTTGCCTCATTAGCATGAAACAGCAGCTAGAGCTACAATTGCTCTTTTTTCCCTGAGATCTTCTTTTAGTGTCTGATTGATAGACTAGACAACTGTGTGCTTCCTTCTTGAGTCAGCACAGGTTTCAGTGTACCTAATGGAATAGTCTTGTTTACAATGCTACTACCTCAACTTTAAATTTGAACATTAGATGTAGAGACACCCGTCGAGACTACTTTGCTACTTCTCCAGATTTTCTAAACCAATTTTCTACAAAAAAAAATCCCCATGCACACACACACACATATACACACACAAGCAGTAATATTCATATATAATCCTTACTACTCTGCAACTCAGAACACTGACTGATACAAATGATATGACAAAAGTATCACTCTGTTACCCTTAAGAAAAAGTGCTTCTCTCTCAATGAGTTCTCTTTTAATAATAGTTAAAGCTATTATCTTTGTATGCAAGCAGCATCGTGTATCAAATAATAAATAGTTTGTTTTGTTCAAAGTGTATTTTTCCAAACCTTTCCTTAAACATATAACACACTTAAGGCTCATGACACACTTATTGGTACAATCTGACTTCCACTGAGATCATGTGACTGAAACCAGTTACTAGTTTGGGTAGTTATATTTTTATTTTATTTTATTTAACTCCATCTTTCTACTTCCTTTATATGCTTTACAATTTCTTTCTCTAGGATTGATTCTACTGAAAAATGTAGACAGTAAAATTGTTAAATTATTGATATATAAGAACTCCTCATTGTCCTCATCAACCCTCTCCCTACAAGGTTCAAGGATCTATGCAGAAGAGAAGGAGGAAAGATTTTTAAGAGTCAGAGGTTATAAGTTATCTGAAAACCCTGCCATTACCATGGCAGTCTGCAGTTACTGGATAGCCCTGAGCTCAGTACAAAATGGAGGACTCCTTTTGTCAATGAAGCTTTCTTTTTTAGTGTCTGGGTGATCCCAGACTCTACACCCTCTACCTGAGGAATGCCATGTATGCCTCAGGGAAATTACAGGTACAACTACCTTTCTTTCCATAGAACATGTTCAGCAAGTACCTAGGATTCTTGGAATGCCTCTCTATGCTAATGATGCATCTCAGCAACTTAGCCTTTCAGCCAATGACTTTCACCCAACCTGGAAATACCTAACCCAGATATCCCCACCCCCTCCACAAAGTTCTAGATGACACTAATTCACCCAGAATAAAATTGATCTGTCTCCCTGAAACTGGTTCCTGAAGATTATTTTTGTTCATGCTCATGGGCCACAGAGTCCCCAGTTTGTCATTTCTGCTCCCCTGTTCTTGAAGATCAGTGGCCAATGACTCCAAGAATGAAAGAGAGCCACAATGGATACCTCCAAGGAAACAGAGTCTTCTAGATATAACAGGAGTTATGTACATATTAACTCACAGAGACTGTGCCATGATACACAAGATGTACATAGAGATTCAGATGAGATGGGACCCAAACACTGAGACAGTAAAGTAAGTTCCACCCCTAACCAAGAAGCTATTTGTCATTGGTACCATCTGGCAAAGGAAAAATCCACTTTCTCCAATGGATTCTTACTGGATATATCAACCATACTCTAGGGCAGGCCCCATGCCCAGGAGTGATTGCTCTATACCAAATGAAATAAAATGCAACAAAAATTCTATTTATGATGACTTTTGGTTTCATTTTGCTTTGTTTTTGGCTTTCTTTCCATAGATGGTTGGCTTATTTGTTTTGAATTTTAATTTTGTTGATTGTATGTGTGTATGATTCTTGTTTTTATTTTATTTTTTGAAAAAGGAAGGAAGACAAATATAAAGTTGGGTAGGTAGTGAGGTGGGAGGATCTGGGAGGAGTTTGCGGAGAGGAAATCATGATTAGAATATATTGTATGAAAAATAGTTTTTCAACTAAATGAAGAACCCATAATTGATAAACAGCTAATAAAATATAGAGAATAAGTATCTGCAGAGTTCTGAGCTGTCAGTGAGACATCTATATTTTATCTCTTTCCCAAGCTTAAGAAACACGGAGGAATAGGAGATGGAATGATTATAAGAGCCTAGGTTGAAGATAACACCAGTGAAACTGTGTTTTCTGTATACAACAAGTCAGTTGTACTCAGGAACTCTTGCATAGCTGTCTATGCAAGAGCTACTCAAGAAGAATCTAGGCAAAATTCTAGCATGGTTTGGAAAAAGGATCCCTAAGGCCTTACTCCTACCTGAAGAACTATTTTAAGTAGATGGCTTCTAGGGGATGGACACTCAGTGTTCTTTAAGGGTCTGGCATTTTGTATGCCATTCATCTTACAGTGAGTGGCTTTACACCCATGAGTGTAACTCATGTGGATGCCATAAATGGGACACAGTGGGATAGAAAAAGAAAGAAGAAAAAATTGGCATGGGGTTGAAGGCAGAGGAAGGATCATGGAGACTTAAGGTGGTGAGTAGAGGGTAAATATGATCAAGACATAGTGAATATTTGTATGAAATTCTTGAAGAATTGTGCCTTATACCTATGACATGGAGGCTACACCCATGATATCTCAACAACATGGCTGCCTAAATAAGATCTTAACAACCTAAATTATAGTTGATGATGTCCCAACATAGATGAGAGAAATCTCATAGAGATCCTCCCCTAGATGAAGAAGTATAAACAATAAACAGCATCTGAGACAGAGAATTTGTCTTCCCCAGAGATGAGCGCATTGGGTGGATATCTAAGTGGTCAGCTTTACAAACACATATTCAGGCAACACTGGACAGATTCAGGAGGTTGTATTTATAAGTTTATTAGTGTACACAATGTTTAAGAATAGGAGGCCATGAATTTTGGAAGAAAGAGAACATGAGAAAAGTAGGAGAGAGGAGTAGGAGGTAGGAAATTGTATAATTATATCTTTGTTAAAAATTTTTTAAATTGCTTAAATATATTTAAAAAGATGTTATTAAAATTTATAGTACAAAGAGATGAGATGGCTTACAATAAACTAAGTGTGGTGGCTTAAGCCTTTAATCTAAGAACTCTTGAGGCAAAATCAGGCAAATTTAGAGGAATTCAAGCCAGCCTGGTTCATATAGAGAGTTCCAGAATAGTCAAGGCACAGAGCCCCTCCTTCCCCAAAAAAGATAAGAAAATTTAATTTGTGATAGTTAAAATACAGTATAAAATATCACTTATTATATGTGTATTATAACTTGTAAAGGTATTAGAGGATTTGCTGTGTTTTCACTTTTCTTTTATCTTATTTGAGTTAGCAGAAATTGAAAACATATAGAATTCTTTGAAGATGCTATTGGGTCTTTGGAAAAAATAACTACTAAGTTAAACTCTAAACTACTAAGAGTTTTGGAAAGAAAACCAAATGTTTATTTATCTAGTGAAAGAGCCATTCCATTTAAGATGTTAAGATATTGGTAAAGAATTGAGTTTCGTGGCATATACCTTTGATCACGGCACTTAGGAGGCAAGTAGATTTCTGAATTGGAGGACAGCATGGTACAAATAAATATTCTAAGGAAAACATGGCTACATAGTGGGATTCTGTTTCCAAAACAAAAACTTGTGAAACTCAACTAAAATAACAGTTAGTTGGAATTTGCAAAATATATTTTAAAGTTATTTTTATGTCTTAAAAATATGAAAACTACCTATCACCCATAAAATTTGAGAGCTATTTCTTCTGAATTTTCAACAATTTTTTTCAACTAACAGCTTTATTATAAGCATTTAAAGAAAATACAGTTTTATATATTTTTAATATGAACTAGATGTTTCTTTTAGCCATTATTCTTTCAAACATCCTCCTTGTGGGGTATGATATTAACTATTCTATGTAAAATAAATGTAAAATAAGATAAAGTATAAACAAAATGAATCCCAATGGAACACGAATGAAAAAACTCATCACAGTGTTTGAAATGAGAAATTTGACATTGACTTCACTGTGATCCACACATTGAAGAGTAAGTAGGGCCACTGGGACATATTCAGAACCCCTTTCTAAAATGTCTATCTGTCAACCAATTAACACCTAGGTTGATGCATTAATGAACAATTAAATGCTTGGCAGAGACATATGGATGAGGTTTGCATAAGGGAATCCCTAAGGCTGTGCCTGTTCAAGGAAATCAAGGCCTGAAATCAGTAGAGAAAGAAGGAACTTCCGAAAACTTGTCAATGTAACATTGAAAAACTAACCTCTCAGTTACTTCATAAATATTGTAGTA
Organism: Acomys minous; assembly: GCF_964271855.1. NCBI lineage: Eukaryota > Metazoa > Chordata > Mammalia > Rodentia > Muridae > Acomys > Acomys minous. Next base: position 86,699,278 of record NC_140488.1, on the reverse strand, counting down.
TTTTCTCAAGTGATTCCTATTTTAATTCTTTAGCACGAACAATGAGACAATCTTTAAATGATGTCCTAATTTATTTTCTATGTGTTTATATATACATAGAATTGTATATAAGTGTTACTTAAGTAAGCTATATAAGTATATATAACTGTGAAAACACAATTGTAATTTTAAACAAGAGACAAAATTTTAAATGTCAAGATGGGGTAAGACAAAATTACATGGTGACTCCAGTTAACAGTTCCATCTATAAAAAAATTCACACCCAGATTTTCTTGAAACATGTTGCGTAGGCTTCAAAAAGCAGGTTCCCAGAGTGGTTTTGGTACTTCAACACCAATTTACTATTTGTACTTTAAATCATAAATGTATTTAGTTGAAATTGTGGTCCCTGTTTCAAAAGAAAATCAACAAACCAATCTTTTCTTGTCTTCTTATGTGAATCATGTTATGTTGTTGAACCACTTTTCTTCTGTAAAGCTAGCTGTTAAACATTTAAATACAGGTTTTTAATAAGGATTAGATGAACTAATTTTTATATAAAGTGCTAAGTGTACTATAGATTAGCACAGAGTAATAGCTCAGTAAATGATAAGAAATCATTAATACTAGTAACAATTTAGATTTTATATTTCATCTCTTGGATATTTGTTACCTATCTACAGTATCTTCCCAAGTGACCAAAGAACTGAAAGAGTTAGGTATGGATTAGATGGTCTCCCTGAAGTCATGGTACACAAGGTGGTGTCATTGGGAGATGACAGTAGTTTGGGATGGTAGGACATAGTGGGAAGTCTCAAGGTAGGTTATGGGATTTTAGCTCTGCTTTTGCTCTTTGCTTGAGCCATAGTCATCTGCTTGAATCTATTTTGCTATTCAGAACTGTTATCTGCCATGTTGAAAACTGAGACCTAGTTGAGAGCTAAGCTAATATAAATATCATAACCTTGAACCTCTAATAGTATGAGCTAGGCAAGGTTTACTTCATAAGAAGCCTGTTGCAGGTATTTGATTGTAGCAAAGCAAAGCTGACTAAATTCACAAGCCTTTGATATATCCTCAATGTAACTTCTAAATTCAATCTATTTATTCAAGTTCATTACATTTTTATTTTATTTTATTTTTCTCTTTACTAGACTGTAAAGTTATTTGCAAACACTGGATACATCTAAATAAAGAATTTATGAACTATAAATCCTCCTATTTTACACTCAAGGACATCACTAGTGATAGTGTTAAAATCTCAGGGATTATATCTATAAAGGAACAATGCACAGGTTTTCTTTTGTCCTATGAATGTTAACTTTATGTTCACTTACACAAAAATACACAAGGTAACAAGTTAAAAAAATCATCTAAAGCCAGAAAATTATAAAACTTAATTCTGTTTTTATGAACCACTCCTAGTAAGTAGCACATTGTCAACATTCAAGAAGTAATTGTTGACCTCAGTGAGAATTTCAAAGATTAAGTAAAGGAAAAATCAAATGTAGACAGTGTTTTACACCTCTTTTGAATTGAAAAAGAAAATGTGACATATAATCAAAAGTAAAATCCTATGTTTAACATTTTTGGAACCTATAATCACTATACCAGGATTTAGACTTTTAAGAAAAAATATTGTAGCAATATATTCATTCTTTAAACCTTTTAAAAAATCATAAATGAGATAATTGAGGAAGATTTTTCTAGATGTCTTAACTAAAACAATCAAACACAAATCCTTAAGGACTTCTTTGTTGCTGTTGTTTAATTGTGATGTGGACTTTTCTATGGTGTATGTCACCATCTTTTAGGTGTTCATTGTAGAGAGAAGCCCTTTTTTAAATAAGCATGGCCATCAAAGTCATCCCATGAGCCTTAGCCTCAGAGCCTCTGAGGAGGAATTTGGACCCAGCAACCATATTTTCACTTTGTTCTAAAAATCGTGTGAGTGTAGACCAATCAGTACCTTCTGATTGATGATTGGAAAGGTAGAGGCTTGTGCTGAACTAAGAAACAGTCCGAATGCATACACCTTCTTCTGGGAACAGAGAGAAATCTCACAAAGCAAATGTCTGCCTTTAGTTTTAAGGTTGTTGTCTTGTCTTTAAAATTTTTATTAATTTATATTTATTCATTTGTCTGTATGGGGGATGATGGTATCTGTGTTTGTGTACAAGTTCCACAGTACATGTGTGGAGGTTGGAGAATAACCTGCAGGAGTCAGTTATTTCCTTCTACCACTAGGATTCTGGAGATTGACCTCAGTTCATCAGGACTGAACTCAGGTCATTGAATTCAGCAAAAAATCCACAATCTATTTTTAAACACATTTTTGAGATGACTCAGCTACTTGATAGAATTGAGAATCTCTGGATTTCTCTGTTGATTCAGGAAGAAACAAATGGAAGGAACCAAAAGTAAAACTCAGGGAGGTGAATGACCTTAGAATGACATTTCCACATCTGACCCGAGATTGAATCTGGCCTATGTTAGTCATCAGAGGAGTTATATGGGTTGGAGACCTGTATGCTTAGATTTTGTGCCCTAGGTATTAATGGCTGGGTAGAAGCCATGCATTTGAAATCTACAGTGACTAAAACAAAGTAAATTGGGGTATGCCTCCAATTCTCAGTTGCAGGTACTGCTAAGTAGTACAGAATAAATTAGTCGTACACATTTTGGAAACGAATCTTCTCTGTAGGCTACTGATGTAATGCTGCTAGCATAATTAGGATTAAATAGCCATCTTTTTGCTTGAGCAGAATGAATTTGATGAGACTGGCAGGAACTCTTAACTCATTTTAGTAACAGTCGGGAATTTGTTAGTCCTAAAGAAAGCATTGCCTTATTGAAGTGGCTAAGAAACACTTAATGAGACTTTTAAAAGAAACAAGAGTAGGCTGGGATTACACTTCCCAACTAGGAGGAACTTCTGGTATGTAGTTCCTGTGAGTGTTAATCAGTTTAAAGCTATGGCCATACTCTGTTACAAGTCTTCATAATTGTGATTATAGATTCTGATATACTTAACTCTGACGTGCTGAGGCATATGGCCTCAAGCTCAAACCTTGGTTTAGTTGTGGTAGCAATAAATTTAAATGATAAAGGAAATAACCACCTTAAAAAAAAGCAGAATATAAAAACTATAAGCAAACGCTTCTCTTTCTTTATTATGAACACTTTAATTATGCAATAATTCTTTGAAGATAGGGATTACATGGCATACACAAACAATACATATAGCATATAAGTGCATGTATATACATGTATATATGTGTATCATAAACCTCTTGTTTATTTAGATGGATATCGAAGAAAATGAAAAAGGATGTAAGATTATGAGTAGAAAGCTCCTACCCACATTCCATTCTTTTGCTTTATCTCCAAGGGTAACCATGGAGACAATTAGTTTTATATTTTTCTTGGCTACTATAATATACAAATATTTATGCAATATTTTAACTATTAACATACAAATAAAAGATGAGAACATATACAGAATGTATATAAATATGTACATATGCATCTTTTATATCAGCCAAGGACTCCATTTTGGCCAAAGCAACCATCTTAGAAGCCTGAGGCCAGCCCTGTCAGCAACCTGTGGCTGTTAAGACAATTCCAGGAATTTTAAACCCATTAACCTATTCCAGGAATACAAAAGAACTAGGGTGTTGTCTCCTGCATGAGAAGTGCACTTCCCAAGGAATAACTTATGGCTTTTGCCTGTAAAAGCTTTCCTCCCTTTTTAACTGGGTCTGAGTCCCACATTCAACCAAAAGGGCTGTGATTAGGTGCAGCCTCAATAAAATTTGGTTAATTAAAACTTGGCAGAATGCAGGTGATCTTTCTGTATTCCAAATCAACAATGCATTTAGGCATATATGTGCATATGCAAACATACACATATAACATTTAAAAACCTCAAGTATGATTATAATCAGTATATGTAGATATATATTGTCATTCAAACAGCTAGAGAGTATTGAAATATGGAGATTAATTATAACTTAACCAACTCATGTCCACGAACACTTTTATGTGCCATCATGCACTTACCATTCCAAAATAGGCTGTTCTAAATGTCTTTAAATAGATATATTTATAGAGAAGTATAAATAATATATAATATATTGAAGTAGGTCATGAATAAAAATAGGAAGATTGAAGTGTAAATTTCAAACTGGTGAAAATATGCAAGACAAATGAACAATATGAAAAGAGGGAAGGGTTCAGCAGACATTAAACTTCAAAATGATTCCAATCAGCAGTTAAGAGCAGAGAGTCTAAATTGTATAGGCAGTATTTACTTTTCTATTTAAAATACAAGTTTTAGTAACAAAGTTTTAATTTGGTGATATGAATGAATCTACATTTTAGAGTCTGGCAAATTCAAGGATTTTTACTCCAAGAAACCATCATTATTGTGTAGTATTTAAATACCAAACATGCACATTAGAAAATAAAACAACAACAACAACAAAACTGGCAACGTTTCAAATTGAGGTCTTGATCTACTTGGAATTAATGTTTATAGGTCTAATTTCAATTGGAACAAACACCTCATTTTGAAACCTGAAACAGTAAATGTTAATGTACAGGCAATTCCACTGGCCTTCTCTCAGGGACCCTTCTGCTGTTTACATCACGACTTGCCTCCATTGCCAGGTGTGCCAGGTGTGCTAGGTGTGCCAGGTGTGTGTGGTGGATAAAAGGACCTGCCTGCATGCCACTCCAGTTCTCTCTTTCTGTTCTCAGTGTTTTCTGTCTGTGTTCTTCTGCACACACACCCTTTCTCTCCCTCTCTGTCTCCTCTCTCTACCTTCATGGCTCTGCTCTGTCTACATCTTTCCTTGTTTACCTCTACTTGTCCTCCAGGTCCTTACTCCTTATTCCTTCCCCCCCAAAACACTTTTATACCAGATTTACTGCACGCTCTTTTTTCTCAAGGGCACACCTTGGTGCCGGTTCCCCAAAGGTGCTCCCACTTGACACATTATATTTTATAACATTGGTGCTGTTACCTTGGAGGGGCTCTCCTGGTGTCTGACCACACTGAGATCCCACCTACCCACCATCTGCAACCGATACCGCTTCTGATTCAGCAATTGCTAAGTACTTGATCCAACACTCACAACTGCTTAATTCCTGGTCTAATTCAACTTAAATGTTTTGTTGAACTTATTCAGTCTTCATCTTTCCAGCACGGTTTCCTACTCTTTGTTTTTCTGGAAAATTCTAGTATCAGGTAAACTATGTCTACTCAGGCTTAACCTGGATTGTGTCCAAAGAATGCTTGTTCAATGGACAAGTTGTACCTTCTCAGTTCGGTCCTTACTGGGGCCCTGAGATGCTTCTGAACCAGGCCTGGGACTCCTCTCTTCATCCGTGGGAACTGAATCCTCATCACCTCAGAACTCTTTATCTAGCTTCTAATCTTATCAAACCTGACCTTAATATACGACCCAAGCAAATGGGGAAACATGAAAAAACATTATTCCTTTTTCCTTGCCCGAAGCCCTGTTTGTTTTTGTCTGGTCTCCCTCTCCCCACTGTGTAAATGTCTTACCGGTAAATTTGCAACAAGTAGGAGCCTGATAGGAGCAGCGCGCGCGCGTACGCACACACACACACACACACACACACACACACACACACACACACACACACACACACCATTCTTCTGCAGCATTTGCGCTCAGACCAGTCCTGAGACATAAATTTGTCTGAATTTGACTCCAAATTCTAGAGTCCAGTTCTTAGCACGCTGCCCTCATAACTCTGGCTCTCAACATGCCCACGTGGACTACATGCCTTTACCCTCCTCTTTCCTCCTGGCTTTCTGCAGCCAGCCTGTGCTAAGCTAAGCATGTACTTTCTCTCTTCTTCCATGGACTCAGATTGTACTATAAATTGGCACACTTGATTTCCAAATTCTCACTGCCATGGACAAATGATTCTCAAATATCTTATATCTAAACTCTCTCTGCTCTGTGCTTAAGGTTCTATTTCCCCACTCTTAAAAACCTCTGTCTTTGATTTCTTCGCACTCTGCTCTTTAAAAAAATGTAAGGATTTGAAAGTTGCTCATTGGGTATGGTTTAAACTCTATATAATCTGCAAGAAAATTTGGCTTTAAATTCATAATTAGAAATGTATGTATATATGTATATGTATGTGTGTGTATGAATGTATGCATTTAACTTGGATGAAACTCTGATTTGAAAATATATGTATCTACAAGAAGCACAAATGTTTTTAAACAGAAGTAGTTCTTCATCTTGGCTGGTGAAGTCACAGGATATAAATGGCCACATGGCCTGCAACCTGCCATGTGATTTCGCCATCTTAAGATGACCACGTTGTATGAAGCAACAAATATAAAACTTCTCAGTCCTACTGATCCCTTAATTTATTATTATATCTTCTTTTAGACTAAGAAAGCAACAAGTCTCAAATATTTTAGATTGGCATGGATTTTTGTATGATGATAGAAATTCAAAGTTATATTTGCTTCAACATACTGTATATGTGATTCAACTCTGCTTTAAGATATTCTATATATGATGATGAAATTTCAAAACTCTAAAGGTCTATTCAGATTAACAAAATCTAAATTAAAATATATTTCTAGCCAGGAATGCTAGTGCATGCCTTTAATCTCAGCACTTGGTAAGCGTAAGCAGATGGAACTCTGTGAGTTCGAGGCCAGCCTGGTCTACAAAGAGAGTTCCAGGATAGCCAGGGCTACACAGAGAAACACTGTCTTGGAAAAAAAAAGATGTATGTCTAACTACTTGCGTCTTTCCTAATTGCTCAACACCGAACTGCTAGAAAATTTAGATAAGTAAAGTATATTTGATAATCAAGAGCTATAAACTCCTAAATTCTAGTCAGGTTCACAGTGATATTTGTCTAGACTCTTTGTCTTTAATCAAGATTTATAAACTTCTCATGTCTATTCATGTTCATAGTAATATTTGTCTTTTATGCTTTAGTTCTTTGAATAAACTAAGCCTTACAGAAAATTACAGTGGCCTATGATGATGCAATATAGTAGCATCAGTAAAATTGCCAGTCTCTCATGGACTATATCTGTGAATAATGGTTTTCTTTTGATACTAGAAGAGCGTCAATTCAAAATTGTGATTTTTAAAGGATCAAACCTAACAGGAATGGAACATAAAGTTCTAGCCTTATGAAAGCTACTAAATCATTATAAGCTGTTAAAAATAACTAAGGGATACAAGTCCCTAATAAATCACTTATACATAGTCAAATTATTTAATGTCTTTAGAAGTATATTTGTAGTCATGCTAAGAACTGATTCAATGATTACAAGAATACCCCTTATCCAACCTCCAGCATACATTTTCAAAGTATCTAGAAATGAGCAAAGTTTGTCTATTTAGATATACTTTAGATAGACATGTCGTCCTCAAAAACTTCAGAGATCTTCAGAATATGGCATTTAAAATGTTTAATCACAAGCTTTATTTGACAGATATACCAGCTCCTGATGGTCCCCTAATCTCCTCCAAAAGAGATGAGCACAGAAGAACCTCCACCTGGAATTTGGATTTAAATGTGGCAAAGCTGGCCACTGGTTGTGGACTTCACTTTGCCTCGGACAGCTAACAGCATACTGTCCAAACTGTGGACAGGCAGGAAACTGGGAAGTTGATTGTCTCATTTTGCCTAGCAAAGGTAGGACAATCCCTCCAGGTTCTTTCTTCACAAAAAGTCAGTCAAATCTGGGTGTGGTAGCTGAAGATGGATATTCCCACTAACCGCAGAGGAAACTTAGGTGACTGTTCAGATAGCCAGTAAGTCTCTGTCATTTTGGAGATGCTGAAGCAGCTTGGTCTGCACTTCCTGCTTACTAAGGTAAAATTTATCTTTCTAAGATCTCTGATGGGTTCAAAGTCTGGATTAGTGAAAAATTTATCAGTTTAACAGTAGAGACTAAGGTTTCAGATGTCTTCTCAGTCTGCTTCATATATAAAAATCAAGCTTCAAGTTTCAGGCTCTTATAGCTGTTAATGTGAAATCTAGACACAGTCTACCTTGCTACCAGATGCAGAAAACAGGTTTCAAAGTAAATTTTTACTATTCCTTTATCTAAAGGAACTCACTTTATAGTGTAAGCTCCCAGTAATCAACCACCTATGTCTTATGGTGAATAATTGGATAGGGGAAAATTGTAACGTTTATATAAGGTCCAATGATACAGAAGTTTAATGTATGAGGTTCTAAGAATGTGTTTTAGGGTCTAAGAATGTTTTGTAAGGTTAGAAAATGCATTTTATGAAGATTAGAAGATGTGAAAGCTTAAACGGTGATAAGAAATTGATTTAAGGTATATAAAAAGAATAAAAAGAAGTGCTTCTGATTTCTTCCCTTTGCAATGCTACTATTGTATTAAGATGTCAAAAGGTCAGAGTTTTAACATTAATCAATGGAGTTCTGATAAGCTAAACCTTCCACTGTAGGATCATCACAAGCTCAAGATTTTAAGTTTCTTTTTGTTGTCCTCTAAAGCACAGATTTAAAAAGTACTTCACATTGTGCTAGATTCACATACATCCAGTCTTCTGGATAGAGGAAAGAAGCCCCTAAAATCAAGAGCAGATGTGCTTTTGCCCCTTCTGCTCCATGGAAGACTTCTGTCTTCCCTGAGCTCACCTTAAAGAATGTTAATGCTTTTAACCCCAAATCATTTTCCAAGCCTCCTCTATAACACATAGGTACAAGTGTATTGCCTTTCCTAAATGTGGATTTCAACAGATTACAAATAATGATGATCCTAACATGTCTGCAACTTATCTCTCTTTGTACACTTAAGCATATTCTTCTAAGCTACAGAGAATTGACTTGAATCCACCTCTCATAGGTCAAATCAAATAAGCACCCCTGTCAATTAACCGCCTAAGAGTCCCCACCTATTGCCTATTCCACAGGGTGGGATTTCTTTCCCTTTCCCTGGTTTTAGGATTCCCTTCCCCAGTTGCCAAGACCATGGACCTAATAATTTCAAATGTACATCCAAAAAATCTTTTCTCCCTGAACTTTTAAACTTTATCTTCTGCCATATATATATATTCCAATATCCTGCCAAGTCCGGGTGTTTCCTCCATGTCTGCATCCAGGATAGCACCAAAGAAGCTAGTCCCAGATGATCCAGCCTCACAGACTGCTTCAACTTGGCCCACAGATGGTCCCACAGAGCCTGGACATCTCTCCCAGGATGTGGCCAGCATCTCAATTTTCTTAGTGTCCCAAAAGATATTAGTACCCCCAGACAGGAGGAAACAGTGTAAAGAACATGCTGCCTGTGGGGCATATGGAATGTTCCACCAGGGAAATCGGCATGGAGCTATATTGAGGTTAAGTGTGCCAAACCATGAGAATCTCAATCTTGAGACCAGTAGGAGTAAGGATTTTCCCCTCCCTGTTCTGTGCCTGCATACCCAGGTGCATGTAGTCTCATGACTACTACCTCTGTAATTCTCGAGGTAGTCACATAGCCTAGCACCTGAAATCCCTCTCTATTAAAATAAAGGACCCCCAGCATCTCAGCCCCAGCCAGTTATACACCAATCCTGGACATCCCTTCCCATTCCCCAAGGTTCATATAGCCTCTGTTCACCCAAATAAATAGACATAAGTTGTTTCGTTGAGCTTCTGTCTCACTAGGAGAACTAACAGAGCTGTAAGACTAAAATGCTTGGAGAAGGCCTTCTGCCCAAGGCACTCCCAGCTAGACTGGTGTCCTGCAGATCCCACCTGTTCAGGCTCTCCTTTATCCTTCCCAGCTGGGTGAGCAGTGGTGCCTGGATACCCTGAGAGAGAAAGTGGAGAGCTGAACCACAGTTGCTCTTACTCCTGCCCTGTAACTGCTTCCTAGTTTGTCATTTTTAATAAAACAAAAAAGGAAGAATGTTAGTGTACCAGCAATTCCACCTGCCTTCTCTCAGGGACTCAGCTGCTGTTTAAATCATGACCTGCCTCCACTGCCAGGTGTGCCAGGTGTCTGCAATGGATAAAATGACCTGCCTGCCACCCCAGTTCTCAGTGTGCTTTCTGTGTGTTTTCTGCACTCATTCCCTTTCTCTCCCTCTATGCCCCCTCGCTTTGCTGCTCATCTGTCTGCCTGTCCACTTGTCCGCCTCTATCCGTTACTCAGCTCCTCACTCCTCTACCCTCCCCCAATAAACCTCTTTTGCACAAGATCTACTGCATGCCCTAATTTCTCAGGAGCACACCTCGGCTCACATTTGCCAAAGGTGCTCTCTCTCTCGCTGTATTATATACCAAAACACTAAAACTACTAGAGGGAAATATAGGCAATCTCCTATAAGATAGAGGTATAAGAAAGGACTTTCTGAACAGAACTCTATTTCCTCAGGAACTCAAGCTAATCATTAACATTTGGATCTTCATAAACTAAAAACTAAAAACCAAAAAGCTTCTGTACAGAAAAGTGAGTTGAGTGAAGAAGAAACCCTCATTATGGGAAAGAATCTCTGCCAGCTATAAATCTGACAAGAAGTTAACATCCAGATTATGAAAAAAAAAAAAGTCAGAAAATCATAGCCCAGGAAATAAATGACCAAATTCAAAAATGAGTTAGAGAATCTAAATAAGGGTTTTCAATAGAAGAAATTAAAATGGCTGAGAAATATCTAAAAATGTTCATAATTTTTAGCAATTAGGAAACTGCAACTCAAAACATCATTGAAATTTCATCTCACTCCAGTGAAAATGGCAAAGATCAACAAAACAACTAACGAAAGCTAGCAAGGTTCTGAGGAAAGAAGAACCCTCATTCACTGTTGGTGGGAATGTAAATTGGTGCAGCCGTCTTAGAAATCAGTAGAGTGAGTCCTCAAAACACTAAAAAATAAACCTATCATATGAATTTGCTATATCTTTCTTCCCCGATTTTTGGGACTAACAATCTGAAGTGTGAAACAGAAAAATGAGGAGGGGTTCCAACTGGGAAGGAGGGAGAGAGGTCAATTTTTAAAAAGGAGCACAAATAATGCTTAACTCCAAAGAATCCTATTATTTCCTATTCATCTAAAATTATACTCTCTCTCTCTCTCTCTCTCGTATATATGAGATGTCATGTCATTTGGACTGACAATGCTCCCCATAAAATCCATAGACTAATTAAAAAAACTAGTAGCAGGCATGAGAAACATCTTTTCATATGAGTGGTCAAGGTAGTCCAAGTGACTCCCAAAATAATATACACTGTTTGCTTCTCCCTTGGTTGCTTCTCGAAGGTTGGAGGTAAGCCCTAATTGCTGAAGATACTCCATGGTTATGATACAGAACTCAGATGATTGAATCTGACTTTAAAATAACTTAAAACCTGTGGGCTGGATTCCATGATACCAAAAGGTACTATGCAAGTTGCCAAGGGAGAGAGGCAGTAGCCCTAGCATCTGTAACACATATGAACCACAGCAACGACCACCATGGCAAGATATCCAGAAAGGTACAATAAGTGGCACTCAAATGTTACAAAGCCCAACAGCTGTTTAATTAGACTTAAGATCTACTCATTAAGAGGAAAATCATGCCTGGTTCTAGAAAAACTATGTACGTCCTTGCACTAGTGATGCCATGAACCTTATAAAAGAATCTATTACTGTCACTTTGATAAACCAGCATAATTTCTTACTACATTCAAAAGCTTATTGTTATAAACACAGATAAGTGTACTTATCACCCATCATCAAAAAGCTTCTGTCTACAAGCAACAGAGAACATCACAGAAAACTGCAACTGGATACTTTCAATGGGTTGTGGGGAGCTCAGCACCAAAGCATACATATATATTGCACTTCACAATCTCTGGCTCAGGGAACATCAGAAAGAAAGGGGTGGGAAGACTGTAAGACCCAAATGAACTTGCTATAAAATAATCTCTTCTAGGAATGGCTGCATAAACAAGACTAGAAAAACAGCAATATCAATAGACATGCTAATGTAGATGGAGTAAAATTTCATGGGGTTCCACCACTATTCAAAGAGCTACAGGTAAATAATGACTTCTGAGAGAGGAAGAATTAGCATCTCCCAAGGATAAGCCCCCTTATTGGTTGTCCAATACAAACTGGTCAGCCCTGAAATTGTAGTTACACCAACAACAAAAACAGATTCAGGAGATTACACTTACATATTTGTGGATACATATGTAGTAACAATAATAATAATTTTAAAAAGAGGCTACCAATTTGACATGGGGTACATGGGAAGGCAAGGAGGGAGGAAAGAAAGGAAGAAAGTGATGCAATTATATTTTAATTAAAATTATTTAAAAAATAATTTAGAGGACAAGGTGATGAAAGAATTACATGTTAAAGAGCAGCTCTTGGACAAAAACTGAGAATAGGCAGTATTTTGAAATCTAGAGACACAGTCGGATGTATTTTTAGCTATTGTTTTATAACAAACTATAACATATAGCTTAAAATAATAATCTAAAAACAAGTAGAAACAGATTTTCTTTTTTTTTTTTTTTTTTTTTTTTTGGTTTTTCGAGACAGGGTTTCTCTGTGTTAGCCTTGGCTGTCCTAGACTCACTTTGTAGAACAGGCTGGCCTTGAACTCACAGTGATCTGCCCGCCCCTGCCTCCTGAGTGCTGGGATTAAAGGCGTGTGCCACCACGCCCAGCTGAAACAGATTTTCTTTAACAGTAAAAACTGACTAGTAGGAGGAAAACAATAAGTTTGTGAGTATATTTGAAAAGTTTTAAGGTTTTAATTTATTTATTTTCTGTGTATGAAGATTTTTGTCTGCATATATGTTTGTGCCATGTGTGTATTTGATGCCTTGGGTGATTTGAAATGGAAAGTTACTGATGGCTCTAGGCTGCCTTGTGGGTACTGGGAATCAAACCCAGGTCCTTTGGAAGATCAGTCAGTGTTTCTAACAATTGAACTGTCTCCTTATCCTTTCTCTGAGTGCCCCCAGGCCTCCCAGAAGGAGATCCCCTTTTGTCACAGACCTAGGCGAAGGGAATAGGGGAAAGAGGGAGGGAGGAAGGAACAGGAGGATACAAGTGAGGGGATAACAGTTGAGATGCAATCTAAATAAATTAATTTAAAAAACCAATTGAACTGTCTCTCCAAAGCCAGAAAGGTTAACTATTGAAAAGAGACAATTTGGTTCAAAACTTGCATCGTAAAGGTAGAAAAATCTGCTTTTAATCCAGAAAATGTAGTTTTGTTGAAAAAAAAAAAAGGAGATTTCATTTTTGACACTAACAAAAGAGAAATCTGGAAAATGATTTGCTAGACTCCGGATACTTCATTTATCTTATGATTTTATTAAAACACAGATGACCCTGTAGTTGAAAATTTTCAATTTTCCCATTTGTATCATTTGAAGAGAGAAAGAGAGAGTGGTATTCTATCTCAGATAAATTATATGTTTTTTATTAGTGGGATATTAGAGACTAGATTAGACTATTTTATTAAGCTGAAGAACTAATAACTCCGTATTTCAGGTTAAAATATTTTAACACATAAATGAAATATATTTTATGAAATAGCAGTATTCATTTCTGAATGAAAATTCTAATTTGTTAATTGAGATCAATTCATACTGGGAGTTTCAAGTACTTGAACGTTTTATAATTCTGTTTAGGGAGCAGATAGCATGTAAAATTAATACTGTAAAGCATCAAAACAAAGATATAGATTGGTGTCAGTAAGAATCTCATACAATTGCATTCCATGAAGTATCTTTTTCATGGAGGGTTTCTGCAACATACTTATTCTAGAAAGCATAATTTTTAAATTAAGTCTGGTTTCTAAGTCCTATGAAGCGTGTTCCATATTACATTTAGCTCTTACTTTTAATCTTATCTAAATTATAGTCTGTGAGTAATGATTATAGAAAGATTATTTTTATTTGAGTTAGAAGCTGGCATCTAAATCTACTTTATCCTTTTGTGCACTTAGCGTTTTTATGGTATTAAGCTATTTTCAGCGACTCTAAAATCATTACTCTTATAAATTCCCAATGATCTTGTATGAAATTCTGAATATGGATTAAGAATAGCTTTTCTTAAATTGATTAGGATTTAATATCCCAGGGAAACTTCTATCCCCCTCACCGATGTTCTCACTTGTTTTTGCTTGCTAATGATCTTAAGATAAATTGGGTATGATCAAAACCTCTGGAGTAGAGAAAGTAGAACCTGGAGAAAATACACTCAGAGCAAGAGGTCCTATAAACCAGAGATTAAATGGAATAAATGATTGCTTATTGCTTAGCTATTAAGTGAGCATAGCTAAATAAATTATGGTGTACTATGCTAAGTAGAAGTAATAATATAGAAAGATGTGGAAAAAACTAGTTAAACTTTCTTTAAATGAAATAGAAATATCACATTTCTTTAAAAGCAAGCCAGTTGGTTAAATCTATGAGGAAGCTTATCTCTTTTTGGACATTTTGTTAACTAACCCATGAGAAGGCTTTTCACACTAATTTTTCATATGCTAATTATATTTTTAAGATATACATTAATTAAAATATAATTATATCACTCTCATTTTTTCTTTCTTACCTCCAACTCCTCCTTAGTCCCCCATTCCCTCTCAAATCTTTGACCCCTTTTTCTTTCTTTTTTTTCTTCTATTTCAGTACTTTATTTTATTTTTTTTTACTTTTCTTATTGAAATATAAAATAAATCATATTACATCTTATTTGCTATCCCATCCCATGTATCCTCCCATTCCTCCCTCCCTCCTGCTTTCACCCCATTCCCCTGCCCAATGACTGACTTAGGGGGACCTCCTCCCCCTGAATATGATGCTAGGGTATGAAGTCTCTTCTTGGTAGTCTGCTATCCTTCCTCCGAGTATCATCAGGCCTCCTCATCAAGGAGACATGGCCAAACATGTGACCCCTTTTTCTTAAATGGCCTCCTAAATAAGACTGGACCAATGACATGCTACTGCAGGAGGGTGTAAATCTTAAGGCATCCTATACATAGTAAAAGAACTATAGAGAATTAATGACTACTGAGAAAGGGAGAAATTAGTCTTCCACAGGGATGAGCTCTGAAACCATTCAAACAACAAAAATGGACTCAGCAAATCGCAAATTATGTTTATTCATCTCTCTCTTTATATATGTCCTTGTATATTTGTGCTAATTCAATTTTAATGCTGTGGCAAAGTGTGCACATTAAACATATTAAATTTTTAATGTCATCTATGCTTTTATCATGTAAATTATGTATTTTAAAATGTTAATAATTTAAAACAAAAATTACTGGTAAGAATCATTTCTTCCAAATTAAATCCATTTTTAAACTACTTAGAATTGTGTTACCTATTATTAATGCTGGAATTTTTATTGTAACATTTTAAATTTAAAATCTAGTGTTTAGGTTCATAATAGACCATCTACAAAGCGCTGGGTTTTTATCCCTATCAAGGTAATGTGTAAATCATTAAACATAGGCATTCTTCCAAAGACAAGATACAATTTTTAGCAGTTTAGGTAGTCACTCAGTGACTTTCAAGTGAAAGACATTGCCTTAAGCATTTGGGATTTACAAAAGTACAAAGCAAATCTTTCAGCCTCTATGGAATTTACATCTTAGTGCAATAGACAGACGATAAAAATAGACAAAAGCCATATGATATACTCTAAAGATAATCAGATACACGAGGAAAAGAAAGGAAGATAGAATTTTCCTATCCTTGCAGTGGGGTAGCTTTGCAAGTTTAATTTGGGAATCAAGACAGCACTCAGTGAAATGATTATGTGTCTGAAAGGAGGTAAGAATGCTAAGCTGTCCAGGAGGATATTCTATAAATGAACACTTCAGATAAAGGAGAGGTGAATACAAAATTCTGGGAAGGAGGATTACCTGTTACGGTAGATGAACATCAGGCCGACCAGTGAGACTACTAAGGCATGAGAAATGGAGACAGAAATGGGAAGAGAAAGGGCTTACATGGGCCTGCTCTTGTAGAAGGTTATAGCTTACAACATAGAAGAGAGAGTTTTGTAGCACATGAATTTGAGGAGTGCTGAATATCAGGGTGATAATAACTAGGGAAGTGAGAAGTGAGAAGTCAGAAAAATACTACTTTTAAAGTCAAATACATAGAACTCCCCAATGGATTGGATTTTAAGATTGAGAGAGAAAAAGAAGGTAGTGATGTTTCCTACATTTTGGGCCTGAGCAATTGGCTAATGTGGTGACGACTGTCCTTGACATAGCTGTGGCTGGTAAAATCTGAAAAAGAGGATGAGGTACTCAGTTTTCAATGTGGAGTTTGGTGTGTCTATACTCATGTAAGTAGATAACCAGATGTTCAAGGATAGAGAAACTAATCTTAGTAGAGCTGCATAAGCACACCACAGAATTATGGCCATATAAACAACATGAGTTCATCAATGGCAGATTAGAGAAGATCAAAAGCTAAGCTCTGGTGCTCTGCAGTATTTGGAGATCAAAAAGAAGAGAAATGATCAACTAAGAAGAATGAAAGGCAGTGGCCTGAGAGGCGAGAGAGATAGTAGGTAAGTGTGATGTCTAGAAACCATGGGGAAAGGAGTATAATGGTGTTACTCCTAATGTAAAGGAGTATAATAGTTACAACTGTGTCTCCAACACAAGATTATGACTAAATATTAGCCATTAAATTAAACCTAGTAATCATCAGAAATCACATGTCATGTACCACAGATTATGTATTACATGATACATTATATATTTCATGTATAAAATTACCCACAAAGGAATAAAAATCAAATGTTCCTAATTAGTACAGTATACACAAATTAAGTATTAAATAGAAAAAATACTACTCCTTTGTTTCCTGGGTGTTTTGAGACAGGGTCTCAACTTTACAGTCCAGGTTGGGTTCAAACTTGGAACATTACAAGTTCTGGGATTGCAAATGTGTGCCTGGCTACCTTGAGTGGTTTTGAAAAAAGCATTTCTGCAAAATTCCTGCAATTATATGAATAGCTAAAAATGTTTCTGAAGGACCAAGATAACAACTGAGAAAGCAAAGATGTGGTTATTGCTCAGGCTCTCAACCCTGCAAACCATCTTGTTTATTTAAATAAAGGCAGAGCAATCTCATCAAAGCATAGTACAATGTGATTGAGTTCACCATGCTGTATTTAATTAGAAAATGTTAATTAAGTTTCCTTAATTCAACGTCGCTTCAAAGAAATGTCTTTACATTCACAAACCAGTTCCTAATGCTCAATCATAAAACATGAAGCCCAATACAGGTCATATCCTGTGTTGCTGCCTTATGGCAGAAGAACGATTTCAATTTTGAGTATAGAATGCTATAGTAAATGGCTGACATTTTCTTTTCCCACTGACAAATAGAGGTTCAAAAAGCAACTTTGCTTCAACCTAAAACAGAAAAGTAGCCTTAAGGAAATGTGTTATAATGTCGTCTAGCACTGGAAGTCTGTAGAATTCCTCAATGGCGGCATGGAAAGCAGAGGAGGCAGAGTAGGAATGGAATCTTAAATTGTCATTGTCTCACAGCAGAAAAGGATCCAGAGCAAGTCCTCTGTGATGATTTATTTTTATTTTTATTTTCTTATAATGGTCACATGTACTTTTCTCTCATTGTTAGAAATGTAATGTAATTTTCCTTTTGGCTCTGGCCTTTGTATGTCAAGTTTCTGTCTGCAGCTAATTTTTTATGATTGAATTGCAAGCCCCTGAAATCATTGTTTAGGCTGAAAATGCTGACAGCTCCATTGCTAGAGTCAGTACTAATGATTAGAATATGAATACAAAGCTGTTGGTAATCTTGATTTCCCCATCTTTACAGAATGAGCATTATAAAACTAAGTATATAATCAGATTAATTACATTAGCAATACAAGAAACAGGAATTTTTTGTTGATTTTCTGAGACAGTATTTTTTTTTCTGCATAACTGAGGGTGTTCTGGAACTTGTCGATAGACCTGGCTGGTCTCAAATGGTCGCAAGTGCTGGAACTAAAGGCATGCACCACTACACCTAGCTTGTAAGAAATAGGAATTTAATATCACATATAGAATGCACTAGGCTTTCTACAAGGCATGTATGTTCAATAATGTTCGAGATGGGAGTGGTAGACAACGAAGTAACGCTATGTGGCCCCACTTTACTGAAAAGTTCATCTAACTGGTAATTATTTCTTTTTCCTAACATCACTCATTAATCTCATTGCTTTGAAAGCATTGGAAAATCTTTCCTGATTACTGTCCACACTAACTAGTTCACAAGATTAGACTGTAAAATTTCTCACAAAATTAACCCTCAAATAATGGTAGTTTCAGCATCTAGTAGCTTTAGTTTCTAAAGTAATGGAGTATAGTTCTGTATGACTATTAGCTATTCTTCAGTAAAAATACTATGTAGGTTTAAATGGATGTCACAGGAATCATAAAATTTAATCTGTACTAATTAATCTATGCTAAGCATTAATATGTCAGGGGTTATCAAATTAGGGCTAGTGAGCTAAGTCAGGCTTGTTGTTTGTATTTGAAAATAAAACATTTCGGAAGTACATCCAAATGCATTCATTTATTGTCTAGGAAACATTTTATATTATATACATCCTTGGAAAGCTGAAAAAGACACTATATGATATAATTTATAAAGCCTAAAACACTGATTGATCTATTACAGAAAATACTTGCTGAATCTTGATGTAACTTATTCTCTACAGTATTGATGTTAAAATTACCTCAGTTTATGGATAGATGTAGAATTGAAGATTAAGGGAATTGAATAACTTATCTGAGAGTACAAATTAGAACATAGTGCAAGCCAAATTTGAATCAAAGGCCATTTCAAATCTTCAACGCTTAATCACCCAATTATCTTTGCAGATTACCCTGCTCATCAAAGTAATGTAAAGACTGTAGTATGAGGCTGGAGAGGTGCCTCAATGATGAAGAACATTTACTGTTCTTTCAGAGGATTGGAATTCAGTTCCCAGAACTAGCATTGGGTGCCTCACAACCTCTTGTGCTCCAGCTTGAGGGAATCCACTACCATCTTCTGGCCTCAGAAGGAATTTTCATGCATGTGCACAGTACTTCCTCCTCATCCATGTAAGTAAATAATGAAATAAACATTAAAAAATTATTGTAACAACAACAAAAACATTATGGTCCAGAAAATTAGCGTGGTCATAAACATTTAATTCTTCATGTTAGAAATGTGGTGGGGCTGGAGAGATGGCTCAGTGGTTAAGAGCACTGTCTGCTCTTCCAGAGGACCCGGGTTCAATTCCCAGCACCCACATGGCAGCTCACAACTGTCTGTAACTCCAAGATCTGACACTCTCATACTTAGGCACATAAAAATTAAAATTAAAATAAAATATTAAAAAAATAGAAATGTGGTGGATAAAAAACAACTACTTCTTGGTAAAAATCTTCACAGAGACAAAGAATAAGTATATATTTCATCTGTGCTATAAAAGTGAAACATTCTGCCAGGTCTAACACAAACAGAAAGAAACTTATTCATACATGGCATGTTTGTAACCATGTCTAACTTTTATGACTTATGAGCACTCCCCTCTATACTATCCTGTGTCTTTCAGTGCAGAATGTGCCCAATTCAGAACTGGAATCTTGAGGTTCTGATTATTTGAGTCACTAAGTTACAGAGTTAAAGTATAAACCAGGACCTCTTTGTATGAGTAACTACATAACATATTGAAAAAGAAAGGGGCTGGTGAAATGGTTCAACAGGTAAAGGTATTTGTTGCCAAGCCAGAAAACATAAATTCATCTCTTACAAACTACATGAAAGGAGGATAGAATCAACCCCTACCCTGTGACCTCTCACTTGTGTTGTGAAACTTGTGCACCTACACACCTACCCACCCACCCACACACACACACACACACATGAAAAAGGAATAGATAATCACATCTTAAATTCTAATCAGTGAATATTATTTTGTCTATACAGGCAAGCACTGGAGATTTTGGAAAATAGTGAGAATAGGACAGGCCAAAAAGAATATAGCAGCAAAGATTTTTTTCAAAAAAATTAAAAAGCAACTGTTGAAAGTAATGTCATGCTAAAATTTGTGCTGTTATTATCTTTTAAAACCTTGCCAATTGTCCTCACAGAGAACCCCCAATTTTCCATTATCCCTTAGCAGATAGCCAAGATTAGGTGGCCTCCCTTTGCCCTAACTCATCTTTTTCTTTGTAGAGTCTGATGAAATCAGAGGCCTATCCTCTGACAGTCTATGTTCAGTCAGCTGTGTTTGTCATGAACTCATTCCCAGTTTTTGTTTGTCTTAGAATTTGAGATATCATGAAGATTCAATAACTGGAATTCCATTTCAGAACTATCCTAAGAAGCTCTCCAGGTCCACAGGACTGACCCTATGAATAACACCATCTGTAAGAAGGTAGAGAACTGAGGCATGAGGAAGGTTGTAAGACAGAGTGTTTGAAAAAAACCTTAAAAGAAAAAAAAAAGCAAGGCAACATTTGTCATAAAAATAGGAGAAATCAAACTGGAAGTCATACAAATATGAATTTTTAAAAGGTTGTTCACAACCAACTTTCTACCACATACAATGATCTTCCTTATGATCATTATTTAGTCATGCAGTTTCAGTAGTAGACTCCAGGATGAAATCACCTCTGGTAATAAATGTAAGACCCAAATGAGAAAGAAAAAGACTATTGTGATATCTTTAAAAATCACATTATCAACAACAAAAATAATTGCTGTTTTGTTCATTTTATTTTTCTTTTAAGTAATGTTAAGCAAAAAGTGCAAATATATAATTCTCCATTAAAAAAGAATTTGAGAAAACACTGTTGATGAAAGTATTTAATTCTTCTATAAAACTCATAAGCCAACTCATTTTACTATGAAAGGAAATTTTTAAAATTTTAATCTTTTGATCTCAAATGGAAACATGAAATATATGGATATTTTCTTTAAAAGAACATGGTTTATTCACCTCTCAATATCCACTTGCATTTTTAATTATAAAAAAATTCTGTTATTTTTAATATGTCATCTGTATATGTGTGTATCTGCTTGTCTGTATGGGCATTACATGAGTGCAGGTTTCTGTAGAGGCCAGAGGAGAACTTCATTTCCCTTGGAGTTAGAGGAATGGATGGTTGCAAGACACCTGACATGGGTGCTGGGACTTAAACTCCAGTCTTTTGTAAGAGCTGTATGCATTTGTGACTGCTGAGACATCTCTTCAGCCCCTTGAATAACTTTATGAGTTATTTTTACTATGACTTAGATATTATGCATCAATCTTCTAGATATTATGCATCACTCTTTTAAAATCCCTGATTCATCGTCATTTGTAATTCTATTTTAATTCAAAATGTATTTCTAGAAGATTCCTCGACCAAACAAAAAAATGAAAAAGAAAGTGTTAAATATGGTATGGTATGTATATATATATACACACACACACACACACAAAGTACAAGAGGGTATCTAAGTTGGAATAAAAGGTAAATATTAAATAAATATATTGACTATGTAATTTTCTTTTGTTGAAATTCTGGCATAAGAAAAGGTAACTATATTCTGAAATTGAAGTAAAGAACATAATGTTATCGGTACAATGCTGTGCACAGGATGTTTTCATGTTATATGCACATATATGTTCATTTATGCTATGCTATCATACTTTAACTTTCAAGGCTTACAGAAAATGAATTCAGATAAAGGGGAAAATATTGATAGTATCTGTCTTTCTTTCTCTCTATTATGAATATTATGACTAAAGTACTTTTGAGTGAATGGAATTTTGAAAACTTCATTGGAGTAATAACTTAATTTTCTAAATTTATTATAGGCATATCAACCATCCCAGCTTTGCAATTGAAATGAATAAAGTGAGCTTTCTGAAGAGGCAAATTATACTACAAAATGAAAATGAGAATGGTATACTAATCTCATGTGCAAAGAGGCTCTTAGGCATGAAACTATTAATTTTATATATTTTTAACACTTAGGAAATTGTCATCTCAGCTTCCCAGCTTGGCAGAAGTAATATAACACTCACCATAAGCAAATGGAGTTAATGTTGCCAGAAAAATACTGTATAAAAATAACCACTAACAATTTGGATCCTTGTATTAACCAACTGCAGTAAGAAAATGAGTTTAAAACAAAACCCACTTTTACCAATTCAAAACAAAAATAAAATGTGCAATACTTTAAAAGGGGAAATAGCTTCCTCCTCAAAAGGCAAATGAAATGGATTGTTATTCTGAAGTACCTCTATATAGACCATAATAGTTTGATTAGCATACTTCCAGGCATCTCTCTGTTGTAAATTTATAGTAAAAATGCAGCAGTATTTATACTTTAAATGTCTTTAATTTTTTAAATTTTATGGAAAATATTTATACTTCTGTTTGACTTTGACTCTATGTATGGTATATCATATATAAATGCATGTGAAAACCACAATTATTTTTTAGGACAGTTACATTACAAGTCTTGTTCTTTTTGATGCATCATTTTCTTTCTACTTCTGGTTATGGAAAACTACTTAGTTTTTCACTACTGTAGACTATTTTAGGTAGATTTATTTATCTTCACTTTATGGGTATGAATGTTTTGCCTTCATATATGTACATGAACCACATTCATACCTGTCCCTGAGGAGATTGGAAGAGAATGTCAGATACTCTGGAACATGTAGGTGCTGTGATGACAGTACCATGTGAGTCTTCTCCAATAATAGTATGTGGCCTTAACTATGAAACCAGCTCTCCAGCTCCAGTATCTACTACTAGTTTTGTCTTTTCTAGAATGTACCATAAGTAGAATTGCATAATATGTCATTTTTGAGATTAATCATTTAACTCAGCACAATGCTTTTCGATCTGACCACACTGTTGTTTATCTAAACACATTATTTTTTTGAAAAATTTTCATATTATATTGTTTCACCAAAGATTATTTCTTCATTTATACAACAAAGTGTTTTAGGCAGTTTTTTAGCTTTTTGTATTGAAAAGTTATGCTACTAGAAGCAAAGATTTGCACATTCTTGTGTGAACATAAGTATTCATTAATTTCTACTAAACGGCCAGAACTGGAGTTGTTGTCCATGCTAAGTATATATCTAACTTTACAAGAGATATAAAGTGCTATTTTAAACATTAAACTATACACCAATAAAATGTTAAAGCAAAGATACTTATTTTTGTAATTGATGTATCTCATTCCAATTCTTAGATGTGATTTTATAGAAACTTATAAACATAACAAAGTTTCCTTTCATCCAAAGAATTTTCCATATCATCTAGCTAGTAAATAGGAAGAGTTATAGTTTTAGACAATACAAAAGCATGAATGGTTATTTTAGAGATTTTTCTCATGGCCATGTCTAATATGTATATCCTTACCAGTAATCAAGATAGCTAATCATAAAACTCTAAAAGAAAATATCTCAATCTAAAGAAAACTATTCCTATTAAAGTATAAGAGTCACACAGAGTGCCAAATAGTACAGAAAAGAAACTTTCCATGTCATGTAATAAGCAAAATACTAAATATATAGAACAAAGAAAATACATTAGAAGCTTTAAGAGCAAAAGATAAAGGCAAATATAAAGGCAGACCCATCCGAATAACATCTAATTTTTTTGTTTTGTTTTGCTTGGTTTGGTTTTTTGAGACAGAATATCCTTATGTCACCTCGGCTAGTCTGTAACTATCTACGTAGAAGATGCTGGCCTTGAACTCAGAGATCTGTTTGACTCTCGCTTCCCAAGTACTGGGATCAAAGGTGAGCATTTTCATCTCTGACCTTCAAATGGAATCTTTGAAAGCCTGATGAGTCTGGACTGATGTTCTACCATTTCAAAAAGACCAACAAGTACCTGCCCAAGCTATTATACCCTGTCAAAAAGACTCCATGATAAAAACAAGTTTAAGAAACTTATTATCACAAAACTAACTCTACGAAGGATACTAGAAATAGAACTGTTAAAATAAGTATGTATCCATATACTAATGTTGTTTACAATTCAAGGTAAGATTATACCAACAAACCAGCAATGACTGTCTATTGATGGAAAGCCCAAGAATCCAATAATTTGTCTGTTTCATGAGCCTGGATGTCTCAGATGGTCTTCAGCACACTAAAATCTTGAAGACTCTAATGCCAGTGAAGGAATGAACTTGCTAAGGCAGATGAGAACAAGCAGGCCATGAGCAAAAGCTTCCTTCTTTTATGTCTTTTTGAAGAACCAACCTTCCTCCATTTTAGGCTTAAAACTTATAGACAATCTAGGTTCATTCCTGTTTATGACTAAGCTTCTGTTTCTCAAGAATTGTGCTATACCTCACCTGTAAGATTAACTACAAATGGTTCTATACTGCTTTGTCCAAGAATGACAATCATACTTTTGGTTCAAAATGTTGTTTATAACCATCCTGCAAGCCTATAATTGTTTCGAAAGGCTATATCACCCTTTGACTACCTTGCTATGACTACATGCTATTATGAATATCTTGTTATGCCCAGTTTGCAACCATGTCTTTGTTTCAGGAGGTCCTTAGGACTAACTTGTCATGTTTATGTTCTGCTACCGTAGTCCTGCCTATTTTTCAGCCAAATCTCCCACTTGGAAGCCCACTACTCATGAGACCTATCAAAGCTTTGTCTTCCTCACATCTAATGCTGAATTCTTGAACCCTGCCTGAGGGGGAGGCAACCTGTGTATACACATAAACGTGATTGCTTTAATTAATTTGGTCATGGTGATTTGGGTCAGTGATCTTTTTCCTCACTTCTTGGATTAACATTTTAAATAAGCTGCCTCCAGAAAGTGTGGCCCAGACTAAAGATGAATATTCCTATTTCAAATGGTTGGGAGTTAAGGTAGGTCCATCCAACTTAGATAATCCAATCAAGAAAAATCCCTCAGAGGTATACCCATCTTGGATTTTAATTAATTCTAGATGTAGTAAAATTGACAACCAAGAGTAGCCATCACAATACCCTAAAGGAGTAGATAGGACGAGATAATAAAAATCATATATGAAAATAACCAAATAGGATTTTAAAAATGCAAATACAAAGCATCAATGAAACAAAGAATTTGTTCTTTGAAAAGTTTAGCTAGATTGATAAACCTTTAGACAAATTAACAAAAAGAAAGAGAGAAGGTGCCAGTTAATTAAACCGAAGATTATATGAGACAGAGGAACAATGTTTGCTGTGAGATTGTGTCTCCCAGGAATGTAAGAGGCTGCACACATAATACCTCATTAACATTACTGCCTCAATGATGTGATGAACAAAGACACAATAAACATCCTAATGTGGATATGTGTGATGGAGCCCAGGAGTCCTCTATCCTATAAGAAAAACTGCCTGTCATTAGGGTATGCTGAGAGTTGGAGACTTAATAGAGAAGGCCTTGCCTATCCAATTGGCTATCCAATACCGTATGGTTAGCCCTGAAAACATACGTGCAAGTAACATTATAAAGAGAGCAGGTTGTACTTATATATTTAAGAGTGTATGTGTGGAAAAACATGTAATGAAAAAATATGCCATGAGCTTGAAAAAGAGAAAGCATTAGGGTTAGAGGTAGGAAAGGGAAGGGGAAAAGTAGGCAATGATAATCTCAAAAACTAAGAGAATTACTATTTTTAATTGAATGTGATACCAGAAAATAGGTATCATATGGAAACCTACTACTATACAAGCTTCCTAAAATAATACATGAACATACACAAAGAGTTTTAGTGGGATTACCTTACAATGGTGGGGGGAGCAATAGTCTCATTATATGCTAATAAATTAAAATCACAATACTAGGAATGAGTTTCCTCTTTTTGAAGTGTTGGCCTACACAGTTCCATTGACCCTCAAACATTATAGACTATTACCAATACTCTTGGCTACCCTACAGACTCTATTACTAAAGATAATACATACTTGAGTCATAGAATATGAAGATATCAAGCTGGTAATGATCTGGAAGGTTTATCCTTACTCACTAGCTTTTATAGTGTTTGTAGATATTCTGCATGCTACGAAAAGATAAAAGTAATCATTAGTCTTACCTATATGTGGACCCTCAGGAGACAGTAACATGTAGACTAACAAATTATGCACAGTGTTACTATAGTGACAGTAATGTTATAGGAGTAGCCAATCACTTTCAGATTAAATCAGAGTCCTGGTCCTTTAGATGGAACCTATACCTTGCACAGTAAAAAAGGACCAAGAACCTATGGCTAAGTAGGTAATGTGCCATGTGGGAGAACCTAGCACTATTATTCAAAATGACTTATAATAATATATTGCTATAAACACAGATCAGTGCATCTCTCAAATCTGATTACAACAGTTTATTTTAGCAAATGCCAATTAACACAAAGTGTCTCAACTGGTCAACCCGAAGAAAATAAGAGACTGTGGAATCTTAAGCACTAAAGGGACATGCATATTCCTCCCCTATGGCTCATAGATCTTTATGGGAGAAGGGCCAGAGTGACTGTAAGAGTCAGAAGTGATAGATACCATCAAGAAAAACCATATTTCTGGACACAGTAAGGGATGTACATATGAAGTCAGAGACTGTGACAGCATTCAGAAAATGTGCATAAGATCAAGCCAGACAAAATCCCAAGAAAGTATTGAGTAGGCATGAAATTCCACAACGAGCTGAGGAGCTATTGTCATTTGATAGTTGCATGAAGTAGGAGACTCAGGTTTCCTTAATGATTTGACCCTTGGTAAATTGAGATTGACTGTGCTGCAGCACAGATCCCATTCCCCAAAACACAAATTGGATTTAAAGGGTTGAAAAAAGATTAAAATTCAAAGTTAGGTGGGTAAGAAGGTGAAGATGAAGAGAGTGGATCTGGGAGGAGTTGAAAGGGAGTTAATACGATGAAAATACAGTGTATGTAATTCTCAAGAAAGTTAATAAAGATATTGTTTTACAAAAGACTGGTGGAAGACTGGAAAGATGGTTCAGTGGTTTGGGGCACTCAATTTTCTTCCTGAGGATCTGTATTCCACTCCTAGCCCTTACATGTCTGTTCACAACCATTTGTAATTCCTGTTCATGGAATATCATTCCCTCTTTTTGCCTCTGTGTGTACCAGGAAGGAATGTGGTAAGCTGACATGCATGCAGGCACAACTCCCATACACATAAAATAAAAAATAAAGACTTGGATAGAGTGGGTGAATTTGAAAAGTTGAATTCATTTATTGTTGCTAATACCAATGCCCAAGATTCTGTTTCATGTCAACTCGAGTAATGAGTTTATAAGAATAAATATGATCCTTTTAAATGTATATAGACACAGAATATACCAGTAAAGTGCTTGCTTCTGGGACTGACTACTTGAGTTTGACCCCCAGGAACTATATACATGATGGAAGGAGAGAAGTGAATCCCACAAATTTTCTTCTGACCTCCACACATCCTGTGGTACACCACTCCATTCAGTGAAATAAATCCAGTTTTTTTTTAAACAAAAGAGAATGGAAAAAATGAGAGTTCTCTGACTTGTATGTGGAAGGCAACTGAGCATGTAAACTGTAAGGCATATGAAAAAAGTTGCTTGTCCTGATTTTCTAGATAGTTGAAATGTATGAGGACATACGTCCGCTGTAAGAAAATGGGATTTCCTATCACAAAATTTGTGGACAAATTGATGGAACTAGAAATGATCATAATGAGTTAACCCAGAAGCAGAAAGAATCACATGGTATATATTCATTTATAATTGGGCACTAGCCCAAAAGGCATGTCCCACGAAAGTCTTCACTTACCAGGAGATTGGGATAGATGTGAGGACATCTCTAGGTAAGAGAAATATAGGAGATGGGGAAATAGAAGGACCCAGAGGGTCCTAGAAACCTACAAAGAGAGCATCTTGACAGGTGGATTGAGGCCCAAGGGGTCCTGCTCAAACAATTGCACTAACCAAGGATAATACAAGTAGTAAACATTGAACCCCTACTCTGATCTAGCCAATGGACAGGACCTTATCTACAGTTATGTGGAGAGTGAGGATTAACTCTGACATGAACTCTGGTGCCCCATATTTGACCACTCCTTGGTGGGGAGGTCTGGTGGCACTCAGAGAAAGAATAAGCTGGCTACAAGATGACACTTGATAGCCTATGACCGTATAGTGGGAGAGGAGGTCCCCCTCAGTCTTAGACCTAGGGGAGGGGAATAGGGTGAAAGCAGGAGGGAGAGAGGAATGGGAGGATACAAGTGATGGGATAACAATTGAGTTGTAATAATAATAAATTAATACAACTAAAATTTTTAAAAAAGAAGAAAATGGGATTTCTTGAGACCCCCCTCAAGACATCCTGTTGATGTGTTAACATTCAGGAATATATCCTCCCGTACTTCGTTCCACCCAAGAAAGATATTCATGCCTGTAGTTTGTCTTGGCCAATGTTATAAATAGTAAGTCACTCAGCAAAACAAATAATTCATTTTTTTAAATTTTGAAAACATTTATTAATAACATACAGCACGGCAGATATTGTTTTATGTCCTATAGATACACTGGTCATCAAAATAGATAAAACTGCCTATAACCTTAGAACTGGTACAAGTTGTGATACAAGTCAGTTAGCACATGTGAGTACTTTTGCTGTTATGAGTATGGTCTAAGCCTAAACCAGTCATCTAAAGTATAAAAAGATACTTTGGATTTCCATCTAAATAAATGGAAAAAATTACAGCTAGTGGGTTCACATTAGACATTTATCACTGCAAGAACTTGACAGTTAGCTCATCACTTCCTCATTTTATGAGTTGATGAATCAGATCTGTGAGATAAAAATATGTGTTAACATGCAAATATTATTTATCTGTACATAATATCTTCAGAGTGATTATATCTTTTTTCAGTTAACATGATAAGTTGTTAATTACTTTTTCCAGTATAATGTTTTGGAAAGTGGAGTGATTAAGAAGACTTACTGCTGTGGTATTTATAGGTTGTGTTTGTAGTTTGATCCTTTTAGAAGGAGTTCATATGGATGCTAACGTGTTCATAATTTGTCATGTTTCTTGCTTATCCACATGGTCAGATTCTTTTGTCTCAGTGATGCTGCTTACCAAGAGGCTTCCTGTCAGTGACAGAGTAAGGGCCTTCAAGTGAGGTATTAAAAAAATAAGTACAGGAGACAATCTCCATTCATTTTAGGGAAACAAAAGATGAAAGGTAGATGCAGGCAACACCTCTAATCAAGACACAGTCCTCGTTAAGCTGATGGGTTGGAAAAGTAGAATGTGCACATAGTTTTACTTGTGACAGAACTCTTTTGCTTCTGGGCTTTGACAGCATCAGCCAACAAGCAAATCCAAACCTTTTCCATTATAAAGTCACAAAGAGTACAGTCTATGGTGAGCGCAGGTGTTAGAAACCTTCCAACATTGTGTGAGAATAGCTAGTGCCCTGGTTGTTGAAATGATTAAAAGTTTCCCTCTGTGTTGATTTGGATAGGCATCTGAGGTGTGCAGAGCAGGTTGTCTTGCATTTTGCAAAAGAGCTGTGTGTGCAATGATTTAAAGCAGTAATCTGTGGAGTGAGATTTCTATGAAAAATTAAAGCCCCCTCCCTGTTTATTTACAGGAAGTATGAGGGGTTTTGTTCACAGCTTATCTACACTAATATAAGCCTTCCTCCCTCTCGTTTTTTTCTGGTTAATCATCTATTTCCTGTGCCAAAATTATTTGTTGATGTTTCCTGTTATTCCCAAAAAACAGTGGAAAGGAGAGCTGGGGCCAGGTTTTTTTTATAACTGGGTCACACTCTCTAGCACATTACATTGTTTAACAAGGGGTGCTATGGGATATTTGGTCTGATCTATTTAGTAGTTGTTATTGGTAGATTCTGACTCAGAAACAGGGAGTCAAAACACACATAACAGTTCTCATGAACTGCCAGACAACTCAGCTTCTTCTGTGCTCTATTTATTTTATTAGTCTCTTTTTACCCTGTTTGTACTTGTTCAATGCTATTTTCTTGGACTCTTAATTCTTCTCTCTCCTACTATTTTCTCCTTACTAAAAGTAAAAATAAGGATTGTAGGAGACAACAGCCCCATCTATCTTCCTTAGAAGTTTCTTACAACAGGCATATTTCTTAGTTGCAATTTCTCATTTATATGACTGTACTTGTGGGAACATTTAACAGGAGCCACACTCTGAGATAGACAAATAGCAGACTATCACTGCTGTTTAATAAAACCAATGGGTATCCATTTTCTGAACTGTACAGGGGACAACACTCTTAGGGAGATGAATTAATTATATCTGCATATGACATGGAGACATGGCCTAATGACACTTTAGATTTTGACTCCCTTAAAGTTTGCATTCCTTCTGAGTAGAAATAACAGAAAACAAAAATGGTAAACTAATATATATGAACTTACTATTTATCTATTTTTAATGGATATATTATACTAGTAGCTGAATCTTTATAGAAGCACTACTCTATGATACACGCATATGTTGTATTTATATACATTTATTTCTTCACATTTTGATCATTAAAATTACACAAATTGCCCAAATGATATAGCCACAAAGGCAGAGAGAACAAAACCTGGTATCACCCAGGTCTAGTTAGTATTCTCTCTCTCTCTCTCTCTCTCTCTCTCTCTCTCATTTTTTAAGCCATAGAACCCAAGACAAGTACTCTAAACAACCACAGTCTAGCCACTTTTTGCATCATTGCTTTTTCCTGATATCTGTTAGATCATACTCATATTATCTGACTAGCATATATTTTTAAATGCTTTTTAAATGCTCCACCTTACTTTTTCCAGGCATAAAACTTGTCTGACCTCAGCAGGAGAGAATGCCCTTAGTCCTGTTGGGACTCGATGAGTTGATACCCCTTTGAAGTCTCCCATTCTCTTAGAAGGAAAGGGGAATGGAGGTAGGGGGCATGAGGGTTGGACCAGGAGGAAAGGAGGGAAGGACCTGGATTCAGGCTATAAAGAGATTAAGTTAACAAATAAATGGGAAAAAGTCTTCCCAGAAAAAAAAACTTAAATGGAATTAAATAACTGAAATATATAGATGCTAGGGAAGCCATGTGAATATAGTGCTTATTAAATGGCACATAATTAGGATGATATAAACTATATTTCTAATAGCTAGCAGGGATAATTGATTTTTTATTTTAGTGGCCATGAAAATGTCCAGATTCTGTTTCCTGGTGTCATTCTCAGCATCTTTGGTTCATTAAATCTGTAGCAAGCTATGAAATGTATTTCAATACAGCGTACCCAAAGGATGTGAATACAGGATGTCCTCAGATAACTTGGTGATAAGGTCTGATTAGTGCTGGGTACCAAGGACAAATAAGGCTATGTTTTCCATATTCACACTGTGCAAAGTTTTAATGTCTTAAATTTTGTGTACTTTCTTTCACAATTCAATTTTATAAGGGAACCTTCTGATGTTTTGGAACCCACTAGTTTTCTGAGTATTTTATCATTATTAAACTGATTTTTATTATAAATGGAAAGCAAATAAAGACAGAAAGAATCAACACACAGCACCAGTAGTGCACTGCATGATTTTAATGGCTTAGATGATTGTGTGTGTGTGTATGTGTGTATGTATGCATGTGTGAGTACATGTGAGTATATGTGTGCATATGTGTGCCTGTGAGTGTCTGTTTATATATGTGTTTGAGTGTGTTGGTTAATTTTATTTCAACTTGACACAAGGTAGAGTCACTGGAGAAGAGGGATCCTCAATTGAGAATATGCCTCCATAAGATCTGACCATAAGTAAGCTTATTCTCTACCTGTGGGTCATGACCCCTTTAACAATCCCCTACTCCCCAAAATATTTATATTATAATTTCTAACAGTGGCAAAACTACAGTTATTAAGTAGCAATATGGTTCACTCACCACAATATGAGGAACTGTATTAAAAGGTCTCAGCATTTGGAAGGTTAAGAGCCATTGTTGAAGGCATTTTCTTAATTGATGATTGATATAGGAGGGCCTGGCTATTTTGAGTGGAACCACCCCTGAGAAGGTACAGGTGGTCCTGGGCTCTATGAGAAAGAAGGCTGAGCAATCCATGGGAAGCAGGCCAGTAAGAAGCACCCCTCCATGGCCTCTGCATCAGCTACTGTCTCCAGGGACCTGCCCTATTTCAATTCTTGTCCGGAATTCCTTCAATGATGGACAACAATGATGTATAAGTGTAAGCTAAATAAATTCTTGTTCTCTAAGGTGCTTTGGACATGGTGCCTCATCACAGAGATAGTAACCCTAAGTAAGACAGTGAGTGTCTGTGTATATATGTACGTGTGTGTGTGTGTGTGTGTGTGTGTTTGTATGTGTATGAGAGTGTGTATATGAGAGAAAGTGTGTGTATGTAAGTATGAGTTTATACATATGTGTGCATTAGCTAATGTGAAGATTACATGATTGGTGTAATTTTTCCACTCATATAAAGAAACTCTAAGTTAAGTATAATACCAAGAATCTCAGTCACGGGACATTTTAGCAAATATATTCAGTTACAGGAAAAGTAGTATGAATTTGGGAAATCCTGAGTCAGAAAAATTGTCGCTGAAGCTAGAATGTGTGTCCTGTTTTATAAGGTTGTTAGTTAGGTCAGGATATGCAGGAATATTGTCATAAACAGACAAGTGATTAGATATTCATAAGTGGCTGCTCAGTATTTACCTGTACTATCTATATACATACTGATTTATGAAAAGAGGACTTATCATAGGAGAGTCAATGAACAGACCCATTTCTAGAATGGTCTATTTTATTAGCATAACTCATGCTATGTTGACTGGAAAGCAACACAGACCTTAGAAACATCAGCGGTTTCAGTCTATTTTGGTTGTTAAGGAACCACTACAAATCAGGTGATTATGAGCAAAACAATTTTATTTCTTTTCATTGGAAACACTGGAAATTTAAGCCTCTAAAGGGGATTTTGAATAAAGGACTCTGTTGTTATCACAATGGTGAGAGAAGCAGAAAATCGCCCTTGAACTTCTTTAATAAGAAATTAATTCTATTTCTGATTCCCATCTTATGATTTGATTACCTTCAACAAGCCTTCCTCTTAATTCACTAGATTAAGAGGATCTAGTGAATTCACTAGATTTGAATATATGAGTTGGGGTGAGACATAAACATTCAGACCAAAGCACCCTGGATTCCACAATAGAGAATATAGTTGAACTAGAACAGTGAAAAAAAATCACAAATGTTAAAGATGGCAGCGCCTAACACACATCTTATTTGATCAGCAGAACAGCAGTGATTATTCAACAACCCAAGGACCAATTTGAGAGCCACAAAACATCAACACTGGTGACCCACAGGTGAGAGAAATCCAAATTTTGTGGAGCACAGTTGTGTCTGGCCTCAGCCCACTGGGCAAAACTACAAAGTCCCTGGTCCCCACAGAAATAGGTGCACAGCCTGCAAAGGCTAGCACCACATGTCTGGCTAACGGGCACTCCCTAGTGCATAGAACTAGCTTGAGTCTGCAAAATCACCAATGTCTGTGGGTTCTAGCACTGAACAGACTCCACAGTTGGGATCACAAGCAGATCTGATCTCAGGTCTTCCAGCAAAACCACAGAGAGACCTCCTGTGTTCCTAAGAATCTGAGGCAGGCCTGAAGAACCCAAAACATCTGGTGAGCAGACTGCTCTTGAACACCCTAGTGAACAGAACTAGCTTGAGACTGCAAAATCACCAGTGTCTGAGGGTTCTAACATTGAGCAGACCCGACAGTCGACATCACAAGTGGATATGATCTCAGGTCTCCCAGAAAAGAAAACCAGAGACAGAGAGCTTCTAGGTTCCTAAGCAGTTCCTGCACATCCATGCGACCCCACATGCCTGTCTGGTGTGCAGCTCTTCAACACCCTGTGGCACAGAACTAGTTTGAGACTGCAAAATCTCCAGAGTCTGAGGGTTATAGCACCAAGCAGACCCCACAGTCAGAAACACTAGTGGATCTGACCTCAGCTCTCCCAGCAAATCCACAGAGAGTTCCGAGGTCCAACCAGGCACTGGGCATATACTCCAATCAGAGACGTCACAATGGGAAGAAGTCAATGTACGTACTCTGGTGCCTCATATTTGACCATGTCCCTTGGAGGGGGAGATCTGGTGGCACTCAGAGGAAGGATAGCAGGTTACCAAGAAGAGACTGATGCCCTATGAGCATATACAGGGGGAGGAAATCTCCCTCAGGAACATTCATAGGGGAGGGGAATAAGGGGAAAACAGGAGGGAGGGAAGAATGGGAGGATACAAGGGATGGGACAACCATTGAGATGTAACAAGAATAAACTAATAAAAAATTAAAAAGAAAAGAACTCAAGCAACAATCCTCAGGGCCATTTGATACCACCAGAAACTGAAACAGGCAGTCCAACCACCACAACATAACCTGGAGATACTATATCAACTGATACATAAGAGAAGGATTTCAAATCTGAGGGTATGAAAATGCTAGAGTCCTTAAAGGAGGAAGGTAAATACCTCAAACTAATCAGGAATATACAAAGAAAGAAATGCACAAATCACTTGAAGAAACTACAGTCACATGGGAGAAAGAAATGAGTAAAAGTTTTCATGACCTAAACCAGGAGATATAAGCTATGAAGAAAACACAATTTGAGATAATCCAGGAAGCAGAAACCTGAGAGAAGTGGACAGGATCTACAGACACAAGCATGACCAACAGAATTCAAGAGATGGAACAATTAATGTCAGAGATAGAAGATATGACCGAAGAAATGGATACAGCAGTCAAAGAAAATACTAAATATAAAAATCTAAAAAGTTGCGACACTATGAAAAGACCAAACCTAAGAATCATAGGGATAGAAGAAAAAGAAGACTTCCAACTGCAAGGCCCACAAAATATTCTCAGCAAAATTATGGAAGAAAATGTCCCTAACCTAAAGAAAGAAATGCCCATAAACATACAAGAAGCATACAGAATTCCAAATATATGGTACCAGAAAAGAAAATTCTCCCATCACATAATAATCAAAACACTAAACATACAGAACAAAGAAAGAATATTAAAAGCTGCAAGAGAAAAAGGCCAAGTCACATATAAATGCAAATCTATCAGAATTACACCTGACTTCTCAACAGAGACTATGAAAGCCAGAAAGGCCTGGACAGAAGTCATGCAGACACTAAGAGACCAAAGATGCCAAACCAGACAACTATATTGAGCAAAGCTTTGAATCACCATAGATGGAGAAAAGAAAATATTCCATGACAAAACCAAATTCAAAAAGTACCTAACCACAAATCCAGCTCTACAGAAGATTCTAGAAGGAAAACTCCAACCAAAGGAGGGTAATTTTACACAGGGAAACAACGGAAATGAATAACCCCACACCCACAAAAACAAAAGAAAGGAAGCTCATACACACACACAAACACACACACACACACACACACACACACACACACACACACACACACAATCTACTACTACCAACATCAAAATAATAGGAAGCATTAACCACTGGTCATTAACATCACTCAACATCAATGGCCTAAACTCCCCAATGAAGATCAGGCTAACAGAATGGATGCAAAATAGGACCCATCAATCTGCTGCATATATGAAACACACTTCAGCAATAAAGAAAAACATTACCTTAGAGGAAAGGGCTGGAAAAAGGTATTCTAAGCAAATGGACCAAGGAAACAAGCTGCAGTAGCCATTTTAGTATCAAATAAAATAGAGTTTCAACCAAAACTAATCAAAAGGGATGGGGAAGGACATTTCATACTCATCAAAGGAAAAATACACCAAGATGATGTCTCAATTCTGAACATCTATGCCCCAAATACAGGAGCGCCCATGTTCATAAAAGAAACATTACTAAAGCATAAATCGCACATTGAACTCCACACTTTAATAGTGGGGACTTCAACACCCCACTCTCACCAATAGATACATCATCCTGGCAGAAACTAAATGGAGAAACATTGAAACTAATAGACGTTATGAACCAAATGAACCTAACTGAAGTATACAGAACTTTTCACGGAAACTAGAAAAAATTCTCCTTTTTCTCAGCACTTCATGGAACCTTCTCAAAAATCAATCTTATAAGTCACAAAGCACACCTCAACAGATACAAAAAGATCAAAATAATTTCTTGCATCCTATAAGACCACCATGGATTAAATCTGGATCTCAACAACAACAAAAACAACAGAAACCCTACAAACTCATGGAAACAGAACAACTCCCTACTCAATGATATCTGGGTAAGGCATGAAATTAAAAAAAATAAAAAAATATAAAGCTTCCTAGAATTCAATGAATCCAAAGGCACAACATACCCAAACATATGGGACACAATGAAAGCAGTGCTAAGAGGAAAAGTCAAAGCACTAAGTGCCTTTATAAATAAATTAGAGAAATCTCATATTACCAACTTAACAACACACCTGAAAGCTCTAAAACAAAAAGAAGCAGACTTACCAAAGGGGAGTAGATGGGTGGAAATCATCAAACTCAGGGCTGAAATCAATTAAACAGAAACAAAAAGAACAAAGAACAATTCAAAGAATCAACAAAACCCAGAGCTGGTTTTTTTTTTTGTTGTTTGTTTGTTTTAGAAAATCAACAAGATAGACAAATCCTTAGCCAAATTAACTAAAAAGCAAAGGGAGAGTAATCAAATCAACAAAATCAGAAATGAAAAAGGAGACATAACAGACAATGAGGAAATCCAAGGAATCATTAGGTCATACTTGAAAAGCCTATGTAGTACAAAATTTGAAAACCTAAACGAAATGGACAATTTTCTTGATAGATATCAACTACTAAAATTGAACCAAGTTCAGGTAAACAAATTAAATAATCCTATATCTCCTAAGGAAATTGAGGAAGTCATCAAAATTCTAACAACAACAACAACAACAACAACAACAACAACAACAACAACAATGCCCAAGCTGGATGGTTTAAATGCAGAATTCTACAAGACCTTCAAAGAAGAGCTAATACCAATCCTCTTTAAACTTTTCCACAACACAGAAACAGAAGGAACAATACCAAATTCATTCATGAGGCCACAGTCACCTTGATACCTAAACCACAAAAAGACTCTACAAAGAAAGAGACGTTCAGACCAATTTCTCTTATGAACATTTACACAAAAATACTCAATAAAATACTCTCAAACTAAATCCAAAGATACACCAAAAATATTTTTCACCATGACCAAGTATGCTTCATGCTTGCAGGGGTGTTTCAATAAATGGAAATCCATCAATGTAATCCATCATATAAGTAAACTGAAAAAAAAAAACCACACAGTCATCTCCTTAGATGCAGAAAAAATCATTTGACAAAATCCAACACCCACTCATGTTTAAAGTCTTGGAGAGAGCAGGAATACAAGGCACAAACCTCAACATGACAGGAAGCATATAGCCAACATGAAACTAAATGGAGAGAAATATATCAATTCCACTGAAATCAGGGACAAGACAAAGCTGTCTACTCTCTCCATATCTCTTCAAAATAGTACTTAACATTCTAGAGGAATAAGACAACTCAAGGAGATGGAGGGAATACAAATAGGAAAGGAAGAAGTCAAATTATCACTATTTGTGGGTGACATGATAGTATACATAAGTGATCCTAAAAATTCTACCAAGGAACTTCTGCAGCTGATAAACACCTTCAGCAAAGTGACTAGATACAAAGTCAACTAAAAAAACCCAGTAGCCCTGCTCTATACAAATGATAAATAAGCTGAGAAAGAAATTAGGTAAACTACACCCTTCACGGTATAAAATATCTTGGTGTGATTCTAACCAAACAAGTGAAAGTCTTGTATGAAAAAAACTTCAAGTCTCTAAAGAAAGAAATAGAATAACATATCAAAAGATGGAAAGACTTCTCATGTTGGTGGATCAGGAGAATAAACATAGTAAAAAGGTCCGTCTTACCAAAGGCAATTTATAGATTCAATGCAATTCCTATTAAATTTCCAAGACAATTCTTTACAGACCTTGAAAGATCAATTCGCAACTTCATATGGAAAAATAAAAAACCCAGAATATTTAAAACAATCCTGTACAATAAAAGATCTTTGAGCGGAATCTCCATCCTATATCTCAAGCTGTATTATAGAACAACAGTAATAAAAACAGCATGGTGCTGGTTTGGAAATATGCTGGTTGACCAGTGGAATAGAATAGATGTCCCAGAAATAAAAACACACATCTATGGACATTTGATTTTTGACAAAGAAGCCAAATCCATACAATGGAAAAAAGATAGCATCTTCAACAAATGGTGCTGGTCTAATTCATGGCTTCATGTAGAAAAATGTAAGTAGACCCATATTTATCACCATGCACAAAACTAAAGTCCAAATGGATTAAAGACCTCAGCTTAAAACCGGAAATCCTAAATCTGTCAGAAGAAAAAGAGGGGAAGAGCCTTGAACTCATTGGCACAGGAGACAACTTCCTGAACAGAATACCAATAGCTCAGGCTCTAAGATCAACAATTAATATATGAGAACTCATGAAACTGAAAGGCTTCTGTAAGGCAAAGGAAATAATCAACAGAAAAAACCTGCAGCCTATAGAATAGAAAAGATCTTCACCAAACCTACATCTAACAAAGGCTAATATCCAAAATATATAGAGAACTCAAGAAATTAGACACCAATAAGCCAAATATCCCAATTAAAAAATAGGAAACAAAATTTTCAATAGAGGAATATTGAATGGCTGAGAAATACTTAAAGAAATGCTCAACATCCCTAGTCATCAGCAAAAAACAACTCAGAACAACTCTGAAATTCCATCTTAGACCTATCCAAATGGCTAAGATAAAAACCTCAGATGAAAACACATGCTGGTGAGGATGTGGAAGAAGGGAAACACTTCTCCATTGCTGGTGAGAGTGCAAACTTGTACAACAACCTTGGAAATCAATCTGGCACATTCTCAGAAAATTGGGAATAGTTATACCTCAAGACCCAGCCATACCAATCCTGGGAATATACCCTAAAGAGGGTACACCACACAACAAGATCATTTGCTCAACTATGTCCATAGCAGCCTTGTTTGTAATAGCCAGAATCTGGAAATAACCTAGGTATCCCTCCATTGAAGAATGGATTAAGAAACTGTGGATCATTTACACAATGGAATACTATTCAGCTGTCAAAAACAAAGAAATCTTGAAATTTGCAGGAGAATGGATGGAACTAGAGACGATCATCCTGAGTGAAGTAACTCAGACCCAGACAGACCCACATGGCATATTCTCACTCATAAGCAGATAATAGCCACTTAATTCGGGCTAACCACATTACAATACAGAGACGGATATGCTAACCAAGGTCCATGTAGGATGTGGACCTAGACCTCCTGCCCAGATATAGTAGATAGGTAGCATAGTCTCTATGTGGGTTCCACAGTATGTGAACTAGGGAATACTTCTGACATTGATTCCAGCCTCCTAATGTTGTTCACTTCTATCCTGGTGAGGTGGCCTTGCTGGGCCACAGAGGAAGAGGTTACAGGTAGTACATAAGGACACTGCATAAGCTGAGGTCAGATGTTTATGGAGGAGAGCTCCCCTTGCTAAGGGCTAGGGGAGGGAAGGAAAGGGGATGAGGTAGGGAGTGGGATCGGGAGGTGATGAGGAAGGGAGCTGCAATCAAGATATAAAGAATTAGAATTGTAGAACAAGCAGGTAACTTATATTGCTAATCCCACTGCATGGGAATAGCTCTGAGACTGGCTGAGATACAAACGTCTATGCATAGACAAGGCTTCATGTTGGTCACAGATTATCTGTGACTTATTAGAGGCCATTCTTAGTATGGCACGAAGGAAGATTTGCAGATGTTTTACTTCTCATACAATGAGCACAGAATTAGCTTTAATTGTTCTGTGCATCCCACACATCTCATACAATTATAATGTTATAACAGTATAAGGTTTGTGAGAAATTATGTTTTCAGAACAAAAGAACTGGACACTAACGCTGGATCAGACCTGACAGGATTCATTCCTCTCAGCATGCTGAATGCTGACATCCTGCATCCTCCATGTTCCAGCCCCAGGTGCCTCAGTTGCTGTTACCCATCAAAACAGGACAGCTTCTAGGACAGCATTGTAGAAAGCTTCTGATCCCAATTGGTCCAGCATTGCAGACTGTTCCACACAGGACTCATACTAAACCTGGAATTTCTCAGCATTTATAAAGTGGACCACAAATGCTATTCCTAGGTTGTTTAATCATTTCCCCCAATTTTATTTGGGCCCCTACAAAGGTATTATTTGTCCTAAATCAGCAGGAAGAAACTTTAAGAGAAGGACATCCCATTTCCTTTAAAAGGGGTTGGGTAGGGTTTTGTTTGCTTTCTTGGTCTACAGATGCTTATTTTCATTGGGAGTTGGTTATGAGTTATTGTTTGTCTTATACAGACAGAAAACTACGTTGGACTCAGAGACATCTCTCTTTTCCCATATCTTTCTTTTGGGTTATAGAAATATAGAGGGAGGATAGAAAAAAAAGTAGGTTATTGAATCTACTCCTCAACTCAACGCCTTAACTTGTTACTCACAAATAAGGTTATTTTTAATTCATTGCTATAGAATATTGTATATTGATGCAAAATAAGTATAATTCTGGTACATTGGTATCAAATTCAAATATAAGGTTATTCTTCAAACACATGTATATTTCTACTCTAATATGAGGTATTGTACCCATACAACTCAGTTATAATACAAGGTTTACTTCCAATACCTTGAAAGTGGGGCTGCAGCCTATTTAGGATAATTATGCAATACAAGCTAATTGTTAGCTGAACAAATCATGGTTATGTCAAGTACTAGTCTAATTTTATCACAAGAATATATATCCTAGGTCTAACAGATTAAATATGATTCTATAGATATATATGGTAAAATAGTTAAATAAGGTCTTCAAAAGCCTCAGAGACCTACAGAATGTGGCATTTAAAGATGTTTTTACAAGACAAGCTAACTCCTGGCAACACCCAGCCTACCTCAAAGAGGATAATGAGCATCAAAGAACTTCATTATGGAGATGGCTTCAAATGTGGCAAACAAGCCACTGGGCAAGATGTCCTCATTTCTACCACAGACAGAATTCTGTTTAAAAAAGGGCAAGCTTGGATGCAGGCAGAAAGCGAAAATCTGCCAAGACAGGGTAAACAAGTCCTCAATAGTTCCTGCCTCACAAGCCATTTAATTTACCATGTTATCCTTACCACTGCTATTTGGAGCTAAGTAAACCTTTTATTTTATATATCAATTGTCTAAAATGTTTCATTATAGTGATAAATTGTTGCCTAACACACTTGTTATTTACACATTACATGAAAAATAGAAAGCTTTTCTAAAGAGCATACTGAGTGAATTAATTATGTCAGCCAATATCATGGAATAGGAGAACTGCTAAAGTTTATTCAAATGGTTTGTGCTCCTTTGGCCTTCTTGGCCCTACAATTTTTCTGTTCTTCACATTCATTTTATGCTTTTACATAATAAATAGAAGCATTTGTGCTAGTGGGGCTTTGGCATAAAGGTCTCTGTTGTTATCTGTTTTAATCAGTTGGGGGGAAAGCAAGGTAGCAGAATCAGTTAGGATGCTCATATTTCTTGTTATTATTATTCATTTTATTCTTTGTACTCTTCATTTCATTTTTTATTTTAAATTTCAAATAGTGTAATGTTAGTCAGTATGTGGTAGACATAGAATTCTAATTTTGACACAAATGGCCAGCCAAGATGAACATTTGTGATTAAGTCCCTTGTAGGCACATTGGAGTCAAACTTGAGAAAGCAATTTGAGATAAAAGCAGAGACTGCTAGTTGAATATGACAGCTATCTAGAAAATGAAAAGATAAGTTACAGGGAAGACATCCTAGGTGGTAACAATAACCCAGACCTTGTTGCAATGAACTTATTATTTAAATTAGGGTATTCATAGGCTTTATGCTGAAAAGCTTAAATATGACTATCTTTCTAAGAAATGCTCTGTTCTGATGTCATCGAGGAAACACGAAAATAAAATCATTGCAGCTTCTGGGAGTGAAAGTATATGACTTCAATTCCACCATTAGGGAGGCAGAGACCGGTGGATCTCTGTGAGTCTGAGGACAGCCTGGTCTACAAAGTGACTCTAGGACAGCCAAGGCTATACAGAGAAACCCTGTCTCGAAATACAAAACAAAACAAAATCATTGCAGCTGAAACAAGTAACCCATTAATTTGTAATGTGCCTAAAAACACCAGTCTTAGGATTGACCCCAATAATAGAAGAATTGCTACGAATGAAAATGATCCCTAGACTCATGACACTATTGGGAGGTGTAATCTTGTTGGAGCACCTGTGGCTTTATTGGAGAATATGTGTCGCTGGGGATGGGCTTTGAAGTTTTAAGTGCTCAATGCAGGCCCAATTTTACTCTTTCTGCTGCATGCCAATCCAGGTGTAGAACTTTCATCTACCTCTCCAGCACAATGTCTTCCTGCATAACCCCATGTTTCCCACCATGATGGCAATGGATAAAACCTCTGAATCTGTAAGCAAGCCCCCAATTAAATAACTTCCTTTATAAGAGTTGCCATGGCCATAGCACTTTTTCACAGCAATAGAAACCCCAAGACAGTTCCCAAAATGGGATAAAATTTGAAAAGAGGAAAATATAATAACTTTGGTAATTTATGCACAACTTCTGATTTCAAATGTTCATAAACCATATGCCCATAAACGAAACAGTAGAAAATAAAAAACAGAAGTTTTTTGTTTATTAAATTAAAACCTTTTTTATTCTGAGTGTTACAACAGCAAAACTTTTATGTGTAAAATTATCTAATAAGTTTTAGTAGTCTTTTTCACTTCTGGGATAAGACACCATTGTCACTACACATAAAAATACACATTTTATAGAATTATATATGAATATCATGGTTGTCTTATTGCTATTATAAAACACCGCAACTAAAAGCAACTTGGTAAGTAAAAGTCTTACGTCATCTTACATCTTGAAACCCATCATTCAGAGAAGTCAGGACAGGAACTCAAGTCAGGCACATACTGGGGGAGCCTGAAAATGAGACCATTGAGGAGTCCCACTTACTGGCTTACACCTATTGGCTTGATGAGCTTGCTTTTTTATAGTACCCAAGACCAGCCCTCAATGGTAGTACTAACCATAGTGAATTGGCCCCTGCTTATTAATTATCAACCAAGAAAATATACCACTGGCTTGCCCA
Organism: Acomys minous; assembly: GCF_964271855.1. Lineage (NCBI taxonomy): Eukaryota > Metazoa > Chordata > Mammalia > Rodentia > Muridae > Acomys > Acomys minous. The sequence goes on along the minus strand of NC_140488.1, from coordinate 86,655,933 downwards.
TAGGCCAATCTGTTGGAGACATTTCATCAATTGAGGTTCCTTCTTCCAGATGACTTCAGTTTGTGTTAAGATGATGTGAAACTAGTAAGCAAAATGGCTTATACTACCTCATTTTTTTGTTAATTGGGAAGTTTTGGTGTTCATCAAAATGGCTATTGTTACTAGATATGAAGTTCTCATTTATTCTGTTTCAGTTTCTACTTGTAGTAGGCAAACTAACAGTCTCCCAAAGATATCTATATAGGAATGTCCTATAACCTATAAATGTGCTACTTTATATAGGAAATGTGTTTTGATGCTGTAATCAGTACTAAGGACTAAGGGTAAACTATAGTTTATCTTGATGATATTCATTTAATCACATAAGTCCTCAAGAGCAGAGTCTGTCCTGTGATCAGAAGAGAGAGATACAAAGGAAGAAGAAAGGTCAGAGACATATGACACTAGTGGTTTTGAATATAGAGAAGGGAATGAGTAACCAAAGAGTAACAGTAGCCTGTGGCATCGGAAAAAGGCAAAGAAATGTTTAACTCAGAGGTTCTTTACATTTCAATATTGCTCAAACCTTGATTTTTATCTCACTGAGACATGGACCTGAATTCTGCCCTACTGAATAAAAAAACGGTGCATATGTGTTGTGAGTGAACAAAAGTGTGATCCTTTGTTACACTACTATAAGAATGTGCTAACTTCTGTCAGTAGATAAGTTTGAAACAGTCCATATTTCTAGAATTCCAAGAGCTCCTGCCTTTTTATACATGTGCTTATTTCTTTATAGCATATCGAGCTGTGATTTGATCTGGTTGACTTTTAAATGAAATAGAAAAAAACAAGTGTCATCAATATGAAATATAGGGTCCTGGTATAGAGCAATGGGCCTAATTTAAAGTGAGGTAATGAGTTCTAGCCATGTGAATTGGAGACGACTGGAAAATCTTTTTGTGATCTTTAGTCATTATAATCAACTTGACCAGATTAAAAATAACCTAGGAGATTGTGTGTCTGTAAAGATATTACGAGAAGAATAAAGGTGAGAAAGATTATCTGAATGTACTTGACACCATTCCTTGAGCTGGGAGCATGGAAAAAATAAAAAGGATAAAAGAAAAAAAAAAGAAAACAAGAGTATGTTGGCATTATCCGTTGCCCTCTCTTTCTGCCGTGACCTTGGGGACATGATGGACTAAACATCTGAAACCATGAACTAAAATAAGCCTTTCATTTAAGTGTCATAGTCACAGCAGTTCAAGACTGCTAAAAGAGACACTGGCACCAAAAAGTAGCCATATCTACTAATTGTATCTAATATCTTCCATTAGTAATCTTCCTAAATTGAACATGACTAGCTGTTTTTTAATATAGTCTCTCTACATCACCATACTAGTTACTCCTTATCTAATTCATCACTGTCAAAATAGTTTCTGTCACATTCATACAAAGAATCTGCCAAGGAAACAATGCTTATATTTGGTAACCTACCCATGATGCGCTGACTCGTATTTCCTATATTTGCTCTACTCAAAGCACCTCATGCATCCCCTTTGAGATCAAGTTCTTATTGTGTTTATGTAGCCTCTTCCACTTCACAACTTTTTGTTACTCTTTTTAGTTCAACTAAATGAATGATTCTCAAATTATTCACAGTAATTACAGATGTCCCTAGTTATATATGGAATAGCAGCTAGTGTTATATCCTTCTTATAATCAATGAAAATGTATGATAGATGGATAGCCAATTCACTACACTAATTCTTGGTTTTAATGGTCTTATTCTAAGTCAGAGTCCAAAATCAGACTCTTAATTCTGCTGAGACAGAGTGCTCACAAATCTTGTCTCAGCTTTAATTGTCCTACCATAACTTATAGAGCTTCTTCTGGTGATTACTATTTTGCTGCTCATGGACAGTATTCTCACCAAATCAGTACTGTAAGTTGCTCTCTGACCTCTTTATGCATGTTGTGGTACGCATATGCCCACTTACATATATAAATTAAATAAAAATGTAATAAAAAGGTTAATGTTAGTAGAAAGTATAAGTAATGAAATAGTCACTATTTTTGTCCAGTAATTTTTATCCAACTAATCCTTCAGTAGTCTTGAATTAAACTATAAGCAAACAAGAGGAAGTACAAGGTCAACTTTCTGTTCTCTGCTGGCTAGCTGCTTGATATATGTATTAATTCAGTGAATGTTTGAAATCACTAATACTAAATAAGCGCCATCTTCGTGTTATACATTGCATTCATCATTAAAGCAGAGATCTGGCCAGAGAGATGATGGTTGAGATTCACTATTATAAGGCTCTTCCAGTCTTTTATGAAAAATAATTCCAAGTCATCTGCAAGTATATCCACTGAATATAACAAAACATAAGATAAACCAAATATATCTACAAAAATAAAACTGAACATGACCAAGACCAATTTTAAAAAAATTGCAAAGTGTCTTGGGAACTCTTGTCAGATAGAATAATTACAAGATCTTTAAAATTTGTACTTTCTTTTTATGATACAATCTTCTCAAGGTCAAATGAAACAAAATGTCAACTATCATGTAGTATCACAGTTCAGTTGCAAAGGCAGAGATATTTGTTCATTGAACTTAAAAGTAACAGGACTATACTTTGATGAATGTCACTAAAAAGAGATATTTACTTTGTAATGAATTTGCACCTAGTTGTCAGTTAATTTGTTTTTTGTTTCCATGGCCAGTAATTTGTAGTGTTTGTACTAACAGAGGACATAATGCTATATAAATGTTCAAAATTCTAATCAGTTGTATTAGTTAGGTATTCAGTTTTTCAAACACACCCAAATAATAAAATAGTCACATTTTAAACAGTCTTTTGTGATTAATTGAATTGAATGAATGAGTTCAAATGGAATTTCTGATCATGGCGGATCATAGTATATGATATGCTAGCTAGATGTTGCTTCAAAAGTTGTAGTATATGACTCCAGGTACTGGCTAACCAGTTAAGGAAGTATTTCCTGGGGAAGACAATTTTCTCCTACTCTCAGCATTCCTTACTTTCCTGTGCATTTTTGTCTAGGGCTGGGGCATCATGAGTTTTTCCCCTTCCATGTTACCATGTCTGTTACCATTACTTATAACAACAACAAAAAGGAAGGATGGAAGGAAAAGATGATGTGGACTGTATGAGTTTGTGAGGGGTATGTATATGGGATGAGTTAGAGGGAGGCAAAGGAAAACAGGAAAGATATAATTATATTTTAATTTCAAATAATAATTATTAATGCCAGAGTAAATTTGTTACACTTTCAGTGCTGGAATCTCAGGAATTGTTATCTAAAAAATGTTCCAGGTAGAAAAATGTGTTCTCAAAACAGATTTTTATTTTTACTTTTTTACATTGATATATATTTTTATTATTATAGACAAATATAATAAACTACCTATAGAAAGAAGAACCATGAAACAATCAGGAATTATATAAATGTTACATCCTTAGTGTTTTGGCTATTTGTATTTGGCAGCCTTGGAGAAAATATCTTTCCTATCTTGGAGAGTCTAAAATTCTGAATGTAAATCAATATCTATCATATCTCATCTTTATCAACTTAAAACACCTATCTATACCTAACTTGTATTTGTATGTTGTTATTTGTTGTTTATCTGGACACATTTATACTTCTAGAACAAAATTCTGGATGCTGAGTAATTTATAAACGACAAAATTTATTTCTCACTTCTCCAGAGGCTGGTAAATTCAAGATAGTAGCAATGAGAAGTTTTCTGTCTGAATATATGCCAGGAACATCCTTCATATAGCACCTTAACCATTGTATCCTGACATAGCAGAAAGGACAGAATGGACTAGAAAGTCCCTTCAATGTTTTTATTACTTAGTAGACACCTAAAGGATATAGCTCTTAATATTATCACACTGGAAGTAACTTTCAACATATGAATCTTTTTTAAGGAGAGAAGACATTTAGACTGTAAGAGGATTCTGAAACATTTTCTTATCAATTTTATTTTATATATTTGCTTTACATACAGATCAAAGCTACATCCCTCCTCTCCTCCTGGCCCCACCCTTCTTCCTGGCCCCACTCCTCCTCTCTCTTCCCTCATTCCCTTGTTTACTCCTCAGAAAAGAGGATTCTCCCTCCGCCCCCTAACCCACCAATCCACTCCTGCACATCAAGTTGCATCAGGACTAAGTGCATCCTCCTCTACTTAGGCCAGGCAAATCAGCGTCACTAGGGAGTCCTGATGGAAAAGCAGGCCATAGAGTCCATGTCAGAGACAGCCCATTCTCCCCTTACTAGGGAACCCACATGAAGACTAAGAAGGCCATCAGCTGTGTATGTGTAGGGGGCATAGGTCAAGTTCATGCACAGTCCTTGGTTGGTGCTTCCATCTCCATAAGCCTCTGGGCCCATGCTATTTTGAATCCGTTGGTCTTGCTGTAGCATTCTTATACCCTCTGGGTCCTTCTATCCTTTCCCCCACTCTTCCACAAGGCTCCTGCTACTCTGCCTAATGTTTGCCTGTGACTGTCAGCATCTTCTGAAACATTTCTTATTAAGTAAATTTTAAAACCCCACTCCCACAAGTATGCACGCACAGGCACGCACTCATGTGCATCATGTTAAATGAAGTATATAGAAGTTTGAATGTTGTAATTTCGTTTTGCAAATATTTTATTGAACAATCAATCAATAATTACATAATTATTTTTTAATACTCTTCTAAGGTCCAATCCTAGGTCTGATGGTAAGAGTCAGAGTGGTCCTGTATACATCACTTTAAACAATGTCTTACTATCTTCATGGTAGGATTAGTGAGAGAATAAACAGCAGCAGTAATTTAAAGCAATTAATACAGTATGATACATAAATAGTCACTAGTTAATGCTAGCAGCTGATATTATTTTTAGTAGCTATTATCACACATATTTTCTGTATCAATAATCTAGGGAGTACAAGTTACTGCAGTAATCATAATAATTATCTTATGAAAGAAATAGTAAGACCTTAGACTTCTGTTGCAGCAATATACAAAAGTCTTATCCTTGAAAAAGAAAAAAATAAACCTGTTAGTTCCATTTTATGTATTTTTATTAATGAAATATTCTTTTCTCACGTTTGTTTCTCAAATATGCACATGAGTCATGTGTTTATGAAAAGACATTATGCTATTGTGTTTACATTGTAATCACAATAGAATAAAACATATCATTTACTGGACACCTACTTCATGTCAAATATTTTACATTGCATTTTACATATGCTTTACCTTGAGCTATTCCACCACACTGAAGACTTCAAATTTTCTAAGTTGTTTATTTGTCAAACTTTAAAGGCAGGGACATTATCTCTATGAACTTAAAATTAAAAGAGAGAGAGAGAGAGAGAGAGAGAGAGAGAGAGAGAGAGAGAGAGAGAGAGAAGACTATGCTTTGATGAACTTTACTAATAAAGAATTTTTATTATTTTCTCTTGCTCATGTTTTCCTGATTTGTGTTTTCATCATGGTACTCATTATGGTACTATATTTCAAAATTAATTAATTAATTAATTATTTTTCTTCTGTGTTGTATGTAGTATAAATGTGGGTGATACAGTCACATAAGTTAGTATGTGGAGGCCAGGGGACACTAGGTATTTTCTTGTCTTGCTCTCTACATTATTGTCCTGAGACAGGGTTTTTTTTTATTAAGCAGAAACTTCCCATTTTGGCTAGATTGGCTAGTCAGCAAGTTCCTGGAATCTGCCTTTCAATATTTCTCAATGCTAGGGCTATAGGAATACATGGACTTGCCTAATTTCACATGGATGCTGGGGATTGTAACTTAGGTTCCCATGCTTGCACAGCAAGTGGTCTCACTGACTGAGCCATCTCCCCTGCCCATCTAGTAAATGATTTCTGTTGGTCTGGCCTGTCTTTTGTGACTAGATATGACATCCATTAATGCAATTAATGAGTTAATTCACCACTAGACCCCAGCCTTGGCATGGCATATAACACATGTATACATATATCAAGTGGTTTTTACATGATCCTTTATAAGATAAGGATTTATTAGGTATTTTTGGAGTATCAAATTGACATTCTAAAATTTACCCTAACTGAGCAGGTAAAGGCTAAAGCCAGCTAATAACTGATTCCCCAAACCACCTCCAAAGCAGAGTGCTCTCTGCTGATTCTGGTTTTAAATGGCACCCATTTAAGGTATCCTGCAGAATACCTTATGCCATCAAATTATTTTCCCATATATTTTTAGCACATATAGTGAGTTTATTTGAAACTACAGATTCACAGGAACACAAACAACCCCAATACAAACACACACATTTAGCCCAAAAATATTGTGCAACCAACATTGTGAAGATTAAAGTACTTTATTTCACTCAGTATTAACAGTATGTACTTAGGGAAATCTCATTTTAAAAATACACTAAATGAGAAGACAGCAACAGGATTTCTTCAAAATTTCCAGTATGCTAATGCGTCATAGACAAAGTCTTTTTGCCTGCTCTAGAGCACTTACTTCTCTAGACAGAGTACAATTCGCCTCATCAAGTAAGGCAATTGACTACTTCTCTTCAGTGGTTATTTCCCTCAGAAACTTACTGAGAATGTAAACATAGAACATCACCTCTTCAATTTTTGTTTCTATATGATTCCGTATATCTGTTTTGCTCTGCATGCCATTTTCACATTGCACAATTGAGATGGTACAAATGCATTTACTAATGCTGTTTGCTTCCCTGTGGCATCTCTACCTTTCTTCTATGAGGCTGAAAATATTCTAATAGCATTTCATCAAATGTTTTTGAAAGCTCTCTTTGCATAAAATAATTCACAAACAAACACAAACTCAAACAGGAATTGAAGTATGGAACAGGGGTAATGTTGTAATCTGACCTAATTCAATCTATTTTTGCACAAATACTATATGTACTTTTCCTTTAGAAAAAAATGCTGCTAGAGGTTAGAGGTAGTGGGGGGTGGGTAGTCCCTGGCTCGAGAAGTTTTGCTTCTAGATTATAATGTGGGAAAATCTTCAGAACCAACTTTTCTTTAGAAGTTTATTAACAAACACACCAAGACTACTAAATTGAAACCCTTAAAAATATGTCCAATAGCATTTTACATGGAATTTTTCCTGAGGTGAATATGATATTTAAAAAATAATTCAACTAATTAGTCTAATAGGAGTAATTAAGAAAACTCTAGAGTGAATAGTAAAAATAATAGTAGCATTTCTCACACTAAAGAGTGATGCCTCACTAAATTTGTATACCTTTTTACTACAGAAGTAGGGAATATCTCTTCAATATTTTACATGGGAACATTACTAGTTACAGCAGTAGAAACTCATTCTTAACATTTTTATATAAATGATAAAAACAATTAGAAAATGCCATTAACCATGTTAACAACTCAAAAATTACTGAGAAGTGAATGTAACATATATAGAACTCATTATTCTCATGATTGTCACATGGTTCTCCCTGCTGTATGTAGTTGTTTTATACATGTGTAATAAAATAAAACTAAAAAAATTACTGAGAAGTAGTAAAACCTCTGGTTAAGAGCACTGACTGCTGTTCCAGAGATCCTGAGTTCAATACACAGCAAGTACATGGTGGTTCACAATGATCTATAAGGAGATCTAATGCCCTCTTCTGGCCTTCAGGGGTACAAGCAGGCAGAACACTGCATATATAATAAATAAAACCTCTAGTACAGCTCTAATACTAAGGTGATTTGGGGGAATTATTAAATGACAACTTTACCTCTGCAGTCTAGAATAAACTAAGTATCATACATAGTCTGTCATACATTGTCAATGTTGACATAGTTTAAAGTACGTTGTAGATATCCTAGCAAATGAGAAAGCCAAATGTATATCTTTACTTGGAGAGTCCCAACATTCATGCCCACAATCCAAGTTATTACACAATAAAGAAACTTTCCTAGCTTTGTAACTCTAAAACTCACTACAATAAGTATTTTATTCTAAAAAATACTTCATATATACTAAAATATAAGAGCAACTGGACAACAGGGCCAACATTCTAAAGGATAATTTAGTGAGCTCCTTGCCTAGGTTGGATCCAGGAAAGTATCTCCTTCATTTACCTCATAAATGCTTTTCCTAATAGAACTAACTGTTCTCTATTCTAGGAAGTCCCCAACTGAATTTTAAGTCCTAGTACTATTGCTTATAGTCCTATTTGCTTTTAACCAATCTGGCTTCGGAGGGTCTATAGACACATAGGTCAAGGAATTTGTAATTTACTCCCAGGCAGCAGTCAAAGACAATAAGGCAGGAAAAGAGGTCACAATCTAATTAACTTTCTAATTAAAGGAACATGGGCTCTTTCTAATTACACTTACAAAGAATAAAATGTAGCCAGTAATTAGAAAGTTACTCTCCTTCATTTAAAATTTGCATTGTATCAGCTATTCCATCATTGCTATTATTGTTTCACATTTATTCTGAAATACAGACTCTATTTTCAAAGTGCTCAGAAAGAGGTTTTATTTATGTTTCACACTGAAACTGCCAAAAGGGTCAGTATTTGGCAGGATGATACAATGAGACACTAAAAGTTTCTGCTGTTCAAACCACTAATCATTAATAGAGTTGAGATTTGAGTTGCTGCTCTATTATGACTACATTCTGTATCAGCTTGGGGGTAATATTATGTCCTCTTACTGTTTTTTTCCTTCAGATCTTTTTCTTTGGAAGCCAAGACTGTTGTCATTATCTATATATTACCATGGCAATCACCTGCATAGATACTTGCCTTAAAGAATGCTAACTTACTGGAATCAGTTCTCAGGAGAGTCTATCAGAATATATCAGGTCAGTCACAGTGCCAAATGAGCTCTCATTTGATTTCATAAACCATGCACAAACACACAATCAATAATAAATGCCTACACATAGTATTCTTTCTAACATCCACTATTTTTCTTGCATCATTTGGTGGGGCGTGGTGGCGCACACCTTTAATCCCGGCACTCGGGAAGCAGAGGCAGACAGATCACCATGAGTTCGAGGTGCCTGGTCTACAAAATGAGTCCAGGACAGCCAAAGCTACACAGAGAAACACTGTCTCGAAACATTCTACCCAAAAAAAAGATAATTTGTATTTCCAATATGATCTAAAGACCTTGTACAAAAGTAACACATATAATATAAATGTTATTTTATACTACATATGTTAAAATAAAAATTATCTAGGCTTTTATTTTACAACATAAAGTTGAAATTAAAGGAATCATTTTTCACCCCAAAATTGTTTTCCATTACTGAAGGGAAGTGATGGGCCTGAGGGTTTCATGCATTACAAATCTCATGTGCTTTAGATAGCTAGTAAATCACTTGCATTTTTGCCTATAGTACTTTCTGCCAAGCTCGGCATTTATTGCTTACAGCTTAATATAGCCACCAACACATCCATCACTTTTTTTATGGCCAGCTGTAGCTTTTCTTCTTATACACCAAAGAACTTGCACATTTTCAGAATTAGAATAAGTGAGAAGAGCCTTTATACACAGAATGTACCAAGCATGTAATAAGCAGTACGTGAGTTTTATAAAATAAAAATATTATGTATTTACTATCAAGAGATAAGAACTTTAAACATCATCCACATACATAGGACTTTACAACTACCTGACTTCTCGTATTTGCATCTGTTCAAATATTTACATTATTTACTATGTGTTCTAGCAAATGTAGCTTTATTCGTGGTCCAAGATGGATTCATTTAGATTCAAGTTATAAGAAATATCCTATCAGATTTATTAGCTAGATTTACTCAATCCAAAGTACTAAACAAATGTTAATTTTTGAAAACTTCCCTTACAATCCTTTCACTTTCATTGGTAAAGAATTGAGGCTCATTTTGTTCATTTGTATGTTGTCCTACCAATTTTACCAGAATCAACTAAAGTGAGGCTATTTGAACTCCCTCCTCATTATTTTCTTTGAGTTATGCTGGGTGTTGCCAGGAGATCACTGTCTCATTGTAAATGTATCTTTGAAATAATAAAAACATCTTTAAATGTCATATTCTATATGTCTCGGAGGTTTTGAAGACCTTATCTAACTATTTTACCTTATCTTTCTACAGAATTATATCTATCTGTTACACCCAGGATGCATATTTCTTGTGATAAAAATAAACTAGTAATTGATATGACCATGATTTGAACAACTAACAATTAACTTGTATTAATTATCCCAAACAGCCTGCAGTAGCATTTTGTATTAGTTAGAATTCATATAGTGATAACAAAATACCTCACCATTCAGGTACTAATAACACTCTCACCTATGCTCATTTACAATAATTTATTAAGCTCTAAAAGCAATTACAATTAAATAAATAAATTTTATTCTAAATATATATCTTAGAATATACTAAATGATGTATTAATGTCTTTTAAGACCTTTGCAATATGTGTGCATTTGTTTGATTTCAGCATCATAGTTTTATAAATATATTCTTTTCTAATAAAAGCCAGCGGCATTTAGGCTCACTTATACATGCCACATATATAGTGCCCCTTGAAATATTTTTCAGAAGTTGTTTCATAGCACAAGTATTTTATCTTAATTTTTACAGTTTGATTAAAAAAAGCAACCTAAGTTTTTTTTCTTGTATGGTTATTTTCATTCTACGATGTATTGAAATTATTTGTATTATCATAGTATCAATCTCTGGATATCTCTCTTGTGGTTTTTAGGTGATCACCCTCAAAGGTCTGATTCAAAAAGTAATCTTTGGTCATCTCCATCATCTATGCAGAGTGTTAAGGGGTAGAAAAGAATTTTAAGAAGATATTTGCAGTAAAAGGAGACAGAACAACATGGATAGTATGTTTCAGTTTCCTTTCTATTGTCATGCCTAAGCACCATTACCAAGGGAATTTATAAAAGAAAGCATTTAATTTGGGGCTCACAGATTTATAAGGGTTAGAGACTATAGGGAGTAGTAGCTGAGAACCACATATTTAGTCACAAGATGCAAAGAGGATAAACTAGGTGTGGTATGAGCTACTGCAACCTCAAAGCTCATCCCTCAGTGACATACCTCTTCCAATGAAGCCAGACCTCCCAATCCTTCCCAAACAGTTTTACAAACTCGGACCAAGTATTGAAATATATGAGCTTATATGGGCCATTTTTGGTCAAGCCACCACATTTCAGTCCCTGGATAACATAGGCTTGTGGCCATATCATAATCAAGATATATTTAGCACAACTTAAGAGGTCTCTCTCAACTTTCATAGTCTCAACATGGTTTTGAAGTTTAAAGTCTAGGTTTCTTCTGACTAAAGGTAATCTCTCAACTGTAACCCCTGCATAAAAAACAAACAAACAAACAAAAAATCAACCAAACAAAACAAAAACGGATGGTATGTAGGTCATTACTGGACAAAGGTCGTGAGTCCATTACTTTCTGGAAAGACAGTCTGTCCACATGCAGGCCATAAATTCCATTTTATCAAAGGTGTCTCCGACCTGGTCCTGCTGTGATAAGACACTTCAAAACCACCTCCGAATTAACAAGGGGCTATTCCTGTTTCAGAGGGCTCTCTGGATATTTATTGTAAATAAAAGGCACATCCTGGAACTGCTTCTCACTTTTACAACTCAAGGCTTAACCCCCCCCCCCCCAGGCTCTTGAGTGGGGGTGGCCTTTTGGTTCTCTTTATCTGGCCTTCTTCCATCCCTTCCCTCTGGAGAACTGGGTCCCCTGGCCCTCTTGTTTCACTCTGCCTTTTGTTTTCTTTTCCCTTTTGGCCTTGGATCCTCTCCCCCACCCCACACCCCTGTAGAATGCGTGAGGCTTAGAATACACTTTAATATTTTTTTCTTTTTGGCTGCCTCACTGTGGCTCGTGATTTTGGCTACCTCAACATTGTCCAATCCATGGCTTCTTTGAGATGCAACTGAGGCACCTACCTTCCCATAGAGAGATATGAGAACCTGGATTCTTTCTGCCTGAGAGCACAGGGATTTTTCTGCTGAAGAGCGGCTGCCTGCTTTGGTACAGTTTTGTGGCACAAAGCAGGCTGACCCACATTGCTGTTCATATGACCGGCTACTCTTGACTGACCCTTTCTCATGGCAGGCTCTAGGCCGAGGAACAGCCATCATAGAGCATGCTTCCCTGGAGCTCAGAGAAGCAGAGACAAGCTTTCGCGGTCAAGAGCAGCAGCTGGAGCCTGGAGAATCCTGTGTGATAATGGCATACTTCCAACACAGAGTGGAACAGAACATACATTATCATTCCAAAATAGAGGGGTGGAGCACAGTGAGGAAATACTGTATCAAAGGAGGGCCAACATCCCGCAGGGCAAATTCCAAGTACTGTAGGTCATTGTCTCCTGTCAAAGTTTAGATGGTCTTACCCTACCAGCTTTGCGACTGAAATTACTTTGTTTTCTCTTGGATTGGTTCCACTTTACGAATACAGCTCTCCCTGGCATATATTCCATGTCTCTAACATCCCCAATATCCTAGGATCACCAATGTAATCAGACTTCACCTTCACATCTTCATGTAATAGCCTCTCGGGGCCTTCTTATAGTGACTCCTCTGCCACATGTCTGGCCTCAGCAGCTTTACTTAACCACAGGAAGATTCTATAACTTCTTTACTCTTGTATCCTTCATGACTCTAAAGCTAGAATCATGTGATTCTAAAGCAGTGATTTGAATCATGTATTCAAAGATGTCAAGTTTGGCTCCCATCTCCAGATGAAGTGTGGACCCCTCCTTGAATTAAATTTCTATAACTCTTTTTATTTGTTGATTCTTTTAAAGACCAGAAAATCAGTTATGCATTTCCTTTTCACAAGTTTCAGGATTAACTGTGTAGGATCTTGCCCTAAAGTTGCATCAGGCCTCTTAAACTCTTTTGGCACAAACATTATATTTATTGGTGCTTTTTTTATTCTCAAACTGTACATTAAAAAAATTCTTTTTGCTCTACTTGATTTTTTTTTTCACTTTAGATGTTCACCAAGTGTCAGAGTCAATAATAGGCTATCTTGAAATCTCTGCAAACAAAATTAGCGCCAAACTTCAATTTATCCTCAGGAATATTCTTTGGACAAGAAAAAAAAAAAAGCGAAATTATCACAAGAATGGTCTCTAGCCCAGTTGTTAATATTACTTCCCTCTGAAACCTCTCAAGCTGGCGTCTATAGTTCATATCACTCTCAGCACTACTATTTTCCAAGTGTCTACTGGAATGGCCTATTAATCCCTGCTTATACCATAAACTATTTTCCTAGCCCAAGAGTCTTTGGGGAGTGTCACAATAAGCCTTTTGCGGCCCATAGCCAAAGGCAATTGAGGCTTCAGCAGTTCCTATGGCTCCTCTAAATCCTGATCCCCTACTCACAGAAATGATCTTCTAGGGATGTCTAGGATATTAGTGAAGTCTCAAAATGGATCCCAAGCTAAGGAGGTGACTGCTTTCCCCTTCTTTACAGAAGTCTCCAGAAGTAACCTTGCTCCTCACATTTCCTTATAGTTATATTAATCTGACGGACTGCAATTGGTGCTTGAGGGTAACATGGTGTGGTCTGATTGGCCCTTCAGTCAACTGTGCTTATACAATGCCAATAAAGTAAAATCTGTACCTTGAGTCTAGTCTCCAGTGGTGTCTGATTCCCTGGATTCTGCATGAGCCCTGTCGCTACTGCAAGTCATCCCCCTTCCCCTGGTTCCTGGTCCACACAAGAGTCTTCCATTGTGCTCTAAAACTCAGCATGGTCAAGTCTGTCACAGCAATATGCCACACCCTGAAACCAAGTTCTGTCTTAGTTACTTTTCTGTTTCTATGCCAAAACACCATGACCAAGGCACCATGAAACTCACTGTTCCAGAGGGTTAAATGCCACGAGAATCTTGGAGGAAGCATACCAGCAATGAGGCAGACACACAAAGTACTGGAGCAATATCTGAGAGCTAACATCTTGATTCATAAGCATGAGAGAGAGAGAGAGAGAGAGAGAGAGAGAGAGAGAGAGAGAGAGAGTCACAGAGACACAGAGACAGACAGAGACACCCTGGGAACTTTGGAGGCTTTCAAACAAAAAGTGGAGGTAAAGTTTATGGTCAATTCTTGATAGTTAAGATATGAAAGAGGTGTAAAGGTACTATTTTCCACATATAAAACCTAGATTCTTCTTGAAAGGAAGGAACACATTGTTTTAGCTGTAATATAAACACAATCACAAAGCTATAAGTATGAATATAGACATTGCAGTTTGATTTACATTATTTTGTGTTTACTTGACATTTTCATTAATGTTTTCACTAAATTTTAAACCTTTGAGGAAAAAATTCTCTTTGTTATTTGAAATAATAAACGTATTTTAAATTTTAATATACTTGCTGTATGAAAATGTATTGCTTTTTTTAATCAGTGAATTCAATGTTATGCCATTTCCTGGCAAAATCATTTCAAAAGAAGCTGAGAAGGGCTAAGCTTCAAGTAATCAATTCATTTTCTTTGCATATAATATGTCATTGCTGAGATAGGTTCTAATTTTCAGCTGTGATTTTCAAGTCTTTTAAAATGATTCATATGATATTATTGGGCTAGGTGACAAATTTATATCAGTTTAAGTATACTACTTGAATATATTGTTAAATGTTTCTAAAAGAAAAAATATATAGAAAATCATATATATATATATTTTTTTTTTCACCCATTCTCTCTCCCCCCCCTCTCTTCCTTTTGGTGATTCTGAATGATTACAGTCTCAGAAAATTTAAAGTTCCTTTTTGGTACAGAAACTTAATTTTTGGCCAAACTTTCATTGCAAATTTGAATTGCATCATATACCAGATTCCAACAGCAGCTGATTGATTTCAGACTGCCTCTTCCTTTCTGCAAGGCATACTTAGTGTGTTGGGTATGTTTGAAAGTAACTAGAGTGTCATACATTTTTTAAGGTCTACTTCAAAAAGAAGCAGGATTTGGTGGATTGCATTGGAGTGTGTTCTACATTTAATTTTGTTAATTTTGAATATACTTCTTATTCCAAAATGGTAGAAAATTGATACATTTGTCTTTCTGGGTCTAGGTTACCTCACTTAGAATGAATGTTTCTATTTCCATCAATTTGCCTGCAGTTTCCATAATTTCATTTCCTTAATGGCTGAACAATATGCCATTGTGTAAATGTACCACATTTTCAATGTTCATCCATCAGTCCAAATGATTACAAATACTGACATGAGTGTTGGCGAAAGGGAACATTTATTCATTGCAAGTGAGAAGGTAAACTAGTGAAGCCACTATGGAAATTAATATGGAGGCTCCTCAAAAAGCTAGAAAAGTTCTATCACATGTTCTGATTTATCACTCTTGGGCATGTATCCAAATGAATCTACCTCTACTACAGGAATACTTACTCGTCCCTGTTTATTGCTGTTCTTTACACACTAGCCAGAATATGGAAACAGCAGAGATATCTGGTCAACAACTGATCTTAGCCATTCTGACTCTGCTAAAAGGAAATCCCAAAGAAGTTTTAATTTGAATTTCACATAGTGACTAAAGATGTTCAACGTTAAAAGAATATTTTTCAGTTATCGAATTTCATCTTTTGAGACACCTCTAGTTTCAGTTCCATTATTAAAATTCAGTTGTTTATTTTCTTGATGTTTAATTTTTTGAGATCTTTGTACAGTTTAGATACTAACTCTCTGGCAGATGGATAGCTTGTAAATATTTTTTCTCAATGTGCAGGCTGATTATTAACTTGAATGATAATATATCACTTGCTGCCAAGGAGCTTTTTAGTTCCCTGAGGTCCCATTTATCAACTGTTGGTCTCCATGCCTGCACAGCTGGGGTCCTGCTAAAAGGCTCCTTTTCTGTGTCAATAAATTCTATTGGATCCCCTGCTTGCTTTTTCCTTAGTTCACTGTGCCAGTGAACTGTTTTGAGGATCATGAACTATGCAGAGTTGAATATAACCATTTTTAAGCTTCAATGTCAAATGAAAAAGAATAAAAAGTGATATCTTTATAATTCCACCAAAATGCTAACAGAACATGTATTGATTATTTTATTTTTTACTTATTCTTCAAGAATTTTATACAATGTATTTTATAATATTCTTTCACATGCCCTAACTTTTCCTAGACCCTCTCTTTTCCTATGCACCCAACTTCATAGTCGTATCCTATCTTAAAAACATAATTAAAAAGAAAAGCCACTAAAAACAAGGAGTTAATGTGGTTGTCCAGATGCTTCTGAACATGTGTCCTTTCCTGGAATGGTGCTAATTTTTCTTACTTCCAGCAGATATCATCAGTGAATGACTTCTTGTCTAGCATAGATTTTGTGCCCACTTCCCATCCTTTGTGCTAATATTTTGTCTAGTGTCACACTCTTTAGCCTGGTATCCAAGGTACCATTCATGGATCAGATGAATATTTGTGTGTGTGTGTGTGTGTGTGTGTGTGTGTGTGTGTGTGTGTGTGTGAAACTTGTACCTATCTTGTGCATGTAGAGAAAATGTACATACATAAAATGCAGGTACACAAAATCAAGTGCATGTTCATTTTTATTTTTAAAAAAGTTATGTATTTCGCAGCCTTGAAGAAAATATCTTTCCTATCTTGATGCTTCTAAAATTCAGAATGTAAATCAATATCTACCATATCTCATCATTATCAACTTAAAACATCCATATAGACCTAAAAACATCTTAACCCCGAAACAACTAAGCTTCATTGTAAAACTAAATGACCTGGTCTTCAACCCCATCAGAGACTTGAGAAGGAATAAAATTGATTACCTGAGTATACAGGGAGTGCAGGTTTGCAAATACAAATACCCAAAACACTGTGAATGTAACATTTATATAATTCTTGATTGTTTTGTGGTTCTTCTTGCTGTAGGTAGTTTATTGTATGTATGTGTAATAATATAAATATATATGTAAACAAATATTTAAAAAAGATAAAAAGTTATGTATGTTTTGTCAAATTCCTTATGAACTATGTTAACAAGAAAAAACTGAAAACGTTTTCAGAAGATAGTAGTAGTAGTATTAAAAAACGAACACTAATGGTAGACAAATGACAGACTCATGTTGTGTCTAAGACAGTTTAGATAACGCCCACTATTCTTTGAGTAATTGTACAACACACAAGTTGTGCTTTTTCCTCCCTAAGAAATTCAAAAGGAGGTGATTAATAAGTTGGTTAAAGAAAAATTTAAGTATCTTAACACTTGGGAGTTTAAATGTATTTAAAACAAATATGAACACCCCCCCCCACACACACACACATAGTTGGAGTAAGTGATATCACTGCTTTAACAATGCTTATTCTATTCTACCCCTAGCATTAGTTGCCCTAGTAGGAAGGGGGAATCTTAATTTTTTTTTTTTTTTAGTTTTAAGACTCTACCTTCTTTCTTACATGTTGGTAAAAGTAACTGATATTCATTAGAGTTTGGTGGTTAGGCTTATAGCTTGAAAATCTTTGCTTAAATCTTGAGACAATTACATACACACTATAAAACCACAAAAAATACTTAAAGTTTCATTCAGAAAATTGTTCCTGAGGGGGATTACCTCCCCCTGTATATGCTCATAGGGTATCAAGTCTCTTCTCGGTAACCTGCTGTCCTTCCTCTGAGTGCCACCAGGTCTCCCCCTCCAGGGGACATGGTCAAAGGTGAGGCACCAGAGTATGTGAGAAAGTCATATCCCACTCTCCACTCAATTGTGGAGAATGTTCTGACCATTGGCTAGATCTGGGTAGGGGTTTAAAGTTTTACGGGCTGTATTGTCCTTGGCTGGTGCCTTAGTTTGAGTGGGACCCCTGGGCCCAAATCTGCCTATCATAATGTTCTACTTGTAGGTGTCTAGGACCCTCTGGATCCTTCTACTTTGCTATTCTCCCACGCTTCTCTCATCTAGAGTCCCAATAGGATGTCCTCCCCTCTGTACAAGTTTCTTGGTAAGTGAAGGCTTTCATGGGACATGCCCCTTGGGCTAGTATGCAGATATAAGTGAGGATACAAGGGATGGGATAACCATTGAGATGTAACAAGAATAAATTAATAAAAAATATATTTGGAAAAAAAAGAAAATTGTATCCAAACAAATATCAAAATGGCATGGCTTCAAAAACTTAAGAATCAACCAATAGATCTCTTTTATATTCTGTTTGTTTGTGGGCAGGTTCAAAAGATATAGATATTCATCTGTGCTTATAGGTATACATATTATCTTAGTTATTTTTCTATTGCTGTGATAAAATATCATGACCAAGGCAGCTTTAAAGTATTTAATTGGGCTTACGATTTCAGAGGGTTAGAGTCAATGATGGTGGAGTGAAGACAGAGTCAGAAAGAGTTGAGAGCTGACATATATAACCTCAAGAATTAGTAAGAGAGCACACTGGGAATGAAAAGACACTTTTGAAGCATCAAATACATCCCTAGTGATGTACCTCTTTGAATAAGGTTACACCTTTAATCCTTCCCAAATGTTCAACCAACTAAGGAACCAAATAATCTCATTAATGTCACCATACCCATTTTAGCCAAGATGTTTTCACAGATTAATTCCAACAGAAATGTACTATTTATCTCATTAAATTATTAATGAGGCTGGGATGGTGGCATATACCTTTAATCATAGCACTCCAGAGGTAGAAGCAGTTGGAACTCTATGAGTTTGAGGCCAGCCTAATCTACATAGCAAGTTCCAGGCCAGTCAAGATTATCTGTCAAGGTCTCATGCCAAAAGACAAAACAAAGAAAGATATTAGTGGGCTTTGAATCTCTCCCTACACTGTCATGAAAGGATACTCTTCTTAACGAGATAAATTTCCCATCTGCAGTGGTAGATGGAAATCCACATACTGTCTTTATAATACAGTGTTTGGGTACATGCCCTCCCAAATACCTCTCTATTTAAAAGTTGTTCTTTATAATAGCTATAATTGTCTTTTGATTATAAAGACAGAACAAAAATTGTATGAGGCCCCTTACATGTGAAATCATTTCTGCTACAGGGAATAGTACTTTTCATTTTAAAGATTAGATCTCATTATTTGCTTTATTATCCTGCTGGGTATTATTCTAGTATCATACATGTCATAAAATTTAATCATCATTATAATTACAGGGAAAAATTATGGATATATCCAATAGGAAAAAAAGAGCAAAATAGTGTAGTGCTAAAGGAAATCACTAATAAGGGCAATTTGAAGTCAAATATGCCATACAATTCTTAAGGAAGGTCAAACTACAGTCCTATCTTTGAATGGCTTGTCAATTCTAAGGAATAGAGCTCCTTTGCTCTTTTAGTTTAACTTAGAATGAATTAAAACAAAATCTCACTTGTATACTTTTACAGTGTCTCTTACTTATTCAGTCTGTCCCCATCAATAGTAGTTTTGTACGCTACATCTTAGGAAGCCCTTATAGCTTAAACCCAAACAGTTGTTTCACTCCTTCCTGGACTTCAGCTTCTTAGACTCATAATTGACTAGCAATATGTACCATTAAAAAAGAATATAAAGTGAAATACACATGAAAGTTACTAATAATGTTCCAGTCTTCTATCAGTAGTAAACTACTCCAGCCAGCAAAAGAGCTTGAATACTATACAAAATCTTTCTCTTGTAAGTTTGTAAAAGACAGCTGTTGCTAGTGGGAATAGATCAAGGACAATTTATGTGAAGTCATGCTTTACATATCAAGAACGTAGAAGAAAGTTTAAAGGTCTCAGGGAAACACACATGCAAACAAACAAACAAACACACACACACATGCCTGCATATATATACACACAATAAATATATAGTGAGAGTCTTGTTCATTGTTTATATAGCAACCATGAAAACAAAATATGTTGATCATTTTAGTTGTATTAAAGTATTGTAATAGATAAAATATTGTCACTTAGTAAATTTTATTGAAGCATTCGCTACTGAGTTTACACTAATTAGAATACCACAAAAGATAGCACATCTGAAGGAAACCATATGATAGACAATTTCATATATTCAGGTAGCCTAGATCTTATGGATTATAAAAAATACATAAAGCAAAGGGTTTATGTTAATTTTCCATGTGTCGTTTTATGCCATCTGTGATGGTTAATGTTGCCACCTTGACAGAATCTACAATCACCTTAGGAGACAAGCCTCTAGGCATCACCGTGAAGCATCATTTTGATTAGATTTCCTGAGGTCACAGGATCCCCCCTAAATGTTGGTAGCACCATTCCATTAACTGATGTCCTGGACTGAATAAAAGGAGAAAGCACTATCTATCTATTACTATCTATCAGTCTTTGATTTCTGATGGTAACACAATGTGACCAGCTGCCTCACAACCCTGTTGCCATGACTTCCCTGCCTTCCCTTGAGCTGCAAGACAAAGTAAACACTTGCTTCTTTAAGTTGATTTTGTCAAATATTTTGTCACAAGGCCAACAACCTATCCATTATTGGTATCTGGTTTCTACTGAACAAAGACCTGACCTGTAACTCTCAAATCACTTTTCTAATGCAGAAAAGTAAAGAGAAAAGAAGCAGCTAATGTGGTTAGTCATTTTTTTCCCAAGTACATATGAGATTTGGAAGAGTAAGTTTTGTTTTCCTCCATAACAATTTGCAGAGAGAAGCTTTTAAATGCACTTCTTAAAGTCATCCATTAGAATTCACATCATTATATTTTTTATTTTTTCCTACATATTATCCAATATTGCTTCATGATTTCCTATTTTTTTCCATAATCATTTCCATTTGTTGCAGAAATCTGACTGAAAACTTCCATAGAGGACAGTCTTGTGTATTTTTCCTTTCCTCTGGAGAATTTTCTTGTTTCTAGAGGTATTAGTATGAACTTGTTAACTGAAGGAAAAACTGTCACCTCTTGAAAATTAAAGTTAATAACCATTAAGTTGTAACAGACATGTTGAAAAAGCATGTTGAAAAAGCATAGCATTAAAGAAAGTTTCTATAAGGACAGCTGATGTGCTTAAGGTAACACTCAAATTGTTTAAACTGGACTCTCTACGTTATATCCTAAAGGAACTTCAAAATAAATTTCATAAACACAGAGTAAACTCTGACCTAAGTGCTTGTTTTCTTAAAACACAGATGTATTTGAGAAGCAAAGAGACAAAAGTCAGCTGAAGGGCAAACACTGCCCAAGGGTGACATCATTCCATTGTCAGATGCCCAAGTTCTTTACAAGAACTTTAGAATGAAGGATGCACTTAGGAATGATTTGGAGGGAAGGCTCCTTATATATGGTTTTTCCTTCTCACTAATTCCCCCTGTGGAGAGTCCTTCTGATCTGCAATTTAGTCTTTGATGGACTTATTCATTAAGAGGGAGTGCCCTGTTCAAATGATGGATGTCGGTTATCTTACCAGATTCATCTCCAATTTCATTTAATGAATCAGCATTCTGGCTTATAAATCAGTTTCTGGCACGTTGGCTGAGCATTCATCACTTCTCATAGCTTGGTTCCCCTCCTCCCCCGCCTCAAGTGAACAGATTCATTTCTGTTTTCATTACTATAAATCTGAGATGTGGCCCTTGAACCTTTGGGAAATCTTTGAAGAGCATTCTCTGTGTAGCTTTGGATCAAAACTGACAATTTATGCTACAATATTTTAAAGGGCTCAGCTATGTCTTAAGAATAACTTGTTATCATGATTACTGTAATTGATAATATTCGGTATGTGGTCACTATGTATTTATTTAAGTAAGCTAAATCTTGGGCTGCCAATAACCCAGTGCCAAAAATGCAACCACTTTATTACTTTTACTTTTACTTCCGAGAATTATGAGGATAGGCATTGAGTAAAGGAAAATATCAGAGCTTGCAAGAAAAGCAGTCAGGACAGAAAAGGACCCATGACTCTCATCACAGATCAGACAGCATCTGTTTATAAAGCAAAGTCTATTCAGCCATCACTGCACACAAACAAAGAAGGGCCAGGCAGCATCTGGATGCTAGAAAAGGCAAGAATGTTGAGACTGCCTGGATCAGACAAATTTTAAAAACCAATACATGTCTATGGAAAACTTATATAAAAATAATGTTCAGCATGATATATAGACTTAAACCCTCCATGGAAACACTTTCCCAGAATCAACATTATTTCAGTGGCTTTTCGGGAAAACAGTTATTTCATGTGTGTGTGTGTGTGTGTGTGTGTGTGTGTGTGTGTGTGTGTGTGTGTGTGTGTGTCCGAATTCATTACCAGGCTACTTAGAGGCAAATGATATTGTTGTTGTTATTGTTTTATGACTGTATAACAAATGTACACAGCCTCAACTCCAGTAAAAAACTGAACTTATTGTGTAATTTCATCATGGTTTACAACTTATGAACTGCCATAAAAGGCATTTAAATCACACAAAAGCCCTGGTGCTTCCACCAGACAAATAGAGAGGAAAGGCTATGTAGGTTTTTAAATTTTCCTTTGGGAAACATGGTCTCATTGTGTAATACAGAATGCCTCAAGCTTGTGATTTTCCAGGTTTTGCCTCCCCAGAAGATGACTTCAAAGTTACAGTTAGTGGGGCATGGTGGTGTATGCCTTGGACCACAGCACTGGGGAGGCAGAGGCAGACAGATCTCTGTTAGTTTGAAGCCAATCTGGTCTACAAAGTGAGTTCCAGGACTTACAATATTTATGGTTAGACAAAACCAAGATGGATGCTGTAGTAAGTAAAAATATTTCTTCCCAAGGCTGATTACATATGTCTCTATAAACTGTGATTATGTTCTTTTACATGCAGGGACTGAAGATTTGATTAAGGACACCATAATGGAAGGGTCCAGGGGGTCCTAGACACCTACAAGAAGAACACTATGATGGGCAGATCTGGGCCCAGGGGTCCTGCTCAAACTATGGCACCAACCAAGGACAATATGTGCAGTAAACTTTAAACCCCTACCCAGATCGAGCCAATGGAAAGGACATTCTCCACCGTTGAGTGGTGAGTGGGGACTGACTTTCACACAAACTCTGGTGGCCCATATTTGACCATGTCCCCTTGATGGGGAGCCTGGTGGCACTCAGAGGAAGGATAGCAGGCTACCAAGAAGAGACTTGATACCCTATGAGCATATACAGGGGGAGGAGGTCCCCCTGGGTCACAGACGTAGGGGAGGGAAGTAGGGGAAAGCAGGAGGGAAGGAGGAATGGGAGGATACAAGGGATGGACTAACAATTGAGATGTAATATGAATAAATTAACAAAATATTTAAAGAAGTACACTATGATGGCAACATAATCATAGATGATCCAGTTAATCCCAATGTAATCATTAGAGCTCAGAAGTGGCACATGAGAGTGTCACAATTAGACACACTTTGGTTGAAGCGCAGTGTGGTTGGAAGTATAGAGAATGAAAGACTTATAGGAAGGAGGCATATGCTGCATACTTTCATGATGGAGGGAAGGGTCACTAGGTGAAGGAATGGAGACATGCTCAATGCTGAGACAGGCAAGGAAACAGAATATCCTATAGAGTCTCTAGGAAGAATGGTAGCATCCCTGCCCAAGTTTTAGAGTTTTAGTCTAGTAGAGACAATTTGTGTTCTCTAGAAATGCAACACAATATTTTGTTTTGTCTTAAACCACTAAGTTTGCGATAAGTTATTAAGAAGCAAAAGGAAAACAATACAAGGCATAACCTTTTTGTCAGAGTACTAATTCATCTTCAATAAAATAGACTAAACAATGAATCATATTACACTAAAATTTATTTTGGAAATTACTCATTCTAAGAGTAAAACAAATTGAAAAATAAGTGAAATGTACTATTCTTCAATATGTTTCCAAAGGCAAGGCAGAGATAACATCTACACAAATATGGTATAAAATATCCAGCCTATACTCCTAAAGTCCATTCTTCTACTAGGGTAGGACGCTTCAGTAGCTAAATTTCTAAACTGAAAGCCTCATTTGTTTAAATACACTGTAACAATTACATTAATAAAGTCAATATACTCTATATTGGCTGTCAGTGAACTTGGGAACTCATGAATCAACATAAATTAGATTATTAACTGAAACAAAAATTGTCTTCAAATTAGCAGTAGAGAATTTTCTGCATTCCACAGAAACTGAATTCAATAGCAAACAGCTAGAACATGGCAGTCTGTAGTAAAATATTTATAACTATTCAAGTTTTCATCCTCTTATAATAAAATCCAGAGGTAGTTCAACTTTGTAATTTGGTTAGGGAAAAGATGAGCACAGTTCTATGATTTATAGGTAATGCAGGAAGTAGTAGTGACAAAAATGGTGTTTTGTGTTGAGCACTTTTATGAATGTAGTATACTCTGAAATGTCATCCTTGAAAGTACACACTTCCCCTAGGGACAGCATGAAACATTCCATTTCACTGTAAACTGAGACCCTTGAACTATAAAACTTCAAAGCTATTATGATAAAAACTGGACACACTATGAAATTAAATCACTGAACTAAGATCAATATCTCGATATGTATATATCTTTACCTTTAATGGTAAAACTTTACATATTTGAATTAATCAGGGTAGGGAAAGAAATACAAATACGGCACAAAGTTTACAAGCTTACAATCTTGTTTCCAGTAAGAAGAGATTAATTCAATTATAAAAAGAAATCATAATCTTTCAGTCTCAAGAAACTCTAAAGTGAAGTAGACAACTGTTTGTTTTTCAATAAATTGAATTACAGAGATCATTTACAAACTGTATATATACACATATGTTTGCCATTTAGAAACTACACATATACAAATATATATATATGTGTGTGTGTGTGTGTGTGTGTGTGTGTGTGTGTGTGGTGTTATTTAAATGGTATATTTTGAGGCAAGCAATATTGCTTTTAAAATCATGTCACCTTGTCCCTTATTAACATACTCATGCTACATTATTTCTTCCTCTTGTTCATCAAATGGTCATCCCAGGACTGTCAATTTTAAGAACAAATGTTTGTCTTAGTCCATGATGACTAATTTTCTGTACTGTTTATTCATTTGTTTGTTTTTCTGCTAAAGATTCAGAAAAGTTAAAAGAAGATTGGTCATTCATGAAAAAATGTGTATGTGTTTATAGTGACCCATACTATTTCAGTGGCCTGTAAAATAACAATGTATATAAAGCAACAGTATTTTAGAGAAATAAAGAAATTGTACATTTGACATAATAAATACAATGAACGCAGTATTCTCTTGGGATTTTTAATGAGTCTTCATTCTTGTGATCTTCAGGTCAAGGTATTCCATTTACTGGCCAATTTTGAATTAGGCAGGCTAAATGTGAATGCTGCAGTGGAGCCAAAGAAGTGATCTATTATCTACAGATCAATGAGAAAAAGAATGTGTGCACTTGAAAATTATGGAACCTCATCTCCTCTATTGTGTCAGTGGCCTCATTCCAATTAAAGATGTGAACATCCATGCATTAATATCAGAGCTAGCTTTTAAAGCCAATCAGGCCAAAGTAGAATTCAATTTAAGGGCTCTTTTGATTATTTGATTATAATGTCAAGCTGACTTTAAAATGTCTTACCCTCTTCAATGGCCATAATCAATACTTTGGAAACTGAACCATTATGATCTCATCTAGTCTGACCCCTGATGCAAGGAATGGGCTGGATTAGCACAGATTTGTATCTGATTAATTAGTAAGATGTATGGAAATAAAAGAAGAGTTAAATAAATGATTAAATGAATGTTTATTTCTCATGGAAACGTTTTGTGTAAATATTGATGCATTGTACACAATTTTAGAAACACAGCACTATATAGAAGCTGTTTTTTTTTGCCAAATTAATGAATATTCATGATCAATACATTGGAAATGGAACTATTAATCTAAACCAATCTGCAAGACTTTAGGTTGACATGAAATTGTTTAGGAGGAAGGAGACTTTGAAACCAAATAGATAATGAAAGAATTCCAGAGGTCAGTTGGATGGCATGCCACAATCAGGTTACTTTTGTATTTAAATACCTGCTTTGAATTAATCAACATGGGATGTGTAATAAAGAAACTTGTCTAAGCCATTAATTGACAGAACGAGGATCCTTCACAAGCTTTCCCTGTCTCAGATATGGGTCTCTTACTAAAACATTGTACTTTCAGTTGGTTTTAGTCTGAGCCTAGACCAGTGGCAAGCAATAACAAGAGATGGGCACAAAGAGATTACTCAATTCTAGTTCCAGGTGCAATAGTCATGGGTAAAAGGAACCTTTAAAAAGGAAAGTCAAAAAGGCTTTATGAAGGACATGATCTATGATTCCAGTATCAGTGTAATAAGTAGTAAGCAGTAATTCTGCAAGTATTAAAATATACTGAACAGGTGAAGGAAGAGAGAATAATATCTTAGAAAGAGAGATTATTGTCAGGTCTGAAGGAGAGTTGCCTTCCATACTCCCACAACAGAGAGAACCTGAAATCACATGGGCTAGGGTGGACACTGCAGAGACCACTACAGGATGTTTTATAAGAGAAAATACTTTTCAAACATGTGTTTGTGTCAGACATGAAGAACACTGGGATTAGCCAAATCTTCCATTTCTTGAGCATGTACCTTTGGATATTTCCTGTGCTAGACACTAATGCTTGAGAATCACATGGAGTTACCCTGTCTATGATGGAGAACAGAAAATCATTGCAAAAGTTTCCAAATGTTTTCAGTACTGCCAAGACTAGGAGAAAGGCCTCTGAAGGCTCAAACATATACTGAGAATTTGAGGGAGCCCCATCGCCTTGTCTGTGCTGGTCCCTGACCTCCAAGATCTACTCAAATCTTGTTTTGCAATGCTGCCTTGGACTATTCTAAAATTGGCCCCAATATACATACACTAAATGTCTAGATGCTCTTTATTGGAATTCAATTTAGACATTTGAAGCCAGGTATCTTCATTGTGACATAATGACTGCCTTAATGCACTGAAGTTTGGGGTGGGGAAAGTCCTTGCCATTGTCAGCCTTGAATCATGACCCTTCCATGGAACATTTCATCATTGCTTCAATATGCCAAAGCTTTTATCTGTCTTATATGCCAGCTGGCTCAAATACAATTTGTATACTATCTACAGGATAAATTTTTTTGTTTGAATGCAAGGTGAGAGGCCTTTGGGGGACACATAACTTGCCATAGAAACCAAAGTAGGTATTAGTGGCCAAAATGCTCCATTGCTTTTACAGTTATCTTATTTAGTGGAGGTAGAGTGTTATTGGAAATGGTTTAAAACAACAATAATAACAACAAAAAGAAATGGTTTACGTGATTATAAGTAACAGAAGATGAATTTATGAACTTTATTCATTAATTTATATTTATTTTATGTCTATTATACATGTATACATTTCATGGAAATGTAGTCTAAGGAATAGCAAATACTGATTTTTCCTTTAGTGCATTTGAGAAAAATAATATACTAACATATTTGAAGACATTTAGTTATTCTGCATAAGGAAGTTACTGTCCTATACTGTAGCAAATCATGCTTTAATTCCTTATTATTTTTATTAAATGTACAGGTTGTTAGATGACACATTCCTATACATTATAATGATTGCTTTTACATTACTTATACTTTTATTCTATTAAGGAGTCATTGAATTCCTTTAAAATAAATCTTAACAGTCTTTAAAAATTTAGAAAAAAATTAAACTTCATGTAGTCATTAAATAAGTATGCATAGCTATCCAAAAGAAAAAGGGGTCAATATCTGTTATTCCCTGTATTAGACAATTTCCTCATTGATTTATATGTAATAATTTAAATTCCTAAAATAATACTGAAACTTGGACAGAAGATTAAATATCTATCCTGTATTTTCTTATTGTGTATGTAGTCAATTGTTGTGGTAAGAGTCTGTTTCTTTTTGTTTTGTTTTGTTTCATTGATTTGTCTCTTTTTTATGATGAGATTTGTCTCTGGTAGTAACTGGCAGAATAGCATCTGAGTCGTCAAATGTGCTTGTTCATTTGATTTAGATGTTTCTTTCTGAGCTTCGAATCCCTACCCATGTCACCATTTGGAAATACCAGCTAAAATATTTAAATATTGCTCAGAGTCAAAATATTTAAATATTGCTCAGAGCCAAAAACAGCTATTCCAGCTGAAGCCACAGAGAAGTCTTCACACACCAGAGTTGGATGCTACCTGCAAGTTCTAAAATATACATCTTTTGAGATCTTGAGCCTAGGGTAATCCAGAAGACCCATCAAAGATTCAAAAACATTCTTGTAAAATCAGAAGCTTAACAAACACTATTATTTTAAACTGGTATTTTAAAGACTGTTATATGGTAAAAATCTAAGTATTCCACAGTGTATTATGGGGCCTTACCTCTTATTCATGCCTTTCTAATTCTATGGACATGTTCATATGATAAGAAAATAAGGAAGAGAAATTAGTGCTACAATACTTGAAAAAATGAAGTGATATGATAAAGAATAAATCTTCATTTGGGTCAGGCATCAACACAAGTATTATACATCAGACTTAAGTAATAGATGACTGTTCCATGTTATCAAAAGTGACAAAAAAGGGCACAACTCTTAAATACAGCTCTCTTCTGTGCAAGTGAACAGCAGTGATGCAGACAGTCTGGATTCTAATCTAGTAGACAAATGAGATGTGGACCCAGACTTATATACAAAAATATTTTCATTTCACCTCCAAAGATCTAAAAAAAATGTTCCCGATACTTGAGGAGATTCCAAGTTGGAAGGAACTAGTAACAGCCCCATAGTATGTGTTTCCACTACTGTAAAGTCTTACGATGCTGATTATCTCATTGTGTGATATGTAATTTTCAGAATGTAAATCCGCCTTCATTTTTAGCTAGGGAGGCAATAAATTTGTCAAAAGACATGGGTTTGAAATATAAATCAGCCTGGAGATGGCATGAATATTCAAGTCCAATCAGGTCTAGTTCTGAACCCTCACCCTCTGCTCAGAGTGTAAATCACTGGGTATGTTACTCAAGAGGTCATCCCAAACAGACTTCTGGAAACCATTTTCCCTTGTAAAATACAATTAATTATTATTGTTTGCCCCCAAGGGTTTCGCTTCCTAATTGTTTATTTTCTAGTGTCACTGATGAGCTGAATGAGAAAATGAAACACTTCAGTTTAATTACCAGCTGCAATTACAGGCTGTGCACAGGTACATTATCTTATACTCTTTCTGTAATTGTCTATCCTTATGATATAATATGCATTTGTATCAGTGCCTTTCAAAATGCTAACAGTGCCACTCAATTTCCAAGAAAAAGTTAACACAAGATGAGGCTAAAATGGATTCAGTGTGGCTTGAAAACATTAAAACATTAAAAATATGTTGGATTTGGCACAAAGCTCCTTAGTGTCTTGTAGTGAGAGTTTTGGTTTCTTAAAAAACCCAGTTATGTTATATGAATATGGTTTTGTTTTAATCCCGGGTATGGGATATGGGGCCACTTCAGCTTGTCCACAGTTGCTACCTACAATTTGTCTCATGCACTAGCAGGGGTGTGATTTTTGCCAGTTGCAGCTATGTTTGGAATTCTGGGAGCTCTGAGAGGGTATAAATGCCTGAGCCTAGAGAGGGGCTAGGGATACCCTGAAGGAGGAGGAAAAGAAGGAGAAGGAAGAGGAGGACTAAAACAATGATGAGGACAAGGAGGAGGAGGAGGAGGCGCTGCTTCCCTCCTGCTGCTCCTGGTTGTTATTGTTGCAATTTGATGAGAAGAAGCTGGAGATATCCTGACTATGAAGACTGGACTTGCCCCAAGGAACCCAATGACCCTAATCAGCAGGAAGAATTTTAAAAATATCTCAACTGTGCCCTCTCCCAACTAACCTCTGTCTCTCCTGCCTGGTATTGGGGTTTTGGAGGCTATAAAGGTGGAAGTGAGGTAAAGGTATGAGCACCCAAATAAAGTGCCTCCTCAATACACAACAGTGTCTTGCTTTCTCAATCCAAAACTGTGGCAAGATCACAAAGAGTGAGGAGCAGGATGTGATAACAGGGAATTAAAGATGATCAAAATATATTATATACATGTATGAAATGTCATAATTAGTCCATTATCTCATATAAGTAATAATAGCTAACAAAAAGGAATACAAAAAAATAAGCAACACAACTTAAGCAACAATGCTTTCCTATTAGGTTTTGTTTAAGACTAGGGATGCTATGTAAGCAGAATGAACATCTAGCCCAGCTGAGTAGATGGGAATCCACAACTAGCATTTCCCCCTTATAAACTTTGTAATGAAAAGCTTCTTACTTTTTTAGTCTTGACACTTATTGACTTAAATGTTTAAGTTATAGTTATAAAATGCAATAATGTTGGTCTTTAACTAATAGGACTGATACTGGAAGTAAAGAAGATTGTTTATGTTGTCTGTCTGGATTGATAATATACAGTAGGAACTCCTTAACAGATCTGAGTACCCTTACTCAAACGTTTACTCTCATTATAATTTTGAGTGTGCTGGGAAGTATCTGTCTATAGATGTGAACTCAGACATTAGACTTGCCAGATTCACATTTTGACTAGTGCTAATTATAAAAGCATCATTTTACATCTCTGAGTCTCGGTTTTATTATCTGTGACACAGACTTGTCTACTAGGGTCATTATAAGACCTAATATAATTCTTATGAAAATGCAAGAATAAGTGTATAGCCCCATGGCAAGTTGTAAGAAATCTAGAAAAGCCCTGGAAAAATGATATTTTTAAATTCTTTTTGGAAAACTAAGAACCTTCTAACAATGCCTCTTACTTTACTTTCCAGAAGCTTTTCAATTAGAGGAATATAAGACTTTAACACTAAAAATACAAGGTACACAATAAAATGCAAAATGTTGAAAAGCAATGTGCACTGCTGTCTTGTATAACTTGTGTTCAATATATTAGACAGATCATGTGGATTGGATTTTGCTTCAGGACATTGGCCATGGGTTGTGAAACAAACGTGAAATTCATATTAGTGTCAAAGCAGACATGTATTTTGTTATTTTTTTGCCACTTTGATATACAGGTCTGAGACATGGATTTGTACCAGTGTCATGATAGGAAACATAAACGGTTTTATATATGCTACTGATACAAGATAGCCCAGAATATAAAATATATAGAATCCCACCAAAGATTCTTAAATATATCAGTACATGAAACATATGAGAATAATTGTCCATTAGAAATTTTGAATGATTTTCTATAATCAGTGATTCAACCTGAATGGATGTTCAAAACTCAAACTGTTTTAAACTATATAAACAATACTGTTTATACTGTTATAAAATTGTAGGTCTATTAGTTGGTGTTCTGTTGATTGATTCAAAGTTGTTCTGGGAGTAGGCCATCTGAGTATATACAAAGACTCAAGTAGATCTAAAAGTGGTGACATATTTAGTTCATCCCAGTAACTCTTAAAAGAACAGCACACAAAGTTGATTTCAAAATCGTCTTTTTCATAGTCCCTGGTAGCGGGTAGAAATGAGATTTCTGCTGTGATATCTCTATTTAATAAATGGAGATGCCATTTGTTTGTTTGGTTTTGGTGTCAAATACACTCATTACTGGGGTCATTGGTGTGCCCATAGCAGTATTTAGTGAGACATATCTGCACACAAATATTCAAGGTAGTAGCTGAATAAAGAGTTGGTTGACAATGCCTTTTACAAACAAGATAAGAAATCATGCATTTTAAATCAGTTCTTTGCTTTTTGCATCATGATCTATTAGCAAGTGAGGCACCAGAGTACGTGAGAAAGTCATATCCCACTCTCCACTCTACTGTGGAGACTGTTTTGACCATTGGCTAGATCTGGGTAGGGGTTTAAGGTTTACCGCCTGTATTGTCCTTGGCTGGTGCCTTAGTTTGAGCGGGACCCCTGGGCCCAAATCTGCCTATCATAATGTTCTACTTGTAGGTGTCTAGGACCCTCTGGATCCTTCTACTTTGCCATTCTCCCATGCTGCTCTCATCTAGAGGAAGGACAGCAGGTTACCAAGAAGAGACTTGATACCCTATGAGCATATACAGAGTGAGGTAATCCCCCTCAGGAACAGTCATAGGGGAGGAGAATAAGGGGAAATTGTAGGGAGAGAAGAATGGGAGGATACAAGGGATGGGATAACCATTGAAATGTAACAAGAATAAATTAATAAAGAAAAAAAATTGAGCTTGAAAAAAAGAGATCTATTAGCAGTCAAGAAATAAAGGAAGTTTTACTTTTAGCACACTGAGTTTATATACTCAGAACAACTTTCAAGAAGGATTCAAGAGTCATTTGTGACCCTCCAAAAAAGGTTGTTCTACTGGAGTTTCTGCAAATATGTGCTTTGTGGCTGAGGTGATGAATAGAAAGATATTCATAGAGCAAGCTGTAGCACGCTGAGAGAAGACTGAGATGCTGCATCATGTGATGGGATACAGCAAAAGGACTTCAAATATTGGTGGGGAATATTCTTTTAGATGCATCATGGCTGCTCTTTTTCACAGGGTTGAAAGAATTTCAAGGGGAACAAAAGTACACTTAATTTAAACTTAATCCAATACCATGCCTAAAGCAGACAGATCTCAGAGATTTTAAAAATGTGATATTACTAAAAATACCTTGGAATTATTCTTCATATAACAGCCAGTCAAGGTTAATCAGAATTTTCTCAGGGATGAGAATTACTTGCCACTTTAGGAATATTTACAGTTTCTTATGTGATCCCCCCAAAAGAATAAACCCAAATGTTCTAACTAAAGATTTTAGATCCATATCACAAGCTTTCCATGTTATGTGTTGAGATTCTCATGGGCTGCCTATGTTTTTCCTTAATGTATGTGGTGACAACCTGAGAAAGTGTTTAAAGGATTCACACAAGAGCCCTTCACACAACTGTAACTTCACTATGGAGAACACAAAGCATAAGTTAAAATATCTAGGAACCAAAAGCAAAC
This sequence comes from Acomys minous, assembly GCF_964271855.1. Lineage (NCBI taxonomy): Eukaryota > Metazoa > Chordata > Mammalia > Rodentia > Muridae > Acomys > Acomys minous. Next base: position 86,622,953 of record NC_140488.1, on the reverse strand, counting down.
ATATGCTAACCATGATTAAAATTTTAGTCACTTAAATAAAATTGACTTTCTTTTCTTGCCCCTTAATATAACAAGAGAAAGTTATCTCTTTTTAAATTTTTATTTTATTAATTTATTCATATTACTTCTCAATGGTTATCCCCTCCCTTGTATCCTCCAATTCCTCCCTCCCTCCCATTTTCCCCTTACTCCCCTCCCCTATGACTGTGACTGAGGAGGTCCTCCTCCCCCTGTATATGCTCATAGGGTATCAAGTCTCTTCTTGGTAGCCTGCTATCCAAGAGGGGAGGACATTCTATTGGGACTCTAGATGAGAAAGTTATCTTTTATCTATCTATCTATCTATCTATCTATCTATCTATCTATCATCTATCTATCTCTATCCATCTATCTAATGTAATCCATACAAATTGGCTACATGTTTATGTGATTATGTGAACTCATATTTTTATGAATGCATACAAAATTTTAATATTATATATTTTTCTTACATAAAATATTCTGAGAGAATTTGTATGGTTGGAAATTTGTAATCAGCATCATTATAATGGTTATTTTATATCTATAGAACTTTAATAAAAAAGACAGTTTAAACACAGAGGAGCTTTTAAAATGATACTTATATTCAAAGCAGTGGACAATATATTCAACTGTCGTTTTTCATTCTTTTCAATCAGCGACCATGGTATTTGTTCGTCTGTGAGCTTTTTCTCTGCTATTTATTAATGAATAACATCTTGTTAGATGTTACAGGCTTGAGCAGCATGCACTAAACATATGTGACTCTCTTTATCACTACAGTGAACATCAAAGTCAACAAATTCATTACAGAGAAAAGGAGGGGAGATTTGAAGCAAAATACAACTGAGAGGGAAAAACAAATACCCATGAATGCTAAAAAATCAAAGGCAAAAAATCAAAAGAAGACGATATTTACCGAAGAAGCCAATGCTGGCATTAAGAAGTGAATCCCATTTAATTAACAATCAGTGGTGGGTGGTATTTGTCATTTTTTTGTATAATCAGTCTCATACTGTACAGTAAGTCATAATTTATCTCAGTCAAGAAATGTCCAACTGTCTTTGGCATGTACAGACAGGGATATTCCTAAGACTTCTCCTTTCTACCTATTGTTTTTTTTTCCTGATTCCAATTCCCAACTCATAAACTCAGGTTTTTCTTCTTTATTCTCTAACCTAATAACTGAGCATATATTTTATGGTTTGTGTATTATAAATTGGAAATGCCTCATTATTTGGAGTTCTTTTTCCTTTTAAGGGGATTTTTAAGTATTTTTGAATGAATAGAAAAAACTGATATTTGTAAGACAAAAATATTCCCAATTTTATTCTTCAATTTGGTGTCCTTCTCAGTGATCCATCAATTCATGTTCATCAAGTATACTTAATATTTTAGTATTTATGAGTGATTTGAAATAATAAGACAGAAAATATTTACTTACTTCCTGTCTTATAACCTACCACTTCTACTATTTTAGTCTCACTCACAATATCGGTTGTGATGTCACTTCATGAAAATGAATGTCATCTTTGATCATGTGGGTGGACAATGTTATACAAATTATATAAATTATAGCAAAACCTACCATAAAATAAATCCTTCTTTCTAATTATATTAAACATGAGATAATTAACTAATAATCTTATACAATAAAGCTATAAGGCAGTCTTATTAGGATCTGGTATACCCAGAGTTTGTAATAAAACATCTTTTAACTAAATACTGTTATAAAGGGTGAGAAAAGGTGTCTGTTCTATCAATACTTCTGACAAAAAATATTTATTTCTCTCATATTTAGACAGAAGACTTTACTCTTTCATGACTTAGCTATGCTTTGTAAAGTAGTCATTAAAATGGTTCTAAAAAGCTAAAATTTCCTAGGTAAGATTAAAATATTTGGGTCATAATTTTATATCACCTTGCTAAATTTTAGCTATCGGAAGCTTAGTCATCACAAACTACAAAGTAAAAGTTCTTAGCACAACAATGAAAAGTTTTATAATCTGACTTATATCTTAATAGCATTTTTCATTATGCTTATAGTAAAGTATAAAATATCTTCCACGAGAGCCACTTGTCTTAGAGTTGTTGTTATGATGAAGTACCATGACCAAAATCAAGTTGGGGAAGAAAGGGTTTATTTGGCTTACACTTCCACATCATTATTCTTCATCAAAGAAAGTCAGGACAGAAAATCAAGCAAGGCAGCAACCTGGAGGCAGGAGCTGATGGAAAGGCCATAGAAGGGTGCTGTTTACTGGTTTGCATTTTATGCTTGCTCAGCCTGCGTTCTTATAGAACCCAGGACCACCAGCCCAGAGATGGTTCCCTCTACAGTAGTCTAGGCTCTTCCACATTGACCACTAATTAAGAAAATGCCACAAAGTTATATCTTATGTAGCCATTTTCTCAGTTGAGTCCCCCTCCTTTTAGGTGATTCTGCTTTGTGTCAAGTTGACAAAAAATAATCCTAGCCAGGATGCCATCTTTTTGGATGGTAAGAATTTTTCACATACTTTGGCTTCTGACTGAGATTCCATGCCTATGATGAACAAGCATAACACCATTTTAAAGTTAAAAGCCATTTTGTTCTAAGGTCAAAATAAGTTTATTTCCATTTGCTGCCAAATGCAAGTTGTCTATGCTCTAAACTGTTTTTGGAATTTGACATGTTCCCTACTTGATGGAATTTGACTTACACCTCAGATGTACTTTATCCTGATGAGATAAGATGTTCTGCCAAGATGATCTATGAAATAATTTAATCTGAGTCAGGTATGGAGCAACACACCTGTGATTCCCACACTCTGGGAAGCAGAGGCAGGCAGATCTCGGTCAGTTGGAAGCCATTCTGGTATACAAAGAGAGTCCATGTTAGCCAAGGCTACACAGAGAAACCCTGTCTTGAAAAACAAAACAAAACAAACAAACAACAAAAAGGAAAATAATCTATTCTGATGTCTCCTTCTGTAAAACATCTGCTTGCCAAAGCTTTATGTCATCAAAATCCCTTGAAAACCCCAGTTTCTACCTTTTCCCTATAAAAAGAGGCCTGAAAAGTTAACCCACACTGCTCTCTCAAATCCTGCTTTGGAGAGTCAGTTCTATGCATAGTAAATAAACCTCATTTAACTGACTTTAATTTGGATGGTGGCTTTTTTTTTCTTGCTCAGTGGGATCAACACCTGTTGATTTTTCAGCCATCCTTTGAGATCTATTTCTGGTTGATAGTACTCATGTGCTTCTTCAACCTGAATTCTGTAGGAGAACTTAATTGTTTCATCTTTAAGAATAAGAAGGAACCATACTTTATTTATGTTATTTTCTTATTTATTGACCTTATTATTTTCTTCATAAGTCCTCTCATTAGGTCTGGTTTGCTCATAGAGTGCCTTAGAATGGAAATAAAATAATTCAGATAAACATAACAAGTACAACTGAGTAATAGCAGTTTGCCAGCCAATAAATATTTATATTCCAATAACTATGCAGAAAGAACACAACAATAAACAATCAAAACAGGGTCTCCAAGGAAAGTATTTCAAATTTTCTTCTTGAAAATAATTTTGGAACTTTGTAGAATATATTATTTTATTTAAGTTTGAGTACAACACTAAAATAGGAAAAGTTCTGTATTTTATAAATAATGCTCAGATAAATCAGTGCCAATTTTTAAAAGAAAAAATAGTGAATTCAGAACATGAAATTATGTGCTTTCAGCACACTAGCTAGTCTTTAGTTGTTCTGTATGATCAGTACCTTATTGGTACTATATCTCTTCTAGACAAAAATGAAACCCCAGAAGATCTTTACCATTATAATGCTGTTATAAATGTGCTCTGTAAACATTTATCAGGTTATAAATGGGAGTATGTAAGACCTTAGAGCATTGCTACATAAGAGAATGTAATCTATCTTTAAAAGTATGGTTAGTGTTATCTAGTTAGATAAGGTGTTTTAAGTAAAAAACTTCAGCATCACATGACATCTATAGTCATGGACGTTCCTAGTGTAATTTCTGTGTTTCCAACCATTTATTATATAAATCTGAGCTCAGTGATCCTATTAACATGGATGAGTTCATTCTTAACTCTTCTCACACTCCATAGCACCTGCTTATCTCACTCAGAATGACAAGATATTTTACTAAGACTTGCTTTTTGTGTGTGATCTGATCCCTACCTTGTCCTTCTGATTTTACATTAAATTCTTTTTTTGTGTGCCTTCCTCACTCATCTCTAGTCAAATACAAATCAAACACAGAATGAAATATCATTCTGCATTCAGTAAGAAGATATGTTAATAAAGCAGGCAGTAACAAGTATTAACCTTAATATTAAACAATACGGGAAAATTGGGATTCTTATGCTCTTCAAGTTTAAAGACAAAATAGTGCAGCTGCCCTTGAAAGAATGTATTGGTTCTTCAAAATCTTTAATACAGAGCTAACATATTATGCAGAAATTTCATGCCTAGGTACATAAAAAAGAGTATTGAAAACACATGTTCATAATAGCTGAACAAAATAATAATAGGTTTTCAGGCAATGAAGGAATAAATAAACTGTGGTATAGACATGGAACAGGGATGTATTTTGAAAAAAAAAAAGAATAAATGTCCAGGTGTGGTGGCGCATACCTTTAATCCCAGCACTTGGGAGGCAGAGGTAGGTGATTGCTGTGAGTTCAAGGCCAGCCTCGTCTGCAAAGTGAGCCTAGGACTGCCAAGGCTACACAGAGAAACTCTGTCTTGAAAAACAAACAAAAAAGACAAATTTTATAAAATGAATGAATATGAGATAGCACTACAATCTAGTGAAAGAATGTAGACACAAAGAGCCGTGTAACATGACTCAGACTCAATATATATATAAGGAATCCAAATAACAAAATCTGAAGACACAAAACTTCAGTCAGAGATTGTTAGGGGTTAGAGAGAAGGAACAAATTATAACTGAATGTGAATTGGTTACAAATTTTCTTTGTAGACCGAGGAAACTGTTCTGGACTTAGTCATGGATGATGGTCGCACAATTCTATAAAGACACCAAAACTGAAGAATACTGTAAATGTTGAAATTTATACTATATGAATTATAACTCAATAAATTATCGAAATAAAAATACTTAGACACCTGCCCAAGTTCACGGAACTCAAACTCTGTGAGTATGCCAGCAGCTCATGTTTCAACAAGTTCTCCATAAGTTTTGAAGATGTGATAGTTTTGACAAATTTCCTTCCAAAGGATAGCATTGTAGGATATGATGCATGAAAACAAAACCACAAGGAGATAGAATGGAAATTTATCCTGATGTGATCTGTACATATTTATACACATGCTGGTCACTCACTACTTAATAAATAAAGAAATAATTTCTGTAAATAAAAAATTTTACATAAAGATGGAAATATTAGGTACTCTATAATGTTCATTAAATTCCACATACTACCAAATTATTATGTAGTACCCTATAAATACATATAGTTAAAATAATAATGCTTTTAAAAACATAAAAGTGGCCTCCTAAATGGAGTTTCTTTGGAGGCTAGAGTATTGTCAATCATTTATTAGTATAAAACATATTATAGGCATTAGAACATACTATTGGATGTGTGACTATATAGTGAGTTTCCAAAATCACTTTAACCAGTCATCTTTCTTTGCATTGACATATCATATTCATGCATTTGAACTACCTCATTTATAAAATGGCAGAAATTGAATTTCTTACGGCAATATAGAAAAACTTAACTGGTGGGGAAAAAAGAGTTAAAAAAGTTGCAAATCTTGACTTGGATCAGTAAACCATATTTGATAATTAAAATTTGGCCTACTTTTGATTTTTGGTAGAGCCTAGGTGCCAAGAAGATTGATATGTGTAATATTAAAATTTTATGAGATGTCTTGAAGATCTGTAAAGGAAGTTTCACCAAAGTGAACTGCACCCATTTGTTTAAATATTATCCCTTTGAATGAGAATGGAAGCACTGAATGTCTGTGACAGATCATATCATTCATGAAGCCAAACATTTTTACTTTCATGTGCCTGCAGAAAAAGTATTCCAGCCTCTGCTTAATTCACAGTACATATTGTATGTTATTTCTTCAAAGTGTCAGTTTATGATCTGCTACAGCCACAAAGAATTTGACCTTTTAAGATGTCATTTCAGAGAAGCTATAGCAAGCAAAGCATGAGAGAATTCAGGAAATAGAGAAAGGAAACAAAAGCCTTCAAAAAGTTCTAGGGTTGAAGAGATAGTATAGCTCTTAAGGGAACTTGCTGCTCTTGCAGATGATCTGAGACCAGTTCCCAGCACTCCAATTGCAGTTCATAATTTTAACTGTCTATTGCTCCAGGAACCAGACACAACAACCAGTGCATTTCCATATATGTAGGAAAAACATTGGTACACATAAGATAAAAATAAAGCAGAAGCCTTCAATTTTATATAAAAAATTTCACAGATTACTACTAAAGTTTATAAAATCCTAAGTCAGCTAAATAAGATGGCTGTGTAAAACTATTCTTGCCAACAGCTATTCCTATGGATAATTGTTATCTGAAGACAAAGTCCCCTTTGTATCCACACTGGAGAGCTAAAAGGCCTTCAAAATATCTGGCTCATTAGTGCTCAGGCTCCTCAGAGACACTTTTGGAAATATTCTTTGACAGAAAATGCGATGTGAAAAATATAAATAAATTTCAGATAAGAAACTTCTTTTTAAATGTAAGTAAGTAAAAGACGTAGAGACAAAATCTGGTTGTCTCTAGTGGATGATCAGAAGTTGCAATTATTTTATCCCTAGTTGTTTTATTTTTCCTTCCATCAATAGATTCTTACCTCTTTTCAGTTTTATTGAAAAACAGGTAAGATGACCTAATAACTATGTTTGAGCAATTTCTTTCCTTTTGGTTCCTTCCACCCACTTAAGCTACTATTAAGAAGACATCCCATAATTTAGTCTCAACTCATAAGAAAGATGGATTTTTATTTTTTTAATGTAGGTTCAAATTTATTTTTTATTTAAACACATTTTTATTGAAAATAAAATAATTCAAAAATTACATCTCATTTGTTATCCCATCCCATGTATCCTTCCATTCCTCCCTCCCTCCTGCTTTCACCTCATTTCCCTGCCCAATGACTGTGACTTAGGGGGACCTCCTCCCCCTGAATATGATGCTAGGGTATGAAGTCTCTTCTTGGTAGTCTGCTATCCTTCCTCCAAGTGCCAATGGGCCTCCTCATCAAGAGGACATGGCCAAATATGGGGCACCAGAGTTTGTGTGAAAGTCAGTCCCCAGTCTCCACTTAACTGTGGAGAATGTTCTGTCCCTTGGCTAGGTCTGGGTAGGGGTTTGATGATGACTGCACGTATGATCCTTGGTTGGTGCCTTAGATGTAGCAGAACCCTTGGGGCCAGATCTGTCCATCATAGTGTTCTTCATGTAGGTTTCTAGGACACTCTAGATCCATCTATTTCCCTGTTTCTTATATTTTTCTCACTTAGAGTCCCAGTAGAATGTCCTCACCTTTATCCCACTTTCCTGGTAAGTGAAGACTTTCATGAGACATACCCCTTGGCCTAATGTCCAGTTATAAGTGAGTATATACCATTTGAGATTCTGCTTCTGGGTTAGCACACTCATTATGATTATTTCTAGTTCAATCCATTTGCCCACAAATTTTGAGAATTCCTTGTTTTTAATAGCTGAGTAGTATTCCATAGTGTAAAAGTACCACAGTTTCTTTATCCATTCTTCTACTGAGGGACACTTAGGCTGTTTCCATGTTCTGGCTATTATGAATAAAGCAGCTATGAACATGGTTGAGCATATGTCCCTGTTGTATGCTGGGGCATATTCTGGGTATATTCCTAGGAGTGGAATAGCTGGGTCCTGAGGAAGCCCTATTCCCAGTTTTCTGAGATAGTGCCAGACAGATTTCCAAAGTGGCTGAACTGGTCTGTATTCTCACCAGCAATGAAGGCGTGTTCCTCTCTCCCCACATCCTCGCCAGCATGGGGTGTCACTTGAATTTTTGATCTTAGCCAATCTCATGGGTATAAGATGGAATCTCAGAGTTGTTTTGATTTGCATTTCCCTGATGACTAAGGAGGTTGAGCATTTCTTTAAGTGTTTCTCAGCCATTTGATATTCCTCTCTTGAGAATTCTCTGTTTAATTCTGAGCCCCATTTCTCAATTAGACTATTTGATTTGGTGGTGTTTAATTTCTTGAGATCTTTATATATTTTGGATATTAGACCTTTGTCAGATGCAGGGTTGGTGAAGATTATTTCCCAGTCTGTAGGCTGTTGCTTTGTTCTTTTGACAGTGTCTCCTGCTTTACAGAAGCTTCTCAGCCTCATGAGGTCCCATTTATTAATTGTTGACCTTAAGGCCTGGGCTGTTGGTGTTCTGTTCAGGAAGTTGTCTCCTGTGCCAATGTGTTCCAGGATTTTCCCCACTCTTTCTTCTAACCGATTTAGTGTCTCTGGTTTTATGTTGAGGTCTTTAATCCACTTGGACTTGAGTTTTGTGCATGGTGATAAATATGGGTCTAAATGCATTTTTCTACATGAAGAAATCCAGTTAGACCAGCACCATTTGTAGGAGATGCTATCCTTTTTCCATTGAATAGATTTGGCTTCTTTGTCAAAAATCAGGTGACTATATGTGTGTGGATTCATAGAAAGATTTTTAAACAGGAAAGAAAAACACAGACTATTCTAATATCCTTCTTAACCCTCTCACTTAATTTCTCCTTCACTGAGACAATTCCTTTTGGAAGACTGCAAACAAAATCTGCACCAGCAAATACTAATTAGGGAAATTACCCTTTTGATTTCCTCCTTAGGAAAAATGAAGCATTCAGCTATTTAGCTGACTAAATCCAACCTTTGTAGACATACATGACTTTGAATTGGTTTGAAACCCAAGTTTAATTAATTAGTCAAAGATATTAAAATTGGGAGAGGTATTTTTTCAGGACCTATCTCAATACATACTATAAATGAGATAATTTAATTAGCTATAATACATGTTAGGTTTGATAACATAAATAGCACCACTGTTTTTCAGACTATCCTCATAGAGATTTCTTACTCATCCACATTGCTTAATGTTTTACCAGTTACATTAAATAATTAATAGTAGCTATATACAATTAGGACCATAACCTGAAACAAAAATTTTACAATTTGGACATGAAGGTACAGTGGTAAGCATAGCTGCCTTCCTCCCCCAAAAGCTCTGTGTTGAAGCTTTAGCACTTATCAAATGGGTCCAATCATTGAAAGATGACTGCATCATGAAGACTTTGATGAAATAAATGATTAATCTCTTGATTAATTCATAATATGATGGCTTCATTAAGAGGTAGGGACTAAGGAAAGTGGGGCAGAAGGGAGGACATCCTATTGGGACTCTAGATGAGAGAAGCATGAGAGAATGGGGAAATAGAAGAATCCAGAGGGTCCTAGAAACCTACAAGAAGAACATTATGATGGGCAGATCTGGGCCCAGGGGTCGTGCTCAAACTATGGCACCAGCCAAGGACAATACATGTAGTAAACTTCGACCCCTACACAGATCTAGCCAATGAACAGGACATTCTCCACAATTGAGTGGAGAGTGGGGTCTGACTTTCACAGGAACTCTGGTGCCCCTTATTTGACCACGTCCCCTGGATGGAGAGGCCTGGTGGCACTCAGAGGAAGGACAGCAGGCTACCAAGAAGAGACTTGATACCCTATGCGCATATACAGGGAGAGGAAGTCCCCCTCAGTCACAGTCATAGGGGAGGGGAGTAAGGGTAAAATGGGAGGGAGGGAGGAATGGGAGGATAAAAGGGATGGGATAACAATTGGAGGACACAAGGGATGGGATAACCATTGAGATGTAATATGAATAAATTAATAAAATATATTTAAAAAAGAGGTAGAGGCTAGTTGGAGGAAGTAGGATATTATGTATTTGCCCTGGAAAGGTACTTTGTCCTTCAGTACTTTATTGCTTCTGTGCTTTTGGGTATCCATGAAGTAGTTTATTTCACAGATTTCTGTTTTAGAATAATGATAACTATTTTGAACTTGAAATTCATGAAATTCTCTTTTGAGTAAAAGGCATGCTGGAGAAATGAGATAGGTCCAAGACTCAGAAGATGAGGAGAAATGTAAATGAACCACAAATAACTGAAGAAAGCTACAAAAATATAAGAACTGTACTTTGTCACTTGATCTATTATTCACTTCTTCCAATATGAACAATTATGTTATTTTTGTTAATTTTTATCTTCATCTCCTATTGTAAAATATAGTCCCCCGAACTACAACTAAAGTAATTTTATTGATAGATACTTAAATTTTGACATGCTGTGGTGGTTTTAATGAGAATGTTCTCCATCAGCTCTGGCATTTGAATTCTTGTTTTACAGTGTTGGCATTGTTTAGGGATGATTTGGAGGTGTGGCCTTTGTTGGAAGAAGTATGTCACTGGAGGTGTTCTTCTAGAGTTTAAAGACTCATGCCACTTGAAAAAACAGGTTAAAACATGGAAGTTGCAGGCTGGAGAGATGGCTCAGAGCTTGAGAGCACTGACTACTCTTCCAAAGGTCCTGAGTTCAATTCCTAGCAATCACATGGTGGCTCACAACTATCTATGATGGGATTTGGTGCCCTCTTCAAGCCTGCAGATGTACATGCAGGCAGATCACTGTATACATGATAATAAATAAATATTTAAAAATCATGGAGGTTGCTAAGTTTAAAACTTATACTGTACCTTCCAACTGCCTAGTATGCTTCTACTAAGTGGGAAAACCATAGATTTTTCATACTTTCATTGTTTGCATGAATTATGATTATTTTTAAAGTTCTGAAACATTGTACATCTATCATTATAATCTTCTTATTGTAGGCTGGAGAGACAGATCACTTATTAACAGCAACCACTGTCCTTGTAGAGGATCTGAGTTGACTTCATAGCCTCTATCTCTAGCTCCCAGGGGAACCAGAGACTCTGACTTTACATGCTCATATCTTCACACAGAGAAATGCACATACACACAATTAAACATAAAACAAATCTTTAAATACAAAGCAATTGCCAAATGTTTCCCACCCAATATAAATTAATTATTAGAAAAGTAACTCATTTTCCTGATGTAATTGTTGTCTTAGAGTCATATTGCCTTTGTCTGTTAACCTAGGCATAATCTTGGAAGTTTGTAGCCTCTGTACAATCTAATCTAGGCCTAGAATGCTTTCAGCCTCTGAGACTTACTACTGAATAATCTCACCCTCTCTAGCTTTTCCTAAATTCTAGCTGGCTGGTTCAATTCAGCTGTTTCTGCCTCCAACTCCTCTCCAAGTTGACTGATTCAAAATTGTCTTCTTTCAGCTTCTGATTGAATTTCTCTGCTTGGCTTGACAGTAACTCTCACATTTTGCTCTACTCTTCTGGCTCCTTTTCATTTTCTGCCCTGTTCAGTCTTCACCTGTGTCTAGCTTGTTCTCTCTTCAGCCTGTTTCTGTAAAACTCTCCCAGTAAAATTGCCTGCCTCCATTCAATCCTCTCTCTGTCTCTCTCTCTCCACTGTTCTTTCTTTCCTTTATGTTCTCCTGAGAGTTGGATCTATCCTATTTTGTTAAATATTTATGTTTCACCACTTTGTCCCTCAATTGGAAGTCATTGTTTGGGACTAAAGGTTTATAATAAAGGTATGTCTGTATTCCAGGTGAATCACACAGACATAGAAGTAATCAGAGCAGCCATGTTGCCTGATTTAAATTCCCCTAAAATTTATAATTTTATCATCCAACTAAGTGACAATAGAGATAGATCCCTGCAAGTAAAATGACGAATTTTAGAGGGAGGGCTGAATCAAGATAATGCAATGTTCAAAAACTATGACGGAGACCCCTGAGTGAATTTTATAAGAATGCCACTCACAGGTGGACAGGCAAAACCATATAAAACTGATTATGAATATGAGGTTTATATTTTAGAGAGTTAGTCATAATACTTGGATATAATACTCAGTACTGATATATAATATACCTCATAGTAAATTGAAAGAACAATAATATAAGTCTGTAAGAAGGCATAGATGAACATACTTACCATTAAATGGTTAGTTAGTATAGTATGATATATGGTATGTTTTAGATAAATTTAGATTTTAAAATTGATATCAGGTACTTACAAATAAAAAGATTTGAGAAAAAAAGAAATAGCTAAAAGTGATACGATTTTCAGTTTATCCCCTCTAACTTCTAAACCTCTCTCCTGTGCAGTGTAATTTAGGATTTCATTTCCAGCTTTACCTGTGACCAACGGAAGACATTAGCAGACTAGAGTAGACATTATGGGTCACCAGCAACAATTCAGAGCAACATTCATATCAGTGTGTTCTTTGCATTTCTCAAAATAGTCCTCCTGCTACCTAATGGGTCTTCAGTTCAGGACACCCAAGCACACAAGCACAAAGAGAATTTCAAGTGTTACATGATACAAAAGAGAAGGAAACTCAATAATGAAATGAAGAAAAAGAAAGAATCCTCTAACATGAACTGATATATCGGAAGTGTTAATTTATACAGTGTCAAAGCAGTCAAATATGAGCTAGGCTTGCAATAAGGACATCTCAATATTGACTAATTAGGAAGTATGAATTCTTTTGAAGCAAAGAGATAACCTTGCTGGATTGCAGAGATAGTAAAAAAAAGATACAGTTTGAAGCTCAGGTCACCTTCCATTACTCCTCCTAATACCTGGCCCAGTAGAGAGCATTGGGTAAGTATAATTGTTAGGACAGAAAAAAAATCACCAAATTCCCAAATCTCAACACCACTCTAAGAATTCTGTGTTTAAGAAGTGACTTGTAAATTTTGGGTCAATGTTTTTGTGGGCGGGTTGATGTTCCCCTCCCTCCACTAGGAGTCTTGTCTGATTACAGGGTAGCCCCTTCAGTCTCCATGACCACCACTACTATGGATCTCAACTTGAATCACACCCATATCCTCCCAGGAGCCAACTCTGTTTTAGGTCTCCAGCTTGTTGCAGAGATGTTGCTGCCCACGGTTTCTCTTTTTCCACAGGCCCTCTGTGCTCCTGCTTGCCCGTGCCCTGCCCTGTTCTCCCCACATCTGATCTCCAACCTCATTTCCCTCTCCTATCCTGTTTCCTCTCTTCAACCACTTCTGATGTCTATTTTATTTCCTCTTCTTAGTGAGATTCAAGCATCCTCCCTTGGGCCCTCTTTGCCACTTAGCTTCTTTGGATCTGTGAATTGTACTATGGATACCCTGTATTATACGCCTAATACCCACTTATAACTGAGTGCATACCATGAGCATCTTTCTTAGTTTGGGTTACTTTACTGAGAATATTTTCTAGTTCTATGCATTTGCCCAAAAATTTCAAGATTTTCTTGATTTTTAATAGTGACTAATATTCCGTGATGTAAATGTACCATAGTTTCTTTATTCAATCTTCAGTTAAGGAACATCTAGGTTGTTTCCCGTTTCTGGCTATTACTAATAAAGCTGCTATGAACATAGTGTCAGATTGATTTCCAAAGTGGTTGTACAAGTTTGCACTCCCACGAGAAATGGAAGTTCTCCATAACTTCAGCAGCATGTGCTGTCATTTGAGTTTTTGATCTTAGCCACTCTGATGGGCATAAGATGGAATCTCAGAGTCCTTTTGATTTCATTTCCCTGATGACTAAGGACATTGAACATTTCTTTAAGTGCTTATTGCCCATTAGAGATTCCTCTGTTGAAAATTCTCTGTTTAAATCTGTACACCATTTTTAATTGGATTATTTGGTTTGTTGGCATTTAATGTTTTGAGTTATTTATGTATTTTGCATATTAGCCCTTTGTCGAATGTAGGGTTGGTGAAGATCTTTTCCTCAATCTATAGATTATCATTTCATTCTATTGACAGTGTCTTTTGTCTTGCAGAAGCTTTTTGGTTCATGAGGTACCATTTATTAATTGTTGATCTTAGAGAATGAGCTGTTGGTGTTCTGTTCAGGAAATTATCTCCTCTGTCAATGAGTTCAAAGCTGATTCCCACTTTCTCTTCTAATAAATTTACTGTTTCTGGCTTTTTGTCGCAGTCTTTGATCCACTTGGATTTGAGTTTTGTTCAGTGTGGTAAATATGTACCTACTTGCAGTTTTCTACATGTTGAATTCCAGTTAGATCACCACCATTTTCTAAAGATGCATAACTCTGCCTACAATACATGCAGACTAAAGATGGAGCAGAGATTGAGGGAATGCCCAACCAATGCCCAGCCCAATCTGAGATGCACCTAATGTGAGAAAACCAACCCTGAAACTACTAAGGACACTTTGCTATGTTTGCAGACAAGAGCCTAGCAGGGCTGTCTTCTGAGAATCTCTGCCTAGCAATGAAAGGAAACAGAAGCTGAGACTCATAGCCAAACACTGGGTAGAGTGCAGGAAGCACTGTAGAAGAGTGTGGAGGTGGGGAAGGGTAGAAGGACCTGGAGATGACAGGAGCTCCACAAGAAGATGAACAATGCCAACTAACCTGGGCCCATGGAGGCTTGCAGAGACTCAAGGACCAACCAAGGACCATGCATGTTCTGGACCTAGGCTACCTACACACATATGTACCCAATGGGCTGCTCAGGCTTCATGTGGATCCCCTAGAAGTAAAAGTGATGGTTGTCTCTGACAAGATCTCTGTTACATGCTTTTAGATCACTTCACCCTGGCAGGGCTGCCCTGCCAGGACACTGTGATAGATGAATTGCTCAGTCCTCATGCAACTGGATGGGCTGGCGTGGGTAGGTGGGGGCTCCCATTTTCTGAGAGGTAGGAGAAGGGGAATAGGGGATAAGAGGGAGGAAAGGGAGGGGCAGAAAAGAGGGAGGAGACTATAATTGGGATGTAAAGTGAATAAATAAGTAAATAATTTTTTTTAAATAAAGAAGTAACTTTTAACTACGTAGGGGTGCCAAAGACCTAAGAAAACAGTTTATGAACTCACTGTACTCTCTCTGCTATAATCAAGACTGCCCCCCAATCATTATTCTTCATTGGATTGTCTTATAAGCATTAGTTTAAAGAAAGAATTGCACGATTACAAATAGTTATAGGAACAATTTTAGAATCATTTTCTTTGACTTTTAGATAAATCTACTAGTGAAAAATACCTCCATATATCATTGAGCCCTAAATATTTCATCTCTTCCTTGTGATATATAGTGGTAAAGACTAGTGTTATTTATGATAATGAACTATTCATATATCATGACATAGATTAAGTGAATAATTTTAACTCACAAATAGGCACATAATTACCTTCATGCTTATCTAGATCAATCTTTATATTACTAGTTTACCTGTAGGTAACTAGATAATTATGAGGTATTTTTATAGGAACAAGCTTTTAAATATAATGTCCTGATCTGTACTGAGAATGTTTTGGTAAAATGTTTCACTGGGATATTTTTATCTCAACTGTAATTAAACTCACATTTGTACCAGAAAAAATCTTGAATCTTAAATTTTAAAATTTTACAGATATTTTATTTTTACAATTTTAGATATGCATGAATATTATACCTCCCTAAATCTTCCTCCTACCTCTCTCACACTTCCCTCTTCCTTATAAGTCTCATTGCATTCATAGATTTTGTTATTGTTGCTTTTGTGTTTGTTTTTGGTGAGACACACTGAATTTAACCACTGCGTGACTGTGAGTTAGATGTATCTATTGGAAACTGGTGGTATCCTCATTGGGTACACAACTGAAGACAATAATTTATTTCCCCTCTCTCAGAACTGATATTTAGCCAATAGTTCATCAGTGAAGGAGGGGGACCTATGGGTTCCTTGCTGATTCATAATTTACTATTGATGGGCCCAGTTTTTTGTAGGTCTACTGTGGCCTGGGATGCTATGAGGTCATGAATGTATCGGCTGCTGCATGCCCATAAGACCACATTTCATAGCTCCTTTCCCCATCTTCTGGCTCCTACAATCTTTCTGTCTTCTCTTCCATGATGTTCTCTGAACCTTACAGTGGGTGATATAAATGTCTTGTTAAAGGCTTAGTATTCAACAATCATTTATTCTTAGCACATTGAATATCTGTGTACCTCTTCATTCATCACCATTCATTGTAAATCAAGGATTCTGAGATTAAGGCTGGAGTACCATTTCTTTCTGAGTACAAGCATAAACGTTTAGAAAGTAGATTGATGTTATGAAAATTTAGGTAAACAATAGTAGTAAGTTCAAATATATGGCCTAATATCTTTCCAGTCATGAGTTTTTGACTGACTTTACAGTATCAGGTATAGTTCGCCTCTTGTGAGCAGGGCTCAAATCCAGGTGCATTACCATCATATCCGTCAAACCACTTTTGTCTCAGTAGGCACATCTTGCCTGTTATGTTGGTGTTATATACTGTAAGGTTCAGGGTTGAGTAAGACCATTGATGCCTTTTCTCCCCTAACAGCCTATATAATACCTCCATTCCTCATAAAAGCTAGCCAGCAGGGAGGGAGTTTCCAGCTCACCAACATCTTGAGTTCTTAGACCTTGTGACCAAAGTGTGTGGTATTTTCAGTAATAGAGTCTTAGCAACCAGTTCTGGTGGGACATCAAGAGAGCAGTAAGAGCCTGTATTGTTTTGGGGATTATTGGAGCTTTTCTGACTAACAGCTCATAAGGAGATGTCTCAAACCTGGCACTGGGGTTTGTTTTTTATTTAGTAACCCTTGGCTTTCTGAAACAGCACTCTAGATATGTAGGATATCTCACTTCTAACCCCCTACAAATAGCCAAAACACTAAGAATGTAACATTTATACAATTCCGGATCATGTCGTGGTTCTTCTTGCTATAGGTAGTTTATTGTATATATGTGTAATAATATAAATGTATATGTAAAATGAAAATGTTTAATTAAAAATATGCTTTTAAAATTGATTTAAAATGTAGCAATTTTCCGTATGACTTTTTTCATATAAACTTAGCTTTCTTTAGCCCTCTCTCCTTCCTCATTTTCCCATCCGGCACTCATCTTTGCTGAAAACTTTTCACAACCCAAAGTCTCACCCTCTGTTTTTGTATTAGCTATGTTGTGCTTTCCTGTCTCCCTTAAAGCATCCTCAACCTCCAATGACCATTTTCTCATTTCCTTGGTCTTTCACTTCAGTCATGAACAAAAAGAATACTGAAGGACATATCACCACACCTGAGATCAAGTTGTATTACAGAACCATAGCAATAAAAACAAGACACAGCCCCTCAAATAGACATGTATATAAATAGAATAGATAGAGGATTGAGATATAAGGCCATACAACAACATGCCAAAGGAACATACTAGAAAAAAATACAGACCCTTTAACAAATGGTGTGGGAAAAATTGGATATTAAAATATAGCATAGTGAAACTCTAACCCTTCACAAACTCAATTTCAAATGAACCAAGAATCAACATAATACTGTATACTTTAAAATTGCTAGAAGAAAAAGTAGGGCATGCACTTAATACACAGGCACAGGCAATGATTTCCTCAACATGATGCCAGTAACAGGAAATAAGACTCAGGCAATCTCATAAGACCGTAAACATTCTGTGAAGCAAAGGAAACTTTGAGTGAGGGCTATACCACAGAATGGGATAGAATTTTTTCAGTTCTATTTCAATGGAAGATTAATATCTACAATATGCAAAGAACTAAAAACCCAAACAAAGAAATAATCAAACAATCAAAGATGAGCTATCAGGACTAGAGAAGACAGCCCTGTGATTAAGAGCACTGACTGTTCTTCTACAGGACCTAATTTGGCTCCCACCACCCTCATGCTATTTCACAACCATTTATAGCTGCCATTTGAGGGGTTCCCATTCCCCTCTTTTGACTTTTATAGACACGGATATACATGTATTCATTAAAAACAAAAAAGTCTTTTTTTTACAGGAAGAGATATTGAATGGAATAGAAATTTATCAAAAGAAGAAACATGACTTGCTAATGAATAAAGTATTCAACATTATTAGGCCTCAGTGGAATGCAAGTTAAAACTATATTAGGATTTCATCTCACTCTAGTCAGAATGATCATCATCAAGAAGTCAAATGACAGCAAATATTGATGAGAATATGGTGAAAGAGGATCCTTCATTTACTGTTGTTGGGAGTGTGTAATGGTTCAGTCATTATAAAAATCAATGTAGAGGTTCCTCATCTAGAAACTAGCATCCAACACATCTATATCAAACAAAGATTTCTATATCTTATTTTATAGATATTTACTCATCCATATTCACTGTGGATCTGTTTACAATAGTTTAGGAATAGATGTCCATCAAGTGGTGAAGAGATAATGACAGTGGAGAACATATTCACAATGAAATTTTATTCACCTATAAAGCAAAATGAAATTATAACATTTATAGGTAAATGGATGAGTTTATAAAAATCTGTACTGAGCAAGGTAACTCTAGCTCAGAAAGATAAGTGCCTCATGTTCTCTCTCATGAATAGAGTATCAATAGCTTTTTCTGCGTTTTGTTACAGTGAGTATAATTAGTGTTTACTAACAAAATAAATGCTTAATATAAATAACAATAACATGCTGATGATTTTAATGTCTTTGGAAAACAGATGGTGCTTTTGCTTTTCAAATGTCAAGGAAGATTTTATATATTTCAATATACATGTTAATTCACTGGAGCAGAGTATCTGGCAAGAGAATTTGATAATCTAATGGAATAAAACTAGCATTCAACTGTCCCAGATGTTGTAATTCTTAACTAAAAATAGATTTTCACCATAAGAGTGTATTTTATGATGACTTTATTTTGATTAATATAGAGAAAATTTCAATCGAGCTTGCATTTCTACTCATCTGGCTTCATTAAGAGTTATAATCATAATCCAATTTATGCTGTCTAATTTCTTAGCAGTTAAAACATCTTTTTACTACACGTATATCCTTAACATACATTTAAAATACATTATGATTTATTCCTAGTAATATAAATGTTTCTAATCAACTTAAGGGTCACTTTGATAGTTATGTTTAATGTCTTAGTAAGAGTGACATGAAGACAAATTAAGCTGTTGATTATTGAAACCTACAGCGGTACATATACGAGTAATAGATTCAGTGTTATTCAGTATTAAGTACTACCCTGCAGATTTAACTATGGCTTTATCTTCTTGGGTACTTGAAAATTGATTAATTGAATTTCTGAAGTCCTACTTATTAAGGAACTCTATCAACTAGTTTAACTTAAGGCTAAAATATGAACACTGTCTTCCTTTGTCTTCTAGGTATATTTAGAAACACATGTTAGTCATCACAGCTTGCCTACAGGGACTTTCTTTTCCTTGTGTATTTCTTCAGGGACCAATTATGATGATTAAACCAGGTAATAGACATTGTAATAGCCTTGCCATCATCACCGTCTCCACTTCATTATATCATTAAAACCAAGAACATTTTGATCAGACATTTTCTTAAATGCGGGTGGTCATATGCCCCAAGAAAAACTGAAATTCACTCCAATTTTAGGAAGAACTTATTTTTGTAAGAGTAATCTTGCCTATGGTTAATTCTGGACCCCTCCAAGCATGACTTCATTTTGACTTGAAGTTTAAAGTCTTCTGCAGACTAGGGAAACATTTTCTTGATTCTAAAAGATAATCACAGAAAAAAATGTTTCTCATTTCCTGGAAATATGCATTATTCCTAAAACAGCTTTAACAATCCTACTACTAGCTCTGGCTGATGCTGAGCTTTGAACTATAAAACAAGACAGTAAAGGACCTGAATTCATGATAGTATCACTTGAATCACCCTACCCTGAATCCTGCCATATCTATGGACTGTCAGCCAAACAAAAGCACTCAGTCTTTTATTTTAGTCCTTTGAATTCTGACTTTGCAGACAAAAGCATCTTCATTTTTTTATGGATTGCCTTGAAAAGTTCTGAGACATTTAGATTTACGCTATTGCTGTTTTAAACTCAATTTAAATGTTTCCCATAGAGATCTCACTTCAGCAAGGTACCATGCATCAAAACATATAGAGCCAACTTATGTAAGGAATGTTCTAAGAAATAGCACACTACTTTAGATTCCTTCCAAACTAGTGTTTTTCTAAACAGAGAAATAAACTACTGGTAAAATGTAGATCAATGGGAAACATTTCCAGGGAGTTGGTAAAGAGTGAAAACTCACCAGCAAATTATACTTCGATGACTAAGACATAAGTAATACGAGTGCATTAGAATACAAAGGGTCAATAAGCTGTTAAAAATGATCAATATCCTACCATCTGAAAAGCAGCCAAAGAAGGATTTTTTTTTTCATTGAACTGTCTGCTAGGCGAACCACGCAGCAAGTAGAAGTAAATGCCCTATAAGTTAGAAGCTGTTGTAAAAAAGTAAATAGGTTGAAAAAAAAAAGAAAAAAAGAAAGGAACAAGGCTACTCAAACTAAAGTTGAGGTACAATGAAAGAATTGAAATGTTTGACTATGTTTTTAATTTTTTTTCAGTGTAAAAATAAATTCTCACTTCTCTGGGAAAGAACAGAAAGAACTAAAGAAAAATAAAATTATCTTGATAACAGGACAAAGTTGTAAAGTATATTAACACACAGGCTATATATAATATAACTTTTCTTAGAAAACTATTATATTGTTTTCTGAGACACTTAGAAATCAGCATTGAAAACAACAGCAATAATAAACAAATCTGTGTTTGTGGCACAGGATTGGGACATATTACATTCTATTGTTTATTGGGTTGTTTGTGTTTTAGGTTACAGGTCTCACAGTATAGTCCAGGTTGAACTGTTACTCACTATGTAGACTAGGCTGTCCTTGAACTCACAGAGATCTGCCTGCCTTAGACTTCTGATTACCAGGACTAAAGGTATGAGGCACCACCAGGAAAATGTAATAATAATAATAAAAAAACCAACCAACCCTCAAGAAGAACTCAGTATAAGAAAATGTATCATTGATAACCCAAAGGCATATGTATTTATAAAATACTAGAAATTCAACTTCTCCATACTATCTCCCAAATAAATGGCATAAATAATAGAACTTCAAGAATATTTCTTTGGTTTTATTAGCTATTTATTGTAATATGTAAAAATCTTGCCATCTGGTTAGCTGATGATATGGTAAAACAAAAAAGCATTAGAAAATACTTAATTAAATGTTAGACAGGGTACATGTGATAAAATCTAGGGACCTTTTTTGCAATGGTTTAGACTAAAACATAAACCTTTGAATTTTCCCATTATTTTACAGAGAAAAGTGTCAAATATGTAAATGCATAAAAAGTTAATGTAAATTTCTATTATTATTGAAACTTTCTCAGAGTATGCAACTTTGGAGTAAAACATTATAGAAGAGCTAACAAAAGGAAGCATATATTTTTACATATTTAGTAGAAAATAGACGATATGTGTTAAAAAAAAAAAGACTAATAAAAACAGTGCCACACAGAGCGCTGGGCGACTAAAAACTTTAAATACACAAAATAGATTATCTTTTATCTCAATGCCTGTCAAGTTTTAAGGTTAAAATTATATTTATGCTTTTGCCTTTTGATTCTCCTCATAATTAGTAAGTTTACATCTATGAGTATTATATATCCTAATTTCAAAATTTCCAGATAGGTTAAAAGGCAACTAATCATCAGATTAACATGTGATATTAACAGTTTTATAGTTAAACTATGACTAATGGGTAAAGGTTGTTTGTGGAAAGAAACCTTTTAAAGACAAAGATAGTTGACTATGTTATAACTTGAAATGATTTAGGAAATTCATCATGGAAACATGCAATTATATTAATTTAGAAAGAAAAATAATTTTTATTTACTCATAAATAATGATTCACCTCAATCCATCCAGATAGGCTGGGTATTAATGAAACTTTAACTAGGAGCAAAGTTGGAATATAACTTTATCATTTTCACCATAAGACTCTTAGCTGTTCTGAACAATTTTCTTCATGTGCTCAAAACCCTCAATCAGAGGACTCTTTAAAAAATAAAAATATTTCATTCAAAGATAAAAAGAAAATTATGTAGGAGAGTTCCTTTTTGACCCTTTCAAAATCCTTGATGAACAAAGTGATGCATATTCATGATAGAGCACTTAGAATATGAAGAAAAGAAATAATATCCTTAACGCCATTCTCCCAAAGTAACAGCCATCAATATTTTGGTTTAATCTCACTTCATTGCCTTTGACTCTTTATGAAATTATTATTATAGCATAAACAACTAAAATGTTGAGCTATTTTATTTAATTTTAAATCAAATGATCACTATAGATATCATATACATGCACATCAAAATTAAAATATCTTTTTATCAACATCATTGTAATTTGTAATCATGTACAATTGTCCTTCCATTACAGAGAGTTTGCGGCAAAGGAGTCATGATCAATCAAAGGTTAAGGATAGTCTGGAAAATATTGCATCTGCTCCGGAACATGTCCAGGTTAATTTTTCATGTCATGATTCCAAAAATAATAGAGCATAGCAACTATTTTCACAGCATTTATAATGTGTTAAATGTTATACCTAATGCAGTGAGGTATATAGAATTGTGTAGGCTATATGCAAACATTACGCTAGCTTATTTTATGGAGGAGTTGAGAATCATGGATTTTATTATCTTCAGAAAGTTCCTAAAATCTGTTTTCTATGAATACTGTGGAGTAACAATTCATAATCACTTGTTCAACTGATTATTTACATAAAACAGATTTTGAAATATGAAATATCTATATTATAGTTATATTTTTTCCAAAATGCAGAAAGGTATACAAATGACTTTCATAAGTTAAGTATATATACGATATTTATAAATTATCATGGAAAGGGTAGGTGTCAAATTGTGAAAAAAAGTCAAGAAATTGGAAACAATAACTCAGGAAAAGTAATGGAAACTGAGGGAAATATGATAGAAATGATTAACATAACAGTTACTAAAAATTAAAGATGAGATGAAAATTTTAATTGAAAGAAAAGATTCTCATCTAGAAACAAAACAAAAGCCAAATCCAGCTGCATGCTTTGCAAAAAGCACTATCTTAATGAAAAGTATACAGTAGCGTGTGTATAACTTTTTTATTATTTTATTTACTTATTTATTTATTTTAATTTTTTGTGTATAACGTTTAACTACAGCAAAACAACACAAAGTTTAACAATATAAATAATGCATTAAAAATGCTCTGAGAATAAGTATTAGAGAAAGAGAGGTCCTCTCTATAATGATGTTTCACTTTATATGAATGATATATCATTGTGTGTGTGTGTGTGTGTGTGTGTGTGTGTGTGTGTGTGTGTGTGTGTATGTGACTAGCATTCAGACAGTGAAATTATGCACTTAACACACGTGTGAAATTATTTAATTAAAATTTGACACTATGTGAATAGACGTATACAAATTAGCCACTTTAGTGGAAGGTTTTCATCACTCTTCTTACCACCTGATGATAAGTAAGGCTAAAAAAAATTAAATCAGCACAATGTGTGATTTGAGAACTACAGCAAACACATTTGATCTTATGCACTAAACAGTTGTAAAATACCAAAGCCTTCCAACCACTAATGAAACTTACTAACACACTGGACCTTATTGTAACTTTACAGAGTTGAGAGGGCTGGTTTTATTAAATATGTCCTCTTCAATTCAATGTTTTATGCTATATGAATATTATATATTATATATTACCTTATTTTTTAAAGAAATACAATAGAAAATTAAGGTTGTTTACTTTCCAAAATAAGGTCATATGAGCATATACAGGGGGAGGAAGTCCCCCTCAGTCACAGTCATAGGGGAGGGGACTAAGAGGAAAATGGGTGGGAGGGGGAATGGGAGGATACAAGGGATGGGATAACCATTGAGATGTAACAAGAATAAATTAATAAAATAAAATTTGAAAACAAAAGAAAAAATAGAATAAGGTCACCATACTGTTTAGTTTTAGGCTTTCCAATTTTGAACTTAATAATCACAGATAGCTATTCCTTTTTTGTGAATTGGATACCACAAGAATTAGCATGAAAATTGTATTGTTACGTAAATTTTGGTTGAAGTCTACTTATTTTCTTAAGACAACACTGCAAATATTTGAATTGTTTGTTAGAACTAGGTCTTATCCAATCATCCTGAACTAGTTTATTCTGAATAGTAGTGTTTGAGGGTATCTTTTCACCTAAAATTTTTGAGAAAACTATCAGAAGAATATTTTTGTTTTATTTTAAATATAAATTCTTTGATTAGAATTTTTTTGTAATATCGAATGTTTTATATGTTTCTGTCAATGTATTTATCCTTATTATTTAAAATGAATATAAATATGAGCCCTTATATTATAAATTAAATTTTAGCAAGTATTTTATACAATTTTTCATTAATATTATAATTCATGAATGAGGTGTTAAAATGGTTTTCCTCTTAATATAGATATAAATGTTTCATATATAGCTTCCTTTTCTTTTAAAAACAGTTTTTGAACATTCTTTCCAGATCCACTTTCCTTTTCTTACTCAATTTTGTGTGTATGTGTGTGTGCGTGTATGTGTGTGTGTGTGTGTGTGTGTGTGTGTGTGTGTGTGTGTGTGTGTGTATGTTTAACTCTTTAAGACCAATGCATGCTACCTAAATATTCTTGGATATGTGGTCTTCCACCAGAGCCTGGTTAACATATGAGAGCTACATTGTTAGTGAAAATTCTCTTGTTTTCCCAGCAGGTAACTGCTTCAAGGCTATGGGTGGGATTGTGTGTCCACTTCTTCTCTCCTTTCTAGGATGTGGCTTTGCTTGAGATTTCATAGGTTTTGTGAATGCTGCCATAACCATTGAGTTCATACCTGCAGATGCCTGGCTTTGTTCAGAAGATAATGTTTCTTTGTAGCCAATCACTGTCTCTAGGTTTTATATTCTTTCCATCCACTTTAAAACTCACATCTAGACCTCATCACATGGCATTCTGCAGCTTGGGGGTCTGGGAATCCAGGCACTGATGCATAGGGGTACTGGACTCAAAGGAAGGAAGCTCAGATGGGCAACTGGGATCCCAATTAGGTAGTGAGTATCCAGGGTCGGGTGGGGTGAAAGGGTCCCTCCCTCCAATACAGGTTTTTCACTGATGTAGCCCTTTTAGAGAAAGAGCTCTTCCAGTGATACAGCTCTCTTTATTGAGGGGTGGAAGATAAGGGCTATATAAAACTTGGAGACATGGGAAGGGGTTTTTAAGTGAGTGAACATCATTGTCTGGGACTGAAGTGTTGAGAATGTTTCATTTGCATGGAGAGAAATTCCAGGTGCTAATCTACATGACTACGTTGAGAATTCCGAAGGTGGGCATCTAAGACTGTATGAGGAGGGGTATGCACAGAGTAGGGAGTAAGTGATCTTTACTTCTGTTAGTCTCAATATTGAGATTTTTGGAGTGTGGAGATGTCTTAAGCTCTCTCTAGCTTGAGAATGGTTTCCCTGGTCACATAGCCCATGTGCCCCATAATCAGAATTGTTTTCTTAAAAATTTCTATTTTCACCATAACAGTCTCTTTATTCACCAGTGCACTTATTAACAATATAGACTAGTGGTCTAATGTCATTGTATTTGTGGACCAAGTTATATAAAACATAAACACTTGTCATGGGCTCTTCATCATGTACCTTCTGGGTAGAAATAAAAATATGAATTGAGGTATTAGCCACGATGGCATGATTTCATACACAGTTCCCTTACAGTTAACATTCTTGCTTGAAAGTGATGTTTGACATTATTTACATCGATACTCACAGAGTGCAAATATGGCAGGCATAATGGCATACTATAAACACAACATATCTTTTTTGTATTTTCCAAATAGCTTTGTAACTTAGCTATGATCAGTCCATCGATTATCTTAGTAAGTACAGTTTTTAACTATTAATATACTAAAGGATAGCAAGTACCTTGTTATGGCTATTTAAAAAAATATTAGACACTCATTGAACAAGTTTTTCAAATAAAGGGGAACAAAACTGGATCAACCACATTAAACATAAATGTATATTGTATACAAATATTAATTATCACATTACTTTAATATTTATTCTTAAGTTCTAAGTTACAGGTTATGATTAAATACAAGCTCAATATAAGATGCATTAAAGTCATTGACTTATTTTTTTCTTTTTTTTCTGATATTTTTTTCTTTATTAATTTATTCTTGTTACATCTCAATGGTTATTCCATCCCTTGTATCCTTCCATTCTTCCCTCCCTCCTCTTTTCCCCTTATTCCCCTCCCCTATGACTGTTCCTGAGGGGGATTACCTCCCCCTGTATATGCTCATAGGGTATCAAGTCTCTTCTTGGTAACCTGCTGTCCTTCCTCTGAGTGCCACCAGGTCTCCCCCTCCAGGGGACATGATCAAAAGTGAGGCACCAGAGTATGTGAGAAAGTAATATCCCACTCTCCACTCTACTGTGGAGAATGTTCTGTCCATTGTCTAGATCTGGGTAGGGGTTTAAGGTTTACCGCCTGTATTGTCCTTGGCTGGTGCCTTAGTTTGAGCGGGTCCCCTGGCTTATTTTTTTTCAATATTTCCCTTTGATTTCTACTATCTGTGAATGATTATCTCCCAGGGGTAATTCAATACTACATCATACCATAAGAAGTTAAAAGGCTATGAATTTGTGTCTAAAATTAAAAAAGCAATTAGAGAAGTCTTTTATTTGCACCCAAACCTTAAAGAATATCATCACTGCACAAAAGTATCACTGAACTATCTTTGAGCAATCTTAACTAAAGACTGTACTCTTTCTGGCCAACAGAAAATTCTACATAGTTACATTTCATTAACTAAATAGAGAGGCCCTTTATAGCATTTTACAAAGATGATAAAACTTAGAAAGATTATTTGAAAGAGCCTCACACTGACACATTGTCATTTCTAAGTGTCAGGGACTTCAGACTCAGCTCATAAAATAAAATGAAGCTCAGGTTTGAAGACAATAGTGCCCTTCTGACAGAAAACACTTTGTCAGTCTTCTGGATTCTAGG
The DNA here is from genome assembly GCF_964271855.1 of Acomys minous. Lineage (NCBI taxonomy): Eukaryota > Metazoa > Chordata > Mammalia > Rodentia > Muridae > Acomys > Acomys minous. The sequence continues at coordinate 86,595,825 of NC_140488.1, read as the reverse complement.
AGGTGAATTCTCACTTCTAGGAAAGTAACCTCTCAGAGCAGCAGCTATCTTAAGGTCATCTGTGTGTTCCTGTAAGCATATATCAAAGAAGGGCTTAACAGGGGTCTAGGAATAGTTTTACACCTGTGCTAGTTCCACCACTCCCCAAAAGTCCTCCACACATCTGTCGCAAGCAAACATGAGTAGTAAAAAGGAAAGGTTTTCAGGCCAAAGTCAATAGTTCCTATCCCACCTTCTTTTCCTAGAGTCTAGTCTAAGAGGAGATGGCAGCATTTGAGGTTAAAAAGTCAGGAAAAGATTAGAAAATCTTTGCTTCTCTTGAATCATAGGATGAAACTATATTTTCTTTAAATTTAAAGTAATATTCACTGATGGAGTAGTTTGATTTTTCTTCTTTTTCTAAATAATATAGTCTGTATTGAATTAACTTTAAAAGAAAGGTTTGAATACATTGCAAAATTTATATTTTAATTTATATTTTGCAAGCAATTGGAAATAATATGATATACCTGATTTGGCAGGAGGGATTTTTATCATCACATTGTGTAAGGATGAATATGTATATTTTAATATTTATGGGTATGTATGTGTACATCTGTGTGTATGTTTGTGTCTATGTATGTGTGAATGAGAGGGAGGGATGGAGGGAAGGATGGAGGGAGGGAGGGAGGGAGGGAGAAAGGGAGGGAGGGCTGGAAAGAGAGAGAGATAGAGAGAGAGAGAGAGAGAGAGAGAGAGAGAGAGAGAGAGAGAGAGAGAGAGAGAGACTGGAGAATCAAATATTCATGAGACAAAATAGTAGGTTAGATTCATTAAAGCTAATTTTAGGTGTTTAGATGCACCAAAATGTGTTTGTGTCACATTAAGGAACAAAGTCAACTTTTCTCTCTGCCTAAGTTTGAATTTTCCACTTCTCTCTGTATGCCTTCTCTATGTCTGCAGCCTGAGGAAACTGGCCTATTTGTAGTCTGTCTGTTGTGTGTCTGATCTGACTGTGTCCTTATTGCTGTCTGTCTGAGTCTGTTTCTGTTCTCTAGCAAAGGACCTTGCTCTGTAGTTGTTAAATAGCACAGAAAAAGAGAAAGTACGAAGGTTTTTTTAAACAGAAATATTCAACAGAGTTTTAAAAGAGAAATTAGAGACTTGAACTGACCTCACTTGATCCAGAAGGCAAACCATATTGCAAATGCACTACTATCGAGCTACATCTATGTTGCTGGAAAAGGTTGTTTGTGTTATGTTTGGCTAGTCCTAGTATGAGGTGAAGGGATAGAACTCTGAGAGCCAGGAGCTCTGTGATTATATATGTAATATCTAGTTCAAGGACATGTTTGAAGAGGCACTTAGTAGGTGATTATAAAATAAAGCATTTATCCAGAGGGAGATTATGGTATACCATGGTTTGTTGTGAGAATGCAATGGAGTACTGGATTGGAACAGAGGTCACAAATGACCATTCAAGTTCAAAACAAATAATTTTGATATTTTTCTTCTTCCAAATTGCTTTGTTGATTTTAAGAAAATTTGACTATATTGTGTAGAAGAGAGGCTATAGCTGTTACAATTCTTATGATAAAAGTTATGGAACTGAGATAAACATCATTTCTTATCTTTGAACTCTGACTAGAAAAGTATATTGTATACTTATTTGAAAGATATTTAGTTATTTAAAACTAAGGAATACTAGCCAGGCACGGTGGCTTACACTTTTAATCCCAGCACTCTGGAGGTAGAGACAGATAGATTTCTATGAGTTCGAGGCCAGCCTGGTCTACAAGCGAGTCTAGGCCAGCCAAGGCTACACATAGAAACCCTGTCTCAAAAAAACCAAAAAACAAACAGACAAATGAGCAAAACAACAGCAAACCTATAGAATATCGAATGAGAGAAATAGACTTCCTCAGAAACTAACCCTCAATTGTTTATATAATTCCAAGTGGTCAGACCTGAAATCATATATATATATATGACACTAAATGGACTGAACAGGTGTATATATGTATTTAGGTAATGAAACAGTTAAATAAAAAAGGCCATAATTTAAAGAGTGGGCAAAAGGTACAGGAGAAGGATTGGAAAATGGAAATGGAATGAGGAAAATGATGTGATAATTAATTTCCTCACACTGTAGCCTAGACAACACTGACCTCCAAGTAGCTCATTCTATGATAATAGACATATTCTGTGTTGACAATGCCCTGTGTAGAAAATGGTATGGCATGTAGCTATTTGATTATGCTTAGTCTTACTGAAGAAGTCCATGTGGAATATTATTTAATTTTATTTATTTTAAATAAAAAACTATTATTTTTAGTCTAATTTCAAACTCTTAAAGGTTAATTACTAATAAATTTGTGATTTTTGCATGTAATGTGTTTCTTATGTTTCCTATGCAGTAAATGGGCAGGTTAGTTTTGCTACTCATGATCTAAGCATTTTAATGCATCAAGAAACATTATTACACATAGTAAAAATCAATTTTATGGATAAAGAAAGTGCTACTTAATTCTCTTCTACAATTTGAAGGAAAGTCCCTATTGCTGAAGACAACACAGACTTCAGACACAAGCCTTGTTGAAATTAATCTGAAACTGACCTGGAAAACTCCTCTCCTAAGGACTAACTCTTACAGTACTGGAAGTTTCTATGCAAGCTACCAAGGGAGAAGAAGCAAGCAATAGTCCAACCTAGCTTTGATACCTATAAACCACAATAATAACTACCAGGACAAAATGTCCTCAAATATTTGCCAATCGCACTAATATCATGGGGGTAGCCAATACAAATTTAGAAATATGCTGCATATAAGATGTTATTAGAGATCTAGTGATTGAATATGATACTAAAAAACCACTTAAGGTAGGTCAATTCAGTACAGTTATAATGAAAAAACTATTTTTATCTTTTAAACAATATCCATAAACTGACAAAAATAAAAGACCTATTTCATTAATATTGACTTTTAATCCTTCACCACTTAATTTAATTTGAAATTTAGCTGCTAAAATGTAGAGTTTTCACTATTAGAAAGGGAGAGATAGTTTCAATTTGCCCAAAGTAAGCTTTTCTTATAAAATAGGCATCCTTCCCCTTGACATTCAAAGGTTACCTTATTTATAACAATAACTACAAACAAATATATTAAAAAGAACCTTAAAAAACCCTTACTTAAATATCAGTACTAACATGGAGTTGGGAGTCTGGAGGTTTTTAACAGTTTTATCAAACAAGTTGTTCTGTAGCTTTCCAGAGTAAAATCTCTTTTTAATCATTCTGTGTTTAATTAAGAAGTAAATAAACATATTCTAAGGAAGGCTGCCTCTCCTAGTCAAGTTCTTCAAAGGAGATATCATGCAGCATCCTAGTAATTTTCCATTTGCTCAATAACGTTGTGAAACTTCCTTTTGTAAGGAACATTATATTGTCATTCTTAGTGCAGTTAAATTAGGTTTTATGGTTTAAAATTGCCCTATTAACTTGGTGCTTCCTGCGTTTTCATTAACTCAAAACATATTTGATATCATGATCAGCTTCCTTGAAATGAAAATTCCCTTCTGGAATAAGTCAATCTATTATAGCAAATGCTTACTTCAGAACATGGTTTTGAACATTATCCTGCTTTAACGTGCTTTTCTATGAATTGATGATTTGGAGGAGGCTATTCAACACTAACGTTTACAACCATATGTTGTGTTTTATGCCAAGTCATTTTCACTCACCCCTCTGCAAAACTGAGAGGCAAACAGTGTTTGAATTCCAAATTATACCTATTTCCTGGACTATATCTACAAAGGGCCTTTGATCATCCTAGGACTATGGTCCTAAACTTCAGAAGTTCATCAAATTTAAGTAAAACAGAACTCTAGCCAATGGTATAGCATCTAAACTAAAATATGTAGAAGAGGGACCGAGGCATGAGAAAATTTAAAAGCTTGTCAGGTATTAATTGTTTTTATATAATTTATTGCTCTTAATTTTTCGCTTTATATCTAGATCATAGCCCCCTCCCTTATCTTCTCCCAATCCCACTCTCCCTCCTTATTTTCCCCCAACCTCCTCCTCTAGTCCTCAGAAAGGGGATCCCTTTCCTTTATCATCTGATCCCAGCCTTCCAAGTCTCATCAGAATTGCCTGCATCCTCTTCCTCTGTGGCCTGGTAAGGCAGTTCCACCAGAGGGAGGTTATCAATAAGCAGGCAACAGAGTCCATGTCAAAAAACAGTCCCTGTTCCCCATATTAGGGGACCCACATGGAAACTGAGCAGGGGGTCTAAGGCACTCTCTATACATGGTCCTTGGTTGGTGCGTCAGTCTCTGTAGGCACCCCTGGGCTGAGATTTCTTACCTCTGTTGGTCTTATGGAGCTCCTGTACCCTCTGCGTCCTTCTATTCCTTAACTCTTCCATAAGACTCTCTGCAATTTGCCCATGTTTGGCTGTGATTCTCAGCATTTGCTTCAATCCACTGTTGAGTGGAGTCTTTCAGAGGACTTCTATGGTTGGCTCTCATCCTGTTCCTTCTCTTCAGGCATGTTCTGTGTCTTTCTATTTGCTCTACTAAATGAAAATTAAGCATCTTCCCTAGAGTCCTCCTTGTTATTTAGCTTCTTTACACCTGTGGATTGTGATATGGTTATCCTGTATTATATAGTTAATATCTACTTGCAAATGAGTATATAACATGTGTGTCTTTCTGGGTCTGGGTTACCTCACTCAGGATGCTATGATATTTTCTAGATCCATCCATTTGCCTGCATGATTTCCTTCTTTTTAATAGTTAAGTTCTATTCCATTCTTTAGTTGAGGAACATCTAGGTTGTTTCCAGATTTTGGCTATTACTAAAAAAAAAACTTCTATGAACATAGTTCAGCAAATGTCTTGATGGAGCATCTTTTGAGTGTATGCCCAGGAGTTGTATAGCTGGGTCTTGAGGTATCACTATTCCCAATTTCCTGAGAAAGCACCACATTGATTTCTGATGTGGTTGTAAAAGTTTGCACTCTCGCCAGCAATAGAGGAGTGTTCTCCTTTCTCCACATCCTCACCAGCATGTGCTGTAACTTGAGTCTTTGATCTTAGCCATTCTGATGGGTTTAAGATGGAATCCCAGAATTGTTTTGATTTGCATTTCACTGATGGCTAAAGACATCGAACATTTCTTTAAGTGTTTCTTGGTCATTTGACATACCTCTATTGAGAATTCTCTGTTTATCTCTGAACCCCATTTTTAATTGGTTTATTTGGTTTGGTGGTGTTTAATTTCTTGAATCCTTTATATATTTTGGATATTAGCCCTTTGTCAGAGGGAGGGTGGTGAAGATCTTTTCCCAATCTGTAGGCTGTCGTTTTGTTTTGTTGACAATATCCTTTGCTTTACAGAAGATTTTCAGATTCATGAGGTCTCATTTATTAGAACCTGAGTTATTGGTGTTCTGTTCAGGAAGTTGCCTCCTGTGTCAATGAATTCAAGGCTCTTTCCCATTTTTTCTTCTAACAGATTTAGTGTGTCTGGTTTTATGTTGAGGTCTTTAATCCATCCGGACTTTAGTTTTGTTTAGGGTGATAAATATTGATCTATTTTCATTTTTCTACATGTAGCCATCCAGTTTGACCAGCACCATTTGTTGAAGATGCTATCCTTTTTCCATGGTATAGTTTTGGCTTCTTTGCCAAAAATCAACTGTCTATAGGTGTGTGGGTTTATTTCTGGATTTTCAATTCAATTCTATTGATCTACCAGTCCATTTCTATGTGACCACCACACTATTTTTTCCCTTTTTAAAAATATATTTTATTAATTTGTTCATATTACATCTCAGTTGTTATCCTATTCCTTGTATCCTCCCATTCCTCCCTCCCATTTTCCCCTTACTCCCCTCCACTATGACTGTGACTGAGGGGGACCTCCTCCCCTATATATGCTCATATGGTATCAAGTCTGCAGGCCACCATGCTATTTTTATTACTGTTGCTCTATAGTACTGCTTGAGATCAAGGACAGGGATAGGCAGGCAGAAATTGTAAGGCACATCCAAAGTTTGGCCCTTCTATCTTGGTGGATTAGTACTTTTATTGTTGCAGAAGGCTTGTTCAAACTAACTTAAACCCTCTATTCACGCAAGCTAGAGACTCTCTAAAATATTGCCACTGTATGCTTAGCCTTCTGTTTCAGGAGCCACACTTTTATGAACATCTTCCCTAGGGCTCTGACATTGAATAACTCTATTTCATTTCTCTTTGGAGTTAAGGTCAAATAAAATATAGACATCCTGGATATTTTTAAATATATTTTTAAAAATTTTTATATATACATTTATATTATTACACATATATAAAATAAGCAGCAAGGAGAACAACAAATAACCAGGAATCACATGAATGTTACATTTGTAGTGTTTTGGCTATTTGTATTTGACAACCTTGAAGAAAACATGTTTCCTATCTTGGTGAGTCTAAAATTCTGAATGTAAATCAACATCTATCATATCTCATCTCTATCGACTTAAAACATATTTCTAGACCTAAAAACATCTTAACCCCTACACAATTAAGCTTAATTGTAAAACTAAACTCTCTAGTCTTCAACCCCATCAGAGACTTGAGAAGGAATAAAAATAATTACCTGAGTAAATAGGAAGTACAAGTTAGCAGCTTCCAAAATGAAAAAAAAAATGAGAGAGACAGTTTGCTGCCTAAACAGTCACCCAAAACTCTCTATAACTTTGGAGCATTATCTTCAGCCTTCTAGCCCAGTATATGTGACAGACATATTTGTGAGGCAGGAACTACTGAGGACTTGCTTACCCTGTCTTGGCAGAGTTTGGCCATTGACTCTGCCTGCATCCAATATTGCCCTTTTTTTTAGGCAGAATTCTGTCTGTGGTAGAAAGGAAGACATTTTTCCCAGTGGCTTGTTTGCCACATTTGAAGCCATCTGCATAAGCAGGTTCTTTGATGCTCATCATCTTCTTTGAGGTAGGCTGTGTGTTTCCAGGAGTTACAATGTCTTATTGTCAATGAAACTTTAAAATAGTAAAAGCATCTTTAAATCCTTCTTTAGGTCTCTGAGGTTTTTGGAGGCATTATCTAACTATTTTACCTCATCTATCTATAGAATCGTATCTATCTATTAAACCTAGAATGTATATTATTGAAATATAAATAGTCCAGTGATTGACATGACTGTGATTTGATCAACTAACAATGAACTTGTTTAACTTACTTTTCCTAAACAGCATCCTGGCTATTAAATATGATGCTATTTTTTCCTCCCGAGACTGATTTACCAAGCAAAAGTGGAAGGCAGTGAAGGAATAAGAGATGTTAAGATTAATCCTAGTAGTAGTTTAGTGGTCTTTTATGTAATTAATCATTCAAAGTTAGATTGAAGACAGTTCAATTTTTGGAACTCTCATTGAAGTGACCATTTTCATTCTCAGTTTTTGAAAGAAGATCATTGTCTATATTTCTGTATTCAACCAATAATGGCTCTTATCATGTTCAAGGCAAAAGAGTACATCAGAAGACACAAGATCTTTGTCTTTGTATAACCAACTTGATAATCAGAGTAGAGGTCCAATAAGAGACTTAATAACTAAATGAGAAACATATAGTTCATGAAAGATGCTCTAGAGACTAGAAGCAAGTTAGGGTATTTACAGTGGACACCTGGCATGTTGTTGAGCTCCTCATAATAATGTTGTAGGGGTGGTTTCATTGTATTGTGATATTTGGAATGAGATTTACATTTGAATGATTTAAGCCTTAATATAAAATTTTTTCTAGTCAGAGTGAGCAATTACAGGAAAAGATCATGAGGGCACACTCTACTGATTTGACTTTATCTAAAACAGTAGAAAATATTATGTTGCCAGAGTTAACAGGAATCTAGTAGTCTTTGGTTTTGTGAAACTATTTTTAGGTACTATCTGGATGATTCCCTTTCATGGTTATAAAATATAAGATAGTTTTTAATTAAACAGTGATACCATTTTTGTGATTTTTCTTTTTCTTTTTAGGGGTAAATTGCTGTGTTAGGCAAAGAAACAAAGTTGCAATAAAAGAAACCCAACAACACAATATTCTTGGTGAAAGTTGGTAGAGACTTGTGATGGAAAAATATCAGAAGAGACTGTGATGTGGAAATGATGGCCAAATGGTTATGGAGTGGAAGCAATAGAGAGAAATGAAAACTGGCTTTTAGATACTTAAATGTAGTATTCTGTTGCTAATATTAACTGGGATAAGGGAGAATGAAATACGAGTTACTTGTGGGACGAGGCACCCATTATTTTAAGTTTGAATGTTATGATTGAATTACCTGCCAGATTTTCAGGGTGAGTTTTGTAATTGGCATTTGAAAATCTGAGCCTTTGTTCAATGGAAGCTGGGTACAATATACAAAATGTGGTTGTCATAGCAAACCGTAAGTTTGAGACATGATTCACTCAGGTGCACTTCATCTTGAGATTTATTTAAAATATTTTACCAGCAGAAGAGGCACAATAGAAAGCTTTCACACACCTGATTAGAGGAAAATAGTTGAACCAGGAATATGAGGAGAAATGGTTTTCTCAAGGGAAAAGGACTAGAAACACTGTTTAAAAGCAAATTACTTCCCTCATTTGCAGAGAATAAACTGGAAGGTGTAGAGCACACCATTATTATTGGCTCATAAGGTATCTCTCCACCTGTAAAGAAAAGGCTTCTTAAATGACTTCTAAGTACCCTTCTATAGGTAGTAGCTTTCAGGAAAGCACTAAAACTTTCCCCACAGGGTCCTAGCTTTCTAGCTTTAAACTTTCCTTTGGGAGGGAAACATTAGCCCCCCTCTCTCTCTTCTCCAGAGCCCCCTCTGGAAGACAGGGACCCATAGCATATCCCTTCTTTTCTTTTCATATCCTTATATGAACTTTTTGGAGTTTAGACCTGGTATTTTTCCACCAGGTAACAGATTTCTTTCATAAAAGGTAGGTTCAGCCAGTGAAGGTAGAAATTACAAAGTATTTCATATACCTTTGATGTTTGCATTATTGTGTAAGACTTCATGTAGATTAAAATTAGGACTACTTAGTCAATACAAAACAGAGACCCTGGATCAAATGAAAAAACTTTTAGTGAATCTATTCTTATGATAGCCATTTGAAATGTGTCATATATCTAACTGTCAAGGTATATATGAATGTATGTATCCATAAGGAGAGAGGAGATATCTCTATAAATATAGATATCTTTATAGAAACCATGAGTTGGTTATCTACTGTTAGCCATTACAATTTATATTACATTTTTACATATAACACTGTAGGACAGATCAGTTTAAGAAGTTATTTTCCTCTAGGTTTAGTGATTTCAAGCATCATTGTTAATATCTACACTAGAGGACTAGCAAGATGGCTTAGTAAGGAAAGACCATTGTTGCTAATTCCAATGCCCTGAATTTAATTTCAATAACCCACATAGTGGAAAGAGAAAACTAGAAGTTGCCCTCTGACTAGAACTGTGACAGACACACACATACACACACAGATACACACACACATATACACACACTAGATAAAAGTAAAAAAAATCAACACTAGAGATTTTATTGATTCACAAAGTGACACCATAATTAGTACAGAAATGAATATTTCAGACTTAAAAGTGGAAAAATAAATTTTCTTTTTTATTACTTCTTTTTTTGAGATTATAATAGCTATATCATTTTCCCTTTCCTTTTTTGAAACCCACATACCCCTCCTTGCTTCCTTTCAAATTCATACCTTGGTAATTAAAAGGTTTGGCTCACAATCAGAAGGTAAAATAAATATTATGAGCCTTTGTAGAAGTGAGGCGTAAGACTTACCAAGTCTAGGCCTCTTGTACTTTTTGATATGAACTGCTTTTGGTCTGTCCTTTTTTTGATTTCATGAAAGATTATGTTGCTGAGGGATTTAGAATTTTAGCTGAGCTTCCTCATAATGAAGTTCTCTTGGAAGGAGACACAGGTAACTTTCTATGGACGGAGGGTGAGAATCCACACACCTACATTTGGTAACAGATTCATTCCTGTGTTAGTTACATTTGACAAAATTGCATCCATGTGATTTAAGACTGGTTTTCATTGTAACATACCACCTGATAGTAAGAGCGTGTGGGAAAGCTTGTATTAATCATCCACTTGTCTTCAACTGTAGGGTCCTACCAACATTTGCTTTAAGAGACTGAGAACTATTGGATGGCCGGACTGGCTTGGTTTTGTTTTCACAGCAGATATTTAAAAATGTTAACATTTTGGAGAAATAACAGAGTAAGTTTACTCAGTTTCTTTTTGAACACTATTAATTGTGGTGATGTATTTACACTCACCACTTCAAAAATGGAAAATGAATATGAAATGCATGATTTTGAATACATGCTTTATAATGTGAAGATGTATTATACAATAAAGTTGTCCTTTATTAAACTTCTAATTATGCTAGTAAAAGCAGAACATTAATACTCATGACTATTTTCTTCAGTCATTTAAATATACACATACACACATACACACAGAAGCACACACACACACATACACATACACACACACAGGTATGCATGCTCTCATGCTCTACCCTCCCCCACTGATAGCTAATCCATGCACTGTCAGGAGAAATTTCAACAGGACACAGCATGTCCTCTTGGGGCAATAGCTACATATTATATGCATCTTACTGAAGACAAGACTCCATGCCATGGAAATGTGTATACATAATTGTTCTGGTGCAGACTCCAAACTCAAATTTCTCCACCATGATTTGTGGTAAACTGTTTTGTTAAAATGTTGAGAGTATTCAATATCAATGTTGCCATTGTTCATTCATTGCTTAAACAGTCATTGTGTGCTCCCTCCGCGTCGGATTCAGGAGATCATTTATTGAACATAGTTACTACAATAAACATATTAAGTATATGAACTGTAACAATACAATAATTATAACTACATCTTGTTTGAAGAAAGAATTAAGAACATATTATGTCTTTTGTAGTTTAGTGAAATAGGAACTGTGCATGATATCATGACAAGATCTCAAGTTGCTGTTTGATAATGAGTTAGTCAGGGAGTAAGTAAAAGATTGAATTAATTTACAAAGAAGATCTCTAAGAATAAATTATCTAAAAAGAAATTTGATTGAAAAATTGCTTCATTTTACCAAATGATAATCAGGAGCCAGAGGTTGGGCTGAAAGCCTGCTAGCTCAGAGAGGCAGAAAAAACATCCAACTGATCTTCCTCTGAAGCTGATGTCCCCAAAGAAAAAGGAAAGCTCTTTTCCCAAACCATCTAAAAAACCCTCAAAATGGAATGTTCTTTTCTTTCTACTTCCTGTACATCCCCCCTATCCATCCCCCTGACTTCCTCTTACTCTGTTTTCCCTATGTTCACTTCCTATCAACTGGTTGCTTGATCTGCTTCTTGACCTAGAGTTAACTTTATTTAAACCTATTAACAATACTCAAACTGAAAGCTCTTGGATTAAAGGTGAGTGCTAGAGCTCCACAACTAAATACAGGTTTTCCAGGAAACAACACAATCTCAGGGTTCATAGTGTAATCAAGTATCCTGCAACAATGATGTCATGCTAATCTTACCAATGTGTCATGAGTTTATGCATCCTGAATCAACTTAGCATTCATAAATAAAATGAAATGAAAAATCAAATAATAGAATGTCTATCTGGATACTCTGTAAGCTAAGTAGTTTGTGTTTCTCTCTTCTTGGGGTTAATGTTTGAATGGACAATGATGCTTTTAATTTTTTTTTAATTTAAGGAAGTGATATGAGTGTCTTCTGAACACACTTGCATTGAAGTCTGTTAATACATGTAACAGAAGCCCAAAATATATATAGAATGAAATGCTTATATAAAAATGAGAGTCTGGATCCACTGTAGCATGGTCTTATGAATATTTGCATAAATATCACTGGCTTTTAATTATAGCAGCTCCATCATATTTTCCAATGTCTATGAGAACTGGGGTCACCTGATTAAATGTGAAGTTATAAAGTAAGGCATCTCCAACCTATAATTGTTAGATCAGCCACCACTTGGCCTCCTTCTCTTCCCTCCTTTTCCTTTCTCTCCTTTCAGTTTCTTTGCTTCTGCCTCTCTGTATCTCTTCTCTCTTTCACTCTCATAAACACACATGTCCATACACACAAACACCACATATACATAAAACTAAAGATGAAAGATTCATTTACTTTATACAGTAGCAGAGCCAGCAAAAGAACCAGACCTCTTTAAAATCTCTTTCCACCATGCCTATAAACTGAATAATATTTGTGTATGGATACTAAACTTTTGGTGTTCATATTTTTCTGAGATAGCATCATGTAGCGTAAGCTCACCTAAAGCTCACTGTTTAGACAAAATTGTACCTGATTTTCTGATAGTTCTACCTCTCGGTCCTAAGTGTTGGGATTACAGATGTGCACTACCTCACCTAGCTTCTCCATAGTACTCTTTTGTGACAATAATTTTGCTTTTTTGGTTTTTTTCAATTTAAAAGTTTACACACAATATATTTGGATCTTATTCTGCTCCCTTCCTCAATGCAACCAGGACCCTCCCTGCCTCTCTACCCACCCAACTTCATGTTCAGAGACTACTGTGCGTGTGAGTGCATGCTATTTGTTTCATTTTGTTTTGTGTCAGAACATTTTTGTCCTATTAGCTTTATTGCCTTTTAATGTTTCCTGTTTTCTAAATGTTATTTTAGATTCATAAATTGGATATTTTTGTCATATTACATATAAATGGCAAACATTTTAAAATAATCTTGATTTAAATATATTGTTCTTTATGCAAATATGTATTACACTCAAAATAAAATTGTCCCTGCATTAAACTTACAATTATGCTTATAAAAGCAGAAAGTTAAGACCTTGTATTGGAAATTAAAAATAACTTTATTTAAAGTGTCCATGCTTCCAGGTTAGGCAGTGGATCTCTAGAATGAAAGGAGAGCTCAGTGAACTCCAGTCTGAATAGTTTTATGAACTTTGTCCCTAATAGGAAGGTTGTGTTTCCTCATGGCTTTTTTCCCCAACCAATAAGTTTCAATTTCTGTCAACAGGAACCATTACTCTTTACATATTTTGTATCTGTCTTCATTACATCACAAAGGGCAGAGCAGGTTGGAGAACCCACTCTTAACCCTGGCACCTACCAGGGTATTTTTGTGCTACTGCACCAAAGCAAGGTGCCCAATCCCAACTGTTTGCACTGAAATGCACAGAAACAGAGGATTCTGCTGAAACTATTGCTTGTGGACAGGAGCATAGACTCAATCTTTTATATAGAAATGGGATATGAGTTTCCAGTAGACCAACAGAAGAAGGGAAGTGTAGAGGTAACTGGGTAAGACAAGTGTAGAGGTAACTGGGTAAGACACTTAAACCCAAAGTAAACCCAAACATGTTTAAAAATTGGGTACAAGCTCCAAGGCTCTCTTCATCTACTTGAAGAATCTGTAATGTTTACTAATAAACAGGGACTTTGTTATACTCTGAACTCTTTTCCTTCTGTTATTTATTATTATGCAGAGAAGAAGAACTCAGCATGTCTAGTCTGTATTTCTATCTTAACACTAATGAAAATTTAAAATAAAGAAATAAAAGTCTACCAAGACATCAGTCATGAAAAATCACCTCTACCAATAACTTTGATCTTGGACTTCCAGCCTCCAGGATAGTAAAAAGAAGTTACTGTTGTTTAAATAAAGAACAAAGATATGCTTAAATGCTGAAATTTAAAACTCAGTGATTAATGGTCATGGTTTCAAGGAAAGGATCCTTAGTTCAAATATATCCTTGGCTATAATTTGAGTATGAGGCCAACCCTAGTCTATCTGATACCCTATCTAAACGAATAACCCAAATAAGATTCAAAGAGGATGAACAATTGGAAGGAAAGACACGTTTTAAAAACCATGAATCATAGCACACATTTTTTGTGTATTCTGACCATTACCCCTACACCATTTATCCTCTCTTTTTTCATCTTGCCTCATGAAATTAGCTACATTGTCCCTTTACACAGTTTCATTTCCACTTTAATTCCTATAAGGAAGTTATAGAAAACAGACCTATTGAAAACTTTGCTCCAGTTGAATCTATGGATAGGAAATATGACTTTAATAAACAGAAATCCTGACAATATTGAATTAGCTTTCTGTTTGCTTTCCTTTTGAGTCAGGGTCTTATATAGTCATAACTGGCGTAGGTGGTGTTCATGAAGAACTTAATAACCTCACAAGCTGAAACATTTGGCAATCAATGTTTCAAGAAGATAATTGTTTATATTTCTTCTGAGCTTTGACATTTCAATACATAATTCATGCTATATCTGTAAGGATCATAATGTATATATGGAAGGGTATGACCTTGGACAGTGCATATTGCTTTAAAGGCAGTAAGATTTTCACTCTTTTAGAACTTGTAAGGAGAGTGGGAGAGCTATAAATACAGACAATGAAAGCAAAGAAATAATTTCCAATTTAGCAAATCACTATAAAATAAATATTATTGGAAGGCATCAGAGATACTGACTTGGGGCTACTCTAGACAGGATATTTTCCTTGAAAAGGTGACATGTAAGCTTATAACTTGATAGTTATATAAAGAGAAACTCTGAGGCAGAGAATGTCCTTTAGTTTGAAAAAAGATTAGCAAGAATCAAGGTCCCAAGGAGGAAAACAGCTTGATTTTGAACAGAAAGGGAACAGACAGACAGATGAAATAAGAAAAGGAAACAAAGACCATTTAGTGTATAGACTAGCTGGTTATGCAAAAATTGTATTTTACATCAGTGACTCAATTTCAAACAGAAAAAGTTATCCAATGTCTGTACCTTTATAATAATATTTGTAATATATTTTGAAAGGATTAAAGATGAATACCTATCTATCTTGTTTTGAAACTATCTATCTTGTTTTGAGACTGCTTAATAAATACTAGTTTATTGTTTGAAAAACGATTTTTCTCTGTTGTATTAAGAATGGCAATGAGTAAGCTTGGAGTAACTTCCTGATGGAAGCAGGATTACCAGAATGAAAGAAGAGGAAACAACTGCAGATAGTGCAAAAGATTGCTGGTTTTAAGAGTATTTTAAATCTAAATTCTGCTATGATTATATTTAATACAAAGATGAGAAGACATAATTTATATAGTTAAATAACTTTTAAAAACAGCCTTTATAGGCAAGATGTGTGATTACACTGTACGGATTTTAGATGATGTTTAGAAAAGATAATAGCATTAAGTACATATTTTATAGTTCATAATACGCACCATGAATATTTGAAAATTGAATTTTAAATAGAGGGAATTAAAGGGACATTAAAAAGAACTAAGCCTAATGGGAAAACAGGAAAAAAAATGCTACTGAGATGTTTTATAAGTAGCAGTAAGAGTATTGCTGTAACTCATGGTGATTCTTACTGTTAATTTTTGCCAAAAAAAAAAAACAAACCTAAAAATAAAAACAAAAATCAACTAAATTCACCGATATATTAAAAGAAACTGTGTTTCATTTAAAGAAACAGAAAAATACCAAGATTATGATGATGATAAAATGTTGATGCTGATTTGTTACTTTTAAATCCTCATGATTCATAGAACAGATAGAAAATACTAGTCTGAGGGAAATGCATCAAGATTATTAGATCTATGAATGTTAATATAGTGGCTGACATACAATCATTCTACCCAAAGTCACTATCTTCAATTCATGATCAGAAATTATGACATACTATTAATCTGGTCTCAAATACTGCTTTTGATCTGAGAAGCCAGTCATCTCAATAATATATTTTTATATTACATCATTATTATGAGTTAGGCAGCTAACCCTCAATCTCCAAGAACACTTTAATATTTTTGAAAAAAATCTCATAAAATAAATAAAGATGAATTAATTTTTCTCCATCACTAGGCTTTTAACAAAAAGCCTACGTAATTTAGAAGCATCATTTATTAATTCCTGTAGAGAAAATAAGCTGTTCTAATTTGTTTTAAAAACATATTTAATTTCTAATTAACAGAAAACAAAAACAATTTTGATTTTAAATTTTCTAATGTTACTAATAATAACCCCACGTGGGATAATTTTTTCTTTTGTACATTTTTGACTCATAAAAATCTTAAACGTTTATTTTATTTTCTATCCCAGTGGACTAAGAGGAGTATAAACCTAGAAAAATAGCTGTGAACAGAAGTCAAATATAATAGACACCAGTACTGCATATAGATTTTCTTGGTTGAATGAGTTCAGACTTCATAACTCTGAGTTTGTAACTAGGCACTTTGCCAAGTGCCTAGGGGGACAAGTGCCTTCAGCTCATTTTTCTCAGTTGTCATGTTGGGGAACTTTGCTTAGTGATTTGGCATCATTTAATTTAGCTTCATCAATTTGCTGTAATCTTTAATAGAAAATAAACTTTAATGTGGATTAATCTTCATATGAGTATAATTTCTTCAAGACAATTTTTCTTTGTATTCAATATTAGAATCAGGTATCAGCATGGGTTAAAACTTATTTGAATAGAATTATTTCAATAAAACAAAACATACTCCATTGTGTTCCGGTATGACACCCTCAAGCATATTGATACTAGATAAATTCCTCTGATAAACACAACAAATTTGTTATATACTATTTTATCTGATTTTTCTGTCACTTCCCTTCTCGTAAACTTTATTAGCTGTATGTGTATTGATGAAAGATTGCCCTATTTAAATTTACTTAGTGGGAATAAATAAATAAATTAACAAAAAATTACTTTAGTTGCTCAGATTTCTAGAACCTACACAAAGGTAGATATACTAGCCCGTTTATATTCCCAGTGCTCCTACAGGGAGATATGAGGCAGAGACAGAAGAACCCATGGAAGCTTATGGATTAACCAGTTTGGGGTGCTCAATGGAAAAAAAATAGTCTGAAGGAAAGCAGAAGATAAGGACTAGCACCCCAGGTTGTCTTATGACCTTTACATACATGCTGTGACACAGTGAGACTGTCCATAAACATTCCAGTGAACAAAAACACACAATGAAGATCAACAAGTTCTCAGTTCAACAAGATGGTACTAATGCCATTCATGACTTTGATGAATAGGGCCTTATTTTGCACATCCTCTATCTTTTTTTTATCACCTTATATCATATTATGTGGGGGAACCTACATTAATTATATGTATGCATGTTTTTTCACTAGAATATTAAACAAGAGTTTGGGTCAATTTTTGCATTGAAATACCTCAAGTGTCAAGAAAAGTTGCCTAGAATATGGTAGGTATTTAACAAATCTTTGTAGAATCAGTGAATTTTCAAATGAATCACAGTAGCATTACTTTAATAAATAGTTTGTACACCCATACACAATCATATACACAAAATTTAAATATTAGGCAAACAACACTGAATTTATGATTTTAATGAAGTTCCCATTAAAATTTGTTGCCAATGCCTTGAAAATCCAGCTGTCTTACAAAATAATCATTTAAAACAGACTTCATACTAGCCAATGAGACCTTTTGAGAGCTTACATTATAAAAGTACACAATGTGAGGATGCTGTCCTTGTTAGGAGGTCCTCACAAACTACAGAAATAGAGTCACATGTGATAACTAAAAAGATATAATTATACTGAAAAGCATAATAAAGACTGAGCAGATGGAAAAAATATGATTTTCCTTTCCTAGCTCCAAATGTCACAAACACCTATGCAAGGTCTTAATGGTAAAGAAACGGATGCATACTTTGCTTCCATCTGTCTAGTACTCAAGATCTTCTGTAATGTGAAAGTTGTCTTCAGGTTTTCTTTAACCTATAATTATCCACTCTTTCCTTGATGGTTACCTTAGAACTGCTTAATAAGTTCTTAACATAGTACTTTTAAGGGTATTCACTTTATCTAATAAGTATTAAAATAGAAACTCATGAATAACATAACTAACAAAGACCTTCACATTTATTCAACCAATAAGAAACATTCATATACTGTGGTAAATTTTCTGTCATTGTTTATAATTTAGAAGAAGTTTAAAGCAGCTTTAACTTGTACAGAGTTCAGGATATGGGCATTTTGCTTGATGTTTTGTAATATACCATTCCAGATTCACTCAGTTTACTCTGAGTATTGAGAAACTTCCATTCTCTATTCCTTCCATACATATTCCCTCATGGCCCACTATGTTCTTCCTACTCCATCCTTCATATTCTCATTGGATTTAGCAAAAGATAGATTTTTTTGTTTGCTTTTCCAGGTACTAACTCTTGTCAGATTTTACCATCCGTGATATCCACATAACTGGTATGGTTTGGTATTAATTGTCAACTTCATAGAATCTAGAATTATTTGAGAGATGAATCTGTGTGCATGATTTTACTGTATTAATTGATGTTGGAAGACTCATCTTAATTGTGGGTAGAGCCATTCTCTTGACAAGGAATCCTGGACTGAATAAAAGGCAAGTTGAACACTAGCACACATTCCTCCTTCTACGTTTACTGATAATGGATGGGACCAGGTGCTTCAGGCTTCTGTCACCTTGGTTTTCCTGCTGTAATGGTCTATACTTTGAACTATGGGTAAAATAAGCCCTGTTTAATTAAGTTGATGTGGTTAAAGTATTTTATCACAATAACAGAATAAGAAAATAAAACACAATCCACCATTATTCCTACTTGTACTCCTCGTCTCGTTTCTCAGGGATAGCAGTGAGTTGTTATGGTACTATCCTAGGGGTACAGCACTACCCTTGTAGTTCTCCTGACATTTTTCCTGCACCATTGTAAGTGGTCTCTCTGTTCATCTTATCTGATTTGGCAATATCACCTTATTAATGCCAAACCTCTGAAAGGGCATTAACTTTCCACCCACTGGTTCCCTGCTTCACACACCAGGAATTCTCTATCTCCATAAATGGCAACAATGTTAACAGTTATGGATCACTTTGATTTTTCCATTTTATTAATTACTCCATATTAAAAATATTCATCACATCTATGATTAAAAGGTATTTGGAAAATATCCACTCATATTTATCTCTACTGTCACCTCTTGAATTCAAGCGACCATCATTTCTTTAGAGGAAGATGACAATACTCTAGCCAGTCTTGCTTTCTTACTACAGTACTCTCTGTGTTTTTCCACTTTTTTGATATTTGTGCAAAAAAAATTGATTTTAAAAGTACTTATATAATCTCTGTATCATGTCTCTATTTTAAAAAGAGATTTCTAGTCCAAACAGCATAACATTTCTCACCTTCACAATTGGGTGAATGCTTAGAGTAGTACAACATAAGTTCTCCACATTCAGATATTATATTCTACAGTATTTTTTATAAGATACAAGCTGATGCATATTCCTGGTACCTCACAACCTTTCCCTATGACCAAGAAATCACTAATGAAAAATTGGACTACAGCTTTGTCTGCATATTGATGCCTATACACTCTTTCGTTATCTTGCTTCTTTGCTTAACATTATGATTTGAGATTCATCTAAGTGTATTATCCTTTTGTTGCTTTTCATTGCTGAGTTTCTTTCCATGCATCTGCAGATGCACATTTTATTCATTTCCAGTTTGAAGTATTATGAGTATAACTGTTATGAATATTTGAGAATAAGCATTGCTTTGTATATCATGGGTAGATATGAGTAGGCTGTACCATTTGCTAAGATGAATTTACTATATTTTATTGACAATATTTAAATGTTCTTGATCCATACCCTAACAATATTTGGTAGGCTTAATCTTTAAATTTTCAGTGATTATAACAGCTGTGCAATAATATCTCATTTGGAAATTAATTTACCTGCTCCAGATAATGAATGATGCATACATTTATTATCTGTTTTTATAACTTCATTTGGGAAGTATCTGCTTCCATAATGAATATAATTTCATTGACAGTTCACTATAATTATTTGAAAAATGGCTGAAATCTCTAGTAACAGCACATCTACCAATGAATTTTGGCTTGCATGAACTGATTACTTCACTGAGTTAAAATCTAGTGGCAGCTCGTTATGTTCAGTATATTGCACTAGAAGTCTACAGAACAGGAAGTAGAGTCAGGAACTGAAGAATTGAAAAGCCAAGGCATGCTGTGTTGGTGATGGCATGCCTAATGGAATAAACACATGTAGAACTTGATTATGGAAAAAGGGACTTAGAAACTAAAATCATGAATTAAAACAGTACATATTAAAAGTGCAATAATCTATGTAAACATTTAAAAGTCTATTTTAAGTACCAGTGGCTCTATTGAATTTAAACCTACTTGGAGGATATATTTAGGGGATTTTACTTCAATATAGCCCAACATACATTCATAATTTGGGAGAGTACCAAGAACCTCAAAGAAATGGGCTTTTATTATCAAGAGTAGTGGTAGAATTCTTCATCTGTGCTCTGTACGGTTATTCTCCACAGATAATGTGTTCACCAGAATGGCAACAGCATGAATTTTAAAAATGTTGGTGTGTGATTCTTTAGAATATAAAAGAAGAAATAAGCTTTAAAAATGTACATCTTCTTGTATTAAATATTTTTTGTTTCTGCTTTTCTTTTAGAAATATTCCCAGAATATATGACAGCATGCGGTCATTCACATTTCGAAAATACTGTTTCTGATGCTAAAAATAACAGCAATAGCAATAATAATAATGAATTCCAAACAATGTGTGGTAGATGACCAATTAATATTTATGCAGAATAATATTTTTTACCCATTTTTTTTAGAAAATACTTCCTTTTGCAGAAATTATTTCTTCAAGTTTTTTACAGTTCATTTCCTTCTGAGAATCCATATACACTTGAGAAAATTTGTTTATATAATTTTTCTTTACTTTTCTGGTTTCTCTCAATTGTTCACTGTAATTTCTCAGTCTGTCCATTGCCAATCACTAATGCCTCCCATAAACTTGTCTACATCATATATGCTTCCTAATAATCAAAGCTAGAGACTATAGTCAGAGTACCTTTTCTCTTCACACCGTCCTATGAAACCATTGACTTCTTCTTATTGTAGAAAACAGAACACTCTAGTTCTTTGAGAAAGTATAAAATACCCTTAAAAATCATAGATAAACCCATTTACACTCCTTTTTTGTCTCCTTTCATTATCTTTTAGGTCTGATAATGCGCTTCAGTTGGAAACTTTTATGGATTAAAAAATTGTCTTTCACATACTAAGGTAGTTCTGTGTGTTATTTCTTCTCCATAGAAATTGCTTTAAATAATATTTTCATTTATTCTTTGAAAACTTCACACAAAATATTTTGATTATATTCATTATCTTCTCCCAACTTCTAAATATACTATTCAAAGTAAAAGTTTATTCATTTTCCCCTAAGAATTATCAATTATTTGTTTCCTCTTTATATGCCCTAACATCTATATCCTGAGTGAGGTAACCCACACCCAGAAACACCCATGGCATGTACTCACTTATAAGTGGATATCAGTCATTTAGTACATGATAAACATACTACAATTCGCAGACCCAAAGAAGATAAATAACAAGGCAGACCGAAAGGGGGAAGCTTAAACCTTCCCCAGAAGGGGAAATAGAGTAGACAGAAGTTGTGCTTGAAGAGAGGAACACGGTAGGAGAGGGAGCACAGAGAGAAATAAGGGTAGAGATCAGACCTGGGAAGAGTGGGTGGGGCAGGGTGCAGAGGCAGGAGGACAGAAGGCCTGCAGAGAAAACAGAAACTGTGGGTGGGGACATCTCTGTGACAAGCTAGAAACCAATGTCAGAATAGACCTCTAGGCGGATATTAGGGGGACTCTAGCTGAGACTCCTAGTAGCAGGGGCCATGGAGACTAAAGGGAACACCCTCTAACTAGACAAAACTCCTAGTGGAGGAAGGAGATCACCAATCTACCCACAAAAACTTTGATCCAAAACTTACCCTGTCCATAAAATGTTCAGGGATGAAGTTAGAACAGATATAGCAGAGATTGAGAATGTTCAACTAATATCTGGCCCATCCCAAGACCCAGCCCACGAAGAGAGCCAACCCCTGACACTATTAAAGATACTCTGCTATGCTTGCAGACAGGAGCCTAGCAGAGTTGTGCTCTGAGAGGCTCCACCAAGCAGCCATTCAAAATAGATGCTGAGGCTCACTGCCAAACATTAGGTGAATCAAAGGGAGACTGGTGAAAAAGTGGGGGAATAGATAAAAGGACCTACAGGTTATAAGAGCTCCAAAAGAAGATGAACAGAGCCAATGAACCAAGGCCCAGAGGGGCCTGTGGAGTCTGAAGCACTAACTATGTGTGAACTGGACCTAGGCTCTCTACATAAATGGAGCTGATGAGCATCTCAGGCTTCATGTGGTTCCTTGAGTAAGGGGGTGGGGATGGGCGCTTTCTCTGATTTGGACTCTGTTGCCTGCTTTTTGATCGCTTCTCCCTGATGGTGTCACCCCTCCAGTGGAGTCTGTGTGACAAATAGTATACAGGCCTGAGACTATGACCCTGGAAGAGGGGAGAGTCTCCTGGACATGGGCTGATGTTTTTGCCAGGAGAAAAACTGCAGCTTTTCTCTCATTGTGCTGGGAATCTATTCTTTCTTTTTAACTGTACTTCACTCCCAAAGTAGGACTTTTCAGGCATAACCATGGTCACTAAGAGACAACCCTGACTAGGGACTGCAGCCAGGGACTGTCCAGGTCTGGACACGAACTCTGGTGCCTCATATTTGACCACGTCCCCTGGATGGGGAGGCCTGGTGGCACTCAGAGGAAGGATAGCAGGCTACCAAGAAGAGACTTGATACTCTATGAGCATATATAGGAAGAGGAAGTCCCCCTCAGTCACAGCCATAGGGGAGGGGAGTAAGGGGAAAATGGGAGAGATGGAGGAATGGGAGGATACAAGGGATGGGATAATCACTGAGATGTAATATGTATAAATTAATAAAATAAAATAAAGAATCATGACTAAAAATTAATCATTAGTTTCATTAGGGAGAGAACATTGACCCTGGACAAAGTAAGCACATACATATTGATACCAATCCAAAAACTTAGAAATGATGATGTCTTTTGTTGTGTGTTCTGTACCCTGTATTGTTTCATTCAAAGTTGTAATTCAAAATATGACAACACAATAACTTCACATTCTGTATCTAACTGTGTATGCTTGGGGGCTCACTGACTTCCTTGAATCTGCTCTGTGAGAAAATGGGAAAATGTAACCACAAGTGCCCTGTTTTTGAAATGTGTTTAAAAACTTAGACTGTTTAACTGCAATCTACATTCAGATGCAAACTCATTTGTGTGGATGTGTCTGTTTGTCATGCCTAATCTCTGTTCACCCATGCTTCAAGAACCCTGTTCCCAGGGACCTATCCCTGAGCAGGCCACAGGGAAAGAGGAAGAACTTCATCTTGATGTGACTTGATGAAGTGGAGGTGGGTGGGTAGAGGACTCCCATTTTCTAAGGAATAGGAGAGGGGAGAGGGAGGGTGGGACTGGGAGGAGAGAAGGGAGGGGTCTGTGACTAGGATGCAAAGTGAATAAATAAATGAATGAATGAATAAATAAATAAATAAATATCAATTAGCTCAAGGACCTCTTCTTTGTCTGGGACTTAACTTAGGTATTTGAATATGTTAGATGAAAGCACAAAAGAACAAGTTACATCACTAGCTTTTAAATTTCTGATTTTGTTTGTTTGTTTGTTTGACTGGGTTTCTCTCTGTAGTCCTGACTGTCCTGCAACTTGCTCTGTATACCAGGGTAGCCTTCCAAGGAACTGAGATTATATGTATTTTCAATTATCACTTTTGTGGGGGCACTCTCAGATTTCCTGAAGAATGATTATTCCTCAATAATTCTAAATAGTGTTCCTTTCCTTGTACTACAGCCTTAGCTAATTTATACTTTAGTGATTACTGTATTTTTAAATCCTTAAAATGTTTATTTTAATTTTGAAATATTTGTCTGTGTGTAGATATATGCACATGAGAACATTTATCTATGTAGTTCAGAAGAAGGTGCTGGCTTCTTTGTAGTTGAAATTACAGGCAGTAGTGACCTTGTCACATGGATTCTGGGAACCAAACTGGACTTCGATGCAAAAGCAGTAAGTACATTTAACTGCTGAGCAGACTATCCAGCTTCAGTACTTTTAATATTTTTAAATCACTAGAATCTGGAGAGGTTTTTGAGGACGTTTTGCTTACCTCCCAGTCACAAAATAAAAGAGGACTTCATACTTCAGAAATATATTAGACAGTTTTATTTTATATTTGTGTGTTGTGGGTGCAAATGTGTTTGTGTGAGTGTATGTCGGTGCCCACAGAGACCAGAAAGTGTCAGATCCCACAGAGCTAGTTAAAAGTAAAACACCTCATATTGATGCTGGCATCTGAATTCTGGCCATCATAATTGAACAGGAAGTACTCTTAACTATTGATCCATCTCTCCAGCCCCTACAAATTAAATTATTGATGAAAACCTCTTTACTTACATATTTACTTACATACTGTGCAATATTTGCACACTATTTGCAGTATTATGTAATGCAAATGCTATAGTATGCATAATTTTGCTCCCTACTTACATACCTATAATGACATGTAAGTTCATATTCTCTACTGAAAGTATCGCAGATACCATGGTCTCCTCTCCTCTCCTCTCCTCTCCTTTTTCTTCTTCCCTTCCTTTCCCTTTCCTTTCTTCCTCTCTCTTTTCCTTTCTCTGTCTCTGTGTCACTGCGTCTCTCAGTCTTCTCTCTGTATTTATCTCTATCTTCCTCCCACAGTACCTCGTCAATTTATAGTGGAGTTAAGCACCTTAATGAAAACATAATAAATTGAAAATATTATGAGGTGAAACTCCACTTAAAGCATCTAACCTACTGATTAGCATAATATGACAACATTATACTCTGTAGAGTTTGTTTCCTTCCAGGATCATAAACATGGCTGAGTAGCTTCTGCAGTTTCCTGCAATGACTCAGCATCAGGAAAGAGGATCACATTACATGTCACCAACTCAAGTTAATGAGAAAACCCTACTGAATTAATATTGACTTTGTGTACAGTATCATAATGCCAAAAAACACGAGTCAGGAACAACTCATGTGAGTATTTTCATAAACATAAATAATGGAGCAATGAGAAGACAATATAGTGTGAGTTTTCAATCAACCAGAGAACTAAGGTATTATTGAAATTTAAGGAGTATAATTTCAACATTGAATGTCAATAGGTTACAGAACAACTGTGGCCAAAAAAAGAAGCATGTTTGGGTCTGGGATAGTGGTGAATACTCATCTTTAGTAGAAAATGAGTACCAATTTGCTATATCTTCTGGTTTAAAGAAAGTAGATGTTTATGAGTGGTTTTTCAATTTTTAATTTTAAAAAGCCAATTGATAGAATATAAGAAACACTGTATATTGTGAACAAAATAAACTTTCAAGTAATAAACTTTATTAATTGTCATCCTTGAACTGATTTTAATGGATGTTAAACATTTCAAAATTTTAAAAGTTTTGAATCACTGTAAAAAACAAATTGAACTTTAATGGGATACTATATTGATTACATTATATATCTATTTAAATTTAAAGCATATCTGGAAAAGAGCATAAAAATAAAAAATAATTTGAGAAGTTTACCATTCCACACTCAGGAATTACTAACTTTTCATGTGAAAATTCCCTTTTAAAAGGACTTCAGAAATTGGCCAGAAGACAAAGTGCTTAGTAAGCAAACATATGACCCTGAGTTCCAATTACCAGGACTCATGTGAAAATCCAGGCACAGAGGCACAAGTCTATAATTCTTACGTTGTGGAGATAGAGACAAGAGGATTAACTGGACTTGCTGTCTAGCCTGTGTTGCAAAACCCAAGAAGCAATAACATCAAACCAAATGATTGGCTTTTTCATTATTTTTTCACCAACTCATGTATAAGGAAAGACTATCCCTTCTATACATCAGTGACAGCCTTTCCATGTATACGCACTCTTGTATTTGCCTTTCAGTATCTTAGAATTCACTCTTCTTCTTTGCTTCCATTCTCTCTTTGTAAAAACAAGATTCCTTCTTTCTGCGGCTTGATTTTGTTGACACATTAGAACAAAGTAAAAACATCACACTAAAACCAAAATGAGGGTTTCTGACTTTATGTGTTGTTATATCTATGTCTTTTGTATTGACTTTGTTCTTTAAAAAGAGTGGTTAGATCAAATTTTAGTAGTTAGCTGTGTGATTTTTAGGTAAATAAATAATCTATGAAAGACATCTGCTTGGTATTCTTTTAAGATTACAGGGGTGAGAATTACGCTTATCTGTGGATAGAAGGACACATATTTAGAATGTCGTTAAGGACCGTTATGCTGGTTTAATAACATGGAAGTTCTAGGTTCTCCTATACAATTACTTCATTAGCCCTGGGTAACTGACTAGGTTTACAGTATGTCTTGTTGAGCAGGTCTTAAGTCCTACTGGAGAGCTATTGGCACCCAGATGTGTGTGTGTGTGTGTGTGTGTGTGTGTGTGTGTGTGTGTGTGTGTGTGTGAGTGTGTGTGTGTGTGTGTATGTGTGTGTGTGCATGCATGCACACACCATTATTGTGTTCTTATGGTTATTGTGCCATGCTGGTCTCTGTAGTTCATAACCATAATTGCTGGGTAGGATGATTAGTATGATTGGTCACCTCCTTTCTTTGGAAGTTTGCACGCATCTTTTTCTCTTTACAAATGATGGAACCCATTACAGAAAACCACAACTGATCAAAATTCAGAACTGTCAAGCCAAGAAAGAAGTGAAACATCTACAACACAACTCGTGCACTCAGCAGTCATCATGAAAGAGGAAGTGGAATGACTATAAACATCAGAGGAACAGAAAGTTTGCTGTGAGAATGTCTCCTAGAAGTATCAGAGAAGCTACACCAAGAAGTCTCATCAACATAATTGCCAAACATGACCTAAACAAGGATGACAGCAATAGACATGCTAATGTGAAAGAGGAAGAAGTTAATGAGGCCTCAGCCCTAGAAAAAGAACTACAGGCAACTTAGGAAGCCTGAGATGAGGAGAAATTTTTTCCAATGAAAAGAGCACACCAATTGATTATCCAATACAAAATGGTCAGCCCTGTAAATGCGTACATACAAATATTAATGTCTGAACTGAGCAGGTTGTATTTACATATTTAGGAACACACACACACACACACACACACACACACACACACACACACACATGCCTGCAGTCCCATTTGAAAACGATGAAGACGCCATGTATTTTAAAGACAGCAGGGCATGGATTTGACTAAGACAAAAGAATATAAATATATTATATTCTAAAAAAGAATTAATAAAACTAATATGTATTGAAAAATTCACTAGCAATTATGATTTCTTTTTTTAATCTCAGTTTAATATTCTGAATACAATGCGGATGATTTATTTTGCCCCTTGTTAAAACGTCAACATCTGTTTTGAGCTCTCAAAAGAAAGTATTGCTTGTGAATCTATAGCAATTTTTCAATCATAATCACTATGGAAATACATGGCAAAATAAAATCAAAGTTTCATGTAACATTTAAAATAATGCCATTAACATATTATGATTTAAAATACTGTCATTCATAATTTATGATATGAAAATCATATGAGGAAACATTTTGTAATCTATGAGGCAATAGTCAAGGGATGAACAGTATCAGTAATACAGATATTATATCTTTAATATTCTAAACCTAATAAGTACTGTAAATTATATTCCTTGGTTATACTATATGCTCTACATGTCTTAACAACATACTCTTATAACTTATTGTGAAGAGATTCTATTTTTTATTCTCATGAAATTAATATAAATTAGGCTAGTACAGTGATGAGGATAGAACAAAGAAGAACTGATGAGTAATGTCTCCTCAGAAAATTGCAATTTCCTCCTGAAACTCAGGAGGTTCCTTGAAGTTCCTATGGGTATTCATGGTTTCTGACTTGATGGCACAATCTAATGAAATGGCGAGATAATAAAGTTTTTGAAGTTTGATAAAACTACTGGTGAGGCAGGTTCTAATTCATGTAGATAATATATTTTTATTTTATACATGTGACAAATCATTTTCTTTGATCTACATTTGGAAATTCATGGAAAAGAGTGATTGTTCAGTGGTTAAGACAATGTACTACTCTTTCAGAAGACATGAGTTCAATTCCTAGCACTAAATGTGGCATCTCACAACCTCCTGCCTGTAACTCCAGCTCCAAAGTGGTCCATTTCCTGGGATTTCAATGAGCACCAGAAATCATATGCACATACCCCCAAAGACATTTACATGTATATACATAATTAGGATAATAAATATAAAAATTGAGTTTGTGACATATATGCTCATAAACACACACATATACACAATAAAATTGCAGATATTTTATGAAATGTGATTTGTTATATAATAAAACAGCTGAAAATCATGCTACTGGTAGAGGTGTTTCAGGTAGATTTTTTAAAGTAGCAAACAAACTCAACTTATCTAAAGAAATTATCAACATAACAATAAAATATAACAAAATAACAATATTGGGTTTGTGTATTTGTGGTATGCTCACTTTCTAGTTTTTAATTTTGCTATAAAAATCAAACATTCTCTAAAAGAGGAAACAAAGTAATCTATCAAACTCTCATCAAATATTCAGTGTTGCTCGGCATTATTTTCAATAGTTAAGGACAGTACTTTTATTAATAAATATTTTTCACAAATATACTCTTTCACTTTTACTGAGTTGAGTAAATCATTTACTCTTGAGAGAAACCAATTATATTTTGAAGTTTAATAAATTTCTAAATGTTTGATTGAGGGCATGCTGTCATAACTTCAATATCTAAGAGGCAGAATGTTCCGTTTTAAAAGACATGCATCTGGGAATAAGGAAACATTGCTTCCATCAGTGTTGAAGTGGGTGGGTTTTATAAAAACCTGTTCATCTATTATCTGTGAGTTCTAGATTTCCAGTGTGTCAGTTGAGGTAAGAGATTATAGCTCAGTCCCCTTCCAGTTTTCCATCATAGTGTTTTTACTGAAAATATACATCCTAGTTGGACATTTTCTGAGAGCTAAGTTTTTATTAGCAGATTGATAATCATATAGCCTCCTCCAAAAATTCTACTACATTTATTTATGCGTATGTATGTGTGTACACACACAGGAGCCCCTCTCCCCCCCCCCCTCTCTCTCTCTCTCTCTCTCTCTCTCTCTCTCTCTCTCTCTCTCTCTGTGTGTGTGTGTGTGTGTGTGCTCGCGCGCCTTGTAGGTTAGAGGACAACTTGCATGAGACAGGTCCTTCTTTCTATCATGTAGGGCTCATCAATGTCAGTTTCTCAAGTCAATAGGCTTGGCATCAAGTGTCTTTATGTCATGAGACACATTTCTGTCTTAAAAATGGTTATTTTTAAATAAACATTTCAGGTCTCACTTCATATCTCATTTCACAAAATTTTGTCCATTAAAAAGCAACATCAGTATCACCTGAGGCCTTATTATAAATTTAGATTCTCAGGTTCCACATACAATCTTCTGAATACAGATTTGCATTTTAATGTGATTGCCAGGAGAGATCAGAGAATATTAAAGTCAAAGAAGCACTGATTTAGTAATGGATGCCTTCCTCAACATGATTCTTCAAGTAGAAATTCTAATCTAAAGTATTGTGTTGTAGTTTATATTTCATTACAAAGCATATATTTGGCTTAATATCTCAGTTTTTCAATTTATAAATATTTCAGAATGAAACACATTTAGTGTATGAAATTTAGGTTTTTTGCTATTATAATAGTAAGTAGTATTATAATGAAAAGTACAAAGAAGAATAATAGTAAAGAACTTGAAACAATGTTGATTTTCTGGCATCAAATATAATAAATGTAAACTTGAAAAGAGAAACAAGTATCAGGCCAAAGATAAAAGGAAAGGATATCCATTCACAAGTCCAACAAAAATTTGGAGGACATTTATGGCCAATACATGCCCTGTGGAGTTATCATTCTAGGACAAGTGTTACCTTATATATCCGTTAATCCAAGGAAAAAATGGTTTACGATTTTCAATTATGACAGAGAGAATGAAGTGATCTTTTAAAGCGTGTTTTTATTTTTAGTCTGGGGAATGTAGTTCCATTGACAGAGTGCCTGTTTAGCATGCAGGAAACTCAGGTTTGATCTCCTACACTGCTAATCCTGTAATCTCAGAATGCAAGAGGCAAATGCAGAGGAGTTGTTGTGAATTCAAGGTCAGCCTGGTCTACATAGCAAGTTCCAGTCCAAGACTCTATTTCTTTTTTTAAATATATTTTATTAATTTATTCATATTACATCTCAGTAGTTATCCCCTCCCTTGTATCCTTCCATTCCTCCTTCCCTACCATTTTCCCCTTACTCCCCTCCCCTATGCCTGTGACTGAGGGAGACCTCCTCCTCTCCCTGTATATGCTCATAGGGTATCAAGTCTCTTCTTGGTATCCTGTTATCCTTCCTCTGAGTGCCACCAGGTCTCCCCCTCCAGGGGACATGGTCAAACATGGGGCACTCTCCATTTAGCTGTGAAGAATGTCCTTTCTATTGGGTAGATCTGGGTAGGGGTTTGAAGTTTACTGCATGTATTATCCTTGGCTGGTACCATAGTTTGAGCAGGACCCTTGGGCCCAGATGCGCCCATCATAATGTTCTTCTTGTACGTTTCTAGGTCCCTCTGGATCCTTGTATTTCCCCATTCTCCCATGCTTCTCTCACCTAGAGTCCCAATAGGATGTCCTCCCCTCTGTCCCACTTTCCTGGTTAGTGAAGACTTTCATGGGACATGCCCCTTGGGCTAGTATGCAGATATAAGTGAGTAGATATTATTTGATTCTTTCTGCTTCTGGGTTAACTCACTCATTATGATCATTTTTAGTTCTATCCTTTTGTCTACAAATTTTGGTAATTCCTTGTTTTTAATAGTTGACTGGTATTCCATAGTGTAAATGTACCACAGTTTCTTCATCCATTCTTCTACCGAGGGACCAAGACTCTATTTCAAAACACAAAACAAGTAACTTTTTCTCTTGGGCATTCCCATATTTTGGGTATTTTGATGACATAGTCTACTCCACATACTAGATTTAATGTGGCCTGTAGTTTATAAAGGAAAACAGAGATGTTCATTGCTGTGTTAACATTTAAATACAGAAAATTAATTCACATTTGCATATTTTCAGTCTACATGACACATAATTCAAAATCTTTATGTGACAAAAAGCTTATTAACCTCTGTAGAAAATATGTGTTGCAGTGGTGAATCATCTCTTTTAGGGAACATATGTTATATTAACATTTTTTCAGACATAAGGCATAATGGTGTATATGAAAAGCATATATACACTTTATAATGTTCTCCCTATAAGCATGGAAAATGAACCAACAATTGGAGTAATGGAGACAAATTGTATACAACACATTTCTATCAACTATAAAAATAATATTAATTATATACGGTAAAATAATTCTATTACATATGTATGAAAACACTTTTTAAGCAAAATCCTATTACATTTGAATTTATTTTATTAACTCTCCCTTGTGCAATTACTCTTATTTTTTTCTATTATTATTTACATGGTTTACATTTGGTGGAGCATTCAGACTGTTTTGCTGATATCTGTTATCACATATTCTTTGTGAATTTTCGAGGCAATAGGTCTGCATGTCAAGGCATACAAGCAAGGGAATCCTGAGAATTGTCCAATTACTGTGTCCATGTGGTTCATAAATAATTGAAAATATTACATTTCAACTAATCATGTCTGTAATTTAAGATGATCAACTGTTACCTAATCTCATATTAGCATAAAGAAAGCAGAACATAAAAGCTTTCCCCTATTTAGATGACCATAATAAATTTGCCCTTGCTTCAAAGCATAGCCTTTACAATATAATTAGATTTAAATATACTTCTGTTGTTTTTAAATAACAGATGCCTCCCATCTTGTACTCTTCAATTTTTGCAAAAATATTTTTTATTATTGGATAAGAAGCCCATCAGAATTCTCATTCCTATTACAGCCTGCATGTGTTCTGGCTTATACAATGAATAAATTCAGGGCAGGAAAGATTGGAATACAGGGATGAAAATCTGATAGCATTCTATCCTCAGGTAGAATGTAAACCATGTAAACACGTGTGACTAGTGTCAAAGTTTGCAAAAATAGTAAAAAATCAATGTCAGACAATTTAGAAGCTTTGTTTGACTCTTAAGACTCGATTACAAACTGACTAAAAAACACATCCAACTCTCATAATGAATTTTATGTTTAATAGTATGTAATTACCAGTGAGTAATGAATCAACAATT
Organism: Acomys minous; assembly: GCF_964271855.1. Taxonomy (NCBI): domain Eukaryota; kingdom Metazoa; phylum Chordata; class Mammalia; order Rodentia; family Muridae; genus Acomys; species Acomys minous. Next base: position 86,563,425 of record NC_140488.1, on the reverse strand, counting down.
GCACAATGACTTAATTTTATGTTAGTAATCCTGGGTCTGAAATCATAAGTCCTCAGTTTTGTTAATGCAAGTCTTTGAAAGTATTTAGTGATAGCCATTGCTATAGTATGCATCCAGCTAAGTGCTGAAACACTGTTACAAAAAATGTTCATTTTTAAAATGTACATGTTTGGCTTCATTTAGGCAAAACTTTCATGTGTTATTTGATAATGCCAATGTAATGTTCAGTCTTCAGAGGGCACACATATCTGATTAAGAAAAGTTAATAAACCAAACATACTCTAAATCCTTCTTATTACAGACACTCTGTATTTCCTTCTCCATTGTTTCTTGTTTCCACTCCATAAAGTTGCTAAAATTAAAAAATACAAATTTTTACTTCCAACTGAAGAAAAGTATAAAAACAAGATGTAAAGGGAACATATAAATCAAACAGCTTCTTAAAGCTCATAGAACTTTACAATAAATGACAAGGTACAGTGAATGCTAAAGAAGGAAGAGGCAAGCAACATTGACACAGTTAAAAGGAAGCAAGCAAGATGAGTTTAGAGTATGACAAACATAAGAGCAAAAGGCCCAATGAAACAAACTGTGGTTAGTAATTAGAAGAAGAGGTTGTACAGACATCTGTAAAGGCCTCAGCACCTAATTGTCTGCTATGCTCAGGAATTAGCAAGAAGTTGTATGTGGCAAGAATTTGAATACAGATGCTGAGACTCACAGCCAAAACTTGAGTTGAGCACAGGGGAGTCTTGTGAAAGAGTTGGGGAATAGAAAGACCCAGCGAGGACAGGACATTCACAAGGAGAGCAAGAGAGCTAAAAATCTGGGCCCAGGGGAGCCTGCAGAGACTGATGTAACAACCAGGGACCGTGCAAGGAGAGGACTTCGACCTCCTGCTCAGATGTAGTAGATATGCAGTTCAGTCTCCATGTTGGTCCACTAATATGAATAACAGGGGCTGTCTCTGATATGGACTCTGTTACACACTTGTTGATTACTTGCCCATAGTGGGGCAGCCTTGCTGGGCCACAAAAGAAGAGGATGCAGGCAGTCCTGATAAGACCTGATAGGATGGGGTCAGATGGTGGGGGTAGGGTGGGGAGGGCTCTCCTTTCTGAGGACTAAGTGAGCATGTTTGGGGGGAAGAGGGAGGAAGGGTGAGACAGAAAGGAGAAAGAGGAGGGGACTATAACTGTGATGTAAAATAAGTAAATTAAACAATGAATTAATAGAAAAAAAAGAAAATTGTGGTAGGTGATGAGTCAAGATTATGTTGAGAGTGCATATGATGATAATGTGTTTTGTTCTGTTGTCTGGGTAATTGAACAAGCCTGTCTGAGGATGTGATGATCAAATGCTTGTGAAAGTCAATTTTTGGAAAAGAGAAAATTCTCTATGATATACAATTAGTATATTATATTATAGTGAAGCTATAATGACAAACAATAATTTTCCACTGATAGAGAAATATATGTTTAAATCTTCTAGTCATGCTAAAACAATTCTTAAATAAAATCACATTAACTTTGCCTATTTCCTTTCAATTACAGAAAGTAGAAGAAAGAGAAAGAAAGAAGATCCTGAAGAAGGCCTGAAGCATTTTTATAAATAGTAGATGCTAACATTAGAATATCTAAATATACTAGTAAAAGTGCAATATGTATGCATATTTGTGTATAATGCAGAATATTCTGGTATGTTTGCACAAAGCATAATATTGGGAAACCACATGGATTCCCCCTTAAATTTCATTAACTTTATCATTTGAGGTTGGATTATACAGATACATTTTAATAAGGTGTATTATTTAGGTCCTATTACAGGGAGACATATAAATATAATGTGTGTGTTTTTTGTGTGTGTATGTGTGTGTTTGTGTGTGTGTGTGTGTGTGTGTGTGCAGATGAATGTCCTCCCCCCCTCTCTCTCACACACACAAATACACAATCACATACAAAGACATTTATTATCCTAGATAAACTGTAAAATCTCAATGTTACCAATGGCCTATATTTATGAGTGCTGAGTGCTAGAATTAAAGGCCTATACCACCATGGCCAGAAGTTAAGTCCGCATTGTTACTGTGTTACAGACTATAACTGAAATAGCACTGATGTTCAAGTTAATGACAAAGAAGAATTCAATGCAGGGACATGTAACAAGAACACAGAGTTGAGCTGAATTAAAATATTAAATTTAAATTAAACCCAGTGAAGTCTGGGTCATGAGTTATAAGCTTTAATCTCTAAATCTAAATGCAATTATAGTAAAGCCATCACTTGGTGATACATCAATGATCTTCACTATATGAACTCAAAGACAAATTTCCTAGTAACAGAAATATATAGGTACACAGAGTAATAATGGATGTTTTTGAATAAATAATGAAAGTCAATGGTTGCTTCTGGAAACTAACAGGAAAAAGTTAGGTCAAAGTGTCTTCATCTTTAGTAACATAGAAACCAACTCAGAAAAGAAACAGTTACTTAGAAAAAAATCACTGGCACTCTACCTTATGTATCCTTGAACTTCTTCTGTATTATTTCAATGAATTTGTAGGTTAAGAGTTAATTGTATATTTACTTATGTTTTCTACTACATCTATTATTTCAAGAACTCACATATTGAGCTGAAAATTTTTACCATTGTATTGCCAACTGTCTTTCATGCAAGTTCTCAAAACACGAAATAGCATTAAATAGTGAGCAAGGATAAAGTCATTCTAAGATTATAGCATTACTGCAGGATGCCTTCTCAGGAATCCATGAAGAAATGATAATAATAATAATGGCCACAGGGCTTCCTAGCAAATGGAGAAGAACAAAGCATTATCTTAATAACAAATACAACTGCAAGAGAAAGCACAAGAGAGAGAGAGAGAGAGAGAGAGAGAGAGAGAGAGAGAGAGATATAATTTTTATATGTGGTTGTGGTGGTTGACCTTCATTACCAAGTTCACGGGACTTGAAATAAAGGGAGAGAAACAACTGTGTTTCTTTGTTTCTCTCTGTGAGAGAGTTTTTAGAATAACAGTTCTCAACCCATAAGTCACGACTCCATAGGGGGCTGAAGGAACCTTTCATAGGGGTCACTTATGGCCATTGGGAAACACAGATTATTTAAATTATGATTCATCACAGTAGCAAAATTATAGTTATAAAGTGGCAGTGACAATAATTTTATGGTGGAAGGGTCAAAACAATACGAGTAGCTGTATTAAAGGGTTGCAGCATTAGGAAAGTTCAGAACCACTACTCCACAGGGTGTAATTGAGGAAGAAAGACCTAATTTGAATCTTGGCAGCACCTTTCCATGGAAAAAATAGGATCGTGGACTAAATAAAAACTAGAAGGCAAGCTAAACCCCAGCATTCATCTCACCCTGCTTCCTGACTGTGGGTACAATGTGAACAGCTGCCTCATGTTCCTACTGACATGCCTTCCCCCCAGGATAAACTGCACCCTCTAATTATGACCAAATTACATGATTCCTTAAGTAGCTTCTGTCATGTATTTTGCTACAACAATCAGACAGCAACAAAATCAGCTTCTTATAAATGCATTAAAACTATAACCTTAAAGTAAATCAGCAACATAACATTATTGAACCTTAGTATTGGTAATAAATGGGAAGACTTTCATTGACATTGGTTTTACAACATACTAGAGCTTAAGTGAGAACGTTAGAAAGAATGACACACACCTTACTACAGCACTAACAAAACACAATTGTACTCATAAACGGGCATACAAGGGGAAACTCATAAATGGTCTGTGATAGCAATATAATAATTGCTATCCAAAATTAATATACCCTTCTTATGGAAGAATAGACACTATCCAGTCAGATGCAATCATATAATAACTGTCATTATAATAACTATATGATAAAATTAACAATGAATTAAATTGACAGTTGAAAGCCAGATCTGAGATTCCTTTTCAAGGTCAGATAAAACAGTAATTTAACCTGCTTTCTGTCAGAATTCATGTACTATGTTTTCCTTTGAAAATATAGCTGAAACTAAATGATAGAAGCACACAGATAAATAGAGCAGGTTAAAGTGTTTTGTTCTCTGCTAGTTATTCAAGTTATTGCAGTGTCTTATTATTTTCATAACAATGACCACAACCTTTTGAAGCACATAGAAGACAAAAAGACATTACTTTTATTTTTCTTGTAGGTTTCTGCTAGCAACAGGAATTCAAACAACAGAGAAACTCTACCAAAACGTTTAACTACTGAAAAGCCTTAAAGGATGTCATATGTAGATAGATTGCTTTTAAATCTAGCAAACAAATAAATTATTTTTCCTTTTTTATTTAAACATATGCCATTGAATTCAAACTTTTAAATCTGAAGTTACAAGAAAATATTTCCCTACAAAAGTGTGCGAGACTGTTAGAAGGAAGCAAAATGAACAGTAAAGTATGATCCATAATACAGTTATGTTCATCCCTGCCAATTGTGGGTGAACATATTTTTGGACACAATTTTTTACCTATAAAATTTACATGCCATTTCTCAAAGATTTCTAACTTGATTAACAATCCCAGCAGTACAAAATGTAGTCAGGCATTTTCTTTTAGTAGAATGACATGACAAGCCCATGCAGTAACTTTCTGAAGAACATAAAGAAGATAATATGCTTGAATCATAAAATAGTAATTAAAATATAACATCGGAGACCAATAATACCTAACTAATAGGCTTCTATTAATCTTGTGAAGGTCAAGTGAGTGTCTAGCATGTAGTATACATTCAAAAAATATTCTCCACAATACCACTTTATATGTGACAAAATGTACTTCATGGCATGTGGTGAACCAATGGAGTCCTGAATGAATGTGCATTGTTGACATAGGCATGAACATATCAAGGACTCCAATGCCATGACAATGGCAAGGGTTTCCCTAGTTCAGGCTCAGAGTAATGAAATGAGAAAGCCTTCCTCTGTTCCAAGTATGGGTATTATTAACAACTGACCTTTACCTAAAACCAGTGCATGCAGAGACATTAACCACAGCTTCATCCTCCTGGATAACTGCCTTATCCCCCCCCTAAGGACAGGACTACAGGTGAGCACCACCACAATCAGCTACTGTTTGGTTTTATGCTATGCTTTGAAAGGTATAACCGTGTATTTATTAATTTTAATGCCAGATTTTCTCAAATAATAGTTTATCAATTATTATAAAGGTAACCACCATAATAATGTCTGCTACTGTCTTAGTTTCTTTCCCATTGCTTGGGTAAAATACCACCACAAAAGCAATTTAAAAGAGAATGGGGTTGTTTTGTCTCACAGGTTCAGGTTACAGCTGATCATAGCTGGGCAATTACAATGGCAGGAGCTTGAGAGAACTGGTCACAGATCCCATAATGAAGAACAGAGAACAATATAAATGCCTGTAAGACTCAGACAATTTTCTCTACCTGTACAGCCCAGGATTCATCCACAATTAAGAGATTGTAGGCATGCTCAAAAGCTTCCAGGTAACCCTTCATTCAATCAGTTTGATAATTAACACTAACCTTAGCAGTCATGTAAAGTGTAATTTTATTGTTAAATTTAAAATATTCCACTTCAAATATAGCCAAGAATTTTCAATGAACTTGAAAAGAAAAATGTCTTCTTCATAGTGCACTTTGAGTGCCATCCAGTTGATACCACAGTATATTTAGTGGGATGATAAAGTAACCATTTGGGAAAAAGAAGAAGAAGAAGAAGAAGAAGAAGAAGAAGAAGAAGAAGAAGAAGAAGAAGAAGAAGAAGAAGAAGAAGAAGAAGAAGGAGAAGAAGAAGGAGACAGAGAAGGAGAAGGAGAAAGAGACAAGAACAAGAAGAACAAGAAAGAAAGAAAGAAAGAAAGAAGAAATAAAAGAAACAGTTCTCAAAAATATGACCTAGTAATTTTACTTGTAAGTATATAATCAAGAACATTGAAAGACTATATCCATACAAATTATGCACACATGAGGTCCCATTTATTAATTGTTGACCTTAAGGCCTGGGCTGTTGATGTTCTGTTCAGGGAGTTGTTGGCTGAGCCACTGTGTTCCAGGCTCTTCCCCACTTTTTTTCTAACCAGTTTAGTGTCTCTGGCTTTATGTTGAGGTCTTTGATCCACTTGGACTTGAGTTTTGTGCATTGCGACAAATATGGGTCTAGTTGCATTTTTTTACATGTAGACATCCAGTTAGATCAGCACCATTTGTTGAAGATGTTATCCTTTTCCTGTTGAATAGATTTGGCTTCTTTGCCAAAAAATCAAGTGACTATATGTGTGTGGATTCATTTCTGGGTCTTCGATTCGATACTCACTTATATCTGGATACTAGCCCAAGGGGCATGTCCCATGAAAGTCTTCACTTACCGGGAAAGTGAGACAGAGGGGAAGACTTCCTATTGGGACTCTAGGTGAGAGAAGCAAGTGAGAATAGGGAAATAGAAGGATCCAGAGGGTCATAGAAACCTACAAGTCGAACATTACAATGGGCAGATTTGGACCCAAGGGTCATGCTCAAACTATGGCATCAGCCAAGGAAAATACGTGCAGTAAATTTTGAACCCCTACTCAGATCTAGCCAATGGACAGGATATCTTTCACAGTTGAGTGGAGAGTGGGGACTGACTTTCACATGAACTCTGGTGCCCCATATTTGACCATGTCCCCTGGATGGGGAGGCCTGGTGGCACTCAGAGGAAGGATAGCAGGCTACCAAGAAGAGACTTGATACCCTATGAGCATATACAGGGGGAGGAGGTCCCCCTCAGTCACAGTCATAGGGGAGGGGAGTTAAGGGGAAAATGGGAGGGAGGGAGGAATGAGAAGATGCAAGGGATGGAATAACAATTGAGATGTAATATGAATAAATTAATAAAATATATTAAAAAGTAATAACATAAAAATTAACAAAATATGTACACAGATATTCATAGCAGCACTATTAACGACAGCAAAAACATCAAACACAGAAATACAATGTAAATTTATATCAACTAGTGAATGGATATCTAAAATGTGGACATGCAGTGAATTTATAAAAGAAAAAGAAAAACAGAAAGAAAAAATAGATGATTCTTGAAAATGCTATGCTATCTGAAGGGAAGCCAGATACGGAAGGCTGTACATTGTGTGATTACCTTTATTTACATTGTCCAGCGTAGGCAAAGTTCCAGAGACATAAAGCCGATTAGTGATTACTAGGGACTGATGGAATAAAATATAGCTCAGTGACTGCTGAGATAGATAAAGTTGAGTTCACTGTGTTAGCAGAAAGATTGAAAGAGGGTCATATTGGATTTCATGCATACGGTAAAAAGATGATGATGTTTGAATAACAGTGGGCCTGATGATCTGCTCAATTTACAGAAAACATCCTGAATTACTTTTCATATACAAAAGAAATATGTGTGAGGTTTTGCTCATACTATATTTCAGGTTAACTGTAACTTAAATCACTCCCCTGGAAGTGCCAGAACACATATTAAATGCTACATATAAGCACTGTTAAATTCACAAAAAATTATGAATGTATTTACTTATTCCTTTTAAAGAAAGTCTAAAACAGTTAAACACATAAGGGAAAATCTATAAAATTTGTATTTGTACCCAGAGAAACAAAACCACAAAGCAAATGTAGGTAGACACAAGCAAACAGAGATCACATGTTGGATACCAAAGTCTATATAGGTATGGTTTATTGTAAACTCATGTCAATTTTACTCTCAAGTAAGGCACCTTTACGGCTTGGTAGGCCTTGTGTAGTGGTGTATTTCGCTTGGTGACCACTGACATCAAGTGTGTGATCTATCAGTCAAGCAACACTACTTGCATAACTAGAGAACAGAAGAGGGAATTGGGCAAATGTGCAGCCCTGAGCTACACATTGAGCGCTGAAGAGGGAACTGGGCTCATTGTGCATTCACTTTCATTTTAAAAGTGCATAATCAAAAAAATCTCTCTGAAGCAGTTTTAGTTTATATTCAGCAATTTTCATTCTGCCTAAAACACATTTGAGAAAGGTCATTAATGAGAAGATTCATGAAGTTGAAATCACCGAATCTAAAGTGGCTTTTTATTCTTAGGTGATTGAATTGAATCCTGAAGGAAGATCAATCACAAAACTTGTCATAATACTACTCTAAACTTTAGAGTCTAAAGAAACAAACATAATTTGTAATGAATTATTGTTAAACATTGTGTTCTCTTTGTCTGGATCATTAAGTAGAAAAATAGAACTTTTAGATATGGTGAATAAAAGCTAGGCAGGTTTCATAAATATGATGGAGATATGAAATTCAGAATATTTAATTAGAATAAACTTTGCATAGAGATCTGTCACACACATAGTAATCTAACTCACAATACACACCACAAACAGGTATATATTTTAAAGCATTTACTTAGGCTCTCTTATGAATTTTTCAATGTTGCATGATGTTTTAATGTATCAGACAATAAAAGTTTATATAATAGCTTTGATAATTAAATTGATGTATATTTATGAGTCATAATTAGCTTATTGTTTCTGAAATCATATGCTCTTATGTAAATGTACTATTGTGCTGGTCCCATAAAAATCAATTATTATATAAACCGCAATTGATTGACTTACTTCCTGTAACACTTACCAATAATACTAAACTGTCTAGCCACATAGTGTGAATCTCTACACTTTATTCAAATTTTCATGTTCCTACCTCCTTTCATTGTTACAATTATACTTTTCCTTACAATCCTAATAAACCTTCATCCATTTCACATACAAGAAAATCATCACTGAGGGCCCTAGTAAAATTAATATATGAGCCTAGGGGGATGGCTCGGTGAATAAAGTGCTTGCCTTGCAAACATGAGGCTCAGTATGAACACCCAGACCCTACATAAAAGCTTGATAACTGTGACATTCATAATCCCAATGTTACCACCAGAAGATGGGATGTGGAGACGTGAGAATCCTTGGAAGCTTTCAGACAAGCTTGTCTGGTATACCGAGAAACAAGAAATAAATAAGTGTCAAGGAAGAACTAACATTCACTGACATCAATATGAATCCACATCCACATATAAGCCTACACTCACACATGGGTGTGTACACACAACATCCCATGCATGCTTTTGATCACATATCTACACATACATACCACACATACACTGATTGCTTTTTTTAATTTTTGAGATTATAATTACGACATCTCTCCCTTTTCCTCCCTCCAAATTGTTTTGTATACCCCTTCCTGTTATCCTTCAAATTCATAGGCTCCTATTCCATGTGAAAGGGCCCCAGACCTGACCCTGCTTAGATGGTCAAGAACCTGAAACTAGATTGGCCACAGGCCCAGGGGAATACCAAATTCTTGTTGTGCTAAAGGTACACAGCAATAAAATGACTCCTAATGGCATCCTACTATAAACATACATCACTGTCCTGAGCTCAGCCATCATCACAGAAGCTTCCTTTTGCAATAGATGTTAACTAACGGAGAATCCCTCAACTGGACAATATGCAGAGAGTAAGGGATTTTGGAACACTGAGCCCTAAAAGGCATGTATTCATCATACACTTCCCTCTCATGCTCAGAGAGGTATAAAGAAGAGGAGGATGAAAACCTGTAAGACCCAGGGGGGATGAATGATAACAAAGGAAAGCCAATGTCTTCCAGATAGAATAGGAGTGAGTCGCATATCAACTCACAGAGAGTATGGCAGCATGTACAGGACTTGCACAAATTCAAGCCAGATGGGGTTCCAGCACTGAGGGGGGAAGTAGAAACACACATGCTCTCATCTGTAAGCAAGAAACTAGTTGCATTAATACCAGCTGGCAAAGGGAAAATTTGTTTTCTCCAATGGATCCTCACTGGGCATAAAAATAACACTTAAGAGTAGATCTTATCACCAGCAGTAGATGGCCAACACAAAATAAACTCAGTGGTATTTTTGTAGATATTTTTGTCTCCTATTGCTTTGCTTGGGCTTTGTGTTTTATCTCACCATCTTTTTCTTGGATAATATGATTTCTGATTTCGTATTTTTATGGGTTTTGTTTTTGTGATCTCTCTCTCTCTTTCTCTCTCTCTCTCTCTCTCTCTCTCTCTCTCTCTCTCTCTCTCTCTCTCTGTTTCTTATGCTTTTTAAAAACAATTCTGTAAGTTTTTTCCTGTTTGTTTTCAGAAAAGACAAGAGTGGAATTGAATGAATGGGGAAGTAGGAGATGGGGCATCAAAACATATTGTATAAATTTTCTATTAATAAAGCATGCATTTTTCATTGTTATTGCACACACACACAAGCTGCTCAATCTGTATGATGTTATGTGCATATGTATTTTCAGGGCTCACCATTTGGCACTGAACCATCGATTGCTGTGCTCAGAGCACCCATCCAGGTTTTAGCTTTCATCAGTTTCACATACTTCTTCCTGTAGAGTTGAGGCTCTAACAGATAAGAATAGTCCATGCAAAATTTTTTATGCCTAAGAAAATATCTTTCCACATATAACTTCCCAACAAAAGAGGCAGGGGAATTTTGTTGCAATGCTATGATTAAAATGGCAAGAAGATGAGAATGGATTTTATAAAGATCAATTCTTTATTAATGATCATTATTTATGATTATTGTGTATGAATTTATATCATCTCAGAAGATGGTTAAAAACAACAACAACATGAAAAGCTATTTAAAACTGGAACCAATGTTTTAAGAGTACAAAAAGAGGTTGGAACCTCTTGTGAGATTATGGATGAACAAGTGCATTTGGCAACAGAAGATACTGCATACGTCTGGATTAGAACCAAGGTGGTGACTGAGGAAAAACTATAATGGAAATTAATTAGTGAGACAGTTACAGAGATCTAAATATCTAGAAGATGACATCTGCAATTAAATGTAAAATCATTCAGAAAAATTATATATCACATAAGAATATACATACCTATATGTACAATGAAAGAGGACCAAAAAAGTGAAAGAACATGTATAGATTTGAATTCTGAATGAAGGGCAGCTGCATATTCATTATACTCTTGTTGCTTGAAATACTTTTAATGAATTTTGGCAGAAATATGGCAGTCTTTGAAACATTGTATTATTTTTTAATAAGGGACAGCATTATTAGCAGCAAAACAAATGGCAATAAATAGTGGAAATGACAACCTTTGTCTCTAATGTTAAACAAAACAAGGACAGGAATGAAGGAAGGAAGGAAGGAAAGAGAAGGGAAGGAAGGAAGGAATTGGCTCCTAATGTGGTTTCTGAAAATTCATATATGATAATGAATATACCTACAATAAGCAAAACATATTTACATTCACCATAGTTGCATCTATGCAAATCACAGGAACACTCTATGTGTCCTCTATTAAACAGTTATATCTCAGTGACGACATACATGCTAAACCCATTTGAAGGATGTCTGTGGATACCAGTAAGCACAAAGAATATTGTGCTGAACCTAAGCAATGTTCATAATACTTCTATATTAGCCAAATGGGTATTAAACATATAATTAAAAATGCATGATTATTATTACTTTGTGTTCAAGTTTACAGTAGCTGTACTGAATATTTTAATAACATCTCTCCCCAAATAGCACACAGGGCATTATTGTGACCAAATTCATTTTAATTAGTCATGTTATAAATTATACTAGTGGCAATGCCCTGGCTGCCTGACAGAGAGAATGTGGCCTCTATATTCACATGTAAATAACTAGAATGACATTTAAGGAATCATTGATTAAAAAAAATTCTTACAACCCGTGCTATTAACTTCACACCTAAAGACAATTGAGAGCTGTGTTGTACCTGTTAAAAAGAAAAGGCACTTTAAAACCAAAGAAGAAAAATACTTCTTTCACTGGCTTATTTTACTCTGCTTGAGAACAAAGGCTGTAATGAATTAACCACACAAATCACTGTATGAAACAAAGGAAACAAAAAGGATGATTTCCTTTCTTTGTACTGTCATTGGAATGAGAAGAGGACTGGTTTATTGAAACAGCAATTTTAATTAGTTTCCAGAGGATAGTGGCGTGAGCTCTTCAGCAGCAGCTCTTGTCCTGGTTCAGTATCTTATTCTCAAGCACATGGGTGAGTTCTGTTTATAGGCAAGAACTGACGGGGCCAGGGAGAGCAAAGCTATGGAAGAAAGAACATCAAACAGACTCCCTCATCTTGACAGGCCTCTAAGAATCAAACAAATGTATGCACTGACCACTGGGTCTTGCTCAGACTAGGGCTTACTTGCCAACACATAGTTTTCTTTGTCTTTTCTCTCTCTTTTTTTCCTATTTCAGCACTGCAGCTGAATGTGCAATACAAAATGTGGCTTGGACAAAAGAAGACCCAGTTTTTAAAACGAGATGAAAGTGCCAATGAAAAAATTTAGAAATGTGTTGTGGATGCTTTCAATATGTTTTGAGATTTATTCCATTTCTAAACCATGCTGAAAATTTATAAATCCACTGTCTTATTACTCTTCCTATGGTCTTATAATTAAAAAGAATTATCGATATGGGAAACACAAATTACTTTAAGCACGGTACCACACTCAGTCATTCAAAGTTTATAACATAAACCTTATTTTGCAACATATAAAATCTGCCTCCTAGTAAAAGCAAGACTGATCACTTTGGGAAAGCCAAATGGGTGCTCATTATTCAGAAGGAAAGATAAAGCAGCCTTCTCCATGATCAAGTTCTTTCTCACATATGACACCATTTTCTTATCTGCAGGATTGAGAATGGCAGCTGTACTCCAAGACAAGAGAATGAATTTTGGTGCTGCATGCCTTTGGAATATTACACAGAGATACAAGCTTGTCTTAAATGTATATGTTTCAATGAAAATTCCTGAAATTTCAATTAGGAGGAGAATGATACAAAAACATTTTACTTATAGTTAAGTTCAACTTATCATTTAGGTTCTGTTTTGTTCTTAGACTGCTTTTAGGATCTTTATTTTATAAACTATAATTACTATAATTTGAATCATGTTTATTACACAGACATATTAAAAGATTTTCAAGCCCTTTCTACATTCGTAACTCTGAGCAGGTGTTAAAAATTAATGTAGTTCCTTTGAATATAATGGAGTTAAATTAAGTAGTGAGCCTGCCATTTAAAATACTTTCTTCATTTCATTTCCACATTTGTGTAAAGTATACAACACAGTTTTGAAGAAGGAACAGAGGTGGCATCTGTATCACCACTCTCATTTTGTAAAATCAGATGAGAAGGTTACTATGTCCTGAGACACAGAAATGTAGCACAGAGCAATACTTGCTTGAGTTCATTGTCTACTGTGAATACATTGGAAATCTTATCACCAGCTAACATTTGAGTTCTCAAAAGTCATAGGTGACAATTAAATTGTAATAGAATAAAATCAAACACTACTTAACCTTATGGTTGTTACAAACTATAGGAATTTGTTATATATAATAGTCTTGTTATGCAGGGCAGTGGTAGCACACAACTTTAATCCAAGCACTAGGGAGGCAGAGGCAGGCAGATCTCTGAGTTCTGGTCTACAGAGTGAGTCCAGGACAGCCAAGGCTACAAAAAGAAACCCTGTATTGAAAAACAAAAACAAAACAAAACAAAAAAGTATTGTGACTAAGAGCTAATCAATTTTATTACAAAAATTCTACCCTACTTTATACTTTTGTTTCTAATTCAACAATGAAAATCACACACACACACACACACACACACACACACACACACACACACACACACACACACACACACAAATGATTCTTTTGCAATGAAAAGAAACTTGAAAGTATTATGATCCTTTAGCCAGTATTTGCCAGATGCATGCCTTTAATCCTAGCATTTGGGAGGCTTCGCTGTGAGTTTGAAGCCAGCTTGTTCTACAAAGCAAGTCTGGGACTGATAAGATAACACAAATAAACCCAGTCTGGAAAAACAAAACAAAACAGTATTTACTCCTTTTATGTTAAAAATTTATCAGTGTTATACAGAAGATATTCAAGAGTAATATATGATCCTTTGGTGCCAAGTAAAGATGAGAGACATTAGACAGTGTCATCCATGAGGTAGAGGAATAAGGACCACTGATTGAACCTAAGTAGTTGATTTTATATTTTAAAATATTAGTATTACCATGATATATACATTTAATCAGCTGGGAGAGATAAAGGTTTTGCTCAAAAGTTCTTTTTCTCATTACTTTAGAGTTTAGTCTTGACGCTTTGAGCAATGACACATAGGTTATTTTTCTTACTGAGATGCACTCCCTTGTGACAGTTTTTGACAAACAACATCAGGATAACTAGGTGTGCAGGAGTGACACTGAGGGATGATAATGTGCTCAGTGTAGCCTTCTGAGCAATTACCTGATCCCAATTAAATTGTGCTAGCACTGAATATCCAAAAAGGCAGGTCAGAAATTGACCTTCATTGTCCATCTTTATCTGAAAGTGAAACCCCAGTTACTCTGTCACATAATTATCATCAAAGAAAAATTCCTATCACTGGCTAAGTTTCCTACATGCTTCAATGTCTTAGGCACTGGAAAAATCAGGAAAAAAACCTCTTTCCTATCTTTTGTTTGCTCCTGCCTAGTAATTTAGTGAATGAAAGTAATTTCCAAACTTGAATCACCTATGACTCTAATTATCAAATTTTCTCCCCCTTCCTTTTTCTTTATGAAGCTTATTTTAAAAATCATCTCTGATTTTCAGTGACATGTCTCCATATATGCATCTTGAGTAGTACTTTTTCTTTTGTGCAGATGAATCATCTCAGTGGTGGCTTCTAAAGAATTCTTTTAGTCAGATTCACAGAGTAATTTTTCAAAAGAGGTACATTTCATGGAAATGTTTTTGATAATTTTTTCCTTTCATAAAATATGAAACTATTTGTCCTAGAAGACAGCTAGTGACAATAGGAAGAGACTTTTGCTTGCTTTAAGGGGCAAGGTTAGCATTTACAATTTCATGGGAACCTAGTTTTTCTTTTGTACTGCCACTGCCTTGCATTTAAATACATGCTTACAACCTAAGTAATTGTTTTGACCATTTGAAACATCAAAGTTCTGAGAGATTTAGTCAATTTCAATTTGCTTTTCTAAACTGTTATATATTTAGATTGCCCATGGATTTTCCATTAACTCTCTATTATTCAACCAAGAGCCAAAGGAAAAAAAATCCAGAAAGATGCCATCCCAAAATAAATGCCTTTCTTCCTCAAATATTATATGTGGAGGATGCTTCTATTTTCCCTAGTGCCTGAAATTTTTTCCAAATGAAACTGTTTGAGACCTATAGGTGCGGATGTGATTTTATCTCTTTAAAATAACTATACTAAAAATAAATTTAGGTTGTTAGATAATGTGCTTACTACTGACCTGTAAAATGGACATCAGTGAAACTGCAGGGAAAAGATGAACATAAAATACATAAAACTGACAATTGAAGAAATAATTGACAGTTAAATAATTGACTGTGAATGGCTGGATGAGTATGGTGGCTAAGGAGATAATAAGTGATATTCTAAGTGTTTCTGATAAGTTAATCACTCAATACTCACAATGACCATATCATTTTGCCACCATCAATAAGCTTATTTATAACATGAATGAACAGTAATTGAGGCACAAAAAGCCTAAATTATTGACCCTAAATCTTTCAGCTAGTAAATGGCCACCCTGGCTTTCTACCTGGTTGGCTGACTTCACAGCTAGGGTTGGTTCTTTTTGTTTGTTTGTTTTAATCACAATACACTGTAGTTAACAATTATTTCTTTCAGATTCAGCTAAAGTGCATCCCTATGCAAGTTGGGTTACAATACAAGACTTGTCTACATAGTGTGATTTGGGAAATTCGGCAGATGTGTTTCTCTAAACTTGTTTTATTCCTCTTTTGCCAGAACTTCCAAGGCTAGAGAATTTCTAAGGGAAAAATGTCACATACTGTGTAATAAGAACATCCTTTAACATTGTTTAGTGGTTACTGGACTTCAGTTTGAGAAGTTTCTGGAGACAGACTGGAATATTTTCATAGTGATGTGAACTGTATTTTAAACAATACATCTTATGCATATTTTATCACAGTGCAACAACCTCATTTCAGATTGCAAATTCAACATGTAGATGCATAACTCACATAGTTCAGATTCATGATTTTATGAGTAATATACAAAAGGGAAATTGAGTCTCTTTCCCCTTCAGTGTCCTTTTCTCTAGAGAAAAAAATGAAAAAGAATTACGAAATCTACATGGTGTTAGTTCTGAGGTTTATCAAGTAATTAATGATGGCTCATAAAAATCCCTAAGATAATTATCTTATAGAATTTTTATTCTGAATTTTAAATGGAGTACTACATTGTATCTGGTAAATAGCAAATTTTCATTAACAATTGGTTGAATGAATAACTGAACATTCACCATATATTACTTTTATATATTATAAATATAAATATAATATGTATATATTAAATTTACAATGATCACAGCATCTTGGTATATAAAAATATCTTTCCTTAGAAAAGTGAAATGGGCATAGCAGAACACTGAATGTAAAGAGAATCTTGACAGGTCAATTTGTCTAAATCCCATTTTAAGTAAAGAATTGAAGCATTACTCAAAGACATAACCATATAAGCACCTAAATTGGTTTCTTCAGCAGTAGCTAAATCACCTAGAGATCTTGCTAAAACCTGGATTTCAGGAGGCCTTTCATGAGCTTTCTGATTTGTTAGATCTGAGATAAGATCCAGAAATTTGCATTTTAAAGTCATAGGTGAGTTGAATGAAATTCACAAGCAGACCACTTCAACCACTGAATTAATCTTGCTTGATTTAAAAATGATTTCATATTCACAAGTACTAAGACAGGAAGCCTATTTAATGCCCCATTTAACCATTTTTCCCAATGGTAACTTGTTGCAAAACCAGGAGAATCAACTGTGTCTTTTTTTATATTTTATTAATTTATCCATATTACATCTCAATTGTTATCCCATCCCTTGTATCTTCCCGTTCCTCCCTCCCACTTTTTCCCTTACTCCCCTCCCCTATGACTGTGACTGAGGGGAACCTTCTCCCCCTGTATATGCTCATAGGGTATCAAGTCTCTTCTTGGTAGCCTGCTCAGAGGAAGGGTGAACTGTGTCTTGACAACTGATTTAATAATTTAAAATGCAGATGTTTTCTTCTCTGGCCATCTGTTAGCATCACTTGGGAGCCTTATCAAAAATGTCTAAGGCCCAGATAAGAACCAATTAAATAAAAAGTACTGAGGGCAGACCTGGATAATTGACATTTTGTGATGACTGTGCAGCTTTTATAAGAGCTGATATTGTATTGAAGTGATATTACTTAAGTTCTAAGGTGAGGCTAAACTCAAAATCTAAAACTCTGTTATTAAAACTGAAGGTAGACAAGTAATCCTTTCTCTTAAATATTTATGCTTTGCCCCATTTTCAAGATTGAGAAAATACAGTTAACTGGAAGTCTAGACATTGAAGCTATTACAATGGTGAAAGAACTGGCCATTACTCCAGAGGGAATGATAGGTTTCTCACTAAATACTATATAAAGACATTGTGTTCACTTAAAGGACCTAGCAATAATTTTGGCATAGACTATTTTATAATTATCTAAATTTATTCTACTGCTAGGTGGAAAAATAATCCCTTTAGAATATATTTGAGTGTGTTCATCCAAAAATGACTCATCATTCATTTTATATTTCAGAGAAGTAAGCATTTCTACTCATTGGACTATACATATTTCAAATTCTGTGCATTGTGGGTTGCCTAGCATTTCCAGCCAAGAAAGTCAAGGCCTACCACTGACAAGAAATTATTCTGGTCATAATTTATTTGTAGTAACTGTATTGGTTTCCAAGTAGAAACTAGTACAAGTGGTATTTGTCTGCTCGTTTCTTTTTACTTTCAGTACCTGGCCAAATACCTGCTTTACATTATGTATGGCTTGTGGTAGTCATGCTGGTGTCATTAAGTAATCTCCATGATATCCAAGAGAACAGAATATGGTACCTGTCTTTATTTCTTTTCTGGTTACTGTGATAAACATTCTGACAAAATCAGCTTAGGGGAGAAAGGATTCTAGGTTAGAGTTCACCATTGCCCTGAAGTCAAAATGGCAGCAGCTCTAGACAGCTGGTAATATTGCTTTGAGAGTCAAGAAGTAAAGAGCAAGGAATGTGGGTACTCAGTTCCCTTGCTCCTCCTTTCAATCAGTCCAGGCCTCAGCCCTTGCAACTGCACTGCCCATATTTAGTATAGGTCTTCCCCTCTCAACTAATCCAATTAATAAAATCTCTCACATATATGCCCACAGACGAACCAAATTTACACAACCCCTCATTGGAATTCCCTTGGCAGATAATTCCAGACATTGCCAAGTTGACAATTAAAATTAACTTCCATAGTGCTAGGCAACACAGCTCAGTAAGCCACTGTGCACATATTCTATCAATAATAACCATTGAATTTTAAAGCAGTATTGTCATTAATCACAAAGGGCAATATCAAATCTATGAAATGTCATAACTGTTTTCTCAAGCTATATTTTAAAAATTGAAATCCTCAACAGCTGAGAAGACCTTACAACAACCACACAGATAACCATTAAATTATGGCACTGATTAAAATGGTAATGACAACAATTATACTTTGAGTGTCTGAGGGTAATGTGAATCAATCTTGGTGGTTTTCTAAAATGCCACATTCTCAAAATAAGTAGTGACCCATTGATGCCTAATTAACTCTTCCTGACATTAGTGTCCAGTGTAATTATGTTTCTTTACTGTCTTTTAGTTTTCTCTGGTCTCTAGGGTTTAGTTGTCAAAATAACTCAAAGATAGGCTCTTTGTTCCTATTAACCCCAGGATGCATTTCCACATGCAGGTAATTCTCAGGTTGTTTGACCTTTGCGTTAGCTCAGGAAGAAAACATTACTGGTTTGCTCTTTCAATAAGAAACAGTAACTAACTCTTAATAACATCAAACACAAGCACAGGCATGTGCATGCACGCACACACAGATAGACATATTTGTTCTTTTTTTATATAATGGCAAATACTTTACTCTTATGCAAAAGGAAGAATTAGAGGAAAAATATGCTTCCATTTTCATTTCCTTTTTTCTTTCCCATAATTTCTTCCTTGATCTTACCTCTCTTCTCATTTTATTCCATTTTTTTGCTCTTTATAATTTCTAAAATAATATTCATATATTCCTAATGTTACAGGGATCAACAGCTTTGGAGGCCATTGAGGAAGATCCTCCCCTTTTTGATCTACCTTGGGCCCCACCATCTGATTCCATGGCAGTACTAGAAAGGTAAATATCAGCCTTGTATCCTTAGATTTTAGATTATATGGCGTTGGACGTATCTGGGCTTTGTTGATAACCTTTAAAGCAAAGCTACTTCTTCCTGGTCAAATAAACAATAAACAAAAATAAATAACAAAACAAAACAAAAATAAAATAGAATCTAAGCTCTACCTTTGGTTCCGGATAAAGACCTGACATTTTAAATGATCGCAAACATGGAACATTATTGTTCCTTGCCTTAAAACTTAATCCAGATAGGTCTGTTGATTTCTTAGGTGAGTCCATACCCTACCCCACCCAAGGAAATCTGAGACAACTGAAAGCTTGCTAAGGAAATTATTTCTCTAATGAGATAATGTACTTTTTCTTCCCAGTAATTGTTTATTTTATTTATTTATTTATTTATTTATTTATTTATTTATTGGCTTTTCAAGGCAGGGTTTCTCTGTGTCCTGGAACTCTGTAGATCAGGCTGGCCTCAAACTCACAGAGATATGCTGCCTGCCTCTGGCTTCTGAATGCTGGGATTAAAGGCATGTGTCACCACCTGGCTTTCTTATTTTTTCTTTTTTTTTTTCTTAATTAATTCTTGTTATATCTCAATGGTTATCCCATCCCTTGTATCCTCCCATTCTGCCCTCCCTCCCATTTTCCCCTTATTCCCCTCCCCTATGACTGTTCCAGAGGGGGATTACCTCCCCCTGTATATGCTCATAGGGTATCAAGTCTCTTCTTGGTTACCTGCTGTCCTTCCTCTGAGTTCCACCAGGTCTCCCCCTCCAGGGGACATGGTCAACAGGCTGGTTGATCAGTGGAATCGAATAGAAGACCCAGATATGAATCCACATACATACGGTCACTTGATTTTTGATAAAGAAGCCAAATCCATTCAATGGAAAAAGGATAGCATCTTTAACAAATGGTGCTGGTCTAACTGGAGGTCTATGTGTAAAAAAAATGCAACTGGATCCATATTTGTCACCTTGCACAAAACTCAAATCCAAGTGGATTAAAGACCTCAACATAAAACCAGAGACACTAAGTCACTTAGAAGAAAAAGTGGGGAAGAGCCTGGAACATATTGGCACAGGAGACAACTTCCTGAACAGAACACCAACAGCCCAGGCCTTAATGTCAACAATTAATAAATGGGACCTCATGAGGCTGAGAAGCTGGAGACACTGTCAAGAGAACAAAGTGACAGCTTACAGACTGGGAAAAGATCTTCACCAAACCTACATCTGACAAAGGTCTAATATCCAAAATATATAAAGAACACCTGGCTTTCTTTACCTTCTTTTCCCTCTTTTTCTTTCTGATACTGGGCAAAGCCATGACCAGATAAGGAACAGCTAAGATGCAATGGAAGGTAAAACTTCACCAAGACATAAGCATATAAACTGACACCTGATATATCCAATTAACAATCTCCCCCACCCCACCCCCGCCACAAACGGCAGTGATGTTGACATTGTCCAATAGAACTTGTGTTTGTTTTGGTAAAGAGAAGGATTGCTATCCTGTAAACAAGCCTAAAGGAGAGTTTCTGTTGACTAGAAAAACACATCCCCTAAGAGGAGTGTTTTCCTGTTTGACAGGAAATACCCTTAACAGTTCCCCCAAAGGTTGACTACCTCAGGCAAAGGCACCTAGGTTCTCGTCAATCCACATTGCCTGTATCAGCTCAGTCAGTTGTATGACCCTGCTTACTGACATAAAAATCTATTTGCTTTTCTGCCATTTTGACCTATTATGATCCCTAATAAATCTTTTTTTTTTAACCGGGAGAGTCATCTAGCTCAGTAGTTTCTCTGTGGCATCACTTATATTTGGTGCCAAAACCCAGAAAAGACACTGGCCTCCCCCAAAAGGCTCCTTGTCCCTCCTAACTGAACCGAGTTGCCAATTTTGACCCTCTTGCAAGCAGATAGATCTCTTTCTTCTCCTGGCTCCTGCCACCCATCATATTCCACTCCAAAATTTTGGAGTTTGCCTCTTTGGCTGCTTCTCCCTAGTCTCCCGGCCTCCTCCCCTGGTCCCTTTGCTGCCTCACTGGAGCCTGTCTCACTTGATTTTCACTACTGTTGCAAAATCACTCTGGTGAGTCAGGGCATTTCTCTATAACCTACCATTGTAGAGAAGGGACAACCCTACACTGATTCTGGCCATCTCTCTGATAAGTCTCCCTTCCTTTGCGGACCAGCTCAGATTGAGACACTATCACTAAGGCACTTAGCCCTTCCCTTCCCTGTGTATCTATTCCTACCCATTGGAATAATTCTCTTCATGCTCTTCTCCTGGAAATTATTTGCATCTCTTTTCTGCCTTCTCTGCCTCTCCCTCACTCCTAGAACTTCTTCTGTCTATAACTATGGGCTCTTCTCATTCAGAATTATCTCTGAGCTTTCTCTACTTTCAGCTCTTAATTTTTTTTTCTTAGCCGTCTTTGCTCTCCACTTGATCTAGTCCCTCTCTCTGAACACTACATTCAATCTTACAAAGATTCAAATGTCTTTTGTGTATGGAAATATTGTGTTAGGAGTCTGGGTGATTTTCAGAAGAACCCAAGGCAGTATGCAAAAGCAAAGAACAGTTTTATCCCAGCATTCTGGGATCGCCACTCTCCTCTAGATGGCGACCCTGAAATGAGCTCTCAGGGTCAATTTATAGAAAGTTTAAAGGATTTGTGACAAACTTTAATTGATTGGTCAGAAGAAAGTCAGAGTACATCACACGAGGGGATTTAGGATTGGCTTGTTTGGATACTGGGTACTTCTTGAGTCATAGAGGTTTTGGCTCTTACTCAGGAGTTGTCCTTTAATTTGATTGGATAGGTCCAGCTGTGTTTTTTACCAAGGCCATAAAGTAATAAAAACATAGTATTTGGTCA
This sequence comes from Acomys minous, assembly GCF_964271855.1. Classification (NCBI taxonomy): domain Eukaryota; kingdom Metazoa; phylum Chordata; class Mammalia; order Rodentia; family Muridae; genus Acomys; species Acomys minous. The sequence continues at coordinate 86,541,194 of NC_140488.1, read as the reverse complement.
TTTTGATCTGTAAGCTGATTGTCTTCCCATGAATTGTCCATGAGTTGTCTGTAAGTTGTGGGTTTTTTTTCCAGGAATTGTTAGAAACTTGGCCTAGTTAGGTAGAGTGGAAAGCTGAAGCCCGTCATGGAGTTGGACTAGTCAAGCAAACTGGGATCTTTGTGGGGTGGGGATGGGTCTGGGGTCCCTGGGGGAGCGTTTCCTCAATTGGTATATTTAATAAGTTCTAGCTTACTAAAAAAGCTAGCTCTAGAGTTATGATTTGGCCTTCTCTAGACATGCCAACAGTCTAACATGTTTGTATAAAAGTTTCCTCCAAAGTCTCTGTCTGGGTCAGGCTGTTCACCTCCTCTAAGGAGTAGGAAGAGAACAAAACAGCAGATTGGAAACAAAGTACTTTGCACTTAAACACAACTAAGAGGTAAAATGTTTCTAATAGAGACTACAAACGGCAAAGTATGACTATAAATGTTTAGTTTCCTGAATTTTTCCATTTTTCCCCTTGGTTTTGTTTATTATCTTTGAAACTTCGTTGAAATGTAAACTTTTCTCTATCTCAGAATCTGGAAGATCACTGGATATCCTTGAAGGTTTTGCTAAAACATAAACTTTCTTATCTCAGGATTTGTAAGACCATGAAGGTGTAATTTAAAAAAATCTGTAAAATCAGAAAAAAAAGTTACCTTAAAACTTATATCAAAAAGGGATAATAGTTAATAATCTACATATAGGTTATCTTAATTTGCTGCACCATATTGTTTAGAAAAATAGAGGTATTTTAAGATGATTTGTTTTATTCACGATGGGTTCTTATAATTTATTTTTCTTAGAAAAATGAAACACATTAGATCTCCAAGATGTATTGTTTTCCATACATTAAAGAAACAACACTAGGCATCCAAGATATTTTGCACTAGGAAGGATTTTTGTATGGCAATTTTTGTCCTGAGAGGGAAAACAACAGATGAGGACAAAACCATGAACAGTTTATAGAAAATAGAACTTAGATATAGTGTATTTAATGACTGAGGTTTATAAGTTGCTAAAATTATAATAGTTAGTATACTGCCCCAGCCTGCCTGGCAAACTATGACATCCTTCAACTAGGCATGCCTTGCCCAGTATATAAGGACAGACCCACTTTATCCCTCTCTCTTACCTCTCTTACCTCTTTTCTCTTCTCTTGTTGTTTGCTTCTCTCTTCTTCCTCTGTCTCCCTCTTTCTCTCTGGGTACCCCTAACCACTATAATAAACTTCTCCATATCATATCTGTTCTGTGGCTCATATTTCATATTTAAAAATAATGATCTACTCAGGTTAACAGAACTGAATTATAGGTGTATGTCTAACTATTTATGACTATGCTAACTACTCAATAGTAGCTCCTAAAAAATTTTTAGATAAAGAGAAACATAAATTTATAAAGAATATATGTTTGATAAATAAGGATTATAAATTTCTAAGGTCCACTCAGGTTAACACTTACTGAAGAGAGGATATATGTCTATCCTCTTTGTCTTTACTAACTTTGTTCATCTTTAGCCATTTGTATAAAATGAATCACACAAGAAATTTTAATATTGTGTAAAGGTACACTATGCAAGGAGCAGAAAAGTAAGGTTCCTAGTCTTGGTGTGGATTATATTTGTGGCTTAAAGTCTTATTTTGATGCTTAAGAATCTTCAATTAAATATGTTATTTGAAATTCTTTAATGTCTTATTAATTTATTCATATTACATCTCAATTGTTAGCCCATCCCTTGTATCCTCCCATTCCTCCCTCCCACCCATTTTCCCCTTACTCCCCTCCCCTATGACTGTGACTAAGGGGGAACTCCGCCCCCTGTATATGCTCATAGGGTATCAAGTCGACATTCTCCACCACTGAGTGGAGAGTGGGGACTGACTTTCACACAAACTCTCTTACTCAAAATTTTAAGACTCAAACTTAACAAGGATAAAACTAAAAAACCCCATTGGTAAAAACATACTAACTTGTAAACTGTTAAAGATCATTAAGACATGCAGGTTAATGTCAGTCACCTTATAAATGATCAAACTCTTTAATGTGCTTAAAATTATACTGGTAGTCATGCTAAATACAAATGTTACTCATTTATAGCAGTGGTTTTCAACCTGTGTGTTGCCTCCTTTTCGGTGGTCAAATGACTCTTTCACAAAGATCACCCAAGACTATAGTAAAACAAAGATATTTACATTGCCATGTATAACAGTAACAAAATTACAGTTATGAAGTAACAATTAAAATAATTTTATGATTTTGGGCCACCACAACATGAGGATCTGTATTAAAGGGTCACAGCATTAGAAAGGTTGAGAAGCACTGATTTACAGGAATAAGCTTTAGCCTTTGGTATATGTATATCAATGTTAAGCCTGAAGCAAGTAATTAAAACCGTAATAGGTTTGTTTAAAATAAGGTATGCTGAATATATTAGATGATAGATAGCCCTCAACCTTCCTTTAGAGAGATCTGCTGAATATGGTATTTAAGGTATTTAATGAACAAAGCTATCTCTAATAGAAAATCCAGTGTCTAGCAGCCCTGTGGCTATCTCCAAGGAAGAATCCACCTCTACCTACTTTCAGTGTGGTGATGCTGTCCACTGGGCAAAGAACTGCCTGCTCCATGCTCATCACCAGAGCTCTGCCAAAACTGTGGATACTGCTGGGTAGATTGCTCTACTCTGCTATGCCAAAGTAGACTAGTTCTCCAAATTCTTCCTCCACAGGAAAATCTCTTAGCTCGTCTGAGTCTGGCAGCTGGAGACTGATGCTTCCCAGTAGGGCAGAGGAAGACTTAATGCTGCCCTATGTGGTGGCCAAAGACTGACAACTTCTACATCAAGATCACCATAAAGGATCTCAGGCTGGCTGTCGAGGTATTGGGGTAAGTCTCTGTCATTTTAATTGATAGCCTCTTGGTTTGTATATCCTGATCAAATGTATCCTTTTCAGATCTCCATGATATTGACGACAGACCCTACCTTTACCAGACAGTTTAGCAGTAACAAGCTGGCCTCAGCCAGTGTCTCCCCCTTTTGATACAGCTACCAGATTAGTCCATTCACAGCTAGAAAGTCTGATTTCCTGTTTAAAATATTTTGGTTTTACAGTAATTTCAGGAGAAAAAGATGGATATGTTGCTTGCTGATGATACAATTTTAATACCTTTGAAAGAAAAGTTTAAATTACTCCAGTCTATTAAATAAAAATAACAAGAACAGAAAGAACAACACACACACACACACACACACACACACACACACACACACACACATACACAATTTTAAAACTGAGGCTTGATAACCTGCCAGCCTGAATTGATTTCATAAATAAAATCAGACTTTGCTTTTCCTGTAGCGATTAGGTTTCCTGCTACCATAGGTAAACTCACATATAGTTTTACTGCTTAACATGCATTATGCTTAAAAGGGTAAAAACAAAGAACAGATTTCAATGAAAGGGAAAAATATCAAATTATCATGCTGTTGGTATTGATGGAAAATTTGTTTTTTTTTAAATTTTATTAAAAAAAAAGAAAACAAACTAAAAAAAACTATATGCTTTCCAATGATGGAATATTTGCAAAAGAAAAGAATAAGTATAAAGTTTAAGTTGTGAAGGTCTCAAGAAAGGATTTAAGGTGTGTACAAATGAGATTTAAAGATGATATATATGATGGTAAAATTTCAAAGTTCAAAGTTTAACATTAATTAATGTTGTCCTGATAAGTTATTTATATGGTCTTGGTAGTAGTTATAAGAGCTGGCTGCTTAAACCATTTGAAAACATAGTCATAGGCTCAGCTTTAAATGTCCTTTGGTGTGTATATATATATATATATATATATATATATATATATATATATATATATATATATATATATATATATATTTAAAGGTACTTCTCATTATGCTGAAAACACCTATGTCTTCTCTCTCTCTCTCTAATATATATATATATATATATGTGTGTGTGTGTGTGTGTGTGTGTGTGTGTGTGTGTTTATATCCAGACATCTTTGATAGAGGAAAACTGTTAGGTTTTTATCCAAGAACTGTCTTTTGGGTCCTTAAATTCTCCTTTGTTTTCTATCATGCTGAGAAATTTGTCTTATTTCTGATTCATGCTTCTATCATGGTGATAACATTTTAGGTTTTATTTTGCTATGGCTAAAAGGCATAAATTTGATTGAGCTGTTTACCTATGCATATTAACTGCTGTTTCTACAATGAGGACTTCAGTGCTGATTACTGACAGTGGTCATACTAATAATGAGATCAAACTTTTATCTCTTGTGTCAACTTTAAAGGATTCATGCAAGCTTTAGAGATACATGACATAGACCCACTCTTCAGGATTTAAATCGACACTCCCTTCCTCTCATTGGGAGTGAGCATTCTGTTTGTCTTCCCCACCTCCAGGCTACAAGACAAACCTGGAGATTGCAAGAACCCCCAAGGCTTCTTAATTTTTTAACACATTTTTATTGAAAATTAAAATAATTCATATTACATCTCATTTGCTATCCCATCCCCTGCATCCTCCCATTTATTCCTCCCTCCCTCCCTCACTCACTCCCACTTTTACCCCATTCCCCTTCCCTATGACTGTGATTGAGGGGGACCTCCTCCCCCTGAATATGATGCTAGGGAATCAAGTCTTTTCTTGCTAGTCTACTATCCTTCCTCCTAGTGCCATCGGGTCTCCCTATCAAAGGGACATGGCCAAATATGGGGCACCAGAGTTCGTGTGAAAGTCAGTCCCCAGTCTCCACTTAACTGTGGAGAATGTTCTGTCCTTTGGCTAGATCTGGGTAGGGGTTTGATGATAACTGCACGTACTGTCCTTGGTTGGTGCCTTAGATTGAGCAGAACCCCTGGGCCCAGATCTACCCATCATAGTATTCTTTTTGTAGGTTTCTAGGACCCTCTGGATCCATCTATTTCCCTATCTCCTATATTTTTTTCACCTAGAGTCTCAATAGGATGTCCTCCCCTCTGTCCTACTTTCCTGGTAAGTGAAGACTTTCATGGGGCCTGCCCCTTGGGCTAGTGTCCAGTTTTAAGTGAGGCTCCTTAATTTTACCTTCTGCCCTATCTCTGTCTGTCTCAGCAGATCTCTAATAAACTGACAGACGCCATATAGCAATAAATTTTGGGCCTGCAACTGCTCCAAAATGAGCTCCCCTCACTAGTCCCAGCTGAACCTGTAGAAGCGGTGAACCCTGTACTTACTCAAAGCTGATGTTAATCAGTACAGCTAAGTGAAAAAGGGCTAGCTTGTAAACTTGTGTTTATTCTTGGCTCCAGAGGCCAACTCCAGGAGGCTCCTGTGGTTTACCTTGGGCCTCTAGCTTCTACCTGTCTTCAACTCACTGATCTCTGTCCTTATAATGTGGTTGCTCCCAGTCTCTTCAGGTTCTTTCTGGCAAAAATTCCCGATGGTCTGTAAATTCCTGATGTAATTTCCTCAGGTCTCACACCACTGCCTACCAGTTTGAACCTCTGCTTTGAACCAGCATTCCAGAGCCCCCTCTTTTCAAGCTCACAATCAGGAGGAAGTAGACAGAGAACTCATTACACTTTACCATTAACAAAAAGCTGGAATGTTAGGTCCGAAGTGCTCCCTTCCCAATATTATAGCTGATGACACTGCCCTAAACTGGAGAACTTTGGCCAAGATAAACAGAAGGATTGTTATTGGGAAGCAAGCCTAAAGGCTGGTTTCTGTTAATCAGAAAAACAGATCTCCTAAAGAACTTTGCTGTTTGCTAGGAACCACCAAATCTTTCAGAAACCTCCTTTACCCTTCCCTAGAAGGTCAATTACCTGGCAAAGGTAGTTCCTAGTCAATCCAGGCAGCCTATATTAGCTCAGTTTACCACCTGCTCACTGTCATATAAAAATCTCTTTGTTTTTCTGCCATTTTGCTCTTTCTGCCCTGCCCTCCACTGTGTGAAAGCCTTGGTAGTTTGGTGTTCAAAAAATCTTCCTTTCAGCTTAGAGAGAGTCTAGTTTGGTAATTTTTCTTCAACTACTTTGCTCTTTTCACTTTCCTTATACTTTAGAACCACTGCCATGTCATTTTGGTTGCACTTTCATTTTTTTGGATTGCTGTCACAATAACAACAACAGCAAAAAACAAAACACAACAGAGATTGGGTATCTTAAAACAAGAGAAACATTGATTCCCAGTTCTGGAGGCAGTTATCGGCAGAGACCAGTTCTCCCTGAACCAGGTTTCTTCATTTTTTTCTTAGATTCTCCTGCTTTACCTGCAAACTACTTTATCACTTCATCTGTATTTGCAGTGCTCCAATCTCTGCCTCAGTCTTTACATGGTATTTTCTTTGTGTGTTTATTCATTCCTTCTCTTTTTATAAGGATTTTAGTAATCTTGGATTCAGGCCCCCATATATCCCTATAGAGTCATATCAACTTAATACATCTACAATGACATTTCCAAATGAGGCTACACTCTTTGGGACAACCAATACACCCCAATGCAATGTTGAAGATTACTATACACTTATTCAAAATAATTCAAACAATCCAAATGTCTTCAAAATCACAAATGAAGATTAGCATCCTCATGCCTTCTCTAAGACATAAAAATGATCATTGTAAAAATTTTGTTAAAAAAAACAGGGCTAGGAAGATGGCTCAGTAGGTATAATATTAGCTTATGTGAGTATGACTTGAGTTTGAATCTCAAATATGAAAAAAATTCAGTGAATGTAGCAACCAGCCTGTAATCCCAAACTGGAATGCAGAGGTAGGAAATCCCAGGAGTAAACTGGAAAGGCTGGTTAGTTGAGATGTCAAATTGTGAGTTAATGACAGAGTCTACCACAGAAGATCTTCATTTGAAGGAAAATGGAAGAAAAACCTGATGTCTACATTAGTTCTCCACACACATACATGCACAAGTGCACATGTACACAAACATATGCATATACACTACACATATATACATATGCACACAAATTGGTATATATATTTTAAAATGTCCCTATTTACAAGCATACAGATGAATTGATCATATATGTACATACATATATGCACATGGTTGCCAAGTTGCTTTTCTTAAAACACATGTTATGGACACCTTTCTGTTATATATTACATTTGGAAATAATAGTGATGAAAATTTATGGATAGTTCACATCTTGTTGTTCACCCCCAACATCCCCATGAATTATTTCATTCAATCTTTACAACATAGCTACAGTGTAGTTCAAATTGTTATTCCCATTTCAAAGAAGAGTTATTCATGGAACAAGGAGATTAATTAACATATCAAATACCACAGTTAATAAATAGTGGAATTAGGATTCAATCCCATATTCTGATGATGAAGCCTATTATACTATACTATAATATGTTACTCATATACCACTTAATTTTATGGTTGCTTCTCATTTAAAGGAATTAAAGCCAGACATTGTGGTGCATGCTTTTAATCCCAGTACTTGGGAGTCAGAGGTAAAAGTATCTCTATAATTTCTAATTGAGAGAACAATGGATTTGGAAGTACTGGAAGACAGTATTTTGGCAAACTGTTATCAATGACCACAGTTGAACTGGAAATCCCTAATAGCCACAAGGTAAAGATTAAAAAATGAGATGCCTTGTTTTTAATAGCTGAATAGTATTCCATAGTGTATATGTACCACAGTTTCTTTATCCACTCTTCTACTGATGGACACTTAGGCTGTTTCCATGTTCTGGCTATTATGAATAAGGCTGCTATGAACATGGTTGAGCAAATTTTCTTGTTGTGTGCTGGAGCATCTTCTAGGTATATTCCTAGGAGTGGAATAGCTGGGTCTTGATGAAGCCCTATTCCCATTTTTCTGAGATAGCACCAGATAGACTTCCAAAGTAGTTGTACTAGTTTGCATTCCCACCAGCAATGAAGACCATCTCCCCTGGAGGGGGAGACCTGGTGGCACTCAGAGGAAGGACAGCAGGTTACCAAGAAGAGACTTGATACCCTATGAACATATACAGGGGGAGGTAATCCCCCTCAGTCACAGTCATAGGGGAGGGGAATAAGGGGAAAATGGGAGGGAGGGAAGAATGGGAGGATACAAGGGATGGGATAACCATTGAGATGTAACAAGAATAAATTAATAAAAAAAGGAAAAAATGAGATGCCAGGCAACAGACAATGATATGGAGAAGTTCATTATATGAGCATAGGAGAGCAGGGAAGCAGGATGGGCACGAGAGAGAGAGAGAGAGAGAGAGAGAGAGAGAGAGAGAGAGAGAGAGAGAGAGAGAGAGAGCGCAAACAAGAGAGATGAGGTAGAAGAGATAGAGGGGAAGACCAGGAACAAGGTGGGTTTTCCATTTTTATATCCTGGGCAGGGGCACACCTAATGGCAGGCAGGTGATGACATCATAGGTTGCCTGGCAGTATGCTAATACACAGGACTCTGGGAATGCAGGTAGGGATGTGGTCTTAGAGTTGGAGCATAGGGGACAGTATATAGCTCACCACTGCTGGGCTTGCCCAGGAAGACCAGCAGGCAGAGGCCTGAGATATAGTGGTCTCCCCTGTCTGTCCCAGGTAGCAGCAGGCCTCTAGGGATACAGGATGAGCTGGTGGTCCCTGATGACTGCAGGCCTCTGTCCCAGGTGCAGGAACTTTTTATAGCACTAAGTGCCTTCATAAAGAAATTGGAGAGATATCATACTAGTAATATAAAAACACACCTGAAAACTCTATAACAAAAAGAAGCAAACACACCCAAGATGAGTAGACTGAAGGAAATAATCAAGTTCAGGGATGAAATTAGTAATTTAGAAACAAAGAACAATTCAAAGAATCAACAAAACCAAACCAAGGGCTGGTTCTTTGAAAAAATCAACAAGACAGACAAACCCTTAGACAAACTAACTAAAAGGCAAGGAGACAGTATTCAAATTAACAAAATCAGAAATGAAAAGAGGGGCATTAAAACAGACATTGAGGAAATGCAAAGAATCATTAGGTCTTACTTCACAAGACTGTTTTACACAAAACTGGAAAATCTAAACTACATGGATAATTTTTTGATAGATACCACTTAACAAAGTAAAATAAAGATCAGGTAAACAATTTTCCCAACAACAACAATGACAACGAAGACAACAAAAACCTAAGGGCCACATGGTTTTAGCACAGAATTCTACCAGACATTCAAAGAAGAGCTAACACCAATACTCCTCAAACAATTCTACAGAATAGAAACAGAAAGAACATTCATTCTATGAGGCCACAGTCACCCTGATAATTAAACAACACAAAGACTCAGCAAAGAAAGAGAATTTCAGACCAATTTTCATTATGAACACTGTTGCAAAAATACTCAGTAAATACTCGCAAACCAAATCCCAGAACACATTGAAAACATCCACCATGATCAGGTAGGCTTCATCCCAGCCATGGAGAGATGATTCAATATGCAGTAATCCATCAATGCAATCCACCATATAAACACACTGAAGGAAAAACCACATTATTATTTGATTCAGTGATGAAAAAACCTTTGACAAAATCCAACACCTTTTCATGGTTAAAGCCTTGGAGAGATCAGGGATACAAGGGGCATACCTAAACACAATAAAGGCAATATACAGCAAGTCTATAGCCAATGCCAAATTAAATGGAGAGAAACTTTAAGCATTTCAACTAAAACCAGGGACAGGACAAGGCTACCCTCTTTCTCTGTATCTATTCAATATAATACATGAAGTTCTATCCAGAGCACTAAGAAAGCTAAAGGAGATCAAGGGGATACAAATGGAAAAGAAAGAAGTCATAGTATTGCTATATATAGATGATATGATAGCATACACAAAAATTTTTGCCGAGAACTCCTAAATCTTATAAATACCTTCACTAAATGGCTGGATACAAAATTAACTCTAATAATCAGTAACCCTCCTTTATGCAAACAGTAAATGGGATGAGAAGGCAAATAGAGAAATAACACCCTTCATAATAGCCACAAATAATATAAAATATCTTGATGTAACTCTAACCAAGCAAATGCAAAACCTGTATGACAAGAACTTAACATATCTTAAGAAAGAAATTGGAGAACATATCAGAAAGTAGAAAGAAGACATCATGGATAGGTAGAATTAACATAGTAAAAATGGCCATTTTACCAAAAGCAGTCTACAGACTAGGTGCAATTCCCATCAATATCCCAACACAATTCTTTATAGACCTTGACACAGCAATTGTCAACATTGTATGCCAAAAATAAAAAACCCAATAATGTATAATAAAAGAACTTCTAGAATTATCTCTATCCCTAATTTTAAGATGTACTACAGAACAATGATGATAAAAACTGCATGATAGTGGGGGAAAAAAGCAGACATGTTGATCAATGGAATTGAATTGAAGACCCAGAAATAAGCCCACAAACTTCTGGTCACTTGATTTTTGCCAAAGAAACTAAAACGATACAAGAGAAAAACAGAAAACATCTTCCAAAAATGGCGTTGGTCTAACTGGATGCCTGCATACAGAAGAATGCAAAGAGGTACATCTTCAGCACCCTACATAAAACTCAAGTCCAAGTGGTTCAAAGACCTCAACATAAAACCAGATAAACTAAATATAATAGAAGAGAAAGTGGGGAAGAGCCTTTAGCTCATTGGCACAGGAGACACTTCCTGAACAGAACACTAACAGCTCAGGCCCTAGATCAACAATTACTACATGGGACCTTATGAAACTGAAACACTTCTGTAAGGCAAAGGACACTGTCAACAGAACAAAATGACAGTCTACAGACAGGGAAAAACCTTCACCAACCCTACATCCAACAGAGGGTTAATATCCAAAATACATAAAGAACTCAGAAAATTAAGCACCAACAAATCAAATAACCCAATTAAAACTGGAGTACAGAGTTAAACAGAGAATTCTCAACAGAAGAATCTTTAGTGGACAAGAAGCATTTAAAGTAAAATTCAACATCATTAGTCATCAGGGAAATACAAACCAAAATGACTCTGAGATTCTATCTTATACCTGTGAGAATGGATGGGTTAAAAAACTCAAGTGACAGCATGTGCTGGCGAGAATATGGAATGAGGGAAACACTTCTCCATTGCTGGTGGGAATGTCATCTTGTACAACAACTTTGTAAACCAATCTGGTGGTTTCTCAGAAAATTGGGAATAGTGCTACCACAAAACCCAGCTGTACTACAAAGATATCACACAATTTTCAGGAAAATGGATGGAACTAGAAAAGATCATCCTGAATGACACACATAGTATGTACTCACTTATAAGTTAATATTAGCCATAAAGTACAGGATAACCATCTTATAAGCCACAGACACAAATAAGTTAAGCAACAAGGAGAGCCCAAAGGAAGATGTTTAAATATCAATCAGAAGGGGAAATAAAATAGACATCTGAAATAGAGGGAAGGAAGGATGTGGATAAGAGACAGGATGGGGAGGGGATTTGGGGTGTGAATCAGGTATGAAGAAAGAAGAAGGAGGGCTAGGAGAGAGAATTGAAATAGTTGTGGGGGTGCAACTATGATATGAGGAGGCTCCCCAGAGCATATGGTGGTGACTCTAGCAGTGGGGTGGTGGGTGGTGGAATGGAGCCTGAATTGGCTACCTCATATCACCAGGCCAGACTTCCACAAAACCATTGACCCAGCCACTGAATGACTGGCCCAACTTTAGTTGCATGCCATGGGAGAAAGCCCACCACTGACACTTTTAATAATATTCTGCTATTCTTGCTGATGGGAGACTAATATAACAGTCATTTGAGTGGCTTCACACAGTATATGATGAAAACAGATGCAGAGACCCACAGCCAAATACTAGGGGGAGCTTAGGAAATCTTATAAAAGATGGGGAGAAATTATTTAAAGAGAGGTCAAGGACACCAAAGAAAACCTACCAAATCACCTAACCTAGACCAATAAGGACTCACAGAGACTGAACCACCAACCAGAAAACATCCATTGGATGATTCTAGGTCCCTCACAGATATGTAACATATGTACAGCTTGGTCCTCATATAGCACTGCTAAAAGCTGGAACAGGGGATACCTCTGACTCTGTTGCCTGCCTTTGGATCACTTTCCCCTAACTGGACAGCCTTGGCTAACTTCAATATATGAAGATGTACCCCATCTTACTTGATATGCCAAAACAGTGTTGATATCCATGGGAAGTCTTCCCTTCTCTGAGAAGAAAGAGAGGGAACACAGGGGAAGGGGAGAGGAAGTGATAGGGAAGGAATGGGAGAAGAGGAGGGAGACGAACTTCCTACGGGGATGTAAAGCAAATAAATATCTTAATAAAAAAACACAAAAGGGAAAAATTAAATGGTATGGAAATTGAAAGTTTGGTGGATACAGGACCTGATGGAACTTGGAATCCATATTGGCTCTTTCGGAAACCATCTACACAGTTTGTAATGCTTGGAACACTATCCCAAGTAAAACAAAGTGTTTGACAAATTAAATGTGTGGGACCAGAAGTTCAAATAAGATAATTAAAAGCCATATGGAGAAGAGATCTACTACAACAATAGGGAGCTCAGATTAATATTCTTTCAATGTCAGACAATGGATACCTATTTTAAGTGATAATGTATGTTGACATTTATGTAATATGGCTTGATTGTTTCTGTGTTTAAACTGGTAATAAACCAGGGTCTCTGATATGGAGCCAGGAATGGAATGTAGGTGCCTAAGTGTCTAGTTTAAAAGGTAAGAAGTGCTAGCTCTTGATATGTGTAGGTTCATAAAAATCTAGTTGTACCTTGATAAGCAGAAAAAGGGAATAAGATTAGCAGGAAGATACTGGTTTATGAAAAAAAAAAACTACTGAATGAGATCAACTGCTATAATTTAAAGATGTTTTAACATCAGAATGGAAATCAGGGAATGTGTTACCTTGGTGAAAAGGTTCTGCCTGTATTTCTACAGGAGATGAAAGACTATGGATTTAATAAAATTTGATAAAGTTTTGCTCTGAATAAGAGTCTCCACATGAAAGGCACAGCTGAAGGACAGTGCAGAAAACTGATCCCCCCTGAATGGGGGCAGTCTCAACAAGCTGGTTGAAAACATTCATAAGACTAGAAGACTAGAAAACATTGCTGCTGAAATCAACATTTGATAAAGGACAGATTAGTGATTTGGACAGCAGTTGTGAAGTCATTAGGTTAAAGGATCTTAATAAGGACATTTGGATTGTTGTGGAATTGATACTTGTTTGTGCTGTAATAACTAAATTGTGTATAATTTTCAGTTTAAACAGAAAGCAGGAAAATGTAGCAGAATTTTAATCCAGCAACATTGCTGCTCTAGCATGGGATCACATCCAAATATCTAGATCTATATGATCCTGCTGGTTATAGACATGCTTCAGATTATAGTATGGTCTGTTTGTAATATAGACACGCCTTTAGTACATATATTTAATCCTAAACTATGAAGGTAAGGTTATGTTATAGAAGTAAGCAGCCATGTTTGAAAGTGAGGTCTAATTGAAGGGCAGACAATGTGATGAATCAGAGAAAGATTTGACAGAATGAGTCAGAGACTGGAAACACCCAATTCTCATGAGACTAGGAAAGACAGGTTATTTAAGACCTGAACAGGGAGGGAGAAAGGAGAGTTTTTGTTTTTGTTTGATTTTTAAAAATTTTTTTCTTTATTAATTTATTCTTGTTACATCTCAATGGTCATCCCATCCCTGGTATCCTCCCATTCCTCCCTTCCTCCCATTTTCCCCTTTTTCCCCTCCCCTATGACTGTTCCTGAGGGGGATTACCTCCCCCTGTATATGCTCATAGGGTATCAAGTCTCTTCTTGGTAACCTGCTGTCCTTCCTCTGAGTGTTACCAGGTCTCCCCCTCCAGGAGACATGGTCAAAGGTGAGGCACCAGAGTACGTGTGAAAGTCAGACCCCACTCTCCACTCAACTGTGGAAAATATACTCACTTATATCTGCATATTTGTTTGATTTTTTTTAACCTAGAATTTCTTACAGTGACAGTTGCACAGACACTGATTGCAGAGAGGACAAGCTAGACACAGGTGAAGACAGAATAAGCCAGAGAATGAGGATCCAGAAAAAGAAAACATATTTCCAGAATTAATTTGAGGCTAGGCAGAGCAATTCAGTCAGAGGCCAAGAGAAGCTAGTTTGAATTAGTCAGCTTGGGGAAGAGTTTAGGCCAGAACAGCTGAGTTGAACCAGCCAGCTAGAGTTCAGAAATAGAAGAACTTGGGAACAGCTTTCATATCATCCCCTCAACTGAAGAAATAAAAAACATTTACAAAGCCTTGAAGAGCAAACCAGCAAGCAACATTCTTTAGTGGTTTCTGACTAAGTTCCTGGCACCAGGTTCCTTCTTGAGGAACCTTACCTTATTTTAATGTAGCCTATAACTTGAAAGCCAAATAAACTCTTTCCTTTCTATGTTGCTTTCAGTTGTGCTTATCACAGGGACAGAAAGCAAACTGTGACAGATGACAAACAACAAATGAGTCTACAAGTAGAATTTTCACAAGTTATGCCTTTATATGAGAATATGACACCTTTATTGCTGCTTGTTACACATTCTGAATTATAAATATATACATATATACATATATGTATACATATATATTATTAATCTACAAAATTATGAGACCACAAATAAGAATTGCTGTACACATTAATATTGGAACAATTTTCTATGTGACAATAAATATATTACAATATATCTTAAAAGCTTAAAACTATGTAAAATAGATTTGTGTGCACCTAGAGAAATATAATAATATTGCTATTTCTTTTGTAATGCAATCTAGCTGAAACACAAAACACAAAAAAGAGCAAGCCAAGTACTGAGGCCACAAAAGTGATTCACAAGTTTTTTGTTTGTTTGTTTTAGCAGGTTTTGGTAGTAATCTTTCTCCCTGGTACCATGCGGAGTATCTTCCTACCATGAACAGTAGTCAGTAGGGTGGAGGCTCTACTTAGGTATCTGCTTTACTTTTCATATCCAATGAGATACGTAAGTGTTGTCTTGACCAATGGGCCTTACCCCCAGTTTGTGAAGAACAACTAAGAAAAAAGCCTTAACAATATCCTGAGATATTTGGGAGTATTTATACAGGTCCCTTGGCCAATGACTGAACTAGATGCAACCCATTCCTGAATGACATGTTGAATGTAATAGTAGCAAAAACATTGTGGGAGTAACCAACCAAACCTCTCTTTGAATGGATTAAAGGCCCACTCCATGAACCAGAATTCATGCAGAACACTCCTTTAATGGCCAAGAACTTGAAACTAAATAGCCTGAGGATCTAGAGGAAACATAGTTGCCATTGTTGTGATAAAAGAACACAGCAACAAAATGACTCCTAATATGACTCCTAGTAGCTCACTAGACAATGGTGGCATACACAGGGCCTATTTAGGTTAAATCCAGCAATGAAAGAGGACAGTGAACATGTGCTTTCATCCACAACTAAAACATTGTTTGTAATTGATACCTGCTGGCAAAGGAAAATTTCATTTTCTCCAGTGGAGTCTGAGAGGGTATATTAACCACACCTAAGAGTAAGCCTCATGGCAAGCAGTAGAGGACCAACACAAAATGAACTCAAGGATGTCATTTTAATTTGTTTGTTTGTTTTTTTACTCTTATTGCTTTGTCTGGGTATTTTATTTTGACTTTGCTTATGTACTATGGTTTCTAATTCTGAGTTTTTATTCTCTCTCTCTCTCTCTCTCTCTCTCTCTCTCTCTCTCTCTCTCTCTCTGTGTGTGTGTGTGTGTGTGTGTGTGTGTGTGTGTGTGTGTGTTTCTTCTTTTTGGTAATGTTTTGCAGTAAAAAAAAGATATGACTACAAAGGCTACATATGATATGGTATTGTGTTTTAAATTTAGGCACTGTTGTGTGGTTGAAGGCTGGAAATATAATCAGGTATTTTAAGAAAGTGCACTAAGGCAACAGGACTGGTAATGTTAATGAATATAGGCACAAAGTATTTTGAGATGATGACAGTGGACAAGTGATAGGTATAGACAAACCAAGGCAGTGGGGGAAAATTTACATAACATACCTGAGCAGTGTTTAAGAAGCTGACTTGCTCTCTCACCTCTCTCCTTCCTCCTCTCTCTTCCTCTCTTCCTTTGTCTCTGCCTCTGTTTCTATGTCTGTCTGTCTGTCGGTCTGTCTTTCTCTGTCTCTCTGTCTCTCTGTCTGTGTCTGTGTCTGTATTTGTCTCTGTCTGTCTCTGTCTCTGTCTCTCTGTCTCTCTCTGCCTCTCTGTCTCTCTCTCTGTCTCTCTCGCTCTGTCTTTCTCTCTGTCTCTGTCTCTCTGTGTGTGTGTGTGTGTGTGTGTGTGTGTGTGTGTGTGTGTGTTACCCTCCCCCTTTTCTTTCTCTCTCTGCTCATTTAATGAATTTCTCCATCTTTAAAAAAATGAGAAGCTGACTCATCAGGTATTAGTCAATGGGACTGTGAGGAAGAATGCTTTCTAGGAGTTTGCCACATGCTAACATGAGTTTCAGATTCACATATTTGAAATAACTAGTTTAGGTAAAGATAAGGAAATTAGATTATCGAATTAGAATCTGATCTATCAGTGGGAGATGTCTCAAATGTATGGGATTGTGGGTCAAGATATTTTCTAGAAAAGATGTGAGAAGAGTTTAGCATGGGTGAAAGCATAGAATTATCCAGGACAGCAAGAGAAACAAAAAGAGAATTCAAGAAGAATCACAGGATTATTTAATGTGACATTAGAATTCAAAGAATCAGTTAAGGAGAGAGAAGGAATACAGTAAAAGTTAGAGAATAAATACATTATTTTAAGAGGACAATGATAAATCGTATTAAATGCTTTTATGATGATATAAGTGCTGAGAATGCCATAGTACCCTCTGCCTTTAGTGAATTCCATAAGAATTTTACTGTTTTTTGATACATTTGTTTAAAGTTATATAATTATTTCAATACTGTCAAAAATTCTAGTGCTGTAGGATTGTGATAAGAGAGACCATTCTAAATGATTCCCTGCCATAACCCCAGGTCATCAATAATATTATTAAACATCAGTTCTGGTACCAGGCATTGAGCCTAAAATAAATAACATCATTCCATGCTGGGAAATGGCCTTATTTTTCTGATAGCTTGACAAGTTTTTAATCAGCATTGCAGCATGCAGAGCTGGAAATAATAATTTGATTTACACGTAGTCTATAAGTGACATTAGATAACAAATAGTTCTCAGTGGGAAAGAAGTATGGAAGGCCTTTCAGTAACTAGGTATTACAGCTTGTCACATAAAAGGATGCTCTTTGTTGTAATAATGCTACAAAATTGATTTTAATAGATCACATGCCAAACTACTTATTGGAGTAGACTCTCAAGTCATTGAGGTAGATTCAAGTCTTTCACTTTTGGGTAGGTTTATGTGTATTTTTGTTTTCTATGTTTCTCTAGAGTATGCCAAGTATTTTTAGATGACATGAACTCAAGTATATATTTATTTGCAGGGTTGACAAATAATGATAAAGTAAGTACCTTATAAACAAATCCCTGTTTGAGCAGGTATCAACACAGTTGAAATGATTCTGCTTTTGGTTGATAATTAAAACAACTTTTATGAGACCAACAATTTGGTTTACGGGTTATTTTTAATTGCCCAGGATGTTTTAGATAGACTAATTA
Source organism: Acomys minous (assembly GCF_964271855.1). Lineage (NCBI taxonomy): Eukaryota > Metazoa > Chordata > Mammalia > Rodentia > Muridae > Acomys > Acomys minous. The sequence goes on along the minus strand of NC_140488.1, from coordinate 86,523,446 downwards.
AACTAGAACTACTATATTTTAATTTAATTGACCAATCTACTGTAATAGGTCATGAATAACACATCTGAGTTTAGACAAAGCTTCCTTCGTTTTCTAAGTTCCCACTTAATGAGCCCCACTGTTACAATGATTGCTGAGGGAAGATACACTGGACTCATTCATACATTTGATTATATATCTTCACTCATCAGTCTGAGACCATCATGTAATTTAATGGTTTATTTTTCAGTAGGAGAAATAGATAAAAAGTGGAATTAATTACTTGCCTATAGAGGAGATAATTTTATTAATAAAATTTGCATCATTTCTATCTAAGCCAACTGCAGGAGAAATTATAATTAATGTAAACCTGGGGGGTGTAAAATAAACTCCAAGGTATGAAAGGGTAAGGAGGCCAAGAATAGTCAGACAAATATTCATTCTAAATTAAGATGAAACATAAGTCCCTATCCTCTTTAACTTAGATATCCCAAATAAGTCCCACTAACACACTTACTTTTTAAAAACTAGATACAGTGATATCCCATGTCTTAATCTCGTAATACTTTTTACAATGATTTTCATAAATGATTATTCTATATATATATTAAAATGTATAGAAACATTTTAGATATGTAGGGCTAGTTTTTGTACACATATTTATAAGCTATATTTTTCATATTTTTGAAATTTAATTTTTCAAATTACTGTGAATTTCATACATTAATACTTTATTTATATATTTTTCATCCATTTTCTTCCAACTATTTCTATGTCCCCCTCTAAACTCTAAACTCTGAAATTCATAATCTTTTCTATTTATTACTGTACCAGTATAATTTCTAACTGCATTATAAACACCTATCATTATACTCACAAAAAGTGTAGTTCTTATTTCTCACTAAAGAAGTTTCTTTTTGAAACACATGACGACTGTTAAAGATGTCCACAACTTGTCATATTTTTGAGAACTTATAAGGAAAACTAAATCTACTTGTTAAAATATTTAATCTTCATTTCAAAATATGCACCATTTCTATATTGGCTTAATGCATGCTTTAATCATTTAATATGAAAAAAGGTTTTTCTTTTATTTTGAAAGCTCTACTTGATTTTTTTTTGTTTTTTACAAATATTATTGCAAGAAATCAGAAATGTAATGGCATTAAACATGTATTTATTTTGGTGAAGGCATGATAATCAATGTCTTTTGTCAATGAAGACTAAAAATTTAGAAACTATTATGTATGATTTGTTTATATCACCATTAATGTGTTGTGATCATATAGGAGGATTTTAGTTCATACTTGTTGAAACATCAACTATAAGCTAGGTTTACATTCTCATTTTCTCTTGTAATCCACATATTTGTGCTGTAGTTCTTTAAAATATTTGCATATATGCATTGTAATAATTTTAGACTAAGGTATAGACTTGACTTCATATTTAGCAATTAGCAGAGACTAAAAATGAATAGATCAATTACTTTGTCAAGTAAGGCTTTAACAAATACTGTATATCTGCTGATTCAGTCATTGCTGAAAACTAAACTGTAGATACTTAGGAAAAGCCACTTTCTTCCTCTTTTCCAAGTGAGACTTATATAATGCAAGGGACACATATATTCTTCAAGTATGTTACCATATAAAACTGATTAGAGTATGGCTCTAATTCTATCATTTCTTCCTCATGAAAAATAGTACATATCATATTACAAGTATGTTACAGTGATATACTTATAGAAATACACTTACATAAAGTCAAATATGTTAAATAATTCATAATACTTAACTTGAGTTATTTGCATAAGATTGCAAACACCATGTCATCAAAACTCTAGATAATGTTTATTTCCTTTTATGAATACTAACATCTATTTGTAATGATTAATACGATAAAAATTTTCAATATTATGAATTTTAAATATCTTTAAACTACTATTTTTCTTTTTAAAAGTTTTGATGGGAAAGGGTATGCACACAAAGCATGCAGTGCAGTCAGAGGACAATTTGTAGGAGTTTCTTCTGTCAACAACTGATTTTGGGGACTCAATCTCAGATTATCAGGCTTGGTGGTAAATACCTTAACCACCTTTACAGAGTCATGTTATATCCCTGTCAATTTTAAGTATCTTTTGAGATAAAAGCAATCCTTATTACCAAGTCATTTGTTCATTTCATAAACCGTGACTTTAGTTGTGTAAATTGAAGGCCAACTATCAATAAAAACATGTAAACTTGCCTTCTGGAAGACAGAATTGCAAAACTGGATGTATCCACATCTTTGAACCTTCTTGTCTCTAGGTAGTTGACCATGTGTTTTGTAATCTACCAAGTTACTACAGTTGTTTATTTATGTACTACCTCATTCAATTAAAACTTATATAATTCATGCAAAAGTAAACATATATATATCATTACTTATTCAAATTGCTTTACAAATATTAGAGAATGTTTATTTTGATTATGTAATGAAGCAAATTTCTTCAAGTCTATATTGTATTTTACAAACTAGTTGCACATGGGGAGGAAGAGATGTCTCAGTGATTTGGATGGAGTACTTGCTGCTCTTCCAGAAGACCTGAGTTCAGATCCCAAAACTCAGTTCAGGAGGCTTATAACTGCCCATTTTTTCACATCCTGGTGATCTGATACCTTTTTCTGAACTCTATGGGCACTTGTATAGACCACTCTCAGTCTGTCTCTCTAAATCTCTCTGTCTCTTCATAATACATACACACCCCCAAACCCAACCACTCACACCCACACAGACATACACACACACTACATACAAATGGAAAAATTTAGGCCTACACATTTCACTGGCAACTTAACCTGTACTTTGACCTAAAAAAAGTGTTGCTCAGAGTAACATTCTGAGCAAGTATAAAATTATTTCCTGAAAGAAAAATTACCATTCTGTGGTGATCATATCTTGGTGGGTTAAAAGATAAAGTCTAAGCAAAAATACTAATGTTGTCTATTACATTTGGTAAAAAAAAAAAATAAAAAAAACAAGTTGTAAAACTTTAATGTCTAACGTGTTCTTGTTTCTTTTTCAAGGTATTACATTCACCAATGATGGTAAATATAGAGATTAATGATTACAAGAGGGTAATTAGATATGTTGCTTCTTAAAATGACTTCAGTATTATAATTTTAATTGTGAAATAATTTCATTTCTTATTTATTTGTAAAGCTAGTATTTCTATGTGTTTTAAACTTTTTATTGATTCATTCTGAGTTTCCCATCATGTACTCCAATCCCATTCATATCCTGTGTCCTAGCATCCCCAATCCACCCTTGCAACCTCCCACACGAAGGAAAATATGAAACAACAGACAAACAAAAACAACAACAAATAAACAAAACAAAGCATCTCCTTATGGAAACTGTATTGTATCACAGTGTGCCCCACAGTACACCTCTCTGTCCACACATCGTCACTTATAAATGTTCATTGCAATGAGTCATTGATCTGGTTCATGGCCTCTGGTTTCTGCCTCAGAATCAGTACTGGATCCTCAATGGGACTCCTCCAGGTTATCCTGTAATTGTCCTGTGTCATGGAGATTCTGCAGTTTTGGACCAGCAGGACCAGCCCTTTCTCACATTCTAACAGCTCACATAAATTTTGGTATGGGTTGACTCAAAGCCATGGATTTGGGTCTGGTTGGTAGCTGAGCAGGTAAATCTGCTGGCTCTCCCTTATGGACACCACCAGGGTTAGCTCTCCAACAATGACCTGGCTAGCCCTCCTAATGGCACACTGGCAGGGGGCTGGTGCAGCTCTCTTCCTCTCATGCCTTTGAGGTTAGCTCACCTGCATCCACACCACCAAAGCCAGTTCCACTGTGCTGCCAAGTTGAGGCACAGAGCCCACTCACCCAAGGGCTTCAGGCTGATGAGGTGCTGGACCAAATGTTTCACTTTCACATCCTCTAGCCACCTTTGCCATTAGAGTCAGCTCCACTGTGTTGTCCAGATGAGGTAGAATGCTCCAGCCAGTGAAGGGCAAAGTCAGTTCTCTGCAGTCTATGAACTTCTAAGTGGTCCCAGGTGGCTATGCAGAGCAGTGATGACCGCACATCTCTAGTGGTAATATGAGCCATGGACATTGATACCTGCTGCTGCATGGCCAAGGACTAGACATGGCCTTCAGTGGCACCACTGGATGGGAACTCACCAAGGCTTCAAGTGCCAGAGCTGGATATTCACAACAAGCCATTCTTCTCCACCCTTTTGTCTCCACTTCCATCTCTCCTCATAGTGCTCAAGCTGTTCTACTTCTCTTTTTCTCGCATCGGTCTACCATATACTTGTACACTGTAGTGCCTACCACTGCAAGCAGGCCATGTGGTAGGTAGGCCTCTGTGTGACTTCCTCTACCTGCACCAGTATGTTTTTGTGGCAAGTGTGCCTTTGTGTGACTATGGCTTGCCCATGTGGCGTAGTGGCAGGCAGAACTCTGGGTGCCTTTCCCTGCTTGTGCAGCACAGCATGGCGGTGAGTGGGGCTCTGAATGTCTTTCTTCCTCTTCCTGTGCTGCCTTGTGAAGCTGCAGGCAAGTCTCTGGGTATCTGCTACCCACCTGCAACCTGTGGCGTTGCTGCTGGTTTCTGTGTTTCTAAAGCCTGCCTTGCCACGTGCAGGGGACAGGTGGGGCTCTTGTGTCTATGGCCCTCCATTGCCATGCGGCAGCAGGCAGGTCTCTGAGCATTTTCCTTTGTCCACATGGCATGACATCAGGCAGGTAAGTCTCTGGATGTCTTCCTCCTTCACTGCTACATTTCATGGTGGTAGATGAACCTCTGTGTGTCCTCAGTCCGCCTGAGCTGCAAGATGTTGCTGTTTCTTTGTTTTAAAATTAGTTCCAATTTATTTGGTAAACCAACTGATGCTATAGTTTTAAAGTCTACTGAAGATCCACTCGACACCATTTTGAGTCTGTAGCTCAGTTAAGTTTCTGTTTACTTAAGTTTCTGTTTTGCAGAGTTGGGCTGTGCCTCATCCCAGTGACCATAGACCATTCAGTAACAAATGTTCCAGAAAGATTACCTTAGCTGCTGGCTTCTGCGCCCAAGCTTTCTGACAAAATCCTTCACCTTTTGATATTGTTCTATAAAATGACCCTGAGAAATTGGTTCATGAACCCTGCCTTAGCTGACACAATAGCTTGCTTTAATTTGGCCAAAACTTGGTTCAGTGGTGTTTGTCCTCATTTCTTAACACTATTTAGTTCTAGTCTCAAAATATGACCTAAGTTCCATTGTTCCTCAAAAAATTCTTTAAAAGTGTATTATATTTATTTATTCTGTGAGTATATGTGTGTGCATACATTCATATATGTATGCACTTATATATGTATGTGTACATGTTTATGGGTGACTTCTGAAACCAGAAGAGGGAATCAGATCCCTGGAGCCAGAGTAACAGGCATTGTGAACCACTCAGTGTAGGTGCTAGGAACTGATTACGTTTCTCTGCAAGAGAAACAAGCACTCTTAACCACTGAGCTATAGCTCCAGCCCTGACATTTGTGTGGTGTGTGTGTGTGTGTGTGTGTGTGTGTGTGTGTGTGTGTACACGCACATGTATGTGTCATGGCCTGCATATGGAATCAGAGAAAAATTGCTGGAGTTGGTTCTCTCACTTCACCACTTGCATTCTGAGAATTGAATTCCTGCTGAACTATGCACCCCTGCACCACACACCATCTGATTTTTATATGGATTCAGAATGACTCCGTTGTTACTTTTTAGAATCTTCAAAATGAGCTGGTATGCTGCACAAGGAAGATAACTGATCAAAAGTTCAGTATGTTCAATATTACACTCCTGGAAAATAAATACATAAATAGGTACTACTTTGGATGTTATGTGCAAGTCAATAGGATAATAGTACTTTTAACTTTGTTGGCAAACTATTCAAGAATTTATAGTTAGCTGATATGAAGCTCTGTTGCTATATGAAATGTTTGTATTCGGTACAGCAATATATTTAGAAACACATTTATAACATCTGCTGCAGGTCTAATTAAGCTGTCTCTGCTTCAGAAAATACCTACAGTGCATTAAGAGCAAAGAACACACTTTCATGACCACACTGAAATGGACAGAACACTGAGTTGTTCCACACCCTTCATCACTTCCACTTGTAGAGAAGCCATGTAATTAAGTCCCTATCATGTGCTTTAGTTTCTAGTAACTTTCATTCTTATTCCCAGCATGACTTAATCTTGATAATTTCAAATATTTTTTATTGAGTGTTTATTATTTTCAATGCACTTGGGCTGGGTCAGCGAATTGAGACTATCTCAATGGATTGCTGTTACTCTTAATTTTAAGAAAATGTCTTGTGATCAATAATGGGTGAGATTAATCCAGTAATCTCTGTTACAAAATCCCTTTAAAACTAGCTATTTAACATATGATCAAACGTTGCATGACACCTTATAGAAACTAGAAATATTTTCATAATCCTTTAGGTTCTTTTCCTCATAGACTCTGGATTCTTTTACAGCAACACATTCCATAAAGGCATAAAGAGAAAAATTATTTTTATAGCAAAGAAATGGTGACTCACCACAGAAAATTATTCATTAAATTATGCTTATTATCAAATTTCCAAGTTCTTTCTCACAATAAAATTTCTTCAGAAGATATGTTTTGCTAATGTATTAATATTTCAAATGTTCATTTCGCAGTTATCAAAATTTTCTTAACATTATTATTATAATTGCTAAGAAAGTAATTAGGATTTTAAGGCTAGAACACTTTAACAGTATGCTAGCTGGGTTTTACATAGTGCTATTTAGTTATACAAGTCCCTAAATATATTACCATTGTTTTAACCTGAGGATCTCAAATTAGAAACAGGAAACAACTGTATCAAGAAAATAAAATTACCTTGTAACAATCATGTCTTAATGTTTTTTTATTTTATGTGTTATGAAGTAATTGATAACAATGTGCAATAATAATATTTATATTGATTATACTAACATCAACAGGAAATAAAAACAAGGAACATGAAAGTTTTACTTCCTGAGAATGTACATAAATTGATGGTGACCAAATCTCAATTTGATAAGGTGTAAAGCAATATTTTACCAGGTATGATGGTTCATTCCAGTAATCTCAGCACTCAGGAGACTAAGGCAGGAGGACTGCTATGGATGGAAAAACATCCTGAACATAGTGAGTTTTAGACTAGCCTGAGTAAGACTTCTTTTCAAAAGTAAACACACACACAAACACACAAACACACACACACACACACACACACACACACACACACAGAGAGAGAGAGAGAGAGAGAGAGAGAGAGAGAGAGAGAGAGAGAGAGAGAGATTGACAGACACATACATCCCTACCATTCATCAGAACCCTCAAGTCTGAGATTCTGAGATTATAGGCACATGCTATCTCAACTGTCTTTGTGCTTGATCACGCGTGCACATATGTGTGTCTTTGTTCGGTGTGTGTGTGTGTGTGTGTGTGTGTGTGTGTGTGTGTGTGTGTGTGTGTTTGTGTTCTGGCTATCCAAACTGAGGTCCTCTTGCTGTTATAAAGCCATTGCTTTGTCAACTGAGCCATCTCCCTAATCCTCAATTCACACCATTTTAAATGTGATACATGTTCCTTACCATTAGTTAGCTTTTATGCATAGATCTATAGAAAAGCTAGTAAAGGCCAAAAGTGTTTAATAGCTAGAGAATAAAGAGAAGTGTTATATTTTTCTCCACAGTACTCATTGTCACAGTAACACTTATCTAACTTACATGTTGATCCACAGATGTCACATATGAGATTCCCTGTATGGCAGTGATCCTCAGAGCATAAGATCACTCAGAAAACTAGATGAAGACACAAAGGGATTAATTTATTTATTCATTTATTCTTGCCACTTAGTATTTGTGTTGTTTACTATGATTACCATATTTATCATAAGAAAAAAATTACAACTTACAACACATCATGGAATATTTACTCTATGATGCTATAAAGTCTTTAAAGGGAAATGGAATTAAGGTCATTATTTATATAGCCTCCTTCATTTGAATGTTGGAGTCATGATGTACTCATTTTAAATGCACTTTAAGAGATCTTATGATAACAGCAATATGGTCATTCTGAATTCCTTGTCCTACTAGAGATTTTTCAATCATTTGATTTTTACTTTCACAAATACTTTGGTCTGTGGTAAAGAATTCCAAATTTTCAGGATCTGGAGAGATGCTACAATGATTGTGTGTACTGGCTGCTCCTCTAGAGGACCTAGGTTCAATTCCCAGCCTCTACATGGCAGCGCACAACTATCTGTAACTCTAGTTCCAGGGGACATGCATGCATTAAAAATACCTATATATAAAATAAATCTTTAATATAAAAGAATTCCAAATTGTCTGATTCCTTTATTGTTTTCATCCGTTTCAGTCTCAATGATCACTGTGTTAATTTTCAGTTCACTTCTACCCTCCAAATATCAGTGAAGGAAAGCTGCCTAATTTAAAAATTTAAGAAAAGTAAATTATTTGTGGTCATCGTGAATATGTTAAAACAGAGCAGTTTTAATTTATTATATAGTTAAAAATACTTACATGGTTGAGCTTTACTCAGCTAAAGAAATCTACATGGGTCAATTCAATTAACTTAACCAGAGTGGTGAAAACTACATGGTGAATCACACACACACACACACACACACACACAGAGAGAGAGAGAGAGAGAGAGAGAGAGAGAGAGAGAGAGAGAGAGAGAGAGATCATATATATTTCCTAAGTTTTTAGTACAGTATAATTTCATAACAATATTCAGAGAATATAAATATGTATCAAACAATATTTCCTAATTTTCTACTTGAAAAACATTTTTAGAAGTCTTTAGTTTTGAAGAATGTAAACCACAAAGACAAAGGCTCAGAGGTATACATAGAATCATGAAAGACTCATATTCTAAGATAATATGCATTTTTGCATCCATTTAAAGCTGATCATTAAAGCTGTTCAGTAAGGGCACATGTTATTAAGAAGGTTGTCTGCCTTGTTCTGCATCAGACTTAGCAGCATTGTCACAAGGGGAAAAAGAAACAATAGCAATCACACAAAGCATCACACTGAGTTTGTGTTAGACAACAAACAGGAATCCTGTTGCTTTCTCAAGCTAATACTCATACATTTTTTTCTAATTAGGGGAAGGCTATGCTCTGGTTCAGCTTATTGCAAACAAACTCAAGTGTTGGAAAAATCAATAATGCTAAACAACAACAACAACAATACTGAGCCAGTGATGGTGCTGTTTGATGAGAGGATGTATGCAATACTTGTGTTGGCAATGTTCATTTATTCAAGCATTTGCTATAATGACAAAAGCTCTATTACTGCCCCAAAAAGGAACTTAAAACACCAGCTATTTCCTGTTGTGGTATGTGCCTACAAGTTGGCAATATATTCCAAAGAGAAAATTAATGTTTGTTTAATATTATAGCATAAAAGACATTTATTGTAAACAATATTTAAAAAGGGAGAAATACAGAATATCTCATCAATTGCTTTTTCCAAAGCAAACAACCACACTGAATTTGTCAATAGTTAAACAACATTGGCTAAGAAGCTTCAAGTTGTAAAGTTCTAAGACATAATAACTACAGTACTTTTCTGTAACTCCACATACATAACAAGATAGGTACATATAAAAACATAGTTTCAAACTAACCTACATGCCTTTGTGACGATATTCTCATATTGAGTTACTTGTCTGGTTGCTTTGACCATCATACTGACAAGAAACAACTTAAGAGAAAAGGGGTTTATTCTGGCTAATAGTTTATGAAAGGAGAAATCCATCATGATAGGGAAGGCATGGCAGATTGTTGGAACATGAGGTGGCTAGTCACAGTGCATTAAGTCAGGTAGCAGAAAGCAGATGGAAAATGGTGCCTAGCTATGAAACTTCAACTAAACCCAGCGATCCATTTTCTCTAATGAGGTTTTGCCTCCTAAAGATTCGACATTCTTTCAGAGTAGTGCCACCACTGAAGACCAAAACATTTGAACCTATTGGAGCCCTTTTACATTCAAACCACAACAAATATAAACATTGAACACTCAAATGGCATATGATTATATTATATCTATTGTGTTATATATTAGCTAAAATATTGTTATATTACATATTAATTATCTGTATGTACCATATATACTTATAATCACTCATCAGTACCATTTCTCTATTCTTTTGTTGAAGGAAAAGGATTACAAAACACTAGCTGATTTGCTCTGGATCATGCATCTAAGAAAGGGACTGACCTGAAATGTAAGTGTGAGATTCTGCAACATCCTAATCTTTCTTGATGCAATACCAATTTTGCTCTCAAGTCCATGAAAACGAAAGGGAAAACTGACGATTATTTAAACCCTCTGTTACCTAAAATAAATATTCCTCTGTGAAGTTTGACTGAATATTTATTATTATTAACCATTGAAAACTAAATATCATGGTTTTTAAATGATGAATTATGATAACCCTAAATCATTTTGTATATTTATTGTTTTATCATATGATTTTGAAGTTTATTCTTCTCCTTTGTTCTCTGGAAGATTGTTGATTCAAACCTAACCATTAATAAGACATGCATTTTGATATTAAAGGGATTTCCTAATAGCCTGTCCTTTGTTCAGCTATCTCACAGTGTTAACAGTCAGTAGACTAGACTTATGAGTAGAAATTATGACTGTAGCTTAGTTTTTCTCCAGATTCAGACAGAATCCAATTCTGACCTTTGCTCTAATTATACAGTAGTTTAACCAGCAATTCTAAAATGGAAATATGTTCATTTACCCAAAGGTAAATGACTTGAACATAAATCAGTACTTATTCCCCTACATTTCTGTTTCACTTTTAGTACCCATTACAAATTAATGTACTTTTTCATTATAAGTGGATTTATGAAAAATTAAAAAGAATAATCAAAGATATCTATTTATTGTCTTAGCATTCATACACATTTCCCCTTATTCGTCACACAGTATTAGGGCAGCTTTTCTATGAGTTAGTTTTCTTCCTAGTCTTATAATAATGTTCAAGGACTCTGATATGAAGAGTTGAAGATGTTTCATCTATCAGTCTCCTTTGGGAAAACAAAAGGATGACAGAATAACAGAAGTGCTGTGTTGTGAGAAGTCTGAAATGCATCAGTGCTGTCTACTAATTAGGAAGTTGTGTGAGGTCAACAAGAAGACATGGGGCATTGCTTTTTGGATCTGTGTCTGCATATAGTCCCAGCGATATGCATTTTTCAGAGTTACTTCAGATAAGATTCCTTCCCTTTCTGTATTCACATGGAAAACTTCAGATCTCTATTCATTACTAGAGAAATAAGTAATCATGTTTAAATAATCCTAACAATTATTGCTTAAAGTGACAGCAATGGAGTCAGGTATGTATTCACATGATATACCTACTAGACTGACAATACTAGTTGTATTAATCTTTGATTTTCAAACTAAAACCTTTACAATGATTATTGATGTCGGTTGAAAGGATTGTTTATAGAAAGATATGGAATCACTTTGAACATTTAATGTGTGGATTGAGATGAGGCAGAGTATGAACAGAATCACTGTGGTTCAAGGTGACTTTAAGTATTTTGCTAGAGAATTAGTGGTTAGATAAGAACAATCATGGTAAAACATGGCATTTAAGTCTGAGGAAGCTAGGGAGATGAGATTGCTGCTTTGTCTAGACACGACCACAGAGTTATAAGACTATGCCTTACAAACAATCATTTGTCATTTTAATAAATAAATATATATGGTCTTAGTTAGTGTTTTATTTCTGTGAAGAGACACAGTTACCAAGGCAACTCTTATAAAGGAAAACATTTAATTGGGACTTGTTTACAGTTTCAGAGCTGTGGTCCAATATCTTCATGGTGGGAAGCATGGTAGCAGCCAGGCATATGTGCTGCTAAAGAAGGAACTGAACTACATTTTGCTCTCAAGGCAGCAGAAGGAGACTGTTTGTCACACTGGGAACAGTTTGAGCATATATAAGACCTCAAACGCAGTCTCCACAGATACGTATTTCCTCCAATAAGGCCATACTTCCTAATTGTGCCACTCTGTTTGGGCCAAGTGTTCAAACACATGAGTCTTTAACAGTCATACCTATTCAAACCACCATACAAATGAAAAAAATCTTCATTTTACTGCAAATTACAAACAATCAACTTACAAGAAGCATGGCACGGTACATACAACTGCTGGATGGAAGAAAGTTGAGGTCTTCTATCAACACTGTGAAGTAATCTTAAATATTAACATACATAAAGTGAAAAATACTGAAAAAATTTAACAAATAGTAAAGTCTTGTTATGATCTTCAAAAAATACTGAACATATTTCAGTTGTATATGACAATAAAATTAAAATATATTTTTAACATTATAAATGAGTAATCTGGGGCTCACATCTGTAATATGAACATTTGAGAAGTTGAAGCTGGAGAGTTGCTATGAGTTTGAGGCCAGCCTGGATTACTAATGTGTAAGTTCTAGGTAAGCCTTATCTACAAAGTAAAACTCTATCTCAGAAAAGGAGTAACATTGCCTATCTTATAGTGCATTTATAAGAGACCACATAATATAAGGGAACTAAAAAAGCCTATGGGACTAGCTATGAGAAGAGCCAGATGCTTCACTATGTGTCACTCAGAACACCAATTAACCTTTCACAGATTTCTTTCCCTGGACTATGAAATAGGGAAACATTACCTAATTGGTTTTCTCTGATCTGTGAGGATGAAAAGACCTAATATAGGAGAACCCTATCAATGCTTAGGTCACTTATTATCATTCCTGTTAGAATGTGTATTAATTACTTTTCTTATCACTGTGACCAAATACCTGATAACAGACAACTTAAGAAAGGAATAGTTTATTTTGGCTTAAAGTTTAAGAAGGGATAAGCACAGCATGGCAAGGAAATTGTGACCATAGATGCGTAAAGCAGCTGGTCACACTTTACATCCATCCAAAAAGCAGAAAGAGATAAATGTTGCTGCTCAACTCATTTTCTCCTTTTTATTCAGTCCATGACCTGAGCTTATGATATGTTGTCATTCATATTCAGAGTGGGTTGTCTCTGCTGAGTGAAACTTTTCTGGAAACATGCCTATTGACATGTATGTTTCCACAGTCACTCTAAATCCTGTCAAGTTGTCAATCAATATGGATCACATGTTGGCTAAAATCTATGTTCTGTGATATAATAGAAATATTATTCCTAAAGCAAGTTCTTTCTACATGATATAATGGAGGAATTTTGTGACAAAGCATCCTGGTAAGAAGGAAGGATGTATTATTTTGCCCAGGTATATATAATGGAACAATCCTCCAATTCAGTTTTCTCAAATTTCTATGGTTCTCTGTACTAGAAGTGAGAACTAAAGTGCTGATAGTAATAAAAGTGAAATTGAGTCACAAGAAGGGGTCGCAGACAGGCTAGGGTCCTTTCGAATCATCTCAGGCTAGCTTGGGGACTGAAAAGAAAAATAATGGGGCCTGTCTCTGATCCACTGAGTTTCACAGAAGCTGCTGCTGTGGATAGGCTACTAGTCCTGCATCAGTGAATATATTTAATATAGATAAAAATCCCATCTAGGAATATGTGTTTGGGGTGGGAAGTGCAAAATGGAAAGTGGGTAATTTTTCCCTCCTCTGTGATCTGGAACTTTTTCCCAGGGACACCTGGAAGAAATTAGGTGTTTAAACAAATGATGAGGGCATCAGAGGGCTTGCCTGAAAGTTGGCTGAGAATGAAGAGAGAATAGATAAGATTTGCTTTGAAATCTGAATCTCTTAGTTTCTGTGATCTCAAAGATAACATTCTGGAGGCTGCTTCTGCATTATGAGAGAAAGGAAATTGTTAAAATTTCCTAACCAATATAATAATTGCCATTCTGTAACAAAAGCTCTTTAGCTATTTCCTTTAAAATGCACATATATATCAATAGAAGGATAGCTTTAAGTTCACTCTGTATAGAGATGATATTCTATCTAGTTGCTAACTAAATCTAGTTATTATAAAATAGGTTATTTTATATTTAATATTGAAGTAAATATATTTTTGACATGCCTCATATATCTGAATCATAGACAAAATGGATTTTGTTATAACCACTTTAGAAGTTGACTTTCTTAAAACGGAAGACAAAGTAGAAAGATATAATTATAATGATTCCGTTGAAACTTTTATGGCTGATTTTCTTTATCTGATATATCATGGATCATCCTTAGGATAGAAGTACTATGCAAAGAGAGCTAGGTTCCTGACAAAGCCAAATTTGGCCAATGTTATGATTTAGGGTAGCATGCTCTATGACCTATGTTAGAGTTGCTCTATCATATTTCCCATTTCTGATGAACTTCCCTTTTTTTTTCCTTCCAAAGCTATCCAATGGACTCTTTTGCCTTTTTCCTAAAATTCTATTTTCCATAGTAGCAAACTATATTTTTATTGTTTGAGAATCTCATATATGCATACAATATGTTTGATCAAATCTACCCCCTCTCCAATTCCCTTCTTTCCAAACTCTTCCTTATCCCATCCCTGAAACTCTTTGTGATCAATTTTATGTACTTTTTAGAATTTAAAACCATTGAGTGCACTTAGTGCTGCCAGTATGTTAATGAGTGTAGAGACACCTACTGGAGCCTGGGCAGCCTTCCAGGGTACATACTCTTGAAGAAAACTGACCTTCCCTCTCACAGCAGCCATCAATTTTCAATAGCTCCTCAGCCAGGGCTGGGATTCCTTGAGTCCCTAGCCCATCCATGATGGGATTGCATATGCAGTTGCTATGTTTGCAGTCATAGCCTATTACAACAGGTCATGTGTGGAACTTCACTGTAAGGTCATGATATCACTTTCACTGCATACACCTTTGGCTCTTCTAATATGTCCACCCCATCTACTGTGATGATCCCAGAGATTTGGGAAAAACATATGTGGTACAGATGTTCTTTTTAGGGCTGAGCATTCCATGGCCTTTTCTATAAACTATGTTGATGATATGCCTCTATTCATAAAATGAATGTGACTATATACTATTTGAATAAGTTTATACCCCACAGAATAAAAAGTAAATGCATCCAATATTAAACCAATATATAGTAATCATAAAATAGAAATTTAAAAGGATAAAAGGTGACATGCAAATTAATGTAAAATAATTTTAATTTAATAATTATAAAATAAAAATAATTTTGTACTCAAAATTTAATGTCTCAGATCCAATCAGACAGCTTAAGGATATGTTGTGACTGAAAAGATAGCATTGAACTTTAGATAAATGTTATTACTGCTATTTGCTTGGTAATGAGCCATGCTTATCTTATTGGTATCCACTCTGGGCAGTTTAATCACAGAAATCTTTAAGACGCTTACCTATAAAACACTTGTTTATTCTATAAGGGTTAATCTAGTTAAAACTAGATGGAACAATCAGTTCAATGACTGGCTTCATGAGTAATTTAAGTAGACATACTACAGTGGCAACATATGAATTGCAATTACCTCAGTCAACCCACCCACATGATGAGGCTCTTATTCTTTCTCAGACAAGCTCGTTAATTCACATTATATTAAGTCAGTGACCACCTCATCAAATGAGTGGGCATGTATCAGGAAACATTTTAGATATTGGTAAAGCATAAATTCTCTGGTTTCTGATAAAGATGCTTGTTTCCTTTCATGGGTTATTACAAGCAAGTTAGGAATCAAACTCTTTGTGGATAATGTCAACATTTACAACAGCTTTTTTCTCTTGGTTGATTATAATAGCCTTACCTTTTCATGGTATTGCTGTTGCAGACAAATGAATTTAACTCCAAAACTAGAACTAGGATTGCACTATTATATCTTTGTACTCTAGTCATGTTTTTTTTTCTTAGTTTTCTTTTTCTGGTATCCTACCTTACCTTATAATCCAGATTGTCCTGAAATACATCATGTTAGCTGAGGCTGGTCAAGAATTCTTAACACTCTTCTTGTCTCAGCCCCATGGGTGGTGATATTATCGGTATGAGCCACTACACTTGGATTCTAACCCTGTTTATTTGTTTAAATAACACATCTTGTTTGATGACCATCTGCTATCTATGCCTTTAAAAATTACATTAGGTAGCCAGGCACAGTGGTACATGCCTGTAATCTCAACACTCAGGAAGGAAGAGTCAGGCAAATCTCTGTGTGTTCAAGGTTAGACTGGTCTACAAAGCGAGTCCAATACATCTAAGACTACACAGAAAAACCCTGTCTCAAAAGCAAACAAACAAATAAACAAAAAAGAATTATATTAAGTTGGGTTAGTTGCTCACTAAAATTGTGAAGAAAAGATTGCATCTTGGTAGAATTTCTATAAATAATAATCTCCAGATTTTCTTCTTAGGCTTTTGGATACAACAATCTCAAAGCTACTTGCTCCACTTCTACCTTGATTCTGAAGAGACTGTGATGACAGGAGCTGTTTCTTATATTCCTGAAGTGACACTGGGAGGAAGGATAACAAGAATTGGGAAGAGATACTGTTCCTATATTTAGAACTTTACATTCCAGAAGGTTGGTATAGTAGACACACACAGAGAGAGAGAGAGAGAGAGAGAGAGAGAGAGAGAGAGAGAGAGAGAGAGAGAGAGAGAAGAAGAAGAAGAAGAAGAAGAAGAAGAAGAAGAAGAAGAAGAAGAAGAAGAAGAAGAAGGGAGGATGGGGGATAATGTAAATGCAGTAGTTTTATATTAATTTCTCAAAAAATAAATGAAAACTAGCACTATTATCCTGTATTATCTAGGAGGACTTAGTGTAATTATAGATGTCCTCATAAAAAAACAAAAACAATATGAGTCTATTATCTGCACAGGTATGCAGTATGCGAGAGATACAATCAGACACTATAGCTCTGAAGATGTAGGAAGTAGCCATGAGATAAGTAGTGGTGAAACCCTGCAGAAGCTAGAAAAAGCAAAAATATAAATATACCACTAAAGCCCAGAGGAAGCAACACAGCCTCACCAACAATTAGATTATTATTGAATTAACTTAATAATTCTATTGGTGATTTCTGGTATTTAGAACTGTAAAATATTTTGATAGATTATTTTAAGGCCTGTGGTAGGTTGTTGTAGCATGGGTAGAAAACAAAAACAGTCACCTTAGAAAAAATATTTACTTTAGAAGAATGATTCAAATGTAAGGAATGTTTCTCAAAAAGATTAAACTAGGATATGTCCACTAGGAGTATCTCTGAAAGGTTAAGCATACATTGTTTTCCCCTGAGGATGTTGCATAACCTCAGGCTTCCCCTTGTTATACTATAATTCACTCTATTCAACCCTGTACCTTTTGATGGTACTGACACCAAGTTAAAAAGTGAACAATAGGACTATACAGCTTGTTCTTTTCTGACTGAAGCTATTATTATGCTGAGAAGACTGATAATGAGTTGAATGGAGATGTTTTCAAGTGGTTAAGTCATTAATGAGATGCTTCATCAAAGAAACCATGCTTTTTTGGAAATAATTGGAATTACCGTATTTTTCCCACTATAGGATGCACCTGACCATAAGATGCACTCAGTTTTTTAGAGCAATGAGACAAGAAAAACAGTATAAGCAGCAATCAGACCATAAGGAGCACCCTAATCCCCCTCTACTTTTGGGCGGGGTGGGGGAAATGCATCTTATGAAAAATATGGTATTGAGTAGACAAACAAGTGATGACTTCCATGAAGCTCATCACAAATATTGCCTCATGCCCCCCTGCATTTTAGACTGAAAGACAGCATACTATCAAGCTATGATGCATTGATGTTGGTCATGATTAATGACTGGTATGAAATTAGGGTTCAACATGAGACATCTGTAACAATATACAGGTGTTTGTGTATTTAAGTGTGAATATATGTATACACAAAACACATATGTGTTGTACTTTAAGCCACTTTTGCTTGTTCCTTTACATAGTCATGATCCATGCTTGCCTGAATGAAACTCTCTTTTTAACGCTCAAAATGAAAAACAATGTGTAAGTCTCATCTCTACTCTTCAATTAACAGTACTGCTTTTTTCCTGTGCCCATTCCTTATCTGAATAAGAAAAAATCTTAATCAATAGTAATTTCCCAGACTATTTTATTGCTATTCAAATGATAATATAGGCAATTACCCTAGCAATGACCTTGAAAATCTAAATGAGTAAGCCCTGTAGTAGTGAAACCTGATACATGTTGTATATAAAGGAATTTAAACTTGTCCTTTAGTTTTAGATCTACTTTTACCAAACATAAATTGTCAAATTTCATCATTTTTTTTAAAAGAATGGTTATATGTGAGGCACCAGAGTACGTGAGAAAGTCATATCCCAAAGGACAGCGGGCTACCAAGAAGAGACTTGATACCCTATGAGCATATACAGGGGTAGGAGGTCCCCCTCAGGAACAGTCATAGGGGAGGAGAATAAGGGGAAAATGGGAGGGAGGGAAGAATGGGAGGATACAAGGGATGTGATAGTCATTGAGATGTAACAAGACTAAATTAAAACAATGAAAAAGAAAAAAAAAGAATGGTTATAATAAACTATTATACCAATATAATTGATTTGCCATTAAATTCAAATAAATCTCTTGTATGTATCAATGTTGATTATTCTGCATAGAGAAATAATCCAGGTTAGAGATAATAGAATAATTTTTAAATTCTTATTTGTAGTATGATATTATTCATAGGCTGATACAAACTTTGAGAAAGGATTGTCAGGCTTTGGATTTCAGGAATGGATTTGCTTTAAAAGAGCATATGCCACGAAGGAATAATTGTGTTTTGTGGTGCCCCAATGGGATCTTATTGTATTTCATGGAGAGTTTTTAATTATATTTAATATGATGTGATTTGTATTAAGCAAAGCTGCAGGTTATTTGCTGAAAGTCAGTTGGAGACATGCATAATAAAAAATATGACTAAGAATAGTCACATACAAAGTTCTGAAGGTCAGAAATATGAGCCAGAGAGTGAAACTAACTCTTAAACATGACTTCAATTAGATAAATTAATGTACACAATGGCTTAACATTTCTGGAGCAATTTTCCCTTGCTATATACTCAATAAATGTATACTGGACAGATTCTGGACACAAGAACTGTGCCAGAAGCTGGGGATAGCAAGAAAAGAAAGCAGTCCTTTTTTTTTTTTAATAAAATTACTTTTATTTACATTATGATAGAATGGTTAAGTATAAACTGGAGTATATATTCTTTAATAACAGGGGAGGTAATCCCCCTCAGGAACAGTCATAGGGGAGGGGAATAAGGGGAAAATGGGAGGGAGGGAAGAATGGGAGGATACAAGGGATGGGATAACCATTGAGATGTAACAAGAATAAATTAATTTTTAAAAAAGGCAGTCCTTGTTTTTAAAGCCTTTGTGATTAAGAAGAATGGGGCAAATGTTCAAGAAGAGAATGAAATGATACACAGTGATATGGATGCTATGCTGCTTGTAATAACTGGAGGCCTAAGAGGGAAAGTGATCCATTCTTTCAGATGACAGAATAAGACATATAGAAAGTAGTTTTTGAGTTTTTATTCTCTTCTGTTCTTCTCTGTTACTTCTGTTCTCATCTTCCTTATCCTAATTATTTTACTACAAGTGGGGGCTCTATAAAATGTTACATGAAAGAGAGTATGAAATATTAAAGGCAAGGCAAATCAGAAATTCTGTTTGCAAAACCACAGCCAGGAAGGTGGTTAAGAAAGCTTGATCTCTTGACTACAAAGGAACTACAAATTTGGCTTTGAAAAATCTGGTGCAATCGCCAAAGGGAAAAAAAAATATTGAGCCTTGATCAAATAAACTTAGACAGATAATGCTGGAGAAATATAACTGTTTTGGGCATGAGATTACGTAAAATCTCATTCTGCATGGTGAAGTCATATAAAAAGTGCATTAGAAAGATATGACAACTTGACTACATCCTTGAAGAAACAGAATCAAATCAAATGGAATTTACGGAAAAAGTCACGATTGATTAGGTAGGACCAAAGGCAATGGCTATTATATTGAGGGAAGAACATGTGATGTTTATTGAAGGTGAATACCATTCTTCTCCATTAGTTTGATAGAGTTAGGGTATAGAGATTGGAGTCAAAGGGAAGTGTTATTGATTGGTGTGTAAGAATATTATTATTGTCACAATTTTAAGAGTCTAGAACTAAAAGTGAGGCTTGTCCATTATACCAATGTACATTATGAGATAACAATTAAAACAGAATAAAATTATTATCAGATAAACTATTTGAGAATATCTTATGTTAATGTGACTATCAAGTTTGTGAGTGGTAACAAGTGCAAGAAACAACAGTTACATCTTCTTGTGAATGACTTCCACAGAAGACAAATTCCTTTCTAATATGCAGTGTTACTCAGTGAGAACATTTGTTGTTTAGGTCGGTTTAAGCCATTGATTGTCTTTTATTTACAAATGTATTAATAATTTTCAAGATAGCAAAATTGCAAGAGCCTAAATTATTTAGAAGACTACAGGAAAACAAAATCAACTAGCTTTAAGAATCAGTAATCTACGTATCTGCCTTTGTATTTGATTCACGGGTTGAAGGATTTAAAGGATCCTCAAATGGGTAGGAGGACAGGTTGTTTTGTTGAGCAAAAAATAATTTAAGTTCCACTCCAGTGTTCCCAGGCTTGATTTTTTGAGGAAGTTCCTTCGTGGATTTTTCCAAGCTCCTTCCTCAGATCTTGTTCTCTAAATAGGTTAAATTTCATAAAAATAGATCCTCCATGTTCATCTTAAGTGTTTCTCAAGTATGCAAAGGGGGACTTGTTCCTCTTCTCCAGCTCCTAATTACAGAGCTAAACCTTAGTCAGAACACATGAGTAGTTGCTTGACCCAAGATCCCACTTCTTCTAACCTAACCAAAACATTCGTTTCAACTTCTTTACTCAGCAAGGCAAGAATTTTAGACTAAACATGAAGTTCAGAGCCAATGGTACAATCTTTTACCTTGCCCTGTTTTTCTGGAGACCTCTTCTCAAAGTCTAGCAGGGACACATATGAGCTGGAGCCATTGGTCACTGCCTTTTCAGACCTTGAGTAGGTGAAGCATGTGTCTAACCATATCAGATATCTTTGATACATGACCCAGCTATGGAATTATAGGATAGACTTATAGGGCAATACACAGTAATTAGAGGTCCTTACCATTGGGTAGTTCTACTTCCAAGCCCCCATAGAGTTTGGAATATCATTTGCTGTTTATGTAATTATATAGTGATACTATATGATAACTTTCACATCCCATCATTTTCCTTTCCTTTTCATCCATTATCAAAATATATGGAAGTTGCCTTGGCAACATGGGATTAACCATCCAGTCAGAACAGAGAGAAAGAATGCATATGCTACTATGGGTCTGGAGACAGTTTAGGGCAGTTTAGGGCAGTGCCAGTTCTTTCAGAGGTTCTGGGTTCAATTCCTAGTAGCCACATGGTGGCTAAAAAACCTCTGTAACTCCAGTTCCAGGGGAATTGACATCCTCTTCTGGCCTTCTTGGTACTAGGCACATACATGGTACACAGACATACATGTTGGCAAACAAACACTCACATATATAAAGCTAAAAACAACAAATCGTTTCTAAAAGAAAATGTGCATGCAGGCATTAAATGAAATAAGATTAAGGAATCACTTGCCAATATATTTACCTTTTAAATGAGAACTAAAATTAAAAATCACTTTGAAGAGAAATAACATGATAAGACATAAGAGTGTGTATACATGGGACAGAATAAACTATTCAGGACACTGATCTGAATACAGAAAGGCAGCCTTGATGTGTCACTGAAGGTCTTTTGGAAGAAGGTATTTTCCTTTGCCTTCCAATTTTCTAGATGATAAAATGAGGCAAATGGATGAGGTAATCTCAATGGTCCCTCTACACTGAGGCATAACAAGTCTGGCAAGACAACTAGTATTTACCTATTTTGGGGTTTGGGGTGTGTGTGTGTTGATTATTCTTTAGAATGTTTACAGCCAGGTTGGGACTAAAACAAGAGAGCTGAGCCAAGAGAGCTGAGCCCCAATGAAAAGGTCAGAATAGACATGTCTGTCTTTGTCTAAAGCACACGTACCACTGAGTTAAAAGCCAGGAATGCTGTAGGTAGTGGTCCTCATTTCTGTAGGAAGGAGTCATTAACAGTTTGAATTTGACATTAGAACATCAGAGAAGTGAGAAAACTGTGGGGGTAGGTTCTTCTTTCCTTGGTTGCGTTTTGTTGTTTTAGACAAGAAGTTGCTTGGTATTGGAAGAATAGGAAAATGAAGGGCGAAGAGAGATGTTTGTAAAGATCAGTATCCAGGAGGAAGGTTGAGAGGGAAAGAGAGGAAACAGAAGACAAGTACTCTGCACCTCAGAGGAATGCAGGAAGTGCTCTGCTACTGTTCAGCTGGATTTTATCAGCACAGCTGCTAGCTGTGAGTTTCCCTCCCAACGCTCCCTGGGAAAAAAAAAACACACATGTCATTTTGACACATGTGATAGGCTGAGCCAATTGGGGATAGAATTCAAAATCATGACTGCCAGTTAGCTAAATCCCATCGAAACTTTGACTCTCCCTAAAGAAACATCAACTAAATCACCTCTTTTCCTAAGCAGCACTGTGTGATTATTCCTCCACAAATCAGGCCAGAACCTCAATCCTGAAGGCCCTCCCTATCTGTCTCGAGGTTTACTAGGGCTCAGCACTTAACACACAAAGGCAAACATCAACTCAGGCCCCAAAGCTAAAAACCTTGTCATGGAACAAGTGTGCCCCAACTGTTTTTCATTTTTCATTTTCTGGCAGGTAGAGGGCAGACCTAGAGACAGCTAATTAGTAAGCTATTTAGGAGGCATATCCCCTAGCTTATGGAGCTGTGTGCATGCATTTATGCTGGAGAAATGGAAAGTAACTCATATTAGGCACTGCACTAGAAGCTGGAGCTAATATTTACAAAACGAAATTTTTATAGAATGAGCAGATTTATATAAGAGTTTTTAAGTAGAGGGAAGACACGGCAGGAATAAAGGTGCTCTCTGTGCCTTCCTTTCCCCCTTTCCAACCTTTCTTCAAGTTAATTCTTCCCTATGTTATTCTTTTGGTTATTATGTCTTAATTATCTCTTATTGAAATGGGAGTTAAGTGTCTGCAAGATGGCTCAGCAACCTCAGTCTGATCCCTAGGATCCACCAGGAGTGAACCAACACTCCAAAACAATGCTCTGATTTCCACGTATATGATGTGTCATGAACACTGCCATTCCCACAAAATAAAAGAAAATACATACTTTAAAAAAGTGTTCAAACCCTTCCGATGGTGCTCCCAATTTGATCACTTCCCCTCGGTGGGGAGACCCTGTGGGCACACAGAGGAAGGGGAAGCAAGCTATCCCATGAGAGGCTGTGGCCATATGGTGGGAGAAGAGGTCCCCTTCTGTCAGAGGTCCTGGCTACAGGAATAGCACAAAAGAAGGAGGGGAGGGGAGGTGGGAACCAGAAGATTCAAGTGAGGAGATAACAATTGGGATATAATCTGAATCAATTATAATAGTTTTTTTAAAAAGAAAAATGTGTAAACGTGAGTTAAAATGGTGAATTGAAATCACTAAAAGAGGTGAAAAATACTCTCCCTACTCAGTCTCTGTAATTAATCACACATCTCCATTTTGACCCATCCATAGTGTGAATGTGAATGAGTGAGAGAGAGAGAGAGAGAGAGAGAGAGAGAGAGAGAGAGAGAGAGAGAGAGAGAGAGAGAGAGAGAGAGAGAGAGAGGGAGGGAGGGAGAGAGAGAGAGAGAGAGAGAGAGAGAGAGAGAGAGAGAGAGAGAGAGAGAGAGAGAGGGAGAGTGTCTGTGTGTGTGTGTGCAAGGATGGAATGTTCAGCAACAGAATATTATAAGCAAAGGTACTACACAGAGAAAATGAGAGAGAGATGACTTTGCCCCATCATTAATGAACTTTGCATTAAGTATATCTGAAATCGATTCTGGATGTCACTTATGAATATGGTTTGGTTATTGAATGTTGCCGAACAGTCTGTGTCTTAAGTGTAGCACTATTGGTTGCAGTGGAACTGTTTGCAGAAAATATATTTTAGGATATCCTCAGAATATTGGGTGTGTGCCCTTGAAGGGGAATGTGGGGCATTGGTGTTGTTTCCCTTTCATTTCCTCATTTTGCTTCTTGAATAGTGTATTGAGTAGTTGATTCTGGTATGTACTCCCTCCTTATTCTCTGTCGATTGAGGGCACATAGCTATGGGAACACTCAATCACAGGCCAGAATGTAAAACAATGAGCCAAAACAATTCAAGCAATTGTCAAAATAGTCCAAAGTCATGAGCCACAGTTTATTTCCTCAGGTCTTTTGTTATAATATTGAAAGCAAAATAACACATCTTACAAGATGAGTAGCCTCCATTTCTACATAGAATGCTAAAGTAGATGTCCTTTCTATGTAATCTTTCTTTCTCAATACAGGGAAATACAAAAATGGAAGTGATGCTATGCTAGCTTGTAAGGCCAGCTTTTTAAAATTAATTTATTCTTATTACATCTCAATTGCTATCCCATCCCTTGTATCCTCCCATTCCTCCCTCCCTCCCATTTTCCCACTACTCCCCTCCCCTATGACTGTGACTGAGGGGGACCTCCTCCCCCTGTATATGCTCATAGGGTATCAAGTCTCTTCTTGGTAGCCTGCTATCCTTCCTCTGAGTGCTTTTTATAGAATAGAAGGGTTCAGTTCATGTTTCCTGGCACACCTGCTCTAGCAGGGCATGCCAGGTGCTATAAAAGGTATGGCCATGCTGGAGCTGCCACACTCAACACTAATGTCAACACACAGAGGTCAACACAAAGATGCCAACTTTGTGGTGTTTCTACTTAAACATAGAAATCTGAGCCAAAATGTCAACCCACAGATGATTATAATCCCAGCTCTTCTTTGACACAAACCATATGCGAGAAGCATTGAGCTGAGATGAATCAAGTCACAGAACTGTGTGCATTAACTATAAAGCATTGCTTTATATCATTGCATTTCATGGTGTTTATTATGCAGCAATGTATAAGTGGAAGAGGGACCACAAGCCATCATTTATTTTATCTATCTAAATCCTTATTTCTTCATCTGTAAACTAAAGGTCATAGCAAAGCCTATTTTCAAAAGAGGTTATGAGTTTAATGAAATAATTTTGTAAGGCAGTTAGTGCCATACCTCAAGTAGAAATATGTATTAGAGATTATGTATTCCAAGCTTTAAAATGAACGATTACAAGATTCTGAGTGTAAGATGTTTAGTTAATAAGATATACATTTTGTCACACATTCAGTAGAGACTAAGCAGCTTTGTGATTAAATTGCTGACTTTTTTCTGTATTGACTCATATAAACAATGGCATCAGGATAGGTAAAAGAAGATAAAGGAAGACGGATATCTCAGAACAGATCACATAAATTTCAGCTACAAGTTGTTTGGAATCTGCCATCACTAAGTGTGTGTGTGTGTGTGTGTGTGTGTGTGTGTGTGTGTGTGTGTGTGTGTGTATGTGTTTATTTAAGGCTATTTTTATTTTGGAATTTTATGGAAACAAGAGTGGAGGAGGGCTTGGTATTTTTCTAAGTATAATCATCAGAAGTTTGCTCCCTCATTTATTCTTTCCACTATGAAAAAACAGAAGCTTGATTATAGCAACAACATATACATCTAAAATGATATTTATGTATTTAGTTTTTGTGAACACACTTGCTAATTGCTTGTAAAGTGCCTCTGCAACATATCTTTGAGGTTTTTCAGCTGACATTCTGTCAGCTCTTTGTCAAATGAGAGGGCAAGAGAAATCAGGCACCCTGTAGTCAGCCAAAGACAATGCTATTTAGCAAGCCATACTGTCTATAAGTCAAGATTCATTTGTTTTTCTCTCCCAGTGAATCTGTCTTACATTTTAATGACTTGCTGGAATCCCAGAGCAGAGTAGTATCCTAGGTAATCAGCCAGAAGGCTGACAAGAGCATCAGTTGAAGGTGTTAGGGGACTTTGTCACAGTTAATTCACTTTTGCTAAATCCTCAAAGTGCTAATTTACCCAGAGGGATTTTTCCTTCCTCATTTAC
This sequence comes from Acomys minous, assembly GCF_964271855.1. NCBI lineage: Eukaryota > Metazoa > Chordata > Mammalia > Rodentia > Muridae > Acomys > Acomys minous. The sequence goes on along the minus strand of NC_140488.1, from coordinate 86,497,246 downwards.
ATGAGACACATAAAAAGGAAAACATCTTTTTTTCAAATCCTCCACAGTTGTGACCATTTGGTACTATTTCATACCCAGAATGTGCTGAGGGTAACATTTGCCTCCTAAGTAAAGCCACATAAGAATTGCTAAAGGGACGGTGGAGTAAAACTTTTTAAAGCTTATTTTCTTCCTCATGTGAATGGAGATAAATCCTTACATAGATCCTTACTCTTTTCCTGGAAAAAAAAGAGCAGAATAGTACAAAACCTCTTTATTGTAAGATATTTTCTTTTCTCTGAAAGTAACCAGATTGCTCATGGCAAAATTATAGAGCAGTGACAACAGTTATTTAGTTCTGAATAACATGGCACTGCAAAGCACTATGAACTCAATGCCAGATAGAATGGAGTCACTGTCAATGGCTATGTGTCACCTTTGACAGACACCAAAAGCACTCACTGCAATGAAGGCATTGTTTAGGCTTAACCTCAAAGCATCATCCCACTGCTGAAATCTGTTCTTTTCCACATATGACCTTGTTGATAAAGTTAGTTTTTCTTATTTTCAAACACAAATAAAATATCTTCATGTAAAAACTTGAGAGCCAGATTGTGTTTTCATTCTTGTGTTTTGTAAAATACCTCTTACATGTTCAGTATTATGTAAAAATATATAAAAATATTATTACTGAGAAAAGGAGAGATTGTGTTAGCCTCGTGGTGGTGTTTGATTATTTATTTTAGAGACAACAAAGGAATTATACAGGTGCTGACTATGTGCAAGCATCAGTTTTATATTGTAAATTAGATGCTGAATCAAGAAGTATTCAGGGAAGTCATCCCAAATGTATTTAATTATAAAATAACCCTCAGAGATTTTCTTACCGTTTTTGTTTATTGATTTACTATATTTTGCATTCCCACCAATACTGTTTATGTAGTTACTGGCCCCAAATCTACCATTAATGAGAATGGGGAATTTTTCTCAATCATGAAGCCAATATATATTGATTGTTGATATCGGACTCCGATATCAGAGAAATGTTATAGGAAGTTATGAAAGAAAGGAAGAAGGAAGGAAAGAAGGAAATGTTTGGAATATTTTTCAATTCACCTAAGGTACAGCAGAAAAAAATCACCATTGAGATCATCTAACACACACACACACACACACACACACACACACACACACACACATTCATGGATATACATTGATAGCACATTCATGATAGTGCACACACAGAGACACAAACATCCATGTATTGGAAAAACAAATTCTAGTTGGATGCTACCAAGGAGCATTTTTTGTGGGCATAAAATTAAGGAAATCTTTGGACTAATGGAAGGGATTAAGGATGGACCACTACAAGACTACATGATACAAGGCACTTTCCTCAACATAATAAAGGCTATATACACCGAGCCAATAGCCAAAATCAAAGTAAATGGTGAGATACTCAAGGAAATTCCTCTAAAATCGGGAACAAGGCAAGGCTGCCCACTCTCTCCATATCTCTTCAATATAGTACTCGAAGTTCTAGCCAGAGCAATAAGACAACAAAAGGAGATCAAGGGTATCCAAATGGGAAAGGAGGAAGTCAAATTATCCCTATTTGCAGATGATATGATAGTGTACATAAGTGAATCTCAAAATTCCACCAGAGAACTCCTGCAGCTGATAAAAAACTTCAGCAAATTGACTGGATACAGACTCAAAAAAGTCTGCAGCCTTCCTATACACAAATGACAAGCTTGCAGAGGAAGAAATTAGGAAAACCACACCCTTCACATTAGCCACAAGCAATATAAAATATTTAGGAGTTACTCTAACTAAGCAAGTGAAGGACTTGTTTGAAAAAATTCATAACTGAAGAAGGAGATTGAAGATGACATGAGAAGATGGAATGATCTTCCTTGCTCATGGATCAGGAGAATTAACACAGTAAAAATGGCCATCCTACCAAAAGCAATCTACAGATTCAATGCATTTCCTATCAAAATACCTACACAATTTTTTAAAGACATTGAAAGTTCAATTCTGAAATTCATATAGAAAAACAAAAAACCCAGAATAGCTAAAACAATCTTGTACAATAAAAGGTGCTCCAGAGGAATCTCCATACCTGATCTCAAACTGTACTATAAAGCAATAGTAATAAAAACAGCGTGGTACTGGCACAGCAACAGGCTGGTTGATCAATGGAATCGAATCAAAGACCCAGATATGAATCCACATACATATGGTCACTTGATTTTTGACAAAGAAGCCAAATCCATTCGATGGAAAAAGGATAGCATCTTCAACAAATGGTGCTGGTCTAACTGGATGTCTATGTGTTAAAAAATGCAACTGGACTCATATTTGACACCTTGCACAAAACTCAAATCCAAGTGGATTAAAGACCTCAACATAAAAGCAGAGACACTAAGTCACTTAGAAGAAAAAGTGGGGAAGAGCCTGGAACATATTGGCACAGGAGACAACTTCCTGAACAGAACGCCAACAGCCCAGGCCTTCATGTTAACAATTAATAAATGGGACCTCATGAGGCTGAGAAGCTTCTGTAAGGCAGGAGACACTGTCAACAGAACAAAGCGACAGCCTACAGACTGGGAAAAGATCTTCACCAACCCTACATCTGACAAAGGTCTAATATCAAAAATATATAAAGAACTCAAGAAAGTAAACACCACCAAACCAAATAACCCAATGGAGAAATGGGGCTTGGAAATAAACAGAGAATTCTCAACACAGGAATATCAAATGGCTGAGAAACACTTAAAGAAATGCTCAACCTCCTTAGTCATCAGGGAAATGCAAATCAAAACAACTCTGAAATTCCATCTTACACCCATCAGAATGGCTAAGATCAAAAACTCAAGGGACACCACATGCTGGCGAGGATGTGGAGAGAGGGGAACACTCCTTCATTGCTGGTGGGAATGCAAACTAGTACAACCACTTTGGAAATCTATCTGGCGCTTTCTCAGAAAAATGGGAATAGGGCTTCCTCAAGACCCAGCTATTCCACTCCTAGGAATATACCCAGAAGATGCTCCAGCACACAACAAGAAACTTTGCTCAACCATATTCATAGCAGCCTTATTCATAATAGCCAGAACATGGAAACAGCCTAAATGTCCATCAGTAGAAGAATGGATAAAGAAACTGTGGCACATTTACACTATGGAATACTACTCAGCTGTTAAAAACAAGGAATTCCCGAAATTTGTGGATAAATGGATTGAGCTAGAAATGATCATAATGAGTGAGTTAACCCAGAAGCAGAAAGACTCAAATGGTATATACTCACTTATATCTGCATACTAGCCCAAGGGGCATGTCCCATGAAAGTCTTCACTAACCAGGAAACTGGGACAGAGGGGAGGACATCCTATTGGGACTCTAGATGAGAGAAGCATGGGAGAATGGCAAAGTAGAAGGATGCAGAGGGTCCTAGAAACCTACAAGTAGAACATTATGATAGGCAGATTTGGGCCCAGGGGTCCTGCTCAAACTAAGGCACCAGCCAAGGACAATATAGGCGGTAAACTTTAAACCCCTACCCAGATCTAGCCAATGGTCAGAACATTCTCCACACTTGAGTCTAGAGTGGGATATGACTTTCTTACTCTGGTGCCTCATATTTGGCCATGTTCCCTGGAGGGGGAGACCTGGTGGCACTCAGAGGAAGGATAGCAGGTTACCAAGAAGAGACTTGATACCCTATGAGCATATACAGGGGGAGGTAATCCCCCTCAGGAACAGTCATAGGGGAAAGGAATAAGGGGAAAATGGGAGGGAGGGGAAGAATGGGAGGATACAAGGGATGGGATATCCATTGAGATATAACAAGAATAAATTAATTAAAAAAAGAAAAATATAATAAGACTATTAGAGACATCGAGTCATTTCAGTTAGAGTCAATTCAAATGAAAGAAGGTAGTGTTGAGCAGCTATCTAGTTTCAAATGTAATTTTGTGTTCTTTGAGCTGGCAAGATCATCAAAATCTAGAAAACAAGGGGTGTAATGTCCAAGGCCAGTGACTTTTTCTTAAAAGTGTAAGAGATAGAAAGATTCTGCTTTATCTCACATATTTCAATTAACTTGAAACATCTTTTCTGCCTTCAATAAAATCATAGCAATTAAATGTATCTACTACATACAGAAATTGATTTACACTCTTAATAATGATTTCCATCAAAATTCTTAATTAATTTTCAGGAGACATACAATATACATATAGCCTGAGCAGGTTTTAGTAATTTTGTTTATTTTCCTAACATAGAGTTTTTCAGTTGTAGCATCATGTCAGCACCAAAACATTTTAAATTGTGGAGAATTGGGGACTTTTGAATTTAAGGATGCAACTTACATATCAAGTTCTATTTGGACAAGAAGCAGAAGCCCAAAGAGCTAATAGAATGTATTCTTTGGTGAGCTCTTAATACTTGGGAGTGTCAAGATTTGACCTAGGTGTATCTCTAGAGTCTAAATAATTAAATATCACATGGATGGCCTTACAGCCTGCTACCCTACACTTATTTCTTTAAATGGGTAGATTAGCATGTGTAGCAAACATATGAGATACAACTAATACTCTTTGCTAGGCTGAGCAATATTCCAGCCAGAGTTCAAGAATGGATATCTTCCTTAATTGCTCTTCAACTGATTTTTGGTTGTTATTAAAGTAGTATTTTTTCTCTTTTCTTTTAAAATATTTTTATACTTTGAAAGTTTTATAATTTGTACAATGTATATTGATCTTAACTACTTAGTACTACTTCTTCCTTGAGACAGAATTTCTCACTGAACCTAGAGTTAAATGATTCAGCTAGACTGGCTGCCTGATTATCCAAATCTAGAAATCTTCCTTTCTCTGTTTTCCTAGTACTGGAGCATAGGTAGCCTCTCTGGGCTTACATCCCTAAAGAAAACTGATTTTTCCATCTTCCAGCAGCAATCAAGTGCCAATAGCTCATTAAATAGCATGGAGTCTCATGAGGCATTCCTCAGTCCATGCAGGGATTTTAGTTTGCTTGATTTTGTCAAGGTCTTACATATATAGTCACAGATACTGTAAGTTCATGTGTAAAAGGGTGATGCCATGTCTGGAAAATATTGCTTACCGTAGATGTTCATTACCTTTGGTTTTACAATCTTCCTGCCTTTTTTTTTTTGCAATGACCCCTGTGTCTTAGGTAAGGGACTATGAATCATAGATGCCCCATTTATGACTGGTTTTTCCTATGTGGATGATGGTGGTGATTCAATATCAGGTCCTCTTTCTTATTCAAAAAACACTTTGTGGAATAGGCCATTTCCTTACACTTAATTTCTCCTGATTCATGTGGCATATGTAGGGATAGAGATTTCTTAGGGGATGCAAAGTGAGTAACCCTCAAGCATCTGACAGAGAAAGAATTTGAGAAAAGATATAATAAAGAGGATCTGGAAGTACATGGTCCTGTATTTGATTTGTCACCCTTATCCAAACTCCAGCAAAGATGTTATTCAAGTATACAACTATCTTAATATTAATTTCTAATATTGCCACATTATATTATTTGAAATATCAACATAAAGACAACAAAGTTCATTTCTCCCCTTACTTCCCATTTGTTGATAATTATCAAAAAGCATAAATAATCTGATTTAGAATTAGATTACTTTTTAAAAAAACTGGTAAACATTAATCTTGACATTAATTGCATTGCTCTTTATTTTCCTTTGTTCCATCTGCCAAAGATGAGTACTAGATTAACTCATTCACAAGACAAAATGTAAAGTTACATGCAAAGCTTTTGCAAAGCACAGTTCACTTTATCAGTGGGGATAATTTTCAATAAGCCTAATATGTGCTTGAACCTTCAAGGAGTATCAAATGCCATCATATTTCTTATGTCACCAAGCCTTTGTTGAAGTTTAATATAAAAATTATGATAGTAAGTAATTAGCAGAAATTACTTATGAGAGACTTTATTGACATTACATACACTGTTTCTTTTATTATTACTTTATTGACATTACATACACTGTTTCTTTTATTATTAGCCTCAGAAATTTCATTTTAAGACAGCACATTACAACTTCATTTTGTCAATTACAAATTGCTGACATCCGTTTTCTCTTTGTTATATGGGACTGTTTTTTTAGGTAAAACAAAACTTCCTTGAAAAGTGCACTATGATAGTATAGTAAACTATAGAGGTATTGAGAAACTGACTAATGGATGGTTTTGTATATAGTTATAGAATATAGATTTACTGAACAAAAGAATCACACACTTCCTGGGCAGTGAAGAGCCTGAAAAAACACAATTTCATCACATTGTTGAGAATGGCATACAGCTTAAAATTTACAAATCATGGATTTGTGGAATTTTCCTTTTAATCTTTTCAGATTCAAGTTGACAAAAAGTAACTGACACTAGCCTTAGTGTTCTGGTTTGTTTCTTGTCAATGTGACACAAGCTAGAGAGACTTCTGTAATATGGAGAGTCCATTGAGATAAAATAGCCTTGTAGGCAAGTTTCCAGGGTGTTATCATTATTCATGATTGATGTAGAAAGGCCAAGCTTACTATATAGGTGGTGATACCCCTGGACATGTAATGTTGAGTTGTATAAAAAGAAACTCAGAAAGCCTCAAGCTTCCTGACCTGCTTGAGTTCCTGCCTTGGTTTCTCTAAGTGATGGATTGTGATTGGGGCATTTGAGGTAAAACAAAACAAATAAATGGACAAAGCCAAAACAAAACAAAAATGAACAAACACAAAATCCTTTCTTCTTCCACATTGGTTTTGGTCAGTGTTTTATTACAGCAATAAAATGTGAACTAATATAAAAAACAAAATTATGAATAAAGGATCATTACTGTTATTTAAAAAAAATTTAAGGATGGGGAAGTGTACTGCCCTGTAGCCACAGTGAAAACAATAAGATCTTTGGTCTTTCCAGTCTGATGAAACACTTTAAAATAAATGTTCTATCCATAAAGTTATATACCCTTTATATACCCAGTAACAAAAGACACAGCTACGATTCAAACATTAGGTGTACAATAGTAGCAAAGTTATAATGTGATTTGAAATACCATCGCAACATTCAACTATACCATGGGCTCACTGTGTGACTTTGCATAAAGATTGAGTAATGGATGCCCAAACTTGTAGCTTGGGAACATTACACAAATAGTGGCAGCAATGAGTCTTTAGAAAGTAAATTCTGAGTATGGAGTGTAATAATGTTTTATATTCCTTGAGTATACTTTGCAAAATTGGTTATCTGGCTGCAAGTGAGCCTAAAACTTTTATGTGCTTTCCTGTCATCCTCACAGAGATAACTATAATCAGAGCATCTTACTCATCAAAGATCTCATCAATGACACTGACCATCAAAGCTGTAGACAAGAAAGTTGCTGGAGCTGGCAAAGTCACCAAGTCTGCCCAGAAAGCTTGAAAGGCTAAATGAATATTATCCCTGACACCTGTCACCCAGACTTATATCAGTGATGTAACAATGGTCTCAGGACTGTTAGTCTCAATTGGCTATTTAAGTATCATAGTGAAAGACTATTTAACAATAACAGTGCATTGTAAAACTTTCAGAAGGAAAGGAGAATGTTTTGTGCACCTTTGTATCTGTGTGTGTTTGTGTCTGTGTATGTGTGTGTGTATGCATATGCATATGTATGTGTGTGCATGTGTGTGTGTGCGTGTGCGCAAGTGTGTGTGGAAGTTTTAAGTTATTAGTTTCAGTATCAGTACTTTTTAGTGGAAACAATTTTCCCAAAAATCTGTCACAGAATGTTGATACAATTTAAAACAAGTTTAATGAAAAAAAAAAAAAAGAAAGAAAGAAAGACAACTTACTGACATATTCTTTCACTTGTTATGTATCATAAACTCTAAAGATTTGTAATGTTAGCAGATATATTTATTACATACACAAATGTTCTAATTTGGAAACACAGCTTAAGAAACTTATTAACAGCAATTGCATACAAATTTGCTGTAAATTTTACTCATTTTGCATTTTTAACTCATGGACTCGATGTTGCACATTTATTGATCTTCATGGTTGTACATGTGCCCCAGACATTGCTGCTAATGGCTCCTAGCTGTCCCTGATTAAGTGTACCTACTTCCAAATGACCACGTGACAGCATGGGGTTAGACATGAGTCGAAAAAGCCTCATACCTCAAATTTATCATTCAATTCATGCTGCAGGGGTCTCTATGTGTATCACGCTGAAGCCAGCCTCCAGCTGAGAACACATTTAGCTATTCTCTCCTACTCTCTCCTTCTCTCTTCCATCTGAGTGTCCTCCCTCTATTAATTAACACCACAAGTTCTGCCTCTAATCAATCTCCACCATGACAGTTTTACACATTGCTTTGATCAGCATTCACATGGGGAGAAGAATATAGAGAAACAAACGTGAATTTGATGAACATAAAAATTGCAGGCAAAGGACTCAAAAAGTCAAATTGCTAGGTACATGTTTACTAAATGTTTCAGCATTTGTTAACCAGATAAGTTTCTGGGGCTCATCTTTCCTCACTGACTCAGAGATTCCAAAAAGGGGCACTGGGAAGCTGAAATACGAACAGTTGAAGGCTAGAGTGTGAGTTCAGCACCATGCCTCACACTGTCTCTGTTGCACTACTCAACTATGCCTCTGTAGCTACAAAATTGCCAGAAAAAAATGGATACACAAATAATTATGGCTGTGTTCCAATACTATTGTGTTTATAAATATCAGTGCCTGCATTTTGCTCTAAGGATTTAGTTTGCAAAGCCTTAAAGTAGAGTACGGGGACATAAAAGTGGTTTATTGCTCTATAATGATTTGGCTATAGAGTTTTGTATTATCCTTTCTTCAGAAGAATGTTTGAATAATGTAGAAAGGCAAAAGATCTGAGAAGTGGAGACACATTTTCATTTATCTAACCACATTCCTAGTCTCTGAATGTCACTGGCTTTGCCATGTGGTACATTTAAAACACACATTTCAGAGGATAGGTGGTTTCTGGAGGCCAAATCTGCCGTTATTTAATACAGATTCATAAAATTGTCAAAAGTTATTTCCTCAGGATGCAATTTACCTACTATAAAGACAGATGTGGGTCCATTTAAGTACTGTATTTCTGTACATGTGCATGTATATGTGTATAAATGTTTGTATGTGTGTGTGGTGTGGATCCCTGGTACTTTATATAGAATATAGAAATTATAGATTTTGGTAACATTTATTCTGAGTAGGTGTCTTAGTCACTGTTCTATTGCTATGAGGAGATGTAGTGACCAAAGCAACTCTCATTAGAGAAAGCTTACAGATTCAGAAGGTTAGTGCATTATCATCATGGATGGCATCATTCATGCTGCTTGATCAGTAGGTGAGAGCCACATCGTGATCTGCAGGCCAAGAGAGCAACACTGGGCCTGGTGGGAGTTTTCAAACCTCCAAACCCACCTTAGTGATATACTTCCACCAACAAGGCCATACCCCTTATTCCTTCTAATACTCATCAAATAGTGCCATTCCCTGAAGACTAAGCATTCAAACATATACGACTATGGAGGCCTTTCTTAATCAAACCACCACAGTAGGTATGCAATGACTTATCTTTTATTGGTGTATAATTAACTTTCTGAAGGATAATTAATAATCTTCCCTTTTATTCATTAAGATTACAATTTTTACAAACTATGTGGTATTGTAACTTTGATGAAAAGATTATAGTATTTGGAATAGATTTAGTATAAAATACCCACATTTGCATTCAGATGAATAATCTTTAATTACATTCTCGAATTTTATCACTACATATTCGAACATAGTGAACAGAATTTTGTTCAATCCTAGTAATTCACATTCATCTTTAGACGACCCTGAGAACAGTATAAAATAAATGCTCTGCTCTACAGCCAGACTATTTACCACTAGGTTGTGACTTCCACTACTTGCAACATATTTAATTCATGTAAAAAAGAATAGTGAGAGTTTTCTCATTAAATTGACTTTAGCTTCTGACCTCTGGGCCCGCATATGTTTATTCTGAAGATTGCTGCTTGTTGGCACATTTGTTACCTGCTGCATTGCTCCTCCAAGTCATTTCCACAAGGGCTGGAATGTTTTCAGGTCTGCTTATGGTATACATTTTGAGAAAAATGACAATTTCAGATTTAGCAATTGTGATATCAAAGAAATGTAATACACAAGAGAAAATTCAGTTAAAACTCTTGTTGGGTTCGCTAGAAGCCAGTGTTTATTACTGGGATGATTATAATCAAACTTCTACTGTAACTGATTTATTATATGTATATTGTATTTATCTTTTTTGATCATTTCAACTAACCAGACTTATTTTTTTCCAATATTATGCTTCTCTCACTGGGAAGCCTGCATTGAATGGCTGATCCGTTCCCTAAATATGGACAATTTTGAAGGGATGTTTCATGTCTATGGGTTCATCTGAATGTTTTTCCAACTTCTCCATATGTCCAATTCTGTCTGCCTCATTTCTTCAGTGCTATCCCTAAGAAGATGTCTTCAGTAAATTTCAAGGCCACAGAGTTGTATTTCAGAGTCTTCCTCACATGAAATTCAACTTATATTTCAAAGTGCGGATGAAAGATTTCCTAGCCTGAAAATCTCAGCACTATTATCATGCTGCTGTAATTGCATATTTAGTTTTATACTCTTGACTAAAGGATTTGAATTGCTTGAGAAATAGATTGGTAATTATCTTTCATATACCACCTGCAGCATTCAACCTCATTCAATACTAATTGTTGAATAAGTTGAACTAAAGACATTTGATCTCAGAGATCCACAGATGAAAGCTCTGTGTTCCCATTAGCAGGGTCTGAGATGGTAACATTATTCCTATGTTTTCCTGGAACCAGGATCTTAAGATTAGAAGACTGTAAAAGGTAAGATAGCATAGAAAAATGCTGAGTCAGAATCTCTGCTCTTAGCAGCTCTGGAATGTGAATGTAACCAACCAATCAAACAAATAAACAAATAAACAAAGGGTTTTATCCAGTGGTATACAGAGTAACAACATTAGCATTACTCTGAGAATTGTTAGAAATGCATTTTAATTCAAAGTTAATTCACTAACTAAACAGAAGGTTAGGATATGAGGCCAGCTATCTGTTTCAGTAAGTATTCTATGAGACTCAGATGTGCAGGTGAAAGCTAGCATTTAGTCCAGGACAATCCTCAAGAGCAGACTGACCATTTGTGATGGCCATAGCTGTAAAATGCAACCCAATATTACTAGCAGGAGACAACTGCATGAATTTGAAAGCTAGCAACATTTGAATGATATATCAATAGTAACCTGTAGAGTAGACAATAGAAGGTTCTTTCTAATAGTCAACAAAAGATGTTCACACAACTCCTGTAGATTGAATATGCCAACATGTGTGAGGAAAGTCACATCAGATTGGCTGGAAACAGAATAAACTGATACCTTTTTTGGCAGATCTCTGAGGAAACAGCAAGACTAGACATTCTGGCAATATAATTTCCTACATGAAAAAAATGACTAGAGAGCACAGCTGTATATGCGAGCAGAGCTTGAAACTAAGTGAATACAACTGAAAGTCCTTGTCACAACTGTGAAGACAAGATGAATTCTTGGAATAAACTCATGACAGGAGAAGAGAACGAGCAACCAGAAGTGAGTCAATGACAGACTTCCCTGTCCAGACATACAGCTTTTCTCATTCTTCCTCATAGTAAACACGAATAACCCTCGACTTTGAAGCCAAAGATTTAAAAATGCCTTTTAAAAGCTTAAGCAATTAAAGATAGAGAGGAAAAATCAGAATGCCCAGAAGATCATGGTCTATCGTCACCCAAACCATTATATTAAAGTGTTATAGAAAATGTTTTAGAGCAGAGAACTATATAGGAAACGTAGGAAACATGCTTCCACAAATGGACTCTTCTAGCTCTGTTATGGGATCTCCAAGCTACTTTTCTGTAATTTAGGTCCAAAGTGATAAACTGTTACAATAAGATAATTTGCTGCTCAGTTTATATTAAAATAAGATTGAATTGCCTGTGATGTTTAGCTCCCTCAACTTGCACAAGCTTGTATGGCTTGACAAGCCTTTTGAATAAAACAGGAGGACAGGAGGTTAAGAAGCAATTTGTTAAAATGTGCAGTCCTGATTGTCATTCTTCTAGACAGCAGAAAAAAAGAGAATAATACATAAATACTTAAGGAAAGCAGTGAGAGAATGTTTTGTAACTGCAATGCAGAATATGTCCTCAATATAGTCCCTATTACATATTAAGTTTTTTTTTTTTTTAAGCAAGCCTAGCTGATTAAGCAGCGATGGCAGACACATAGCTGCTGCTATCTAGCACTCCACGGGCTCAGCATATATTTACTAACTGGCCTGTAATTACTTTTTTGGAACATTACCCAACACTGTTTTAGAGGAAGAAAGGATTCATTCTCTGTGAGACAGAATAAACAAGCCTTGTTTCTGGCAGGCAGCTACGCCCAGCTTTGTTCTTTGAAATGATATATGTAAACGTTGAAAAACATTATCTCAATATGATTTTTCAACACTGGAGTTTCAACACTATTTTAAGAGTTCTCTGGGGGCTCTTCACCTCATAAGTTAATCAATAAATCTTGCGACTATTAGAAATTATGGTATCTGCAACCTTTATTTCCAGTGTTGTGCTTTGACCATGAGAAGCTTTTCAAATCATATCTAAACAAATCATGTCTAAGCTCTTCTTCACCCAGCAGTTTACTCCACTTGTTTGAATATGAACATGAATTACAGTCATCTATAGGCTTGATAAAAGTGCAACACATGTTACTTTATCTCACCAAGTTTCTGGTTCAAAGATGTAGAGTGGAATCCTGGAAATTGCATTCTAAAAGTGCCTTGGTGATGCTGATAATTCAAATTTCGGTAAATTTTGGGATCCCTGTCCTAAATTCAGCTCTTTGCTTCTATTTAACCATGAGTCAGATCACTTTCTCTATTATGTTAGAAATTAAGAAATTAAAAATATAAACAAAACTACTGAACTTATTATAAAAATGAATGGAGTCTTGTCTTTCTTGTCTGTATCTTCTGGTCATTTACCCTACTGCGTAGAGATGCGTAGATTTGTATATATTCAAAACTATATTATACACCTTAATAATTACTGCAACTTTCTTACAAAGTTTGTATATGGTATGCACAAGAAATTCTGTGATGAAATCCATTACTTGATAGGCAAACATATAAAGCTTTAAAAATGTTGATATAGGTATGGATAAGTGGCTCAATAGATAAGGACACTTGCTGCATTTGCAGAGGAGGTGCGTTCAGTTCTTAGCACCCATGTCAACTGGCTCACAATTGCCTGTAAATGTCACTCAAAAGGATCAATGCCCTTTTCGGGCCTCTGTGGGCATATACATGAACACAATGGGTATATAAACAGTCTGGAATTCACACATATAAAAGTAAAAATAAAAATATTTAAGAAGTTCATATGAACTAAATTATTATAAGAGGCATTTTATTTTCAAATTTTTATCTCTCATTGTGTGTATTGGGGGCAGGGTGCTACAGCATGATGTGGCAGTCAAAGAACAACTTGCTGCCAATTAGTTTCCTTTCAGCCATCCACACACCCAACAAAATGTTTTCTATGTTGATTAAAATCCAAAATCATACTACTAAGGTTGGTGATATTTAAAAGTAAATGAATCTCAACAATTAGCACACTGTAGATACTTTATAAATACTGTCAGAGATAATCTGGTTCAGTCTTCTCAGCTCAGAAAGCTCCTCTACTAATCACAGTAGAGATGTTCTCATGTTTAAATAACTTTAGTGTCAATAATTAGTTTGAAATGAAATTTGCCCATTAATCGCCCCTCCTTATGAAGTATATTAATTTAGTTACATATAACAACCACTTAAGTGTTTGGTTTTGTTTGTCCATTGCCCTACCATTCTGTTGTCAGTGCTTATCTTTGACACTAGTCTCATGATAGGGTTTTCACATCTTTCATCAACCTAGAAGCTTATATCAGAATACAGTTTGATTTATTAATATCACACTTTAAACTGTGATTCTCATGTTTTAATACAATATACCAATAGATTCTGAAAGAAACACTCTTGTTTTAAAATTAAAATATATAGGCTAAGTATTCATTAAATACTTAACCCAATCACATGTATATGGCTACTGTCAACTAATTCATCACAATAACAACATAATTTTTTGCTTCTATGGAATAGAGCTTTTAGAAGAACAGTAAGAAGAATTTTATATTTGTACCTAATAATTAACTCCTTTCATGATAAGTCTCCATTTTAATCTGTTAAAATATTATTTATCTATTTTCTAGTCTAAAAATATTTCTTGTCTGTCTTAATATATTATATATGATGTTATCTCTTAAGAGTTTTATTTTTTTGTATTTTATATTTTTGTTTGTTTGTTTTTCAAGTCAGGATTTCTTTTTGTAACCCTGGCTGTCCCAGACTCACTTTGTAGAACAGGGTGGCCTCAAAATCACATCAATCTGCCTGCCTCTGCCTCCTAAATGCTGGGATTAAAGGTGTGCACCACCATGGCCTGCTGAGTTGTATTTTCTTTAAAAATCTTTCATTAAAATTGTATATTCATGTCTGTATCACTTATATTTTTACATTTATTAATGTGAATATTTTCTTATCTCAACTTAGTTTTCAGGTAATACACTGATGAAAACATAGCAAGAAAAGGTGCTTTTTTTTACTCATTTGTTAAACTGTGAATATTATATCTCTGAAAAGTGATGGAAATGATCAACTTAAAAGAATACAAAAGGAAAACAGACATTATATTTTAAGTTACTTTTTTGTAACATCAAAAAATAAAACATTAAAAGAAAAATTTCTCATAAAAGTAGTAACAAAAAATGATGTTCAAAATGTTTGTATTCAGTAGTCTCTAGAATGACAAAAAGAAAAGGAAAACATCAAGCTGTGTATAATGGCACACACTCTTTAATCTCAGCACTCAGGAGGAAGGGGCAAGCCAGGTTCTATGAGTTCAAGACAAACTTGATCTACATAGTTTCTAGGCCAGTCAGAGTATGCGACCTTGTCTCACACACACACACAAAAGAAGAAGAAGAAGAAGAAGAAGAAGAAGAAGAAGAAGAAGAAGAAGAAGAAGAAGAAGAAGAAGAAGAAGAAGAAGAAGAAGAAGAAGAAGAATCAGTAGAAGCAGGGCTTTGGAAATATGGCTTAGTGGTTAGAAGCTATGGCTGTTCTTTTAGAGGATCCACGTTAGTTTCCTATCGGAAGCTCACAACAGACTATCACTCTGATTCCAGGAGAACCAATTCCCTCTGCTGGCCTCTGTGGGCACTGCAGACACATGTTACACATTGAATTATTCAGGGAAACACACACATAAAATAAAAATTTTAATTATTAAAAAATATCTTTGGTGGTCCATGCCATTAATCCCAGAACTTGGGAGGCAGAAGCAGGTGGATCACTGTGGCTTTGATGACAGCCTCCTCTGCAAAGTGAGTCCAGGACAGCCAGGGCTACAGAGAAAAACCCTGTCTCAAAAATTTTTTCCATATAGTATATTTTGATAATATTTTTTTCTTCTCCAATTTCCTTCAGAGTTTCACTACTTCCTTATTCACCCATTTTCTTGCTTTTATAAGAAAAGAAAACAGAAAAAACAACAACAAAGAAAAATATACACTAAATATAAATTAATAGATTCAACCAATCAAATGCCAAAATAAAAAAAAAAGCACAAACAACTTCTTGTTCTTTGTGGATTCTATACACATTGTGCAGACACATAAATGCAAGAAACACATACACACACACACACACACACACACACACACACACACACACACAGACAGAGTAACAGGCCTCTAAAACTCTTTATTGAATTACCGTTTTTCCCTAAAACAAAAATAATTATCTCACACTTCATTCAATGCTACCAGCATAGTATATAACAAATAATTGCTGAAATGCTATTTATATCCCTCATTAATTTAAGGCAGCAGTAGATAAATGAAAAGCCATGGTTGACTAAATCTTGTAGAAATAATTAAACATAACAATAGTTTTCCTAATGTTGAAAAATAGCAATTACTTTAAATAATTATAAGATCTTAACTTTTACGCTGGGAAAAGAAGGAGAATAATAATTAAATGATTCTCAAAGAACCTCCAAATTTCATTAAGCACCTTCCTCAGGTTAAAAATAACTCAACATCCCTGAAAATCTTATCATTTATGTAATTATTTCATAATTATCATTTCAATTTACCCTACAACCAGTCCTAAAAGGTAGTGATGGAAGAATTATCTCTAATTTATTCAATAGGAAACTCAAATCTTATAAACTGAATAAAAGCGCATCTAAACCTTTTGGAAAATATAAAAGACTGTCAGAAAAGCTTAAATAATATATGTATACACATACATACACACAGAGAATGAGAAGACTGTGGTTTATAAAAGTGCAATGATCCTCCATTTCAATCTTTAAATTCAACTTAAATATAAAGAAATTAACTTCAATATTTTTCCCTAGATATATATGAATGGATCCTAAGATTCACATTCAACATCAAGGATTAAAACTAGTTCATAATGCTACAAGACTAAAAAGACCAAGCTTTATTATAAATTTCCCACAATTATCTGTTAATTAGGCTAGTATGTTATGCATATGGTTATAGAAAGATCAATAAAATGCAATCACCAACCTAGGATAAGATCAATCCTTATATCAAATTTAACTGAAGAAATCAATGCAAAATTAAAGGATGAGAAGAGATTATTCAGCAAATACTTCTGAGCCAATTAGCCATACATATGAACCCCAATTCTCTGTTGGTAGGAATACAAACCAGTGTGGTCATTATGGGAATCATTGTGGACAATTCTCAAAAAAACTAAAATAAATAAATAAATTAAAATCTACCATATGATTTATTTATACCACTCTTTGGCATATGCTTCATGGACTTGACTTGATACCCTGCTCCACAGATCCTTGCTCATCCATGTTCGTTGATCCTCTGTTCATAATAGTTATAAAATGCTAAGAAACGGAATATCCTTCAACCAATGAACTGATAAGAAAATTGTGGCTCATATACACTGTGGGATACTAGTCTGCTGTAAAGAAAACTAAAATCAAGAACTTTGCAGGTAAACAGATGGGATTAGAAAAGGTAATATTAAGTGAGGTAATCAAAAGCTATAAAGACAAATATCACATGTTCTATCTCATTAGAGCTACTGACTCCAAATCTTCAGATGTGAGTACATAGTAGAAACCCAGAAATTAAAACAGGATGATTGTAAAGATTAGGGGACTGGATAACAAATAATAAGGAAATAATAGGGTACCAGTGATCTGGTCAGAGAAAAAGGAGTGGTACTTTAGAAAGGGGGAAGTAGGTAAACATAGAAGGATAAAACGTAGAAGGATATTTTTAAGGATATTTTTAAAAACCTATAAGAATTCATAATATTAACTATATGTTTACAAAACCCCTTTAATACATATAATTCTGTATATAAGTATACACATGTAGTTTTAATTAAATTTTGACATCTGGGCTGATTAACACAAAAACCCAATGCCAGACGTGAGAATGCTTCTTTTGATTTATTTGCCAGAGCTGTCCAAGAGACTCTCATAACAATATAGCCTATTGGTATTGCCCTTGGTTGGTTCCCATAGCTGAAGACACCATGCACTTCAGAGACAGAGATTAGAGACCCCTAAAATGGAACAAATCTGAAAACCTCCTTCCTAATTACCAGCTTTCATCATAGCAAAAGGCATCTTGCAAGATTCCGAAGGAAGGAGGCCACTAACACTTCTACCCAGCTATGATGCCTATGAACCACATCAACAACCAGTATGGCATGGTAACCCTAAGGGTTCAATAGTGGCAAACATTCCTTGGGGGTAACCAACAGCTCTCTAGTTGGGCTCAAGATATGCTCAACAAGAAAGGATTTATGTCTGATACCGGAAACTTAGCCAACTACTCAGGGCTAGTGAAGTCATAGATTTTAGAGGAGAATCTACAACCACTAATTTACTAAAGTAGCCTAATTCCTAACAGCAATCTACACATTTGTTCTTATACTTACAGGTAAGTAGAGTCTTCTCCCCTTATCAAGAAAACTGCTCTTTGCAACAGACAGTCCATTATAGAAAATCACAACCAATCAAAGTACAGAGTTGTGAAGCCCAGTCTAAATGGATACATCTACACTATAACCACCTCACCTAAGTCTCAAGGCACATTGTGGAAGATTGAGTAGAAAGATTGTAATAAGTAGAGGAACATAGGGCTCCCTGTGAGATTTTGCCTCGCAGAAATGTCAGAAACTGTAGTCATAAAGTCTTACTAATATCATTAGCTGCACAAGGACAACAATAGATATACCAAAGTGCACCGAGAAAAGTCCACAAAGCCTCAATCCTATGCAATGAATGAACTACAGGCAATTGAGGACTGCTGAGAGTGGGAGAAACAGTCTTCCCTAGGAAAGAGCACACCGCGTATCTATCTAGTATTAAATGGTCATCCCTGAAAACATACATATAAGTAACATTATTTAGACTGAGCAGGTTATACTTAAGAATGTATATGTGCATGCATATATGTGTGAAATGAAAAGAGGCCACAAATGAGAAAAAGAGCAAGGTGAAAAAGGTGAGGCAATTTGATAGAAGGAAAGACAAGGGAGAAACATTATAATTATAGTATAATATCAAATATAAAATACTGTTCCTTCAGACTAGACAGAAAAATACGCCTTACTGGAAAGTCTTAATGTGAAAGAAAATAAAAAGCTATTTCAAAACATATATAAGTAGATTTATAAGGATGCATTTCTTAAATTAAAAAGATAGCAGAGATGAAAAGCCAGTTGAATTTTATAATAATAACATTAACACTAACTTCCACCCCCAAATAAACAACTGATTCCAGTGGAAAAAGCAAAGGGTGGAATAAGGTATGTATTCAAGCACTGTAACAGCCAGTGACATCAGCAAACATATATTCATATTTTCAATTCAACTTACTTGGAGTTCTGTTCTTTACTATCTGTAGAAGTACAGGCCAATAAGAAAAAAAAATAAAGATGAAAATGAAGATAAAGGAATGTGAACAGAAATGGTGTGGTGGTGTGAATGAGACCTGTGTGTTCGACATATTCTAAAATGGATTCACTATTGTGATAGAAAGATATAAATTTTTTTTATTTTCTCAGATAATAGGATAAGAGCCTTACCCAAACTTACTAATATATGGCTTGAGCTAAGCTCATAAAATTTCTGTCTCTGTTCTATCTATCCCTAGGCCTAGCTAGGCCTGAAATCATCTAGCCTCCATATAATCTAATCTTTTGCAAGCCTGGAAGGCTTCAACTTCCAGCCTCCTTCTGCTAGCCCTAGAATATTATCAGCCTCCAAGATTTATTGCTGAATGAACTCACCCTTTCTACTTCTTTCTGAACTATGGCTCATTGGTTCAACTCAGCTGTTCTGGCTGAAACTCCTTTTCTGGCTGTCTGATTCATTCTGACTTTTGACTGAATTGCTCTGCTTGGAAATGCTGCCTCTGAACTTCATGAAGTGAACTGCACTGACTGCAAAACCTGAACGGAACTGATTGGAACTGCAAACACAAAACTGCATTCAACTGAATTACACTGAACTTAACTCCATTCGGTCTCCCTGCACTGCTCTTAAGTACCGTCTCTTTCTTGTCTGTTCTCATAAAAGCTGGGCATAATCTATCTCTGACTCATTCTGTCAAATCTTTCTCTGATTCATCAGTTTGACTACCCCTCAATTAGACAACACTTTCAAACATGCATTCTTCCTTTTATAAACTAATATTATTTTCACAATTTGGGATTAAAAGTCTGTACCAAAGACTTGCCTATATTCTAGCCAGAGGCATAAAAGGTGTATCTATATTCCAGCCAGATTGATTAAAGATGTGTATAGTCTAGTTTAATCAAACAAACCTAGGTCTTTGAATGTGCTCTCTTGCCAGAGTAGCCATGTTGTTGGACTAAAATTTCTCTATAAAATAATTTTGAAAAATTAATAATTTAATACGCTTTCTAATTAAAGTTTGTAAACTTTACTCATTTACTCCATGAAGTGATTATGACTAAAAATTCTGTTATTTTCCATAGATATATTTCAGAATAAGGTGTATTATCTAATATGAGTCCACAAACATATTTTCTGAGGTATTTTAAGTGAATACCTTTTAAGTGGTAACTTTATATAATCACAAATTTGGGGACATATCCTTTCCTTACACATATATGTGAGTTGTTTTATTTCTTTTCAACATAAACTTGTCAAAAATTATAATCTGACAAAAAGGAAAAATGCATTTCAATAAAATATCTGTTGATGTTTTAAAGTAAAAGGCTTATAAATAACTTTTCATTTTTTAAGATTGTAACTTTTCTTGACACCTATATTTTCCATGCCCATTGGTTATACAAGACAAATAAGCAGGAGATTAATTATATTAAGGAAAGCACTTAATATCACAAGAAGAAAGTGAAGAAAGTAAGTTTAAATATAAAGTTTTAGATTGAAATTTAAAATAGTAATTCAAACTCCATTTGTAAAAATAAGTAAATTATGATGGAAAATAGTAGGTTATACACATGCACAAATATTACAGAGTTCTGCAATTTCTTGATAAGTTTAAGCTCAAAATGTTATGTTATATGTAACTTGATATTATAATCTTACTATACTCTGGTGATAGAAATGAAAATTATGTGATGTGCATTTTATATTCAATAGGTAAGGAAAACAAGTCTTTTTTGACTTTTAATATATTTTATTAATTTATTCATATTACATCACAATTGTTATCCCATCCCTTGTATCCTCCCATTCCTCTTTCCCTCCCATTTTCCCCTTACTCCCTTCCCCTATGACTGTGACTTAGGCGGACCTCTTCCCCCTGTATATGCTCATAGGGTATCAAGTTTCTTCTTGGTAGCCTGCTATCCTTCCTCTGAGTGCCACCAGGCCTCCCCATCCAGGGGACATGGTCAAATATGGGGCACCAGAGTTTGTGTGAAAGTGAGACGCCACTCTTAACTCAACTGTGAAGAATGTCCTGTCCATTGGGTGGATATGGGTAGGGTTTCGAAGTTTACCACATATATTGCTTTTGGCTGGTGCCATAGTTTGCGAAGGACCCCTGTGCCCAGATATACCCATCATAATGTTCTTCTTGTAGGTTTCTACGACCCTCTGGATAAAGAAACTGTGGTACATTTACACTATGGAATACTACTCAGCTATTAGAAACAAGGGATTCCCGAATTTGTGGACAAATTGATTGAATCAGAAATGATCAAATGAGTGAGTAAACCCAGAAGCAGAAAGAATCAAATGGTATATACTCACTTATATCTGGACAGTAGCCCAAGGGGCATGTCCCATGAAAGTCTTCACTTATCAGGAAAGTGGGACAGAGGGGAGGACATCCTATTGGGACTCTAGGTGAGAGAAGCATGGGAGAATGGGGAAAACAAGTCTTCATCTTAAGACAATTATAATTACTTGGCTTTATTTCCTTTTTTATTAAAAATTGAAAATAAGAGTTTCTTCTCAGATTTATGGTTGTGAGCCTAGCCTTTAATGGCTGAGACATCTTTCCAGCCCTATGGAATACTACTCAGCTATTAAAAACAAGAATTTCCCGAAATTTGTGGATAAATGGATTGAGCTAGAAATGATCATAATGAGTGAGTTAACCCAGAAGCAGAAAGACTCAAATGGTATATACTCACTTATATCTGCATACTAGCCCAAGGGGCATGTCCCACGAAAGCCTTCACTTACCAGGAAACTGGGACAGAGGGGAGGACATCCTATGGGGACTCTAGATGAGAGAAACATGGGAGAATGGCAAAGTAGAAGGATCCAGAGGGTCCTAGAAACCTACAAGTAGAACATTATGATAGGCAGATTTGGGCTCAGGAGTCCCACTCAAACTAAGGCACCAGCCAAGGACAATACAGGAGGTAAACTTTAAATCCCTACCCAGATCTAGCCAATGGACAGAACATTCTCCACAGTTGAGTGGAGAGTGGAGTATGACTTTCACACGTACTCTGGTGCCTCATATTTGACCATGTCCATTGGAGGGGGAGACCTGGTGGCACTCAGAGTAAGGATAGCAGGTTACCAAGAAGAGACTTGATACCCTATGAACATATAGAGGAGGAGGTAATCCCCCTCAGGAACAGTCATAGGGGAGGGGAATAAGGGGAAAATGGGAGGGAGGGAAGAATGGGAGGATACAAGGGATGGGATAACCTTTGAGATGTAACAAGAATAAATTAATTTTAAAAAAAGTTTCTTCTCTTCTTATAATAAAGTAAGAAAGATACGCAGTAATCAAGTTTATGAAAAGAGCACAAAGGTAAATACAAAATAGTGAGGAGAAGTTTGTTTAATACTGGTGTGATAACAAGAAGTATATCTTTTAATTTGTTCTACCATACTGCGTAAACAAAAGATTGACTCTAAAGAATATTCTTTTCTGGATTTTTTAGTGAAATCATTCTTTCAATTTAAACTGGTATATATGTAGCCAGTAGTAAGGAATCTGTTTAAAGCTATTTTAAAAATCAATAACATTTAGTCTACTTGAAAAGGTCAGACTAATCAAACATAAGAAAAAGTCTTGATTAGGGAGTAAGTTACTTTTTGCTGAGAACAGAAAGTTAAGAAATAATTTGCTGTGAAAAGATTCATGAACTTAAAATCCAATATTTCTGGCTGAATTTTCTAAAAGGAATAGAAACTTTCAAGTAAAACCTTGAAGTTTTGTTTGTAAAAACTTGAACAGTCTTTATAATAATATTATTGAAATTCAAGATTTATTCTCCATTTTGACTATAAAGCAAAATCAGTCAACAAATGATTATCTTTTAAAAATATTCAGAAATAAAATAACTGCATAATAGACTTTCATGCAAGGAGATACTTAAGACCACATGGAATCTTTTCATGAGTCATGCAATATTATTTATCATTAAGGCAACCATTTCAATGTGAGTGAGAATAATAAAACAAAATAAGTGCAAAATAAATTGGAAAATCAATTGAGAAATCATTAAATTAAAATAAATATATGCCCTGTAACTGAAAACTCTAGTTGCCTCAGGGAAAAAAGACTAGTTACATAGCTGGACTTCAAAAGTATAATTTTCATTGTATATAATTTTATAAGGTTTGAACTGTATTCCTTAAAATGTCCTTACCTATTAAAATATGAGTTTTAAGAAGCCATATGATATAGAAAGATATAAATACTATGATTCAATATACACAAATATTTCCCTTTATTCCCCAAACTTAAAACTGTTCATCTACTTTATAACAGTCACTTTTACTTATCAAGGTAAGAATGCAGGACAGTAGGCTCAATGGTGATAGAGTAACAGTAGCCCAATATAGAGAAAGTGTTTCTGTGGACTCTTCAGCCACTAATGGGGAATCTGCATCATATCTCCTTTCCTCAAGCCTCAAGAACTATGTTGGAGGAAGGAGTGAAAATATTGTAAGAGTTCTGGGAAGCTGATATAAAAGTGTGTCTTCTGGTAAGACTGCTGAACTTATGAACTCCCAGCATTTTCTACTTGCACAAACTAGACAGCATTTCAGCTTGGAGGGTGGAGGAGCCCCCTACCTTAGCTTAAGAGCTAGTGATAGTTGATTGCTGTTCAGAGAGCAAGACTCAATTTTTCCTTAAGGGTAATCACCATCAGTCAGCTGTGTTCCAGTGGATGACCCTCCACCTGGGAATTTATAGGCAGCACAAATTGAAATGTGTGGACTATGAAAAAATAAATAAAAATTGGGGGAAATTGGAGGTGGATCCAAAGTCGATTTCAGATTCTGAGGAGTTAGAGAGAAAAGTGGAGGTAAATATTATCAAAATTCATTGTATTGCACACATAAAATTCTTGAAGCATTCATAAATATATATAAAAACATAGGACTATAGTATGACTGGAAATATTACAACAATTAAAGAAATATCTTTAGAAGTAGAACCATAATGTTAAGAATTTTCAGCTCATAACATGTTTTTCTTCCTCTTCACTGGTTACTTGGGTACTTTGCTAGGCACTAGGAAAGCACAGTGAGAAATGTAAGCATTTGTTTATGCAATTCTGAAGTTTCAAGTCAAGTGAGGAAGACAGATATCAAATACATAACTCTAGACTCACATGAGATTGTAATTATAATTGAGAGGAGCAGAACATTCTAAAACAGGAATAATCTAGAAATAACCAAGAGCATGTCTGAACAATTTATTTGGGGAAAGTGGATTTATGGAAAACCATGCATGGAGCTTAGTAAAAATGGAGGGAAGTAGACAAAGTAGAGATTAAAGGAGACAAGTTATACAATACTTCATGCTCATTATCCAGAATTTGGACTTTTAGTCAAGAATAGTGGTAATAAATGCCTCTACTCCAGGAACTTGGGAAGCAGAGACAGAAGGATCTCTATGAAGTTGAGGTGAGGTCTCATAACGAGTTTTAGTCCAGCCAGGTCTACATAGTGAGGCACTGTCTCAAAAATGCAATGGAAAGCCATGGAAAACATTTGAAAAGGATGATGCCATGGACCATGTTAAATTATATAAAGGTTAATTTTCCCGGTCATGGCCAAAGTAATTAGAGAGGGCAAGTGTGGATGTGTAATAACAATTAAAAACACACTTCACCATTCTTAATGTGATGCTGACAATAGCTAATGTGTCCATTACAGCTGTGAAAGAGATCAGTGGACAAATTTGGAATATATTGAGGAAGTACTGCCAATAGAACTCAGCAATTCATTAGATGTAATGGGTCAAATGTGCATCCTGTTCTATTGGTTTCAGAATTGGTAATTATAGGGAGGACTTGAAAATCCCTTTATTTAACCATCGAGATTATATTCAGAGCATTAAATCAATTTTAGGTTACACACCCCCTCTCTCTCCCTCTCTCTCTCTAAAAAATATTTTCTAAAGAAAAAATTAAAATGCTAATAGGCAAATATTGATGCCTTGTTCTTTTATCCTTAGTTATTTGTATAGTTCAATGTACATAAGGATACACACTACAAATAATTAAACCTTTGACACTGTATTTATTTATTTTTTAATAAATAATCATGCTATTTATAGCTTGGTGGCCAGTTGGAACTGTTTAGTCTGTACGTTAAAGACAGGCCTAACAACTTTCTGAACAGAACACCAACAGCCCAAGCCTTAACGTCAATAATTAATAAATGGGACCTCATGAGGCTGAGAAGCTTCTGTAAAGCAGGTGACACTGTCAAGAGAACAAAGCGACTGCCTACAGACTGTGAAAAGATCTTCACCAAACCTTCATCTGACAAAGATCTAATATCCACAATATATAATGAACTCAAGAAATTAAACACCACCAAACCAAATAACCCAATAGAGAAATGGGGCTCAGAACTAAACAAAGAATTCTCAACAGAGGAATATCAAATGGCTGAGAAACACTTAAAGAAATGCTCAACCTCCTTAGTCATCAGAGAAATGCAAATCAAAACGACACTGAGATTGCATCTTACACCCATCAGAATGGCTAAGATCAATAATTCAAGTGACACCACATGTTGGCGAGGGTGTGGAGAAAGAGGAACACTCCTTCATTGCTGGTGGGAATGCTAACTAGTACAACCACTTTGGAAATCTATCTGGCGCTTTCTCAGAAAAATGGGAATAGGGCTTCCGCAAGACTCAGCTATTCCACTCCTTGGAATATACCCAGAAGATGCACTACCACATAACAGGGACATATGCTCAACCATGTTCATAGCTGCCTTATTAATAATAGCCAGAACATGGAAACAACCTATGTGTCCCTCAGTAGAAGAATGGATAAAGAAACTGTGGTACATCTACACTATGGAATACTACTCAGCTATTAAAAACAAGGAATTTCCAAAATTTGTGGACAAATGGATTGAACTAGAAATTGTCATAATGAGTGAGTTAATCCAGAAGCAAAAAGAGCTAAATGGTATATACTCACTTATATCGAGACACTAGTCCAAGGTGTACGTCCCCATGAAAAACTGTACCTACCAGGAAAGTGGGTCAGAGGGGAGGACACCCTATTGAGACTTTAGGTGTGAGAAGCCTGGGAGAATGAGGAAATAGAAGGATTCAGTGGGTCCTGGAAAACTACAGGTGTGTCTGGGCCCTGGGGTCCTCCACAAACTATGGCGACAGTTTGCCATAGGCAGTAAACTTCGAACCCCTAACCAGACTAGCCATTGGACAGGACATTATCCACCATTAAGTGGAGAAGGAGACACAAACTCTGGTGCCCCATATTTGACCATGTCCCTTGGATGGAGACGCCTGGTGGCACTCAGAGGAAGGATAATAGGTCACCAAGGAGAGACTCGATAGCCTATGAGCATATACAGGGGGAGGAGCTCCCCCTCAGTCACAGACATAGGGGAGGGGAGTACGGGGGCAAGCGGGAGGAAGGGAAGAATGGGAGGATACAAGGGATGGGCTAACAACTGAGATGTAATATGAATAAATTAACAAAAAATTTAAAAAAAAGAAAAAAAAAGACAGGCCTAACAATTTACCATTGTGACCTGGTAGATGCTTGTTCCTTATTCCCTTAAGAGCCTCTGATTTAGCTGCACAATGATAAATGTACAGGTAATTAAATATTTCAATTTTATGTTATTATATGACAAAAACCTTTAGCAATACCCAAAATAGCAGAAGCTTTGGAACAGGGTTTCATTAGCACCTCTCTTTAAGTCTTTAGAAATCATCATCTGAAATATTAAATAATTTAAGTTTCATTTTGTGTTTTAATCTCAAAAACTCTAATGTAATTCTGGTTCTATATACAAGTTAGTGAACTGAAAATATGCATGAAAGATTTACCACTTCCTCCTCCATGCTGAATATAAAAGGCTGTTGCTATAATTCTATCTTCCAAAGATGGAGGGTCAGGGTGCAGGAAATGAAAGTCATGACATAGAAAAGTTCCTGAAGAACTATTCTGTTGCTTCTTCTTCAAAGAAATCCATGCTGATTAACTAAGTCAAGTGGCACCAATTTTAACCAGAACACCAAAATTGTCATCTCAGTTCTTCTAGGTAAGCCAACTTGTACATATTATCACCTTTCTCGTTATGTGCATTTGCTGTTGAAATTTGGTTTATACAACATATAAGACTATCTTACTGTGTTAGTATGGATAACAGATGAACACTTTCTAAACCACAGTTCTGGAGCATAGCTTTAGATAGAAGACACTGCTGCAGCAATTCATGTTCTTTAAGACACTGGATTTGGGATAAAGTGGCCTGATACTGTGCTAAACTTGTGCTTTTTAGCTGTATGACCATACTTCAGTTCTCTTCTTGAGAGTTTACTAGACTTATAGAGGCAAGGGTTTGTCACTCTCAGTGGTTGAGATCTTTTTTGTTTTGTAAAAGACATTGTAAAATACCAGAGGATTATGTTTGGTTAGCACAACTCAGCAGGCAGAGGCAGGGATGCTAATTATCCTTTTGTTTGATGCATCCTCTTACAACCAAAAGTCATTAGGCCAAAATGTCAATAATTAAAAGTTTTAAAAATTGTCATCTATGACCTCTGTTGACTTTAGAAATTGTATAATTCTTAAAGGAAGACACCCAATAAGTTATTCGAAGTAATACAAGATATTCTTACATTTGATAAAATAAATTTTGTTTGTATTTTAAAAATAAATATTAGCACCTACCATGAAACTTTCTTTGTAAACAGTGATTATGATTTAGCAATAACAGAGAACTGCCATCACACTGGCCTGAGAATGTATCAGTAGTGCAATATTTAATTACTAATTGATACAGGATATCCTAGCTCACTATGGACAGTGCCACCTCTGGGAAGGTAGTACTGGTTTATTTAACAAAAAGTAGATGACTGTAAGCTTTTTGTAGTCAGTCAGCCTTGTTCCTTCACTATGCTGCCTCTAGATTCAGGCCTTGAGCTTCTGTACCACCCTCCTTTATGATGGACTGTAACCTACAATGTTAAATATACCCTTTGCTACCCAAGTTGTATTTGTCCATGGTGTTTATCACACCAACAGAAAGCTAATGCTGTAAATCAAACATCTAGAGTTGGACTTATATGTACAAATAAGTGTAACAGTGGAAAACCTGTCCATGACTCAAGCTTCTCTTCTTTAAAACGTAATAGATAATCAACCTTGTGTTTTATGTTGATCAATTAAAAAAAGGTTCACAGTACATAAGGCTGCCACAGAAGCAGCACTAAGTCTGTATTAGTTATCACCATAGTTAGACCTATGGGTGAATTTTCATTAATTTTATTTCAGAGGATTTATTTACACTACCCACTCAGATTTATTGCTGTTCATAGGTTTTTGCTGATAACACTTTTTGTTATGGTGTATAATCTTCCACCTGGATAAATTATGCTCACCTTTGAGTCTCAAAGTCAGCGGTCCTTAAAGGAGCCCTGTCCACTCTTGAAACACAGATATAACCATTCCATTCACAATATACTTTAGACATTTCTATCCACACCCACCTATAATAGTCTGACATTTGGTCCCATCAAAATTCCTATCTTGAAATCTTAATGCCAAAAGCTGTAGTATGAAGATGGGGGTCTTTGAGAAGTGACTGGGCCATGTGGATAAAGCTGTCATGAAAACAAGTATTGTCTACATAAAAGAGGCACAGAAGAGAACAAACTTCTTTGCGAGAGCATATCAACAAAGGGCAGATACTGCATTAGAAATTGGGCTGTTGTAAGATTGCTATATTGGCCAGTGCTTTAATATAGGACTTACCAACATCCAGAACTATAAGAAATAAACTATTGATATTTGCAAGCCACAATAATTATTATAATTAATTATATACTTTTGAATGGACTAAGATATCATGTTACATTATTATTCATATTGCATAAGCACATGCACAAATGGACTCAGACATTAGCCTTTGCATCTCACATGACATGCTGCTCTGAATGATATCTGTATGTATGTCACATGCACACTGAACCCTCTATAAATCTGTAAACTAGATCAAAACTAGGAAATCTCTTACTCCAGCAATAAAGAATAAAATTGAATTTGCAAGCTGAAATTAAATCTTTATAAATGGATGAGAATTTGAAGAGAAGAAAAGTCCCTTGTTTGACAGGATAAAATGATTGATTAAAAGCAGATCTCAGCAAGATCTATTTATAACCAGTTCCAGGGTACTCTTGTTTCAAGTGTATAGAAAATGCCTGGATTCCAAAGAATTAACACAATGGATTCTATTTTCATTCTCTTATTCATAGTATATTAAAATTTTAAACAAAAATAACAGCTGTTTATAATATATGGTGTATGAGTTTTCTTCCTACAAAGACAAAGCATTCTAGATGGTGGGTTTTACATATGAATAGTGCTGATTGCCAAATCTTACATTACATTAATAAGCTTAATCTCATTCTAGGCAGTTAAGCTAAAATGATTAAAAGAAAAATTAGTGTTAACTAAATAAGAGTTATCAACAATAATTCCGATACAACAATCATGTTTGAATTCATCCACCACATACAAAATAAAGGAAAAAAGTAATTTTTATACTTCCATGGTATGGGTATTCTAAAAAAATTATCAGTGATAAGATTTATGAGAATGACTGCAATTATTCATAGGGTAATTAAAATGACTGTCACTCTGTATTAGCTATTTTTGTGTGGCTATTATAAAATACTATGGCTAAAGGCAACTTAAGGAAGAAATCATTTATTTTAGCCTATGATTCCAGAAGAAGAGTTCCCTAATGGCTAGGAAAGCATGGCAGTAGGCAACAGGAACAGGAAGCTGAGAGACCAAATGCAAATAGAAAACAAAGAGAGTGAAATAAAAGTGAGTCAACGCTATACACTCTGAAAGTCCATTCCTTGGGCCACACTTCTTCAAGAAAGGCCATACCATTTCCTCAAACATTGTTTCCAATACAATGTTTCCTGTGAGTGACACTTTTCATTAAATACACCACACACACACACACACACACACACACACACACACACACACAGACACACACACACACATACACACACACACATTATCCATAGCAGGTCAAAAAAGGTAAGCATAACAGGATTCCACTTAATTATCAAAAGCATATTGTTATGTGCCTAAGATAGATTTAACAGAAATACAAAGATTTATTTCTCTTCCCAAATATATGGA
The DNA here is from genome assembly GCF_964271855.1 of Acomys minous. Classification (NCBI taxonomy): domain Eukaryota; kingdom Metazoa; phylum Chordata; class Mammalia; order Rodentia; family Muridae; genus Acomys; species Acomys minous. Next base: position 86,466,875 of record NC_140488.1, on the reverse strand, counting down.
CATATAAATGAAAAGATTGTAATTCATAAATCTCTAATGACAAGAAAATAAGGCAGGAAAAACAAAACCAATTTATTATAGCTGGAAATTATTATATAGCAACTCACTTAAAAGATATCAGTGGGGACCCTAACTTTTAATGTTTGTATGTATGTACAGTGCATGAAACTGGAAAAATGACCACAAAGAGGAAAAAGGTGTTGAAGAAGGAGGTTGTAATAGGACCCATGTGAAATGAAAGAGAAATGCTTTTAAGGATGGAAGGATACAGCACAAGAGATAGGGGAGAAAGTGAGATGGAGAATCAGCAGGAATAATCTTGTTTGAAATGTCATAACTAAACATAATATTTTATATGCTAAATAACAGCTCGTAAATGCTAAGAAACCTAATAAAAACCAGATAAACAAAACCCCATCTGAACCTTGACCTCTCAAAAATTGAAGCAAAGAACTAACATGATTATTAGAGTAGAAGTCTTCTGAGACTCAGGAATTAATGACAGCAGTTATTGATAGAGGGCCGAATGGAAGTAGAGAGGAAGCTGGAGGAATCAAATGCTTAATAATCAGGTGGATATTTTAAAGACATTGAAAGGTCAATTCTCAACTTTATATAGAAAACCAAATAACCCAGAATAGCTAAAACAATCTTATACAATAAAAGATCCTCAGGAGGAATCTCCATACCTGATCTCAAGCTGTACTATAGAGCAATAGTAATTAAAACAGCATAGTAGTGGCACAGCAATAGGCTGGTTGATCAATGGAATCGAATTGAAGACCCAGATATGAATCCACACACATATAGACACCTACTTTTTGACAAAGAAGCCAAATCTATTCAATGGAAAAAGGGTAGCATCTTCAACAAATGGTGCTGGTGTAACTGGATTTCTACATGTAGAAAAATGCAATTGGACCCATACTTGTCACCATGCACAAAACTCAAGTCCAAATGGATTAAAGACCTCAATATAAAACCAGAGACACTAAATCAGTTAGAAAAAAAAGTGGGGAAGAGCCTGGAACACATTGGCACAGGAGACAACTTCCTGAACAGAACACCAACAGCCCAGGCTTTAAGGTCAACAATTAATAAATGGAACCTCATGAGGCTGAGAAGCTTCTATAAGGCAGGAGACACTGTCAAAAGAACAAAGCGACATCCTACAGACTGGGAAATAATATTCACCAACCCTGCATCTGACAAAGGTCTAATATCCAAACTTTATAAAGAACTCAAGAAATTAAATGCCACCAAACCAAATAACCCAATTGAGAAATGGGGCTCAGAATTAAACAGAGAATTCTCAACAGAGGAATATCAAATGGCTGAGACACACTTAAAGAAATGCTCAACATCTCTAGTCATCAGAGAAATGCAAATCAAAACAACTCTGAGATTCCATCTTACCCCCATCAGAATGGCTAAAATCAAACATTCAAGTGACAACACATGCTGGCGAGGATGTGGAGAGAGAGGAACACTCCTTCATTGCTGGTGGGAATGCAAACTAGTACAGCTACTTTGGAAATCTATCTGGTGCTATCTCAGAAAACTGGGAATAGGGCTTCCTCAAGACCCAGCTATTCCACTCCTTGGAATATACCCAGAAGATGCTCCAGCACACAACAAGAAAATTTGCTCAACCATGTTCATAGCAGCCTTATTCATAATCGCCAGAACATGGAAACAGCCTAAGTGCCCCTCAATAGAAGAATGGAAAAAGAAACTGTGGTACATTTACATTATGGAATACTACTCAGCTATTAAAAACAAGGAATTCCCAAAATTTGTGGACAAATGGATTGAACTAGAAATGATCATAATGAGTGAGCTAACCTAGTAGCAGAAAGACTCAAATGGTATATACTCACTTATAACTGGACACTAGCCCAAGGGACAGGTCCCATGAAAGTCTGCACCTACCAGGAAACTGGTATAGAGGTGAGGACATCCTATTGAGACTCTAGGTGAGAAAAATATAGGGGATAGGGAAGTAGGTGGATCCAGAGGGTCCTAGAAACCTACAAGAGGAACATTATGATGGGTAGATCTGAGCCCAGGGGTTCTGCTTGATCTAAGGCACCAACCAAGGACAAAACGTGCAGTCATCATCAAACCCCTACCCAGATCTAGCCAAGGGACAGAACATTCTCCACGGTTAAGTGGAGACTGGGGACTGACTCTCACAGGATCTCTGGTGCCCCATATTTGGCCATGTCCCTTTGTTGGGGAGGCCCAATGGCACTCGGAGGAAGGATAGCGGACTACCAAGAAGAGACTTGATACCCTAGCACCATATTCAGGGGGAGGAGGTCCCCCACAGCCACAGTCATAGGGAAGGGGGATTGGGGTGAAAGTGGGAGGGAGGGAGGAATGGGAGGATGCATGGGATGGGATAGAAAATGAGATGTAATAGGAATTATTTTTAATTTTCAATAAAAATGTGTTATTAAAAAATAAAAAAAATAATCAGGTGGATAATTGTTTTCCTCTCTAATCTGGTGGAGACTCTTATTTTCTGTATAGGCTAAATGAGACTGTAATAAAAGACATTTGTTGAAGTTGACAAAACATTTTAATGATATATGTACAACTCTCTATATTTCTTAGGTACAGTCCAGAAGAACACGACAGGAGTATTCTTTGTGACTCTGATCAAAGCAAGACCAAAGACAGCCAAAGTACATACAGTACAGGTTTTCCCAAACTAACCAGAAAAAAAAAGCTATGAAGCATATAGAAAATATAGAATGAAAAGCTGCCAAGCACCATTTAAAATATTTTACAGTTAATGTTGAGCAATACAGGGCAACTAATTTGACCATTTTCCCTGGAGGGGGAGACCTGGTGGCACTCAGAGGAAGGACAGCAGGTTACCAAGAAGAGACTTGATCCCCTATGAGCATATAAAGGGGGAGGTAATCCCCCTCAGGAACAGTCATATGGGAGGGGAATAAGGGGAAAATGGGAGGGAGGTAAGAATGGGAGGATACAAGGGATGGGATAACCATTGAGATGTAACAAGAATAAATTTTTTGGACCTTTTTAAAATTTTATTTTATTAATTTATTATTTTTTTCTTCTTTATTAATTTATTCTTGTTACATCTCAATGGTTATCCCATCCCTTGTATCCTCCCATTCTTCCCTCCCTCCAATTTCCCCCTTATTCCCCTCCCGTATGAGGTAATCCCTCTCAGGAACAAGAATAAATTAATAAAAAATGAAGTATTGCTAAAATAAACTAAAATAAAATAAAATAAAGAACAACCAAAATAATGTGAAAAACCTTGAGTATGAGACAGACTTAAATATACATCCAAACAATAAGGGAATTAGAGGGAAACAATTGTTATAATGAGAAAAAATAAGTTCTCCAAACAAAACAAAATAAAAAATATTAGTAAAAAGACTGGGAGATAAAACTTAGGATATGCTCCCAAAAGTAAAGAAAGAATAAGATGGAAAATTATTAATACCAAATAGCTCAATTTTAATTAGTACCTCTGTAACCATAAGTGATGGATCCAAAATCAGTATATAGGGTAATAGGAAGATAGGAAAAACAGAAGTGTGTAGTAGGGGTGCAAATTGGAAAAAGAATTGTATCTTCATTTATATTAATGGAAATTCATTGTAATAGAATAACAAATCAATTTTAATCAGCAGTAGAAAAACATTTATAGTTCAAGCTAGTTATTTATAGACATAGAAATAAACACTCAATGTTAGCTTCAAGTATTGCTTGTAATTATTTTGGAACATGTTATAAAGGTAGATATGGTAAGTTTATATTTTATGTATGACATCTTTCACAACTTGATTTCAAAGTATATTCATTTATAGTTTTTGTGAACATACTTTTGTGTCATCATCAGCAAATAGAAAACACAAATATAGAATAGCAATGATCACATTGCACTCTCAAATAAAAGAAAATATAATCACATGTTTAGTATTCATTATCAAATATTTTAGTGTGTTATAAACAAAAGTATTATATTTATAGTTTTTCCTAGAAGTAGAATGTGATCAGTCACTATTGTCCTAGATTTCAGTTGTTCTATGATATACAATTTGGAAGTACAGCTCTATGGGAACAATATAGTGAGTTTTAAAGGAAATATAAAATTTAATTAATTACATTTAAGTGGCTAGTATTTCCTGTGAGAAAAGCTATAAGGATTTCATTTAAAGCATTCGTTTAAGAACAGCATATTACATTGGTTAGAGATACTGAATTAGTGTCCTTATGTTTTTTTAAGCTCATTGTGGGTTGGGTAAGAATGTCTATTGCATAAGAATGGAGTCACGAATTAGGATGTCCAGCACAATAAAATTCCAGGCATGAATGCATGCAATTGCAATCACAGTTCTAGGTAGAGCAAGACAGTATGTTTGTTGAGGCTTGCTTTCCATTCAGTGTAGCAGATGAACACCAGTTCCACTGAGAGGCAACAGCTCAAAATAATAAAGTGGAGAACACTAGAAGACAAATGATAAAGGTGACCTTTTCTGATCTCTGCACACATATGGCAAGTTGGTGACTTTACAATTATTTACTTTCTTCCCCATTTATTCATATATTTCAACTGATTCATTAATTCTAAATATGTTGAAGTTGCTAACATTCAACATAACTTACTTTATATCCTTTTATGGAGATAGCTACTGTTACTCTTTAATTTATAAAAACATCAAGCAATCCAAGATTAAAAAATTCCATGCCCATGGGCAAATACAATGCTCTTATTTTTTCAAATTACATTGCATTATATGGTCACTTGATGCCCAAAGTACAAGTATGTTTATAACACTTATGAATGTATATACATTGGAACCCAGTTGTGAAAGATGTCATACATAAAATATAAACTTACCATATCTACCTTTATAACACTTTATGAAATAATTACGAGCAATGCTTGGTGAATGAAATACACCTAAATGATCTGGAAAATAAGAGTTCCTCAAACAGTCAGGAATCAATGTATCATGGTAAGTTAGATGGTGATAAAAAAAAACACAAAAGAACAAATCAAAACATTCTAAGATTTGCATAAAATTACCAAGTACTTATTATAAATATGTACAGTTCTCAATCATCACCAAATATATGTCTATTTTCCAAAATATGATTTGAAAAATGTTTGGCTCAATTAATTTTTACTATTTTTTTACACAGTATCAATTATTTAAAATTTTGGTTATATTATTTGTAGTTACTAAACAGTACCTTCTTTTCCTGGGAAGTTTGAAAAGAAAATAAAATGGGAAAAAAGGCACAGTCTTTTGTAGTAGATTAATATATTAAGTCAAATTTATGAATGAATAGGTTTGAATGTGTGAACTCATCTGTAAAATATTCAGGAGAATGTTAATGAAATTGTAAAATTATGTTTACAAATAAATAAGACAAATTAAGACATTTGGAAGCTTGAAAGATTGTACAATGAAACAATATAATTATATTCTAGCAGAACTTTTAAATGCTTTTGTTTTGGGGGCATAATAGTAAATTTTTAGAAAAAAAATCTGTTAATTATTGGAGAATTAAAAAAGATAATCTGAAAACACTGCAATATACAATAGTTTTAATGAAAGTGGACCCTCAGGCTTATATATTTGGCTACTTGTTTCATAATTGGCTGAACCATTAGGGAAGGATTATAATGTGTTACTTTGTTGGAGGATGTATGTCTCTATGAGTGGGCTTTGAGATTTCAAAAGCCCATGCCATTTCCAAGTCTCTTTCTCTTTCTTTCGCTCTCTCCCTCCTTCTCTTTTTCTCTTTGTCATGCTCCCTCCCATTATGGGTATAGAATGAACCATCAGCCCCCAAAATAAATTCTTTCCTTTAGAAAAGTTCCCTGGACCTTGGTATCTCTTCATGCCATTAGAAAAATAACTAAGACATAACCCAAACCTCATCAATAACCAACTGAAGATAATCCATCCATTGATTACTCAGGGAGGAAGTATAACACATATTTTCTTAAAGAAGAAAATAAAACACTCAGAAATTCATATGATCTATCCTGCTTAATTATCCCAATAATAATTGAGACTGAAAAAGATATTTATCTTTAACACAAACATCAAATATCTGATTTCCTACATTACCTCTTTAAAGGCTTCATTAAAACACACACACACATACACACTCACAGAGAGAGAGAGAGTAAAAACATTCAGTGCCTTGTAACCTGGATGAACTGTATTTATTTATATCAAATGCTGCTACCTTTATATGATGATCTTCTTATCATTGTTACTTTTCTCCCATTCGACCATAATCCAACTGACTTCCTTTTATTTTACCCATCATTTTGACTACCTGTTTATCTATAGAATGGTAGGATTCATGTTTCTAGTTTTTTCTGAAAGCTTATTTCTCCAATATGGCCTTTCCAAATCATAGCGGCTTATTTTTTACTTAGAAAAATTAGCTTTCCTATTGAGTTTCTACTTCCTAACTCTTTTTCTTTTACTTTGCTGTACTGTCTTAAACAAGACTGCCTTACTATCTGGGCTATCCTTCTTTCCTTTTTGTTTTAAAGATAAGTAAGAATACATATAAAAGTATATGAATTAATAATCTGGCTTCTGAAATTTTTATAATAGTATTCCTTTTTTCATCAATCAAGTTGGTTGCATTTTTGCTTTAGCTGGTCTTAAAATTGCCCTATTCCTAAAGCCAACATAACTTTCTCCTTCTGGAACAGGTCCTAATGCTGACCTTGCCAAAGCTCTCTCTCCTTCATCCATGTCTACTTCAATATAAATACTAATCTTTAATTAGGATATGGCTCATATAATATGTTTACCATGATGTCTTACTTGACCTTGTCTTTGAAAAAAATCTGTCTTTTAAACGGACATAGTCAACTTGTTTCACTATGCTTGATAAACAACAAAGTTCAACATTTAAAAATAAAAAAGCTCATTTAATAAGATAAAAATATCCTTTTAAGTACCTTGAAAAACACCTTTTTCCCTATTTTCAGTACTGATGATCAAAGCTACCAATCTAGGCTTTTGTACATTCTTCCATATACTCTTCCTCCCTTTTACAGACTTTCAAAATCATAACTCTGGTACTTGGTCATAAATTCTATAACACTGAACAAACTGACTATGTGTAGAGTTAAAATTTTTATTTCTGTGATCATTAGTGCTATATACCAGGCATGTTCACTGATGGAAAAAGACTAATTATCCTCAGCTCTTGTTAGTTGTCATCTGCCCAGGATCTAGAATCCCTTTACCAATGGGCCTCTAGACTTGCCTGTGGGGATGTATTTTGCTTATATTAATTGAGGAAGGATAACTGCCTCACAGTGTGTGACACTGTTTTCTGGGCAGGATATCCTGCCCTGTGCAAGTATGGAAAAGCAAGCCTAACACTAGCTTGTATGCACTCATCTCTCTATATTCTGGTTATGGATGCCATATAATCAACTGATTCAAGCCCCTGCTTCTTTGACCTCCTCATTTTACTTACCTTCGTTTGTGAGGTAAAATAAGCAATTTCTTCTCAAGTTGCTGTTCTTGGAACCTTTTATGATAGACACGGGAGAATAAGACATCTGTGATGACTTTGGCTGCCAACATATGCACCATTTTTCATTTCCAGATGTAACCACTGAACTACTTAGGAACAGTCTGCCTTTTGTAACACTACCTAACCCGCTTGTGGTAAATACAAAAAGAACAATGTAAAGTTTCCAATGTTTGCCAGAAAGAGCTGGAATTTAACTTTTTTTTTACATCCTTCTTAACTTACAGAGTATATTTTTCCTTATCTTTTTAAAAAATTTTAAGAGGAGTTCTTCAAAAGAAGGCTTTAACATAGTTTGTGCTATGGGTAATTTCTGATAATATTTTCTCCATTTGGCAATTTCACTTGATAACTGGGAAAGCACCCCTGAAGTTAAATAAAAAATCAGGAAATAAAACACACAGGCTACATGTGCTAGGTGTTCTCACTCACACAGGCCCCTCCCCACATGCATGTGTATCCACAGAGAGAAATGAAGAGGGAGGGAAGGAGGGAGGGAAGGACACACACACACACACACACACACACACACAGAGAGAGAGAGAGAGAGAGAGAGAGAGAGAGAGAGAGAAGCAGATAGACAGAAAGAGGCAGAGAGTGGAGGATAGCCCTGATAATTATGAACTCAAGAATGATAAAATAATACGTTTTTGTCGTGTTAAGTCACCAGATATACATGAACTTTCTATAGTAATATTAGGAAAGCCAATATAGATCCCCAAATAACTTTGATAAAAGACTCAAATTTTTGTCAAATTTCCAGTATGTTTGGAGAAGTGATCTTTATGTATTTCCCCCTCATCCTCATTCCTCAATATAGTGCCATAGAAGCTTCTGCTATAAAGGGCTGTCAGAACCTTATTTGGAGTAACAATCTCTGAGTTGTAGAGCATTCCTTCCTTAAAACTAATTGTCTTATTTATATGATAATCCATTTGTGTATGAAAATGCTTTCACACAAAAGCAAACAGTTTCCTAAAACATAATGACTATAAAATTTATTTAAAAAATCAGACCCATCAGATTAGAAGAAATAGATATCAAAATCGATAATGGATAGATAATAGAGATATAGATGATAGATAGATAGATAGATAGATAGATAGATAGATAGATAGATAGATAAATAGATACATACATACATTGATGAATAGAATGATTGATCAGGGCTGGGCCGATGGCTCTGTAGCATTGATGCTTTTACAAGGCAAGCTTTGACGACTGATGTTGTATTCTCATAACTCATTTAATGTTAGACAGGTGTGGTGCTTTGAATGATAAGTGTCCCCCATTGTCTCTAGCATTTGAATGCTTGATCCTCAGTTGGTAAAGTTGTTTGGGGAGTTGTTAGAAGTGTGACCTTACTGAAAGAAGTATAGTTCTGGTTTTGAGAGCTTAGAGACTTGCAGCATTTGATATTGATTATTCCTGTTGCCTGCCTGTGTTTGAAGATGTGAGTTCTCAGTTGTTCGTGCCACCATGACTGATGTTTGTATCACACTTCTCCTCCATGATGGTGATGGAGTCTCATTCTTCTGAAACTGCAAATCCCATATTTACTCTTTTTTCTATAAGTTCTATTGGTCATGGGGTTTTATCATAGCAATAGAAAAGTTACTAATACACCAGGTATGCTGCCTGTTTGTAATTCCAATGCTTTAGAGATGGAAGCAAGTTGGCTAGCAATACCAACTGAATCAGTGAGTTCCAGGCTCAGGGAGGCAAAGTGGACAGAGATCCAGCAAGACGAAACATCAACCTCTAGCCAAAATACACAGACAGACAGACACACACACAGGTATGCATACTTGTGCTGAAATATTAAACATGTATGTGTACACCACATATACAAATACGCAAAAAGATGCCTCTGTGTGTGTGTGTGTGTGTGTGTGTGTGTGTATGTGTGTGTAAATTTTCTGCTTATAGATTTTAAGGATACCCAAATGTCAAAAAGCATTGATTCTTAGCCTCCCTTAGGGATCCAATCAATTACAATTTAGAGAAACAAGGAAATTAAGTGCATATATTTTGTCCATATTCTCTAGTAATTTATTGTGATAATTCCTCATATTTGGAGGCAAATGCCTTCATGCTACTGACAAGCATGCCACTGACAGGCTCATTCAGTTAGGGGTGTTACCACTACCAATGGTTTGAGTTTGCATACCACAATACCAAGAACCCCTTTATTTGGAGGAAACTAGTGAGATTAATTAATGTAAATAATTAAAATAAATACATGTACCATTTCAAAAGCTTACTGTCAAACTGAATACAAAATTGTATTTTGTTCTTAAAGACTGGATTGATTATTATTCCAAAGAACTTCAAGAATTATGGTTTAATATCATACTTAAAAGACTATTCTTACAGCGCATAATGATGTCAGTTTCCATTTTTATTGTAACATTATATTACTATTATATGAAAACAAACATTTTGAATATATTGGTCACTGACATTTGATTTGCAAATATCAACCATTATTTTTACTTTTTTCAGTTCTAGAAATGGACCCTAGGGCCCAACACATGTCAGGAAACATTATCCTATTGAGCTACATCTTCTGCTCATGCTTCCATCCACATTTTTATAATTGGTGGATTTTTCCTGATACAATGAAGCCTTGCATCTAGTAAATGTCATGGCATACGAAAAATTGCAAATTACTTTCTTAGGTTAATGCAGCATACATTTACATAACAAAGCACTTCTATTTCTATGTAAAGCTTATCAAGGTATTCACTGTGAAAGTATATTTACAAACAATGAATAAGGTATACTCTAAATGTCATGAAATATCAAAATGGTACTTATCAGTTACCATTATTTTGACGACATTGTTACAGGTTTTCTAAATGGATAATTTACTAATTTTTAACACAGTTTTTACGTTTAGATGCTCAAACAATCATTAGCTGGCTTTAAATTACTTATCTATATATAGTGAGATAATTATATTCAGAAAGAAATTGTGCATCCTAAATTAACAAAGGCCATCTTTGTGTGTAGGGAATTAATAGTCACAGTAAATTGACAAGTCAATTATTAGTTTTATTTTGTCTATTTTAAGCAAGAAAATGAGAGCACTTGCTTTGTGCTTGCTGCGTAAGAAGGGATTATAACTAGCTGCTTTTTAAGGACTAAAAACTCTGATGAGCTAACTGACTCTTCTATCAGCTTTTCTCACATTAACTTTTGCAGCTCACAAGACATTCTGTTCATGAACATTCTAAGTACTTCCATTTTCTTAAGTGCCTTGAAAAGAAATTTCATGCTTCAAGATCAGTATAAGAAGAAAAGTGTCTGTTAAAATGTACTTGAGAGATCAGAAGTACAAAAAAATTGCAATGAGAAAATTGGAGGCAAAGATGAACAGAAGTAGATCCAAGAGACATGTAACTGATAGTAGGGGTGGGAGCATGAAAAATCTGAGAAACTTTTGATCTAAATGCATGTGTTCCCTTATCATTTTCACTTCAATACCTTGTCACCAAAGTAGAAGTTTTAGGAGGTGGACCCATTGAAAAGTGACGACATCACAAGGGCTCCACCTTTGTAAACAGGTTGAATTTCTTTATAATCAAGGTTCCAGAGTGCAGCAGTGAGATTATTAACACACGAAGACACAGGAAGAGAGCAGTATTACTTGATTAAGCAGGCTGCCATCACCATGCCTGAAATGTACTTGTGCCTTGATCTTAGGCTTTCTAATATTCAGAATGATGAAACCTGAATTTCTATTGTTTATGATTTACCCTATATAAGATACTTTGTTTTAGCAGCTCAAACTGATTAAGATAGGAATGTTTAAAGTCATGTTGCTGTTCGTCTGAATAGTGTTTATTTTATTTGATAAGCAACAGAATCTGTTGACATGGAATAAAATAAAAAGGATTGAGATTATTTTCTATTATTATTGTTCAGTTTTAGCTTTTAGATGACAGTTCACAATGGGTACTGAACACCCAAGTAAGAGGAAAACAACAACGAATGCACTATTGCCTAGAAATGTCTCAAGAATTGGAGCACATAAACTTTGGAAACTGCAGGTTAATGCAAAGAAAAATAACACAACAATAAAATGCCTTGCAAATGAAAGATTCTACAGGATCAATGAAAAATTAGGGTCACTGACCAGAAAAAGCTGCACCCACAGATACTGATTAAAAGAGTAATTTAAATGATAGCTGACATTCAATCAGGGCTGAAACTGCGAAGGATAAAAAATCATGTCTTTTTATTGAGGAATAGGGTGTACAGAGTCAACTGAAATGATAATATATATTCCTTGTGAGAAGGTATCTGCTTGTTTATTTCTTAATTTATTTACTTTTTACAGTCCTAGGAATTGAACCTTGTTCATGCTAAACCACAAACTTTTTATTTTGAGAATCTTTCTTTGCCTCTCCCTCTATGTGCCCCTCTTTCTCTATTTGTGTCTCTGTCTCTGTGTCTCTATCTCTGCTTTTCTTTGTTTCTTTGTCTCCCTTCCCACCCACCCCCTTCTTGTTTTTTCTAGACAGGGTTTCTCTGTATGAAGTCTTGGCTGTACTGGAACTTGAGTCTCATTAAATTACTCAGGCTAAACTGGAATTCACCTTGGAGTCTAGGTAGCCCTTATCCCTATGCTTCTCCTGCTACAGACTCTAGAGTAGCAGGGATTACAATCTTGTGCCACTGGGTTTTGCTTGTCTGTCTTTCTTTCTGTTTGATGTGTATCTCTTTATCTACACAGTTTTCGCCAGATCTTGTGCCAAGTAGAGACTTAACATCAAAGTCACAAACGGGACTACCAAAACAATTTATCATTCAGGGCACTAAGATTGTATAGTGTCTTCTAGGCTGAAATTTAGAACTCTGCCCTCAAACTCAGGGCTCCAGTTAACTTTCTACCCTTGACCAGTTTCCTAGCTGAACTGTGAAATGCAACTGTTCTTTTAACCCCTATTTATTTCTCTAAAGTCAACCTACTGCTCTATTGTGACCTTCAATATCCAGCTGATCTTTCCCCCTCTGTCCAATCTGGACTTGATTTATTGCTAGGCTTCTCTAGCTAGAGTCCTGATCTTTTCTCTATCTGTCTCCATCATCCATGAAGGACAATCTTCAATCATTCATTGCAATAAAATAAAAACTAGCAGTTTTATTTTGCTTTACTCTATTATTCTGTAGAATACAGCTACTGAAAAAATTAAGTTATAAATGTTATTTTAAATTTATGAGTATTAAAGCTTGGTGAATGATACATGAACTGGTCTTTCATCTGTTTCTTTGGCTTAGGTGTTGGTGCTGTGATTATGAAAATATTTCAATGTATTCAATATAAATTCCAAGCAGAGAAAGGAAAAATGGCTCACAAGGAGGGAATGTTATAATGGACACACACACACACACACACACACACACACACACACACACACACACACGAGAGAGAGAGAGAGAGAGAGAGAGAGAGAGAGAGAGAGAGAGAGAGAGAGAGAGACAGAGACAGAGAGACAGAGAGACAGAGACAGACAGAGAGAGAGAGAGAGAGGTGAGGGGGAGAGTGGGAGAGGGAGAGAGAGTAGGAGAGGGAGAGAGACAGACAGACAGACAGAGACAGCGAGAGACTGAGAGAGAGAGAGACAGATCTACTAGAACTTGACAATCTCAAGTTAGATGTCCAAACCCATGCTTCTTCTACCTTTTAGGAAGTTAGATAAACTATTCCTTTTGACATCAGTTTACCTCCCTGTACAATAATAGTACACCTTTATAAAACTGATGTTCTGTATAAAGGAAAGAAGGTAGAACTTGCTAACATTGCTTCAACTTTCATTCTGGTCAGCAACCCTCATGTTTTTTAAATATTTTCACTTATGACAATGACACAGACTACGCAATATCAGAACCAGTCACTCTTCAAATTTAAATTGCCCAAAGGAGCTAAGTAAAACCCTCCTGTTACCTCTTCCCTTGGATACACCAAGTTGCAAAGACAAAATTTACACACCAAACTATCTTCAGAAGATCTAAGTAAATAGGACGAGGCACACAGTATCTACTTTCAGTATAATGAAGTAAAAAACAGTACACTGAAGACAGTAATGAAGAATGACTTGTTCTTATCACCTCTAGTCCAATTCTAAGCAGCCAACCTTGAAATCTAGCTTGGGAAAAATGAAGGGAATTAAACTGCCAGCCTTTTACCTGAAATCCAGTATCAAGCGTATCTCAGGAAAGCCTAGTACTAGACAAAAGGAATGGAAAAGAAAGAGAAGGAAAAAGAAAGAGGAGGAGTGGAGGGCAGTAGAGAAGAAGAAAAGGGAAGGGTGGGGACAAAGGAGAAGAGAGAAGAGAGGAAAAAAGGCAAAGGCAGAGCTAACCACAGAAAGTCAGCTAACTCTGTCAGTTCTTCCTCTCCAAGCTATTGATAAGTTGCCTTGCTCTTTTATTTCATTCTGTATACATAAAGAGCATTTGAAACAAAAACTCTGTCCCACTTTCCCTGAATCCACAGCAGGAGGAATCACTTTTGTTTGTACATTTCTTTCATACTTCATCATTAGAGTTCTCTATGACACATCCTTAGCTGAAACTGAAATCTTACTTAGGCTTCTAATCAAACTGTCATTTGTTTTATCTCCCGATATTTAAAACTATCACTTCCACTCTAGCAGAAAGTCTTAAGACACATTTTTGGAGTAAAAATGAAAGGCCTTATTAACCATTACAAGCAGCCATGTATAAATAATGCCCTATACATCCATCTAATATTAATTTAATATTAATATCCCTTATAAACAGGTTGTGGATGATGATTAAAGTATCTGAGAATAATACAATTTTGGCTCAAGTACTTTTGGTCAAAATATTACATTTTACAGAAAACATTTCAGCAAATCAATGAATTAAAAAGTCATAAATTTGCCAAGATAATGCCATTCTCATTGAAGATTGCATGTTCATTGAAATGTTTTATTTTCTTTTAGGAAGAGAAAATAAAATCACTTTCTGAATTTCTCCTAAGCTATTTAACATAGTAGTTTCTTACTGAATATTTGTAGCAGTAATACTCTTTTTTCTTGAACTATGAGTACTATGTTCCCATAGTTTTGATGTGCTCAATTTAATTTGTTTTCATCTTCTCATGGAGAACACTATACATCCCCTTCCCTGGGCAGTGGTGGTGCACACTTTTAATCCCAGCACTCAGGCAAGGCAGGTAAGTCTCTGTGAGTTTGAGGTTAGCCTGGCCTACAGAGCAACTTCCATGACAACCATGGCTACGTAGAGAAACCCTGTCTTTAAAATATATATATATATATATTCCCCTTGGTGTCCTCCTATTAAAAGAACTAATAACATTCTGCAAACATGACTTTTCAGTAGGCAAGTCTTCAAGGAGTCCTCTGTTTCTCTTAAACTAGAAACCAAAAGAAAAAAAAATCCAGAAAGTGAAAAAGTCTCTGGTTTGTTTGCTAGTTTGAGGAGGTAATTGGACAGAAGTTGGAAGGAGAGAGGATGACTGATTCCTTTAGAGTTGTAAACAACTTCATGGCTTTCTCTTCTTCATGTCAATAGGAGGTTGGGTTGCTTTCTGATTTATTTCAAAACAGATGAATTTTGAAAAACCAAAAATTCTGCTAGGCTTTTAATTTTCTGTTTGGCTTTCAGTTTATTATTATACATTATAAATTGATTATATATCTTTAATAGCTTATTTAAAAAGAAACTTTAGTTTTTGTGGGAAATACTCTTAGCTTTATAGATTGTAAACTAGAGAGACACCTCTTGAGAAGATTTTGCTGTGAAGTTTAGGTTTTAAAACCTTATGGTTACTCTATATACAGAAACATATGGTGTGTTTAGGAGCATGTGTTTAAGAAAATATTTCTGATAGTTTTGTTCATGAAGCTACACATTAAATCACAATGCATAAACTTTTATCTTCAAAAGAAAAAAGTTAAAATTAGGTGGATGCCACAATGAAATAATGAAAACAGCCATTAATTAGAGAAAAATCAAAATATAATTTTTCCTTTTTATAATGAATAAGACATTGGGTGAATACATACAAATGTATTGCATGCATATATAGAAATCTCCTAATAAAATCCTTAACTTTGCGTAACCAATACCAACATATGCTACTAAAAAGTAAACAGAACTTACACATAGTTATAACTATGGGTAATAAACTACATGATGGATAGTCATTCTATTGGTATGTATTTCAACAAAATTAATGTAAATAATAGAGCAATATAGCCTTCAAAAATATCACCCATGAACACAGTGTATTTTGTCTTGATTAAACATGAAATGTCATTATTTAAATATTATTCGCTGCCATACCGTTTCAATGTATTAGATTATAATGAAATGCCATTGATTATGAAACTAATGAATAAAGTTCACTACACTCTATTCTGAGGTGAAAATTTTCCATCTTTTTCTATTGACATACTAAAGAGAATATTGGCAGTGATGGGTGGATGATCCTTTGTCCAGGTCAATGGCCCTTACAGTTTCAAATCGATGAACCCCATCTTATGATAGTGTAAAAATCTTCATTACCACAGAGAGTAGTAATGAGTATGATTATTCAATTACAAAAGGGTTCTCATATAAAATCATTCACCACAGAGTATCCTTAAATAGCATATTTCCCTTGTGAATATAAATCTTTCAGTGATCATTAGCTTCTTAAAAGAGATTGGAGGACAGAGGGAGGCTCTTAACGCTGACATGTTAAGCCACCACTAATTAGAAATCAATCAAAAATGAAGGGAGCACTTCTTTGAAATGATGATGATTCAATTTACCCACAGATCTGTAGGAGCATACTTCATTGGTAGAGTGAAGTTTGACTGGAATGCTAAGTGTTTTAACATTATACTATAAAATACTGGTATCCTCTTTTCATAATCACATTTATGCACAAGTTATTTTCATGGAAAGTCTGCATATAATTTAGGAGTTCTCATTTCTATAGCCAAAATTCAAGACGAAATTTATGGATGAACATCCTTCTCTATATCCAAACTATAAATGATGTGAATCTTTTTATAGGCTCCCTTTTAATGGACATCATTTGCATGGGGGTATGCTCTTCTTCTGAACCCTCTTTCAATATTCTACACCATAATGTCCTTTGGCGTATTTATTTATCATAAATTGGCATTTACTTTGCAAAGGCAGAAGCAGTTCTTGTTAACATAGTGCACTCACTATATTTTTTCTTGTGCTAGTAAATGCCAATCATTAGGAGTGATTTAGAAAGCCTTTTGAAAGCAAGGTGTTGCTATGTACATCTACAATAACCAGCATTTAGGAGGCAGAGGCAGGCAAATATCTATGAGTTTGAGGCCAGCCTGGTCTAAAGAGCGAGTACAGCACACCTTGAGCTACTATGCAGAAAAATTATGTTTGGGACTGCTCCCCTGCAAAAGAAATCCTCCTAATAGTGGTACTTCTCATATGAAAACAATGTGGGGTTTTTTTCTCAATAAAATAGATGTGACTATCACAAAACTCTTCATGTGAAACTTGACAAGAAAATTGATTTGTAAAATTAGCCTTCATATTTCTTGGGTTAAGAAATATACCTCAATTTCATTCCTTTTTTTTGTTCTGAGACAGGGTTTATCTGTGTAGCCTTGGCTGTCCTCGACTCACTTTGTAGACCAGGCTGGTCTTGAACTCATAGCAATGTGCCTGCCTCTGCCTCCCGATTGCTGGGATTAAAGGCATGTGCCACCACACCTGGCTTCAATTTCATTCTCTTAGAACCATAATTTTAAAACATTTTATTTTCATCTTGTTGATCATATGTAAGTTTTTTCTGTGGCACAGCATCCATTAAACTTCTTCTTTTAAAGCAAGACTAGAGGGCATGTTATTCTTTTATAACTATGTACTTTTACTATATAGTACCATATATTTTGACACATGAGTGGAAAATAGCCACATAGTACAAGATAACCATACCACAACCCGCAGGCCCAAAGAAGCTAAGTAAGGAGAATCTAAGGCAGGATGTTTGAATCTCACTCAGAAGAAGAAATAAAACAGACATTGGAAGCCACTGTCATTCCTCTATAGGTTCGGCTTCAACTCTTGCTTCCATTTCCCTATCCTGAAATCCTGTTGTGATTTCCTTTAGTGATGGAGCGTGACCTGACACTTATAAGAAGAGACTTGATACCCTATGAACGTATACAGGGGGAGGTAATCCCCCTCAGGAACAGTCATAGGGGAGGGGAATAAGGGGGAAATGGGAGGGAGGGAAGAATGAGAGGATACAAGGGATGGGATAACCATTTAGATGTAACAAGAATAAATTAATAAAGGAGAAAAAAAATTAAAAAAAAAGAAAAGAAAAAAAAGAATAAATTAACGACTCCAAGATGGTGGCGAACTGTATACGCATATGTAAATATAAAGACTAATATCTATTTGTGTTGTTAATGAAATCCATCCTACAATGAAGCTTATGTATGTTGCTATGGTATTAAAATGTAATATAAATAAATTAATAAAATATATTTTAAATAAAGAATAAATTAATGTTCATTTCCCAAGTTGCTTTTGGTCATGTTGGTTTTTTGTTTTTGTTTTTGTTTTTGTTTTTGTTTTGTTTTGTTTTGTTTTGTTTTACAATAGTAAAAATCCTAACTAAGTAAAAATAAGGATCAAGTGGACAGGTATTCGTGTTACATAACTGGCCATGTGATTTTTGGGAGGATGCTGGTGGCCATTGTAATTCAGGCCAGAAAGGCTGTTGAGTACTCACTGAGTTATTCAGTGGGAGTTTGAAGATAAGGGTATTTAGAGCATTCTAGAAGCCTGGCTTCTGAAGTAAAAATTATCAAGGTCATTAGATATTTTGAATTAGGAATTTCTGATTTCTGTCAGTTGAAACTATGATTAAGAAGAGACTAGATCCACTAAATTGAAACCTTTGCTTTTATGTCTAACAAAATTTTTCTTAGAAAATACATTTATGATAATATACATGTCCTTGTTAAATGGGAAAAATATTAATTACAAAAGCATATAATTTGGATGTCATTGTTTTTCTCTGTAGAAAAAGAAAACCAAAAAACTCAATCAGTGTTCCTATCTGTGGAAAGAAAGGTCATACTAACACCACTTTCACACTCTAGCAGTATGGCATCAATAGTATCCTAAGCCACTTCCAGATCTCGGCTCCAAATTCAATACCTGAGTGACTTTTCATTCTGAGGTATTGATATTAAAATATTTTCCAACTCTAGAAAAGAAAGAAAAAGGTTTTCTATGTTTATTATAGAAAAGTAGTAACTATTCAAAAATGGAGCATATCTGGAGAAATTCTTCAGCTGGGCTCCTTATTACATTGTCTTGTAGGAATATTGGCGGTATAAGACTTCTGTAGTAAAACTTGAGTTGTCAATAACATGTGCCGCACTATGTAAACACTAAGTTGCATTTCTACTACCTGAACCTCTGGTAACAATAGCATATGCTGAGAATGGGTTTTTGACCATACAGGAGGGACAGATCTCTGAGTGTCAGGGTTCAAGCTCTGCAAGTCAATTGTACCTATCTTTTCATTCCTTGAACTGCAACAGCCTAAGTTGGGTTTACTTCCTGGACTGACCTTCAGAGTTCTACGGTGAATCCTCTAGGCCTTCCTTTTGCTCACGAAATATCTGTCCATATATATTCTGATGTCTGAGTTATTTAATAAAGACAATGATTTTTTTAACATTTAGAAATAGTATGCAGATGGCTCTTGTAGTAGAAATTCTAGGCTGTCATCAAATATTGACTGCAATTTAAACCTATTATTTTACATATTTATTTGAACTTAATTAACATTACATTTGTTTTTCTGTATGTACTTGAATTTTTAGTGATTTTTGTCTCCTGCAGTGAAACACTTTAAATGATCAACACCAGACATTTTTTATTTACAAAGATGAAGAAATTAGAACAGGACACAGAGGACATAGAAAAGGAAAGGTAGGCATTGCAAGTTAATGTGAAGATGAAAGGAAAATCTATGATCCAATTAGATGCATTTTATCCTATTTTTAATGTATATGTGTATGTGTGCCTGCAAGCGAGAGGGGGAGAGGGAGGAGGACAAGGAGTGTTTGTGTGTGGTGCATGCGTATGAATATGGGCTGTTGCTAGTGCAAATATGACCTTGTCTAGAGGTCAGAAAAAGGTATCAAGTGTTATGCTTTATCACTCTTCATGTTCTTTCACTGAGACAGGATCTCTCACTGAACCTGGAGCTGAGCTATCTTCCAAAAAGCCCCCATGGCCTTGCTGTTTCCATCCCCTACTATTGCATGGAACTAAGGTTATCACACTTGTCTTCTGTGAGTGCTGAAGATTTCAAGCCAGATCGTCATGCTTGCTCAGCAGGTGCTGTTGCACACTGCGCTACCTCGCAGACCATGCTTATTATTAAACTTACTATTATTTGTCAAGGAAAGCCCAACATTTAATAGTTACCAGACTTGATTGGACATGTATTTGGTTCACCCACAACATTAAAATTAGATGATCAGACATGTAACAGCACAGCTTCATATAGTTCCAGATGTGTTTTCTAACAGCACATTCAAGAGTTTTGTTATTGGCTTTTTAACCATCGACCTGAGAAAAGGCCAGCTTTCAATTTACAGTTAGAGACTGAATTTTAAACTTATGGCAAATGATATTGTCTGGGAGATTTCTGAACATCTCTTAAGAGGGAGGGTGACACTTAGATGATTCATCATTGATACAGGTTACTCAGATCTTAATACTACTCAACAACTTTTCAGTAAGCACCTTTCTTAGGATTTGAATATCATATATTTGTTGGAATTAATAGTTTTTCCTAACCAAAAAATGCAAGAATGAAATCTTTACAAAAATGATAAGTCAAAGCAGAAATTTTAAAAGTAGGTACTTTTAGGTGTTTAGGATCCTTCATTAACACTCTTTCAATTTTCACTTTTTTCTTTCATACAGATGTTTACTAAGTAGCAAAAGATGGTATGGACAGTACTAGTAGCCCAGACACTCCTGGAACTCACAATCCTTTTGCTTGTACCTCAAGAGTGCTATGATTTCAGGCATGCCCCTCACCTCTCTTTTTAACTGATTTTCAACCATTATCAGCACTAGAAAGATATTTCTTTTAAATAAACTGTTATTTTTTTAAAAAGGATCTAGTCTGCATTTCTCCATATATTGAATGATTTGTCTTATGTAATGAAAATAAGAATCAGAAAGTATTACAAAAATATTGCATAATTAATCAAAATTCTAGATTGAAGCTTTTAGTTCAATTATTAGTTTAAAAAACCTCAGGTTTCTTTGATCAGTTTCAATAAAGGTTTCAATACTTTTCTAAAAGATATCTCCATGTTTCTTCAAATGAACGCATAGGTAAATATTCCACATTGCATAAGACCTTTTCATCTCAGTTTAATGTGGTGGCTTACTCTTCATGATTTCATTTAAGAGAAAGCAATATTAAAACAGCTTTTCAAATTATTCCATTTGTGAAAGGTAAGAGGTAAAGACCAATTTGATTCATTCCAAATTATGGATAATGAAAAGAAATCCAACAGGCAAGCATCAACCATAAAAATTTTTTAATTATGTTGTCTAGCAAATATATACAATTAGAGATTTAAAATTTCATTTTCCTATATATAATAGAACTAATTCTACCATAAGCCCTCCCTCTTGTTCCAAAATTTTATATAACTCTTGAGAAACATACATTCCTAGATGTCATTAAACATGGTAAATCATAAGACTTCATATTTCAAGATATATTTATAAATTAGCGATTAATTTCAATAAACTAAATACACAATAACCTGAACTAAGAGTTAGGTACCAGTTTAGCTTATTTGTTTCCTTTATTTATGAGATTGTTTTAATGCTATCTATAGTCTTCCATCTCAAAATAACAATTATCGTATTACTTGTATGTACATAATATCAGTCCAGGAGGCTCAGATTTTCTATCAAATCAGTATATTTACTTCATTACCTCCATGTACTCTGCATATGCTTATCCCTTAAGATACTAAATATAAGAATGTCCACTATTAGAAATTCAATGTCTCTCAAATCATCATCAATTTTTGTGCAGCATAATGTGTTGATGTTATTAGTAATCATTATCACACCTTCAACATGTATTTAGAAAAATGACTCACATTTTTCCCAAATTCACACTTAAAAATTAATAGCTACATGTACAACAGTTTTATTTTAGTTGTAAAAATTAAGTGCATTTTCATTTTTGAATGATTAATGTAAAGAGTTCCTCAACAACATGAATATATGTTGTAGAATGTGTTAGAAAATCTTTTTTAAAAAGTCACTGAAAGCAGATACATTTCTACAGAACTTTGTTTTATGTCTGTCATCTACATATCTCTATATATTCATAGAGCATTTGAAATAAATTTAAAATCCAAGAAATTAATATATAATACATATATTTTGATTAAGAGAAGAGTTGATATAATGGTATGTAGACAAATTAGACAAAAACCCATACTTCCTCCAATATAAATGTATTATAATTAAAATTTGTGTACAATTTAATATTGGTAGCAAGTGATCTCATGTCCAGGAAAACTTATATCCAAATTTACTAGTTTCTTTACCAAAGATAACTTGCTCACATTTTGCATATATATTATGCAAACATCACTCTCATTTCGTTATTCTTCCTACCCCAAGATCTTTAAAGTTTCTCCCAATTACTTAAAAATATGTTTTCAGAACTTATCACAGAATGTATACAAACATATCACTCATGAGAATTCAGCATTGTTTCTAAAAAAGCAATATGCACAGATCAAACCTCATTCCTTTAAATGCTAAGCAAATATTCTTCCCCAGAGGGTCATCTTTTACTTGGTTTAAAATTTTAACTTATATTTTTATCATAGTACTGACATTTATTTTGATGAACTGGCACCTTGTTTGCAATTTTTAAAAAAATAATTTTAATGTGTTAAGGAGTATTACACATCAAACAGTTACATACTGTCTATTTTAAAACCAATTCAAATATTACAGCTTGAGGCTATAATATTCTATAATAATATCATTAAAATCTTAAGCTTATCTTCTTTCTAAGAACTGATTGACTATTATATGCACAGTTTGCTTCCAAAGAATGAATTACAGGGAACAGCATTTACAGTTGAGAGTATAACAGGCCTACAATTTAGGCTTGTTTAGCTATTGAAATATGTTGGGGAAAGGTGTGTAAAGTAGAAGTGAAGAATTACTCACCTAGTTGAGTCTCCTGAATTGTCAGTTTACTTTCCACAGGATACAAAAGCTTGGGTGGCTTATCAGTCAGAGGAGCTGAAAAACAACAAAAATAATAATACAAAGACTTAGAGGTATGCTGCATGAACACAGTTAACTTTACCAAACATTTTTCAAAATAGTGTTAAAGCATTCTACAAAGTGCTTCATCTTTCAGGCAGTCACTTTAGACAAACTCAAAAGCTATTAGATTGTACAAGATTGAAAGTCACATGACACTGTACTTTACAGAAACACAATTGGTCAGTCCTTTAGAAATTGTCACCATAGTTACTCAATTTGTATATTGCTTTTTTGTTGGAAAGGAGTGTTTTATACTTTGCACCCTGTAAAAGTTAAAATAATGTATATGTGATATGCACTATATATTTTTACATAGAATGGTGTAATTCTTGTTAATCCCATTATTATTTTCCATATGTTAATCACTTTGCTTCAAAATAGATAATTTAATATTGATTTTGTACATGCATGCTATCTAACTGGGCATGCACTGTGGCATTAAATTTGAGTTTGTGTAAGTACAAAAATTCACTCCCATACAAAGCAAATATTTTAAATCATATTTTCCTCTTAGACTAAACTCTTTGTTATTATTATCTGTTATATTTTGTATCATTTGTTGTTAATTTACATGCTATACTCTCTTTGAATTTAAGTTTTTACACATTGCCTTTCTGGGTCAATTTCAATTGTCAGTCAATAAATCGAAGGGTTGGCAGGGAAAACACAATGGGAGAGATGTTTCACATTGTATACTTTGTAGTTAAACTAGATTCTCTGGACTAAAGACAAAGAGTCAGCTCTTCATGAAGCCTTCACCACTACCTTCTAATTAAATTGCCCAGGTCCCTTGAAACCTGTCACTGCAACTATTACTCTGTAGAAAATACAGAAATGATCAATTAATACTGAACTAACTGTTTTTGCTATGAATACTTTCTTCTTTGCCAGGAACACATGCCAGCTTGGTTGATAACTGGAAGAAGAATCTAGAGAGAACATCCAGGACTTGGCTTCATGTACTTATCACCAGAGGATTTAAGAATTCAGGCTGCTTTAGCAGCTTGCATTCATCTCTCTTTAACAAAAAACTGTAACTTTAAGGGAATGATACATACCAAAGTAAGAAAAAGAGAGATGTTTTCAGAGTTTTTATTTGGGAAACCAACCTCATATGTTATGTTGATTTCACTTTTTCACAACTAACTGAGCACAGTATTTAATTATCTTTACTACTATCTAGGTTCTGGAAATAAACGTGTGAAGGAAATTTGGGTACTATAATGAAATACATCCTTTAAAATTGTCAAAAATTATTAAAATTCTCTAGTTAAGTCTAAATGCTCTTATCTCACAACTAAAATTATCTGAACACATTTAATTTTCTTGCCACCTAAATAATCAGTTTATTCATTCAGTGTTTCCAAAATATGCCATCAATGACCTAAGTAACATTTCTCAGACTCTTCCATCAAATGATAGTGAACTTTAAAAAAAAAACTGTTTGATCTATGTGGTCCAGAAAATAAAATATGGTAGCTATCTTTTTGGTTTAGAAGAAGTAATCTTATATCAGCAAGCCAAAGTAAAATAACAGCAGAGATAGACAGATAAACATAGAGACAAGATAAGATAGGGAGTTGGAGAGATGGTCACTCCTCTTTCTGAAGATCCAATCTTCAAGTGGTTCACAATAGACTGTACTCCAGCTCCAAGGAAGGAATATGAGGCTTCTAGCCTTCTTAGACCCCTGCACTCATGTTTATAATCCTCCTCATAATTAAAAGCAATAAGACATCATTCACATGTGCACTCAAATCATCCTACAGAAACTAAATGATGACCCTGTTTTAATACACTGAGTTGGAATTTCTAATAGTGAGAATCTTGACCAGAGAGGATTCCTCTCATTTGAAGATTTCAAGTAAAAGAACAAATAACAGCAAAAAAAAAAAGTAATATCAAATAAAGGACATACAAATATCTATAAAAAATCAACCAAAGAAGCCCATTTAAGGCAACTACCTGGAGTTCCCAATAGAATCTTAGGCAGAACAGAATGTCCATTTTTATGAGGCTTCTTCATAAAAGGACATAGATAAACATCTTCAATTTTGTGCTCACAATATCCAGCAGAGCACAATTGGGAGGCTGAGGCAAGATGAAGCTCTCAACAGAACTTTCTCTTCATGTCAGAACACCAATACCCTAACTTCCAGTTTTCTTTGCCGCTACAGGCACTTTTATGTGATAGAATGTGATATAAACATCTATTGGAAATTGTTTACCTTCTAAATATTCTCAAGGACACAAAATTCTACTTGTGGCCTCTTTTGTACTCTCTGTAAGTAGGTTGGGGTTAAGGCCCATGCCTAGATAATGGGTCATGGAGGACACTGAGATAAACACGCTTGGGTTTGATGTGCAAAAGAAACAACCCTGCTTTTCAATGATCTTGAACACTGAATGATGATTTACCAAAATAATGCATATTACACATAAATATTAAAATAATTGATGTGTTCAGTAGATTTACTCAGTTAATCTCATGGTTATGTAGTTAACTGTAGATTTGACAGTTCACTTTAAAAGCCGTTGAGAAAAATATTCCTTGTACAAACATATCCCACACTAATCTGTAATAAGAGGGGAAGGTCTGTAGAGAAAAAAAATAAAATCCATATGTATCACATCTGTTCAGAAATATTAAATTGTTTTGTGGTTCTTTTCCTTATCCTACCTGCCTCTTTGGCATAATGCTATAACCTTGGCTTTTCATATTTTGGAGTGGGAGAAAGTCCAACTTAACAGAGAAAAATTTCAAACTTAAGTCATAGAATCATAGGCTATTGGAGTCAGATAGAATTCTGTTATTAAGTATTTTTAATGGAGAAAAAGTTATGGAATTACTGAGAAACTGTGGAGGAACTGCTGAGGAAGTCTCTGAGAGTTCCACATGACTATAATAAGTGACACCCGAGTAGCTTTGGGCTTGGATCTCTTTCTGCCAGCTCTTCTCCGGCCTGCTTCTAGGACACATAAAGTGAACCAGCAAAGGTGAGTTGGGTCCAGGCCACAAGCCACATCAGCTGCCATCCTGAGAAGGCATGTGGGACACCTGAGCAGCTTTGCGCTTGTGCTTCCATCTCTCAGCTCACTCCCAGCTGTCCTGGCCTATCTGAGACAGCCTGTGAAGTAGCAAAGGAGACCCTTGGGCCACCCAAGTAGCTTTGGGACACAGTGAACAAACAGGCAGAGCTGAAATGTGCATGGGCCACAACTCACATTAGTTGCCAGATCGAAAAGGTCTGTGGCACACCCGAGAAGATTTGGGCCTGGAGCTCTCTCCACCAGCTCCTTACCGACTGACCTGGCCCATCTGGGACACAGAGAATTAACCAGCAGAAGTGTGCTGGGCACAGGGTACAACCCACATTATCTGCTATCACGAGGAGGTCTGTGGGATACTTGAGCAGCTTTGGGCTTAGATATCTTTCCACCTGCTTCCCACTAGACTGGCCCATCTGGGTCATGAACAGAGAAACAGCAGCTATGAGTCTGGTACTGCCTACAACCTACATTGTCCAACATACCGAGGAAGCCTGAACAGCTTTCATTTTGGAGCTCTCTCAGTCTACTCATCTCCTGCTTGACCCAACTGGGACACAGACAGCGAACCCAGCAGAGTTGAGTTGCACATAGGATCTAACACCCATTGTCCACCTGAAGAGGCTTCTGGGGAAGTCTAGCAAGCATCCTTCGGCATGGAACTCTCCTGACATGCTCTCAACCTGCCAGACCCACCTGGGACACAGACAGTGACCCCATTGGAAGAACCCCTAGGCCTGCTAACACCAGAGACAACCAGATGGCTAGAGGCCAGCAAAAGAAGACAAACAACAAAACTCCAAGCCACATGACACCATCAGAAACCAGTGGTCTCAAATATGGGTCCAATTGCATTTTTTTACACATAGACCTCCAGTTAGACCAGCACCATTTGTTGAAGATGCTATCATTTTTCCATTGAATGGATTTGGCTTCTTTGTCAAAAATCAAGTGACCATATGTATGTGGATTCATATCTGGGTCTTCGATTCGATTCCACTGATCAACCAGCCTGTTGCTGTGCCAGTACCATGCTGTTTTAATTACTATTGCTTTATAGTATAGTTTGAGATCAGGTATGGAGATTCCTCCAGAGCACCTTTTATTGTACAAGATTGTTTTAGCTATTCTGGGTTTTTTGTTTTTCCATATGAAGTTCAGAATTGAACTTTCAATGTCTTTAAAAATTGTGTAGGTATTTTGATAGGGATTGCATTGAATCTGTAGATTGCTTTTGGTAGAATGGCCATTTTTACTATGTTAATTCTCCTGATCCATGAGCAAGGAAGATCATTCCATCTTCTCATGTCATCTTCAATCTCTTTCTTCAGAGTTTTGAAATTGTTTTCAAACAAATCCTTCACCTGCTTAGTTAGAGTAACTCCTAAGGTGGCACTCAGAGGAAGGACAGCAGGTTACCAAGAAGAGACTGGATACCCTATGCTCATGTACAGGGGGAGGTAATCCCTCTCAGGAACAGTCATAGTGGAGGGGAATAGGGGAAAATGGGAGGGAGGGAAGAATGGGAGGATACAAGGGATGGGATAACCATTGAGATGTAACAAGAATAAATTAATTTTAAAAAATCTTATTTCTTGTGCTCTAAAAAAAAAGAAAGAAAGAAAGAAAGGAAAAGAAACCAGTGGTCTTCTACAGCAAGCCTTGGAGATACTAACACTCCCAAAGCACAAGAAGAAGATTTTAAATCTGAGGTGATGAAAATGATAGACTCATTGAAGAAGGAAAATATCTCTCTCAAAGAAATACATTCAAACAGAAAAGTATTTGAATAAATCCTATAAAGAATTACAAAAAAATACAATGAAATGGGAGAGAGAAATGAATAAAAATATTCAAGACATAAAAATGGAATTAGAATCAACAACAAAAACACAATCTGAGGCAGTCCTGGAGTTAGAAAACCTAGGGAAGGGAACAGGAACTGCAGACACAAGCAACAGCAACAGAATATAAAAGATGAAAAAGAGAGACTCTTTAAGTGTAGAAGATATGTTGAAGTTATCAGTATATCAGTCAAAGAATATGTTAACGCTAATGTTTCTCACACAAAAGATTGAAGAAATCTGGGGCATTATAAAAAGACAAAACATAAGAATAACAGAAATAGAAGAAGGAGAAGACTCCAAGCTCCATGGTCCAGATAATATTTTAAACAAAATCAAAGAATAAAACTTCCCCTACCTAAAGAAAGAGATGTCCATAAACATACAAGAAGCATACAGAATTCCAAATAGATGGTACCAGAAAAGAAAATCCTCACACCACATAACCAAAATATTAAATGTACAGAACAAAGAAAGAATATTAAAATCTACAAGAGAAAAATGTCAAGTCACATATAAAGGCAAATCTACCAGAATTACACATGACTTCTCAACATAGACTATGAAAGCCAGAAGGGCCTAGACAGATGTCATGCAGACACTAAGAAGCCACATATACCACCCAGCAAAGCTTTCAATAATTAAAGATGGAGAAAACAAGATATTCCGTGACAAACCAAGTTTAAACAATACCTAGCCACCAATCCAGCCCTACGAAAGATACTAGAAGGAAAACTCCAAACCAACGAAGCTAACTACATCCAGGAAAACACAGGAAATAAATAGCGACACAAAATCAACAGAAAGGAACCAAACACACATATCCTACCAACAGCAACATAAAAAAAGAATAGAAACTAATAACCACTAGTCATATCTCTCAACATCAATGGCCTCAACTCACCAATAAAAAGATACAAGCTAATAGAATTAATGCAAAACCAGGATCCATCACTCTGCTGCATACAAGAAACACATTCAGCAATAAAGATAGATATTACCCCAGAGTAAGTGGCTGGAAAGGGGATTCCAAGCAAACTGACAGAAGGAGCAAGCTAGAGTAGCAGTTCTAGTATCTAATAAAATAGACTCCCAGCCAAATCTAATTTAGAGAGATGGGGATGCACACTTCATACTCATCAAAGGAAAAATACACCAAGATGATGTCTAAGTCTTGAACATCTATTCCCCAACCCAGGAATGACCACACTCATAAAAGAAATATTACTAA
Source organism: Acomys minous (assembly GCF_964271855.1). Classification (NCBI taxonomy): domain Eukaryota; kingdom Metazoa; phylum Chordata; class Mammalia; order Rodentia; family Muridae; genus Acomys; species Acomys minous. The sequence continues at coordinate 86,437,781 of NC_140488.1, read as the reverse complement.
AGCTTAAATCACACATAAACCCCATACATTAATAGTGGGTGACTTCAAAACCACACTCACACCAATAGACAGATCATCAAGACAGAAACTAAATAGAGAAATAATGAAACTAGTAGACATCAGGAGTCAAATAGACCTAACAGATATCTACAAAACATTTCACCCAAACACACACACACACACACACACACACACACACACACACACACACACAAACTTCTTAAGACCTCATGGAACTTTCTCCAAAACTGACCATATACTTAGTCACAAGAGGAAACCTGAACAGATACAAGAAGATTGAAATAACCCTTTGCATTTTATCAGACCACCAAGGATTAAAACTGGAACTCAGTGTCAACAGAAATAGCATAAAGCTTAAAATCTCATGGAAACTGAACAACTTCCTACTTAATGACTCACTTGGTCAGAGAGCAAATAAAAAAAGAAATGAAAGACTTCCTAGAATTCAATGCAAATGAAGGCACAACATACTCAAACCTAGGGAACACAAAAAAAAGCAGTGCTAAACAAAAAGTTCAGAGCACTAATCACCTTCATAAAGAAATTGGAGAGATCCTATAATAGCAACTTAATAGCACAACTAAAAGCTCTAGAAGAAAAAGAAGTAAACACACAAAGAGGAGTAGATGCAATCTATCATATAAACAAACTTAAAGAAGAAAACATGATTATCTCCTTAGATGCTGAAAAAGCATTTGAAAAATCCAATACCCATTCATATTAAAAGTCTTGGAGAGATCAGGGATACAAGGCTCACACTTAAACATACTAAATACAATATATAGCAAACCTATAGCCAACATCAATTAAATAGAAAGAAACTTAAATTAGTTCCACTGAAATCAGGGACATGTAAAGACTGTCCACTCTCTCTGTATCTCTTCAATATAGTATCTGAAGTCTTAGCTAAAGTAATAACAAACAAAAGGAGATCAAAGGAATACAAATTGGAAAGGAAAGCATATCACTATTCACAGATGATATGATAGTATATGTAAATAACCTCAAAAATTCTACCAAGGAACTCCTATAGTTGAAAAACACCTTCAAAAAGTGGCTGGATAGAAAATCAACTAAAAAAATCAGTAGCCCTACTCTATACAAAAGACAAATGGTCTGAGAAAGAAATTAGAGAAATAATACCCTTCACAATAGCCACAAAATCATAATGTATGTTGTTGTAAATCTAACCAAACAAGTGAAAGACTAGTATTAAAATAAAACTTTGATCTCTGAAGAAAGAAATTGAAGAAGATATCAGAAGATGGAACAATCCCCCATGCTCATGGATCAGTAGGATTAACAAAGTAAAAATGGCCATCTTAACCAAAAGCAATCTATAGATTCAATGCCATTCCCATCAAAATGCCAACATTATACTTTACAGACCTTGAAAGAAACATTCTCAACTTCATAAGGAAAAACAAAAAAAGCTAAAGTAATCCTGTACAATTAAAGATCTTCTGTAAGTATCTTCATTCCTGATTTCAAGATGTACTATAGAGCAACAGTAATAAAAATTGCATAGTATGGTACTGGCATAGAAACACACAGGTGGATCAATGGAATCAAACAGAAGATCTAGAAAGTAACCCATATATCTATGGACACTTGATTTTTGACAAAGAAGCCAAAATTATGCAATGGAAAAAAGATAGAATCTTCAATAAAAGGTGCTGGTCTAATTGGATGTCTATATGCATAAAAATGCAAATAGACCCTTATTTATCACCCTGCGCAAAACTAAATTCCAAGTGAATTAAAGACCTCAGTATAAAGCCAGACACACTAAATCTTTTAGCAGAAAATTGGGGAAAGAGCCTTGAGCTCATTGGCACAGGAGACAAATTCCTGAACATAACACAAATATCTCAGGCTTTAAGATTAACAATTAATAAATGGGACCTTGTGAAATTAAATAGCTTCTGTAAGGCAAAAGACACTGTCAACAGAACAACATGACAGCCTGAATACTGGGGAAAAACTTAACCAACTCTACATCTGACCAAGCGCTAATATCCAAATATATAAAGAGCTCAAAATATTAAACACCACCAAACCAAATAATCCAATTAAAATATGGGGGTACAGGACAAAACAGAATTCTCAACAGAAGAATATCAAATGGTTGCTAAACACTTACAGAAGTGCTCAGCATCCCTAATCATCAGAGAAATTTAAATCAAAATAATTCTAAGATTCTACCCTATACCCCTTTTAGAATTGCTGATATAAAATACTCAAGTGACAGCACATTCTGATGAGGATGTGGTTTAAGGGGAACACTCTTCCATTGCTGGTAAGAGTACAAACTTGTACAACCACTTTGGAAATCAATAAGGCAGTTTCTCAGAAAATTGGGAATAGTTCTACTACAAGATCCAGATACACCACTCCTGAGCATATACTCGAAACATGTTCCACCATTTAACATGGATATTTGCTCAATTATGTTCATAAAGGCTTTATTCATAATAGCCAGAATCTAGAAACAACCTAAATTTCCCTCAACTGAAGAATGGATTAAGAAACTGCGGTACATATACACTATAGAATACTACTCAGCTATTAAAAACAAGGAAATCTTGACATATGCAGGCAAATGCATGGAACTATAAATATCATCCTGAGCGAGGTAACCCAGATCTAGACAGACAGGCATGGTATATACTCACTTATAAGTGGATATTAGCCATATAATACAGGATAACCCCAATTCAATCCACAGATCTAAGGAAAGCAAATAACAAGGAGGAAGCTAGGGAGAATGTTTAATTCTCATTAAAAAGGCAAATAGAATAGACACTGGGTGTGTCTGAAGAGAAGGAATAGGAAGGGAGCTTACCACAGAGGTCCTCTGAAGGACTCCACACAGTTGGGCATCAAAGCAGATGCTGAGACTCACAACCAAACTTTGGTTTGTGGAGCTCAGGGAGATTTATGGAAGAGTTGGAAGGTAGAAGACCTGGAGGGGACAGGAGCTTCACAAGACCAATGGAGCTAACATTTCCAGGTGTGGGGAGGGGGCGTGATGAAGAAATTGATGCACAAACCAAAGACCATGCATGCTGAGGACCTAGACCCTCTACTCAGATGTAGTTGATAGGCAGAACAATATCCTTGTGGGTCTGATAATATGGGGAGCAGGGGCTACCTCTGATATGGACTCTGGAGCCTATTTGTTGATCACTTCCCCTGGCAGAGAGGCCTTGTCAGGCCACAGAGGAAGAGGATGCAGGCAATCCAGATGAGACTTGGTAGACTGGGTTCAGATGATAGGGGAGGAGTGTTCACCTTTTCTGAGGAATAGGGGAGCAGGAGCAGAGGATGAGGGAGGAAGAGTGGGACCAGGAGGCGATGAGAGAGAGGCTTATAATTGGGATATAAAGTGAACAAATTAGAACAATTTTTCAAAAGTTAAAGTATTTTTAATATTAAAGCCACATTCCTCACTCAAATGATTTACATAGTGTTCATCTTACTATATAGGCCAGGTTTTTTGTATTGAAGTTTCACATGGTCACTATCACAACTAGTTTAGTGTTTATCAGTAATTCACTCTTGACATTTTTGTTATACTAATTTAATTATATTAATTTAAAAAATTAATGAATTTGTCTGTTGCATTTTCATACATGTACCTGTTATTCTTTGATTCTATATATTCTCCTCAATCATGTCTTTCATGTCTCATCCCTTCCATCTTTTAAATGTTCTCTAAAAGATTGCCTTCATTTTAAGTCAATGTTGTCCAGTTACTTGTTTGTTTGTTTGATTCCTACATATGATAGGATTTACATGACTTTTCCTAATAGCCATATAATTTCATGTATCACCATATTTTCCATATCTATGTATTTTCTTCAAAGTATTTCACATTTTAATTGTTTTTATATTTCATTTTCTTTAAACATTTCTCTATTAATAAGCATCAAGGCTGATTCAATATCTTATATATTGTTAGCAGTCATACCACAGTAAAAAGAATATAAGTATATGTCACACCTTGTATAACTGGAGCACATGGCAGTTATATTTTTAGCTCTTTGAGAAACCAATGTGGTTCCAGTAAGCCATGTGACTGAAAGAGCCAGCGTGGAGAAAGAGTGAGGTTGAGACATGTCTAAAACCTGGTAATCTCACTCTGATATCAGCTGGAGCAGGACTGAATTCTCCCTACTCAGGGCATGCAAGTCCCATTACACATAAACCTTACAACCCTCATCTCTGCTGCCCTTGAGGTGGTCACATATCCTGGTGACCTCAGGTTAAACTTCCTCTGTTCTTATAAAGATATATGCAGCAAGCACCTAGAATCCCTCCTTATACAAATGAAATGTTCCTAGAATGTCCGCTTCAGCCAATAATGTACAGTCACACGGAAACCACTTCCCTACTCCCCAAGGTTTATATTGGCCTTGTTTCCCACATCTATGCCAATAAGAGAGCTGTTTCACTGAAAATTCTCTCTGGAGAAAGCTGTTTCTCTTGTATTAATGCTGATTGAGATCATGTCTACACCTACCAGCATTTAAGCTTCATTCTTTCCAGTACAGTCCAATGCACAACAGTGCCAAAAAGTAAAAACAGACCCAGGGCAACAACATCCAAATTGCTTTTTTATAGTGGCTACACTGATTAACATCCTTATCGCCAGAGTAAAAAACTTTTTTCTTATCCTCTGGTTAGTATTTGTTTCTGGTTTTTAACAATAGCCTATCTGTCCTAAGATTTTGACCAGGCAAATTAAATTGTGTGTGTGTGTGTGTGTGTCCATGCACATGTATGTGTGTGTGTGTGTGTGTGTGTGTGTGTGTGTGTGTAAAATATAATCTGCCAAACACTGTGATTGTTGGAAATTTTGAAGGAGTTAACCATAACTCACATTGATCTGTAGTTTAATAATAAAACATTTTGGACTAATTCAACTCTTTTGTTCTGAAGGCCAAGAATCTGAGGTGCAAAGAGGTCAAATGCTTTACCAATGTTAACAAAGCAATTTCAAGTTAGAATCTTTAGAAAATCTTTTCTTCTCAACACTTTTTTATGTGCCCTTTGAAAAGTCTGTCAGACAGTCTCCCCCTCAAGGTGTGTACAATCTGTTAAACAGTGAAAACTTGCAATTAAATCATCACAACAGAGTAGAGAGCTGTTGCAATGCAATCTGTTATAATCTAAACTTGTCACATTTTGGTGTTATGTTATGACGGATATCAATTTGAAGCATTCCTTTTCTGAAATACCTTCCTTTGGTAAAAGTGAATCAGAGTTTCCAAATAACACAACAGTTGAACAGCTGATCATATATCCTCTAAAATGACTGTGACTAGGAGGTGGTCACTAAGGTTAGTATATAACTCAGTTTCCCAGTATTTAGAATCTAAAAAAATTCATTTCCACAAATGAAGAATATTCACAGAATGGTTCATGTTTGAATGTTTTTGCCATATTATTTTGCTTAATACATGTTACTTTAATTTAGTTGACAAATGACAGTAGTGTGGGAAAGGCAGGAGATCTAATGGCCAGTAAAAATGAACACTTAGACAAGCATTTATTTTCTGTATTTGCAAAGGTAGAACTAGATCTTCTAATTCTGAAAGCAATTACTCATGAGAAAAACACAGTCATTTCTTACTGTCAAGAAAACAACATATCTGGGGGACAGCTTTTATTTCACTTAGGTATATGAAAACAGGCAAAACTAACTCATTAACTGAAATAACAGAAAACCAAGACCATGTCCAAAAGCATTTATAAGAAATTGTGATTTAAAATGATAATAATTTTATCTACTCAACACACAATTATAATATAACTTTTCCTTTCATAAGCTAAGTATTACATAGAGCTTTATATCCACCAACAAAATTATTTTCAGGCCTTCATGTTATTCCTTAGAATATCTTATCAACAACATCAAAGCTAATATAGTCATTGAAATGATAATAGGCCTTTTCTACTAATATGTCTCAGTTAACACAACGATTCTGTAAAAAAGAATTTTAAGGTCGTTCCATTTGCTTGCCGAGAATCAGTTAGAGAAACATCTACAAGTCAATAACATATATATATATATATATATATACATACATATACAGAATTAGTTGCTTATGTGTTTTACTACTCCTTAACTATTCAGAGCTTTTCTTTGTTTTGTTTTTTTAAGACAGAACTTCTCTGTGTAATAGACCTGGCTTTCCTAAAACTCACATTGTAGAGCAGGCTGGGGTTAAAGACATCTGCCATCATGCCTAGTAATTCAGAGCTTTCTGACATGTTCACTTCTTCTGCATTTGAGTTATGGTGTAGTGAAAACTTGAACCCTTTTTCCTTACATATAGGAGACAGTAAACCAGAGTAACATGACCAGGATCCATGGTTCTTTCTTTTTCTTTTTCTTTCTTTTTTTCTAAAATAGAGTCTCTCCACTTATCCTTGGCTGTCATTTGTAGACCAGGATGGCCTTGAAATCATAGAGACTTGCTGCCTTTACCTCTTAAGTGCTTAGATTGCAGGCATGCACTACCATACCTGGTTCTTGGTTCTTACTATGGTTCTTACAGAAGATGGAATTGCAAGTTACCTAGCATAAACACACTTTTCTCTATGTGACAATTACTTCCATAGTCCCTCAAATATTATCAGAATACTCAATGTTTCTTGAATTCCTACTCTGATCCCACCAAAAAATTTATTGTTTAACAATCCTAAATAGCATCTGTAATGTGTTTTCATTAGCTTCTTTTCCAGTTTGTTTCCTAGAAATGTTTTGGTAGAGTAGAGAAGATCATATACATGGATTTAACAGTCCCTCATTCTGCTTATTGCTTTGGTTAGTTGGGTTATTTATTTAATATCTTGTGGACTCTCCCTTCTTATATGTAAAGTATGACATAAATAAACTTCCTACATGGGTTCATGTGAAAATACAATAAGGTAATAGATTAAATAACTATGTAGAGTAGTTTAAATTTCACTTTTATTTCCTCAGATAAAGGGATAATAGCCATACCCATGCTTTGTGCATATATGGCTTGGGGTTGGCCATAGCCTTTCTATCTAACTATCTCTAAGCATAAGTCTGGAAGTTTCTAACCTCCATGCAATATAAACTTCTGCAAGCTTGGACCCTGAAGGCTTCAACTTCAAGCCTTTGTCTGCTAACTGTGGCCTAGATTGTTTCAGCCTCTGAAGCTTACTGCTGAGTAAACTCTCACCTTTTATAGTTCTTTCTGAGCTCTGGCTGGCTGGTTCAACTCAGCCATGCTGGCCCCAAACTTCTCTCCAAGCTGTCTGATTCAAACTGCCTTTTCTTGGCTTCTCACTGAGTTGCTCTGTTCAGAAAAATTGCTTCTGAACACCAAAAACTGAACAGTACTAAGTACACAAACTGAATGGAATTGTACACTAAACTGAAGTCAGCTGCACTCATATGAACTGAACTAAACTGAAATCTCTCTCTCTCTCTCTCTCTCTCTCTCTCTCTCTCTCTCTCTCTCTCTCTCTCCCTCTCTCTCTCTCTCTCTGTCTCTCTGTTTCTCTCTGTCTCTCTGTCTCTCTCTGTCTCTCTGTCTCTCTCTGTCTCTGTCTCTGTCTCTGCCTGTCTCTCTGTCTCTGTCTCTGTCTCTTTCTCTGTCTCTGTCTCTCTCTCTCTCTGTCTCTCTCTCTCTCTGTCTCTCTCTCTCTCTCTCTCTCTCTCTCTCTCTCTCTCTCTCTCTCTCTCTCTCTCTCTCTCTCTCCTGCTGCTGCTGCTGTTGCTCTTAAGTACCTTTTCTTTGAGAGGTGGGCATATCCTATCTCTGACCCATTCTGTCAATTTTTTCTCTGATTCACCACTTTGCATACCCCTTAATTAGACTTCATTGTTTGAGAAATACTAAAAGAGTGTTTGTATTCAATCCAGAGAGATTGAAGATATGTACTAAGGGTGTTGTATCTGTATTCCAGCAGAGTAAAACAGACCTAGGTCTTTGGATGTGGCATCTTGCTGGAGTAGCTATATTGGCTGGATGCAAAATTATATGTTTTTATGGATATCTCTCAATATTTGGGGCAATGGCACTTAGAATTACATTATTCGTGAAATGATGATGGTACTTTTTTGGTAGATCTCAATAGACAATTTAGTCCTGGATTAGATGTGGGATAGAAATGGATGTCCACAAGTCAAAGAGGATTCTCTAGTCATGAGCCTAAGCAAATATTTCACTACCATGTCACCTAATTATATTAGTAGACAGTATAATAAAGTAACATTTATGAGAAATAGATATCAAAGAATAGTTCTGTGTGTATGGGTGTATACATACATGCTGTTATAAGCTTGCCTGTGCACATGGAGACCAGAGCAGTGTTGGGTTTCCTCTTTTGTCACTCTTTCCTTGTTCTTTTTGAGACAAGGTCTCTCCAGGAATCAGAAGCTTCAGTTTTGTTGGGTTTTTTTGTTTGTTTGTTTTGTTCTGTGATTCTGGCAACCAAAAAGCCTCAGCATCCTTCCTTTCTCTGTCTTTCTCAGTGGTGGACTTATGGTATATGTGGGACCACAACCATCTTTTACATGGGTGCTGGGATTCCTCATACTTGAACAGTAAGTGCTCTTAAGTACTGAGCCATATCCCCTACCCTGAAGAAATAAGTTTTTATAAATGAGTTCAATCACCTTATGTATGCAAACCAATTTCATTATTTATTATCATTATTTTTCATTTCAAAAATTGAACCATATATGTGTAAGTAATTGTGGTCCCTAAAAGGTGAGAAAGTGATCCTTTTCAGTTTCCTACTTCAGGAAAATGTCACATTTATTTTATTGTCTATTTTCATATGTATTTACAGCTTAAATTCCAGTTTCTATTGTGTATGTCCCTGCTAGCTTCACCCACATGCATGGCAAATGCCACAAGTCATTCAAATGTCTGCTAAACCCCAATTTGGGCCAATGAGAAAAAAAAAGAAAGAGAAAAAAAACATGGAACATGGACATTAAATAACAGAGGTCATGAATAAATTTATAGTAAATAAATTGTTTCAGTGTTTTAAATTTCATTCCTAAAACTCTTAAAAGTCTCAGGGGAGCTTTTTCACGAATGCAGTTTAGATGAATTCTAGCTGATTGCATGTCTGATTTTAAGCATTTAAAATAAATTGATGTGTGTTCTCAAAGCGAAAGTTAAAAAATCTTGAAAAAATGAAAACAATACATACTTATCTAGTGAAATTATGATGAATCCTAGGAAAAGGATGCTGATTGATATAACAGCTATAATCAAGAAGGTGAGCATGCCAATTACTGTTTTTACTTCTGTTGACAGTAAAAAAAAATCCCTAATGATTACTAATTAGCTTCCTGGGACAATAGTTAATTCCAAGAAATTATATGTCCTACTAAGGAAAGCTTCTGCAGCAATGACAAAGTATGCAAAAATATTATAGTATATAATTATCTCTATTAACATATAAAAGGCTTTCACAAAATCTAAATGTATAAACTTAAACTTATTCTCAAATGTTATTGAAAGTAAATTGTGGATCAATTTAATGGCATCATGTTACCAATAAGTGTCAACACATTTAAAATTCTTTGCTTGGCATGGTATGACATGACAAAATATTACAGTTCCATGGATAACAGGGCAATTTAGTGGCCTTCCAGATTATACTGAGTAGGATTATTTATAGTTATACGTCTGCAGAAGATAGTTAAATTTCTTGGTTTTCTACTCACAACATAAAATCCTGTATGACTACTAACTTGCATAGCCCTATGTTCTCAATAAGGGTTGTCACAATTGGTGGGAAGCTTTTTTGTCAAAGCTGATGCTAAATATCTTAAAATATTTAAGGGATATCTGGCCCCTCAACAGTGTTTGATATTTTTAAGATTAAAAATCATGTTGTGTAAAAGATGAAAGATTTACGCGATCTGAAGAGAAACCAGAGGAAGGATAGCAGGTTACCAAGAAGAGACTTGATACCCTATGAGCATATAAAGTGGGAGGAAGTCCCCCTCAGGAACAGTCATAGGGGACGGGAGTAAGGGGAAAATGGGAGGGAGGGAAGAATGGGAGGATACAAGGGATGGGATAACCATTGAGATGTAATATGAATAAATTAATAAAAAATCATGTTGTGTGATAGCTAAGCAACAAAAGTGACCCTATGACCTACATTTCAAGCTTGAATAATACAAAGATCACATTATCTGGTAGAAATCTACTGACAAGACAGATACTGAAAACACAAGGCGGCTAAAGTCAATCACAGTCAGGAGTCATATATGAAAACCTTATTAGACTCAGCATACAGAATTTTAAAAATTATTTAGGGGGGCAGGAAATACAAGAAAAACAAAAGTAAGATAATTAGTTACGTTGAATGAAGAATGAGTAATATACTCTCCCCTCTTGAATCCTCATAAGAACAATAATCACTGTGAAGCTCTCTTCACCATACCAAATAAACCAAAATCAAGAGGTTCCCCCCTTAAGCCATCAAATACACTTTTAAATACAGAGTAATGTGTTGTTCAAAAATTTCAGAAATAATTGGTTTAATTAAGAAACCTTTTAATTGTCAAAGAATTATTCAATGACAAATCTTTTTTGTTTTTGTTTTTTAAACATTTTTTATTTTTACATATATGTTTATATTATTATACATGTATACAATAAACTATCTATAGGAAGAATAACCATAACACAATCAGGAATTACATAAATGTTACATTTTTAGTGTTTTGGCTCTTAGAATTTGACAGTTTCGAAGAAAATATCTTTCCTGTCTTGATGCGTCTAAAATTCTGAATGTAAATCAATCTCCATCACATCTTGCTATTATCAACTTAAAATTAGTTGTATACGGGTTAAGATATTTTTATGTCTAGATAGATGTTGTAAGTTGATAATGACAAAGACAAATCTTAATACTGTTATACTTTAATAGTTAGAGAAATTCCTTTCAAACACTAAACATATTTATAAAGTGTTTATTTTAAATTAATATGTTTAATGATTGACAATATATATTCAATGGATATGCCTAAGGATTAGATCAAAGTATGCAATGTGCCACTTCAACGTCTCATTATATCTGAATACGGCCTCCTTTGATTATTTTTATTACAAAAGCATTAAGACATTAAGTAAACTTGTTGTTTGGACATCTCAGCATAAATTTAGTACTTATAAGATACTAAAATATAAATATAAGATTGGAAATATATAATACTTATATGTGAAAAATTACACACCATGTTTTATGGCATTCAGTTACCTTGTCTCATCTGAACATTAGTTTTCTGTGAGGGGGCATACTAAGAAACTTTTCCAGGAGTTCCCAAAAATGGTCTGTGAGGGTAGAGGTCAGGATAGAAAGATATGTCTTCTGGTTTTACTAGTCACATGTTTTCCATGTCAACAAGTAGCTTTTCAGAATTTTTGTTGTCCCATGTAGTTTCTGTTAACTTTCTTGCTTTTGCTGGAATGTCTGGTGATTTGAGGCATATTGATAGGATAAGATGTCATGAAATTTGGAAATGTAGATGGAAATTTCATTGTTAATATAGAATTCTTCAGGACTAGACAAAATTTGAAAATTTTATGTACTGTTTAAACAATCTTGATCCTGCTTTCTTGAAAATGTCTAGATGCAAGAGTCTGTCTATTTTGTTTCTTAATCAGAATATTTTTATTTATTTTATTTATATTGTAGAAGGAGGTTGAGACAAGGTTTCGGTGTGTAGCTCAGGCTGTCCTGGAATTCTGTAGACCAGGCTGTGCTCAAATGCACAGAGATCCACCTGCCTCTGCCTCTCCAGTGCTGGGATTAAAGGTCTGCCGCACTACCTACCTGGAATATTTTTTAAGCTTGTATTTTTATTTTCTTTTATGGTATGGATTTTTGTATTGAATGTATGTCTATATGCCGTATGTGTGCCTGGTTCCTATGGAGGTCAGAAGAGGATATCAGATCTCCTAATAGGAGTTGAAGGTAGCTGTGAGGCATTCTGAGTGTGTCAGGAATCAAACCCAGGTACTCTGCAGGAGCAACCAATGTTCTTAATTGCTGAGCAATCTCTCCAGTCCCCTAATCAGAGCATGTTAATGACTACAGAACTTGATTATGGCATATAATTTGAAACTTTCATTATACTGGGTCCTCTCCAACAGGTAAGCATCCTAGAAACACTGCTACAAAAACAAAGTAAACATTGAAAATCTTGTTTTCTACCGATCTTCAACGTTTATAAATACAGGCCAAGTCTTAGAGATTTTATGATAGTTACAGAGTAATAGTATAAATATCCTTTGAACAATATAACATGGCAGCCTAATTCCTATAAGAGTAGCTTATTTTTCATAAATATATACAATAAATTTAAACAAAGTATTCTATCACTGCATGTTACCTTTTTTAAATTTAACATGTGATCTGTTTCTTGAGGGAAAATATTAGTCTATTTGTCAAATACTGAAAAATAATATGTACTTACTTTAAATTTTTGGTTTCCTTCAATGAGTTTATACTACGAGATTCACCATATATTAGTGATATTATATGAACTTGTGTCTATGTATACTGTAAAGCCTAATATAATACTAATGTAAATATTGTGCATTAAATTGTAAGGTTATTGTGATTTTTGTTTTAGTATTACTGCTTACATAAATATTGCTCCAACTAGTCATATTTTGCACTTCCTTCCATCTTTTCTAGTTTCATTTCAGATGATGTGACAATCACAGTGGCAAAAAGTAACTTAGAGGAGAAAGGGATAATTTGGTTTACAATTCCATGTTATAGTCCATTATTTTAGGGGAATCAAGACAAGAACTAAAACCTGCAAATCCACAATGAAAAGTAGAGAGAGTATAAACTCATTAACCCTTGTTTGCATGCGTGTGTACAGACATCATTATTCTCTCTTGTTTTGTCCAGCATCCCAATGCCTGAAGAACGGTACTGTCCTCACTGGTTTGGGTCTTCTTGTAACAATTAGCTTTCAAGACATTCTGTGGTAGGCATTCCCATGCCCAACCTGACCTACTATATAACTTCTCATTAAGATTATTTTCTTAGGTAATTCTTGGTTGTTTCAAATTGACAGCTAATGCTAAGAAATACACCATGCATACCTTCTTACTTTCTAGGCATCCAACTATTACTTCCCTTAGTCATTCCTTGCTTACTGAGAAATATGTCATAAAATGAAATGTTTTTTTCTCACTATATTAAGTGGAAGAAACAACCCAAAATTTACAATTGGTTGTTGCTCCACAAACAGAACTGTAACTTCCTTGTATAGACTACTCTCAGATTGACATTTATTTGTTGATATCATTCATCTAACTATTACAATTGAAAAAAATTTCAAAAGAAGATTACTTAGAAGGGCAGCAAGATGGTTCAGAGGGAAAACGCACTAACCGATGAGCTGAGTTTGAAGCTCAAAATTCACATAAATTTGTCAGGAGAAACTTTTACTCCCTGAAATTGTCCTAACATATATGATCTCAACAAATATGTTAGTGCATATACCCCCACCCTCATCATAATCACACACACAAAATGTACCAAAGTACATAAAATATTTAACAAATAATCTTCCATCAAGGATGATTTTAAGCAGATTCAAGTTGTTTTTCCATTTTTATTGTTCCATAAAATGAAAGTTGACACAAGCTATCAAAATACAATTACTACTAAAAATCAAAACAAAAAACAACAAAACGCAACAATCCAAACCAGCAACAAGGAAGCCAGAAGGACATGAAAAAAAATTGTATCTATAAGCAATAAAATCGGGCATCCTTTAAACAATACTTACTATTCAGTTTAATTGTCCTTCAAATGCTGCTATGTTACTTTTGCTATCAGCACATAGCCAAAAATTACTGAGGAACAACAGAGATTAGTCATTTTAAGCTATTTTACTTTGCTTTGAAATAATACATGGACAAATGTCATATTTCTTCTTAGATACTTTGAATATCATACATACCTTCCAAAAAAAAAGGAAAAATGTGAAAAGGGAAGAAAAAAAGCAAAGCCTATAATAAACAATATCCATAAAACATTGGCAATTACTTAAGCTGTTTGAGTTGTGTGTTCTATATGCTGTTCTCAGTTCTTGTGTCTATTTTTGCTTGAAATTATGCATCAAAAATTGTTATTTAAGAAAAAAGAAAGCTGAGACTACTTTAGGTTTGGGATTTTTGAGTGTTCTTTATAGTGTCTAACCCTCCATTTCTAATTTACCTGTGTCTACACACTGAAGTACAATAAATTTAGAATCATTTTAACAGAAATATCTTCATACTTGTGTTTCTTTAACTAATGTAGCAGAGACAATTTTACATTAGAAAAATGTAAACATACAGAAATACAGTGTATCAGTCTTTGTTTTTTTTTTTCTTATCTTTTCTTTCTTTTTTTTTTCAGTTTTTTACACATGGGTGCCATGTTTCCCAGGTAGTTAAATGTGTCTGAGTTATAGGTTATGCCACATCTTAGCTGTGGTGAATTGAATGAAGGTGGACTCCATAGGTTCATATTTTCAAATATTTGGTTTTAAGTTAGTAGAGCTGTTTGGGAAGAATCAAGAGGTGTGATTTTGTTGAAAGAGGTATGTCACTATGGGTGGGTTTTGAAGTTTCAAAAGCCCATGCCAGGCCCACTATCTCTCTCTACATTTTGCCTACAGAACTAGATGTAAGTTTCCAGATATTGCTCCAGTACCATGACTGCCTGATGTTATGCTCCTACCAATATGATCATGGACTAACCCTCTGAAGCTGTAAGCAAGCTCCCAAGTAAGTTGCCTGGTCCAGATGAAATGTGTAATCTCTCTCTTATTTTTTCTTTTTTATCTCTTTTATTCCATATATTGGCCAGAGCCTTAATAGTGTCTCTGAACCTTTGGGCTTTTTATTTAGTATGTATCTGAAGCCATTATCCTCTCCATGTAGTTGTTTTACTGCATGTAGCCAACCTCAATGCCTAACTCAAAATGGCTGGTGTTC
This sequence comes from Acomys minous, assembly GCF_964271855.1. Classification (NCBI taxonomy): domain Eukaryota; kingdom Metazoa; phylum Chordata; class Mammalia; order Rodentia; family Muridae; genus Acomys; species Acomys minous. The sequence continues at coordinate 86,422,737 of NC_140488.1, read as the reverse complement.
TCTCTTTTCTTTTTCCTATTCCCCTTTTCCAGGCAGCTCCTAAGAATTAAAATTGACTGCTGTGAAGCTTTCTTCTAAAATTTAATAAAGCAGTCCAGAAAACACACCATTAAGGTATGAAATATAAGAGAAATATGTCATTATTATTCATTAAATGATATATAACCTGATTTCAGTACATTCAGTTAGCTCACTGGCTTCTGGGGAAAATCTTTCTCCTTTTTTCAGTTTCATTTGTCTATTTATAAGGTAAAGATAATAATTCATTTAATCAAAATTGCATAAAATATAACATTGATTCATATATCAGGTATGTTGACACAAGAAAAGTTGAAATAAATATAAAATGTTATATATGCACAAGTAATTTACATTCTGGTTGAATGGATCTGAGTAAAAATTCAACAAATGAAAAGCATCATTTCATAAGATGAACCATTTACTCCTGGGGAATGTAAGAATCTTCAGGGCTATATTAGAAACTAGAAGTGATAGGATGTTAATAAGAAAAATTTATTAATCAGAGACATATAAAATGTGCACCTTTCTCTATTCACTATCTATTCTCTAAGATAATCAATAAAGACATAGTTTTTGACTTGTATAAAAATATACCATAAGATTTTTTATTAAAAGTTTCAAACTTCAAAATGATGCCATCTTAGACTTTGCCTCTGGTAGCTCTAGTAACTAAAGCAAAACAGTTCAGGGTAGCTAGGCTAGTAATGGTAATAATACTTCCTGATGTGCCCTAGGTAGGATTATAAGAACCTTACCTGGGATTCCAGATACCTATGACTCCTTCCCTTAGGTGCAAGTGGTATTGGGAGATTTCAGATTATATGAGGAGAAAAGGTTAAATAAAAATAGGGCTTATGATTTAGTTTTCATGAAGCCATTAACCATGATGAAATGGGACTAAGCTATTTCTGAGCTACTCGCTCTACTGTAACTCCTCACTCATTATTTGTAAGAGTGTTGAATAAACTCATTGTTCTCACCAAATTGGATTTTAATGAAATTTTACTTAAGTGTGTCTTTGTTGTCCATCTTGGGTGAACAGACAATACTTTGAGTCTCCTTATGAAAAGTTACATATTATGATCAGTGTCATACTCTGAATTATCACTTATTGTGTTAAACAATGGCTTTTCCAGCTGTGCCTTACACTGAGAAAGTAGGTTAATAAACAACTGCAATTTGAAGACAGAGTATGTTTGTGCTCCTGGATAAAAAGACAAACCTAACACCACACATAGAGCACAAACTAATAGATGGCATTCCTTGGAGTGAAAATAGGACCAGCTTATAATGTTATACTCTACAGTATAAATTCAGACTGTAGAGATATATTAGCATATTAAAATCATATCCGGAAAAAATGTCCCCAAACTTATAAGACACAGCAAACTGAAAAAGGTATAAGGTGTAACTCTTTCACCTAGACCCCAGAAAGTGGCTGGCACCTATCCCTACAATGACACAACTCCATCACCAACTTTTCATCTGATATTGAAACAGAGAGAGAGAGAGAGAGAGAGAGAGAGAGAGAGGGAGAGAGAGAGAGAGAATTCTGGACCCCTGTTGTTGACTTAGCTTACCACTCTGCTCATCACATATCTTGACCTATACCTGTTATTATTGCCTCAAAGTGGTTCTGCTCTTTTCCAGGAAGCTGCTCTCAGCTCTGCATTTTATCTCTCAACTCTATTACATGACTTCATCGTTAGCTTCTTCCATGAAGACAGATTTGGGCTCATTATTTTATTAATATAGACTTTCCATGCATTTTATCAACACACTTCTGAAATCTATTAAAGTCCATTATAACTTCTTTAACCTGTATTCATTCTGTAAACCACACCAGTGAGCACGCACACACACACACACACACACACACACACACACACACACACACACGCATATATATATATTCATTGTGTGATATGTGAGTTAATATTAGTAATTAAGATTGGGATACTAAATAATCTGTATTAGCCTCAGCCAGATGTCAAAATTATCTGAGAAATTACTACTGTTAAGCCCATTATGCCTTGTGACTTTATTGTTATTCAATAAAATATGAAATTTTTGAGTTGTTACTCAATAAAATGTGACTATATAAAATGACACAAATCCATATAGAACATTCATGACATTAACACAACAGATAAGAAGTAAGGTGACAGTAGATAGGAACCAAGACTTGGAAACCAGTAGGTTAAGTAAGGAAAGTACAAAGTTATATCAAGTGGACAAAATGTTCATGATTTCTAGACTCCTTCATTAGACCTTTTTGTCTCCTTTCTGTGCCATGAAAAGAACAAAAACTTATTTAAAAAAAGAACAAAGACTTTAAGTTTAGGAATCCCTAAATTCTACTCTTAGTTTGCTTCATTATAGAATTGGGTTTAGTCAAGTTTATCCATCTATTGTAATTCTAGTTTCCTCATTTGGAAGAGAATTGTAAAATACATTTCTTGAAAATAATGCCTTGAAAGCTTGCCCTGCAGTGAGTGAGATTCCAAGTAACAGTAAGTGGTATTATGTCTAGACTTCGGAATGTGCTCCAAAAGTACAAGCATGTATTCATATTAGTGTCTGCGATTTTAATTTCTTCAGAATACAAGCTAAATTATTTTGAGAAGAAAGGTGGGGAGGGTCGTTACAGAAAAAAGGAAAAACATAATAAATAAACTGAGCTGAACAGAGGCCAGGGGCAAAGGTTAATGAGGCAATGGTACACACTTGATCAGTCATCTTGAGAAATATAAGTGAATAGGCATCAGCACAGACATTTTATTAAGAGAATTAACAGACATAAGAATCATGAGGTAGAGGCCAAATACTTATTTTCTCTTAGGATTAATTTATGTATGAGCAATAGCTTGTCTAACATGCTTTTTCTACTTGTAAGGTGACATTAGGTTGTAAATTTTGACTCACAAATCTTCAGGCTACATAATGCTCTTACTTGGATTAAACAATGCTTCAGAAACAATGGCTACAAGCAAAAGATAATTCCATGAAGACTAAACTAACATGACAGCATTGCTAAACATAGAACACTGGCCTCATCACAGATTGTCAGATCCTCGTAGACTGAGATGCGGGCAGTAAACAACACATACTCTGTGGGACCCAAAGGAAAATTACTAGATGGCTCCAGGCTCTATTAGAGAAACAATACGGGTGCCAGATTAACCTGTGCTCAATAAGGTAAGGTGGAACTTTGAAGTCACTTTCAGGCAACAGCACTACAGTTTGCCATATCATCAAACAAAAAAGAAGACAACAGAAGGGCAAATGAACACAGCTTCAGTCAGTCGGTTGGCATCCAACAATGGCAACCACATTAGAAGATGAGGTTCCCTTTGATGATTTTATTCTCAAGTTAGTGGCCTATCAATTTAATTTAATTCTTGCCTGCTGGTCCCACTATGGGTTGTTAACACCTCAAATTAATATTTGCTGAGTTTGATAAGTTGTTAAATTGTGTTTATTTTACATTGTTGGTTCCTGGTAGGTTATACAGTATGCTACCAGGCTCAGACAAACTAACTACGATGAAAAAAATTCAGTAATCCCATATTTTCAGTGGATAATTTCTTGAAAAGGATACCTAGAACATTTCAATGACTACAGATTAAGTTATATTTAGCTGTACTCAACTAGAGTTATTTTTAATATTTGCCATGGTACATATAGTAAATTATACTCCTTATAGGACACCTTGAGTTGAACAATCTTGTGGTCAGAAGTGACTAGCCTCGGGGCACTGGCCAATCTTGAGAACTTAGAGGAAATAATCATCTTAATACATTTGAACATTTTTGGGAGTACAATTGTGTGCTAATTCATGTGACACAGAAAGCTGTGTCTTCATTGTTATCCAATTCAATGCCATCATCAAAATGTACCAGCTTGTCCCCCTGAAAATCGGTTGTTAATCAGGTTTGTATTTCTAATTAAAATTACAGATAATTTAACATGAAAAAGATTTGAACAAAGCTAAAACCCAAAGTAAACAACATAGTCAAAGCCTTTTCAGGGTGTTACAGCAAACAATAATGTTGAATTCTATAGTCCTTATTTTGAAAATAGCAGAAAACTCATTGGCTCATTGGCAATATAAGATAAAAGAATACCATTTTTCAGGGTGGACATTGTAGCTCATGTCTTTAATCCCACCACTGGGAAGCAGATTGGTCTATGTAGCAAGTTCGTGGCCATCCAAGGCTATATAGCGAGTTCCTTTCTAAAGGAGAAAAATAATTTCACCTTTGAGGCCTAGTTGAATAATAAAAGTGAATCTTAGAAATATTAGACTAAAGTAGAATAAGCTGTCCCATTCATCACTGAAATAAGCAGACAGGGCAAAATAGAAGAAGGGGTCTGTTTGGGAGAGGCAGATGAGTTGTTTGAGACTTGAGAAAAAGCAAATGGTGTCTTTAAGATATTATTAGCACTAATATGGTTGTTGGGAGTCTATCCAAAGAATGCAAAATATTATAAGAGCTTCTTTTCAATTGCAGGGATCATGAATACTCAAGTTAGAGATTAAGAAATGAGCTGTATTAAGAGTACATTTTCAGAGACAGTTCATTTAAAGAACTGAAGATTTTACAGAGCTTTTATAAAAACAGAAAAAAAAATCCGGGTGTCTTAAGCACTATTTTAGAACTGGTGAAAAGGAAATCAAGTGTTTACGCTTTCCACAATACTTATTAGAGCCTTCTGTGGACAATGCAGTCATCTCAGTAACGGAGGACTGTAAGGAAACAGAAGAAAGACTGCAAACAGAAGTAACAAGGACAGTAGAATATTGTAGACCCCATCAAGAAAACAAAGAAAAGTAAGAGACTCTCAAGAGTAGTCTTTTATAAAGGCTGGGTTTGAAAATTCCTTTGTGATTAGCCACCACTGTCCTATTATTGGCAAGTTCTCTCATCACTAGCCTTGGGTGAAGAGAATTCTATGCATAAAAAAAGTTCAAAGGAACTTAAACAGATCAGGGATATGATGGAAATCTTTGATGAGCAGGAAAAAAGTTACTATATATGCAAGTAGATGAATTGAGAACAGAAATCAAGAAAAGTAGAAAGAAGAAAAAGAGAATTTTAGGGGCATGGATTGCTTATGACATTTTTGGTTTTGTGTGGACATTGCAGTTGAAAGTGTCTAATAATTTATAAACAGAAGACAATATTATATAATCTATGCTAGGATTTACTGTGAGTTTGATGCTACAACTGCTGAAAGTATAGTTCTGAGGTTAAAAAGAAGAAAGTTGGCATGTTAGGAGAAAATAGTTGAGATGTAATTGGTATTTGGATAAGTTTCAGGAGGCAGTACAGAAGAGAAACTAAGTAGTAAATGTGTTTTCAAAGTAAAGTCTTTGAAATGTGAGATACAAGGTCAAGTAGGAATTAAGGATAAGTATAAAGTTTAGACTGGATCAATCGCAGTACACAAATTGCCATTTACTGTGGTGAGAAGATGGTTAGATTAGCAACCAGATGCTCCTATAGATGGACAGATCAGGAGTTTGGCTTTATTTATGATAAACTGGATATAGCTCACAGACATTAAAGCAGAGTTATTTAGTAAAGAGCCGGATATGAGAGTCTGGGATGTAGCAATGACATCAGGACCAGAGATATAAATTTGGGAGTCATTAGCATTGCAGAGCATATTTAAAGCCATGGATTAGATGAGATCACTGTGGAATGAGGGGCCCAGTTTGAGCTTGAACATCCCTCCATTTAAATGCTGACAAAGACACAGACAAATCAGAGAAATAGCAGGCATTTTTGCTCAGCTGGTACACTGCAATGCCAGGCAGCTGTGATGCCCCTGGGTAAATACTCAAAGTAGCTAGTACTTATAATTTAAAAAAAATACTAACATCAATCTTTCTGACAACAGTTGAATGCACAGCAAGGCAGCATTCCATATAAGTGAAAATAATGGCTGTATTATCTGGCAACATAACACCAACCTTCATCACACCAGCCAAAACCACACTGATGCTTCATCAGCTTCATTTCTCTTCACTGAACAGCTAGACTAGAGGTCAAAAGAGAAAAAAACCAGGGCCTGAGCAGGATTCCCAAAATCATTCTGCTACCTGAATGTCTAGCAGTGTGTTCATGCAAGCCTACAAAATAACAGACACCTGTAATGTGGCTCTTGCTTCCAACCCTTGGCTACCTCTGCTGCAAAATTTATAATTTTGCAATAAAGTGCTTAAATGTTAGCTTGTTGAATTGCCTTTAAGGGGTAGCTTTGACAATAAGAACAAGTAGCTAAACAGGTATGCTATATTATGTTGGAGCTAACATAAATGAAATCAGCTTGTTTTTCTGTTCATCAATAAGAACTTTTGACCTGCTTCATGCTGTCAAATCAGCAAGTGTTCCTCAATACTGTTCCTGCATCTTCTAACTACAAAAGCCTCAAAACCATGCAGGGATTGTGTATTACAACCTATGACAGATTTTTTAAGAAGAAATTCTGAAAGTCAGTGCTATCACAAGCACTTCTGCTATGTGTGTGTTTGAAAGCACACCTGAAAGCAACACTTCCAAGTGCCAAATTATATAAAATCTAATTGTAAAACCATCACAGAGTGCAGAGTCCAGCAACCAGGGATCAGCTTATTGACAAAAATTTTAAATAAAGAAAAGAAAATAACACTTTATTCTCACAAATAAATGTTGGATAATAATTTTGGCAGCCATTTGCAGCTCACCATATCTGCCTAAAGTCTGAAAAAGCCAAAAATACTGCAAACAATCAAATCAAAATATTGTTTTTAAATTGAAAACTATTATTAAGAACTTCATTTCATTTTCATGAGTAAAGCTATCCTTTTTATATAGGTAGCAGATAAAAGAGAATTTTTTCAAACAGTAGCCTTAAAACTCCAATTTAGCATCTTGTGTATATATGAACAAGTAGATTTGCTATGCCTTCTTACTAAAAATTCACTTGGTAAAATATAAAACAGCACATTAAATTCATACTGGGGCCAAATAAACTCACACATGTGCCTATATTGCTACCATATGAATTTGCAAAAAGACTAATTTGAGAGTTGGGCATTGTTCAACTGAAAAAACTGTTAGCTGCAAAAATAATAGCATATGTTTTATTTATGAGAGTGGAAAAACTGAAGCCATGAAACAAGAAATAATAATAAAAAACCCTCCAAACAAATGACATATTGTCTTCAAGCTTTGCTTAATAACTAGATTCTAAATGAGCAGAAGGTAGTGGAAGTGCTGTTATCAACCCACCAGATATTCAAAAATGTTAATTGCTGTTGACAGGCAGAAGTTAACGTTACTAGAGTGGCAAATAGAGCTGACATGACACAACAAAGTTATAGAAAAAGACCACAGTTCATTCAACATTCTAGAAGTAAGCATTAGTACACAGAATATTTATGAGTGTATAAATTGGAAAAGGGCCTTTTGACCAGCAAGCTAGACTAGATTTGGTTTGCTAATTAGAGTCTGGAACATCTTCAATATACAAAGAGTATGAAAACATAAAGCACTATCATTTTATTTTTACTGGATATGTATTCCAAAAGCATATTTGGTGAAAACAAAAGCATAGAAAATTTAACAGTTCTCTAAATTTCCCTTAAAAGAGGCATGTGTATATTAATTACTTTTTGATGTAATAAAATATCATGACCAAAAGAAACTGAAGAAAATGTTTGTGTGGAACATCCTTTAATGGCAGGGAAGGCATGGCAACAGGCAGCTGCAGCAGAAAACTGAGAGATCATATGTTAACCACACAGAAGAAGCAGAGAAAACCAACTGAAAGTTGGGCAAGTCCTTAAATGACAATGTGCCACTGCAAATGACCCATTTCCACTATCAAGGATCCCATCTTAAGAGCTCCATATCCTCCCCAAGCAGTGCCACTAACTGGGGACTGTGCATTTTAATCATGAGCCTCTGGGGAAACATTGCTCATTCTAAATACCACATAATTGTTTCTGTGTAAGACATCCTGTTCTATGGAGTGACCTTAATAAAGTCATATTAGGTGCTTACTATGCACTAGATATCTGGTCCACTATTATATAGAAATACAAAAAGGAATATGACACTTCTTTCAATTAGTATTTTTAACTTAAGCAAAATAACATAACCTTTACATCAGAGCTACAATGGAAGAGGAGCACAGAAGGGACACAAGGATTATTTTGTACATGTGTAGAAACTTTGATTAAAATTTTAGGAAATAAAAATCACCAAACATAAAAAGATAAGATTTTAAATATCCATGTATCTCCCCAAATTGAGATATGTCAACTAAAAATTGGGCTTATTTCTTTAAAACTATTTTATAAAAAAGTAACACAATACTATTAGAACAAAGCTCTTTAATCTATATTCAGATCATCCATTCCAAGATGATATTATATATTATTTTGTCATAATAGTAAGCAGAAATAAATTTTTATTCCATCATTTATCTCCTAAATAGTTGTATGATTTAAAATAAAAGAGTTCACCATTATAATGTGGTTAATTTTAGTTGTGTGTATTTATGACTACATTTGTTGTCTATGCTATCACATTTTAAATTTGGTACTTGAAGGACTAGTGGAGGATATGTATGGAGAAACTACTTATCAAGTGAACAATTCTGTAAAAGCCAGAAATACGTCAAGTTTATTCAAGACTCTGAAGACTTGGTTTTGTGACACATTATTCTGATTAATGTATCATTATTTATTCAGTTTTTCATTGAAACATGTTTTACTCGTTCAGTTTTCTATTTTGTTTAGTTTTCTATTTTCTTTACTACTGCTATAGTCCTCTCTATACATTTTTCTTTTAATTACTTAAGGAAATCAGTGTGATCCTGATATCTTGTTCTTAGTGCTTTCTGGTTAGTTTACATACTGAGTTTACCAGGACTTTGCTGTACAAGCAAACTTCCTATATTTGAGAATTTATTCTTCATTATAAACTGATTGTTAATCCAAGTGTATACAGAAATATAAGTAGAAAATAGTATATTTACTTCACAAATTGATAGTTGACATTTCTGAAGTGTTGCTTTTGAAGATATCAATGGTATTTTAAGAGCACATTTGCACTTGTTCCTCTAATTTATTTTAGAAAGCTTTTAGACACTTAACTGTCATTCTCAAATTCCTTGAAAATACAATCGACATGTGTCACCATAATTTACTTTGCTGATTAGTTTTTGAATCCTAAAAATATCAAAAACTGTAATAATTACTAATTAAAGAGAATTCTTTGCATTGTTTATTTGAAAAGTTCCCATCTTTATCTTTATATTTTTCACCTCTTTAAAATTCCTTTTAACTACATCTTCTGTATCGATTACCTTCTGAAACAAATTCTAATCTCTTTGACAATTTGTTTTTACTTCTGTGAGACTTGTGGTATGGTTTTTGTCATTGTTACACTTTTATTGCTGTGATAAGACAGTAGGGGCAATGAACCTTATGGAAGAGAAAGTTATTGGTGCTTACATTTTCAGAGGGTGGGTTCAGGACCGTCATGGTGGGGAACACGGTACAGGCAGAAAAGACTTGGAGCTGGAGCAGTAGACATCTTGATCACAATTAGGAGACATGGAGAGCTAACTAAGAATGCCTTGGGCTTTCGAAACCTCAAAGCACTGACCTCCAATGACACACATCTTCCAACAATACTATACTTCCAATCAATCCTAACAATTCTTCTCCTTGGGAACCAACTATTCAAACAAAATTATCTGTGGGAGGTTATTCTCATTTAAACAACCACAAGATTTTTAAGCTCTCTAGTATTCTTATTAACACTGTGAATGCTCATATTTACACACTCTGTTATAAAATAGCTTTAAATTTAGTCAAGCACAGTCATTTTTGAAGCTTTTAATTTCCTGAGAGATCTTTGTTTTGTTGTTCTCTTTACCTCTCCTTGTTAGCATCTTAAAAATTTTTTGTTTTTCATATCCTATATAAGTACAGTATTACAAAGTTGAATAAATCTTTAAATAAATAGGATAATTGCCAGAAGGCTTTTAGTGTGTACGATAAGAAAGTACCAATCTTTTCAATTGGAAAGACCATTATTGCACTACCAACATCATGGACCCCAAAAAGCAGTAATTTTTTCTTGAGCGTGGGAGTTTGCTGTAGAGAATAATCTTCCAGTCTTATGAATCAGTTTAAAGGTCAGTGAACCAGCACATGAGCAAAATGTGGTCGTAGTTTGAATGTGCACAATTTTAACTATAGACTGATTCATACTTCTTTTTTTATGTATAATGACTCACATTCTCTCTCAATTCTTTATGTCTAACAGTTTCAGAAAGCCATTGATTTTCTATCTTTTATCTACCTATGTATTTTCCTTTTTAAGTAATGCTGTAAATATCTTTTTTTCTGTTGTATAGGGTGATTATACTACCTGAATGATCAAGACAGAGACTATAATTTGGTTCTTTGACTTCTTTTATATATTTTTTTTTGATTTTTGGATTTTTTGAGACTAAAATATAATCATATAATTCCATCATTACCTTTTCTCCCTCTGAACTCTCTTGTATACATTTCTTGCTAACTTTTGTCTTTTAACTGTTGTTACTAATTTAAGTCCCATCCTTTATCTATAGATGCAAATTCACCTATTTCATTCAAATTTTACAATTTCTTGGAATTTCTATTTACAACCAAATTTATATAATGGATTTGTCTATAACAGAACTACTCACATGCCATCTTTCAAAAATTTGAAGATTTTGTCTGATTTATAATATTTTCATAGTATTATTTATAAAATATTGTTGGGTTTCTATTTCTGTGATTCATATTGTCTTTGAAGACGGAGACCTGTAGTGAATTTAATGGTACCCAACCTAAATAAAATGTTACCTCCAAACCTGTGACTGTGGCTCTACTGGGGAAAAAGTGCTGATAGAGACGTAATTAAGTTACACAAAAGAATCTCAACAATCAATGTGGTCCCTAGTTTAATAGTTAATGTCCTTATCAAAGAGAAGAAACACAAAGGAATAATGTGAAGAAGGAAGCAGGGATTGGAGTGGTGTGTCTGATAGTCCATGAACACCACGACAACTGGAAAACACCAGAAAATATTACTAGATTCACTCAGAGCCTCTCTAATGAAAAGAAAACCTATATAACTTATTAATTTCAGATTTCTTGCATTTATCCATACTAGAGAATAAATTGCAGTTATTTCATTCCATCCACTTGGTGTTGATTTGTTGCAACAACACTAGGAAACTTGCACTAACAAAAACAATCAATGAGGTCAGTTTATTGTATTTAACCTCAAAACTTTTCAAAATTTTTAATTTCTTATTAAAAGAGACCACACACACATATTGGTGAACTATTATAATTGATCATAAACTAATAACCCAGAAACAGATAAGTAAATATAATATATTATATTAACAATCTAAAATCATTTCCAAGGTTCTTTTAAATTATTTGTCACCCCCAAATAAAAGGTAGTTTCTAACCTGATTTCTAATTTTACTAATTAATATTACTGTTTTTGAAATTTACATAAAGGAAACATGTTTTGTCTGGCTTTATCCAAATATTATGTCCATGATATTCACTAATACTATCAATGTCCATAATGAAAGTTTACTCAATTCTGGACTTCTATTAATCTGATTATATTACTTATTCTTTCCAGTATTTATTGATCTTAGGGGTTTTCAGTTTGTGGCTATGACAAATAGCATGAATTTCTATAAATATTCTTAGAAATGTCTCATCTGTTTCTCTAGATATATCAGAGAAGAAAAGGGATGAGTGATGTATGTTCAGTTTTATCACTGAAAAGTAATTTAAGAAACAATTTTACTTATGCATAATGCCATTTTCAGCACAGGAGAACATGCATGAAGATTTAGGAATTCTGCTGGTGCAATTATTATGAATGGGCATTGTAGCACAACCAACTATTTATAGAAGAGATTGACAGACATGAAATCATCAGTGGCTTGCATATTCATTATATTGTATTACCAGTAAAAGTTTGGAAAAGGCTGAAAAAGAACATGACCCTTATCTACTCATAAAACTCTCACCCACATAAAGGTTAAAGTGAGCAAGTACTGTATAAAATATTGATGGCTTAAAAATACCAGGGTAATCATATTTTTATGGTTATATAACCAAATAATTTTATCGTACATTTTAAAACTACATAAATAAAATAAGAATGTGTACATTTTGAAGACAACTCAGTGAAATAAACAGTTTACAAAAATTACAAACAAGTCTCATCTGTAGTACCTATAACCTCTTCCTCTGTAGCCTGTCAAGGTTGTTCTGCCAGGGGTAAGTGATCTAAGTTCAGTGGCCAGAGTGTATGTCTGAAGTAGTCCCTGCTCTCCACATATTGGGATCCACAAGGAGACTGTGCTGCTACATCCAAGTAGAGGGTCTATGTCCACATCATACATGGTAGGTGGTTGATGTTTCAGTCTTTGTGTTGCAGTGTAGTTATCCTGCATTATGTGGTTAATATCCACTTATGAGTAAGTACATACCATGCTTGTCTTTCTGGGTCTGGGTTACCTCACTCAGGATGATCTTTTCTAGTTCTATCCATTTGCCTGCAAATATCAATATCTCTTTGTTTTTAATAGCTGAATAGTATTACATTGTGTAAATGTACCAGAGTTTCTTAATCCATTCTTCAGTTGAGAGGCATCTAGGTTGTTTCCAGCTTCTGGAGTTAAGATGTTTTTATGTCTAGATAGATGTTTTAAGTTGATAATGACAAAATGCAATGAAGATTTTGATTTACATTCAGAATTTTAGATGCACCAAAATAGGAAAGATGTTTTCTTCAAGATTGTCAAATACAAATAGCCAAAATACTAAGAATGTAACATTTATATAATTCCTGATTATTCCACAGCTCTTCTTGCTAGAGGTAGTCTATTGTATATATGTGTAATAATATCAATGTATATATAAAAATAAAAAATGTTTAATGAAAAACACAGAGACTAACAAATTGCATTATAGAAGACCATATATACTATATATACTACTTTGAAGAAAATAAAACTATTTTGTAGCAATCAAAAAAAATTACAAACAAGAGTTTGTGGTGTATTTTAGTAGTACTATATTTGTTTAGCATAAGTGAGGCCTTGCATTCAATCTCTAAGGACACTAGAAAAATACAACAAAAAATAAATGTGTCTTATCCTTAATTTTTGGAGAAATTTCATAAACTTGAGGCACTAGTATGAGACTCTAAAGAGAAGAATCTTAGAGCTCATATAAATACATAGTCAAAGTAAAATTAGAAAGTTTTTTTTCTTTTGGTGACGTTAATTAGCACCTAGAGTTTCAGCTGACAATGATTGGAGTTTTTTGGAAAAATCAAGTGCAGGGCTATCTGAACCTCAAAAGTTACTTTTTGTCCTTCTTTGTATGTTTTAATTTTATACTAAACAATGCTCAAATGGAATTTTAAGGTTTTATGTAATTTAATGAGCTATAATCACATTGAACTATTTTAACTGAATACCACTGATGTACGTATTATTTTGCATATAGATATAAAAAACATTGAAGACAAATATAACAGTCACATGTATTAGTTAAAGGCCACAATTTAATGTTTCCACTCACTTGCATTATATTTCTGCTACTATGCAGACACTGACAATGAGAGCAACTTTTTAATGGGTGACTACCTGTTACTAAACTATTAAATAAATACAATGTACTGTTAACATTTTAAAAGCCAAAATGTAAAGTGGTGGCTAAATATTAAAGCAGAAAAGGTAAGTATACCCAGCCTTAATTTCATATGGTCAAACCTTCATCTCTAAAATGATGATAAATAGTAGGAGACTGGGGCTGACAGTAGTGGTTAGGTCATGGGATTGATATCCTTATAAAAGAAAATCCTGAAACTAGGCATTATAATGGGTGCACACTTGTAGCCCTGCCCCTCTAAATGATTATAATACTTGAAGTTCTAGCTACAGCAATAAGACAACTAAAGTAGATCTAGGAAATAAAAATTGAAAAGGAAGAGGTGCAGGTATTGCTATTCTCAGATGAGATGATAGTATACATAAGTGACCCACCCCCAAAATTCTATGAGGGAGCTCCTACAGCTGATAAACATTTTCAACAAAGGAGGTGGATACAAGATTATCTAAAAAATAATATCAGTACCCCTCCTATACATAAATGACAAATGGGCTGAGAACAAATCAGGTAAATAAAACCCTTCAAAATAGCCACAAATAATATAAACTATCCTGCAATAGCTCTAACCAAGCAAGGGACAAGAACTTCATGTCTTTTTTTTCTTTTTTCTTTTTTATTAATTTATTCTTGTTACATCTCAGTGGTTATCCCATCCCTTGTATCCTCCCATTCTTCCCTCCCTCCCATTTTCCCCTTACTCCCCTCCCCTATGACTGTTCCTGAGGGGGACTTCCTCCTCCTGTATATGCTCATAGGGTATCAAGTCTCTTCTTGGTAACCTGCTATCCTTCCTCTGATAGGCAGATTTGGGCCCAGGGGTCCCACTCAAACTAAGGCACCAGCCAAGGACAATACAGGGGGTAAACTTTAAACCCCTACCCAGATCTAGCCAATGGGCAGAACATTCTCCACAGTTGAGTGGAGAGTGGGAAATGACTTTCTCACGTACTCTGGTGCCTCATATTTGACCATTTTCCCTGGAGGGGGAGACCTGGTGGCACTCAAAGGAAGAAGAACTTCATGTCTTGAAGAAAGAAATTGAAGAAGATACCAGAAGATGGAAAGACATTTATGCTCATGGATTGGTAGGATAAACATAGTAAAAATGGTCTTTTGGCCAAACACAATCTACAGTTTCAACAAAATACTCACCAAAATTCCAACAAAAATCTTCACAGACTTTGAGAAAACAATAGTCCACTTCATATGGAAAAACAACAACAAAAAAAAAACCCAGAATATTTAAAACAATCCTGTACAATACAAGAATTTCTTGAGGTATCTCCATCCCTAATCTCAAGCTGTATTATACAGCAACAATAATAAATAGTTCATGATACTGGCATAGAAACAGAGTGGTGGATCAAAGGAATTTAGTCAAAGACCCAGAAGTAAATGCACACACTACAGACACTTAAATTTTGGTAGAGAAATAAAAACTATACAATAGAAGAAAGAAAGCATCTTCAACAAGTGGTGCTGGTCTATCAGGCTGTCTGCCTGTAGAATGATGTAAATAGATCCATATTTATCATGCTGCAAAAAACTCAAGTCCAAGTGGATCAACAACCTCAATATTAAATGATATACATTGAACAGAAGAGAAAGAGGGGGATATCTTTGAACACATTAGCACAAATACAACTTTCTGAATGGAACACCAATACCCCAGGCACTAACATAGAAAATTAACAAATGGGACTTCATGAACTGAAAACGTACTGTAAGGCAAGAAATACCATCAATTGGACAAAGTGGCAGCCTACAGAATGGGAAAAGATTTTTACCAAGTCCACATCTGACAAGGGCCAATATCAAAAAATATATTAAGAAACTAACACTGACAAACCAAATAATCCAATTGAAAATAGTGTACAGATGTAAACAGAGAATTCTTTGTTGAGAATGGCTGAAAAAACTTAAAGAAATGTTCAACATACCTAACAATCAGGGAAATGCAAATCAAAACCACTCTGAGATTCATTGTTATGAGAATGTCTAATATCAAAACATAAGTGGCAGCACATGCTGGTAAGAATGTGGAACAAAGGAAATACTTATTCATTGCTGATAAGAGTACAAACTTTTTTATGATTTTTTTCTTTATTAATTTATTCTTGTTACATCTCAGTGGTTATCCCATCCCTTGTATCCTCCCATTCTTCCCTCCCTCCCATTTTCCCCTTATTCCCCTCCCCTATGACTGTTCCTGAGGGGGATTACCTCCCCCTGTATATGCTCATAGGGTATGAAGGCTCTTCTTGGTGACCTGCTGTCCTAGGAGGCTTTTCCTCCTACTGTGTTGCTTTGTCCTGCCTTGATATAAGAGGATGTGCCTAGTTTTATTACAGTATGATTGGCCATGTTTGGTCAATATCCCTGGAAGGCCTGGATCTGGGGCAGAGGAAAAAGGAGAAAGCAACTGTGGTCTGGATGTAATATATGAGGGATAAATAAATAAGTAAACAAACAAACAAACAAATAAGAAAGAAAATAAAAGTTTTATGGTCAATGTGATGGTTTGAATGAGAATGCCTGCCATATACTCTTATATTTTCATGCTTAGTCTGTAGTTGGTGGAACTGTTTAGGAAAGATTATGAGGTATGGCTTTGTTGAACTCTGTGAGCCACTGGGAATGGGCTTTGAGATTTCAAATGACCACATCATTCCCAATTAGCGGTCTTGCTATCTCCCTCTATACTTTTCTCTCTCCTCTCTCCTATCTGTCTGTCTGTCTATCTGTCTGTCTGTTTATCTATCTATCTATCTATCTATATATCTATCTATCTATGTGGGGGGTGTGTGTGTGTGTGTGTGTGTGTGTGTGTGTGTGTGTGTGTGTGAGTACCTCCTTCTAGTGAATCAGACCGAAGGTCTTAGCTGCTGCTCCAGTATAATGCCTGCCTATCTGCTACCATGTTTTTCACCATGAAGGTATATTTCTTTCTACTTCTGTAAATTAACTTGACCATAGTGCTTTCTCATAGTAGAAAATGTACTAACACAGTCAATTTGTGCAGCATATTTAGATCCTGTCTGAAAAAGGAAAGAGAGATTATGGAAATACTTTGTCTCTTATGCCGTACAGGGTTAGAATGAAAATATACTCTGTGTAAGTAAAAGTAGATCATACCCTAATGCTCTAGTCCCTTTGCTCTTGTATTGTTCTACCTCCAGAGCTGTATGCAATCAATCTTTGTTGTTCATAAACAAATTAGTTTGTGGTATATTTATAGAAGTCTAAGAGGACTAATACTATTATTTACATACATTAAAATATTCTAGAATTAAAAGGGTGGAAAATGTCTCAATATATTTAATGAGCTGAGTCAGCATGACATAAAACATGGTTGAATGGATATACACGATACATACAATCTCAGGCCACTGAGAGGGAAAAGGAATAAATTGTTTTCTGATAAACAGTAAAGCTATAAGAGGTCAACCTTGTCCAAAAGTGAGGGTTTACAGGAAACCAAGCCACCAGAGACTAGAAATATTACAAAAACAATTCCTCATGAGGGACTAACAGGTCTTGGGGAAGAGCTGGATAGTACACTTATCTCACATTCCCATGGCTCTGGGTTCCATTCCCAGACATACACAAAGGATCAGGGGATGAAGACAGCTCATTTTGTAAATGCTTGCTTTGCAAATATTAGAATTTGAGTTCAGACTCCAGAAACCCTGTAAAAAGTCAGGCATAATAGCAAATGCTTGCAATCTTAGTACTGGAAATGCTAGATATTGCTCTTCAGTAAAACTAACCTACTTGGTGAATTCCTGGCCAATGAATGAGAGGCTTTGTCTCAAAACACACACACACACACACACACACACACACACACACACACACACAGACACACACACACACTCCTCATTCCCCCTCTTACAAAGTACTTACACATACAAATATGCATACACATGTACATGCATGTGAACAAAGGGAAAATGTAACTAATATATAATAACTATAATAACCCAGAAGTTATGATGATAGAATAGGACAATAATGAAATTCTTTACAAGATTACTTATTAAGCTGTATACTCTGTAAATTCAAGTTCCATTTCCCAAATACATTACATATTATTCTCTAGCATAGCTTCAAAATTTTGATGCTGGTTCTTCCACCCATGAAAGAAAGCTATTTACATCATCTTAAAGAATACATACAGATTGAAGACCAAGTAGCTTGGTTTTACAATGAAGTTTAGTTATATAGGGGTTAAGATGTTTTTAGGTCTAGATAGATGTTTTAAGTTGATAATGACAAGATGTGATGGAGATTGATTTACATTCAGAATTTTAGACTCACCAAGATAGGAAAGATGTTTTCCTCAAGGTTGTCAAATATAAATAGTCAAAACCCTAAGTATGTAATGTTTATATAATTCCTGATTGTGTCATGGTTATTCTTGGTATAGGTAGTTTATTTTATATATATATATGAAATAATATAAATGTACATGTAAAAATAAAATAAAATAAGAAATGATTATAAAAAAGAATGCATACAGAGTTTGTAATTCTTTATGTATGTCACATTACTATTTCACAAAACTTCTGCTATATGTTCTCTGAAAACTAATATATTTTCTCTGGCTTGTGGTTATTGATCCAAATTGGAGCTGTCAGTTATTCATTCATGCTGTTGACATGGGCCTCAACCCTATGAAGTTAAAGACGAGCTGGGTCACCTTTCAGGGATCTGGGAAGCAGACTATCTTCTCTTAATTCAAACCAGAAGTAGTAACTTAATGAATTATGTCTTTACCTTAGCAGGTAACCTTAGCTAGGAACCAAATGCTCTTCTTTTGGAATAATAGACCTTTAAGTTTTTTCTTTTTTTCCAAGTTGTCCTTTACTGCTTTAATACAGAAAATCAATTATATTTTCCCTTTGGTAACTACGCTATCACACTGGGTTACTGTATAAAGAAAGTTGTAGGTACAGTAGTTGAGAGAGCTTGTCTTTAAATACACAATTGATTAAGATATGTTAAGATAGCTTCAAAATTAAAAGAAGAGAAACACACACATAAACTCACACACACACACACACACACACACACACACACACACACACACAAAACCATCACCACCATCAAAATAACAGGAAGTAGCAATCATAGATCATTAATAATATCTCTCAACATCAATGGACTCAATTCCCTATTAAAAAGACACTGGCTAACAGAATGGATATGTAAATAGGACCCATCATTCTACTGCACATGGGATATACCTCAGCTACAAAGAGAGACATTACATCAGAGTAAAGAGCTGTAAAAAAAAGTTTTCTCAAGCAAGCAGACCCAAGAAGCAAGCTGGAGTAGCTATTCTAATACTGAATACAATAGACTTTCAACCGAAATTAATTGATGTACACTTCACATTCATCAAAGTGAAAATTCTCTAAGATGAGGGAGAGGGGGTACTGCTGCTGAACCTCTGACATGCACTCAGGTGCCCACAATATGGTCACTGCCCCTTGGCAGGACTACCTAGTGGCCACACAGTGGAAGGGGATGAAAGCTATCCTGATAAGACTTAATAGGCTGTTGCCAAAGCTCTATGGGAGGGGAATGGGTAGAAGAGGAGTAGGGAGATAAGAGGGAGGGGTTAACAATCAGGATGTAATGGGAAAAATTATAATAAATATACACTTAAAAATCCGGGCAGAGGAGGGGGTTGCATCCTAGACTGATACACCAACCAAGGACCATGCACAGTGAGGACCTATACAGTCTGTTGAGAGGTAGTTCATAGGGGCCCTTGTGAATCCCACAAGGCTTCTTGTTGTTTGCAGAATCTCTGTGAAATACTATTAGGTGTCATTCGTCATTCTTCCTATGGCATGAATGATGATTTACAGATGTCTTTCTTCCGCTCATACAAAGAGCAGAGACCTAGCATTAGATGTTCTGTGCATTCCACACACTTCATACATTTATAATTTTAAGACTGTATAATGCTTGGGAGAAATTATATGTTTTCAGAACAAAAGAACTGGACACTGATGTTGGCTCAGACCTGTCAGGATTCATTCCTCTCAGTATGCTGGACACTGACATCCTGCACCTTCATATTCCAGCATGAAGTACTTCAGTTGCTGTTCTTCATCAAGCAGGACAGGTCCCAAAAGCTTCAAAAAAAAGCTTCTAATCTCAATTCAAGCAGCATTTCAGACTGTCCCACACAGGACTTCTATTAAGCCTGACATTTCTCAACATTTAGAAACTGGACCACAAATGCTATTCCTAGCATATTTAACCATTTCCCCAATTTTATTTGGGCCCATACAAAGGTATTATTTGTCCTAACTCAGCTGGAAGAAACCTTAAGAGAATATTAACACAGTTCTTTACAGTGCTGAAAAAAATTCTCTACTTCAAAAAACCCAGAGTAGCTAAAACAATTTTGTTCAATAAAGAACTTCTAGAGGCATCATCATCCCTGATTTCAAGCTGTACTACAGAGCAGCAGTAATAAAAATTGCATGGTGTTGGCATAAAAAAACAGATAAGTTGATCAATGGAATCAAATAGAAGCCCCAAAAATAAATCCACACACCTACATACACTTGATTTTTGACGAAGAAAATAAAACCATATAATGGGGAAAAAAGCATTTTCAACAGCTGTTTCTGGTCTAAGTGGATGTCTACATGTAGAAAAATGCTAATTAATCTACATTCATCTCTCTGCACAAAACTTAAGTTCAAGTGGACCAAAGACCTCAACATAAACCAGAGACATTAAAACTAATAGAAAAGAAAGTAGGGGATACTTTTGAACTCACTGGCACTTGAGACAACTTCCTGAACAGAACATCAATAGCTCAAGCACTAAGAACACCAATTAATAAATGGGACCTCATGACACAGAAAAGCATCCATAAGGCAAAGAACACCATTAAAAGGACAAAATGGCAGCCTATAGAATGGGAAAAGATTTTTATCAATTCTATATCAGACTGAGGGCTAATATCCAAAATATATAAAGGACTCAGGAAAGTAGGCACCAATAAACAAAATAACACAATTGAAAAATAAAGTACAGAGCTAAACAGAGAATTGTCAACAGAAGAATCTGTAAAGGCTAAAATCACTTTTAAAATGTTCGACATCCTTAGCCATCAGGGAATTACAAATCAAAATTATTCTGAAATTCTATCTTACACTTAGAATGACCAAGGTCAAAAACTCAAGTGACAACACATGCTGGCAAGAATGAAAAGCAAGGGGAACACTCCTCCAATGCTGCTGGAAGTAGAAACTTTTACAACTACTGTGGAACCCAATCTGGAAGATCCTCAGAAAATTGGGAATAGTGCTACCTTAAGATGCATCTGTATCACTCCTGGCCATATACCCAAAAGATTTTCCACCATACCACAAGGACACATACTCATCTATGTTTATAGCTGCTTCTTTTGTCATAGCCAGAAACTGGAACCAATCTAGATGTCCCTCAGCAGAAGAGTGAATAAAGAAAATTGTGTACATTTACACAATGGAATACAACTCATCTATTAAATACAAGGAAATCATGAAATTTAAAAGAAAATGGATTGAACCGGAAAATACTGTCATGAATGAGGTAACCCAGACCCAGAAAGACACACATGGCATGAACTCACTTATAAGTGGGTATTATCATAAAGGACAGCATAACCATTCTATAGCCCACAGCTCCAAAAAAGCTAAATAACAAGAAGGGCACAAGGGAGAATGCTTGAGTCTCACTCAGAAGGGTAAATAAAATAAGCCATGGAGGTGGATGGATGGAGAGAACTGGGTAGGATAAAGGTTGGGGGAGGGGAGCAGAGGGGGGATTAAGAATAGGGAGAACAGGGGAGAGAGGGCCTGGTGAGAGAAGGGACATATGAGGTGGGAGGCATCCCTGGAAGATGTCAGAGACCTGGCATAGGGAAGGCCACAAACAACCCAATTGCGAAATGGGGCTTGGAACTTAACAGAAAATTCTCAACAGAGGAATATCAAAGGGCCAAGAAACATTTAAAGAAATGCTCATCCTCGTTAGTCATCATAAAAATGCAAATCAAAATGGCACTGAGATTCCATCTTACACCCATCAGAATGGCTAAGATCAAAAACTCAAATGACACCACATGTTGGCGAGGATGTGGAAAGAGAGGAATACTCCTTCATTGCTGGTGGGAATGCAAACTAGTACAACCACTTTGGAAAGCTATCTGGCACTTTCTCAGAAAAATGGGAATAGAGCTTCCTCAAGACTCAGCTATCCCACTCCTTGGAATATACCCAGAAAATGCCCTACCACACAACAGGGACATATGCTCAACCATATTCATAGCTGCTTTATACATAATAGCCAGAACATGGAAACAGCCTAAGTGTCCCTCAGTAGAAGAATGGACTAAGAAACTGTGGTACATTTACACTATGGAATACTACTCAGCTATGAAAAACAAGGAATTCCCGAAATTTGTGGACAAATGGATTGATCTAGAAATTATAATAATGAGTGAGTTCACCCAGAAGCAAAAAGGGACAAACGGTATATACTCACTTATATCAAAACACTACTCCAAGGGATACGTACCATGAAAAACTTTACTTACCAGGAAAGTGGGTCAGAGGAGAAGATATCCTATTGAGACTTTAGGCGAGAGTAGCATGGAAGAATGGGGAAATAGTAGGACCCACAGGGTCCTGGAATCCTACAAGAAGATCTTTATGACAGGCAGATCTGGGTCCTGGGGTCCTCCTCAAACTAAGGCACCAGCCAAGGAGAATATAGGCAGTAAACTTCGAACCCCTACCAAGACCTAGCCGACAAACATGATATTCTCCACCGTTCAGTGGAGAGTGAGATCTGACTCTCACACGAACTCTGGTACCCCTTTTCTGACCACATCCCCTGGATGGGGAGGCCTGATGGCACTCAGAGGAGGGATAGCAAGTTACCAAGAAGAGCCTCGATATTCTAAGACCATATATAGGGGGAGGACATCTCCCTCAATCACAGACATAGGGGAGGGGAGAAGGGGGGAAGTGGAAGGGAGGGAAGAATGGAAGGAAACAAGGGAAGGGCTAACAATCGAGATGTAATATGAATAAATTAATTTTTTTAAAAATTAAAAAAAAAGAAACATGTGGGCCACACTAGCATAGACTCCTAGCAGTGAGGGATATGAAGTCTAAAGTGGACACCTCTTGTAGCCAGGCAGTACTTCTAGTAGAGGGATAAGAACACCAACCACCACCCCACAACACATTTGACCCAAATTTTGTCCTGCCTACAAGATTTACATGGACAAAAAAAAAAAAAAAAAAAAAAAAAAAGAAAGAAAGAAAAGAAAAGATTGACAGAATGGCCAACTGAAGACTAGCCCTACTTGAAAGAAATCTTATGGGAGAGAACCAATGCCTAACAATATTAACGTTACCCTGCTATGTTTGTAGACACGCACCTAGCATAACTATTCTGAAAGGCTTAACTCACTGATGGAAACAGATGCAGAGACAAACAAACAAACACTATACAGAGCTCAAGGAGACATATATATGGAAGTGTTGGGGAAAAGACCGAGGAGCTCGAGAGCTGAAGGACTCCACAAGAAGACTTACAGTGTCAACTAAACTTGGCCCATTGTGGTTCACAGAGGCTGAACCACCAACCAATGTATGTATATGGACTGCTCCTATGCCCCCTACACATATGTAGCAGATGAGCAGCTTGGTCTTCATGAGTCCCCCAGGAACTGGAGCTGGGTCCCACTTTGACTCTGAGGCATCCTGATTCCCTAACTGGGCTACCTTGTCTGGCCTCAGTGGAAGAGGATGTACCTAGTCCTAGACTGACTTAACGTGCCAGGGTGCGTTGTTACCTCCCCTTTCTCTGAGGAGGAAGGGGTAGAATGGGGAATGGGTGTGTGAGGGTGGGCACTGGAAGGAGAAAGGGTATGCAATGAGATCAGGATACAAAGTTGATAAATAAATGAAATTTTAAAAATTAAAAAGACCTAATTTGTATAAGCACCTGCAAATTAAAAGGTCAGGCATCAATTCAGTTCTAAACTTTTACACTGTGTTCTTTCTAATGTTTGTGCTGACATGTACAATATAAAGGGGGCATGAAGAAGTTGGCATCTATGGTTATCTTTATACAATATTGGCAGTAAACCTTCCTTTGCTGTAGCATCAACTGCTCAATTCCAAAAGTTATAACTATATCTTAGACTCTGTTTAGGCAAAGTAAATTATTTTCATATAGTTTTTGTACACAAAATAAAGAAAGAATGCTTTTAAGATTATCTTGAATTTTTGTTGAGTCTTCTGGGCTTCAATAAACTATATAAATTAAAACTATAAAGCTGAATTGAAGAAAAACTTCTGATATATTCTGTAATAGTTAAGTTTTTCTGATAATATTCTTTTGATATAAAACATAACCAAAGATTGCATTTCTTGTGTGTGTGTATGTGTGTGTGTGTGTGTGTGTGTGTGTGTGTGTGTGTGTGTGTGTAGTGGTATTGGTGTCAGTGATAGAAACTCACAACTGATCCAATTGCAATGAATAAATGTCAGTGAAATCTTCTACCACAGATGAGATATTTATATTTCCTCCCTCAAGGCCCAGACACAATCAAGTAACAAGGAGTGGGGCAAAAAAGTTGGAAGAGCCATAACTATTGGAAGGTCACAGTGAAACAGTGTCTTCCTATGTGACAAGATCACTCACTGCACTGATGAATTCAGCAACTGTGTTTTCTTACACATGACTTGCACTTGATCAAGCTAGTCAAACTTCTAGTATGAGGGAGGTGCTTGGAAGCGACTAACCTTAACTGAGGAGCTATTGAGATTTGTCACTTTTGGTGGGTTGACTTCACACAGATAAATATATCAGAAGTATAAATTAGGCATTGTGGATTATTAAAGAAAAAGAAGAGGAGATCCAAGATGGCAGCAGCCATACCGCTTGTGATCAGCAGGACAACCTGGACTGCACAGCGACCTATAGACCAAACTGAGAGCTACAAAACACCAGTGTGCTAATTACCAGGTGAGAACGATCCACATTGTGTAGAACATGAGTGGGTCTGAGCCCTGGACACCCAGATAACCCACAGGAAACGCCTGGGAGACAACCCACATTAGCCACCATCTCGAGAAAGACTGTGAAACCCCCCTTACAGATTTAAGCTCTTTCTTCCTGCCAGCCTAGCCCATCTGGAGCACAGAATAGATAGGCAGAGCTCTGCCATCTCGAAAAGGCCTGTGGAACACTAGTGCAGCTTTGAGCTCCGATCTCTCTCAGCCCCCTAGCCGCTTACAAGCCTGGTACATCTGTGACACAGAGCATACAGGCAAATTTGAGTCCAGGAACCGGCCATAATCCACATTAGCTGCCATCTTCTGAGCAGTTTTGGTCTCTAATCTCAATCTACCCTCCTGATGCAGCTAGGTCACAGAGCAGACTGGCTGAGTGGGACACAATCTATATTAGCTACCATCCTGCTAGCAGCTTCCAGCTTGGATTTCTCTCATTCCACTTGAAGCCTACTGGCCTGAAGCAGCTAGGACACAGAAAAGACAGGCTGAACAGAGACCCAGGAGGGGCCACAATCTGCATTAGCTGCCATACTGCTAGCAGCTTTAGGCTCAGAACTCTCTCTGCTGACCAGCTACTTACCGGCTTAGGCCATCTGGAACACAGAGTAGGTAAGCAGAGCCCTGCTGTCTCCAGAAGGCCTACGGATCATCCCAGTAGCTTTGGGCTCAGATCTCCCTCAGTCCCCCAGATGCCTACAAGCTTGGCCCATCTGGGACACAGAGCAGATAGACAGAGTTGAGTGAGGTGTGAGCCACAACTCACATTTGTTGCCATCTCAAGTAGGTCTGTGGAGCACCCAGCCTACAGAACTAAACAGATAATTCTTAACAGAGAAGTATAAAATGCCCAAGAAACAGTTAAAGAAATATTCAAGTCCCTACTCATCAGGGAAATACAAATCAAAACTGAAGTGATGGCACATGCTGGCAAGGTTCTGGAGAAAGGGTAACAGTCTCCCCATGCTGGTGTGAGTGAAAATTCGTACAAGTACTTTGGAACTCAATCTGGTGCTTTCTCAGAAAATTGGGAATAATTCTAACTCAAGACCCAGCCAAACTGCTCCTCTGCCTATACCAGAAAGTTGTTCCACTATACAACAAGGACATTTGCTCAACTATCTTCATAGCAGCCTTATTTGTAAAAACCAGAATCTGGAAACAACCTAGATGTCCCTCAACTGAAGAATGGATAAAGAAACTGTGGTACATTTACACAATTGGATACTATCCAGCTATTAAAATAAGGAAATGTTGAAATTTGCAGGTAAATGGATGGAACTAGAAAAGTTCATCCTGAGTGAGGTAACACAGACTCAGAAAGACAAACATGATATATACTCACTCATATTAGCCACATAATACAGGATAACTACACTACAACACAGAGTCTGATGCAACAAACAATGACCATATAGTATGTGAACCTAAACCCTCTGCTCAGGTAGTAGATAAGCAGCACAGTCTCCTTGTGATTCCCACATACGTGGAGTAGACTACTTCTGACAAGGACTCTAACCCTCCAAATTTGATCACATTCCCCTGGCAGAGAGGTCTTGCCAAGCCACAGAGGAAGAGGATACAGATAGAAGAAATGAGACTTGATAAGCTGAAGTCAGATGTTAAGGGAGGAGGGCCCCGTTTTCTGAGGACTAGGAGAGGAAGAAGGAATGAGGGAGGGAGAGTGATTGGGATAGGATGAGGGAGGGGGATTCAATAAGAATGTGAAGAATTCAAATTGCAGAACAAGCAGGTAACTTATATTATTAATCCCATTACATGGGAATAGCTCTGAGACTGGGTGAGACATGAATGTCTATGCATAGACAATGTTTCCTGTTGGTTACAGAATCCCTGTGAATGGTATGGAACAAATGAAGAATTATAGTTGTCTTCTTTGCATACAAAGAGCAGAGAACTAGCCTTAATTGTTCTGTGCATCATACACCTTACACATTTATAATTTTAGGACTGTAAAATGCTTGGGAGAAATTATATGCTTTCAGAACAAAAGAACTGGACACTGATGTTGGCTCAGACCTGACAGGATTCACTCCTCTCAGTATGCTGGACACTGACATCCTGCATCCTTCATATTCCAGCATGAAGTACTTCAGTTGCTGTTCTTCATCAAGCAGGACAGGTTCCAAAAAGCTTCAAATACAGCTTCCAATCTCAATTCAAGCAGCATTTCATACTGTCCCACATAGGACTTCTATTAAACCTGAAATTTCTCAACATTTAGAAACTGGACCACAAATGCTATTCCTAGCTTATTTAACCATTTCCCCAATTTTATTTGGGCCCATACAAAGGTATTATTCGTCCCAAATCAGCAGGAAGAAACCTTAAGACAATGATACCCCATTTCCATTAAGGGGGTTGGGTAGGTTTTTGGTTGCTTTCTTGGGCTATAGTGGGTTATTTTAAATGGGAATTAGTTATAAGTTATTAATGATCTAATTTAGAAAGAAGGCAAAGTTGGACTCAGGGATCTCTCTCCTTTCCTTTATCTTTTATGCTTAGGTTTGGGGATAAGGGCTGGATAGAAAGAAGGGGAATATAGAAATATATAGGGGTGAAAAGACAAAAAATAGATTAATGAATCTAATCTTCAACTTAATGCCTTAATTGTTGCTCACAAAGTTATTTTCATTCACTGGTATAAAATTTTGAATTTAGATGCAAAATAAGTTTAATTTTAGATACATTGGTATAGAATTCAAGTTTAAGATTATTCTTCACACACACACACACACACACACACACACACACACACATACATATATATTTTTCTACTCTAAAATGAGATATTCTACCCACACAACTCAAGTAGAATACAAGGTTTACTTCCAACAATTTGAAAGTGCTATTGCACTCTGTTTAGGATAAGTATTACAAGATAATTTTTAGTTGATCAAATCAAAGTCACGTAAATTACCAGTCTGTTTTTATCACAAGAAAATATATCCTATGTTTAACAAACATAAAAGATTCTATAGATAGATAAGCTAAAATAGATAAGGTCTTCAAAAGCTTCAGAGACCTACAGAATATGGCATTTAAAGATGTTTTTATTGTTTTAAAGATTCTTTGAAAATAAGACAGATTAACTCCTGGCAACACCCAGCCTACCTCAAAGAAGATGATGAGCATCAAAGAACCCCCTTAAGGAGATGGCTTCACATGTGGCACAACAGTCACTGGGCAAAATGTCCTTATTTCTGCCACAGACAATATTCTTCCTAAAAATAGGCAAGTTTGGGTACAGGCAGAGTCGACAGCCAAACTCTGCCAAGACAGGGCAAGCAAGCCCTCCATAGTTCCTGCCTCACAAATATATCTGTCAGATATATCGGGGCAGAAGGCTGAAGATGATGCTCCAGTGTTATAGAGGGTTTCTGGTGACTGCTCTGGCAACAAACTGTCTGTCATCTTCTCATTTGGGAAGCTGCTAACATGCACTCCCTGTATACTCAGGTAATCAATTTTATTCCTTCTCATGTCTCTGATGGGTTGAAGACCAGATAGTTTAATTTTACAGTTAAGCTTAGATGTTTAGAGGTTAAAATATTTTTAGGTCTAGATAGACGTTTTAAGTTGATAATGAGGGGATATGATAGATATGTAACATATATATATATATATATATATATATATATATATATATATATATGTATGTATATTCCTGATTGTTTCATGGTTCTTCTTGCTGTAGGTAGTTTCTTTTATATATATATATATATATATATATATATATATATATATATATATATATAAGTGTATAGTTAAAAAATTTAATATAATAATTGTAAAAAAAGAAATTTTAAGAGCAGTACCATAGAAGAACACTGTCAACTGATAAATCTTTAAAGTTTTTTTTAATTAAAAAAAAGAAAAATAAGAGGATATGAAGTCTAGAGTCAATAGGAAGTTGTTACATTGTATAAAAGTCTCAATGAATTAATACAACTATTGCATTTTCAAAAAAGAGGAAAAGTAATTAATTGTACCCATGGCCATTAACTGATTCCAACATTTACTTACTTCTCATTGTATGTCTTAAATAATGTTAAAAGCTCATTACTATTACATTTACTAAAAACACATGTATTGAGCACATTCTTCTGAGAATGTGAGTAAATAAAATGTTAGCAACAGTGATAATATAATACATTCAACAATGTAAAAACCCAAGAATATAGAAAGAAAATAAATTATAACAGACTGAAAATGTCATAATGGAGGTATGACAGAATGTGATGGGAGCATAGAGGAGTTCTTCCATATTGTCTATGTGTCACATCCAGAAGAATACTTTTTTTTTGGTTTTTCAAGACAAGGTTTGTGTGTGTGTTTGTGTGTGTGTGTGTGTGTGTGTGTGTGTGTGTGTGTGTGTGTGTGTGTGTGTGTGTAGGCTTGGCTGTCCTGGACTTAGTTTGTAGACCACACTGGCCTCGAATTCACAGAGATCCATTTGCCTCTTCCTCCCGTACTGCTTGGATTAAAGGTGTGCACCAAAATGTCTAGCTACAAATTTGTTCTTAAATTTTATTATTTTTTTCTAGGTGCATAATGACAGTGGGATTCTTAAACTCAGTTGTTTAACTTTTAAAACTCATTCCACTGAATATATTCTGAGGAAAAATGTAGGTTTATTGTCAGGGATACACTATGTTTCTGATAATTGATAGTTCATCATCAGCATTATGTATTCATCCACACATTGATATAACCCCAGAAAACACAAATTAAGAAAACAGTGGGTTGTTTTGTGGAAATTCAATTTAGTGACCATGTGCTATTTTGTGAATTACCTAAAAGAAACTTTACTCTTTATGTGTAAACTATTGGTAACAATAGCTAAAATCAAGTTTCTCAACAAACACCTTCTTTATCAACATCAAAAACAACAACAACAAAAAATCTTTCCAAGGAAGCATTCTGACTCAAAAATTAAGAAAGGAACTTTTATCAGTATTACTTCAGGAGATGAGCTACACTGTGGTTACAGAACCATTTTGTTCCCTGGAAAGACAATGCATGGAGCTTTACCATGAAAATGAAGTGCACCATTCTACTTGCACCCAGATAAATAGTTCATGCATCACTTTAAAAAAAAAGTAAAAATAAATAAATAAATAAATAAATAAATAAATAAATAAAAGCAATTACCACCATTAAAAAAAAAAAATCAAACAAACAAAAAACTCAAAAAAAAAAAAAAAAAAAAAAAAAACAAGGAAATCGTGCAATTTGCAGACAAATGGATGGAACTAGAAAAGATCACCCTGAGTGAGGTAACCCAGAAAGACACACAGGGCATGTACTCACTAACAAACAGATATTAGCCATATAATACAGGATAATCATACTACAATGCACAGACCCTAAAAAAGAAGGAGGGCTCAACAAGGAATCTCCCTCAGAAGGGGAAATAGAATGGTCAGCGGAAGCAGTTGAAGAGAGAGAACAGGAAGGGAGAAGGAATACTGAGGGAAGTGAGGGTGGGGATCAGATGTGTGGGAGCGGGGGTCCAGAGGACGGAGGGCTTGCAGAGAGAAGAGCAGCCATGGGCGGGGGCACCTCATAGACAAGCCTTTCCCTTTCTTAATGCATTTTTTCTACTCCATGCTTAACTTAAAGAATACGACTCTCTACTTTCCTCCTGGCAGCTGCCCGGAGTTTTACCTAGCCTATATTTTTTCCTCAAAAACTCTAATAAAATTCTCCTCCAATTCAAAAAAAAAAAAAAAAAAAAAGAAATTTCAGAAAAGTGTATTTTTTCCTTTTTTCATCCTTGACACTTGAAAATGGCTGAAATTTAACAAAAGACTACTTTCTACTTTTCTTCTAAGTGAATATCACCAAGTTCCGTACTTTCTGATCTTAATTCTGGATAGAAATGAACAGTTCGTGTCTTTAGGCACATGCACCTGTGTCAGACACCCATTTAGGAGAAATAGAATGACAATAGTCTAGAAAAACGTACAAGACATCTCCTCAATCACACTATGCTAAATAGGACTTTACTAATTTTTTGACAACCCACCGTGAAATACATGGTCCTGCAATGAAATTATTTTTCATACTGCTTATTAAAGTTTGATGAATAAATTAGTAGTCAAAATACTACTGTATATAGTACATGCTTTTCTAGAATAAAGGTAACTGAAAAAGGTGTAATTGATTTGAAACATTAATCTGAAGCACAAACTCAAATGTCCCTCCACATGAAAGCTAAACATGGTATCAGAAAATAGAAATAATTAAACTAATTAACAAACAACTTTCTAGTAAAAAAGAAGTCATGATATAACCTTTATTGAACTGTCTTGTTTGAATTAGCCATAAGCTATGCTTGTATATTGCTTTCTGTAACTGTCTTCCTGTCTCTTTCCTTTCTTCTTAGAAATTTTCACATTTTAAAATTATTTTTGAATTTTATAACTGTTTATTAATATATATATCTATAATAGACTAAACATTCATCTTTACACATTCACTGTTGTCCACTTAACACTATTTTTGGATCATAAAAGTCACACAAAAATATTCAAAAGCAATTTAATATACATATATGATCTATTTTTAGTTACTCTCAGGGGAATCAACTTCATTTAATAATTTAGCATCCCATTTTATAAAAAGACTAATAAAGTCTGCTGTAATTATTTTCTATTATTTTTAGAATGTATATAATATAAAAGAAACCTTGAAATATATTTATTTAGTTCTGTTATTGAAACTCATTTTTAAAAAGTGGAGCAAATGAGAATTTTCTAAGTACACATGCAATTATCACACAACCTCAGGGTCAGAGATACAGTTGAGAGATGGTAAAATATCACGACTGATTCCAATACCATGATAAACCATAAGTTGTTATCCATATATTAACTCTCTTTCTGTACATTTATTTCACTCTTCTTTCTGTCCCTCAGCAGCATTTTCTTTCTATTTTTAAAAACACATATCAGAAAATAGCTCATGCCAACACCTTGCAAGTTTGCATGATTCCTATTTAAGAACCTAGACCATAATGTAGGAGTAATTTTTCTTCCAATTCTGAGGCTCTGTGAATGGACCTGGACTAAATATGCATGGATCTGAAGCCCACCTCTGCCATCTCCCTGAATAGTCAAGGAATGATCACTTTTTAAAAATGTGCTTCCTTGACTATAAGCACATGGAAGGTGGAGAGGGAAGGAAAAATCAGTTTCCCAAGACATGAACATGATTTCAGAGGCTTTACTCAGGCAATTAAGTTTTATTCCTTCTCAAGTCTCTGATGGAGTTGAAGACCAGATAGTTTAGTCTTACAACTAAGCTTAGTTGTTTAGGGGTTAAGATATTATTAGGTCTAGATAGATGTTTTAAGTTGATAGATATGAGATATTGTAGATATTGATTTTCATTCAGAATTTTAGATGCACCAACATAGGAAAGATATTTTCTTCAAGATTACCAAACTCAAATAGCCAAAACACTATGAATGTAACATTTATATAATTGTGATTGTTTTTGTGGTTCTTTTTGCTATACATAGTTTATTGTCTTTATGTGTAATAATATAAATGTATATGTAGAATAAAATATTGTATATATACATATATATATAACATTAAATTATATTATTAACACTCACTATTATCAGAACAGCTCAAGTGGTCAAGAACAGTAGTCATTTCTCATTTCTATGACTATGACCTGTGATGATTATCTCATAGTGAAAAATAATGAATTCTATTTAAAGACAATTCTAGCCAGGAAGAGATACAAATATAAAGGATAGAAATCCTTGGTAACTTTTAACAATGATCTGGCTGTGACAACAATGATATGATATTAAAGTATTTAACACAGCTTAGAGAGACCAACATGCACATTAGTGTGAACATTTTCAAGGATATTTTCTTTTCATCAGGAATAAAAAATTAAGTTCTCACCAGATATTTTAATTTGTCTTTTAGAAATTAACATTTTGGCTTATTTCCCACCAAGTAAAGATGGGCTTATTTATCTATAATTTCCATGTTTCATAACTTTATCTGATCTGTGTATTCATTTTCTTATTTACTGAATGGTTTGAAATTATTGCAGCTTTCTAAAAATTTTATAAAACCCTTGGATGTATTAAAAATATTTACTTAAGTATTAAGAGGAAATGGGTTACTTGTCTTTGCTCAGTTTTCAGACAATTTCTTACTCTACCCAGGATGGAGAGAAAATTATCATGTGGTTCACAAGGCCTCAAACTCTTCATTCATCTACCGCACGTTCCAGGTACTAGTGTTACAAGTATTATGTAGCATCACACACAATATAAAATGATAGGTTACTTTAAGGCATCCAAAATCAAAGAAAAGAACTACAATAAGGATAATGAAGTTGCAAATCAGTCATTAGCAAATGTCAAATTTGCATTCTTCTTGTAAAATCAAGGAAGCAGTCAATATTTATGGCAAATAAACTGATAAGATTGTTAATAGGAGAGCGAAATCATGCCGTACACAAGAACACATGAACCATATATAAGCCTTTGTGAGAGAGCTGAAATTTTAGGGAAATCCACTAACAATGACAAAGGAAAGGAAACATGTATGTTGATGGGAAATATCAATGGTTAAAGACATCTCTTCTCCCTCTTAATCACACAAGCTATATAAAGTCTAAGTACAACACAGTAGATTTTTCTCGTGTAGCTAGAAAAGTAGATTATGCTGAAATTAACAAACAAGGAGCATGGCAATTTGAAGAAAAGGCCTGTTGGTGGGACTTTTCCTCCAAAATGAAAATTATATCGGAAGAAAACAGATAATGAGATAGAAATATGGAATCCAGCTGTAGACATAAATAAATATGAATGTGTGTTATAAAGTAGAAATGGAACTACAAACAAGGAAATAAAAGGTGAAGTACCAGCACAATTGGTAGCGTAACAATTATAAATTTCGTTTTATCCATTCTTCTATTGAGGGACACTTAGGCTGTTTCCATGTTCTGGCTATTATGAATAAGGCTGCTATGAACATGGTTGAGCATATGTCCTTGTTGTGTGCTGGAGCATCTTCTGGGTATATTCCAAGGAATGGAATAGCTGGGTCTTGAGGAAGCCCTATTCCCATTTTTCTGAGATAGCACCAGATAGATTTCCAAAGTGGCTGTACTAGTTTGCATTCCCACCAGCAATGAAGGAGTGTTCCTCTCTCCCCACATCCTCGCCAGCATATACACTATGGAATACTATTCAGCTATTAAAAACAAGGAATTCCCGAGATTGGTGGATAAATGGATTGAGCTAGAAATGATCATAATGAGTGAGTTAACCCAGAATCAGAAAGACTCAAATGGTATATACTCACTTATATCTGCATACTAGCCCAAGGGGCATGTCCCACGAAAGCCTTCACTTACCAGGAAACTGAGACAGAGGGGAGGACATCCTATTGGGACTCTAGATGAGAGAAGCATGGGAGAATGGCAAAGTAGAAGGATCCAGAGGGTCCTAGAAACCTACAAGTAGAACATTATGATAGGCAGATTTGGGCCCAGGGGTCCCGCTCAAACTAAGGCACCAGCCAAGGACAATACAGGCGGTAAACCTTAAACCCCTACTCAGATCTAGACAATGGACAGAACACTCTCCACAGTAGAGTGGAGAGTGGGATATTACTTTCTCACATACTCTGGTGCCTCACCTTTGACCATGTCCCCTGGAGGGGGCGGCCTGGTGGCACTCAGAGGAAGGACAGCAGGTTACCAAGAAGAGACTTGATACCCTATGAGCATATACAGGGGGAGGTAATCCTCCTCAGGAACAGTCATAGGGGAGGGGAATAAGGGGAAAATGGGAGGGAGGGAAGAATGGGAGGATACAAGGGATGGGATAACCATTGAGATGTAACAAGAATAAATTAATAAAGGAGAAAAAAAAAGAAAAAAAATTCGTTTTGATTGCACACTGCCCCATGTTCACACAAACATCTATGTACGTATCCAAAATTAAAAGTGTATTAAATTTCAGGTCTATACAAGACAGCAAGTGAACTTAATGCAATGCTTAAACATAATATAAAATAGTTGTTGTTTTAGAATAGAAGAACAGAATACAGAGAAATATTAATTTTAAATCAATATAATTTAAAATTTCTTTACAATAAAGGAAAATATAAGATAAAAATTGTTGAAACCTAGAAGTAGAAAGCTTTGAGAATAATTCCTAATAGTAACACTTCAAAGAAAAAATATTAAATGACAGGAATTATAACAAGGGGAAAATAGGAGGGAGGGAAGAATGGGAGGATACAAGGGATAGGATAACCACTGAGATGTAACAAGAATAAATTAATAAAAAAAACTAAAAAAAATTTAAAAAGAATTATAACAATTTCAACTTTATTAGCAATTGAATTTTTAAATTGATACATTTGATTTTTTAATATTATCTCTATTTACAATTCTATGATGCTGTTGCCTAAATTGTTTGTGGTGGCTATTTGGAAGCACAATTTGATAATAAAAGAGAAGGCTAAGGGTGTTTTGGTTTTATAGTGTGGCATTTCTATTTCAGTGGTGAACAGTAATGAGACATGCCTTTTTAGAAAAACAGTGATGGACATGAATTTTCATTACATTAGAGCATGTTTCATCTGGGTCACAACCACAATAAAATATAAATTGAAATCATAGTAGATTGATAAGTGTATTTCAATGGGTTTTGGAGCAGTTAAAATGGATATACTTGAGTTAGTTATCAACTATGACAACTATCAAGACAATGATAACTCAAAACACAGAAGAATCTTTAAATATACTACATCATGCATACTTTATAGTATTCTCAATACTGCTTCATAGCTATGGCTATGCCCATAAGAGATGAAAATTAAAAATGCATGATGATAAGCACAAATTTAAAATAAGTTACTTATTGGGAGAAAAGGTGGTGGGTAAGAAAGAGTGCTTGGAAAACTTTACATTTATCAACGTTGGATTATAAGATGCTAAAATTTCATAAAGCCACTGAAATAGAAATGCAACACTATAAAACCAGCTCACCCTTGGTCTTCCAAATGAGTCTCCCTTCTTGTGGAATACTAGCAGAAAAACAGTTTATTTTTTTAATGCAGGAAACATTAACAGAAATCAGCTTACATATTATCATCTTAAGTCTTATTACTGTCATCAATCAGGAATGAATTATTAAAATAAGAAGGTAATGAGTAAGGCTCAAAAGGCAAGATACTATAAAAGTATTAATTGGTGTATTTTTGCATCTAAATGTATCTAGCTATTCTAGGAAGCTTTATAATAGATAGAAACATGATTTTAAAATGCTTTTGTAGTAGCAAAATATATTCAGAGCTGGAAATTTGCCTTTGGTTCTCAGAGATGCAGATGGGCCATAATTGGGACTAGATTTTTGTACATGTTACAAGTTTGTTTGTTTGCTTTATTTCATGTCTGCCTCTAAAAGAACGTGAGACTAGATTATAATAAAGGATCCATGTAATAGGACTGTGAAAATATAGATAACTTTTCAATAGCATCATAGTAAGAAGAAACAGTTATTGGGGTTGGTTTGAAGAACATATAATTATGTAAGAAATAACATCCAAGAATAGTTACTGTAATTAAATACTAAATTTAGTCTGTGCTTCCTGGAAGCCAAGACAATCTTTGAAAAATCAGGATTAGTTTCAAACCTGAAGTTGCATATTACTCCTTAGGACAGACAGGACTAGTCAGGAATTCACTTGTCTTTTCTTATGTTTTGATAACATTTGTGATATTTTCTTACTGCATTTTAGACAGCACTATTCTCTTGAAAAACTTCAGGAAAGTGAGTAAGTGGCTAGTTCTGGAATATGACATGGATAATGGGATCTCGTCCTCTGACCAGGGTAGAAAGATTATACTTTTACTTTTAAATTTGTATAATCTGTAGGTTGCATGCTGCTAACGTAGATGCAGGTGAGACTGACTCGAAAACAGAATGTTATGAGCAGTAAACAGACAAGCAATGATAAGTTCTTCAGCTGAAAATGTTATGTTACACTTGGCATAAAGTCAATGAATATTTCTCTTACAGTCTTCTTGATATAGGAGATGAAGTGGACTACTTCAAAATCTTTATGAAACTGATGATTGAGAGTTTGAGTTTGACTAACATTCAGGAAGTCATGGGTTCAACCTCTAGAATTATATCAAGAATGTGGTCTTGGAAACCTATCATTTTAAAACACAGAAGGTAGAGGAGGAAGGGTCAGAAGTTCAGTTATCCTCAGATATGAAACCAACTAAAAACAACCACCAACACAAAACACTCTAGCCCTCCAAAAATAACAAACTTACTTGTGGATTAACATGGAGAATCCTGACATGAATTTCAAGAGATTGAAGCAAAATATTTACTGTGGATATTTGATCTCAAGTTTTAGGAAGAAAATCACAATGGAGGCAACAGGAAAAATGTAACAGCAAATGTACATCAGTGTTCTAGTAAAAGTTGCTTTGGTGCTATCTTTCTTTTTTATTATTATTAATTTATTCTTGTTACATCTCAATGGTCATCCCATCCCTTGTATCCTCCCATTCTTCCCTCCCTCCAATTTTCCCCTTATTCCCCTCCCCTATGACTGTTCCTGAGGGGGATTACCTCCCCCTGTATATGCTCATAGGGTATCAAGTCTCTTCTTGGTAACCTGCTGTCCTTCCTCTGAGTGCCACCAGGTCTCCCCCTCCAGGGGACATGGTCAAATGTGAGGCACCAGAGTATGTGAGAAAGTAATATCCCACTCTCCACTCTACTGTGGAGAATGTTCTGACCATTGGCTAGATTTGGGTAGGGGTTTAAAGTTTACTGCCTGTATTGTCCTTGGCTGGTGCCTTAGTTTGAGCGGGACCCCTGGGCCCAAATCTGCCTATCATAATGTTCTACTTGTAGGCTTCTAGGACCCTCTGGATCCTTCTACTTTGCCATTCCCCCATGCTTCTCTCATCTAAAGTCCCCATAGAATGTCCTCCCCTCTGTCTCAGTTTCCTGGTAAGTGAAGGCTTTCGTGGGACATGCCCCTTGGGCTAATATACAGATATAAGTGAGTATATACTATTTGAGTCTTTCTGCTTCTGGGTTAACTCACTCATTATGATCATTTCTAGCTCAATCCATTTATCCACCAATCTCGGGAATTCCTTGTTTTTAATAGCTGCATAGTATTACATAGTGTATATGTACCACAGTTTCTTTATCCATTCTTCTATTGAGGGACACTTAGGCTGTTTCCATGTTCTGGCTATTATGAATAAGGCTGCTATGAACATGATTGAGCAAATTTTCTTGTTGTGTGTTGGAGCATCTTCTGGGTATATTCCAAGGAGTGGAATAGCTGGGTCTTGAGGAAGCCCTATTCCCAGTTTTCTGAGATAGGACCAGATAGATTTCCAAAGTGGCTGTACTAGTTTGCATTCCCACCAGCAATGAAGGAGTGTTCCTCTCTCCCCACATCCTTGCCAGCATGTGGTATCTCTTGAATTTTTGATCTTAGCCATTCTGATGGGTGTAAGATGGAATCTCAGAGCGGCGAGCAGTGTGGACCGTGTTTGGAAGCTCTAGTGAACAATTCAGGGAATTACACAGATTTCTGAGCCAGGAACACCAAGGTCCCCACAGCACGGCAGCAGGAGTGCTCCAGGGTTCAGAGGGACCAGGGTGCGGAGGACCTGCTTGCCCCTGCACACAGGAGGAGCATGGATTTTCTTGGTGCTATCTTTCAAAGTTGGTATATGATGTTTTCAGGTGAGTTTTGTGGTATATGAACAATGTAACAACTGCTCTCTATGTGTGATAGATAAGAGCTCCTCACTCAAATAGACACCATCAGAAATTTAGTGATCCAGAAAAAAAAAATATATATATATATATAAGTCTTGTGATGCTAAGAAATAAAGAAACCATATTCTGAATAAGCTTTATTAGGAATTCTCTCTTTTTGGTGTAAGGCAGACTATGGTATGTATGTATATGTTTGTGTGCACTGAAATTGATAACAGTATCTTATTTTTAGACAAGCTCTCTCATTGAACCTAGAGCTTACTGATTCAAGAAAGCTGATGGGCCAGCCCCAAGGACACTCCTGTGTTTCTGCAAAACTAGGATTAGTGGGTTCTGTGGCCAGAATTCAGGTCCTCAGTTTTGTGTATCAAGCACTTTACTGGCAGAATCATCTCCTCAGACTAAAGACTTTTTAGGAGACCATAATCTAGACCTAATAAGGCTCACAGGCTACAAGTTAGTGCACGATTTTACTACACAAAACTTTGGTAGACACCATATGAACACACTGGCCAATCTGCCCTTCTCTAAGTAAGTGCTAATCAGATATTCAAGAGTTACTGTTTGTGGCAGTGTTTGAAATGGGAATGCATCCCACTGACTCTTGCATTTCATCACTTGGTCCCCAGTTGTGTTATTCAGACAGATGTTGCAGCTTTTCTGGGGGTAGAATACCACCAGGGATGGGTTTTAAGAATTCATAGAGTTGCAGTATTTCTAGTTCTCTTTCTGCTTTGTATTTGCTGTTGATGATATGATCTCTCAACTTCTTTCAATCACGATGCCTGTCCTGCCTCTTTGCTGTGGTGGACATTTAACCCTCTGGTATTATAAGCCAAAATAAACTCTCTCTTCCTTAAGTTTGTTTTGGTCATCATGTTTTATCACAACATCAGAAAATTAGCTAATACATACATTGGTATATACATGTATATATCTTATAGGTTCTCCACATCATTGGAATTATTTAGCCTGAGAATTCTGTGAGGACATATTTTATCCTAGTCACTGTTGACTTAGGAGAATATAGCATAATTCACGATATATGTATGATGGGTAATCAGTATTTCTGTGAATGAGTATGGTTACAAAATTGGATTTGCATAAGGAGATGGTTATGCCATTAATATCAGAAAAGTATACTTTATATCAAATAGCTGGGGTAAAAGTACAATTGATCATTGCCCTTTCAAGTGACTTTTTTCTGCCTAAACTTTGGGCTTTGTCAACTTCAGTAGCATTTCCTGCAAAAAGTTTAACATACATCTGTCAGGAGTGGACACCTACTCTTGGATTCCCTGAAGGATCCATGCTAGATCTTCCAGGTGTGTCAATTCTTCCAATTCCTGCCAAATCTGTGATATGATAAACCTCAAGGGATTATGAATTAGCATAACATAACACATTATGCCACAAACTCTGACAGCTATATTAGAGTACAAAAATAAACCAGACATCCTGAAGACTCTTTGGTCCTCTGAGATTCACACAAAAATGAGTTTTCTCACCTTCTGTTCTAGAATTAAAAGTAAAGCATTTGTAAGAACTGTGTTTTGTGTACATACTGAAAGTGTTTGAACATATGATGCAGTGTACAGTGATATCTGCACACTCTAATGAGCCTCACATATTGGAGAACCTTTTTAATACTCATACACTAAAGGAATATGTGTTCCTTGCATTCTAGTAAGGATACCTGGTTGAAAAGCTGACAATAGTTTGATAGAGTAACACTGTCTTTCAACATGATTTCTAAGTAGAATCCTCTTCTCTACTTCAAGAACTCACTCAGAAAATTTTTTCCCACATACCAACTTCCAAACAATGCATTGGATATGTATCAGACAAAAACAAAAGCATATGCACTCTATGTTTATATTATTAAAACGCTATATTTCCCAACACTTCAAGTATACACAGTTAGTGTTTCCTCATTGTTTTTCTTCAGATTAATTTGAGCATCTTTTTGGTCCTGTTTTCTTTTTGGTTCTTGGTTTTTACATAAAAGACTATATTTTGTACCAAGCATTTGAAAAAGAAATTACCATGGGGTCTTAATCTTTAGATATATGGAGGTAGTTAAAGGTCATTGTTATTTTTTAAAATGTATACAAAAAGAATATTATCATTAAGTTGGCAGCACTCACAGCAAATGCTAATTGTGCTAGAAATTATTTTAACATCTGCTCTTTGAGTTCTAAGTAAAAAAATGTAGCTTCCTCCCCCCTCTTTCTATTTTCCCCTTTTAGACACCAGCCAACACCTAAGCCTGCTTGCTCTGACCCTCAGGACATTCTCATTTTCTTTCTGCTAACATCCCTCCACCCACAGGCAGCTGTTTGTAGACTTCCACAGAGGAGCTTGCCTGCTTTCCTGATCTCTAATTCATGAAGGATGATTTTCTTTCTAACTCTCCTCTATCCCCTACTTTCTAACAGCTAACACTGAGCTGTACATCTTGCCTCCTTTGTTGTTTTTGCTTTCAAAATTCAATAAAATTATGCTAGACATTGTAAGTCCAGTTTTAAATTCTTTTGTCTATGAAACTAAGAACATGCAAAAGAGATCATGTTTGTTTGTTTGTTTCTGGTACAACATTTGTTCTTTTTCCAGCTGCATGTGTTTTAGTACCCACATTGGAGTAGAAGGTTGTACGGACCTTGGGAATCTTCTTTGTAATAATGCTAATAAACTACTTTGTTGAACAAAAATGGATTTGGATGGCATCTTTGCTTTTGAGTTTGTTAGACTTTCCTACTTGGGATAAATAAACATGTTTTAAAATATTTCAACAGTGAAATAATGCTACTTTTCAAAAACTAAAAAGAGAGAGTGCATCTCAATGGCTCTTTTTAAAAACTTTACTCTTTTGAGGAT
The DNA here is from genome assembly GCF_964271855.1 of Acomys minous. Lineage (NCBI taxonomy): Eukaryota > Metazoa > Chordata > Mammalia > Rodentia > Muridae > Acomys > Acomys minous. The sequence goes on along the minus strand of NC_140488.1, from coordinate 86,381,147 downwards.
TTTGTGCTTGAGCACTTTACCTACATCATTCCCTACCCTCTGTCCTGCCTCAAACTCTTTCTGTGCTCACCCCAAAGAGGTCTTTTAATTGAGTTAACTAATATTGCCAATCCACAGTATATAGAAAATAATAAAAGATCTAAGCAATGTACAGCAGTTTATTCAGTTCTGTAAGCCCAATACACTTAGAAACAATTTTACAGCAACAACTTATTTAATGGCTAAAACTACTTTTCAAAATCTTGAAAAGTTTCCCCTTTCTACTTCATTGGACCACATGCTATCCGAAGGGAAATATTACAATAAGGATTTTTACAAACCAATTACTCAACCAAGATGTTGTTATTACCTTAAGAATCCAATAGCTTGCCTCAGAATTAGAAACTGAACAAATAATGCAAGAAAATCATTAGCATTGTATCATTGTATGTGTGTTTGTCAGCTGATGCAAATATTTTGGGAAAGTTAAGACTCAAAAGATTTTTTTGTCTTTCATTTGAGTACATCAGATGACAAATATCTAAAGTTGATTCCATGTTCTGGCTATTGGAAATTTAGCCATAATAAACATAGGAGGTCAGATGTATCTTCTCTATATTGATTTCACATCCTTTGTTTACATGCCCAGTAGTAGGACAGATGGATAATATAGAAGCACATTTAAAATTTCCATTCAGTTTTTCATAAGGACTTCAAAAATGTATATTTCTATCAAGAAGACATAAGGAATCCCTTTTCTTCACATCCTTACAAGCATATGATATATTTGTCTTTTAAAAATAACTTCCATTTTACTTGGAGTGAGCTAATAACTATTTATGATTCTAATTTTCATTTCCTCAATGAGAAGTGGTATGTAGTAATTTACATGTACCTTTAATCTCTGTATGTTGTCTTTTGAGGAACATTTATGTACCTCTGTTGAATGGGCATGATAGTACATACCTCTAGTCTCTATTTGGGAAGCCAAAAAAGATCATGAATTCAAGGTCACCCTGAGTTATACATCAACACAATTTCTCAAAAACATGTCTTTTATCATTTCTAGTCATATTGTTAATACTTGCAGCAGAATTGTTCACTTTATATGTTCTATACGTTAGACTCATGTCAGATAAAGAATTTGCAAGTATACTATTCCATTTCTTTCTATTGTCTCTGTACTCCAATTATTTTGCTGTGTAGGAACTTTTTACTTGATGTAAATTGGTCTGTGAAGTTTTTGATTTTTGCACACAAAAAAAGCTTCACCAGTCCATCTTTATTATGCATTTTCACAATTAATTTCTCTAATAGCTTCATAGTTTTAGGTATTATATTTGATCATTTAATCTATGTTGACTTCATTTATGTACATGGTTGGAGATATAATAATATTGGAATATTATTCAACCATTAAAATAATGATTTTTTTGCTATTTAGAACAACATGGACAGAATTTTAGAATATTTAACTTACTGAAATAAGCCAGGCACAACACAACAACCAATATGATGATATATATAGATATAGATATAGATATAGATATAGATATAGATATAGACATAGATATATGGTGAAAATGCCCTTGTAGAAGTAGAGAATAGTTTCTTGGCTACGAGGGATTAAGAGGGGATGGAAGATAGTAGTTAGTGGGTAGACTGTTACAACTGCATTGTAGAAAAAATTCTAATATTATATTACTTATAATGTAGTTGTCATTAATAAAATATATTTTCTCTTTCAAAACAGCTAGAATAATTTTAATAACATAAAATCCAATAAGTAATTACTAATTACTAATTATTGGCTCAATCATTATGCAACATTTTCAAGTATCACCCTATATCCCATGAATATGTATAATTATGTCTCCATTAAATTAATTTTTAAGAGGAGACCAAATCTGAGAAAGACCCAAATATCTTTACAAAAGAAAGTCTGAGAAATTGAAGTCTTCAAAGAAGTGTCAAGGAGCTGACATTAAATACTATGGCCTAAGGTGTCCTATAGTGTAGTTATCAGCCATGTGTTGCCGTGGGACACTTTGACATGAGGCTAGATTTTGAGGAGTTAGGTGAAAATATATAAGATATGCTAACAAATGATTATACTGATTTCATGTTAAAAGATAATGTTTTGGCAAGATTGAGCTAAATAGGACATTATTCTATTTATTTAATTGGGGGGTGCATGTGTTTGTGCAATTGCCTGCAAAGATCAGAAGAAGATATTAGATCCCTTAGGGCTGGTGTTAGCAGTGCTTATGTTACAGGTGACAAACAAAGAATATTATTAAAAATAGTTTCCTTGTTTCTTAGTACTTGATTATTTTGTGTGACTCTTCTTTGGATATTAAAAAACCACATGTTGAGGCTTTTATTTTAATTCTATCTAGTAGCACTTAAATATAATATTCACTTACTTTAGAAAGAATGTATAGAAGAAATTTTAATCGAAGAAGCCAAGGGTTTAAAACAGCAACACATTTCTATGGTAGTGTGAGGAACTTAAATCAGGTTAATTATCATATTTTCAATCAAGTTAATTATCATATTTTTATCTCACACTTTTTTCATTTTTTCTATGATTAGAACATTCAAATTCTATCCTTTCAGCATTTTAAAGGGTACAATATATTATTGCTATCACTGTTATAAGGTATACCTTTTGAACTTATTTCTCTGTTTAATTAAAATCTCATATCTACATGCCCTCCCAAAGCCAATAAATTAAGGATACACATTCTTTAGGGAGAGGAATTTTATGTATTTTGTTCAGCTGCATATTTTCAGAACCTAGTAAAGTTCCTAGCTGAGACAAAATGCTAAGTAAATACTTGTTGAACAACTGGAATTCTAACACTCAAGAGATGAAATTATAAACCTAGCAGAGAGATAGTGTTAAATACCTAGTCTTTGTCAAAACATGTAAAATAAAATTAGCTTGCATCTCGGGTCTCTAAATATTTCTAATTCATATAAAAATTAAAGAGGATCATTTACCATGCAATTTCAAATGTTACACAAGGCTCAGAAATTTATTACGGGCTTTTTGACTTAGCATGCACAATATAAGAGATAGTATTTGAAAAAGAACTTCTAAAACCAGTGATTCATATGCCGGTGCTAGTAAGAGATGTGCTGTCTTATAATGCTAGAGTAGAACCATGGATCTTCTGGGAATTACACTTGAGAACCCTGGTGCTAAGTAAAACAGTGAAAAGTATGCATTTTCATCTTTTCCCTTTTGACCTTTAATTATAATTATTAATCTGAACTACATATTTTATGTTGCATGGGTGTGTACAAAATAGTCCTGAATAGGATACCATATATATACCTCAAGAAAATATGAATATTATGAAATTGTGTGCAAACTTATGGGTATATTTATGCACATGTATTTTAGGGGAGAGAATATTGTAGTTGTCATCAGTGTCTCAAAACATTTTTTCACTTAAAAAGTATTACCCAGCCACTACTTCATTAAATGCAAAATAGAATCAGCTAACAGTAGAATGATGATATCTTGGTCTAGTTTTTAACATTCATCCTGTGGATGAAAAACATTATCTTTTTCTCTTATTCTTGTATTACCCAGGAGACTAGATTTTCAGAATTCCCCTTAGGGAGTCAAGAAAGCCTAGATAAAATTTTAAAGCACAATGAAATGGTGTCTAAGAGAATAATAATTTCATATTTATAAAAATTCTTTGAAATGAAAATCAATTATTGCCTATCAAAATAGTGTATTTCAAAAAAATTATTGTCATGAAGACATTACAACCAACTCCTGAATAACTCTTAAATTGTTTATCTGACTATAATACATACCATCTTAAATAAATCCATATCAGTTTTCTACTAACACTAAGCTAGTTTCCTTTCTAAGTATCATTGATAGACTTTCAATGTGATAAAATTACAAGAGCCATATGAAAGAATTATATAGCTGCCCAACATTTGCTCTCAACTTTTGTAATAGCCATATCCAAGGGTTTTGTTGGTGGTGGTGGTTGTTTTTTCATGTCTAACTTTTCTTACAGTAATTTTGATGTAAAACCATTCAAATCATTCAAGTTGTTGTCAGACTCATTGTTTCTCAATGTTTTTGTTGTCACATTTTTTGAGATAAGGTTCCACTATATTAACCTAGGCCAGCTTTAAACACATCTGAGATAATAATACCCTTCTTGATAGACAGATGTAAAATTGAAGAATGACATCTCTCATTTCAAACACTAATAAAGCTAACACACCACAAAATACATATTACAGGATATTTCTTCCTCCTCTAACATAGAGATGAGCCTACCTGTCTGCTTTCCTTTCTACTTTCTTTTCATCTCCACCAACTTTCTTTTTCCTTTCAAAACATTTTTCATGATGGAAATGGATATTCTATCTCCCAAACAGAATATTTTATAGGTGCTTGTATAACACACGACAGAATCTCCTTTCCAAGCCAATTTTAGGCTAAGATTCTAAAGGCAATGGGAACTTAGACTTTCTTATAATCTAATTGCCATGGTATAAAATGTCCACACTTAACTCTTAGAGAGATAAACAGCATAGAAAACTATGGTAGACAAAGTACCACATGGAAAGGGGATCATTGAAGACCTACTAATGCAAATCAGATTTTAACTGGAGATAATCAGAGTATGTCTGGCAGGGGGAGGGTTCTACTAAATGCAGAAAATTATCAAAAATAATACACTCCAGTTCTTTAAACTGCTACATTTCTTCAAAAGCGTAGAACTGAATCAGCAACTGGAAATACAAAACTCTTCAAAATAGTCAGTTATTTTGTGGCTCAGCAAGAGGAACCAAAAGGCATAAAATTTAAAACTATTATTTCAGATGTACTCTTTAAAGTCAAGAGAATGTATGAGATTATCTGTATGAATGTAAAATGATACAAGGACTATCTCTAGGGAGAAGTTTGCATACTCTTATAGGAAAAGCCTAAAGAAAGACTTCAGGCCAGTAAAGGAGACAAAAAGAAAATCCAGAAGAATAGTGGAGTAGCAGAAAGAGATAAGCAAAAATAAAGGATGGATGGAAGGAAGAAAGAAAGAAAGAAAGAAAGAAAGAAAGAAAGAAAGAAAGAAAGTGTCAGAAAGGTACACTATAACGGAGAAACACAAGCTTTTTGATGAATGTTGGCAAGAAATTGGGTACAATGACAGGATACAGTTTATGCATGAAAGCACAGTGAAGCATGCTTCCAGAAGACTAAACATCATCAACATCATTTAGAGAATTAATTTTCTCAAAAAGACATATTTGATGTCATTAGCCTACTCATGTCATACCCATTTTGTCTTCTACTGGTAAATGCTTACTCATTTTGTGAACTTGTGAAAAATCATTTCAAGATGAAAAATTAATAAGCAGAGATATCCAAATTCAATGCAGTTATAATGTCATGATTCATTGGAACATCTATACATTGTGAGGCTTTGGTTTTGTTTGTTTGTATTTGGATCTCGGACTCATCCAAGGAGACTAAAATTTTGCAGGAACAGATAATTTGGCACTTAAAAATTACTTTTCTAATAGTATTGATAACAGCCTAAGGTTCACAAGGGAGAAATAACTCCATTGTATAATTATTGTATATAACTACTAACAATGAATTTTATTTCAATACCCAGTTTCTCTACATAACACCTTAGTCTTAGTTAACATAAACTAAGATCAGTGATAGTCATTATATTCCAGATTTATTCATTATTTTCAAGTTAATAAAAAATAAAAAAAAATTAATTTTATTAATATTTTTAAAATCTTTAACATATTTTATGTGCCAAAATGGCAACATTTAAACTGACTACCCAAAAGTTAAAAGTAAAAAAATTTACATATATAGGCCACATGATTTTACTGTTCAATTCACAAGAACATTGAATGGGATGGGCAGTAGCACAATTGGTAGAATGCTTTTGTTGAGTGCAGGAGGCCTCAACAGACAGCCTCAAGTGTGGTGTTTGTACATTTGTAATCCCATCATTCCAAAGTTGTAGGGAAAAGGTTCAGAAGTTTAAGGTCATAATGAGTTTGAGGATTTTGTGCCTTAGCAGTATGTGACTTTATAGTTATTAACTTGCAACTTTGGCTCCCAGTTGCAGAATGGTTACTGAGTTGTAAGATACACTCTTCGTGTAACACACAGGAAATAAATCTTTCCTATGTGTGAGAATATACACAGATTTGTAAGGCCTTTTAATACAGAAGCACCTCACTTGAAGTTTATGCTTTTCTTTCATTAGTGATACTGCAGCATGTAGTCATTTCAAAATGTGTCACTAACAAGAGGAATATAATGATTGGCTTGCAGTATGCTGTCATTATTTTCAGACCACCTTGATAACATAAACCTTTTTAGAAAAGAGCAAATTTTGGGCAAAATATGGATATGTGAGGAGAGACAAAGCTTGGGAATATTATAGCCATCAAGTAGCATCTTCCAAAGAAAGCTCTGTAAGTGCTCTCTGACTACTTTGCATTTCATTCTTAGCCTAGTTTAGCGCCCCCAAAACTCTAGGCTGTTATGTGAAGATATAGATTATATCCTTTATTCCCCCTGCATTAACATTCTCAATTATGATTTGACATCAACATGAAGTGAAAAGCGAGCATCTAAAGATCGTAACTGACTTTAATTCTTTCCCTGTAGACTTCATATCCAAGTGGAAAGGAGTCTGAAAAATCAAAGTCGTTGGAAGTGATTCAGTCATTTGTGTATGTTAAACATAATTTGATATACCATGCAGGTAAGAGGATTTATGGATGTCATTAACATAACATCTGTAAAGTTTTTATAATACTCTACACAAAAATTAAAAGTGACCAAGAAAATCCTTTGGGTCACATAACAGTTTAGAGGTTATTTTACTGCAAAGAATTAAAAAATTGTCATGCTGAGTGAGGTAACTCAGACCCACAAAGACTTGCATGGCATATACTCACTTATAAATGGATATTAGCTCAACATAGATGTCCTCTGAGAGACTCCCCCCTCCCCCAGTGGAAGATCAAGGGATCTAGGTAGAGGCTGGGACTCCCTGCTGGACTCCAGGTGGAGCAATGAAAGTGGTGTGAAGGAATGGAAGTGATGGAAGGACCCAGAGGATTCAAGAGCCCCACAAGGAGAACATCAAGGCCAGCTGATCTGGATTGGGGGGGGCGGCGCTACACAAGCTGTTGTATGAACCACAGACAATGCATGCAATAAATGTAGGCTCATTATCCATGGTTGTGGGGAGAGTGGGAACTACCTCTGACATGAACTCAAGTGTTCCCCTGACTTGATTTGATCATTTCCCCTTGGTGAGGAGGCTGGGCAGCACACAGCAGAAGGGGAAGCATGCTATCAGGATGAGACCTGAGAGCCTGGGGAGGGGGTCTTCTTCTGTCAGTGGTCTAGAGGAGGGTAATTGGGTGGAAGAGGGAAGGAGGATGTGAAGGGGAAGATACAAGAGGGGGTACAACATTTGGCATGTAATCTGAATAAATTAAAACACATTAAAAATTTTTTAAATTGGTCAGACTTAAATGTAAGCTATGAACATTTCTTTTAATTAAAAACATGAATAATCAGAAATTTGACATATTTTCTATCATCAATTTATTTCTTACCAGTTATTAAATCAGTCAATAAAGATGCTGACTATTCAGTGTAGAGATTATATTTTTTACCTTAACACTAAAAATATATGCTTTTTTAAAAATTTAAGTACTTGTTTTTAAATTAAGTGATTTTAAAATGAAGATAAAAAATTTCAAAATAGTGTTCTTGAAAAAATTCCCACAGCAATATGATTTGCCTGACAAAAATTATGAGTGCCATGTCATACAGTTCTCCAACCATGAACTAGACCGAGACCTCTGCATATATGTACCAATGGGCAGCTTGGTCTTCATGTAGGTCCCGTAGGAAGGGGAGCAGGTTTGTCTCTGGCAAGGTCTCTGTTGCATGTTTTCTGAACATTGTCACCATGTTGAGAAAGAGGAAGTGCTCAGTCATGTTGGGATTAGATGTGCTTTGATGGGTTAGTACGGGGCTCCCTTTTTCTGAGTGGTAGGGGAAAGGGATAGACGAAGAGGGAGGGAAGAAGAGGACTGTGATTGGGATGTAAAGTAAATAACTAAATAAAAATACAATGCATTATATGCTTGTTAAATGTTTAGAAAGAAATTTCATAACTCGGTGAAAAATTCTCCTATTAAATAATTTCTGAATGCCTTATTAAAGTCATTAAAATGAGATTATTAATTAGTTGTAAGTACAACTGATTGACTAGAACAAATATGGAAACGGATCAACGAAATTTCAGTAAAAAATTTACCTATCGGAAAATGTGTTTGGCTGGGGTATTGGGGATGAATGTGTGTGTGTGTGGGGATCACACACACACGCATGCACATTTATATGTGTTTACATTCTCTTTAGTGTTTTTATTTATTTGAAATATTTGGTTTTCAAATCCTGGATCTCCTTCACCTTAGATTTAAGTGGTGGTTTTTTCTCTTTCTCATTACTTAGTAGTTTATCATCTATATAGTCATTCTTCTTTAGTTCATTGAACTGTTACTGTGTGTCTGTCTAAAACTCTTTCAATTATTTTATGAAGTTTATTATTGTTCTTTCAAATTCCACATCCTGTAGTTCATCTATGTAATTCTCACTGCGTTGTAGCAATTGGGGTGAGCAGGAGAATAGATTATGCCATGAGAAACCAGATTTTGGATCTGAGTTAGATATGGGGATTGTGGTGAGGGAGTGCAAATGAAGTTACCCTACTTGGGCTGAAAATATTTCCCCCAAGATCCATACACTATCTAACAACAACAGCAACAACACAATGCCAAACATGGGGAAATTCCCTGCTGAATTGTTAGGAAAATAACTTCCTAAATAATATAGACTTTTGCGGTGGTTCCTGGTGGCCTCCTAAAAGATGGAAGCCTCCTATTGCTGAATATACAATACAATTAGAATCATAGAGGACTTGAGTTAGATCTGAATGAAAAATTCTTCCTTGAAGACTAGCTTTCACATCTACCCAAGGTGAGTAAAGCCATTTATCTTAGAGAAGAACCTATTGCCATAACTTTACTAAATAAACACAATTGTAACTGCAATCTACATAGTATCTTCATTGCTATAGATATGTTTAGCTCTTACTTGTCACTTAAGAAACTTCTCTTTGCAAAAAAAGACACTGTTACAGAAAACTGCAACTGGTCAAACTACAGATAACAAGAGAATTTTGAATTATCAGTACCAGTTGATAGATCTATGATATAACCCATGCACCCAAGGCTCAGGGAATATAGCAAAATAAAGGGTAGAAAGATTATAAGTACCAAAGAACAAGGAAAGCTACTTAGATATTGCCTCATGGATGTCACAGTGAATATTGACCCATGATACCTCAACAATAAGGTGTCTAAGAAAGAAAGCACCTCACATATTACTACAGGCAACCAAAGTATACTAAGAGCTAGAGAAGTATTCGTCCTTACCAATGATTACTGAATTGGTTATCCAAAAGCAATTGAAATCACTATGTATACAAGTAACACTAGATCACTCGAATAGGTTGAATTTATACATGTAGCCTTTAGATCAAGGTTCCTTTATTTTAAGAGATTTTATACCATATTTATATCTACGGAAAGGATTACACACTCAACAATGCAGAAGTAGGCACTATTCTGAGTTCACATGAACAAATACACAAAGGTAAATAAATCTCAAACCTTAATTTCTACAATTTCAGCCCATGAGGCAAGAGTAAACAAAAATAAAGATCCTCCATGTCAATGAAGGAGCTGTTCTACCAGAGCTCATGAAAATTTTCATTGATTTGAGCTCAAAAACAGACAAAAGTGAAGACTGACAAACCAGATTTTGTATTGTTGTCAACACAAGGGAGATTAGATTTCAATAAAATATTAATTTGTTTAGAGAAAATTTCAAATTGTCAGACACTAAAATCAAATTCTCCAGCATTGCTGCCTATAGTGAGGAATGACTTATTGACTTATTGGCTACAAATGAATCAAAACAACAGAGAAACAGAAAATTAGTAGAGAGGAAATTTAAAAGTAGAAAAATAATGATCCTATACAATTTTGTTAGTGCTTTGGATTTACCCAAGGAAAAGACAAATCTAGAATTTGACTATTTATCATGTATTAAAATTGACCTGGAAATGACAAGTGAACCTGTTGAAGGTCTCATTGGGCTTCTGAAACAATAAGATTATTCTCAAACAGGGTAAAATCATAACATGTATACACATATGAAGTGAACAAAAATTATGTTTTTAATCCATATACAAATGGGCAGAAATAATAAATGAGTTATAAATTATCCAATGAATGGATATTAGAAAAATTAATATTACGTAAACTTGTAAGTTGAAGTAAAAGTGTTTTTAATGTACAAGAACTTGATGTGTCCTCATTGCAGACATGTTTAAACAAGCTGAAAAGCAAACTCAAGGTTAGCATCAGAGAAATTAGGGCAGAGAAATTATACAAAGAAAACCTTCTATTTGTACTGGTTAGTTTTTGCCACCTTGACATGAGCTAGAATCATTTGAGAAGAGGGACTCAGTTGAGAGAATGTGTCCATCAGATTGGTCTTTGGAGAAAATGTGGGGCATTTTTTATTAATGATTGGCATTGAAGAGCCTAGCTCATTATGGACAGTGTCATCCCTGGGCAGGTGGTCCTGGGTTGTATAAGAAAGCAGGGTGATCAATCCATGAAGAGTAGTCACTAAGCAGCATTCCTCCATGGTTTCTGCATCAGTTTCTGCCTGTGAGTACATGTCCAGTTTTAGTTTCTATTTTGGCATCTCTCATGGATGGACTATAATTAGAATATGTAAGCCAAATAATTATTTTCTCCCCCCAGGTTATGTCTGGTCATGGTCTTCATCAATGCAACAGAAAAGTAATTAATGTACCACTGAAAGGCGCTTTCATTTTAAGGTCAAGTAGACAGAGTTTCCTCCAAGGGTGCGTTATTGCTGTGAGCAGGTTCTTACCAGGATCACTCACATTCCCAACCCTGGTACTCATGCCCATGAATGTAATGGCAGGGTTAGGATCCAGAATAAAGAAGGGGATTGCTGACTAATGGGAAGGTTTACAATGAGCCTTGTAGAGAAGGCTTCAAATGTATCAAAGCAACCGCTGGGCAAAATGTCCTCATTTCTGCCACAGACGGAATTCTGTTTAAAAAAGGGCAAGCTTGGATGGATGTAGGCAGAGTCAACAGCCAATTTCATCCAAAACAGGGTAGGCAAGTCTTCAATAGTTCCTGCCTCACAAATATGTCTGTCAGATATATTGGGCCAGAAGGCTGAAGATGATGCTCCAACACTGTAGAGAGTTTTGGGTGACTATTCAGGTAGAAAACTCTCTGTCATTTTTTTTTCTTTTCCTTCTTATTTTGGAAGCTGCTAACCTGCACTTCTGATTCCCTGAGGTAATTAAGTTTTATTCGTTCTCATGACTCTGATGGGGTTGAAGACCAGATAGTTTAGTTTTACAATAAGGCTTAGTTGTTTAGGGGTTAAGATATTTTTAGATCTAGATAGATGTTTTTAGGTTCATAGAGATGAGATATGATAGATATTGATTTACATTCAGAATTGTAATCTCACCAAGATAGGAAAGATCTTTTCTCAAAGGTTGCCAAATACCAATAGGCAAAACACCATGAATGTAACATTTATATAATTAATTGTTTCATGGCCCTTCTTTATGTATGTAGTTTATTATATATGTATAATAATATAAATGTATATGTAAAGTAAAAATAATAATAAAAGAAAAATCTGAAAAAGAAATACAATAAGAACTTCCTGCAATATTATGACTACCAAACCTTATTTGCATAGAAACATTTTTATTTGAATGCTTACTCCATGAATTTCTTTGATACTTGCCTGTTGATGGAGCAAGATGGAAATTGGACTTCACTGACAAGGTCTTTTTAAAGGTACCTTACTTAGAGGATCATCTAAGGTACTACCATCTCTTTTTGTTTGTACTCAGCTGTGCCTGTGAGTTTCACAGGACAAATGATGGCAATGGGTAATATAGCAAATGCCAAATCTAGCCGCTTGTCAAATGCCCTTCCACACAGAAGAATTCTAAATGCAGGCTATTACATATCGTAGTGTAAGGCTTCTTGTTCCAGGAAAGCATCCATCCATCTAAGCATAGTACTCTCATAGCTTTTTGATTAATGATTAAGCTTAAAAGAACCCCGTGTTGTTTATTTTTTTTCCTTCTTCTCTCTCTGCCCTTCCTTTTTCCCTTTGGTTTTTCAATACAGGGTTTCTCTGAGTAGCCTTTGCTGTCCTGGACACATTTTGTAAACCAGGCTGGCCTTGAACTCACAGTAATCGCCCTGCCTCTGCCTCCCTGAGTGCTGGGATTAAAGGAGTGCACCATCACATTCACCTGTGCTGTTTCTTATGCAAGCTTGTAAAATCTATTTTTACTGATTATTTTTGATAATTTCATACATGTATATGTTTTAAGGTTTATAATTGTGTAAACTTTAAATCTAAATGCAGGGGTTACATTTCTCCAAATTATTGTTTGTTTCCTAGGCTAGGTACTCTGCTAAATAATATTATTTTTTATTTTATCTATGAACTAATGCATGATTATAGTTTAAGGGGAATTATTCAAATATGTTAACTTTCCTCTAATCATATTGCTAGTCAACCATAGTATAGTAAGAGAAATTACTGAGTTGTGACTTAAAACAGTGTGTAGCTTCAACTTTGATACAGCAAACTGTCTTCTGGATGCTGCAAAAGACTTGAGATAATTACAAACAATGGGCTGAGAGTACAAATACGTGGAAAATAGCTTGGTTTGGAAAATACAATCAGCTAAAACCCTTACGAGATCAGGAGTAGTTGTCCTGGATAACTATCTTATGCTCAGGATGGTGAACAGTGATTGATAAGGAAGATGCTCAATAACCATGAGTATTTGTACTGAATGAAAAACAAAAATAATTACATCATCTTAGAGACTGAATTTGAGTCAAGTATGTACCATAAGCTGAGAGAGTTCTCTCAATTGAACTGAGAAGAAAAGCAGTATTCATATTTAAATCTTTGGCTTTGAGAAGACAAGTTGAGATCGAAGAGGAAGTCCTTTTATCAGACCTGTGATTGTCATACTGTAATACTTCTCAAAATAGCTGAAGATATTGTTAAAATTAAATCTTATTCTGATTGAATGAACATATAATTCTGCCTTCTTATCTGGAGATAATGTTAATACTTAGTAATTCAAGGGCCACATGATGAACAGAAACAGTTACTCCTGAGTTCCATAAGTCATTCTCAGGACATTTCTCCTTTAGCTTTCTCTAAACAATGTTTAATTCAACTAGAATAAATTATCAGAACTAGCATTGTTGACTCAGATTTATTGAATTATGTGGGACTTAACTCAGCTTTTACTTTTCCATAACTCGCCAGATAGTAACAGCTTCTGATCATCTACCAGACCTTCTATATGATACTTAGGTATTTCCCACTAGAAATAAACAACAAAGGTCAAGCTTTTTTAATGTCCAACAATTGCCTTGTTTTACAACTCTCTTTCTTGAAATTTTCTCTTCCATCACAGCATAGTTTAATGACACATCCCCAAATGTGTACCCTACTGAAGAATATCACAAAACATCATCTTTCCTCCCTCCCAAAGGATTTCTAGGACCATACCACTCATTTAGTAAGTTGAGAAAGGAGAGTCCTGTAAAGGGTGTTGTCTAGTACACAGAGGTGACAAAATTAGCATATGAGTAAAATACATTGGCATAGTGGAAAGCTAGAAATGTCTCAGCTAAGTCTGATTAAAACTGGCTGACACCACAGAGACAGGTGCAGAGGTACCCAAAAATATCTGACCTATAAATCTAGATATATTAAATGCTTATGAGGCATATGATAAATAAAGTCATATGGAGAGCTGCATAAAACAGAACATACAGAAGAAAGTCCTCGCTACGCAAATAAACTCCAAACCCCACAAAATGTGGCATAAAAACCTGACTCTTTTGTTCAGAATGACCATTGAGGTTTTGAGGTTTTCTCTACTCCTGGATAGTTCCTCTCTTAGAAGCATTATCTTTCTTAATACATTATCTTGTTTTCCTTAACCTTATCTACATAACTCTGTACAATTCTTTCTTTAGGAACACAAGAATTTAGAATTCTCAGAAATTCCAGCAAATCTTAATATCTGCCAACATCACACAGTATCTTTGTTAATATTTTATTCACTTGGAAAATATGGCAAATGATGATAAGAGCATGCATATCTCTTCCTAGGATAGATACTAAATTAAAAACAATGAGCAATAAGTAAATATTGGTGAGAATGAAAAGAAACCAGAACCCTGGGACACTTTTTGTTAGGAATAAAAATTGTGGATTTTTTGTTTTACGGAAAACAGTATGACAACTATATAAAAACAGATCTACTAAGTGATATCCCCATAAAGCTCACTTCTGATTATTATTTGAAATAATTGAAATTGAAATAGCTATCATCATTATTGTTGTTGTTATTATAAATATTCTTGACACTCCGTGATTGTTGCATCATTACTCATAACACCAAGATGTCTAAATTTATACTGACAGAAGGAAGGAAAATAATATATACATACATGAGTATTATTCTGATTTTGAAGTGAAGGTTGTTCTGTAGTATTTGTCAATATGAATGAACTTAGAGCAAATTATACTATGTGAAATAAGCTAGTCACAGAAAAGTAAATACTGAATTATTTGACTTACAAGAGAGACTTGAAATAATCAAAGTCACAGAAGTCAAATGAAATTTTCCTTTCTAGGGGCTGAGGGATTGGATAAAATGAAGATTTTCTAGTCACTATGTCTAAATTCTCATATAAACAAAAAGAATCATTTCTAGAGTTATGCTATATAGTATAACACCGTAGCTGTAAAATATATCTAAAAACAAAATGGTAAACTGAAGAGAAACTGGAAAAAAAGAGACAATAAAAAAATACTTAGAAGCACTTAGAAATGAAGTGGTAAAACAGACATGCAGGGTACCTTAGGTACAAAGAAGAGGAGAAGCTGCAGAGAACAGAATGGTCAGTTGTATGTGAAGTGCTATTAAGATATTTAAGTATGATGAGGACTGTGAATTACTATGGATTGAACAGTATGCTAATCAATGGTGACCTTGACCAGTACACTTTCAACAGAGTAGTTAGGGTGAAGGGCTGCTTGGAGTATATTCAGTTGAAAATAAAAGGAGAGAAATTAAAGTAATTAAAGATGTTTAAGGAAAGTTGCACTAATGAGATAAGATAATAGTGAGTTAATCCTAATGTGAATTACAGTTGAGAGGGTTTCTTTTTGCATGGGATAAACAATGGTCTATTTGCAAGCTTTAAGAAACATTCAGTAGAGGAGAACCAATTGACTATGGTAGAAAGAAGGAAATTGTGGGAATGGTATCCTTGAGTAGGAGTTAAGGAATGCACATGTTACCTGAGAGCAGTTATATGAGCGTAGTGTGCATAATTATCAGATACTGGAAAGACTAAATGAATAGGTTCACTTTGACATCACTACAGCCATACTGGACTGCCAACAAGATGATTTTCTGTGAGGACCAGTAGTTTGTTTTTCCTCTGTAACTCCCCAACATATACTTAGTAGGCAAAACCATTAGAGTGGTATATATGGCATTTAGACTGGAACAAGAATAGGTCTTACTCTTTGATATTAGCTTGAGATAATCAACATATAGGCTAGCTTGGATGATGTGACCTTTGTCCTAACCAAAAGACACATATTTCTCATCCTAGGTCATAGGAATCCATTTGATTTCACTGATTATCTAGATTGTATTTCTACCAGAGTTTAGTATATTGGAGTCGTTGATCTATGTGTCCCTTTTTCTTTGGTCTCAAGCTACTTTGGGACTCAGTTTCATAAATTAGGGGGGGTAGCTAGTTCTATGAGCTTGATGTAATAGAGTTTCAACACTGAGGATAGAAAGTGAAGATGAGTATCTGGGGTATGTATAGACTTTTGTCTGAAATCCAGTAGGAAGATGTGGACCAAATGTAAGGAAGCAGGAAGAACATTGTCAGTGGACAGACTAGACAGACTAGACTAGATTGATGATATCACTAGAAAGTTGAAGGAAAGCAAAGTAGAAAACATGCCTCATGAGAGTGAGATATTACACAAAAACAAGTGCTGGTGTGCAGATTCCTTTTGCAATTCTGAGATCTTTTTCCATTTATTTGTTTTTCTAGTTTGTGAATGTGAATCCTAAATTTGCTATACCCTTAATAGAGTTTTATGGGTAAATAAAAAAGAAAAATTTCCAATTTGCGGACTCTCTGAATGTAACTTTAGGTTCTTGAACAGTTTAATTTTAGGATTATATACTGATGATCAACCAGTCACTAAATATTGCAAACAGGCACCAACATAGTTCCCATGCCAAAAATTTCTGGGAGGATGCATAATGCTTTTGTTTTCACATGAAAAACACTAGAATTAGATACATTTTTAAACTTTTTATTATTTTTTTATTTTTGAGATAATTACAAAGTTAGCTGTTATTACCTGTGTGTGTACATATGTATATGTATATGCATACATATAGTCCATAATATAACCTTTTCAGTCAAGAAATACCTGCTACTTTTAATATATATGTATATATTTTATGAATAAAATAATTCTTGATCAATACCAGTAATATATTCATTGATAATTATATTATGATCCTTGTACAATTATGCTCAGCTACTTATGTCTATTACAATACAAACCCCTCAACCATTCAGCTACATTGAACGGAGAAGATTCTTTACAGTTACTTAACTGTAAGATTTCATTTTTTTCCTCACTGATCAACTCTCTCAGTCTTTCCTTGGAGTGAACAATCAACAATATTAAACCACCAGACATTCCCTGATTCCCATTAGAATGTGAAAATGGAGAGAGGTTTTCTATCTTGACTAACATCAATAATATCATACCTACATGGGTATCTGCTATAATTTAGAGACAGGAAACATTGTTGTCAATTACACAGCTTCAGGGATAGTTCAAGAAGAACAATGTATAACTGTTTTAGACATTTAAAACATTTCAGAGATGTTGGTGTATAAATTTTTATAACAATAGTATTCGCAATAGCTAAGTTATGGAGCCAATCCAGGTGACCAATGAAAGAATACTGGATAAATAAAATGTGTCTATATAAAAAAAATGGGTTGTTTTAAGCTTTAAGGAAGAATGAAGTTATGTCTTTTATAGAAAAATGGATGTAACCAAACATATCCACATTAAGAAAATTAAACTAGTTAGGCTCCAACAGAAATATTGTATGTTTTATCTTGTTTGTGATTGCTAAGATCTTATATAGACACATAAATTTATACATGTAAATATGCTGTGAAAGAAGAATTGAAAGAGGGAAAGAAGAGGAAAGAACAGATAAGAGGTATTAAGGGGGATGTGATCAATGTGCAATATAAATGAAAATGTCTTTATGTAACACAGTGCTACATTTCATGACTATGTTACAGTGATTGATTTTTTTAAAAATATAGAACAAAAATTTTAAAATAGTTTAAAATATTTCCGCACAAATAAAATATCTAAGAAACATACGTTTCTCATTTTCTAGTCTTCACGTTCCATTGGTACCTTTTGATAACTGGAATCCCAGAAGCAGGACATTAATGTAAAAAAAATCCATCTGAGTAGTAAAGAAGGATTAATTTCATTCCCAGCTTGTTTTAGTTTGTGTTATTATTGCTTTCATGAAATATCATGACCAAAAAGAAGGTACAGATGAAAGGATTTGTTTGGCTTACACGTCCACATTGACAGTCCATCACTGAAGGAAGTTAGGACAAGAACTCAAGAGGGCAGAAACGTGGAGGCAGGAGCTGATGCAGAGATCATGAAGGAGTATTGCTTACTGGATTGCTTCCCTTGGCTTGCTCAGCCAGCCTGCATTCTTAGAGAACTCAGGAATGTTACCATCTGCATTTGCTTCCCATGGCCTGCTCAGCCTGCTTTCTTTCTTTTTAAAAAATAGTTTATTCAGATTACATCTCAATTGTCATCCCTTCACTTGTATCTTCCAATTCTCCACTCCTTACCCTCCCTTTTTACCCTCCCCTAGGCCTGTGACAGAGGGTGACCTCTTCTCCCACCATATGACCACAGCCCATCAGGTCTCATCTAGGTAGCCTGCTTACTCTTCTGAGTGCCACCAGGCCTTCCCACCAAGGGGAAGTGGTCATATAGGGAGCACCAGAGTTCATGTCAGAGTCAGTTCCCAGTCTCCACATAACTGTGGAGAATATTCTGTCCATTGGCTAGATCTGGGTAGAAGGTCTAGGTTTATTGCATGCATTGTCCTTGGTTGGTACAGTAGTTTGTGCAGGCCTCCCTGTGACCAGATTTACCAAACATGATGATCTTCTTGTAGGGTTCCAGGAACCTTTGGGTCCTTCTATCTCCACATTCTCTCATATCTCTATCATCTGGAGTCCCAATAGGAAGGCCTAGCATCTGTCCCAACCCCCTGCTGAGTGAAGACTCTCAGAGGACATCCATGTTGGATTAGTGTGCAGTTATGAGTGTATGCCATGTGTATCTTTCTGGGTCTGGGTTAACTCACTCAGGATGATCATTTCTAGTTCCATCCATTTGCCTGCAAATTTCAGGATTTCCTTGTTTTTAATAGCTGAGTAGTATTCCATAGTGTAAGTGTACCACAGTTTCTCTATCCATTTTTTGACGGAGGGGCACCTAGGTTCTTCCCAGATTCTGGCTATTATGAATAAAACTGCTGTGAACATAGTTGAGCAAATGTCCTTGTGTGCTAGAGCATCTTTTGGGTGTATTCCAAGGAATGGAATAGCTGAGTCTTGAGGTAGCCGGGTTCCCGGTTTTCTTAGAAAGCACCAGATTGGTTTCCAAAGTGGTTGGACAAGTTTGCACTCCTACTAGCAATGAGGTAGTGTTCTCCTTTCTCCACATCCTCACCAGCATTTGCTGTCACTTGTGACTTTGATCTTACCCATTCTGATGGGTGTAAGATGGAATCTGAGTCATTTTGATTTGCATTTCTCTGATGACTAAGGATGTTGAGCATATCTTTAAGTGTTTCTCAGCTATTCAATATTCCTCGGTTGAGAATTCACTGTTTTGCTCTGAACCCCATTTTGTAATTGAGTTATTTGGTTTGTTTGTGTTTAATTTTTTGAGTTCTTTATATATTTTGAATATTAGACCGTTGTCAGATGTAGGGTTGGTGAAGATCTTTTCCCAGACTGTAGGCTGTTGCTTTGTTCTGTTGACAGTGTCTTCTGCTTTACAGAAGCCTCTCAGCTTCATGAGATCCCATTTACTAATTGTTGTCCTTAGAGCCAGGGCTGTTGGTGTTCTGTTCAGGAAGTTGTCTCCTGCTCAATTAGTTCAAGGCTCTTCTCCAGTTTTTCTTCTAACAGATTTAGTGTGACTTAGTGTCTCTGGTTTTATGTTGAGGTCTTTAATCCATTTGGACTTGAGTTTTGTGCATGGTGATAAATATGAATCTAAATCAGTTTTTCTACATGTAGACACTCAGTTAGACCAGCACCATTTGTTGAAGATGCTATCCTTTTCCCATTGAATAGATTAGGCATCTTTGTCAAAAATCAAAGTCCATATGTGTGTGGATTTATTTCTGGGTCTTTGATTCAATTCCATTGATCAACCAGCTTATTGCTATGCCAGTACCATGCTGTTTTAATTACTGCTGCTCTATAGTACAGCTTGAGATCAGGGTTCGAGATCCTCCAGAGGATCTTTTATTATTCAGGATTGTTTTAGCTATTCTGGGGTATTTGTTTTTCCATACAAAGTTGAGAATTGATATTTCAATATCTTAAAAAAAAAGTGTGTAGGTATTTTGATAGAGGTTGCATTGAATCTGTAAATTGCTTTTGGTAAGGTGGCCATTTTTACTATGTTAATTCTCCTGAACTATGAACAAGGGAGATCTTTCCATCTTCTAATGTCATCTTCAATTTCATTCTTCAGAGACTTGAAGTTTTTTTTTATGCAACTTTTCCACTTGCTACTTTCTTATAGAACCCAGCAGCAATTACTCAGAGATGTTATCATCCACATTGGACTTGGTACTCCCACATAAATCACTAATTAAGGAAATGATCTACAGGATTGCCTATAGCCCAATTGTATGGAGGCATTATCTCAATTGGAGTTCCCTCCACTCAGATGACTTTATCCTGTGTCAAATTGACATAAAGTTAGCAAGAACACAGCTCTTCTTCTAACTCATATTGCATCTTCTGAGAAACCATATGACACATCTAAGTTGTACTCATTATTATGACAAATGTGGGAGTTGAATTACATTATGTCTAAAAATCACTTCCAGCATTAGTAGTCTAGAAATCTATCTATCTTTTACATGAATGGAAATATATTTGCAAATTTCCTTTCAAAGCAGTGCAAGCAAAATCCAGACTATAATATAATTTTAGAGCATTTTTGTGACATCATTTATCCTCGATTTACATGTATAAATGTCTATTTGTGAGATATATGCAACTCATAAAAGCTAACCGATATAATACCTGTGGAAAAAGATGCATTGTAAACCTTCTCTGCTTGCCCAGGGACAACTATCTCATTTAACCTATTTTGGACTACACTGAGGCAGAAGATGTTTTTTTTCTGCAATATGAACTTATATCAGACTTAGATTAAGAAGGAGAGAGTCAAATTTAGATCTCACAAATTGATGGAGAAAGCACACTTTCATAAGTAGAAAGGAGAATTCAATAGTAAAAGGAAATGGAATTGCTTGTCATCTGTTTATAACTCAATATAGATATGCTTGCATATTGTTTCTTGTTTTATATCTTTTATATTGAAAAAAATAGTTATATACATTTGAAATGGTGAAAGATAAAATACACTGTCAAAGTCATCTACCTAAAATATGTCATTCCCTAAACTCTGATAGATCCAGGTATGATAAGAGATATATGGCTCAGAGCTAGACCAATTTTACAATTTGAGATTAACTCATCTGATGCTAGTATAGTTCACTCAAGCTCCAGAGGATGCATGGGTGTTTGAGTAGAATTAAGTGCTATTATTTAAGTCCATTGAGTTTCCAAATGCTTTATGATATGTACAAGTACTTGGAAGTAACTATTAGAGAAATAAAATGAAATAAGGAGTTAAAAAAAGTACTTCTTCATGCCTAAGCTGGTAAGACAGGTCATCTAGTTATACAAAATAAATATTACTTGTGGACGCAGGTCAAGCAGTCAAAGCTATGCTCAAGTTTGGTAGGGGCATAAGGAAAATAATTTGTTCCATTTCTTTGAATTGTACTTTAAGTATTAATAATGTCAAATATTATCAATGACCATAAATCAAGGATAAACTTTGAATTAAATGGCACGGGATATTCTTTTTTGGGAGTGAGGGGCTTGGTTTTTGGAGTCAAGGTTTCTCTATGTAGACTTGCTTTGTAGACCAGGCTGTCCTAGAACTCACAGAGATTTGCCTTCCTCTGCCTCCCCAAGTGTTAGGATTACAAGCATGTGCCACTGTGCCTGGCTCCATTGGATAGTGTTAATCTAACCCTCAGTATTTTAATTTATGAACATATGGTATTTTGAAAGTACCTCCAATAATAAACATCAAAATAAAAGGAAGACATTTTGGAACAAATTATAAAGGGAATAGTTGAGGACATTTTAATTTTCTGTGGTAAAATTATTCTGAATAGTAAATTGGGCACATCTACCTTACTCTGGACTTTTTAAGTCTGTATGTCATGGTAAACAATAAGAATGAGGATATTCCAACTTATACTCCTCAGAAAAAAAACTAACAAAAAGCCTATAGATTCAACAATCTAAGATAACAGCTAAGTGCTACTGTTTCTTGTTCACTCTCATATTTCTCTACATCTGCATTAAACTGCTTCATAGACTTTGTATCAGATATTTTGGTCATGAAACTGTTATGGCTTGCTTTGGAGTTGAAATTAAAGGCAGACTAGTTCAAAAATAAGCTACGTATATTTACATCTTAGTTGCTGTGTCAAATGATTATGGGCCCACTAATAAATAAAATGTCTAATTCTTCATCTGAATTATCCATTAATGAATTTTGATATATGACTCGTCCTTGGGAGAAAATTATTATAGGAATAAAGCAGTGTCATAAAACAGATGCAATTGGCTGTTTTCTGTAAGAGATCACACATGTGAGGCTTGGTTGCCTTGGCTACATCCTTTCTTTCCAATTAAAATTTATCATAGCTTAATTCTCATAGTTATTTAGACTGCAACATCTACTGATATACTTCCCGTCCCTCCCAATATATACACGTTCATTTGTGAAATCTTATATTTAATCAGAATTTATATTTCAAATGGTGTCATCTTCAGTCTGATGTCATTTCTGCTCACAATCTATTTCAACAGGCTGTTGCAAAGATATAAAAATCAGGATCATAATACAATCCCCTTCTAGTAGAAGTTAATTTCATTTCTCTGTTGTATTAGTAACTTGTGTAGTGGCTGTGACAAAACACCTGACAAATGCAACTGAAGGAAGATTTGACTTTGGCTCACAGTTCAACAGTAGGGAGATCATGGTGGCAGGTGATTGAGGTGGGAAGTTACTTTACATTTGCAGTCAGGAAATAGAAAACAATGGACACTCATACTCCCTTTTTATTCAGTCAGATAGCCTACACTAAAGAATTATGCTGCCTATAGTCAAGGTGGGTCTTTCCAGATCAATTAATCTAATGTAGAAAATCTCTCACAGACATGCCAAGTCTTATTTAAGTCAGTATAAATCCTGTTAAGTTCACAGTATTACTCATCACAGCAGTACATAGGCTTGCCTCATGATGTTCTTTGACCAAAGAGCTTCATAGAACTATCTAATAGTATTTCTGAGCTTTGACCTTAAAAAGATCTACTTTTCTATTCCTGGAAACTACTTGCATCACATAAGGCCAGGCTAATTTGTTTTATAATGAGTCACAAGACACATGACTCAGGCATCAGCATCACTGTTACCTCCTGCGTTATCCACCCAACCTTATATAAATTGCTGCTTTTATGACCAACAGTTGACACATATGCATAACCAGTCCAGCAAAACTATATCTAATATAGCACAGCTCACATTAGTCAACTCTAAGAATTAGACAATTATTGTGTGTGCATTGGCCAGAGGTCACCGTTAAGTGTCTTTCTTGATTACTTTCCTCATTATTTTTAGAGACAGGAGCTCTCACTGAGTCAGAGACTTGTCAATTATGCTAGACTGCTGGGTAGACAGCCCTGGGTTCTTTCTACCTCTAACTTGCCAGTGCTTGGATTGGAGGCATACTCTGATTTGGGTGCTGGTGATCCAAACTCAATAATTCCTGGTTATGCTGTAAGCACCTTACAGACAGAACCATTGGTGCCACCCCCACAAAATTGCTGTTTTAAGTCATGAAATAGTTATCATTGTTTTGAGTTATTTGCTGCACAACAAAGCCTAAAATGACAGAGCTAATCTACCTATTTTAGCATGTCATTTCCAATGTATTAGAAGTACCAGGATATTGAACATAAAAGGGTATAATAGAACACCACCACCACAGAATTTCAGGTCTAAATGAAATGCTTATACTATAATCCCTCTTTCCAAGGCTCGGGGATTACAGCCTAGGTGAGGCAAGCAGAAAGAATGTGTAAGAGACAGAGGTAGTAGATGACTGATTACCGTGAAATCTGGATACAGCAGGATAGCTGCATATATAAATTCAAAGCAATTGTGAAAATGTGTATAACACTTATGCAAGCAAACACAGACCAAATCCAAGAATGAAGTGAGGAGTTGGATATGAAGTCCTATCCTTACCTAAGGAGTTAATGGTTGATTTTAGCTTCATGGAGAGGGAGTGACAAATTTTTCTAAGAGTGTAGGCACTTGTAAGTCAAGTATGCTTTAGTAGAAGGTTTCACATCCAAGAGTATATGGGCAGCATAAATTGTTCTTCATGCATATAAAAAAAGGAATCAAATTGTATGGGTAAAAAAGGAGTGTGGATTTGGGAAGACTTGAAGGGGAATAGGTATGATCAAAACATATTATATGAAATTCCCAAATAAAACATGGTGACTGAAGGTAGGGACAGGTAATAGGTAAGAAAGAAAAAATTAAAAATACATAACCTGGGCCCATAGTGGCTCACAGAGATTGAACCACCAACCAGAGAGCATGCAAGGGACTGACCTAGGCCTTTTGTCCATATTTTACATTTGTGTTGCTTGGTCTTCATGTGGGATGCCTAACAGCAGGAGCAGGGGCTGTCTCTGACTCTATTGTCTGCCTTAGGATCCCATTCCATTGAGGCCTTGTCTAGCCTCAATAGAAGACACACCTAATCTTACTGCAACTTGATATGCCAAGTCTGGTTGATATCCATGGGAGGCCTTCTTTTTTTGAGGAGAAAAGGAGGAGGAGTCAATGTGGGAGAGGATATGAAAGGGAGAGACTGGAAGGAGAGGAGGGAGGGTAAGCTGTGATAGGGATGTAAATAACTTAATACAAAAATAAAATAAAATAAAATAATTTAAAAATACAAAGATTATTCTCAGAATCTTTTGATTAACAACTCTGTAGCCTTTGTTTTTACTCTTATATTGAAATACAAACCACCAATACAAGAAGATAAGTTAAATCTAGTACATTGCCATGAATTTCATCGTGTTTTATGTTTCTTCATATTTTGTTAAATATAGGCTCAAAATATGAAATTTTTCATTGTTCACTTTGCTTTCCAAGTGAAATATATACTGGTGATATTGATTGTTAAATAAATTTATGATCTATCTACCTTCTGTCTATCTACTTATCTAATCTGTCATCTATCTACAATCTTTATATCATCTGTCTGTATGTGTGTGTGTGTGTGTGTGTGTGTGTGTGTGTCTTTCTACCATCTATCTACCTATTTAATCCATCATCTATCTCCCTGTCTAAACTTTCTTATCTATCTATCTATCTATCTATCTATCTATCTATCTATCTATCTATCTATCTGGCCAAACACTGCTTTCATCACTCAATAAAATCCAGTTTCTTTTCTCTCTATAGAAATAATTTATCAGGACACAGAATTTAAGTCTGACAGATTTTTTAAATCAGTATTTTCATGAAATCTAACCTTGCTAATGAGAAGTCCTCTGTCTTTCTTTTGCTGATAGGCTGCCTTTTCTTTCCTATGTCTAATGAAATGCTCACTTAAAACTTGGTAGGTACTTAGGTAGGAATTATTTTATTTTATCCCCATGGCCATTTTTTGTGTACTTTTAATCAGTGAGATCATGTTTTCCAGTTCTTAGAAATTATTTGACATTATCAACCCAAACAGTGTTTTCTTTTTTTGATACTCCCATATTATATATTTCCTAGTAGTAATCTATTAGATTTGTGTGTGTATGTGGCACTGGTGAATTGTATCCATAGCATCTCATATACTGGGCAAATTCTGAAACAGTAAATAATAATCCATTAGACTCATTCTGGGATCTCAAAAGCTGTATTTGTTTTTTATTGTGCATGTATCTGTCTATTTATATCTATTGGGTTGCTTTCCTCATTTAGGTATAAATTTCTCTGAATACCAATGTCAAAACTGGCTTGTGCTTTCTAGATTTTATCTGCATTACCAAGTTACAGCCATACTCCTGACATTTTTTAAGGTTTTTAAAAAAATACTTAGCTTCATAAAGATTATGAATTGAGAAAGAATATAACGGTAAAATTAACTTATGTCTGTCAGTTTTATAATCAACCACAGTTTACAATTTGGTTTACTCATTAAAACTAACCTATATTCAAATTCTATTTTTATAAACTACTGAAAATATAGTACAGTCTTATATTAAAATAAGATAATTACAAATACCATTCAAAAATTATATTATTTGAAATAAATAACTCCATTGCTAATCTAACTGGCCTATCTACTAAAATAAGCACAATTAGAAAGTTGTTTTATGCATTGCTATTAAAATTTGCAAATATAAGTGTATAATCATGGAGTTCCTTAGTATAACGTGTTACTCTGTGTGAATATGCTTATCTTTGTGTCATTTATTCCTTAATCTAGAAAATTTCTCCATATAATACATACATTTAATTCAATTAATTTCCACATACCAGAATATTAAACATCTTCCCATGTTTCATTGATTTGCATCTGTTCTGGTGGCTTGTGTCTGCTTGTTTTCATGTCACTTTTTTATGTTGAAAGTAACAACGAAAAAATGATATCATCTTGACATTTTATATATATGTGTAAATAATTCTATAGGACAAATACTAAAACTTTGGATATCTGTGTGATGGCACTTAATGACCCTCAAATTAAGAATTTTTATAAATGTTTGAATGTAAAACTTTAGGTATTTTTAGTATATCTTATTGTTGTGTGGTAACATAGTTTCAAATTATTCCAGTCTGATGAGAGAAATTTGTGAATGCATGCTGATAAACTGACGTTTTCCTGATCAAGATGAAAATCAATAGTTCTTAATGTATCTAGTGACCTGTTTGTTTCTCTGTATAAAGAATTTTATTAATTTTCTATTAGATGTCCTTGTTAATAAATAAGTTATTTATTTACTCATAATGGAGAAGACTGGTAAGGTAGGTCACACTTGTAATATCAAAAATCAGAAGGCTGAGGCAAGAGAATTTTGAATTTGAGGGCAGCCTTGTACTACACCATAAACTATCATTTTGATAAGTGAAAATCATCCTTATTTTAAGAAGTATCATAAACGATCTTTATTTGATTATTTCTCCCATCATTTAGTGAATGAAAAGATTTAGAAGTTAGATCAGAGAGAAGGCAGTGCAACACCAAAATCAGTCGGTCAAATATATGTGTTGACCTTTCATTGCTTCTTCAAAGATGGAAGATGAATCCATGAACGAAGGAATGTTTTTCAGTTTCTAGAGGGTGAGATGAGCAAAGAAATGAATTGTCCCACTGGAACCTCCAGATAGGAGGCATCTTATCACCATTCTGATTATCCCAAGATCTGTGTTTGTCTTCTGACCTTCAGAATGAGGGCTTATATGTTTTATTGCTTTAAACTATCACGTTTACTATAATTTATTGTAACAAAAGTGATAAACTAACAGAGCTACTTATCCAGCCTTATACAAACTAGATGCTGACAACAGGAACCCCATTTTAAATTATTCTGCATTGTATTCACTTATTTTCACAGACAGACTACTTTCAGCTGTATCACTTTAAATTTTTTTAATTTACTATAATTTTTTCACAGTATATCCTGATTGCAATGCCCTCACTCTTATCTTTCCATCCTCAATCTTCCCCTTCCCTAGATCTCTGATGGAAAGGACCTCCTTTCCCACCATGTGACCACAGCCTATCAGGCCTCATCTGGATAGCCTGAATCCCCTTCTTTGTGTTCCCACAGGGATTGTTTTTTAAGGGCAGTGAGCATATAGAAGCATAGAGGATATAAATCTAGGATGGCCTTTCTCAGTTCCAAACTTTTAATCCAGCACACTATCCTTGTGCTCTTGTGTTTCTGTTTTGTATTTACAATAGATGTTTATCTGTTAATCATATTTTCTATATAATTTCATTTCCCATATAATTGCTAATAAAACACCAATAACATGATTCATTCAATTTTGGATGAATATGCCATTGTGAATTAATGTTTTAAGATTCATTACACTTCTAGTAAAAGTTGTGATATATATTAATATTTGAAGTTTTTGGTCCATTTTCTTGCATTTTCTTCCCTTGTCATCCTCATCTAAACATATCTCCAAAATGTAAGAGTTTGTAGAAATGATTCAAAACAAGTGATGCCTTGAACACTGCATTCTCCAAAACCAGGTTGTGAGATTCTTCTTCCTAATGTAGTTGTTCTAAAAATGTCCAGATGCAGATGTTATCATAAAAGACCAAAGTGAAAGGAATAAATTCAACTCCAAAGATTTTATCCCTAAGTTTAATAAAATATTTTTTGAAAAACATCAAAATGTAAATAAATATATCAGAAAATTTCATACAAAGCACATTTAATTTCTCAAGATAACTATTTTAGGAAGAGAGTTTGTATCTAGAGAACATAATTGTAAAACTATTATAGTATTAAATACCTATAATCTAGTTTATTTTTTAACTTGATTAGAGTAATAATCTCCAAAACCAGGTTGTGAGATTCTTCTTCCTAATATAGTTGCTCCAAAAATGTCCAACTTCATTCCAAAAATGTTTTAATTTCAAGGCAATAAAAATAAATATTTTACCTCTTTTCATTAAAGTAACAATGTATTATAAAGCAAAGTGTAGGCAACAGCTACTTCTATCATGATTGTTAATGACATTTAACTACTATTCATATGGTGAATGCTGTTTATAATAGGTCTAATACAAATATTATATGTGATTTTCATTTTCTACTTACCCCATTTAAATTCACTACCACATGTATTTGAAAATTTTTAACCAAAATTATGTATATATGTCAAACATGGCATTTGCTGGACTGTAAGTTTTCTCTAAGAAAATTGTCATGACAACAGTCTCATTCTGAAAGGATTCTATCATATCTGTGACTATATATACATATAATGATTTATTTGAGTTTATTATTTTACTGGTATAGCTGAGCTCTTATTAAAAATCAAGAATCATTGTAAAACTGTAATTTGTAATTGTAAACTTAATTGTTTTGGGGCTAAGATGTTTTTAGGTCTAAATAGATATATTAAGCTGATAAAGATGAGATATGATAGATATTGATTTACACTCAGAATTTTAGATGCACCAAGATGGGAAAAATATTTTCTTCAAGGTTACCAAATTCAAATAGCCAAAACACTAAGAATGGGACATTTATATTATTCTTGATTGTGTCATGATTCTTCTTGCTGTATTGGGGTTATTGTATATATGTGTCACAGTATAAATATAAATGTAAAAAAGAAAAATCAAGATTCATAATTAACAGTTATCTTCATGGAACAAAAGAGAAGCTTTACTAGTATACATTGAATGAATCAATGAATGTTTTTAATCCTCACTACTGCCATAGAAGTTGGATCTAAGCCAGGCACTTGCCAAAGACAGTCACATCTGCTCTAGAGTAAGAGTCTAATCCAATAGAGACACTGTACTGAATAGTGACTAATTAATTTTAGAAATATCTTTCTTGCACTGCTTTAAAAAGATAGCTACTTGTATCAGCAAATAAAAGACAAAAAAGGAATACTATCACCAGGTAGTAACTTGAAGTCCTGAGCAAGTACAAGTAGAAAAATAAAGTTTTTAAGAAGAAGAACAGCAGGAATATTTAGTCAGCAGTGATAAGAACAGAAAGGTAACTCAACTGAAAGTTGCCAAAATCATACAAAAGACTTAAAGGATGCCACCCCTGAGAAGAGATATCTTGAAAATTACAGAAGTACCATTAATCATATTCATTTAGTTTCCAATGATGACAGCCAAGGGGCTTAACCTGGTCAACTTCCCATGGGCCTCTATTGCCAACCACCACTAACCCAAATGTGACCATGTTTATTGTAGCTACAAAAAGGCCCAAATATTTCACTTAATCACTACAGTAGTGCTATAAATTCTTGTATTACACTTCTCAGTTTTCTGTTTATGGTTTTCCCCATGTGGCTCACTTATTTCACACTAAAGCCAAGGCCATAATAGTTCCTTCTGTTGCTCTTCCTTAGTACTATTCTGAATCTTGCCATAGTGACTTCTTTGTTTCACTGATTGCTATCATCAGAACCATAAAAGAGGAACTGGACATTTAACATTTCAATCTTTTGGTAGGAGTGGATATTCGTTCTTACTCAGTAGAGTAAGCATTTGCAATCACTGACTTTTCACTATGTCCAATCTCCCTTGGGTCTTCAAAGCCTTTTCTCTATCTGTCAAACATTTTCTGATTGATTGAGTCACCTTTGAAGGTGCTTGCCACCAGACAGTTCTACAACACTGATTTTCTTTTTGAGCCTAAGTGACAGGAAAAACATTTATCTCTCACAGTTCCAATTCATTAAATAAGATCAGTTTTTAGAAAACATTAAATCTTTGTAGGAATAAAACCAATTTGCAACTAAATATAATGGATTAAGCTACAAAGATAGATATCTGGGGATTGCTCACCACATAAGCATGAGGACTAGATTCCAGATCACCAGAACTCATGTATACAGGCCAGGTATGTCAGCTCAAGGCCAAAAATTTTAATAACTATATTTCAGAAATAAGTAATTTCTAAGCTTCCAATTGTACACTATTCTGAATAATGCTAAAATCTCCCTTTGTCTTATTGTGTCTATACATGACTCAAATCATCCATCCCACATGTCCACCCAGGATGCAAATTATTCCTCTGTCCAACATGGCCATGGGATGTGTGCTGCCTTAGCAAGTTCCATGTCATCAGATCCATTGCAACAGTCTTGTACCACATATCAAGTGTGGCCTCAGTTTCCGGAATAGTGATATCAGCATCCACAGACACCAGGAAAATTGCATTAGTCATGTTATTGTTGCTATTATTATTATTATTATTATTATTATTATTATTATTATTATTACTGTGCTAAGATCAATCTCAGGGGCTGTACATATTAGATAGCAAGCACTCTAACACTCATCTGCATTCCCATGCCAATTCTGGAATTTTACTATTAGTTATTCTTGTTGACATTTGTGTGCATGATTTATATATTAGTGTTTATCACAGGACTCAGTACTGTGTGGTTTGGGACATCTTTAGGGGTCTTAGAATGTATCATCTGGTGCTGGAAAGTTTGCTGAGTAGTTATAAGAGTACTGGCTATTCTTGGAGAGGACCCAGGATTGATTTCCAGCTCCCATATAGTGGCTTACAAATGTCTGTATCTCTAGCTATAGAAGAACTAACATCCTTTTCTGGCCTCTGACGGCAACAGATATGTATATCATGTATAGATATTTATATGTAGTCAGATGTACATACGCAGCCAAAATATGTATACATAAAAAATAAAATTAAAAATTTTTAAATTTATTTTTTCCTTAACATGGTTTCTTACTTCAATGTAGCAAATCATGTATTTAAAACAATTGAAAAGCTCAGCTATAGCATTGCATCTTGTAAGCCTGAAGTTTGTTTAGCAAACACATTAAGATGCCTAAGGGCTTGTTGTCCAGCCAAGATAGGCCAAGTGGAAAGATCCAGGTTCAATAAGAGAATTTTTCTCAGAAATTATGGCAGAGAAAAGCCAGTAACATAGCTCAGCTGGTAAAGGTGCTTGCCACCACACTTGATAATTTGATTTGTATTATTGGTTCTGATGTGGTAGAAGGAGAAAATCTACTCCTGAAAATTATTTTCTGACCTTGATGTGGTAGTACACATGCATGTGCATACAAACACACACACACACACACACACACACACACAGAGACACACAAAAAAACCTATACACATACAGAAAACAAATAAATGTTACACATTATCTCTGTGGAGTATAACAAAATTTAGGGGGTTTATTGATAGAAAGATGAGTGAGAACGAAATTATGTAGTCATATGGAGAAATCACTTTAACTACTTAGCAAATTAGAAATATGACAAATGTACAAGTACAATTGATTTTTTATATCAATAATTTCTATATCAATGAACCATAGATAAAATATTCAGAAAATATTCATCGTATATTGAACATGTACAGAATGGACTTTCTTGTCATCATCCCATGAGCAGTACAGTATATAAAATATTTATATAATATTTATATTGTAATATAAATTATAAGCAGTGTTAACCTAATCTGAAGTATATAGCAGAATAAATATAATTTATATACAATAGTATGCCATTTATATCAGAGTTTTGAATATTTACTGAATATAGTATAAACAGCTGGCCTATACCTTACATATGACTCTATTGTGACAGTATGTAAATGTAAATATTTATATATGAGTAATTACTTTCCTGAGATTTACCACGAGTCTTGTTATACAGACCCAAATTTTAACAATATGTTATTAATTCACTATGAATTCATATTTTTTCTTTTTTCCAAGTCTAAATATCCTCTAAAATAAGGGATGATCTTCCTTCTGCGCGGAAGGTGGATCACTAGCACAGTCTTAAAAATATCCTCATCTATATATTCTTTATGATATCTCTTCTCTATAAGAATGCCCTCTAATTTTCTTGGGGAACTAGCATCTATAAATATCTTCTGTCAAATTGTTCTTTCAGAACAATCCATTAATCAATCTTTAACCTTAGAATATAAGACTACAGTTATCTTTCCAGAGGGTAATATGCTGTGCATGACATTGTTGAAGGGGTGAACGTTTGTTTTCAACAGTAACTTTAAAAGAACATTGATCATTGAATCTATTTTCCTCTCTAGGTGAGAGAAGCATGGAAGAATGGGGAAATAGAAGGATCCAGAGTGTCCTTGTAGAAACCTACAAGAAGAACATTATGACGGCTGGATCTGAGCCCAGGGGTCTTGCTCAAATTATAGCACCAGCCAAGGACAATATGTGCAGTAAACTTCAAACCTCTACCCAGATCTAGCCAATGGACAGGACATTCTCCACAGCTGAGTGGAGAGTGGGGACTGACTTTCACACGAACTCTGGGGCCTCATATTTGACCATGTCCCTGGATGGGGAGGCCTGGTAGCACTCAGAGGAAGGACAGCAGACTACCAAGAAGAGACTTGATACCCTATGAGCATATACAGGTAGAGGAGGTCCCCCTCAGTCATAGTCATAAGGGAGGGGAGTAAGGGGAAAATGGGAGGGAGGGAGAAATGGGAGGATACAAGGGATGGGCTAACAATTTAGATGTAATATGAATAAATTAATAAAATATATCTTTTAAAAATTAAAATACACATTAAAACAAACAAACAAACAAAAAAAGAACATTGATTAAGGTGGTTGAGTACTTTCATCTTTCATCTCCCTGAGAAGGATTGATTTGAATATCCACAGCAAAGACTTCTCAGAACTCTTTGGAAGAAAAACAAACTGCCAAGAACAAACAAAAGAACAGAGAAAAAGTTCAATCAAGCTATCTCCTCCAAAAAGAGGAAGAACTGACAGTATGTGGTTATCTGGTCCACAGTTTCTGCTCAATGTCGCTGGGTATAGTATCTTACTGTATAGTGCTAGCTCAGAAACATGTGAAAACTCAACATCCACAGTGTGGATTCTACTGGGTGATTTGGATTTTACAAGACCTTTAATTCAAACCTATTATAAATCCATAAACATCTACATCTTGGAAATCAGACTGCCATGAATCTAGCTGTCAATAACTTTGTTCCAAGAATTTTTTGAGTTCTGCATGTCAATTACAGAAAAACTCATATATACTTAGATGAAGGCTTGAAGAAAAACAAACACTGTTTTTCTTGGGACTTTCTTAGTAAACTGGAACACTGGAACTTAACCTTAAATCAAGCACATTGTTTGAGAAATTTCTCATGGCTTCTTCAGGCTAAATGAACTACTCTTAATTAGCTAAATTAAATGCATATTTGCATTGACTGGAAACTCTACAAGCAATTCAGATGTGCAGTCCGAATTGAGAACCAGTATTCTACATCTTCTTTCATAAATCTTTTATGTCTTTTGAGATGTAATTTTTACACTCTATAATTGTGTGTGTGTGTGTGTGCGTGCGTGTATATATATACACGCACGCACACACATACACACACATACACACACATACACACACATACACACACATACACATATACATCTTTTATTTAAAATTGTAATTCTTAAAATTTTACCAGTTGGGATAGGCCATGCTTGCCAGAAAACTAAATAGGTTGCCCTCTTACTTTCTCCTCTCTCCCCATTCTCCCAGACCCAATCTCTCAGTCTCATCCCTAGCACTACAACAGAACACCACTTGTAGCCTTCCTTCACCCCTGCTCACATCTCTTGTGGATCCCACAAAAAATCCCCTCCTAACTTCCCTCAATCAACTTGTTGCATTAGAAGGAACACCTGCTAACCCATCCCAAAGGCACCCCACTGGCCACCCCTACCACCAACCCCTGATGATAAGTAGCCTGAAGGCAGACCCACACCTCTCCTACTATTCCTGTGATTCAAACCCCCAGTATCATTCCCAGCAGGGTAGCTGGAACCCTGCTGTGGTTTCTCTTTCTTCTCTGATGGCTGACTCAAGGGTTAACAAAGATCTTCTCTAACTTCCCTTCCCCCAACTAATCTCAGTTATTCAGCCTCCAACACTAGCAGGTATTCGCCTTGAACACACAAGCTAAATAGGCCAGGAAAACAAGGAACACACAGCCATTACACTCTAAAAATGAAGAGGGAACACAGAAACCAAAAACCAAAATACCCGTCTAACAAAGACAAATCCAGAAATAAGCACTTATATCTATAATCACCCCAAAGTCAGATGCCAGAACATTAGCAAAAGAACATAATCAATAACATCCAGGGCAATATGTCTCCACCTATGCTCTCAGAATAGGCCCTGGATATTCCTACCCAACTGAAGCACCAGAAAAACCTAAAAACAGCCTGTATGGATATGATAGAAGTCTTTATAGAGGAAATTAATAAATCTCTTCGTAAACTTAAGGAAAGCATAAACAATTGGAGAAAATGAATTATGCTCTTAAAGGAAGCCTAGAAACAAACAATTGATGGAAAGGAATAAAAACTTTTGAAACCTGAAAATAGAAAGAGAAACAATAAAGAAAACAAACTATGGAAATTTGGGAAGCTCTAGGACAAAAAGGTAAGCACACCCAATTGCAATAGATGGCAGGAAATAATAAACTCAGGCCTGAAATCAATAAAAAATAAAGAAAGAACAATACATAAAAATCAGTTGAACAAAGAGTTGTTGGTTCTTTGTGAACATCGACAAGATAGAAAAAAACCCTTATCCAAACTAAAATGCAAAGAGAGAAAATCCAAATTAACAAAATCTGATAAAATGTAGGACATAACAACAGATACCAAGGAAATCCAGGGAATCATAAGGAAATACTTTAGAAATATGTAATCCACCAAACTGGAAAAAAAGAGAGAGAGATAATTTTCTCAGTACACATCACTTACTAAATGCAAGTTAAGATTAGTAAAACAGATTTAATAGACCTATAACCCTTACTGAAATCAAAGCAGTCACTAAAAGACACCCAACCAAAATAACAACAACAAAAATCACACAAAAGAAACAAAAACACAGATGTTTTTAGCTCTAAGAATCTAATTATACATCAAAAAGAATATCCACCACAATTAAGTATCCTTCATTCCTGAGATGTAGGGATGGTTCAGTATATAAAAATCTGTCAATGTAATCCATCATTTAAAAAAACTGAAAGAAAAAAACCACAGGATCATCTCATTAGCTGCAGAAAAGTTCTTTGACAAAATATAACACCCCTTCCTGATGAATGTCTTAGAGAGATTAGGGATACAAGGAACATACCTAAACGTAGTAAAAACAATTTATAAAAAGCCTATAGCTGACATCAAATTAAATAGAGATAAACACAAAAACAATTCCACTAAAATTAGGAACAAAACAATATTGGACACTCTCCACATCTATTCAATGTAATGTTTGTAGTTTTAGCTAGAGCAATAAGGCAACTGAAGGAGGTTAAGGGGATACAAACTGGAAAAGAAAGAGTCAACAAGCCAATGTATCACATCATTGTTTGAAGATGATATGATAGGATATGTAGGTGACCATAAGAATTCTATGAGAGAACTCCTGAAGCTGAAAAAAACCTTCAACAAAGTGGCTGGATACAAGATAAACTAAAAAACATCAGTAGCACTTCTACATAAAAATGAAAAATAGACTGAGAAAGAAATCAGGAAAACAACACCTTTCATGATAGGCCTCCAAATATTAAAATATCTTGGGAAAACTTTGCCAAGCAGGTGAAACACATATATGATAAAAACATCCACATCTTTGAAGAAGGAAATTGAAGAAGATATCAAAAGATGGAGCATAGATCATTAAAATTAATATAGTAAACATGGCCACACAACAAAAGCAATATACAAAATCAATGTAATTACCCATCAAAATTCCAACACCATTTCTTATAGATATTGAAAAGGCAAGATAGCTAAAATAAAACTGTGAGACATTCCATCAACCCTAATTTCAAGGTGTTCTACAGAGATATAGTAATAAAAACCACATGGTTTTGGCATAAGAACAAACATGTTGCTCAATGGAGTTGAATTAAAGTTGCAGATATAAATCCACATACATATGAAACCCTGAATTTCAATGAAGAATCTAGAAATATACACTGGAAAAAAGACAGAATCTTCAATAAATAGTACTGGTGATACTGGATGTTAGCATATAAAAGAATGCAAATATTTCCATGTTCTTTACCCTGCATAAAACTCAAGACCACGTCAAAGTCAAAGACCTTAACATAAAAGCATATATACCAAACTTGATAGAAAAGCAATTAGAGGATAGCTTTGAATACATTGGCGTAGGAGATAGCTTTCTGATCAGAACACTGATGGCACAGGCACTAAGACCAACAATTAATAAATAGGACCTCATGAAACTGAAAAGCTTCTGTAAGGCAAAAGTCACTGACAGACAAAGTGATATCTTACAGAACAGGAAATTATTTCTACCAACTTCACTTATAATAGAGGCTAAATATCCAAAATAGATAACAAAGTCAATAAACTAGATATCAGAAAACTAAATAATCCAATTAAAAATTGTATACAGTTTTAAACAGTGACTTCTCAACAGAGGAATTTTAATGGCCAAGAAACATTTATTGAAATGTTCAACACCTTAGCCATCATGGAAATTAAAAAAAAAATACTTTGAGATTCTATCTTCACCTGTCAGAATGATTATGATAAATGACACAAATGACAGCTATTTTGGTAAGGATATGGAACAAAGGGAACATTCCTCCACTGCTGGTGGGTGTGCAAACTTTTGCAGCCACTATGGAAATCAATATGGTGTTTCCTCAGAAATTTGGGCATTGGAACTGCCTCTGACATGAATTCTGGTGCCTGTGATTGATCACTGCTCCTTGGCAGGGTGGCCTTGGGTGCACACAAAGGAAGGGGATGCAGGCAACCCTGATGAGACCTGATAGGCTGTGATCAAAAAGTTGGGAAGGAGGCTCCCCATCAGATTTATTGCAGATTTAGTCATAATAGCCAGAAATTAGAAACAATCTAGATGCTCTTCAACAGAAGAATGGATTTTTTTTAAAAGGTAGATTTACACAATTGTGTAAACTTAGCTGTTTAAAAAATGATATCATAAAATTTTCAGGCAAATAGATGAAACTATGAAAAATCATCCTGAGTGAGGTAACCCAGACCCAGAAAGATAAATATGTCATATATATTCACTTATAAGGGAATATTAGCCATTAAATAAATGATAACTAATCTATAATATGTACACCCAGAGAGGTTAGGCAAAGAAGTGTAGTCTGGCGGGGGTGAAGGGATTTTTCCTTTTGTGGGGTAAATAGAAAATATGTTACGGTCAGAGTAGAGGCGGATGAGGACAATAGCTCAAGTCAGGAATCAAGTGGGAGAGGTGGGGGAGAGAGAGAGAGAAAGTGCAGGAATTGGAGGTCCACTTAGGGGTGGTATGGAAACCTAGTACAGTGGAAACTTTCTGGAAAGCCTGTTTTTCACAAATGACAGAAAGGACCAATTGCTAAGAATAATGGCCACACAACAGTTTGAAATTGTAGATCTCGCACTGATGTATACATGGAACCCTCACCCCTGTGTTCTAGTGCCTTTGATGCAGGAAAGCACTCCTCAGGCTACTGAAAGAGAAATGTGGACAACCAACCCAGCCACAAAACCATTGGCCTATGATCTGTCCTTCCTGCAAAATACGTTAGGGCAATGGTGACACAGAATATGTGGGAGTAGTCAAGCAATATCTGATTTTATCTAAGGCACAGTCCATAAGAGGGACCCCACACCTGACACTGTTTGGGTAACCAAGAACAAGAGATTAGATAGCCCAGAAATCTATGATAAAACAAAACACTACTGAAAAATTGATAGAAAATGATTCCTTATGATATTTGCTATACTCATAAATCAGTGCTTTATTCAGTCATCATCAGTGAGGCTTCTTCTGGCAGCAGATAGGAACAGATGTGGAGAACCACAGCCAGATTGTGTGTGTGTGTGTGTGTGTGTGTGTGTGTGTGTGTGTGTGTGTGTGTGTGTGTGTGTATGGAGAGAGAGAGAGAGAGAGAGAGAGAGAGAGAGAGAGAGAGAGAGAGAGAGACAGAGAGACAGAGAGACAGAGAGAGACAGAGAGACAGAGAGAGGGAGAGGGAGATGGAGAGAGAGAGAGACAGAGAGACAGAGAGAGAGACAGAGAGACAGAGAGAGACAGAGAGAGAGAGAGGGAGAGGGAGATGGAGAGAGAGAGAGACAGAGAGACAGAGAGAGAGACAGAGAGAGAGAGAGAGAGAGAGAGAGAGAGAGAGAGAAGGGGGGCGTCTAAATTGGAGTTCTCTTCCCACAGAGCTTAGGGAATTCTATGGAAGAGGAGACAGAATGATTGTAAGAGCTAGAGGGAATGGAGGACACCAGGAGTACAAGTACCTCTAAATCAACAAAGCAAGCTTCATAGGAGCTCCATTGTATATATATTATAGCTATTGACTTAGTGTTTTTATGGTAGTTCTGACTGTGAGAGTGACTGGGTCTCTGTCTCTTGTGTCTGCTCTTGGGGTTCTCTTTTCTCTTGTTGGGTTGCAGTGTTCAATTTTGATCTGATAGTTTTTGCCTTACCTTATTCTATTTTATTTTTGTCATGTTTGGCTGTTATCTCTTATAAGCCTGTTCTTTTCATTTTCTTTTTTAGAGACAAGGGTTCTATATGTAGTCTTGGAACTCACTCTATAAACCAGGCTGGCTCTGAGTTCAGATATTCTCCTGCCTCTACCTCTCTAATGCTGGGATTAAAGGCATGATCTGCCACCAGTGCTGACTACTTGTTCTTTTCTAATGAGAGATAGAAAGAGAGTAGATACAGTGGTGATTTTAGGTCTGGAGGAACTAGCAGGAGTAGAAGGAGGCAAAACTATAATAAGGATATATTATATGAGAAAAGAATCAATTTGCAATAAGAGAATAAAAGAAAAAAATAAAGATACAGAGCAATGAGAAGGCTAAGCAGGTAAAGGCACTTGCTGCCAAAGCCTCATGAACTGAGCTGATCCTTTGGACAAATGAGGTGGAAGTATGGAGCAGATTCCAAAAGTTGTACTCTGACTTCCAGTTGTGCATTATGATGCACCTATACACATGCCCATTAATAAAATGTACTGCATAACATAAAAATAAAAGTAAAAGTTTACCAGTTGGAAATACCTAAATATATTTCATTCTGGTATTCTGTCTGGCTGTCTGTTGGTCTGTTTGGCTGTCTGGCTGAAGGACACCACACAAATATAAGGAAAAAATTAACCTTACTTTCCTAAGTCACTTTAGTGAAATATTGACTGTTCACCTCAGTGGATGGAAGCCCTGATGGTAGGGATGGGATCATGTTCCATATGTCCTCCAGACTCAACAATGGAGGGCCCTCAGCTGTGTCTGTGAACTTGTCTTGTGCTTCCAATGATGACCATGTTGGAGGGAAATTTCTTTTTATGTGGTTTAGACCAAGTCTTAATTAACTATGCAAATGAACATGGAGAGAGGATGACATTTTTCTTTCCTAGCGCAGAAAGATCCTGGATAGGGGCCAGGAGGCATTGCCTTGGTCATAGACTATACATTCCTGCACTTGCAGTACTGACAAGATATTTCTATATGCCCCACATGCTTTAGTTGTCCAAAATGTTTTTTCCTTAAGGACAGCTAAGTGTGGCATACATATGGGTCATTGAAATTTTCAGTTACTGATGGAATAACACGATCAAATACCAATTATGTGTCAGGCCCCATACCAAGCTGTCAGGAGTATAGAAATTATGCAGCTGATATCAACATGACCTCATGCCTTTGGAAGCACCAAATGAATAGATGTGCACACAGGTAGGATTCAACAATGAGAAATAGACTGAAATTGGTATCATCACAAAAAATCTAGCCAGTCATGTCTTTTTTTCAGGATTTCAGGAGCAAACAGCACAGATGGCAGAGGGAATGAACAAGAACTAAAGAGAACTTCCCCTGAAATAGTTGACTCACTGTTTCTTACTACTTTATGCTGAGGGGAGGAAGACAATTGTCTGTCCTGAGTCAAATATGCCAGGAGCATATCAGAAATATAAGGACCTTCAAATTCTCAGTGTATCATAACTTGAAACCATTTCCCTCTGCCTTTTATTTAGCTTTTCATTGTACTCTCCAAAAAGATCTGCAGGTTAAAGAGGTAGTGTTGAATAAAAAGAAAATACCTTCAATAATGCTGCAACGTTGTCTGAAAATATAACAAAAATACAAGCATATGGTTAGAATGGCTTTGTTTCCAATTCAAATGCTTTATAACATGCCTCATTTAGGATTAGATTCCTGCCTGGCATGAATTAATGGAAAAAGCTGCTTCTGAATTATCCAAGTGTAACAGGTGGTCTGAAAAACTCCATTAAGGAATTTTTTTTCATTTAACTCCCCTCAGGATGACCTCTGTGTAGATTTTCAAGCCTAC
Organism: Acomys minous; assembly: GCF_964271855.1. Lineage (NCBI taxonomy): Eukaryota > Metazoa > Chordata > Mammalia > Rodentia > Muridae > Acomys > Acomys minous. Next base: position 86,340,237 of record NC_140488.1, on the reverse strand, counting down.
CTAGATTCTTCAATATATGCAACCAAGCATCATTTCTATTGGTGTTTTAGCTGTAAAAGTCATTGCTCAGACGGAAGGAAAAAAACACCATTGAAAACAATGAACAAAGGTAGTAAATAGTTAAGTTAGGAATGTGTAAGTACTCTAGGGTCCATGAGTCTACACCTGGTTGGCTCTCAGCAATCAGTTTTATTGTAAGCTTGGATTCACATCATTGATTTCTTAGGCATTTTTTGAAGAAAGCCCAAGGCACATCATTATACATCAGGAGTGTATTAGAGGGGAAAAGCTAGTGCTGTTTGAAGCTAAAAATCATAGGAGACTTACACAGATGTAGTAGTAAAACTTAGAATTCTAAGAGGAATGGGAGAACAAACATGTGGCACCTGAAATCACATATGTCAATTTCTTTATTCCCTCATGTGTGCAGTTGAAAGACCTAGCCAGAAGCCAGGCTAACATAATCTCTCTAAAGAGGCAATTGAATGCTGTTAAGCTTTCTTTCTGGATGAAAACAGATTTGGCCACATTTACAACTTGAAAAAAAGTATTAGACTGGACATTGAAAGAATAATAATGGTAAGCCATGCTATGGTTTACATTCAAACTTAGTGTCAATTTTAGTTTTGTTTTTTAATGTTAATTATTTTGTATATATCGGTGTTTTGCCTACATGCAAGTCTGTGCATCTTGTGTGTATCTGATCCCTGAATAAGACAGAAAAGGTGATCAGAGTCTCTAGTACTGGAGTTAGAGATGGTTGTTAATTATGTAGGTGCTGGGAATTGAACTCAGGTCCTCTGTAAGAGTAGCTGCTTTTCTTAGTCAAAAAACTATATCTTCTACCACAATATATTTGTGTTTTGCAATGCAAGAAGTCACTTGTCTAATTGGCATTGTTCCTCTTACACTGAGTTGAACAGAGAAAGTAATACTATATAATTTCTTAGTGTTCTTATATTTTACTACACTGGGCAGTAGTTTAAGTGGCAACGTAATTGCTGCAACATTATTAAACAGGAGAGAGGAGAGAAGAGGCAGATAGTTAAAGATTATGTGGAGGGGCAGCTAAAATTAAGGGCCATTTGAGGGGTTGTATGGAAACCTCATACAGTAGACACTTCCTAAATTATCTGCATATATGGAGGCAATCTAAATGAAATCTCCAAATAATGGAGAAAGAGAGCCATAGCTGAATATGTCTTATCACCAAATAAAGGTTCAGGATCCAGAATGTGTTAAATCAAAATCAGTTGTTGGCCACACAGTTTTCATGGGAAGATCCACACAAGCCAGCCTATTGCAACGTCTATATGTTGCTCTCCACAAACTGATGACAAGGCCTTAATGCTAAAGACAACACTTATACAACTTACTGAACATGGAGAAATAGAGGCCGTGCCTACCTACAGCCTTTAAACTACTGGATAGTGTGCACTATACTGGAAGGTACTCTTCACACTCCAAAAGCCAAAATAAAGGTAAACACCAATTCAGCTAAAAATTTTCTACCTACAAGGGTACCCTCCCTGCAAGTTATACTAGTGCAGTGGCAGCACAGGGCTTGTGTGAGTAACAAACTAATATCTTATTTCACTTAAGGAAGAGGAGGCAGAAAGCCAAAGGACACAGAGGGCACCAAGGATTCAAGGCCTTCTAAACACAACAGGACCCACACACATATGAACTCCCAGAAATTGGAGCCCTAGAGATGAAAAGAGAAATAGAAACATGCCCCCGTCCCTAACCCAGAAGCTATTTCTAAATTATAATCACCTGTAAATGAAAAATTAGCTTTTGGAGTGATCAAAGATAGTGGTGCCTGTCAGACGCTGCATCTGATTAGCAAGACATCGAGGACTGCACAGCGACCTAAGGACCAAACTGAGATCAACAAAACACCATTGCTGCTGATTCCCAGGTGAAACGGATCCACATTGTGTGGAGCACAGGTGGGTCTGACCCCTGGCCACTCAGCTAACCCACAGAAAAATCCCGTGGGACGTCCCACATTAGCTACTATCTTGGGAAGGAGCGTGGGATATCCATGCAGCTTCAGGCTCTCACTGCCCATTTACTTCTTGTAGGATCTGGGCCAGGGAATGGACATGCAGACCTGAGTGCCAGCGCCATACCCAATCCAATTAGCTGCCTCTTAACAAAGAGTGCAGGGCACACAAAGCACCTTTGGCCTCTGATCTCTCTTAGGCCCCCAGCTGCTTGCTGGCCTAGCCCATCTGGGTCACAGAGCAAATAGGGAGAGCCTTGCCATGTCAGGAGAGCCTGTAGAGCCTCTGAGCAGCTTTGAGTTTCGATTTCTCACATCCCTCTCCATGTGCTTACCAGCCAGGCCCATCTGTAACACAAATAGTCACACCTGAATCCAGGGCCAGACATAATCTGCATCATCTGCCATCCTGTGAGCAACTTTGGATCTGGGTTTATCTCTTCCTGTCCACCTGAAGCATAGTGCTCTGACACAGCTAAGCCAAAAAGCAGACAGACAGAGACCTGCGTGGGCCATGATCCACATTAGCTGCCATTCCTTGGGGAGCTTTGAGCTTTAATCTCTCTCCAATGGCCAGTGGCTTACTGGCCTAGCCCAACTGAGGCACAGAGCCCTGTCATTTCAAGGCCTCTAGAACACCCCAGCAGCTTTGGGCTCTGGCCCCCCTCAGCTCCCCAGCTGCTTACCAGCCTGGCCCATCTGGGATACAGAAAAGATAGACAAAGCTGAGTCTGGTACAGATCAATTCTCACATTTGCTGCCATCTCAAAAAAGTCTGTGGGACACAAGAACAGCTTCAAGCTTGAATCTCTTGCAACCCCTCAGCTGCTTGCTGGCCTAGCCTATCTAGAACACAGAGCAGATAGGCAGAGCCTTGCCATCTTGAAAAGGACTGTAGGGCACCTGAGCAGCTTTGGGATTGGAAATCTATCAGCCCACTCCTCTCCTGCCTGAGTCAACTGGGATACAGTCAAGTAACCCAGCTGAGCTGAGTTGGGTACAGGTTCTAACATACACTGTCAAACATCATGAGTAAGCCTCTGGGGAGCCCTAGCAAACAGCCTTTGGCTTGGAGCTCTCTTTACTTGTTCCCAACCTGTCTGGACAATGTGGGACACAGACAGCGACCACATTGGGAGAACCTCTAGGCCTGCTAACACCTGAGACTACCAGATGCCTAGAGGGCAGTGCAAGAAGACGAGCAACAAAACTCAGAGCCATATAACAACACCGGAAACCAGAGATCCTACCACAGCAAGTCCTGGAGATATGAACACCCATGGAGCACAAGGTGTTAAATCTGAGGTGATAAAGATGATAGGAGCTTTGAAAGAGGAAAAAAAATTACTCAAAGAAACACAGGATAGTACATTCAAACAGATGAAGGAATTGAACAAATCCTATAAAGAATTGTAGGAAAATACATCCAAAGAGATGAAGGAATTGAATAAATCATATAAAGAATTAAAGAAAAATACATCCAAATAGATGAAGGAATTGAATAAATCCTATAAGGAATTACAGGAAAATTCAATCAAAAGGGAGAAAGAAATGAAAAAGACTGTTCAAGACCTAAAGGGGGAGTTAGAAGCAGCAAAGAAAACACAAGATGAAGTAATCTTAGAATTGGGAAACATAGGAGAGATAACAGGAACCACAGACATAATCAATTCTAATTTAATATAAGAGAAGGAAGAGAAAATCTCAAGTGTTAAAGATATGATCAAAGTTATCAATACAGCAATCAAAGAAAATATTAAAACTAAAAAGTTCCTGATACATAACACCCAAGGAATCTGGGACACGATAAAAAGAACAAATCTAAGAGTAATAGAAATAGAAGAAGGAGAAGCCTCCAAGCTCCAAGGCCCAGAAAACATTTTCAATAATATTATAGAAGAAAACTTCTCCAACATAAAGAAAGAAATGCCCTAAACATACAAAAGCCTACAGAACTCCAAATAGATTCGACCAGAAAAGATAATCCTCCTGCTACATACTAATCAAAACATTAAATTTACAGAACAAAGAAAGAATATTAAAAGTTGCAAGATAAAAAGGTCAAGTCACATATAAAGGTAAACCCATCAGAATTACACCTGACTTCTCAACAGAGAATATAAAACCTAGAAGGGCCTGGGCAGAATTCAAGCAAACATTAAGAGACTACCAATATCAATCCAGACTACCATACCCAGCAAAACTTTCAATCACCATAGATGAAGAAAACAAGATATTCCATGACAAAACCAAGTTTAGTCAGTACCTAACTACAAATCTAGCACTACAGAAGGTACTAGAAGGAAATCTCCAACTCCTCATCCACAAATCCAAAATATAGAAACACCCACACAATCTCCTACCACCATCACCAAGATCAAAGGAACTAACAACCACTGGTCATTAATATCTCTTAACATCAATGGCCTCAACTCTCCAGTAAAAAGACACAGACTCACAGAATGGATGCAAAAACAGGATCCATCATTCTGTTGCATCCAAGAAACACATCTCATCAATAAATATACATACTACCTCAAAGTAAAGGGTTGGTTCCAAGAAGCAAGCTGGAACAGCTATCCTAGTAACTTAAAAAATAGACTTTCAATCAAAATGAATCAAAAGAGATGGGGAATGAAATTACAACCTCATCAAAGGAAAATATGCCAAGATGATGTCTCAAATCTGAACATCTATGCCACAAATGCAGGAGCACGCACATTCATAAAAGAAATGTTACTAAAGCTTAAATCACACATCTAACCCCACACATTAATAGTGGGAGACATCAATACTCCTCTATCACAAATAGACAGACCATTAAAACAGAAACTACATGGAGAAACAAGAAAATTAATAGACATCATGAAACAGATGGGCCTAATTGATATCTACAGAACATTTTACTCAAAAACAAAAGAATACACCTTCTTTTCAACACCTCATGGAACCTTCTCCAAAATTGACCATATACTTGGTCACAAAGCAAACCTCAATAGATATAAGAAAATCAAAATAATCCCTTGCATTTTATCAGACCACCATGGATTAAAGCTGGAGCTGAACAACAGAAACAACCGAAAGCCTACAAACTCATGGAAACTGAACAACTTCGTACTCACTGACATTTTGGCAAGGGATAAATAAAAATAGAAATTAAAAACTTCCTATATTTCAAGGAAACTGAAGGCATCAACATGCCAAATTTATGGGACACAATGAAAGCAGTGCTAAGTGGAAAGTTCATAGCACTAAGTGCCTTTATAAAGAAACTGGAGAGATCCCATACAAGTAACTTAACAGCATACCTGAAAACTCTAGAACAAAAAGAAACAGACACATCCATGAGGAGTAGATGGCTGGAAATAATCAAACTCGGGTGAAATCAATAAATTGGAAACAAAGAAAAACAATTAAGAGAATCAATGAAACCAAGAGTATATTTTTTGAGAAAATCAACAACATTGACAAACCTTTAGCCAAACTAACTAAAAGACAAAGGGAGAGTATCAAAATCAACAAAATCAAAAAGGAAAAGGGAGACATAACAACATATACTGTGGAAATCTAAATAATCATCAGGTATCACTTCAAAAGCCTATATGTCACAAAAATTGAAAACCTAAATGAAATGGACAGTTTTCTTGATGGCTACCTACTACCAAAATTGAATCAAGATCAGGTAAACAAATTGAATAGTCCTATCACACCTAAGGAGACAGAGGAAGTCATCAAAAGTCTCCCAACAACAACAACATCAAAAGCCCAGGACCAGATGGATTCAGTGCAGAATTCTACCAGACCTTCAGAGAAGAGCTAGTCCCAATTCTCTTCAAACTATTCTATAAAACAGAAACAGAAGGAACATTACCAAACTTATTCTATGAGGCCACAGTCACCTTGATACCTAAACCACAGAAAGACTCAACAAAGAAAAAGAATTTCAGACCAATTTCTCTCATGAACATTAATGCAAAAATACTCAGTAAAATACTTGCAAACTGAAAACAAGAATACATCAAAGCTATCATTCACCATGATGAAGTAGGCTGCATCCCAGGCATGCAGGGGTGGTTGAATATGTAGAAATCCATAATGAAATTCATCATATAAACAAACCGAAAGAAAAAACACATGATCATCTCCTTAGATGCCAAAAAAGCATTTGACAAAATCCAATACCAATACATGTTAAAAGTCCTCAAGAAAGCAGGGATACAATGCACATACCTACATATAAAAAAGACAATATATAGGTAGTCTATAGCCAATATCAAACTAAATGGAGAGAAACTTAAATCAATTCCACTGAAATCAGGGACAAGATAAGGGTGTCCACTCTATCCATATCTCTTCAATATAGTACTTTCAGTCCTAGCTAGAGCAATTAAGACAACAAAAGGAGGTCAAGGGGATACAAATCGGAAAGGAAACTATCACTATTTGCAGAAGTTATACTAGTATACATATGGGACCCCAAAAATTCTATCAAGGAACTCCTAAAGCTGTTAAACACTTTCAGCAAAGTGGCTGGATAAAAAAATCAACAAAAAATCAGTAGCCCTCCTGTATACAAATAACAAACAGGCTGAGAAAGAAGTTATGTAAACTATACCATTCACAATAGCCACAAATAATTTAAAGTATCTTGGTATAACTCTAAGCAAGAAAGTGAAAGATTTGTATGAAAAAACTTCAAATCTAAAAAAAGAATTTGAAGATTTCAGAAAATGGAAAGATCTCCCATGCTTGTGGATTGGGAAAATAAACATAGTAAAAATGGCCACCTTACCAAAAGCAATCTATAGATTCAATGCAATTCCATTCAAAATATGCACACAATTCTTTACCAACCTTAGAAGATAAATTCTCAACTTTATATGGAGAAACAAAACACCCAAAATAGCTAAAACAATCCTGTACAATAAAAGATTCTCTGGAGTAATTTCTATCGCAGATCTCAAGATGTACTATAGAGCTACAGTAATAAAAAACAGCATGCTACTGGCATGTAAATAGGCTGGTTGATCAATGGAATCACATCAAAGATCCAGAAATAAACCCACATACCTATGTACACTTGATTTTTGACAAAGAAGCTAAATCCATGCAATGGAAAAAAAGATAGCATTTTCAACAAATGGTGCTGGCCTAACTAGATGGATACATGTAGAAAAATGAAACAAGACCAATATCTATCACCCTGTACAAAACTGAAGTCCAAATAAATTAAAGACCTCAGCATAAAATCAGACACACTAAATCTTTTAGAAGAAAAAGTGGGGAAGAACCTTGAGCTCAGGAGATAACTTCCTGAACAGAACACCAAAAGCTCAGGCCCTAAGATCAACCATTAATAAATTGGACCTTATGAAACTGAAAATCTTCTGTAAGGTGAAGGGCACTGTCAACAGAATGAAATGACAGCCTACATATTGGGAAAAGATCTTCCCAAACCCTACATCTGACAAAGGGCTAATACCCAAAATATATAAAGAACTCAAGAAATTGTACTCCACCAAGCAAATAATCCAATTAAAAAACAGAGTATGATCTAAACAGAGAATTCTCAACAGAGGGATATTTAATGGCTGAGAAACATTTAAAGATACGCTTAACATCCTTAGTTATTAAGGAAATGCATCTCAAAACGACTCTGAGATTCCATCTTGCACCTATCTGAATGGCTAAGATAAAAAACTTGCACATGCTGTCAAGGATGTGGAGAAAGGGACCACTCCTTAATTGCTGGTGGGAGTGCAAACTTGTACAACCACTTTTGGAAATCAATCTGGAGCTTTCTCAGGAAACTGGGAATAATTCTACCTCAAGACCCAGCCATAGCACAACTGAGAAATATACCCAAATGATGCTCCACCATATAACAAGGACTTTTGCTCAACTATGTTCATAGCAGCTTTATTTGTAATAGCCAGAATCTGGAAACAATCTACATGTCCCTCAAGTGAAGAAGTGATAAAGAAACCATGGTACATTTATACAGTGGAATGCTATCCAGCTATATAAACAAGGAAATCTTGACATTTGAAATAGAAAAGATCATCCTGAGTGAGGTAACCCAGACCCAGAAAGACATGCATGGTATATACTCTTTCATAAGTGAATATTATCCACATAATACAAGATAACTACACTACAATACAATGACAGAAACATGATCCAAGGACCATGTATTATGTGGACCTAGACCCTCTGCTCAAATATAGTATCACAGTATCCTTATGGGTCCCAAAATGTGGTGAGTAGGGACTACTTCCGACATGCACTCTGGCCACTGAACTTTGATCATTTCCTCCTGGCAAGGCAGCCTTGCCAGGGTACAGAGGAAGAGGTTATAGGTAATACAAATGAGACTTGATAGGCTGAGGTCAGATGTTATGGGAGGAGGCCTCTCCTTTCTGAGGATTAGGGGAGGGAGGGGGCATTGAGAGGGGATGAGAGAGGGGGATACAATCAGGATGTGAAGAATTTAAGCTGCAGAACAAGCAGGTAATTTATATTCCTAATCCCACTACATGGGAATAGCTCTGAGACGGGCTGAGACATGAATGTCTATGCATAGACAATGCTTCTTGTTGGCTACAAAAACCCTATGAATTATTATTAGATGCCATTCTTAGTATGACATGAATGAAGATTTAGAGATTTTTTTCACCCTGCTCACACAAAGAGCAGAAAACCAGCCTTAATTGTTCTGTGCATCTTGCACACCTTATATACTTATAATTTTTGGACAGCATAATGCTTGTGAGAAATTATATGCTTTCAGAACAAAAGAACTGGACACTGTCATTGGATCAGACCTGACAGGGTTCATTCCTCTCAGGATGCTGGACACTGATGTCCTGCATCTTTCATGTTCCAGCACTAAGTAATTCACTTGCAGTTCCTCACCAGCAGAAGAGAGCTCCTAATTGGTTCAACATTTCAGACTGCCCCACATAGGACTCTAATTCAGCCTTGAATTTCTCAACATTTAGAAATAGGACAACAAATGATATTCCTAGCTTCTTTAACCATTTCACCAATTTTATTTGGGCCCCTACAATTATATTATTTGTCCCAAATCAGCCAGAAGAATCTTTAAGAGAACGATGCCTTATTTCCTTTAAGAGGGATGAGGTAGGATGGCACTCAAAGAAAGAATAAGCAGGCTACCAAGATGAGATTTGATAGCCTAGGACCATATAGAGGGGGAGGAGGTCCCCCTCAGTCATAGACCTAGGGGAAGGGAACAGGGTGAAAGGGAGAAGGAAGAAGGGATGGGAGGATACAAATGATGGGATAAAAATTGACTTGTAATCTGAATAAATTAAATGATAATCATCATCATCATCATCATCATCATCATCATCATCATCAAGTTATGACCTAAAAATAAATGAGAAAAGGGAGTTGGGTAGGTTTTTGGTTGCTTTTTGGGTTACAGAGGGTTATTTTCAAAGAGAGTTGGTTATAAGTTACTATTGGTCTCATTTAGAGAGAAAACAAGGTTGAACTCAGGGATGTGTCTCTTTTCCTTTATATCCCATTCTTAGGTTTAGGGATAGGTTGAAAAAAAAGAAGGGGGAGTATAGAAATAGATAGGGAAGTAGATCAAAAATTAGATTAGTAAATCTACTCCTCTATTTAATGCCTCAATTGTCACTCACAAAGTTTTTTTAAATTGACTTGTATAGAATTTTGTATATAAATGCAAAATAAGTTTAATTTTAGATACAGTGGTATAGAATTAAAATTTAAGATTATTCTTCACACACATTAGATATATTTCTATTTTACATGAAGTATTGTAACCATAAAACTCAATTATAATACAAGGTTCATTTTTAATACTTTTAAAGTCCTATTGCAGGATGTTTAGAATAAAGAAGATATATAAGTTAATTTTTAGTTGATCAACTTATGGTCATATCAATTACTAGTCTATTTTTTATCACAAGAATATACATCTTAGGTACAACTGATAGATATGATTCTATAGAAAGATAAGATAAACTAGACAATGGCCTTCAAAAACCTCAGAGACATATAGAATTTCGGCATTTTAAAATGTTTTTTATTATTTTAAAGATTCACTGACAATGAAACAGGTTTACTCCTGACAACATTCAGCCTACCTCAAAGAGGATGTTGAGCATCAAAGAACCTCCTAATGGAGATGGCTTCAAATGTGGCAAACAAGCCAATGGGCAAAATGTCCTCATTTCTACCACAGACAGAATTCTGTCTGAAAAAGGGCAATATTGGATGCAGGCAGAGTCAGTAGTCAAACTCTGATAAGACAAAGTTAGGAAGTCCTTGATAGTAACTGCCTCACAATTATGTCTGTCAGGTGTACTGGGTCAGAAGGCTGAAGACGGTGCTTGAATGTTATAGAGAGTATTGGGTGACTATTCAGGTAGCAAACTGTCTTGGTCATCTTCTCATTTGGAAAGCTACTAACCTGCACTCCCAGCATACTCAGGTAGTTAATTTTATTCCTTCTCAAGTGTCTGATGAGGTTGAACACCATATAGTTTATGTTTACAATTAAGCTTATTTGTTTAGGGGTTAAGATGTTTTTAGGTCTAGATAAGTATTTTAAGTTAATAATGATAAGATATGATAGATATTGAGTTACATTCAGAATTTTAAACACATCAAGATAGGAAAGATGTTTTCTTCAAGGCTGTCAAATACAAATAGCCAAAACACTAAGAATGTAACATTTATATAATTCCTGACTGTGTCATATTTCTTCTTGCTATAGGTAGTTATATATGTGTGTAATACTATAAATATATAAGTAAAAATAAAAATATTTTATAAAATGGAAAAATTAGTTTTCTCCAAGGGAGACTTATGGGGTAATATATCCACCATTAAGTATAGGTCCCATGTCCAGCAGTAGATGGGCAACACAAAATGAACTCAAGGGAATCTTTGGAGGTTTGATGTTCTGACATGTCAGGGCTTTTTAAAAAATATTTTTAAGTTTTACTTTAATATTATTATTTATTTACTCTACAAGTTTTGAATATATACCATGGCTTCTGGTTTTGTGTTTTCCTGGGATTCCTGAGTGTACAAATGAGTGAATCTCTGTTCTTTTCTAATAAGAGACAGAAAGAAAGAGGATCCATGGTGAGGGCTTGTGGTGAAAGCTAGGAGCAGAAGAGGGAGGGGAAACTAAAATTGGGTTATATTATAGAAGAAAAGAATTTATTTTCAGTAAGATTTTAAAAAGGAACAGAAAAGTATAAAGATACGAATCAGTGAGATTGCTCAGGGGGCAAAGGAACTTGCTGCCAAGCCTCATGATCTGAGCAGATCCATCTGTTGGATCTGCTTTTGTGCTTTTTCTTGGCCTCTTTCCATTCTCTTTGTTTGTTTTATCTTACTCTGAATTGCTTGTTTTTTTCTGGCTTAATAAATGTATTTTATTATTGTTCTTTAGGTGTCTGATTTTTCATGAGAGAGAGGATCAGCATGGAAGAAATGGGAGGAACTGGAAGGAGTAGAGGTATAGGTGTTTTGCAGGTTCCTTAAATATTTTGGAATTCCATCCCTTGCCAAATGTATAGCTTGCAAAGTTCTTTTATTCACTATATCTCTATATCTCTGTGTTGAGTTTAGCTGTATATGATTCCACTTTGAAAGTTTTGATGTTGTTGTTTGTTTGCTTTCAATTTGCAACAGGGCCATGCTCTGTAGCCCAGATTGTCCTGGAATTTACTATGCTGAAGAGTGAAATTAATGAAAACAGAATGATGTATGGCTTTTGCCACAGGTCAGCAGAGGATAGAATACGGAAGTATTTTTTAATGGTTACATAGTTTCATTTCTTCAAATTGTAAAATTTTAGAAATATGATAGTAATGATGTATGCATAAAATGTAGTTAATACTACTGATCAAATTACAAATATTTGTGCAATAAATGAAGACTGATTAACATGCATGCATGCAATTTTGTCCCAGACTTTCTTTTCTACCATCAACATCTAAATGATCATAGTACACTGTTTATATGAATAGATACCCTTAACTGTGCTTAACCCACTTTTATAATTTTACATTGATATGGGTAGTAATATATTAACTGGTATTATCTAGTTAAGCCAATAAGAAAGAAAAAAGAACGTCAAAGTTTTAAGTATAACTTTTGTGATTATAGCTTTTTAAATGGAGAATGTAATTTATATTTTAATTTCAGAATATATGTATGTTGCTTTGATTGAAGAGGATTTTAACCATTAAATTACTTCATGCTTGTAGACAGTAAAGTTTATTACATTCAAGGGAGTTGTAACATTATACCTTTGCATATTTAGAATTTTTTGCATCTTCTTATACTGAAGAGAATTTTATACATTTAAGCAGACATGAGAGTCTTTATATATAGCTGATAAGCTGAAAAGTAGTTTCAAGTTTGTTATTTTATTCAAATGGTGTCATATAAATGAAAATATAAAAAAAATTAAGGCTTCATTTATACTTAAAGTAATCAAGTTTTCTTCCAAATATATTTAAAATTCCCCTAAAGCATACTTTTACCTAGAAAACACACACATAAAAAACACATTTTCTATTGTTAAAGGAAATAATTTGCTTTGCTTTCTTTTTGTTAAAACTTTTTAATAAAAGCACATTAGCATTTCTCTATATGAATACAAAAACCTATAAGTAAATATTCTCTTTTCTAGCAAAAAAAAATCTCAATACAAGTTTTCCAGGGTGCTATGTATCCATTTTAAAGAGGCTTCATCTATAGTACAATTTGTTGATAATAAGAACTTGGTAATACTTAGAGGACTCCCTGAAGAATTAAGGCAAACATTAGTGTACTCAACATTTATTGTCTTTATTTCTCATTGGATTTCTACTGCTAACTTTTCTGCATAGCAATATCCATTTCTATTGCTTTTGAAATAATCATCACAGAAGTTCAGTTACACAACCTATCCAGGAAGATTTAATTTATGAATTGCCTTCAAATAATGGATGTATTTATTTTTCTATTCATTGATCATTACCAAGAACTTTGAAAGAAAAAAATACAACTATTAAATGGGTACCAAGTTGATAGAAACTTTACATAGCTTCAAAGCTTTGTAGTGACAATGCATTTCATATAAAAATGTTATAATTAAAATTTTTATTATTGTTGTCATTATTATCATCATGTAATTATGTTTCACTGTACAGCCCACAATGTCCAATACCTCAAGGTTCTCTTGTTTCAGTCTTGTAAGTGGTTGAGACTATAGGTGTTTTTTGCCATGCTCTTCTCAATTTTCTTTTTAAAATTAATCATTTATATTGCTTATAGAATTAGTCAATGTTAGCATTATGATAACTATATTCCATAAACTTCCTTAACATATAGATTAATTATAGCAGATCTATCTCCAGGGTTTTTTTTTATAGTTCTAGAGATTGAACTGAGGGCCTCACATATGCTAGGCTAGCGCTTTGCATCAGAACTGTAGCCTCAGCTCTTTTCAATTTATTTATTTTCAAATATTATTAAGATGTAAATTGTGAGTATATGTTTGTGTCTGTATGTGCATATGTGCACCTAAATGTCCACAGAGGAGAGAAAATGATGAGGATTCAGGGGACCTGAACTCAGTTATTCTGGAGATGGATGCTCTTACCTTCTGAGCTATCCCTCTAACTCCCTCTTATCCTATTTCTTGAAGTCATTCAAAGCAGTGAGACTTGACCCCAACCTTGTTCTTATATGCAAGCTCTATCTGCTTTTCAGATAAAAGGAAAGAGAAAACTTTGAAGATCTGTTTGGTAACTAAGAAGCTTAAAGTAGATTATGAAAACAAGTTTTACATATATTAGATGCCATTTTAAGGAATAAAATTTAAATCATGTGAGAAAATATCTCAAGTGTTTTAACACTTTTCTACATTCTTATAAGCATGAGCAAATTAGGGTCAAAGGTAAGATGTTCTTTTCAGATCTCATTTGGCAGACATTCAATGCTACAAAACCTAAAAGAATCATTTAACTTGACATGAACTATGTATGTCCCTTGTTTAACTAAGTTCTGTAGAAGGAAAATTTGAAAAAATATTCATTATAATATAGAGTCACATGTATATGATATTATATTAACATTTTATTATATAAACCTTTTTATAGCACGTAATTTTAGATTTCTCATTAAGAGTGCCGTATACAGTGGCTGTTAAGATAGAATTGACTTTGGTTTCTCTTATTTTTAAATAAAAAATTTTCACAATGACTTAAACAGAATTTTAGAAACAGTTTTCCACACAGATAATCCCAAAGACTGTTAAGAGTTTTATATTTTACTTACTTCGTATTCAAATTCTTGCTTAATAAACTGGTTCAATTAATATTCATTACAACAATGTAAATTGTCTTTATATTAAATGACAGCCTTAGAAAAGAAGATAATGCTGAAGTGTCCTGTTTTATCATAGAATTTGAAACATATATCTAAAAGGAAGTTTGTGTTAGTCTTTTAGAATATAATAAAAAACTAAAATCTTTAACCTCAACACAAAAAGATCTGACATGTGAATATTATTTATAGCTTCAGTTCAGAATAAGTGTTATCGAATTCTCATTTTCTTTATTTTAAAAAATTATCTATCTGTCTGTCTGTCTGCCTATCTATCTACTCTCTCAGTTATTACATCCTGGCTGCTTTTTCTCCTTAGTCTACTCCTCCTGGTCCTGCCACCACCTGTCCTCTCTCCCCAACCCACTCCTTTTCCATTTCCCTTCAGTAAAGAGCCTCCTATGGATATCAACCAAACATGACATATAAAATTACAGTAACACTAGGCATGTTAAGGCTGGGTGAAGCAACTTCTTAAGAGGAAAAAGAGTACCAAAAGCATGGAAAATGTATTTCACACAACATTTAGTTCACAAGATACTATTTGATGGTACATGAGAAACATACCCTAAGAGTCCTATACATTTAGAAACAAAGACTTATATAGGGGATTCTTAAAACTTTGAATATGATAATCTGAATGGATTATCTGGAACATATATATTGAGGTGATGAAAATGTTATGTAGAATTTAATTAATTTGTTGGACAAATAAGTCAATTTTTTTAAACCAATGGGCAAATTTTAGGTTTAGAGTTTAGTTAATGTTGTTGCAGATGAAGGGAAAGTACATTTTTGGAATCGACAAAAATAGTTCTTCCTGTGTAATATCGACTGATAATTTAAAGAAAATATTTATCTGGAGTTTAGGTGTAGGGAATTTTTCATGATTTTGAAGATCATAGGAAGTACCTTTTATCTTGAGGATCATTTTGAAAAAGTACTTATTCTATTCCTTAAAATTAAGTCATTATTACTAATTAAAAGATTCCATCATTTTTATTAGACTTTCCCAAACACATAATAAATTTAAACACCATATATTAAGAAAAGCACGTTCCCAGAAAAGCATAACACTGAGCCACATTAATGTTACAAAATAACCAATTCAAAAAAAAATTTACCTTAGCAAGTGCTGTATAGAGAGAAACTTTTTTTTAAAAAGTGACTATGTCCCATGAAAATAGTTTAATTTTACTTTTATCATTATTAATATATGTGATCTTTTTCTAGTTCCAGGAAGCAAGATAACCAACAGTATCATTTTAGTTTTCTAGTGTCAGACAGGGAGATTCTAGGTGTCACCCAAAAATATAGCAGATTATGTGTTTCAAGCCCCAAACAGGCAACAACCATTCCTTCATTTCAGTGTCACTGAAAGAAAGAAATGAACCTCATAACATCAGATGGAGACTGAATGCTTATTTGAGGACCTAAGTCATAATCTTTGTCAGACCTGTGGCTAGATGAATGCTATAAAATCAGCCAAAAGTGTAAGTTATAGAATGTTCTTTAAGCTCAGGTTTCAGAAACAAGGGTTGGCAAGTTCACAGGAGAGAAGGCTTAGCATCATAAAGGCAGAAATAGTGGATTCATTTTTTTCATTTAGACATTTCTTATAACTAAAACAAATATACCTCCAGTCGTTATGAAGGTGAAATATGTTTATGGAGAAAACAATGACTTATAAATGGTCATATGAATGGACTGATCTCAGATTTTAGAGACTGATGGGAGAAACTTTTATAATCTTCTGCTGATTTTATTAAATAGAATAAATATCCATATGCTTAGATAGCTTACTAGGTTAAACAATGGTAAGACAGTTTCATTTATTTAAATCATATCTATCTATGCATATATAAATGAATTATTTTTCACAACATGCACTTTCACCAGCTTAAAGAGACAACATGCTATTTCTCTTCTGTAAATTTATTTTATTTTATTGATTGATTGATTGATTTTTTTTGTTTTTTCAAGACAGGATTTCCTTGTGGTGTAGTTTTGGCTGTCCTGGACTCACTTTGTAGACCAGGCTGGTCTCGAACTCACAGTGATCTGCCTGCCTCTGCCTCCCAAGTGCTGAGATTAAACTTCTGTAAATTTATTTACAAAAGGTAAACTCAAGTATTTTATGCTCATTAAAGTTATGACACATAGATGTTGAGAGTTAATATACCAAATAGAAGATTATAAAAGATACTTCTGCCATTACTCCTTTAATGAGTCCTAAGTACAGTGTGATAGACATAGATAGATAGATAGATAGATAGATAGATAGATAGATAGATAGATAAAGTAGATTGAGAGATAAATTAATGGATGGATATATAAATGGATGGATGGATGGATAGATAGATAGATAGATAGATAGATAGATAGATGGATATGATTGTTTTGTTATTGCTGCAGGCATATATTAGCACAGGCTAGAAAACTTAAGTTACAATTTGTAATAGTTTTGGGTGTATGAATGTTTCAGTATTTTTGTTTGTTTCTTTGTTTCAGAGGACTCTCTTTTTTGCTTAAACATGATTACCTTCCTGCTACATCTCCATATATACTTTCCTTTGAGCCCACACCTTTGGTGTCTATGTGTTTTAATTTTGTCAAAATAGTGTAGGTCCATGCTAAAACCCTCTTTCTAATTATTTCTTGGAAGTTCTAGTTTTCAAATATGGCAATAATTTGAGTTACTATATTTACCATTATTAATATTATGAGGGTGCAATTTAGTGAATATATATATATATGTTACACATATGTATATATTACTGCTACACTTTAGAACACAGGTAAGCCTATGTAAGTGTTTTAAATGCCAGGACATATTTGTGATAATCAATTGAAATATAGTTTAATGCTAATGATTTCTCTGAAAATTTATTAGTTGGCATTGGTGGATCAAGGATAGATGGGCCAATATTTACAAACATGAACTAGGAATTGTCTTTTGATCTATCCCATGAATTATTTCTTTATGTTCCCTGAATCATGTTCCACTAGAGAGGTAAAATTCTTGTTTTCTTCTAAATATGTTCTATTTGAATCATTTAAATAATTAACATAATACAATGGAGCCCACAGACTAGTGTATAAATGTATAAATGTTATGTATTTTCTTTTCTTCTTTTTTGGAGACAGGGTTTCTCTTGTAGCCTTGGCTGTCCTGGAACTGACTCTATGGACCAAGATTGCCTCAAACTCAGAGATACGCCTTCCATAGCTTCCTGAGTTCTGGGATTAAAGGCATGCACCACCACACCAGTCATATTTGTTCATTTACCAAAAGGAACTTGAAATCTGTGTTCTGACTTACTATCAGATAAACTTTAACAACTTTTTAGTAGGTATCAAGTATGTTAAGTACCCTCTGGAATAGTATTGGATCAATCGTATTAGTGCTTGTTGTCATTAGAGAATTTACAACAGTTATGAGGCAAAATTAAGTGCAGGACACAATTAGATAATTATTAGATACTACAATGTTGATTGAGATAATTTATAGGCTGATGATGGACTTCATGTCCTGAAGATTATTTCGATTCAAAAAAGTTGAGAAGAAATGGTACCCCAGTTAGAACTATGTAAGTAGTGATATGAAATTAAAGGTATACATTGTCACATCCATAGGATTTGAGCATTTCTGAGATGTTGTGAGAGCTAATGTTATATTTTAAATTTAAATCATTGTTCTTAAGAGATCTATAAGTAAAAATACCTCTAAACTGTAAGTTCCACTTGCTCAAGGAGAGATAATTTCCTGGAATTCTGGATGCTGTTTTTTTATGTAAGATATCAAAGACGTATTTTCGTTTCTATAAACAAGTTGGGTTGCCCCAACTACACAGTATGTGCTTGATAACACATAGGCAGAAGGTAGTATATAGGCAGAAAGTATGTCAGGATGTATGTTTGCCTTTGATTGGATAAAGGTGGGATGTAAATAGTCTTTTAGTTTTTTATTTCTAAGGCTTTGACTAGTGTGATTCAGTATTATACTCTGGGAATCCCAGGTATGGACGTGATCAATGTCTATTGTCCTGACCAATATTTAATAAAGCTTGCTTCAAGTTTGACTTGACAATTGTGGTAGTGGATTGATGATCCAAGGTGGCCGTGCTGAGTCTATATGGTATCTAAACCGGAGGACAGCACTGAGAGCAGAGCAACAAACAGGACATGCTGTGGAACCCAAAACATCAACATCTGTGCTTCTCAGGTAAGATGAGAGCTCATGGTGTGGGAAATTCACAGGTCCAACTGTGGTATTGAGGTTGCATGGCTCCAACGTCAGGCACCCACTCTCACGGCCACAACTGGGCCTTCCCACGGAGTGAATAACTTCCTGTACCAGAGTGCAAAGCTCCAACCTCAAAGTCTTCCCAACTAAGTGAGCACAGTGTCTGAGGACCGTCTCTGTGAAGATGGACCTCATTAACATTGGAGCAAGAAATCTAGTAGTGGGGTAGCTGCCTCCAGGACTTCCCTTGGTGAGAAGATAGTCCCCAGGCTCCTGAGGAGTGCGCTTGATTAACAGGATCATACATCTAAGGAGTGTCTTAGGCAAGTCTCTGAGAATCACCTGCCAGTCCGAGACCATTCCCACCAATCTAAGGAGGGCTCCTAGAGGAACAGCCAGCTTCTTGCCCAAAGCTCTTCCCACGTAACCAGGTCCCCTGAACTCCAGCAGGCAAAAGGTTTTACCAGCCAACACCATAGACAACCACATGGCTGAAGGACAGCAGAAAAACAAAATTAACAAAAAACAGAGGAATATGGCATCTTCAGAACTAGTTATCCTACAGCAAGCATCCCTGGCTCCTCTAACACAATTGAAACACAAGAAAACGACATTAAATTTATGCTTATGAAAATGATGATGGAGGAAATGAGTAGAATCTTTAAAGAAATATAAGAAGGAACTGGCAAAGAGTTTGAGACCGTTAGAAATGAAATGAATAAATCACTGAAAGAATTATAGGAAAATGCAAACAAGTAGGTGAAAGAAATGGAGGAATATATAAACAAGCAGGTGAGTAAATCAATAAAATAGTTCAAGATCTGAAGATGGAAATAGAAAAAATAAAGAAAGCACAAACTGAGGAAAGCCTGGAGAAGAAGAACTTTGGGAAGAAAAAAGGAACGACAGAGGTAAGCATCACCAACACTGTACAATGGATGGAGAAAAGACACTCAGGTGTAAAAGATACAATGGAAAAAAATCAATGCATCCTTCAAAGAAAATGTTAAATCTAAAAAGTTCCTGACACAAAACATCTAAGAAATTAAGGATATCATGGAAAGAATAATAAAAATCGACGAAAAGAGAAGATTCCTGGCTCCAAGACCTAGAAAATAATTTTAAGAAAATCATAGAAGAAAATTTTACCAATTTTTAAGAAAAGAGATGCTTATAAGCATATAAGAGGTCTACAGAACACCAAATGATTAAATCAGAAAAGAAAATTGTCCCACCACATAATAATCAAAACACTAAATGTACAGAAAAAAAAGAAAAAATATTAAAAGCTCTAGAGAGAAAAGGTCAAGTAATATATAATGGCAAACTTTTGACAATTACATCGGACTATTCAGCAGAGACTATGAGAGATTGAAGGAACTGGGCTAATGTCTTGCAAACCTAAGAGACCAGAGATGCGAATCCAGAGTACTGTACAGCAAAAATTTCAATCACCACAGATGGAGCAAACAAGATATTCCATGGCAGAACCAAATTTAAACAGTATCTATATTTAAACCCAGCACTACAGAATATACTAGAAGGAAAATTCCCACCTCAGGAAGTTAATCACACTTCCCCCCCCAAAATACCACACAATATAAGTACTTGACTACAGCAAAACCAAAACCAGACAAGCACACAAACACATTTCCACAACCAACACCAAAATATAAAGTTCCATCAGTCACTGGTCATTAATATCTCTCACTATCAATGAACTCAATTCTCTAATAAAAAGACAGACTAAAATAATGGTTGTATAAACAGAAAACACCATTCATGTGCATACAAGAAATTCACCTCAGCCACAAAGATAGATATTACCTAAGAGTAAAGGGCTGGAAAAAGGTCTTAAAAACAAACGGACCTAAGAAACAAGATGGAATAGTCAATTTAATATTGAATAAAATAGACTTTCACTAAAATTAATCAAAAGGAATGAGGAAGGTTACTTTATACTCATCAATGGAAAATTCCACTGAGATGACATCTCAATTCTGAATACCTATTCCCCAGTTCAAAAGCATATCAAATGGCTGAGAAACACTTAAAGAAATGCTCAAAGTCAGTAGTCATCAGGGAAAATGCAAATCAAAACACCTCTGAGATTCTATCTTACACCTACCAGAATGGCTAAGATAAAAAAACTCAAGAAAGCACATGCTAGCAAGGATGTAGAGAAAGGAGACCACTCCTCCATTGCTTTTGGGAGTGCAAACTTGTACAACCACTTTGGAAATGAACCTGGCACACAGTCAGAAAATTGGGAAGAGTTCTACATCAAGGCCCAGATAAATCTTTCCTGGACATACACCCAAAAGATGCTCCATCATTCAACAACATTTGCTCAACTATGTTCAGCTTTATTCATAATAGCGAGAATCTGGAAACAACTTAGATGTCCCTCAGTTGAAGAATGGATAAAGAAACTGTGGTATAGTTATACAATAGAATACTACTCAGCTATTAAAAACAAAGAAATCTAGAAATTTTCAAGAAAATGGATGGAACTAGAATTACCATATTGAGTGAAGTAATCTGGACCTAGAAATAAAGGACCCTAGGAAGGATGCTTAACTTTCATTCTGAAGGGCAAGTAGTAAAGACACTCACCGGTAAGATGGAATAGGACAGAAGCCTACCATAGAGGTCACCTGAAAGACTCCACCCAGCAGGAGATCAAAGCAGATTCTGAGACTCACAGACAAACTTTGGAGTGGAGCACTGAGAGCCTTATGACAGAGTTGGGGGATAGAAAGACCTGGAGGGGACGAGAGCTCCACAAGGAGACAAATGAGGCAACAAATCTGTTGTACCAACCAAGGACCATGCGTGGTGACAATTTAGACCCCCTACTCAAATGTAGTCACTATGCAGCACAGCCTCCTTGTGTCCCATAATATTGGCAGTAGGGGTTACTTCTGACATGGACTTTGGTGATCACTAGTTGATTACTTTCCCCTGGCAAGGAGGCAGAGGAAGAGGATGCAGGCAGTCCAGATAAGATTTGATAGGCTGGGGTCAGATGACAGGAAAGGAGGTCCCCTTTTCTGAAGACTAGGGGAAGGCAGAAGGGGGAAGAAAGGAGGATGGGACTGGGAGGAGACAAGGGAGAGAGCTACAATTGTGATATAAAATAAATAAATTAAAAATTAAAAATGGAAAAAAAATTTAGGTACTGGCATATTTTCACCCAGTGGGATAAAAATGCCAGGAAATAACAGAGACATAGAAGAATTTAATATTTATCTATTATGGAAACCTATTTACAAGAGACTGCCAATCAAACACCTAACTCAGATAAGTGACTTGAATCATGAGAACAAAATGATAAGCAAATAAAAATTAAGCTTACAAGCATTACAAGAATGTGCTAGTTTTGTCTGAATTCAAATAATTCCTCTACACCATTGATCTAAGAATATATTTCTTATTATACATTTTGGATAATAAACTGAAAAGCAGTTACTATAAAATACATTTCTATTGAAAGTAAAAAATTCAAGCTTTGAAGCCTAGGTAATAATTAAGGCCTTCATGGACTGCTAACCAGAGACTTGACAGGAAAGTAAGAGGTGAAAAGAAATGATGCAGAGCAAGATATCCAAGGCTGATACAGATAAGTCAAGTTTCAGTCTTGCACTCTTTGAACTACGTTCTTTTTTTTTGTTGTTGTTTTTTAAATTAATTTATTCTTGTTACATCTCAATGGTTATCCCATCCCTTGTATCCTCCCATTCTGCCCTCCCTCCCATTTTCCCCTTATTCCCCTCCCCTATGACTGTTCCTGAGGGGGATTTCCTCCCCCTGTATATGCTCATAGGGTATCAAGTCTCTTCTTGGTAACCTGCTGTCCTTCCTCTGAGTGCCACCAGGTCTCCCCATCCAGGGGACATGGTCAAAGGTGAGGCACCAGAGTATGTGAGAAAGTCATATCCCACTCTCCACTCTACTGTGGAGAGTGTTCTGACCATTGGTTTCTAGGACCCTCTGGATCCTAGAACTACGTTCATTTGAGGATGAAGAGTACACAAAATATTGGATGTAGGCTATATTTCCTCCTTCTAGTGAAAAGATAGCTTTTGAGTGAACTCATCCTCAAAATGATCAATTCCCTACCAAACTATATCATATGTACTAAATTTACATAGCTTTTATTGTAGAATTCTATGAATTAACTGATGTCTAATACAGTATTTCTATAAATTAAATTATTTACAGTTGAAATGTGTTGTCGGTTACATAAAATATTAGTGATAAATTGGCATGTTAATCCTTTGTCTTAATATACTTCAGAGATAATACAGTAGACATGGCATTTTTCTAGAATACATATGAAATTTAAAACAATTGTATTTTTAAATGATTTCTCATAAAGCTCTACTGCTTCTCATGTTACTTTTACCAATTGACTTTTTTGAAATGTTTACTTTATTTTACAAAATAACATTTATAAATATAAAATTAAGTAATATTAAAAACAGAAAACCTGTAATAACAAAATTCAATTAACAATTTCACTGCTCTTTATAATTCATATATAGAAATAAACATGACTTTAAGAAAAAAGATTATATTAGACATGGCTATATGTTTTAATAAAATTTAGTCAGCACAATTTTATTTGTATATAAACAGGGAGATAAATTGAAATAAAACAATGACAAATTTTACCACAATCTATTCACATGCCTTAAGATTTCAAAGATAAGCAAGTCCTCAATAGTTCCTGTCTCACAAATATGTCTGTCAGATGTATTGGGCCAGAAGGCTGAAGATGATGCTCCAACGTTATAGAGAGCTTTGGGTGACTGTTTAGGCAGCAAACTGTCTGTGTCATTTTTTCCCTTTGGAAGCTGCTAAGCTGCACTCCCTGTCTACTCAGGTAATTAATTTTATTGCTTCTCAAGTCTCTGATGGGGTTGAAGACCAAATAACTCAGTTTTACAATTAAGCTTATTGTTTAGGGCTTAAGATGTTTTTAAGTCTATATACATGTTTTAAGTTGATAATGACAAAATGTAATGGAGATTGATTTACATTCAGAATTTTAGATGCACCAAGATAGGAAAAATGGTTTCTTCAAGGTTGCTAAATACAAATAGCCAAAACACTATGACTATAACATTTATATAATTCCTGATTGTGTCAGTGTTCTTCCTGATGTATGTAGTTTATTGTATATATGTGTAATAATATAAATGTGTATGTAAAAAAGAAAAATAAAAAAATAATAAAACAAAGTCTTCAAGGAAATAAGGATGTACTGTAACAAAGAAATTGCTTCACAATACTTAAAATATTTTAAAATAAGTGTTTTCTGTAATGAATGAATATGAGTCACTTATACCTACAGAAAGATTGATGGCCATTTTGCAGCGCTGGATGAGACTTATGCAGACTCTATCATGTACCACAAACTTCACCTTTAATAGCTTCTGTTTGGTAGGAATGTAGTGAACACCAGGTCAGAAGATTTACCTCCATCTGATTTCTATATTTGTTGCCCAAGATTTGATTGAAGACAGCATTAAGAAAGAGAATGGTGTAGGCATGTCTTCAAAATGCGATTTGTACATGTGAGTAAGACTATATCAAATCAAGGGAAAGCCAACAAAGGGAGGAATGTGCACAGCTCTTCATGCTATGAGAATTATGACATATATGGATCTTCTAGAATCTGAAGGTAAGAGAGGACGAGACCAACAAATGGTCTTTTGATCCGATGTATAGCTCTTAAAATCTGAGAAACAGTAGACTGACTGGAAGACCATGGCACAGCAGAAGCCAGTCTGACAATGACAGACCAAACTGCAGCTAGAAATCCAGGACAATACTGTTTTCTGTACTTCAAGAAAAATCTGAAAATGGAATAAGAGCTAAAGAAAGCAACCAAAAGATGTGTGGAAGGAGCTATTGATTGTTTGGCCCTTGTCTTGAGTAATAAACGTATTATCAAAACCTACATTTGAAAGCTTTTTCAAACTTGAGAGTAAGCATTTTAGCACAAATAAAAGGAAATTTAACTTTGTGTTTGCAGAAACTAATCTGCAAATAGGTTCAGGTTTGTACTGAATTGTGGGTAATAGATCCATTATCAGTTACTGGAATCTAGAATGTCTGAAGGTCAAGGAAGAAAGCCAGAGCCTTTATTTGTGCCTCTCTTGGTCTGTAGCAAACTCACTATATGGGAAAGGTATGATCCAATATCAAGTTTTTCAGAGTTGTCTTTTAAGAATCAGTACCACTTAAACCATTGTTGGCAGGTCTTGTCTTTGTTTATTCAGCATTTTCTGCTTAACTGCATTGTTGGCATCTGAGTTTACTAGTATATCATATGCAATTTAAAACTTAAGTACTTGCCCAGGATAACTCAAATTATATTTATATCCATCTTAGAGGGCCCATCTCTCTACTCACCTATTCCCTAGTCAGCATATTCAATGGGCATTTACTGAACCCTTATTATGGAAAAAAATTATGTGGGATAATGGAAGAGAAAATAATTCCTTCATTTAGTAAATCTCTATAGAAAACAATCTAGAGATTCATTACAATATGGGTGTATTGTTTTTTTAGAGGTTTGTCGTGATAATATTTTCTATCATTCTAATATCATTTAAAAACCCAATAAATAATAAAAAAGTAATTTTATGGTTTTCTGTCATTTAAAATCATCTAGTGTTGGGCTGGAGAGGTGGCTCAGCTGTTGAGTCCTTGATACCCTCCCAGAGGAAAGGAATTATCTTCCCAGCATCCACTTTAGGATGCTCACAGCTGCATGTAATTTCAGGTACAAGGACTCTTACACCCTCTTATGACCTCAGCCGGCACACACACATTTAGCATTCTGTCTCACATACATACACATAATTGAAAGTAATAACATAAATATTTTAGAAGTATCTAGTATTTATTGCACTCTTTTACTGCAAATAGGGAAATATTTAATCTATAATAAGCTTATTTTTGTGCAATTAATATATAATATAGTAGATGGATATAAAATTGCTTCTGTCAAACAAACACTAGAAAGACAATCTCACAAATAAGCATGTAGCTTTGCATTAAAGAGGCTGGGTATTACGATTACATGATTTTGAGGCAGATAGCTGTCATGCCCAATGGACTTACTATGTTCTGTAACTGAAAGAAATATTCACCAAGTTATACTTTTAGTGATTTACATACATGTTTTATAGGTCGGTTATTCAATTACAGTGAATAAATGAACTTATAATGTCAAGAAAATAAGAATCAGTTAGATTTTGAATTTTAAGCTAGGTGACTTATTTTCCACTGTGAAAATGAGAAAATACACTCATGTCTTATTATTATATTAGAATTTATAGTATTTTCATTACATTCTATAAGTATGAATCTTACAGTCTTTATCTTTAATTCTATACTTTGTTGTATTCCAAACATTTTACTTATTCTTTTCTCAACAATTTTGGATCTTTCAGTTTTTGGCTAGGATTTGATTTCTTTTGTAACTGATTTTAGTAGTTCAGATTTTATCATCACATGCTCTCTTCTGCTTTGATTACTGTCTAGTTCTGATGCACATTAACTTTAATTAATGCTTCAGTAAAAGATGCTATAAACATACTGTGTTTAGCACATCTGACGAGGATGTGGAGCACAGGAACACTCCCTCATTGATGGTGGGAGAGCAAACTTGTACAACCACTTTGGAAATCAATCTGGGGCTTTCTGAGGTAATTGGGAATAGCTCTACTTCAAGATCCAGCTATGTCACTCTTGAGCCTATGCCCAAAAGATGCTCCACCATACAACAAGGACATTTGCTCAACTATGCTCATACCAGCTTTATTTGTAATAGCCAGAAATTAGAAACAACCCAGATGTCCCTCAACCGAAGAATGGATAAACAAACTGTGGTACATGTACATAATAGAATAGTACTCAGCTATTAAAAACAAGAACATCATGAAATGTTCAGGAAAATGGATGGAACTAGAAAAGATCATCCTGAGTGAGTTAACCCAAACCCAGAAAGACAATCATGGTATGTACCCTATTATAAGTGGACATTAGCCATAAAGTACAGAATAAACATTCTATAATCCACAGACCCAATGAAGCTAAGTTACAAGGAAGACCCAAGGGAAGATGCTTGAATCTCACACAGAGGGGGAAATAAAATAGGCTTTGGAGGTAGATGGATGGGGGAAGTAAGAGATAGGGTAGGGAGGGGGCAGGGGCAGGGATTAGGATTTGGGAGAATTCAGAGAGAGGGCTGTGTGAGTGAATGGAAATCATTGCAGGTAGGGACATCTCTGGGATTTGCCAGAGACCTGGGACAGGGAGGCACAAGGAAGTCTCTGGGTGGTACCTCAGCTGAGACTCCTACAAGATCTGCAGGAGCAAAGATGGACTAAAGATTGAGAGAACAGCCAACCAAAAACTGGCCCTACTTGCGATCCATCCCATAGGAGGAACCAATCCCTGACAATATTAATGTCATACTGATATGCTTAAAGACAGGAGCCTAGAATAATTCCTCTGAAAGACTTCATCCAGCAGCTTATGGAAACAGCCGAGAACCATAGTCAAATGTTACACAGAGCTTGGGGAGTCATATGAAAGAGTGGGGATGATTGGAGCCAAAGGGATCAAGGACTCCACAAGAAGATCTGCAGAGTCAACTAACCTGGGCTCATGGGAGCTCACAGAGACTGAACTGTAAATGGAAATTTTACTTGACTGCTTCACTTGTTGTCTGGGAAGATTACTGCTTTCTTCTGCTAACCTAGACCTAGTCCTGAAACTGTCTAGCCTCCATACAATCTAACCTAGGCCTAGAATGTTTTTAGCCTCTGAGACTTACTGCTTAACAAGCTCACCCTTTCTTGTTCTTACTGAGCTCTGGTTTGGCTGGTTCAAATCAGCTGTTCTTGCTCTAACTCCTCTCCCAGCTGACTATTCAATCTGGTTTCTCTCTCACCCACTGAATTGCTCTGCTTGGCCTCAAACTAACTCCAACAATTTGTTCTAATCTGGTTCCTTCGCATTTTCTGGCTCATTCTGTCTTCACAAGCTCATGTCTAGCATGTCTTCCTTGCTCTCTCATTCAACCTCTCTCTGTAAAATTCTCTTGGTAAAACTGCCTCCTCTATTCTCATTCTCTGTGTAGCTCTCTTAAGTAGCTTCCCTTTCTTCTCTCTTCTCATAAGAGTTGGGTGTATCCTATTCTGTCAAATCTTCTCGACTTGTCACTTTTTCTGCCACTCAATTAAACATCCCTTTTTATCATGGGTACTTCCTTCTAGAAATTAACTTTACCTTTACTGTTTGGGATTAAAGGCATGTACCACCACGCCTGGACCTAAGCTTTTCTTTATTTGAAACTTGCTCTATATCAGGTTGGCCTTGTACTCAGACTTGTTTGCCTCTGTCTTCTGGATTAAAGTCATGTTTCTATTTCAGCAGAATCACCTCGACCTCCAATGGATGTGATCTTTTGCCATAGCAACCATGTTCTGAGTTAAAATTTCTCTACACTGAACAACCAACAAAAGAGCATACATGGACTAGTCCTATGTTCCCTGCACATATGTAGCAGCTGGGCAGCTTGGTCTTCATGTGGGTCCCCCAGAAACTGGAGCTGGTGCCCTCTCTGACTCTGATGCCTCCTTTTGGATCCTGCCTCCCTAACTGGGCTGCCTTGTCTGGCCTCAGTGGGAGAGGATGTTCCTAGTCTTGCAAAAAACAGTGTGTCATGGGTTGGTACCTACCGGGCACTTACCCTTTCTCTGAGGATAAAGAGGGGGAGAATTGGGGAGAGATGTATGTGTGGGACATTTACAGGAGAGGAGGGGGCTGCAATCAGGATGTAAAGTGAATAAATAAATAAAATTTTAAAATACTGTGTTTAGCACATCTGATAATATCTAGTATGTATTTATGCAAATGACTTTTCAAAAACATGAACTTAAACTTTTTACTTTCTTCTTAGCAAAACAACTCTATGGATCTATATTTGTGAGGAAAACTATATGTTTTACAAGTGCCAGTTTTACAAAGGGCTCCCAATTGATTATAAAATAAATGTATGTATAGATGTGGATATTTCCTTGATATCACCCAACAACTCACATCCTCCAAAGTTAAATATAAACATTATAATGAAAGTTTCATACATATAAAACATATACATTTTATATATAAAATTTTATACACATATGTACACAGGTCAGTAATTATTATACTGGGAAACTATTTTCTTCATTAGTATGAGAGTCTTCAGTATTTTTCTCAAAATTACTCACTTAAAAGGGTGTTTATGGGTTCAAGAAGAAAACCTTAAGTCCTTAGGAAATAATTTCTTATATCAGATTGTAACACACAGCCTTCTACCAAGACATATTAATTGGTTTCCCCAATGATATAATGGGATTTTATCCTGACAATTTTTTTCTAAATAGCATTTTGTTCGTTATCATTTTATTTAATATTACTGCACACATATGTCAGACCTTCACATTTTCTGACAAACATTACTTTATCTTTTGTCTCAATATTATACATCGACAAAACTTTTCATTACAGTATATTATTTTCTTGCGAAAAAGTATAAATGGATCTAAATGAAATAGACATGTCATGAGTAAATTTTCTTCTCTTAATTTCACTTGTAGAATGAAAAACAGATATTGCCTCAATACCTCCACAAGGGTATCCCTACAGGCCCACTAGAGCTTTGTGCTAGCTGAGGCCACAGAGAAGAGTAAGACCAGGCATTTAGGACTGTAAATTCTGTGACAATTTCAGTTTAAGTATATTTTGAAGCAGAGGTGTCTGGGGATTAACTTTATAGACCCAGAAGCACCCATCTTCCCAGTTGTTGCCAAATCCCAAGACTATGGAAATGGTGTCCTAATCGATACTCTGGCATTGGTTGGTTTGGGTGAGGTTAGAAGACCTTGAAACAAAGGCCTGGCTTTGTCCTGGAAGACTCGCTCTCTCGTGGCCACGACTTCACAGAGCAGAGTCCAGGGAGCCCCTGGGCCACAAAAAAGAGACACCTAGTTCCTCTCATCAGCAGCTGGGGGACAGCACACTTACTGAATTCAAAGTTTGCCTCAAAGAGGGAGAGAGACACACACACACGCAGAGAGATAGAGACAGAGAGACAGAGAGACACAGAGAGACACAGAGACACAGAGACACAGAGAGAGAGACAGAGAGAGAGAGAGACAGAGAAAGAGTCGGAGGAGGAGCTAGATGAAAAGAGAGGGGGAAGGAGGAGGAGGAGGAGGAGGAGGAGGAGGAAGAAGAAGAAGAAGAAGAAGAAGAAGAAGAAGAAGAAGAAGAAGAAGAAGAAGAAGAAGAAGAAGAAGAAGAAGAAGAAGAAGAAGAAGAAGTTAGTCCCAATGTGGCAAGAGAAGACCTGGGCCAAGAGGCTTGGGGACTCAACTTCTCCGTGGTTTCAGCACCAAGATGATGAATTATCTTCTCCAAGGAAATAAGCCAATTGAAGCTAGATTAAAAGTATAAAAAGGCAGGTTTACTTGAGAACTGAAGCTCCTGAGTGAGCTTAGCAGCCTCTGGGGATGAGGACATAGGAAGTTGCACTCAGCTATGGAGGGCAGGGTTTGTTATTGTTCAGGTTTTTTGTTTTTTGTTTTGTTTGTTTGTTTGGTTACTTCTTTTTTTAATTTTACATACACATTTATATTATTACACATATGTATAATAAACTACCTACAGCAAGAAGAACCATGAAACAATCAGGAATTATATAAATATTACATTTTTAGTGTTTTGGCTATTTGTATTTGGCAACCTTGAAGTGAACATCTTTTCTATCTTGGTGCCTCTAAAATTCTGAATGTAAATCAATATCTATCATATCTCATTTCTATCAACTTACAACATTTATCTAGACCTAAAAACATTGTAAGTGAAGGAAAACCACTGGCCATGTATGCTGGGTGGAGCCAGAGCAGTAGGTTAGGGTGTTCCCAGAAATGCTAAGAATGTATCAAGGCTTTCTTTCCATAGGGGCAGGGTTGGAGAAAGCTGTGGGATTTAACAGACCATGTGGGGGAAGGAAAGGGCAACCCAAGATGCTAACCAAACAATTTCTGCATATTGTTCTCATAAAATACTGATTTACAATCTATTGATGTTTTTCCTAAAATAACCTACATTCTAGTTCATTTTAATCTTTCTTTATTTACTCCCCTTAGTTACTAAAATGCATGACCTAATCTTTTCAATTATCAATGTGAATCCATTAGCATGGCACATATTCAAATAGGCTTTGTTGCTTAGGTTAAATATTAACTTTTGTGTTTGTTCTTGCACAGTTATCAGAACTGAAGAAGCCCTTGGAAGATACTTATTAAGTGAGTTAATACCAGTAAGAACATACTACGTAGTAAATATCCAAAACATGGCTATATAGAACTTGGGAAAATACTCAGTACATGAAGTGATTGGGGCATATGTCTAATATCTAGCAACCAAGGAAAAATTTGGGTGCAGCCATGGTACATTTCTATAATTTGAGGCCTAAAGCTTTAGGTAGAGACACAAAGATCTCTAGAGTTTGCTGGCCAAGCAGATAAGCTGAATTAGTGAGCTCTAGTTTCAGGGAGATACCCTGTCTTAAAATAAGGTGAAGAACAATTGAGAAAGACATCCAAAAATGACATATGGCATCAATGCACACATATATATGTGCGCACACACACATACACACATACACACCACACACAGAGAGTCACAAAGGCAGAGACAGAAAGACAGACATGTACACAGACACAGAGAAAGAGAAGGGGGGGAAGGAGGGGGGAGGGAGAGAGAGTTATATGCATTTAATTTTTAAAAAGTCTTATTTGTATGTTGAGAATTTTGCCTACATAAAATACACATAAAATAAATAAATTTACAAATAAAAGTAGTGGGCTAATTTGCTTGTTGAAGAATGTATCAAAGCTGGGCATTATTCGGGTTACTATGCAATAGTTACTATGCATTGTTCTTTGTCAGAAACTCAGTGACAAGAGAGCAGAAATCTGAAAATTGTACATTTGAGTAAGGGAAGACACACAAAATAATGTTAAATAGTGCAGACAAGGTGGGTGTAGAGAAAACAATGTTAATTATTAAATGTATTAGTACAACTAAAGACAATCCTTTAATTTCATAGAATGTGATAATGAGATGATAGAAAATATGCCTTGAGGGTAAGATCCTGTCCATGGACTTCTTCAGCATTCAAAAGAAATGACAATTAATTTGAAAGAAGACACTGAATTTGAAAATGCAACTGAGGGGGCTCTTTATTCAAGCCAAAGTATCTTATAATTCAACCCCTAACTCCACTAGTGCAGTGGTTACTGTGGGGCAAGATATACATCAAGCTGTCAACAGAAGTTGTATTACCTGTGTGTGACTGTTTCTCCAGGAATGCAAGGTAGAAAGTGACAGAGTCATAGAGGCTTATACCAAGATTCCAGAAAAAATCTGAAGCCAAACAACGTGAAACAGGGTCGGATTCCCTGCATGAAACTTCTCAGTGTGTTTTGTCTGACGCTGTGAAAGTGAAACCTACATTGCGATGGAGACTCCAGGGTGGTACAAATATCATATCCACAGTGCATTTGCCAAGGAAAGCCATAGGAACAGAATGGAGCTGTCACAAGTAATACAACTGACAGATGCATGGTTATAGTACCTAAAGGCAGTTGGAGTCTAGATTATTACATCACTTGCAGTAGATTCCAAATAGCAATCTGGGGTTGTGCTTGAAGAATTTTGGTCTTTCTCTTGCTCAATCTTTCTAGACCATGCTTCCATTTTTTCTTTCTGTAATGAGAATGATATTCTGTTCCACTGAATATTGGAAGCATGTAGTTTGGTTTTGAATTTCAAACAAGCATATTGTGAAATTTTTGCCATGATTCTCAGGTAAGACTTGATTCTCAGGTATTAGGAGCCTTAAGATATTGGAAATTTAGAAATCAAGTAAATGCATTTTGCATTACCAGAGGAATATTGAATGTCAAATGTGTCATGTTACAATATGTAAGTAATCTGTTCAGGTTTTAGAACATAGTTCATTTTTTAAGCATAAGTACATGAATTTGACCCCAAGAAAACACTTCACAAAGGTAGCCATGGTGACACGTTTATAATCCTTGAGCTGGGAAAGCAGAGACAAGTAGGTTCCTATAGCCTCTGGCCAGGCAGCTTAGCTTAATCAGGGATCCCAAAATCCCAGTGAGAGTTCCTGTTTCAAAAAACGAAAGTGGAAAGCTTCTGAGGAACTACAATCAAGGCTGACCTATGACTTCTGATATCAACATGCATTGGCATACATGTACATAGGCACATGCACATGCATGAACTAGAAAACACACAAAGGTGGTTAATATGTTATTTTGATAGGGTTAGATTTGTTCAGTTCAAACATCATTGTCAATTTCACTGAATTTAGAATCACCTCGAAGACACATTTTATATTGGATTTAGGGCATCTCTATATAGGTTAAACTGAGGAAGTAATATCCACTAGAGTCCTGGCTTAGTAGAAAGGGAGAGAGAGAGAGAGAGAGAGAGAGAGAGAGAGAGAGAGAGAGAGAGAGAGAGAGAGAGAGAGAGAGAGAGAGAGACAGAGAGAGACAGAGAGACAGAGAGAGACAGAGACACAGAGACAGAGACACAGAGACAGAGACAGAGACAGAGACAGAGACAGAGACAGAGACAGAGACAGAGACAGAGACAGACAGAGACAGACAGAGACAGAGACAGAGACAGAGACAGAGACAGAGACAGAGACAGAGACAGAGACAGACAGAGACAGAGAGGCAGGTGTGGAGGGTACGGGGAGGAGAAGAGAGGGAGGAAGGAAAACAATAAGGACATAAGATGAGCAGTAGCATCATCCATCTCTAGACTTTTTGGCATCAGATCCAGGTGCTCTACAGTCTGTTCAGCAGCAGGTCTTCTCTCTGATAGGCAAAATAAAACCTCCTTTCCTTAAGTTTTTTAGGCTGCTATGGAGTTTTATCAGAGCAAATAGACAAAAATACTAAAGAAATGGGGCAATATAACCTTTTGTCAAATATAAAGTTTGAAAAAAAGAATAAAGTATTTCCTGCTTCATCATCTAGCCTGTGAAAACAGTCCTCCTCATGCAGAGAACCTAGAATTGTAAGGGGCTAATGAAGCACAGGAAAAAAAAGGTGTTACCTCCTTTGAGATAAGCCTACTGTTTTGGATGTACATTTTCTAGTTAGTAAGTTTATTTGCTTGTAGAAGTAATTAACCAATAACAGATTTGACTAAAGACCCACTACAGATACTGTCTGGGTGACTAAGAACCAGAAACTAGATAACCTAGGAATGTAGCATAAAACCAAATTATACTGATCTTAAAAACAAAAATATAGTGTTAAAATGACCCCTAATTACATTCTGCTATACACATATATCAATTCCTTGTTCAACCATGATTAGAGAAGCTTCCTTCTCCTGCAGAAGATGGGAAAAAGTACAGAGAACCAAAGTCACACATTACACATCGAATAAGAGAAATTGAGCACTCAGCTCTAAATGGGATGTCTCCATCAAGCCTTCTCCTCATATCTCAGGGAACCCACAGAAGAAGAGACAGAAAGATCAGAGGGGATGGGGGACACTAGGAAAAAAATCCCTCTAAATCAACATGATCAAAGCTCATGAACTCACAGAGACTGAAGCAGCATGCACAGTGCCTGAACAAGTCTGCATCAGGTCCTCTGCATATATATTGGCTTCAGATTTAAGGCTTTAATAATATTCATAAGTATGCACACAGGTGGATCTCTTGATTCTTGTTCCTTTGGGTACTTTTCCTTTTGCAGTACTTTTGTTTTATCTTATATTTTATTTTGTTCTATTTTTTAAAAAATGATGAAAAACCTAGCCACTATAGTTCATAGCTGCTAGGAAAGAGAAAATCATTTTTCTCCAATAGAGTGACATTGTTTATATCAACCACTTCAGGGCAGGCCTCGTGTTCAGGAGTAGTTGACCAACATATATTGGAATCCACAGTTTTTCTTTTTTTATATATGCTTTTATTCTGTTATCATTTGATTTTTTTCTATTTTGATGTTTTTTTCTTGGTTTGTGAGGGCTTTGTTATACTGTGGTTTTGTTTATTTTGAGAAAGAACTTAAAGTTGGATGGGTATGGAGGAGGAGATTCTCTGGAAGAACTTGAGAGAGAAGAATAATATGATAAAAATATATTTAAACTTAAAATATTTTGAATAATAAAAATATAATAAAAAGAAAAAGTAATATAAGAACAATAATATTGCTTAGGGAAACTCTTCTTGTTGTTATTCAATGTTGAATGTTTCTGGCTTCATACTGATAGCTATGTAGGCATTTAACTAAGTTATAATTATGGCAGTCATAGAAAATTCACAGACTGAAAATCAGAGATGTGTTTTAAATGGCCTCTTTAGACAACAACCTTAAGTTGTTATCCTTCAACATTTGCACTGCTGCTTTACGGAGATCTGATTATGCTTTTCATGAACTTATATAAGATGAGAGCATAAATATATAAAATTTGAAGTTTAAAGACATTATACCAGCCAATAGTTGTAGAAGAATTTTAATCCAGCAGCATGGCTGCTTCAGCAAGCAATTGAATCCAAAGGCCTTCTAGGTCTGTATGCTCCATCTCAGTACATTATACATCTTTAATTCCTCTGCCCAGAATAAATTATGGTTTCTAACTGAGGGACAGACAAAATAATGGAAAATTAAAGATGTGACAGAATGAGTCAGAGATAGAATATGCCCAACTCTCACAAGAAAACACAGGAAAGAGAAGGCATTTAAAAACAGTGCATTATCATGGTAGCCTGCTTATTCTTTCTTTGAGTGGCATCAGGCCTCCCTACTGAGGGGAGGTGGTCAAATATGGAGCACAACAGTTCATGTCAGAGTCAGTTCCCACTCTCCACATAACTGTCCATTGGGTAGATCAGAGTAAGTGTTCAATATTTACTACATGTATTGTCCTTGGTTAAAGCAATAGTTTCAGCAGATCCCCCTGGGTCCCGGTTGATAGCCTATGACCATATAGTGGGGGAGGAGGTCTCTCTCAGCCTTAGACCTAGGGGAGGGGAATAGGGTGAAAGTAAGAGGGAGGGAGGAATGGGAGGATACAAGTGATGGGATAACAATTGAGTTATAATCTGAATAAATTAATAAAATTAAAATAAAAAAGAACAGTGCATTAGAATTGGGAGAAGAGAGTAGAGTACAGTATAGACACAGCAGAGAAAACAGTATAGTAGAGTACAGTATAGAGTTCAGTAAAGAAGACAGTACAGTAGAGTTTTCAATATAGAAGGCAATAGAAGTTGAGTTGAGTTGAGTTGAGGTCAGTCACTTGTCAAACAGTGAGGAGTCAGCTGAGAGTCAGTGCAGTGGCAGTTCGTGTGGTAGATCAGATCAGTTCAGTTGAATGGAGTTGAGTTAGCTCAGTCAGTTGGCAGTCAGGGCAGTAAGTGCAGTGTGTCAGACTTGAGTTTGTTCATAAACTCACACAGTTCAGTGCAGAGCAGCAGAGGACGTTGGAGCCAGAGAATAAGAAGGATCGAGAAGAGTAGAACAAATTACCAGAATTATTTTGATTCCAAGCAGAGCAATTGGGTCAGAAGCTGAGAGAAGCTAGACTGAATCAGTCAGCTTGTAGAAGATTTTGAACCAGAGTAGCTGAGTTAAACCAGCCAGCCAGAGTTCATAAACAGCTAGAAAGGATGAGCTTATTCATCAGTAGTCCTTCAAGTTGACAATTATCTCAGTTGAATAAAACGTAGATTTACAAATAGTCTATCAAATATATTGCTCATGTATTTTCATTTCTATTTTTAAACTCCTTATATAAAAATGACAGTAAAGTAATAACCTAGCCCCAAAGAAGTGTTTTAAATAGTAATAGCCACTTTATTTATGAGGAGCAAATAAAAGAGAACTTAAAAATATATAACAAGAAAATTTTAATTACATCAGCTAAAGTTACATACAGATTTGTGATACTGCAGTTACATATGAATATAGAGATAAAAGGCCAAAATGTATGTCCCAATAAATTTAATAAATATGTGTACATATGCAGATATGCACAAATATAATGAATTCTAAAATATGTAGTAGATATTTATGACATTGTTCAGTTAAATTGTAAAAATGTGACAAAGCAGATATTTTAATGATTTTCTGAAGGATAATATTCTAAATATGTAAAATTAAACATAAATTAGAAAAAGTATTCTTAAACCATTAGTCTACATTATATAGTTGAAAACTATTCAGGAACCTATACCATTTAATGCTGGAGTGATTATCACATGAGAAATTATGGCATATTACAATTAAAATATAGATTTTATGTTCATTAAAAAGATTTTTGATATAAAAACATTTTTTTAGAACTATAAGAGAAACAATATACTTAATATCTAGATGAAATACCATAGGAGAAAAATACAAAGGAAATGGAGAGAAGTACATGTGAAGTAAATCCACCAAAGAAACAAGAATGATTCTCCTTTGTAAAATGCACAATTACAAGAACCAAAGCAGCTAGGAAATCCACTGGAATATTAGAAAATGTAAGCAGGACAAATCTAAAGTATCAGTCAGATTCCATAAAACTTAAATGCCATCGTGGTTTTATGTTGTACTTTAATTCTCTTATGTTACATTCCCTACTTAGCAAGTAAAATAAGATGTTATGTGCATTTAGTCAGTTATAACTATATTCAATGCAGTTACTGAAGACAAAGCTGGGGGTGGGCCAATAATTTCATTAATAACCAATTTAGTCTTATTTATCAATTTGTTACTTGTAAAACAATACTATTTTCAATTTCAGTCTAAAAACACAATATTTTGAGAATAATTCCATTTAAGTGGTTTGGGTAGAAAGATAGTCATGATTTTCAGAAAAAACATGGACAGTGATTTTGGTATTGAACTATTAGACATCTAAATTTACAACAAGGATACAGGTTCCCTACTAAAGCATATGATAAATTACTCCACATCTGGCACACTAACACATTGAGTTAACTAGTGTTTGAAATGACTATGGCATACTAGCTCTTTACCGTTACCAAAAAAGCATATTTTAGTAGACATAAAGCTTAATTTATAATAGTATAAATACATATATTCATAAGTTTTCTTAATAGAAATGTGGAATAAGAGTATGACACCTGAAGTGGTAACAATGACTATTTATAATTGGTTTATAAATCTGTTATAATAGTTTAAATGACTATAGAAATGATCCCTGAGTGGAGAGTGGGGACTGACTTTCACATGAACTCTGGTGCATCACATTTGACCATGTCCCCTGGAGGGGGAGACCTGGTGGCACTCAGAGGAAGGACAGCAGGTTACCAAGGAGAGACTTGATACCCTATGAGCATATACAGGGGGAGGAAATCCCCCTCAATCACAGTCAGAGGGGAGGGGAGTAGGGGAAAATGGGAGGGAGGGAGGAATGGGAGGATACAAGGGAGGGGATAACCATTGAGATATAATATGAATAAATTAATAAAATAAAATTTAAAAAATAAATAAAATGTTATTTCCTTAAAAAATAATTTAAATGTGAGAAATTGCTGTTTACAACAAACTTTAATACAGATAAGATATTTTTAATGGCTGGTGAAATATAATTTTCAATATTAAAAAAATCAATTCTTTCTTAAATATACTAGACACTTAAACTTTGTCATTTTACAAGGACCTCTAGGACTCTCTCTCTCTCTCTCTCTCTCTCTCTCTCTCTCTCTCTCTCTCTCTCTCTCTCTCTCTCTCTCTCTTTCTGTGTGTGTGTGTGTGTGTGTGTGTGTGTGTGTGTGTCTCTCTCTCTTTTTGATTCTCTGTCTCTTTGTCTCTGTGTCTCTGTGTCTCCGTCTGTCTGTCTGTCTCTCTCTCTCTCATGTGAGTATGTACATGTGTATGTGTGTGCAAATGTTCTGTTAAATTTTAATAATGTTTTGAAATGTTAAAATGGAGGTTATATGTGTACTGTGCTTAAATGGACCATAATAAATACAATAAGTTCTGAATATCTTTCAATGTGCTTAGTTCTTTTTGAGAAAATTAAAGTGAGCAGAGAGTTGTGTCATGGAAAACGGAGTCTTCATATTTCATTGTGATTAACTCCATTGGACAATAAAGATTCACATTTAATATTGCCATGTTTAACAAAGGTCAGTGGCTCTCCATATATAGAGAAACAAGAGCTATGTCTGTGACCGACCATTAGTTTCTCATGGTAATGTTTTTGGACTGCTATGGCATTAATTGCCAGTCTAAACATACTATCAAATTGATCTATAATATGTGGAAACTGATAAATGCTGTAGCAGGCTCCTAACTGTTGGGTACTTCTGTCGTATAGTCATACCAGTGTAATTATATGATGTTAATGTTACAAATTGTCAGCTTGATATCTTATTTCTTTTAGAAGAACGAAACATATACAACACTGGGGACCACAGTAAAAGTTAGCTTGCATTAATTGGAAAGAGAAAAAGAAAAAGTGAGAATGAACATTTTTGAAAGAAAATGTGTTGAGATAGAAAATCTTTATTTCTCTTTCAGTGTGTTTATATGGTGGATTACATGATCATCTCTTTAGATGCAGAAAAAGCATTTGACAAAATCCAACACCCATTTATGTTTAAAGTTCTGGAGAGATCGGGAATACAAGGCACTTACTTAAACATAATAAAGGCTATATACAGCAAACCAATAGCCAACATTAAATTAAATGGAGAGATAATCAAGGAAATCCCTTTAAAATCGGGGACCAGACAAGGCTGCCCACTTTCCCCATATCTCTTCAATATAGTTCTTGAAGTTCTAGCCAGAGCAATAAGACATCAAAAGGAGATCAAGGGGATCCAAATGGGAAAGGAAGAAGTCAAATTATCCCTATTTGCAGATGATATGATATATTCCACCAGAGAACTCCTACAGCTGATAAACACCTTCAGGAAATTGGCAGGATACAAAATAAACTAAAAAAAAGTCAGTAGCTTTCCTATATACAAATGACAAACAGGCAGAGGAAGAAATTAGGAAAATTACTCCCTTCACGATAGCCACAAACAATATAAAATATCTAGGAATAACCCTAACTAAGCAAGTGAAGGACTTATTTGAAAAAAACTTTAAATCTCTGAAGAAGGAGATTGAAAATGACATCAGAAGATGGTGGGATCTACCTTGTTCGTGGATCGGGAGAATCAACATAGTAAAAATGGCCATCTTACCAAAAGCAATTTACAGATTCAATGCAATCCCTATCAGAATACCTACAAAATATTTTGAAGATATTGAAAGAACAATTCTCAACTTCATATGGAGAAACAAAAAGCCCAGAATAGCAAAAACAATCCTATACAATAAAAGATCCTCTAGAGGAATCTCCATACCTGACCTCAAGTTGTACTATAGAGCAACAGTAATGGTACTGGCACAGCAATAGGCTAGTGGATCAATGGAATCGAACCGAAGACCCAGAGATGAATCCACACACATTTGGTCACTTGATTTTTGACAAAGAAGCCAAATCCATTCAATGGAAAAATGACAGCATCTTCAACAAATGGTGCTGGTCTAACTGAATGTCTACATGTAGAAAAATGCAATTAGGCCCCCATTTGTCACCATGCACAAAACTCAAGTCCAAATGGATTAAAGACCTCAACCTAAAACCAGAGACATTATCCCAGTTAGAGGAAAAAATGGGGAAGAGTCTGGAACACATAAGAACAGGAGACAACTTCCTGAACAGAACACCAACAGCCCAGGCATTAAGGTCAACAATTAACAAATGGGACTTCATGAGGCTGAGAAGCTTCTGTAAGGCAGGTGACACTGTCAAGAGAACAAAGCAACAGCCTACAGACTGGGAAAAGATCTTCACCAACCCTACATCTGACAAAGGTCTAATATCCAAAATATATAAAGAACTCAAGAAATTAAACACCACGAAACCAAATAACCCAATAGAGAAATGGGGCTCAGAACTAAACAGAGAATTCTCAACAGAGGGATATCAAATGGCTGAGAAACACTTAAAGAAATGCTCAACCTCCTTAGTCATCAGAGAAATGCAAATCAAAACGACACTGAGATTCCATCTTACACCCATCGGAATGGCTAAGATCAATAACTCAACTGACAACTCATGCTGGCGAGGGTGTGGAGAAAGAGGAACACTCCTTCATTGCTGGTGGGAATGCTAACTAGTACAACCACTTTGGAAATCTATCTGGCACTTTCTCAGAAAAATGGGACTAGGACTTCCTCAAGACCCAGATATTCCACTCCTTGGAATATACCCAGAAGATGCACTACCACACAACAGGGACATATGCTCAACCATGTTCATAGCTGCCTTATTCATAATAGCCAGAACATGGAAACAACCTATGTGTCCCTCAGTAGAAGAATGGATAAAGAAACTGTGGTACATCTACACTATGGAATACTACTCAGCTATTAAAAACAAGGAATTTCCGAAATTTGTGGACAAATGGATTGAACTAGAAATTATCATAATGAGTGAGTTCACACAGAAGCAAAAAGAGCTAAATGGTATATACTCACTTATATTGAGACACTAGTCCAAGGTGTACATCCCCATGAAAACTGTACCTACCAGGAAAGTGTGTCAGAGGGGAGGACACCCTACTGAGACTTTAGGTGTGAGAAGCCTGGGAGAATGAGGAAATAGAAGGATCCAGTGGGTCCTAGAAAACTACAGGCTTGTCTGGGCCCTGAGGTCCTCCGCAAACTATGGCAACAGCCAAGGAAAATATAGGCAGTAAACTTCGAACCGCTACCCAGACTAGCCGATGGACAGGACATTCTCCACCTTTAAGTGGAGGAGGAGATCTGAATTTTACACAAACTCTGGTGCCCCATATTTGACCATGTCTCTTGGATGGAGACGCCTGGTGGCACTCAGAGGAAGGATAATAGGTCACCATGGAGAGACTTGATACCCTATGAACATATACAGGGGGAGGAGGTCCCTCTCAGTCACAGACATAGGGGAGGGGAGTAGGGGGGAAGCGGGAGGAAGGGAGGAATGGGAGGATACAAGGGATGGGCTAACAACTGAGATGTAATATGAATAAATTAATAAAAAAATTTTTAAAAAGAAAGGAAAAAAAGAAAATCTGTATTTACCTTTTGAACATTATTAGGTAGTTAAGAATACATAGTATTTAAAATACTATAAAAGCCCCAGACTGACTTAATATTTGAATGAAAATAGTAAAACTTTCTGGGGTTCCTGGAAACCCTAGTGATAATATTGTTTGAAGATACCTTTAAACATTTGAACCAGGACTACAGAATGATGTATAACACTTCAGGACTGATTGATGTGGATCCTGCTCTTGGATGTGGGTTGGTGTGAGTCTGACAGTTCAAGGGATTCAGGCTTTCACAGCATACTATTTGTATATGTATATTTTTGTGTACCCTGAGATACAGCAAAATGAGATAACAAAAGAAAAACTAGTAATGGTGAGATTACATCAAAATAATTCTTAAGGTCAAATTAAGGTGCATAATCATATTGGTGTTAATATGTTAATGGGGTGAGAAGTTGGTTGAGTACAATAGAATGACAACAGGAAGCAGAAGACCTAAAATATGCCAATAGGAAAATTTCAACTCTCATGTCTAGTTAGTAAAGATAGTGGTATGTAGAAATTATGTTTTTAAAGTTTATTTAAAAAAACTAGTTCAGTGTGTTTGTTTCGGCCAGCATTGAATGGGGCTTGAAGAAGTGAGATTAGTTTCAAATAAAACTTTTCTTAATTTAATATATTAAATGTGCTGTTTTGGATAATCTTTTGAGTAAATTTTTAATGAGATGGTTTTGTGGTTTATTTTTAATGTACATATTTACCGACTCATAGATTGCATTCTAAACCATTAGAGCAATACAAAGCAATGTCTAAAGGGTAATCTGTAAACATTCTAGCATATTCAGGCATCATGCTTGCTTGTCAAAATTTAGAAACAAGTGAGTTGAAGGTTAAACATACCCTTTATGTATAGGACTCAAAATGATGAGTTTGAGTGAAAGCAGTGGTATTATTATATGTATAAATTTATGCAATTTAAGTGTCAAAATCATATACACAGAGACTGGATGTACATTCAAAAAATTCTAATGTGCACTTGCTTTTAAAAAGTAAGGAAAGGCATAATGTTTGTGGAAGAGATGAGGGGACTGACTTTCATATTATTAAGAATATACTCACCTAAAACAACAATTTTACAACTACTGATATGACTTTATAATCATTAAGGTAACTTAAAGGTTATTCTTGGCTCTAGCAAATATTTT
This sequence comes from Acomys minous, assembly GCF_964271855.1. Lineage (NCBI taxonomy): Eukaryota > Metazoa > Chordata > Mammalia > Rodentia > Muridae > Acomys > Acomys minous. The sequence continues at coordinate 86,297,155 of NC_140488.1, read as the reverse complement.
TGAGACTTTGCCAGGCAATATTTCAGAAACATAAAAAGAATTATCCTGGAAAGATCCATTAAAAACATTTCACATTATTATCTCTCTTAGCCAGAAAAACAAACTCTAGTGCAAATGTTTTACTTGGGAGTGGATTGCAAACAGAAGGGAAAAACAAAGAAAGTGAAGTGAGGAAACATCGACAACAAAAAAAGCACTAATGACACTATTACCCATGGTATTGCTGTGAAAATCTGGAGTTCAGTTTTGCTGCTGGGGATCTCTAAGACATCACTTAGTAGATGCTGTGTAACTATTCCCCAGTAGTGCATTGAGGCCACAATATTCATCATATTCCTCCCTATCCTCCCAAATCTCAGAAAGCAATTTTTTTTCACCCTAGATCACTAACCTTGTGCTTTTCTTAACTCTAATACTCCATGGCCAAAATGTGTGAATGAATAAAAATAGTCACACCCAGAAGAGCATGCCTCTCTAGGACAAATGGAAAGCTGCTGAGTATTGACTTAAAAGAATGTGTCTACAGTAGCCAAGCAAGGCAGCTGGAACAAAAGACTGGCAACTCAATTTTTCTGCATAAAAACATTTTGACTTGACTTGCTCTGATTAAGTGCTTAACATGTTACAGTGGTTTGTGGTGGTTCTTTTACTAGAGACAACGGGTAATTGCATAGCCTTTGGAACAAAGGCGATGATGTTTGGAGTTTCTTTTGTACTGCTGACCAGGTAAATCAGTTAATCACACCCTCTCACCATATTTTCCCAGTTTAAATTGAGGAAAAAAGATGAACAGTAGAAGACTATTGTGAGAATGTGACAGAAATTTTCAACTTTCTGCCTTGTCTCCTCTCCTGAACTCCAGGTTTTCATATCTTGCCCATCACCTAGTCCACTTATCTCTTTTAAAGACCTGCATAGTCACAATAAGACAAGGACTGGTTGCTTTTAGTTCTCAATAAATATTTGCTAAAGCTCCTCAGTTGTTTTGCCCGATTATCACCTCATAAATAAGCCAACCTTAAACATCAAATTAATAACAGATGTTTGTTTGCTCTTGATCTTTATCCCACTGACTATATTTTGCTACTAAAACAGTGTTCCCAAACCAATACAACAGATATATTTGAGGAACTTGGCAGAAGCTTAGAATTTCACCTCTCACACTAGACCTGCTGAATCATTCTTCCTTGAACTAAGATTCCTAGGTGATTCACATGTACAATGAAATTGGAGAAGCTGGCCATATTGTTATTGTCTACAGAATTTCTCAATTTTTAGATACATCGAAGGGGGTAATCTGTCATATTTATTGCTGCTGTTTTTCCAAAATGAAGATTTTGATCTTCTCATCCGGTTGATTCACTGCTTTATGTTAATTCTTAGAAAAGAGCTTGACACATGGAATGTATCAGAATGTTTGCTGAACAAATGAATAAAAGAAAGGAGTATATATAATGTCACATGGTACAGACATTGCCTAATGTACACAGAGTGCCTAGTCAGTGGCAATTCATCTTACTCATCTTCCTGGACAAATGTTATTAGTTAACTCTCCAAAACATTTTAACAAGAAGCCAACCACGAAGAGCTCATAAAATTTCTATTTCTTCACTTTACAAAAACTGACAAAGGACCTTCTGATCTGATCCTACTTGCCAACTGCCCAATAATTGCTAGATTTACTTTTTCAAAAGGGACACACACATTAGTATTCATGGAAGGAAGGAGCTTTTAGAAAGCAATGTTTTATTTACATAGTCAAGTTATTGCTATGCATAATTATTTGTTAAACTAATTGCACTTGGTGTGTTGGTTATTTTCTTTCACAGGATATTTGGAGTAGAGTCAATACTCCAAAGAACAATAAATCATAAACAACATATCTTATAATTTTAACATTTCTATACTTTTATGCCACTGAATAAAAATATAATGGCTGTCAAAGACAAATAGCAAAAACCACAGCTATTCAACATTCCTTGAAATGAAGGAGTTTTGGAAAGATGGCTGCAATAATAAAGTAGGAAGTCATAATGTAAAATTAAACTAATATCCATAAAGAGAAATTTTGTTAAAGATAGATATTTTATATGTGAGTGTACATCATATGCACATAATAATTTATTTTATATCTTTTAATAATTTGTAGATAAGTGAATGTTATAATTTGAAATAGATAGCATTATTTCATACATTGTATGAAATTCTCAAATAGTTGGTTAAATAGCATATTATTAAAAAGTTCAAGGCAAGCCTGGACTGCAAGTTCAGGACAGGCAAGGCTACTCAGAGAAACTCTGTCTGAAATAATAATAATAGTAATAATAGTAGTAATAATAATAATAATAATAATAATAATAATAATAATAATAATGTAATTGTGGGAGTTTTATCTTCTATTTCATTCATTAAACAGTTTCAAAACCTAAAAAAAAAATTATCATGCATTATACCATGTTTGTATAAATATTTCCATAGAAGTGCAATCTGAAAGATGACTTAAGGTGAGGGAAGATGTTAGGAGCAAAAGATATCACTTATCAGGTCTTGTCAAGTGAATTATTTGGTTCTTTTAATTAAAACATCATTAGATTATGCTTACAATCCCAGCCCTTGGGAGGCAGAAGTCAGAAAGCCAAGAATTTAAGGCCAGCTTGGGCTATGTAGTGATTTTTCGGTCAGGTCAGTCTGGGATCTTTCAATGCTCTACTCCAATAAAACAAACAACCGAATGCAAAATTCAAATTTAAGGTGTCAAAGTCATTGAGTATTCTGGTTTTATGTTGACTAGGAGTAGAATATGAATTTTTGTAGAACAAGTTTTAAAGTGTCAATCAGGCACTATTAAATAACTACCATGAGAAGAATGAATTTCTCCTAAACATGTAGCATTATTGGTTTAAACTTTACACAAAATGTTTCTTCAGTAAAACTAATATTGTTACTGCAAGGATACTGTTAGAGCTGAATAGAAAGGTCTGCAATAGCTTGACACATTTGCCAGAAATCATTATCAGGCTTTAAAATTTAATGTAAACATCCAAACAATAATTTTGTGTCTAGTGTTTCAAGATTTATGTTTTCAGCCTGAAAAAATGGACTGAGCATAATTCTTATTCAACACATGTAAATGAGAGGTTTTATTGTTAGAAAATATGCTGACACTGTCTATACACAGAAATGACAGTGTCTATTGCAATGGCTTGCCATTTGCAAAAATAAAGTTTAAATAGCAGTTGTGTTACCCAAGAATATCAAGGTTTCTACAAGCAAGAAGTCACTTAAGTTCAATTAATGGCCAGTGTCACAACTTGCTTTTAATTAAACTTTAGTTTTCATTAATTTACAAAGTCACAGATTTCCTTGTATTATTTTCTTACACACTCAGTTTTCCTTGACCTCACTGACAATCTTTCTCTCCCTTATGTCCCTGTTTCCCAGTTTTGCTTATACTTTCTATATACTCTATTACCCTTTCTGCCCTTCTCCCTTCATGCATCTTTTATCCCTTCAAACAGTTCCCTTTCTGGTTTTGTGAACACTACATATACTTACTCCCACACAAATAAACAGATATAAAATTAGAAAGTTAAGAGCACAATATGAAGCTGGGTGTAGTGGCACATATCTTTAATACTAGCACTCAGCATTCAGAATGCAGAAGCAGGCAGATCTCTGTGAGTTTGAGGCCAGCCTGTTCTACAAGGCAAGTATATGACATCCAGGGCTACACAGAGAAACCCTGTCTTAAAAAAACCAGAAACCCAGGCTTCTCACACCTAAAGTTTCAATAGGATGTCCTCCCCTCTTACCCACTATTCTGGTAGGTACAGTTTTTCATGGGGACGTACACCTTGGACTAGTGTCTCGATATAAGTGAGTATATACCATTTAGCTCTTTTTGCTTCTGTGTGAACTCACTCATTATGACAATTTCTAGTTCAATCCATTTGTCCACAAATTTTGGAAATTCCTTGTTTTTAATAGCTGAGTAGTATTCCATAGTGTAAATGTACCACAGTTTCTTTATCCATTCTTCTATAGAGGGACACGTAGGTTGTTTCCAAGTTCTGGCTATTATGAATAAGGCAGCTATGAACATGGTTGAGCATATGTCCCTGTTGTGTAGTAGTACATCCTCTGGGTATATTCCAAGGATTGGAATAGCTGGGTCTTGAGGAAGCCCTATTCCCAGTTTTCTGAGAAAGCACCAGATAGCTTTCCAAAGTGGTTGTACTAGTTTGCATTCCCACCAGCAATGCAGGAGTGTTCCTCTTTCTCCACACCCTCGCCAGCATGAGGTGTCAGTTGAGTTATTGATCTTAGCCATTCTGATGGGTGTAAGATGGAATCTCAGTGTCGTTTTGATTTGCATTTCTCTGATGACTAAGGAGGTCGAGCATTTCTTTAAGTGTTTCTCAGCCATTTGATATTCCTCTGTTGAGAATTCTCTGTTTAGCTCTGCGCCCCATTTCTCTATTGGGTTATTTGGTTTGGTGGTGTTTAATTTCTTAAGTTCTTTATATATTTTGGATATTAGACCTTTGTCAGATGAAGAGTCGGTGAAGATCTTTTCCCAGTCTGTAGGCTGTCACTTTGTTCTCTTGACAGTGTCACCTGCCTTATAGAAGCTTCTCAGCCTCATGAGGTCCCATTTATTAATTGTTGATGTTAAGGCCTGGGCTGTTGGTGTTCTGTTCAGGAAGTTGTCTCCTGTGCCTATGAGTTCCAGACTCTTCCCCACTTTTTCCTCTAATTGGGTTAATGTCTGTGGTTTTAGGTTGAGATCTTTAATCCACTTGGACTTGAGTTTTGTGCATGGTGACAAATATGGGTCTAATTTCATTTTTCTACATGTAGACATCCAGTTAGACCAGCACCATTTGTTGAAGATGCTGTCGTTTTTCCATTGAATGGACCTGGGAGAAAGAGGAAATGGAAGGACCCAGTGGGTCCTGGAAAACTACAGGCGAGTCTGGGCCCTGGGGCCCTCCGCAAACTGTGGCAACAGCCAAGGAAAAAATAGGCAGTAAAAACCTTGAACCCCTACCCGGACCAGCCGATGGACATTCTCCACTGTTGAGTGGAGAAGGAGATCTAACTTTCACACAAACTCTGGTGCCCCATATTTGAACATGTCCCTTGGACGGAGATGCCTGGTGGCACTCAGAGGAAAGATAAGAGGTCACCAAGGAGAGACTTGATACCGTATGAGCATATTCAGGGGGAGGAGGTCCCCCTCAGACACAGACTTAGGGGATGGGAGGGGAGTAGGGGGGAAGTGGGAGGAAGGGAGGAATGGGAGGATACATGGGATGGGCTAACAACTGAGATGTAATATGTATAAATTAATAAAAATGTATTTAAAAAAAAACAAGAAACCAAAAACCATAAATAAATAAATAAATAAATAAATAAATAAATAAATGAAGTAGAGCATATGAGAAAATTTATGCAGTGTTTGTCTTTCTGAGCCTAGGCTATCTTATTAATATAATGTCCATTTCTGTCCATTTTCCTACAACTTTTATATTTGTTTATGGTTAAATAAGATTTCATAATATATATGTACCACATTTTGATTACCCATTTATAATTTTATAGACATCTAAGCTGATTCCTTTTTCTTGCTATTGGGAATAAAGTGATAATATACATGACTGTATCTCTGTTATAGGATATAGAGTTCATAAGGCATATGCCCAGGAGTGGTAATTAGTTGCCTCCCTATATATCAATAATGAGCATGTCAAAAAATAAGCTAGGAAAACAATTTCATTCAGAATTGTCTAAAAGCTATTTTAGAATAAAACCAACCAAAAAAGTGAAAGAACTTTACAATAAAATACTCAATTGAAGAGGACTCTAGAAAATCAAAAGTTCTCTCATGCTGATGATTGGAAGAATCCATGCTGTGAAAACAGCTGTCTTACTGAAAACAAACCACAAATCTAGTGTAACCCCAATCACAATTCCAGCTCCGTGCTTCATAGAAAATACTTTAAAGTTTATTTGTATTCACTATGTTTCTTTAGGTTCTAAAATCTAATTTTGATCTTTAAACAATTAGATTGTTTTATATGATATAGACACATGGATAAACACAGGCTAACTTGAGTATCTTATTCAATTTCTTATTTTTAAAAGTAAAAATGTTTTAAAATGAAAACTAACAATTTTATTTCAGTAAACTATATTGTTTAAAAGGATATCAACCACAAACAAAGTCAGAAATGTTTGAAGAAAATTTTGAGGTGCTGTATGCTGTGATATTTGATTTCCTGTGTTTGGGAAAAGCTGGGACAACAAATTCATGGTTTATCAGTTGTTTCTATGAAATTCTGTAGTCTTTTGACATAAACAAGGTCTATCATATATTATACATATAAACAAAGTTCTTACACTGTAGTGGTATTATAACCTTCCTCTTTTAATCAGCTGTACTCTGTAAAAATTGTGATAGTAATGTAATATTTGCATATCTTCCTCTTCTAAATAAATAGAATATATATATATATATATTGCTTACACAGTTACATCTAGATAATAAATGCAAATATTGAGCCAAATTATGAAAGATTCACAAGCCTTAAAGATGTTTCCAGAAATAATATAAGATAGTTATTTACCTAAATAAATTTAGTCAAGTTTATGCACACTTTTAATGTTTTTAGTTCTCTTGGAATAAAACTTAGTCCAAAATATTTTATATTACTTGAGGATAAGAATAGTCACTTGAACTGCTTTATAAAGTACTCAGTTCTTTATTAAAAAGTCAATGAATAAATATGGCTTTAAAAAAAACAGCAAATCCAATGCTAAGGAATGTCAGTCATATGCAGTAACAGTTATTATTTTAAGATTCAAATTTAAGATTTAATGCAGGCATCTACCCATTTCCTCCAGAATGCATTTAAATTATTTCAGCTAACTGCTTGTATAATTACATTAACATGATTCTACAATTTTAAAAGAATAGAAATCTTATTTGCATAAGAAAGTCATGTCCCACTCTCTACTCAACTGTGGAGAATGTTCTGACCATTGGCTAGATCTGGGTAGGGGTTTAAAGTTTACTGCCTGTATTGTCCTTGGCTGGTGCCTTAGTTTGAGCGGGACCCCTGGGTTCAAATCTGCCTATCATAACGTTCTACTTGTAGGTTTCTAGGACCCTCTGGATCCTTCTACTTTGCTATTCTCCCATATTTCTCTCATCTAGAGTCCCAATAGGATGTCCTCCCCTCTGACACAGTTTCCTGGTAAGTGAAGGCTTTCGTGGGACAAGCCCCTTGGGCTAGAATGCAGATATAAGTGAGTATATACCATTTGAGTCTTTCTGCTTCTGGGTTAACTCACTCATTATGATCATTTCTAGGTCAATCCATTTATCCACAAATTTCGGGAAATCCTTGTTTTTAATAGCTGAGTAGTATTCCATAGTGTATGTGTGCCACAGTTTCTTTATCCATTCTTCTACTGATGGACATGACTTTCTCATGTACTCTGGTGCCTCGCATTTGACCATGTACCCTGGAGGGGGAGACCTGGTGGCACTCAGAGGAAGGACAGCAGGTTACACAGAAGACACTTAATACCCTATGAGCATATACAGGGGGAGGTAATCCCCCTCAGGAACAGTCATAGGGGAAGGGAATAAGAGGAAAATGGGAGGGAGGGAAGAATGGGAGTATACAAGGGATGGGATAACCATTGAGATGTAACAAGAATAAATTAATAAAAAATAAGCTAAAAAAAGAAATCTTATTTGCTTGAAATCATGTAAAACAAATATATGCTCCTGGTACATTATATTATGATATATATATATATTTTTAAAAGGCAATTTAGTCACATCAGGCTTTCTTTCATCAGTAGATCAAAATCAACTTGAATGTCTACCAGTTAAAAACTGATTGATTGATTAAATAAATTGTGTTGTAATGTATAATTTTATTCATTTAAATTGATGTTAGGATAGTTAACAAAAAGTACTCATAATACATTGGTAATACAAAAGCAATTTTATCAAATGAAGATGATATTACAGTAAAATAACATTGAATTCAGATACTGATAAAGACATTTATTTACATTTTTAAAATTTTCTTGTTGATAACCCTAGGGAATAAAATGACACTTTCCTCTTTCTATATATTTCTATAATTTAAATTTTTCTTCAAATGATGTTTTCTGATAAATCTTGACAGGCTATAATCCATTAATGAGCATTAACTATATCACTAGTGATGCAATGACATTGGGGGCCAGTAAGTTTTGGTTTTTGAGACAGAGTGTCTCTGTGTAGCCTTGGCTGTCCTGGACTTGCTCTGTAGACCAGGCTGGCCTTGAACTCACAGAGATCCTTCTGTTTCTGCTTTCTTGTGTCCTGAGATTACAGGCATGCACCACCATGCCCAGCAGAGTACCATTATTTATGTTATGCTCTCAATATGTTAGATTAAGTGTTTTGAATCATTAAATCAGAAAAACAACATGACATTTAAAGATGTATCTTTTTTGAGATTATAATACAATTACATCATTTCTCCCTTCCCTTTTTCTCTTCAAACCCTCTCATATACTGTCCCTTGCTCTCTTTCAAATTCATGGCATCTTTTGTCATTAATTGTTGTTATGTATGCATGTATAGAACATCTGTGTATGTGTGCTCCTAAATGCATAAAATTCTGTGTAATATTACTTGCACGTATATGTTTTCAAGGTTGACTGTTTGGTATTGGATAAGCAATTGATGTTCTCAAGGCTTCTTGGTGTTGGAAAAAAACTGGTGTGTTCTTCACTGGAGAAGAGTATCTGGGGCTTTAAGCCTACACCAAAAAACTACAGGAAACTAAGAAATGCTGAGAACAGTAAAATGTTTCTAATAGATGAAAGTCATACAGATTATGAACCTGTATATATTTAGTTGTACTACACTTTAAAATATAGCATTTTGATATCTTGATAATTATGCTAATCTATAATGTATAAAATTATTCATGTATCAAAATATGCATGGTTAATCATAAATAATGGGACGAGAGTCAATAACTAATGTCATTTATTTTTATTTAAAGACTAAGGTGTATAAAAATTTTCCCAGCACTGTTAGCACATACTTATATAATTATGAATTCACCGTATTAATGATGTACACAATCTTTGTCACTAAAATAAAATAACAACAACCATAACAACAAGACAGTGCAATGAGAACATTTTATGGATATTTGAAATGGAAAATTGAGAGTATTAAGCAGCATTGATCATTTATTATTTCTTGAGCATAACAGCTAACAATTAATTATATTATATTTAATTATTTTCATGTGATACTTTAGCATAAAGAATAATACAATTGTTAAATTATTTATTCAATTTCCTTTTTAGTATATAGTATAGTTAATTATTGGATAATTTGATTGTATTTTAATCATAGTCACCTTCCACTCCTTCTAACTCCCAGATTCACCTCTGAAACTATCCTCAAACTTCACATCCCCTTTTCTTTTTTAATAACCTCCCAAGTTCTAATCTTTGCTTCCCACATACTCAAGAGAGTTGGGCCATCTACTGGAGGAAGGGCAGTCAGCTGATTAGGAACCACACCCTTGAGTAAAACTGACTCTTCTTCCTGCAGAAATCAACTATCAGTAACTTCTCCACTGTATTAAGGGGCTTGTGAGCCTTTTCCCCATCTATACTAAAATGTTGACTAGCTTCATTTTGTTTAGCTTACATGAAGGCAAACACAGACATTAAGTTAATGAATGCAGTGGTCCTATCATATCCAGAAAACACCATTTCACTGTGGTCCCCCAGATTTCTGTCACTAACTGACGTTCTGCTTTTTTAATTTGATAGTCCCTGAGATTGGAAAGAGCTGAATGCAGTATGATATTGATATCTAATTGTATTTAGCATTCCAGTGACACATATTTTCTACACTTTGTTCAGTTATAAGTTTTTCTATTAAAAATTCTACCACTCAACCTTTCTGATGAGATATAATAGCTGAACTAATCTATATGTATAAAGATAAGAATTTAAAGGGCAGTTTTATACTATATCCATTTAGTTGAATAATAGTAGTTGATTTACCCCTGGGACCTATGAGTTCTCCAACCACACATCATAAATTACAGTGAAGTGGGTCTAATATCAAATAAAAAAATGGTTGGTCATTCTCTCAACATTTGCGTTATTATTGTAACCAAAGGCCTATATTTCCATGCTAGTAATTATTGTAGCTCACAGGGTTGAGAACTTGGTAAAGCTGTTTATAGCTTTTTATTCCAGCAGCCTACATACATAACAACTCACAGAGCTATGAAAGCAAAATAGCAAAGGGGATCTTTGTGATGAGTAACAACTCAATTTCTCCATGGTTTTGACCAAACCCGTGTTGTATCTTCAGTAATGGAGTCTTATCATCACTTATACCTACCACTCTCAATATATTATATATCACTATATAGGAAGATAATAGTCTAAGTTTTCATACAGATTTTAACCATCCTTAATCCTAGTTATCTTTTAAAAACATATTTATAGGCTGTGTATCTTTTTTATTATAACTTATTCAGATTACATCCCAGTTGTTATCCTCTCATTTGTATCTTCATGTTCCCACCCTCCTAAGCTCTACCCTATATTTCCAGCTCTTTTCCTGTATACACATTCTTCCCATTTAGTTGCTTTACTTCTCCTTCAAATTATCTGTATTCCACTAGCTTCCTTGATTTTTCTTTAAAAGTTCTTCTATTTTATTGAAAATAGAATAAAAATATTTATTCTTCTCTCATATATTACATCCTAACATCAGTTTTCCCTCCTTCCCTTCTCCCCATCTCTCTCCCACCTTCTGTCTACACAGATCCAACCCCACTTCTGCCTCTCTTCAGAATCCCCTCAGAGGCAGGCCTTCCAGGGACATCAACCAAACAGCATAAAAAACTGCAGTAAGACCTGGGACATACCATCACACAAAGGCTGGATAATAGTCATTTTAGCATCTTTGTTCCTGCTCCCCACTAATGGTCTTTTCTTATTTCTTGAATTCTATAGACACTCCAAGTTAAAACTACTCATCTACAGGTCAATACATAAATATACATATTAGAGAGAGCATGTGACATTTTGTCTTTCTGGGTCTGTCTTACTTCACTCATTGTATGTTTGAGTGTTCATCTTTTCTCTGTAACTTCAATCTATCTCTTGCACATCTCAACTAAAAAAATAGACTACTACCAATTAATGCATACTGTTGAGCATCCAGCAAAATTCAGATGATCCAATACCAGTTGTGACCAAGCAGAAACTATTGTTTTTTAATTGAAAAAATATTTTAATGCGTTGTTTTTATTATGATTACCAAGTTTCTTATAGTCAAGGTTTGCAAATGTACCCTAAACTGTAAATAACATAGCTGCCTGCATTTATACTATTAAAAGTCAATAAACCAAAATTCTATTTAATATTTAATATCTATAAAATTTGATAAAATTCTTCCTGATGCTTTAACCTAACCAAAAGACTCTGTCACTCATTTTAATTGAAATTCCCTATTCTTATCTACCGTTTGTGAAACTTTTTTTGATAAATAGTTAATGAGATTTACACTAGTATGCAAATGGAAACCAAGACTTACTGGGCTTCTGGGAGCTTTGTAGCATTATGGGCAAAACAGAATGCACTTAACCAATTTTTCTAACTTCCCAGTTATTGGAACTGCAAGCAGTGTTTCAGTTAAATTGCAAGCTGGATTATGTAAGAGTTGAAAAATTAGTCATACTTTTATATGACAGATTCTTAAAGATTCATAATATACAAGAGTGAGAGATGCAGAAGACAGTTCTGACTTTCTGACTATCTGAGTAATATTATTTGGTCTTCATTTTCATGGTTTAAAATATGGTAAAATATGTACTATAATTATATAATACTATGATCATAAATTACATCATTTATTTCTTCTTTTTATACACTTAGAGGAGAATTCAACAGGCCTATTAGTTTATTTTTCAGGCAATTTGTCACTTAAATATAGACCTTCCTGTATGTTTATTGTATATTTGTTTTGTTCATGTATGTACATGTGTCCCATGTGTTATTTTTGCTTTTTTGCTTTTGGTGTTTTTGGAACTCATGGGTACAAACACACATCAAGTTTAGCTCATGGTATGGCCATACTCACCAAGTATTAATATACTTAATATGCCATTTAGTTGAAAGTTTCTTACTAAGAATTGCTACTTCCTAAATTTAATAAGAACATTGAGTAAGAACAGTTGTTGACAATAATTAATATTCTCACATAACAGTTATGTAACTATTAATTATTTTTAAGAAATTCTTTTCCATGTTATTTTGTTAGGGATATTTCATTATATTGCTTTTCAGCATTGACAGTTTGCTAACATTGAAATCGCTATTAATTTAATTATAGCTGGATTCATTTTCAGTATCATTTAAACAGCCTTTTTCTTCAACTTACATTATTTTCCATATTAAGAATATATAACTGTCTCTTAAACTATATTTTTAAAAATAAAATCTATGTAGCAGTTCTTTCTGACTCTGGGGAATATGTAATATTTTAAGAAAATATGTACAGTTGATTTTTGTGTATTTTACAAGATTTTAATTTATGTGGTGCAGATTGCTAAGTGCTTCAGGTTAAAGTCAGTGATCCCCTCTAATTAAAACAAAACACTGTTTGAATAATCAAGGATAAAAAATGGTAAAGTGTCATGTTACAATTTTCATATATAGTTTTACATGAAGAGAGAGGGAGGCAGAGAGAGAGAAGGAGAAACACACACACACACACACACACACACACACACAGAGAGAGAGAGAGAGAGAGAGAGAGAGAGAGAGAGAGAGAGAGAGAGAGAGAGAGAATTTAGTGAAAAGTGACTGGAAAAATTGGGTAGATACTTGGCAGGCATCAAGGATATCCCTGACAATGATACTAACCTTGCTAACATGTTCAATCAAGGTTTTGCCATTTATATCAATAAAAATTCAGTTTCTCTATTGCCTCCCCTTTGACAGTCATGATTTTTCTGTCAGTCTGCAGCACTACTAATTCAAGAAATGAGACCCCCTGATTTTTACTCTTGGATATGTTCAACTCATCCCGCCCTAGTCAGGGTGATTGCAGACCCTATCTTTACACAAGACCATGTGTGAAGGGTCCTAGGGTGGAATTCCCGTGAAGTCTATTTTGTCTGTTCTAATAAATCAATTCATTACACCTCCCAATTACATATTATTTCTTCTCTTTGTTACTTTTTTTCTATCTTTTCCCATTTTATTTGTTTTCAGTTCTAATTATATAAAAGAAAGTGTTCTCTCTGGTACATTCTTTAGAGTGTTACCTCAATAATTGAACATTTCATTAAAACTGTTATTTTATACTTTTTAAGTAATTAACATCAAAAGTAGTGTCTCATAAATTTTGGAATTCTCTTTCTAATTAGTTGTCCATAAAAATGTATCTTACCAGTTTAAACCTACATAAAAATAAATGATATATTTAACTTGAAGAATATTACTAAATAACAAATATTCTTCTAAGGAACCTCCTAATATTAAAGAAAAGAATATAAATCTTATTGATTTTACATAAAAGGTATTATAAGAAAAAAGTTGAGAAGCAGGAGTTTATTCATATCCTCAATAGAAAACAAACCACAAGGATTTTTTATTAATGGAAATACTAGTTAAAATTGAGAAAGAAAAATATTTCTTTTATAAATTTATTTTATACAATATCACCTTAAACAATGATTATTTAAAAAATTTGAAAATATGATTCTAAAAATATTTAGAACTGATAATTAAAGCTTATATAAACATATGCACATACAAACTGGAACATACTCATACTAATATTATCTAACTGAATCTGAGACTATTTAAAGATCATTTGTGTTTTGGTCATTCTGCTGATATATTATTGAAAAGTAGACATTTGTATGGAAGAACTATGTTTGTTAGTTATAGCCAAATCACTTTAAAAATTCAAATGTTTGTCATCTAGTCTGAGATTCTGTGTGTTGTAAAACGGCTTTCTTCTCACATTTTTTCCCTTTTCCTCGGGATGCTTAGTATGGTATATATTTATTTCAGCCTTGTGAATTTGTCAAGGATGATGTTTATGTTTTATTCATTTTGGAACTTCTCCTAGAACTGCGAGTCACTTTTTCTGCTGTTACATACACATCAGATGGAATTCATTGCAGCACATACAATTTTAGGCTGTAGGTCAAATAAAAATATAAAATACAAATACAAATGTATATATGTAGCCATCTATTATTCACATTTAACAGCTGAGGCCTTAATAAAATATATTCTGAAACCTCAGTACTACTTAGCACTACTATACCCAAACATTTGTTGAATACAACTCCCCCTGCCCCGCTCTGTCTCTTGGCCTCTTTAGAATAATGAAGATTTTTTAAAATGTACCTTATTTTTAACCCTTTGTTTGTTGATGTATAAACATTTCCTGCTTATTCCCTTAAAAGAAACTATCTGTATAATAATTGTAATGCAATAATTCAAAAGTATAAGACATCCTCAAAAGCTTCCATTCCAAATAGTACTAACAATACATTTAATAGGTGGATTAGCCTTTTTTAAAATTCTTTTTTTTATTAATTTATTCTTGTTACATCTCAATGGTTATCCCATCCCTTGTATCCTCCCATTCTTTCCTCCTTCCCATTTTCCCCTTATTCCCCTCCCCTATGACTGTTCCTGAGGGGGATTACCTCCCCCTGTATATGCTCATAGGGTATCAAGTCTCTTCTTGGTAACCTGCTATCCTTCCTCTGAGTGCCACCAGGTCTCCCCATCCAGGGGATGTGGTCAAAGGTGAGGCACCAGAGTATGTGAGAAAGTCATATCCCACTCTCCACTCTACTGTGGAGAGTGTTCTGTCCATTGGCTAGATCTGGGTAGGGGTTTAAGGTTTACCGCCTGTATTGTCCTTGTAAATTTTCTTTTCTCAGAAAATAAAGCAAATATTTTAAGTGTAGTATTTTAATAATTTATCTTGAGAATATGGTACATGGGTATAATATCATTTCCACATCTCTATTCCTCCATTCCTTATCAGTTTCATGATGTTTTTATTATATATATTCACACACATAACCTGCTGAGTCCTGTTAGTGTACTCATCTGTGTATGTGTAGGTAACCTATGAGAGGGCTCATCTCTGAAGAAGACTGATTCTCCTTTCCTCAGGATCTATTAAATGTGCATAATTCTTCATTTATGGATGGGGTCTTGTGACATTTCCCACACACATGTTGGCATGCCAACTGATACTCTGACTATGCAGGTCTTTCTCAGGCAACCATATTCTTGAGCTTTAATATGTATAGCAGTCCTGTCAGGTATAAGACACACTATCTCATAGCATATGTCCCCATCCTCTAGCTCTTACAATCTTTCTACCCTCTCTTCTATGATGGTCCCTCAAACTTAGGTAAAAGTTCTGTGTTATGCATTTATCATATGGGGTTCAACAGCACATGGTCAGTTGTCATATAAATTTTGATTAGTTATAGATAGATAGCTATAGTAGTCTTCATCTGCTACAAAAAGAAGTTTCTTGGGTACATGTTAAAGCTACACTTAAAAGAGCATAAGTATAAGTATTTAGCATGTAATTAGAAACTATACTGGCTTAGGAAAGTGGCAGTCATAAATTCTGCACTAGGGCCCATGATCTCAACAGTAACAGTTAGTCAAATAAGTTTATAGTACCAGCTATGAATTCCCCCTATAAAGCAGGCCTTAAGTCCAATTAGATGCTTATTGGCTATACCCAAGATACAAATGGCATATTGTACTCTTGAGGGTATTTTCTAAGGCTTGTCATTTTGTGTGTGAGTGTATGTGTGTGTGGGAATGTGGTAGGCTTTATAGCTTGGTACAGCTATTGATTGCTGTTCTCTTTTTCATTTTTACATGTAGAACAGGCTAGTGCTGAGATACTACCATTTCAACATTGGTTGAAATTATACACTTTTAAATACTATAGAAAAGTATACTGAAGATATAAGTTGACATTCGTATTCATTTGGTTTCAAATTCATTTTCCAATCCATGAATCACAAAAGAAGAGTTTACCCCAAACCTCATACTCGGAGATAACATTGTTGCTAAGAAATTCTGTAAGTTTGAGGGCCTCTAAGAATCATTTTTCTACACCACCGCAAAAAGTTGTAGTGAAAAATATTTTCTATATTCTGTATAAGCTCCATCTCTTTATTATGTTTTTAAAACCTATTTTAGGTTTCAAAATGTAGTCAAAATCGATTTATTGTACAGGATGGAAATCGGTAGTATGATACTATTACATTGTATAAAATATGAAATTCTCAATAATTAATGAAGATAATTACTTTTTCAAAGTATGAAAAAATAACTCAAATGCACTTAATAACATTCAAGATTGCTCATATGAGACTAGTATAAATATAAGCCTGGGGTAGCTAACATTAGGCTTTAGAATCATTAATACTGTTTCCAATTTATAGATTTGTATCTCATATGAACTGCTAGGAAAGAATCAACAATGATCTAAGCCAGGGTGAGGAGTATTGTTCTCAACTATTTAAGAGGTTACATTAGATTTAGTAACTATGGTAAAAAAAATGTTTAGTATATTACAAGGTATTTAGTTTATACCAAACAGATTATGGCCTTAAATTACAGCTGAATAGGATTGCAATGTTGGTACATAAATTGGGCAATCAAGACTGTGGTTTTTGTTTGTCTGTTTGTTTGTTTGTTGGTTGGTTGGTTTCTTGAGACAGGGTTTCTTTGTGTAGCCTTGGCTGCTCCTGGTCTCACTTTGTAGACCAGGCTGGCCTAGAACACACAACGATCTGCCTGCATCTGCCTCAGGAATACTGGGATTACAGGCATGTGCCATCATGCCTGGCTTCAACATTGTAATTTTACTCTTCTTATTTTCCACCTTCAAGAAACTGCCATTTAGAAAATGAAGATGCAGTAACTAATAATGAAAAATGTTTTGAACCAAAGTTTATCAAGTCCAAAAGCAACACTTTAAAGCAATATGCTAACTAAGGAAAATGGTATTGGACCACACACACACACTAATAAAGTACATGCTACATATATACAAGTACACACACACACACACACACACACACACACACACACACACACCCTCTCTACCACCACCACCATCATCACTGTCATTATACCACTTTTTACATAAATAATTGCAACATATAGTTACAACCTTTGTAATACATTTATGAATATTGTGGGGATTGACCAGTGTTTTTCATTAGTTCAATTAGGTTACTTTTCTTCTGAAAACCATGAAAGATGGTCTCTTCATTATAAACTAAAGTGATCTTGGAAATAATTTGACACTCAATCGTAATTAAATAAAACTGAAATAAAATGTCAAAAATAAACTGTAAATGACAGTGAGATCCCTCATAATAGTTACTATCATTTTTAACTGAGGAAAAGAGAATCTAATTTCTATTATTACCAGGATGAGTTAGCAAATGAGCTAGTAATGTGAATTTTAAAAGTGCATTCCAGGCCAATGAGATGGTTTTGTTTGGAAAAATACCTTCCATAAAGACTGATGACCAGAATCTGCTTCATGAGACCTACTTGGTGAAAGGAAAGATTACCCTAAAGTTGTCTTCTGATTTCACATGCACATTTTCCCATACATGTGCCCACATGCATGCATCATTTTCACACAGACAAAAGCTAAATATATGCAATAAAAATTTAAGACTACTTTGTTGGATTTCTGCATGTTTTTTATGTTAATAAGAATGAATAACACATTTGTAAAAATGTTGCTCTAAAACATTTTTATGGTAGACAATAGACCTGTGGAAACAATAATCACTATAGCTCTTCAAATGAATGATATATGTGTGTATGTATATATATATATATATATATATATATATATATATATATATATATATATATATAAATAAAATACTGTCATTCATCTTTGAACTATGATTCTTAATTGATTCCCTAAGAAGAATAGAATAAAGATGAGCAAAGAGTTGAAAACATAACAAATCTCTTGTTATAGTTTAACATTGTATGATGACTTCATTTATCATCTTAAATAATACACTAATAGTTTATAATATATATATATATCTTGGTTTATAATTTCACAATTAAGTTTTTTTCTTGAAATATTGGAATATCCCTCAATTAGACCAAAAATGTATCTGAATAGTATTTTCACTTTCCTTGTTTTTAAAGTCAGCCCTAGACAGTAAGGTAACTTTCTCCCTTGCACAATATTATGTTCTTTATACAGTAGTTAGTACCTGATCAGCCTGGGAGAGTTGTCCACAGCTAGCAAGGAAATTCTATCTTTCATAGGTTTTATATTAGTATGTCATCCTTATATACTACTTTTCTCTAATACAAACAACTTCTAATCATGATACAGTGCTATCATATCCTGTACAGTCACATTTCCCACTTCAGCTCATACTGTTGGCCTAATAGCATAAGCCCATAATTCCATCTATTATATAAAGTTTATTATCTATACCTCCTGTCTACCTTTAAGCCAAATTATATGAAATTTTGTTTGTGTTCTCTCTTTACTGAACTAAGACAGAAGTTCAAATCTGAAATAAGCTTGAAGAAATCAGACATTTGATTCATAATTGCTTTTGAACTCTATTCAAATTATAGTATCTACTTACATAACAATTGTGTTTGATAATAATAACAAAAGGGAGATCATTTTCCCATGTAATATAGTCTTTGAACAATTTTGGAATCAAGAACATTTCTTCATTGATTTAAGCCTTCCGACTAACAAGTCATCATTCTTTCTTCACTCTTTTGCTCCTGCTATCTGACTATAAACTCCTTGTCATTATATATAATATATATATATATTATATTATATTATATTATATATGTCTTATATGATAATTTCATAAAAACATTCAATATATTTTTGATTCTTTGTTTTATATTTAATGTATACTTTTATTTTTATAAGTCCGTTGATGTTTTGCCTGTATGTATGGCTGTGTAAGCGCATTAGGTCCGCTGGAACTGGAGTTACAGACAGATGTAAGCTGCCATGTTTGTGCTGAGAACTGAACCCAGGTCCTCTAGAATAACAGCCATTGCTCTTAACCACTCAGCCATCTCTTTAGCCCCTATTTTGTTTTCTTACTGATTCATCTCTCTATGAACTATAGTTTACACAAGTGCCTCAGAGAAAAGCATAGATATACTCTGATATTTACAATCCACAATGGATTATGTATCCGAAAAATTATTCTGTTTTGTAGAAAGACAACTAATGTTCCTATTATCAAAATTTTGTCTTTGCTTAAACTTATTTAGCTTTAAATTCATCTTTATCCTAACCCACCCCTCTGTACCCTGCTTTTATGAAATTGGTGTTGTGATAATTGAGGGTAGAATATGTTTTATCCTTTTTGTGGGACTCTACTGGATAAGGTTGAAGTCTGTCTGAATTCTCCAGGTATACGTTTATGCTTGGTCTATGTTGGTAGACTCCTTTTTCTCAGTGATGTTATTATTCCACCTGATCTCGTAATCTCAGATTTTGTAAGGAGCATCACATATCCCTCAGTGAAGATTACAGGGCCATCCCTTTCCTGATAAGAAACTTGTTTGAGCACAGGGAATTCCTGGGAGTCCATCACTGTATGTGGAGGAGATCCTAGCCTCCAGGTAATGACCTCCAATCAAACTTAGATATTATTTCCTCATTAGTTGGATAATTAAGTACTGTTTTCTCCTTCTTCTGATAAGGCCTCATGTTACTGCATATAAATGAGGCAGTGCATCACTGTATGTAGATAAAATATCCTGACACCCTTAGCCCTAAGGAATCAGACACATTCACCATCAAAACCCCTTCCCACTGTCCATGGAATATAAATAAAGGCTGGCTGGTGTGCTGGGGGCTCTCTTGCTCACCATTCCTCTACTATGACCACATGAAACATCATTTATTCCAGGGAAAATCACCTCTGGATGCCCAGCAGTCAGGCAGCAGTGGCAGAACAGCCTCTGTAGCTGCTGGTGCCTGCTCCACTGCTGCTAGCTCAGTCATGACCTTTGGTGAAGCACCACTGGGCCTGCACCTCACAGGACCTGCCTGCCCAGTTGGTTTCAGACATCTGTCTACTTCCTCTGTAGTGCTTAGCACAGCAGCTCAAACAAGGAGCTGTAACTCTTGGTATCATCACAGGCCTGGGCAGCTTCTGAGCCTTCACTGCTTTCTGAGAACTGAAGACTCACCGTAAAAGAGATAAACTGTAATACCAGTGGAAACTCATTTCCACCTTGCCCAGAGCGACCAGGAATCTGGTTTAGTGCCTAGACTACTAGCCTCGTCTTTAGCTCTCTATACTGCCCCTGAGAGAGAAGCAGGCCCTGGGGACCTTTAATCCTGAGGTCTGTCCTCCTCAGGAGGCAAACAGTGCCTGGACCAGCTCACAGGATGTGGAGCCTGGAACCATTCATAGGCAGTGAGACACAGGCTGCCCCACAGGATGCTGAACAACACCTTTTGAAATGTATGCTACCATATGAGTTTTCCAATTCCTTTCATTGAAGATTTTAATTATACTGAATTTCTATATTTAGTAGCCCAGCAAGATTTATATGGCTGCAAAATTACATTATTTCTTATATGATACTGACAAAAATTAAGTAAATTTTGAGTAAGGGTGAATATTTCTCATTACTAATCAGTCTTTCTCTCTCTTTATTAACTTGATTTCTTATAGACTTCTAGTTCATTTCCATCACATAAATAAAATTTGTGGGATGAAATTCATTATGAACATATATTAATACAAAATGCAACGATGTAAAATAGGTAACTTGATATGTAAGTATAGTAAGCTTAGTATACTGTATTTTTCAGACTCTAAGACATACCTGACCATAAGATGTATCCAGTTTTTAGAGCAGTAAAAGAAGAAAAATAATAAAAACAGCAATCAGACCATGAGGTACTCCCTAAATCCAACCTCCTTCACACTTTTCGGGGGAAGAGCATCTTATGGTCTAAAAAGTATGGTAACTATACACCTGGTGAGATGTTGGTAACCATACATGCATATTGAAAATATAATCTTTATTAGTTATGTTTATTCTTTCCATTTATCTTACCACTTATTTATTTAGAAATTTTTATAGAAATGTCTATAAAAGTTGTAAGCAGCAGTATATCTATGCCACCCAGGTAAACATTTGATTATTGTCTAATATGGAAGAAGTCAAGGAAGAAATAACTCAGGAAGAAAAAATATGTAGAAGTAGTAAAAACAACTTTGTGAAACTTCAACATAAAGGAGAAAAGGAGGGAGGGGAGAGGGAGAGGGAGACAGAGAGAAGGAGAGAGAGAGAGAGAGAGAGAGAGAGAGAGAGAGAGAGAGAGAGAGAGAGAGAGAGAGAGAGAGAGAATAGGAATGAAGAACTCATGGAATAGTGTAATTTCAAGCAGGTTGAGCACAAAAGCTGGAATCTAAGCCATGAGATCTTGACAACTTCTCCAAGGGTTTTGAATCATATGAAAGAACAACTCAAGTATGTAATTAGATGAAAGCATGGAGATAGGGAATAATTATTATTGGGTTATTGGTCTGCCAAACCTTATCTCCAACACACTAAGCCTAGTTTTGAAGTTAGTAAAGAAGATTTAGATATATATAAGGAAGTAGCAACTTTGCCAGAAATTGGAGCTCTAGTTTTAAAAAGTACTTGAAAGTAAAAACACACAGCAACTGATATAGATAAAACAACACCAACAAATTCCTTCTGACATCTGTGTGCTCATTTTTTGCGTCATGAACTATGTCACTACTAGAACTTGAGCATGTATCTTTTGTTTTATCTAAATGTTTTTTCTAATCTTAATTCATATTCACTTTTCATAAGTGCTAGAATACTTTAGTCATGTTTTCAAACTGAATTTGGAAATGTTAAAATCAGAGTACAAGGAATGAATATGCAAACAGGATACAAGGAGAAGTAATGGGGCATTTGAAACTGGTGTAATTATCAGATAGGTGGATTTAACATCTGGGAACAGGGATTGAAAGAACACAATGACTGTCACATGGAATAAGAAGAGTACTTGTTTTTTTGTAGTGTACCGTAGCCCTGGAAATCCTGAACTTTTTACTCCTTTTAGAAACCTGAAATGTACGGCATATATGGCTCTTTGCACTCATCTGAAGTTTCAGGTTAAAAAGCGTTTCATTAGTGAACTGAGACACATGAACTTGAGCACTCAGACATAAGCAAACTTAAATGTAAATTGAAGCTTAATGAACTTAGTCCAAATAAAGACAGTATAAAACACTCATTTAAATGAAAGTTAAACATCAAATGATTGTTTCCTAAGAACAAAGGGAATACAGTTAAATCCAGTTTTCTACATTTGGTAAGATTAGAGCCATAACTATCTTTAGCCTGCAGTCAGGATGCAATTTATGAGAGAACAAATTCATTATAGAAAAAGAAAAAGAAAAAGTATTCAAAAATGATATATTAAGAATAGATATACAAAATGCATTAACTTCTCATTATATTGAAAGCAACATGAGAAAAAAACAAGTAAATTTAAAATTTTATTTGTACAAATACATAGTCAACCTGGCACCATTTTTTTTTTTACACAAAACGGCCATATTGGTACTGTAACTAACAAAATATAATGGCACACACTTTTACAGTGCATAAAACTTAATTTGTTGATAAGAATTTTGTTATAAATTTTAAAATATATTTTATTGATTTATTCTTGTTACATCTCAATGGTTATCCCATCCCTTGTATCCTCCCATTCTTCCCTCCCTCCTATTTTCCCCTTATTCCCCTCCCCTATGACTGTTCCTGAGGGGGATTACCTCCCCCTGTATATGTTTATAGGGTATCAAGTCTCTTCTTGGTAACCTGCTGTCCTTCCTCTGAGTGCCACCAGGTCTCCCCCTCCAGGGGACATGGTCAAAGGTGAGGCACCAGAGTTCATGTGAGGACACATATTATGTTTTCTAAGACTATCTAACAAGTATGAAAATATACTTGCCCTGTGGATGCACTACCATAATATATTTGTAATAAACCACGTGTATTTTCATGTTTACTTATTTAAAAAATGCAGATGGTACCTGAGAGAGTAGAAAACACTAAAGTGCTATAACATAAGGTACACATATTCCTTAAAGGTATTCATTTATTAAAGAATTCCAGAATAGGCAAATCATATTTGAAGTTTAATTTTATATATAAACAGCATTCTATATGTGAGTCTTAAATAAATCTAACTTTATGTAAATTTCTAACAGCTTGTGAATATATATTTGTGGTATCCTAAAAATTTTGTCAAGAATTTCCTAGATATATGGGTTCCATTTATCACCACATAAAACATTTCTGCTTCCATAACTCTGGGTGTACTTGAGAACTATGACCCAAGAAAGAGAAGTTCCAAGTGAGAAAAAGCAGAGCTCTCATTTTAAATCCATACATATTTAACTGAATTCCTGATCTTCTTTTTACAACAATAGAATTTGTGACTTCTTTAGTTCTATAGTGCACCAATTCCACTGCAAAAAGACTAAAAGTGAAAGTTTTGCTACCAGTTCTCAAGTGAAGAAAGTAATAACAGAAAACTGAACCTGTGAAAAAGTCTGGATGTATAAGCTTTTTCTAAAACCAACATAAAAAAGATTACACTGCTTGAAAATTTAAGCCTAATAGATCTATTAGGTCTTAAGGTCAGCAGCCACATCCATGTGAATCTCAAAAGCATATTTGTCATACTGAGTAATGAGACTGTATGTAGTAGAAAGAAAAATGCCCTTCCCCTAAACATATATGTCTTTATTATTCTATCCAGTAAATATGCTCCTGATATGTTGTATTTGTTACTTTTATACTGCTGTGGTGAAACAGCATAACCACTACAACTTATAGAAGGAAGGGTTTATATTGGGCCTGTGGTTCTCAAGGGATAAAATTTCATGACAGTCACAGTGGGGAAATATGCTAGCAGGCAGGCATGGTAAGTGGAACAACAAGCTGCGACCTCACACTTTGAACTGTAAGCAGGGAATAGAGGGGAAACTAATAGTAGCACCTCCTAAAATGCCCAAACAGCATCAGCAAATATTCAATGCCCAAGACTGTGGGTGAGATCTCATTCAAATTACATTCTACTTCCTGCTCTCCACAGGCTCCTGGCCATATCATAATGCAAAAGCGTTTAAGCGAAAATGTATTTAGTCCAACTTCAAAGTCTCCATAGTCTTACACGGTTTTCAACAATTTAAAATTCCAAAGTCTCTTCTGAGTCGTAAGACAATCTCCTTACTGTATCACCCAGTAAAATAAAAAAGCAAATTGCATACTTTCAATATAAAATGGCAAAGAATATACATTGTCATTCTAATAGAGAGGAATCAGGGGTATAGAAAAGAAACATTTGAATAGTTGGCCAAAAAGCATGACCACAAATCAGCAGGGCAAATACCTACTTCTAGCTTCATAAACAGACTTACATATCTCTGCCTCTCCATATTTGCTGCATACCAAATATACCCCCTTCTCTGTCTATACCTCTCTGTCTGTCTCTGTCTCATTCTCCCCTTTCCTCTCTCTCTTTTCCTAGGCTCACCCACGGTTTGCCCCTCTCCATGGCAGAAATCATAGGTGTCTATCAGTTTTCTGATTGAGGATTTTCCATGCCACTTAAGCTTCATGCCCACAACTTCATACAATAGCCTTTCAGGGCCACCAGGCAGGGAGTTCTTGTAAAGATTTTAGCCTTAGCAACTCTGAAACAACGAAGGACAATTCCACAAACCCTTTACTTATGCCTCCTTTATGACTCTGAAGCAAGGGCCACATGGATGGCACTGCTAAATTCAGATGCCACCATGGAATAGACTATGGAAATATCCAATCACATTTGTAACTGCTTTTTCTTTCTTCCACGTCCTCTTTTTTCTCTTTATTTTATTTTATTATAATTTATTCACATTACATACAGATTGTAATCCCCTCACTCTTATATTCCTCTTCCCTCCTTTCCTCTCTCTTCCACCCTATCCTCCTCCCCTAGACCTCTGACAGGTTTGATCATAGCCTATCAGGTTTCATTTGGGATAGCCTGCATCCCCTTCCTCCGTTTTCAGTGAACAAATTGCTGCCACCAGAGTTTATGTCAGAGGCAGTCCCCCTGCTCACTCCCATCCCAGCTTCCCCACATGAAGAATGAGCTGTCCATCTATTACATCTGAACAGGGGGTCTGGTTTCTCTGCTTGCAATGTCCTTGGTTGGTGCATCAGTTTGTGCAGGTCATCCAGGGTCCAGATCTGCCAGGCTTGATAATCTCCTTGTAGAGTTTCTTGAAAGCCTTTTCCTAACACAAACTGGAAGATTAGCTGGGTGAGGTCTTGCCCTGAGGGAACCCTGCCCTTTATTATGAAGGCCAAGCCTCTCCTTAATTACCTTATCTCTTTTAGTACAAGCCTTTGCTTTAGCATCAAGTTTCCTTGTGTTCTTTATTTATTCAAACTGTACATTTGTGTATATCTTTCTGACCTAAATGCTTTTTGAAATTCAGACATGCAAATCAGTTATCATTAATAACTGTCTATTAATTGGAATTTGTATAACTTCCAATTCATGTGATGAAATTTTAGTCTCACTATGCCATACAGGTTTAACAGTGGGATGTCGGGGACGTAGTGAAATCTAGAAGGCTCTGATTTGACAGATGTAATAATCCTTTGATGGATTATTTTCCTTTAAAAACTCAATATTTATTTATTATTGTTATTATTTTAAATGCATATGTCTTCTACCTGCATGAATTGGTGCCTATGAAGGTCAGAAAAGGGCTTTAGATCCCTTGGGACAGGAGTTAAAATGTTTGTGAGGCTTCATATGGGTTCTGGGAGTTAAACTCCAGTCCTCAGCAAGAACAAGTACTCCTAAGCACTGAGCCAACTCCTGAGCCTCACTGATGGATGATGCTTAATTTGATGACATTATTGGTATGTGATGAAAATTAGGAGGAAGGATGTAGTTGGCAAAAGCAGGTCATTAGAGGTACATTACTGAAGGATATGACTGAAGTTCCCAGTCATTCCCTCCCTCATCCTTTCCAGCTGCTGTGTAGTAAGAAGCGGTGCTCTTCCCACAGGCTCTAAAAACTAGAGACCATGAATTCAAACCTATGAAACTATGAAATTAAGAGATTTGTTTTCCTTTTAAAAGTTAGTTTTGTTAGCAGTTTTGCCAGTGACAAACACCTGGCTAATACAGGTGTATATCCATGCATTTTTCCTGTGTTAGCCTCCCATGACTGTAACATATACCTGAAATGGTGCACTTGGTAAGAGAAAAAAAAAAAGATTTGATTTGAGGTTTCTGGGATTTTAGTTCATGATTGATTATCCCTTGATGCTTTGCAGCTTTATGATGAGGCAGAAAATCATGACAGAATATTCATGTGAAAGCAAAAGACTGGTTTCTTCTGAGGCTTGGAGACAAAGGGCAGAGACAAGAAGGATGGGATAGGGTTTCAATATCACCTTCAGGGACATCCCCTCCCTGCCACCCCACTTAATTTACCTCCAGTGGGCTCCATTTGCTGTAGATTCTACCACCTCTCCATGGTAACCCATGGTGTAGATCAAGTTGTTAAAATATGGGCATTTGAAAAGGAGTCTAGATTCAACATATAGCATACCAATACAGGCATATAAAATAAGAAACAAAGGCATTTCTAGCAGTTTGAAATGCGAGGTTAAACACTGCAAGTTTTATAATGAAACTTGTAGAAAATAATAAAGTTATTAGCTAACTACTCTTATTTAACCTAACAGTTTGACTATAATTGAGTAAGACTATATTAATCTAAAATGCTCCCATTTGGATCATGGGTAGAAAATCAGATTTTTATTGCAACTAAAACTCTTGAATAGTATGCTTAGAGAAGGATAAGTGATTACAGTCTAAATGTGTCATTCCACAGTTTAAAAAGAGAAGGTGCTATTATTCTAGCGCTGGAAATGATGCAATTAAATGTGGATAAATGAGATGCAATTGTCTTATGATAAGAAATTAAGAAACTAACTACAGATATTACCTGTACAATTTTAGGCAAATGAGCACTGTATGTGTAGTATTTACTTGTTCTATACAATTAGTCTTTTCTGTTAAATCTATTTTATTCATCTCAGCTGTCATTGAAAGCAAATCAAATGTAAGGGCATCCTACTTTCTCTTAAAAATTACAGTGGTTAATATTAAATGTAAATCTTTAACAATTGAGTTTTTAGAAATAAATTGGATATTTCATGTTTCATTTAAGTGAGAAACAATTTTGATCAAAGTAGCCTTATCACAAGTAATTCACCTTTGGAAGAAGGTAATGTTCAATTTATTACTGGTGACACAGTAATAAATACACATTTGAATATCAGGGAATTTTTATATGCTTCTATTTAAGGCAAGATATGTTTGAATACTCAGTAAGCCATTTCAAATTGCTAAAAGCATCCAGATAAGGAGATATATCTACTAAAATTAAAGTTTATTTAGAACACTGAGGTAAATATTCAAAACTAAATGTGACAACATCATAGTTTCATGTAATGTCTCTGCTTTAATTTTTTCCATTATAAAAGGATTATGGCCTACAGGGAATTCACAGTGATGGAAACATAATACTCACATGCTTATTTATAACCACTAACAATAATGAATACAAGTAGCATATTATAAACACATTTATGAACAAGCATATTTATAAAATATACATACATGTATGAGTGCAAAGGTTTATTGTAGGTATTTCTGCATGTGCAAATATTTCTAATTTGTGGAAATGTATAAGATTCTTTTCCTAAAGGAAATGTTGAAAGTTTATTCAGCATAAAGGAAAGATGTTTAAAAAGAAAACAATAATAAAGAGGAATATTTACCTATTATTTTTATATCTTGAAATGCAAAATCATAGCAGGTACAAATAATTTGGTGGGCTACTTTCTTTTTTTAAGTTATCATAAATTATGATTTATTTTTAAAATTTTAACTTTAATTTAATGACCATATATGTATTAATTAATTAAACAATATTTACTAAGTTATTATGCAAAATGCCTGTAACTGTTCTAGCCATTGAGGACACAGTAATAAATCACAGTGAGTCTTTTGCTTGCTTGATTTGACATTGAAGGAGCCTGAGAAACAATTAAGTAAGAATGAACCAGTCATATAGTATTAGAGGTTAATAGGCACTCCACAGAGAATTAAATGAGATGATCTTTGAACTTCATTAAGTGTCAGTGAACTTCTCTCTAACAACATAACAATTAACTTGAAACTTGAATGACAGTGGCATAAGAAAACAAGCCCCAGCATTATCTAATCAAATTCTCTTCTGCTAGCTATGTCCATCTTTGAGTAGCAATGTTTTTGAGGAACTGTAAGCTTACATGAATTGTCTCCTGCACATAATTAAGTCTACTCTAAATAAATATGTTCTGAAATACTATGCAACATGTATTTTCACTATGAAATTTCAGTAGTAGAAATGACAGTCATTTTTTTATCAGGGCCTCAGCTATGCTATGCAAATTGTCTTTAAGCTATATTGCCAAGCAGGAATAAATTATTTAATAAGATTATAATGATGGAACTGGGTGAAGAACTCACAATTATATTATATTATTACTATGATTATTATAATTATATTTGTAGTGTAGAGGATATAACCCAGAGCCTTTTATATATTACTTAAACAATGTACTTCAGACCAGACAAATAATTAATTAAAATAGAATTATATTATTTCTGTCTGTGGTGCACTCTGTATGGCCTGGGTGTGTATGTGAGATGGGTGCATGTGAATGTACGTGTGTGTGTGTGTGTGTGTGTGTGTGTGTGTGTGTGTGTGTGTGTGACCATACATACACATGCAGATGCCAAAGAAAAAATGTTTCTCTCTACTCTTCTATACTTCACTGGCTCAGATTAGTATCATATTCACTGAATTGGAACTTATCTGCTTGGTAGGCTGCTCAGTTAACAGGTTCGTGTATATATATGCATATACACACACACCACACATATTAAACTACCTACAGCAAGAAGAAACACAAAACAGTCAGGAATTATATAAATGTTACATTCATAGTGTTTTCGTTATTTGTATTTGGCAGCTTTGAAGAAAACATTTCTCCTATCTTGGTGCATCTAAAATCCTGAAAGTAAATCAATATCTATCATATCTTGTCATTATCAACTTAAAATGTTTTTCTAGACCTAAAATTATCTTAACCCCTACACCACTAAGCTTAATTGTAAGACTAAACAATCTGGTCTTCAACCCCATCAGAGACTTGAGAAGGAATAAAATTAATTGCATGAGTATACAGGAAGTGCAGGTTAGCAGCTTCCCAAATGAGAAGATGACAGAGACAGTCGGCTGCCTGAACAGTTACCAAAAATTACATCTCTCCTATCTTCCAGTTCTTACTGTCCCTCCCTCTTCTGCCCTTTTCTGCTCCCCTAAGCCTCTAACAGGGGAGGCACTCCTATTCCTCTATCTGGACACAGCCTATCAGGTCTCATCAGGACAGCCTGCATCACCTTCCTCTGTGTGCATGCAAGGATGTCCTGCCAAGGGGCAGAGACCAAATCATAGACACCAGAATGGGACAAGTACTGGGACTTGAAGAATCACTCTGTGCAGGAGCTCTGATTGTTCTATGGAAGAGTTGGGGGCGATGGAAGGACCAGGAGGGGTCAGGAACTCCACAGGGAGACCATCAAAGCCAGAAGACCTGGACACAGGGGGCCTGCATCAACTGATGCACCAACCAAGGACAATGCATGAGGAGAATCTAGACCCCCTGTTCAGATGTAGCATATGGACAGCTGATTCTCCAAGGGGCGGGAACTGTTACTGAATTCCCTAGCTTTTTAAATGCTCATAAGATCAACATCTGTAGTTCTTAAAGATGTAGTTATTAATTGTGGTTCTTAACAGCATAGACTAAATGGATCACATTTCTCTTGCCTCAAACATCGTATAAGTTATTCTTTAGTGTTCTGTCACTAAACTAAAACACAGTGCCTTGTTTTTTCACAAGAAAAGCATAACAGCAAGTATAAATGGTTAGAACATTACCCAGCTACATATATAGCTTTTAACACACTACCCAGTGTGATTTTAGGAGGCCATGTTTATCAGTAACATGCAATTTTTATTCCTTTTTCCACATAAGAAATCCTTACATATGCGTGATGCAGCATATATGTGTCCTGTTTGATTGGTCTATTCAATCTAGCAAAAGTAGAATGTCCACAGGCCAATACGAGCAAATAATTCAAAGGAATTTTAAAGATGAGAGAAGATTGGGAGAGGAAGTTTATGATATGAATAGTGACCCAAAAACTCTAAAAGCTGATTGTTTATAGAGATGTATGTGTACATGAAATATACTTTATTATATGTAATTAATAGAGACCAGGCACAGATACTATGTCAACTATAGAATAATAAAGATAAAAGGAGGAAATGTGCTGGCAAAATCATAAATATAAATTTGTAATTGCTTCATTAGTTACTAGGATCTGTTTGATAATTTTGAATTTTCTATACACTCACTTCATAAAGTGAGATCTGTGGATTGTCACCATTAATGGGCAGCTTTTTTGAAGCATAGAATCTCAGTGTCACCCTTGACTTACCAGGTTGGGAAGTGTAAAGTAGCAAAGGGCCCATGCCTATAATAAGATTTGAGGAGCGTGCCTTTGGAGTTCCTGAACTGTTAGTCACGACAAACAATCCCATCTTCTAAAATTTCATGGGCAGCTTCTTTTTCATGTGCTGTGCACACTGTATCTAATTAGAACTTTTGTACCTGGCTCTTTGAAGAAGTAAAACCATGATATCTGATAACTTCTGGCCACATGTTCATAATTACATCAGAGAAAAGTTGAGTCCATTCCCACATATTCTCCCATTGTTTGAGAAGTGTCACAGCAAATATAATAAAGATGAAACCACATATTTGTTTAGCATATAAAAAATTCAAAATGTTACTTACATGATAATCTGTTCATCCCAACAGAAAAGAATAGTTATTGCTTGATCTTTTTTTCAATTTTAGAAGACGAAACAAAATCAAAGAGGCACAGTATGACCAAAAAAGGCACATGTGACACTCATAGAGTCATAGAAGATGATATTAGTATTTGTAGTATTACATTGGGAAGGATCAAGTTTTTACCAAAAAGTAAATGCCTTTGGCTGAGTGATACACTGATCAAGTAATTTGGTATTAGTGGTTTCTACCACTGGTATATTCAAAGGAAAACAAACATACCCTATGCATTCATTTCATAGATCCATCCTTCAGATTCTGGGATACATTTAGTTCAAGAAGATCCTAGGTATTCACAATACTCTACAAATTTTCTACACTATTTTCTCATGCAGATAAGACAGAGAAGCAGCCATCTACTGCAGTGCATTGGTATTGCTGATCTCAGTCCCCAGAGAGTAAATCTTGAGAAGCAGATGTCAAAATCAACTAGAGGGCCTGATAATACGCAGATTGCTGGGCTAGCCTACCACAAGCTCTCTTATAAATAATGCAGGTTTAGCTAATCCCCAAGTGATTCTGATGCTGCCTTAATGCAGGACTTCTCGAGCTTAACTGTGTCTGCAGAACCTCTGGGGGCCTCATTAACAAGCACACTGCAAATTTGTAACTACTGCCAATGGTGCTGATTCCTGCTTACACTTGGAGTAGTAAAAATGTAGATCAACTAATGACAGATAAACAATGTCCTTTAAGAAGTAGGATGTCAAGCAGAAGATCATCCTAATTCAGGACAGACACAGATAACTAGGATCAGAGGGTATAAGTGGCAAGGATTCTATTTTAAAATGTTTGATAGGAGAAAATAGATACATTTGGGGTACATATAATATTGAATGACAGCAGATGGTGTAGCTAAAGGAATCCTAAGAAAGGAAAGTGCTAAAGGATGTAGAATTTCATAAGTATTAATTAGCATTAAAGAACTAAGAAATTGGAATTATATAGACAATATACTTAGGTACTTATGCAATAGAGATAAGGATAATATTACCCAGTTTGCAGAAATATTTTAGTCCCTAGTATTCTGCCTGACACATACTCAACCTCTAAATATTAGATAATATATTTTTAATGTACATATGTATTTTTCCTGCAAATATTCCCATGTATCTTGTCTGTGCCTGATTTAGGGTACCATAAGAGGATATTGAGTACCCTGGAAATATAGTAAAAGATTTTTGTGATCTGCCATGTGTCTGCTGGGAATTGAACCCATGTTTCTTAGAAGAGCAGTACATGGTCTAAACTGCTGAACCATCTCTCCAACCCATAGGTAGTATTCTTCTCTCACTGAATGTTAATTATTCTTCACTCTCTTGAAATCAACGTTTCATTTATTTTGTCAATTGTGTCTACTCTCTTGGGGATAAGGAAACCAAAAGTATAGGCAAAGAAATATTTTTTTTTAAATTTCTTACTATATTAAGGTAAAATACTTTTTCTGCTAGACTGCTTTCAAGACTTTTATAAAGTAAGTTGAGCTAGAGCTATATTTCAGAAAACAACCTTTTATTCATTTTTTGAATAAAGCACTCTTCCCAAACAATGAAAAATATTCTAACAAATGTTTTCCAATGTTAAAGTAATTCCAAAATATTAAATATATTTTAAAGCCAATAAAATTACTAAAATGATTCATTTGTTGTGAGATAATCTTTCGTTGTTATATATGGATCTATTTTTGCAGATAATCATTTAGTTTTGAGATTATCTTACCTAATGTTAACTCCCCAGTTTTCACTCTTCCTCTACGTGCTTCAATTGAATGTATATATAATTTTTCAATTCTTTTTATTTTGTCTTTTTATTTTTGTCTTCCTCACTAAAAGAGAAGTTTTACCTGGGTATGGTGGCACATGCCTGTAATCTGGCACATTGGGAACTGAGGCAGGTAGATATCTATGAGTTCTAGGCCAGCCTGGTCTATAGTGATTACAGGGCAGCCAAGGCTTCACAGAGAAAACCTGTCTTGAAAAATCACACACAGAGAGAGAGAGGGAGAGAGCGAGAGAGTGAGAGTGAGTGAGAGAGAGAGAGAGAGAGAGAGAGAGAGAGAGAGAGAGAGAGAGAGAGAGAGAGAAAGAGAGTGAGGGGGGGAGAGAGGGAGGGAGGGAGGAGATTAAGACAGTATTCTTTTCTGGGATATGTTATGTTGTTTTTATGTTTCTGGAAGTTCATATTCTCTGCTTCTCTGTCTCATGGTTTAGTTGTTCACTTTCTTTATGTCTCTATTAAGATTAAGATGTGAATACATTTCTGGAGTACCATATCTAAATAACACTATCTGTTTCTCCTTCCTGATACCTTTAACCCTGTTTATGCTTCTTTATTATATTTTATTGCATATATCATGATCTATTTACTTGAGTAGGTATGGCGTATCTAGGAAAAAGACTATCTATTGGAAGAGGTATGTCTTTTAACCATGACACATAATACAGTAGAGTGTCCTTTACAAAGCAGTTGCTTAGTGTCTAATTTAAAATAGATTTATGTGATATTCTCAACTAGAGAAAATATTACATGTTTACATTCTCATATAAGAGTAAATATATTTTGTTTTCACAAATTTAACTATAATCATAATATCATTTTAAACTTTTTCATTAAATATACTTTCAACATATTTTTTTCTTTTCCATCCTCCATTCCTCTCAGATCCTCTCCATTCCTCCTTACCTACCCAGTGTCATGTTTTTTCTCTCACTTAAAAAAAAAACTCCAAACAAACAAAACAAAAAAGAAGACAGAAAAAAAAGCCTAGATTCTGATTTGTGTTGGCTAACTGCTCTTACACAGGAGGCCCAAACTGGAGTGTGGTTGACATACCCAGCATCACTCCATAGAAGAAAATTCTTCTTCCTTCTCCCAGTAACTAACAATTGTGAATTGCTTTTTGATCAGGGGTGACACATTGTGCCTAATTCTTCTTCTTCATGCTCAAATTTTTGTCTGCCTTGAACGTGCACAGATATTATGCATGTTGTCATTGTCTCTGTAAGTTTATATGTGCATCAAGAACACTGTGTCCTGAAAATGCTATTTTCTTGATGTTGTCCATCATCTGTGGCTCTTATAATTTTTAAAAAAGGCATGTCATTTACAGCTGAGTGATCCAATATTATCTCCATATTATTCATTTTTGGGTCTCTGTGGTAAATATCATGTACAAGAAACATCTCTGATGAGGGTATAGTGATGTACTGCCATATGGATATAGTAATTTATCATTAGGAGTCATTTATTGCTATGTTCATTTAGCAGAATAATAGTAGTAGGTTTTCCCTTAAAACCTATGTTCTACCTTGTCTCAGATTCTTGGTATCTTTGACAGTTTTGAGACAGGTTCAATCTCACATAGGCAGGCTTTACATCTAATAAAGGTGCCGACTCCCATAACATTTCTGCTAATATTGCTCTAGTGGGCTATCTTTCAAGCAGGTTACTATTTGTAGCTTACAAAGTCCCTAGCTGAGTGATATTGATGATTACTTTTCTCCTCTGAATATCAGTTTTAGTAATTTTGACTAGTGAAGTTAATTTTCATTCTATAGTTTCTTCTGGTACTAAACATAGTACTGGAACTCTAAAGAAACAAACATGCTTTCTTAAAATTTAGCATTTAAGAATATATGAATACAGGGGAAATGTGAGAGTACGTGTAGGTCCATAGAATATTTTTCATATTGGCTCCCTTCATACTGTAATATTTGGGATAGATATTGCTATCAATGCATGTGGAAGAACATATGCTTCTATAAGTTCACTGGCACCTTTACATTATAATTTAATTTTGTAACTCTCCATTGAGTTCAGGAGACTTTCTGTCATTTTTGGAAAGAGATTTCTGACTCTAAACATAAGTGATTCCAAATTATGTCAGGGAAGAATGAGAGAATCTCAATTATATTGGGTGAAACATCTCTGGCAGTTGTACTATGCTGAAGAATATAGTTTTGTCACACTGGAATTTCCAGGATTATTGCATTTTCTACTCAGACATGTCAGAAGAAAACAAGATAAAATGAACGCCTCTCAGTAAAATTGACTAGAGAGAACTAAATGTGTAAGTTTGTCATTGGAAAAAAACTGGTTTCTTGAAGATGGAGTGAAGAGTAGCTTCTTTATGTAAACATCAATATCTAAAACTATTTTCAATACTTTGGGTCTATGAACAGCAATTGAGAAAAATTATCATAGTTTCATAATACTTATTGCCTAAAATGAGTATTGCTTACATATTATATATTGCATAATATATTACTTATTATATTATATTATTATATTGCTTATATATTACAAAGGATGCATGTGTGTTCCTAATTATTGAATTTCAGTGATGGGTATGTGGGTCTTATATAAAGTTTTATTTTCCTTTGTATATAAAAGTAAAAATACTTCATGAAAAAAGTAGAATTGGGTAAATATCTGAAAGTAACAAATTATGCTATACTCCTATAATAGCACTCTTTGCAGTTTATTACATTAATACCATATATGTATAACAATATGTTACATTTATTCCTTTTATACTATGTAATATATGATTGCATTTCCTAATCTGTAATTATTGTGTTTTTTTATTTTATTTTTATTTTTTATTTTTTAATTAATTTATTCGTATTACATCTCGATTGTTAGCCCTTCCCCTGTTCCCTCCCATTCTTCCCTCCCTCCCACTTCCCCCCTTCTCCCCTCCCCTATGTCTGTGATTGAGGGAGACCTCCTCCCCCTATATATGCTCTATGATTATCCAGTCTCTTCTTGGTAACTTGTTATCCCTCCTCTGAGTGCCGTCAGGCCTCCCCATCCAGGGGACATGGTCAGAAAAAGGGCACCAGAGTTCGTGTGAGAGTCAGATCTCATTATTGTGTTTGATAAACAATATTGTTTTTCTTTTTCTATTTTTTTGTTTGCTTACTTTTGGGTTTTGGTGTTTGAGACAGGGTTTCTCTGTGTTGCCCTGGCTGTCCTGGACTCTGTTTGTTGACTAGGCTGGCATCAAACTCACAGTGATCCTCCTTTGCCTCCCTGAGAGCTGGGACTAAAGATGTGCATCATCACTCATGGCTCATTTCCTAATTTCTTAAGAATGTTCAAGTAATTTTATATCCTCACATCTGACATATGACTTAAAAATTCTACTACTATAAACATATCTTTAAAGCACATCGAGTTATGAAAGTTAGATATGTTTATAACACTGGGAGTTGAAGGAAGGGAAGAGGGTCCTGGGACTTTAACATAAACAGAATATTGGAGTTCATTATTATGTCACACTGCCATTCACATATATTGTCAAACACACAGGCTATTTATGTATATCAAACAAAAAGAGATTTTTAGGGTTATGCGTCTAGTTCACAGTGGTGAATAATATTCAGATTGGACATGGATTTTTCTCAAAATATTTTTGTTTAAATTTACTTCTATTGTTCTGTACACATCATGTATTACTTATGTAATAGGGAAAACAATGTTTAAAAATATAAAATGAATATAAGATAAATTCTTGGTTCATTTAGAAAGTTTCAGTATATACGTATAATGTGTTTTAACTTTGCCTTCCATTCTTTGGCTGTTCTTGCATACCTGGATCTCAGGTTTCTTGAATTAACTTATCTATATTAATAGAAAGCATAATTAAATAACTCATAGTGCTGCTGTAACTCAGATATCTATTGTCAATGTAATATGAGCAGACTGCTTACAGCCTCTGAAGTGGTAGTGGCTTCTAGCCAAGAGACAGCAGAAACAATCAGGCCCTGTAACAGCTTCCTCTATCACATTAATAGGTAGGTATCTTCTTACAAACTCAGAGCCACTGTGAGGCTTCTGACTATATGCAGTTATCCCATTGTAAACTGGCTGTGTAGGGCATGCAGGTAGCTGGACAGATTTTATGTCAGTTAAAAGGCAACTGCACATTTTTTTCTAACTTGGAGAGTGCTTATTTCTTTGGTCCTCAAATCTCAGTCTTTGGCAGGAATCTTTCAAAATTCTCTCATTTATAGGATTTAAATGTACTATGATTTATCTCTTAGATAGTAATGAGGTTTTTTTTTTTATGACTGAGGGATTGTGGGCTTCAAGTGAAAGAAATGTGAAGGAAGTAAATATTTTCATTTTTATTTAGTAACTACATTTATCTTATAGAATATGTCTTTCATTTATCAGTACAGATTTGTTTATTCTAAGTTAAAATTATGTAATTAGCTGAGAGATAGCTATCACTGGCCAGTAAAAAATGTATTCATTTAGTCAAATTAGGCAGACAATATAAACAATTACATTTTTGCTTGGTTTTTGAGTGTTTTAGTTTGCTATCTATGTCTATCATGAGATATCTAATTGAGTGTTATTCATATTTAAATGTATTGCATATAAAATTCACTGAACCATGAAGAATACTTTGTTATAAGGATAAAAATGTTCTTTCAAAAAAAGAAAATAACTAAAGAAAATCAATGCAACAAGTAAAAATGTTTTTGAAGATTAAAAATGACCTTTTCTTTCACTCCTCCATACCATATCATAGAAGTACACATGATACAAATTACTATTCTAATGACAAAATATTATATACTACTTCAGAAATTGGTCTGGAAGACACATTTGTTCATGGTGATAAGGAAACACCCATAAAATGTCATTAGATATATAGAAATCATGAAATTGAAACTGATATTTAAAAATTTTGTTTTTATCTTTATACTTAAAATATGTATTATTTTTATTAAAATAATCTACCTTTCCACAAATAAGTAATTCTGAGAGCATTGGCATTTTATGTACATATTCTTTGGATTAAAGTTATATATTTAAAAGGCAAAGTTTTCAGCGTAATTGTTGAATTAAATAATAAAAATGAGTAGAACTTTTACCTTGTAAAATATTTTATTTCTTAATGAAAAAAATATATAAATCGATATCAAAAAGGGAGTAGATTTCCTTTGACCTTACCTGATAGTACAACTATGGATTCAATTGTAAACGTTATTTTTTTCTCAGTTGGGGGAATGCGATGATAGCCATACCCAAGCTTTATGAATTCATGGTTTGGGCTGAGCCCAGAAAATTTCTATCTAAATACCCCTAGGCCTAGGCCTGGAAGCTTCTAACTCTGTACAATTCAATCTTCTGCAAGCCCAGATCTTGAAGGCTTCAGATCCCAGTCTCTGGCTGCTAACCTAGGCCTAGAATGTTTTCAGCCTCTGAGACTTACTGCTGAATAAGCTCACCGTTTCTAGTTCTTTCTGAACTCTGGCTGGCTGATTCAACACAGATGTTCTGGCTCAAAACTCTTCACCAAGCTAACTGATTTAAACCAGCTTATTTTGGCTTCTCACGGAGTTGTTCTGCTTAGAAAATATGCCTTTGATAAGTACTGCAGTGACTGTACCGACTGTACAAACTGAATGGAAGTGGATGAACCCAAATGAACTCAACCATACTTAATTGAACCACATGGAACTGAATCTCTCTCTCTCTCTCTCTCTCTCTCTCTCTCTCTCTCTCTCTCTCTCTCTCTCTCTCTCTCTCTCTCTCTCTCTGTCACTGCACTGCTCTTAAGTAGGCTCTTTCCTATCTGCTCTCACGACAATCAAGATATCCTATATATGACTCATTCTATCAAATATTTCTCTGATTTGTCACTTTGTCTACTCCTCAATTAGACTTCATTGTTTGGGATTAAAGATGTGTGCTAAATTCTATCCAGAGGTTACCCCCTCAATTAGACTTCATTGTTTGGGATTAAAGTGTATACTAAAGAAATGTTTACTCCAGCTGAATCAGAAAGACCTAGAACTTTGAACATGATCTCTTGCCAGAGTAGCCATGTTGCTGGATTAAAATTTCTCTATATTCTACTGCTACTTTTAATTGCATAGATAGCCTACACAAAGGCAAAAATATTAATACTTAAATTATCCATTCAAAATACCTCCCCAGTTTGTTACTTTTCCAAAAATAAATATCATGACCATTAGCCCTAACTGACACTTCGGGATGAAAAATATGTACTGCAGTTGTGAATCAACTGAATTTATCCAAGATGTTGTCTCTGAACAGTTCTTAGTTATTAGGAAATTGTGAAGAGCAAACAAATAATTATTTGGTAATATCTGACTTGAAAGTTATTCTAGAATTGAAAGATCAGTCAAATAGAACCTAGAATAAAATAAAAGTACTTTATAAACATAAAGAGAAATAGGAACTCTTTTAGTGAAAACAACTGTGGATAAATAATACTGATATCAACACTTCTTGAACCCATACATGAGTAAAATCACTTGGAAATATTAGAAGTGTTCAGAGTTGAAGAGTAAAGATTATGAATACAGGGGAGAGTCTTTTCTATATATGTTTTTCTTGCAATTTGCATTTTAACTTAAAATGAGTTGTAGAAATTTCTTTATAACAATACGCAGAGATTTGCCTTATTCTTTTAAATGTTGAGGTATATTTTATTCAATAAATGATTATTTATTTTTTAACCATCTATCAAGACTTTTTGACAACTTTCTATAGAAAACAATGCCAAGATAAGTAAACTTGGACATTTGTCTTTTGATTGCTGGGTGGTTTTAAAAAGATTTTTTAAAAGTGAAATCTTTTCACCAAAATTGTAAGCATTTTTTGTTGTAATCAATAATTCCCAGGAATCCTCCAATGAATCTTGTATAAGTTATTCTAATATACATTTCATGATATTTGCAATGCTAAATAATATTTTGTTCATTTAAAAGACAGTATTGCTAAAGGTTGAGGTAGAGAATTTATTAGTGAGAAAA
This sequence comes from Acomys minous, assembly GCF_964271855.1. Taxonomy (NCBI): domain Eukaryota; kingdom Metazoa; phylum Chordata; class Mammalia; order Rodentia; family Muridae; genus Acomys; species Acomys minous. Next base: position 86,257,106 of record NC_140488.1, on the reverse strand, counting down.
ACAACAAATAACCTATTGTCCCCAGGGATAATCACCTAAGAAAAATTACAGAGTAAAGAAAAAGTTAAGTACACAAAATATCAGGGAGGCTGAAACAACATAATATAGATGAATTAGGTAGGTAATGAATTAACAGTGTGAGATGAGGATACTATCATAGGCAAAGTCAGCAGGAAAAATCCTGGTCAAATGGCAATGCTGGACAAGTTGCTAGTAATGAGAACATCATGACCCTCTAACACTAGAATGTTTCTGATAGAGAGATGCACAAGTAAGAAGGCAACTCAGAGTAAGAGAACATCAATTATTGTCCCTGAAGTGCCGGGCCTGGGAGAAGAGTTAAAGACTGTGCAGAGGTATGATGAGGGGAAGGAGGGGATGGGAATTTGTAGCCTACAAGACCCATTGTAAAGATTATATATTTACTTTTAGTGAGATGGAAAGCTTAGTAAGGGTTAGTGAGCAGACATAAAGAGTGACTGATCTTGCGTTGTAAAGCAAAGCTGGCCATTAGGTGGAAGATAGACTCTGGGAGCACTGAACCATACATATATCAAAAGAGTGAGCAAATATAACTAGCCAAGCAGATGACCACAGAATGAGGAATGAAGGTGCTGTATAGTGGTAGGCTTTCAGATTGTCTTTGAAAAGTGGAGTTGAAAGAATTGGTATTTGTATTCCTTTGCGGAGTGAGGAGTAAAAGGGAAGGCTGAATCTAAGGTTTTGGTCCAAAAAAAAAAAAAAACCAACCAAAAAAAACAAAACAAAACAAAACAAAACCCCAGAAAACAGAAAAACAAAACCCACTACTGTTGTGAAGATGACTGAGTTTAATATCTTACATGGAAAAGTCTGCAGGAAGAGCAGGTGTAAAGCTTTACCCAATTAAATCTGAGTGCCCTGATGGTGACTTTGATGGTTAATCTCAATTATCAACTGGAACAGATTTAGAATCGTCATGGAAATATTTTTCTGAAAATGTCTATGAAGAATTATCTAGATTATATTAAGGGAGGTGGAAAGACTCATGTTAAATATATGCATTAGCTTTCCATGAACCAGGTTCTTGGGCTGAATGAATGGAAAAAGAGAGTGCAGTGGAACCATTCAATACTCCCTGCTTCTTTAGGGTGAACACAGTATGAACAGGTGCGTCCCACTCCTACTGCCACCCTTTCTCTGCTATGATGTACCTTCTAACTTTGACCTAAAATAAGCCCTTTGTTACTTTATTTTCTCTTGTTAAGTATTTTGTTGTTTTACTGAAATGAGTAGTATTTCCTATTGGTATCCAATGTTTTATTGTTGTTGTTTATAAAGAAGACCTTCTGTTGGAGATGGTAGTAATAACAATAATTGGAGAAAAAATTTATGGTAATAATAACAGTATTTTTACACTAAAAAAACCTTGATAGTGTCTGCACTAAATCAAGCATAATTCAATAGTGCCTCAACTATTCATCACAGAACAATTAAGCAAAGCATCCCAATTATATCCATTGTCAAATGAAGTCAGAGATCTACTGAAATACAGCCAGTCTATTGATATATGAAGTAGATTATATTATGGATTAGTTAATTAATTGTAGGCAAAGTAAATGAATAATTAGAGTGTATCTAGAAAAAGTATGTAGCACATATCCCTGGGAGCTATTATTATAACAATTGGATTGCTTTATTGAACAAGTTGTTTTCATTCCTGAAGTATTGAAGATTCTGAGTGAAATTAACAGATACAGTTTAATGCAGCTCTTATTGTAGAGGAATTTAACCCAGCAACAAGTGTGCCCTGGCAAAGGATTACATCCACAGACCGTCTAGATATATGTGATCTGGATGGAATACAGGCATGCCCTGGATTACAGTATGATCTAACTAGAAAATAGAAATACCCCTAGTACATACATTTCATCCCAAACAATGAAGGTAAGGTTAGTTTGTAAAAGGAAGTAGCCATATTTGAAAGTGACAAAATGACAAATCAGAGAAAGATTCAACAGAATAGGATATGCTCAGCTTTCAAGAGAACAAAGAGGAAGAGAGTTGACTTAAGAGAGAGCAGAAGAGAGGGAGGGAGAGAGAGAGAGAGAGAGAGAGAGAGAGAGAGAGAGAGAGAGAGAGAGAGAGAGAGAGAAGGAGAGAGAGAGACAAGAGAAGACAAGAGGAGACGAGAGGAGAGGAGACAGTTTACTGGGACAAATTTACCAAGACAGGTTATAGAGAGAACAAATTTGACACAGGAGAAGACAGACAAGCAAGAGAATGAAGAGCCAGAAGATTAGCTGAGATTGTTAGAGTTAATTTGAGTCCAAGGGGAAAATTTCAGTCAGAAGTAAAGAGAGGCCAGTTTGAATCAGTCAGCTTGGAGAGGAGTTTGAACCAGAATAGCTGAATTTATTCAGCCAGTCAGAGTTCAAAAGGAGCTAGAAATGCTGAGCTTATTCAGCAGTAAGCCTCTGAGACAACAGGTGAATAAAATATACTTTTACACTTGTAGTATGATAACTTTCTTGAAAGTAAATGAATTGCAAAATCAGTTAATATAAAAGGATCATGTATATCATATAATTGATATTTTGAATTTTATTCATTTTCCATGTGATGGTTTCATTTTCAAAATTTTAGCTTGATAATGTAATGATTATTGATTACTATAACAGCTGTACTTAATATCCCAATAGATCTTACAGAAAAAAGATAGAAATGGTTTATCTATATTTTATGTTACAATAACGAAACTTGTCAAGACTGTTAATGAAGCTATGCATTCATTACTACATAGAGAAAATTCATAGTTATTTTATAAAAGGTAAGTGATGGCATTCCGAAAGTAGTTTTAGCGCTACTCATTACTTCTAGCATACATAACACTTTCACTTATGTTTAGAGTCATATTATAATTCTACATGATGTTTAATCAAATAGATTTTTTTGTCTCTTATTAAACTAAATTGCTTCAGACCCATGGAGTCATAGAGCTCATGGGTACCTGGATAAATCTTCAGTTCCTAACCATCAGACAATGGTATGGTTAACCCATGAAGATCAGACAATGGCTTGGTGTTAGCTCTTACATATTACATTTACTCATCCTGTTTACTTCATTATGTGAGTCTCAATTGGCCTCATAAGTCCAAAATCACCTAAATATTTGACTATGATTTTCATAGCATCACTGTAAGTGCAAAATGAATCATTCCAAAAATTCATTTTTTAATTTTTTATTGTAATGATACTAAAATAGTCATATTTTCTCAAAAGGAAAACAGCAATGTGTAGGCATCTATCATCAGATTCTGCTGAAAAACAAAGGAAACTATTTATGTAAAGCTACACTTCAGAATGTGTGATGAATTATTACAGGAAACGTGACTAGCAGTAGGGATATAACACATCTGAAGCAGAAATAACCACTATGTCTTTCTCATCATGTTAATTGAAAGACTAAATGGAGATAATGCCCATATGTTGTAAGAATTCATATAAAATTTGCTTCAAATACACATTTTGAAATACTGTCAACATTTTAGTAAAAACAATATATGATATTTTATAATTTAATGGTTCTAGTTCAGAAAGAACAGTAATGACATTCAATTCACCGGTGCTTTCCTATCATATCTAAGCAGAAGGATTATAGTAAAGAAATATTTTCCTATACCTTATCTGCAAGCTCACAAAGAGAAGGCTTTAGAAAGAAACCTAATGGAATTCACTATGAAGTCAGAATAATGTGGTGATGAGGTAAAAATTTCATTAAAACAATCACTCATATCATTATATGGTAATTCACACATAGATGCTAAAACTCTGGAGTACCTCAAGTTATCAAATATATAACAACTATATTTGTGTACTAATAAACATCTTACATATTTAAGTAAGGTAGTTGTTCAGATAACAAATCAATTCCCAAATTAAATTTGAAATGCAATATTTGCCACTACAGTTTAAAAAACTACCAATCTAACAAATTTAAATGTAAAAGTGGAGGGAACTTGTTACAATAAATTAAGAAATAAAAGAATGTTTTGTTAAATTAATACTCATCTATACAATGTTTATTGATTTATATGTGGTACCAATTCCTAAGGAATTTTTTCTTAAATTTATTAATTTATTCATATTACATCTCAATGATTATCCCCTCCCTGGTATCCTCCCATTCCTCCCTCCCTCCAGCTTTCCCCTTACTCCCCTCCCCTATGACTGTGACTGAGGGAGACCTCCTCCCCCTGTATATGCTCACAGGGTATCAAGTCTCTTCTTGGTAGCCTGCTATCCTTCCTCTGAGTGCCACCAGGTCTCCACATCCAGGGGACATGGTCAAATATGGGGCACTAGAGTACGTGTGAAAAGGAATTAAAAGTGGCCAAAAGAAATTTGTTTTTCATGTAGCATATTGCAGGGTTAAACATGTCATTCAAGTTGGAGATACATTTTTATAAAAATAATATTTCAATTCCTAATATATTTTCCTGTCTTCTTCCCTTTCTTCTTCTTATTCTAAGTATCATTTATTTGTTGCTTGCCACATGACACACAATTTTAATTCATATAATAATTAATATAATTGTATAAAGGCAAATATTATTTAAACATATAATTTACTCTATGCTCATCATTTTAACACTTAGAATTTCAGCTAATGCATTTTTGATGTTACTGTGCCCCTAGGTAGAAGTTTTGGATACTCAACCTGATGTCTCTCTGAGAAACTGAATTCATATACAGATTGGAGCCATAATACATTCCAGAGGATAGAAATAATGGGCATAATTCTGTCCATTGTTTTTGATACTTTAATCATAACATGATAATCAGTCCACATTATAAGTTTCTAACAGAGAAGTATGCCATCAACTTTTGTGTGTTAGGAATACATTACCTGATGCGATTTTTTCAACATTTGAACAAGTGATGCAGTCACATAAAATGATTCTAAGGAACAATCTATTATTTGAGGGAGTGAAGTGTTAAAGCATCAGGAAAAGTATCTATTTACAGAAAATGATCAGCTTGGCTTATCAAAATAGTAACATTTAAGCAATGTTTAGATTTAAGACATATTGATTGAGTTTCCATTATATGCTAAAATAAACTGCACATCATAGTGAAAAATAAGGCACTCAGGATGAAATGGGCATTGGTAGAACACAAGACAAAAAGTGTGTAATGAATGCAATTATGAAGCATGTAAATGCTACAGAGAATGGCATTACATGGTATAATAATAATCCAGCTGACACAGATTGTTCATGCCATTTTGACTGGTAATGAACAAAAATAAACCAGGTTAAATGGACTAGGTGTGCACAGAACTAAAAGTGATCAAGTTTTAGAAATATATTTTAAAAATGACTTTAGGAAGGTGAGACAGTAATACCTCATTTACCAAAAGACCAATATGTGCTGCCAGGTAAGGGGCCTTAGAAAATGTAGGAATATAAATGGCTGAAGCACTGGGTCATGGTATTATATATTGGATTGTGTGCCACATCTCTTACATATACAAGTTCATATCTTGGCTATTAACATTTCAATATGTGACCTTATGTGTAAATAAGGTGATTACAGTTATCATTGGCTAAGGTGAAGTCACAATAGAGTAGAGTGGACCCCTAAACCAAAATAACCTGTATTTTTAAAAAGTGGGAAATTTGAGAAATGAGATCCACGTGTGTGTGGAAGTGGGAAGGGTTTGGGAGGAGCTGTTGGGGTTGGAGGATGATGATAATATACTATGAAAAAATTTCAATAAAAAATTTAAGAGGAAGACAATGTAAAGAAAGACAGTAAGAAGATAACTTTTGGGATGTCAGAGACAATTCTGTTATGTATTATTCTCTCTTGATATTTATAAAAACCTGGGCGTATCAATTTCAGATTTATAGCCTTCGGAACTATGAAAAACTGAATGCTTATATTAGAAATCATTCAAGTTCATGGTAGTTTGTATGGTAGCCTTAGAAAACTAATATGCCAGGCACAGTTATGAATTTTCATTTTTGTTTTTATTCAATTGGTCTCTATATGTGTAGATAGGAGTGTGTGTTTGTGTGTGTGTGTGTGTGTGTGTGTGTGTGTGTGTGTGTGTATGTGTGTGTGTGTGTGTCTGTCTGTCTGTCTGTGGACATGGCTATCTGGTAGAGGGTTTTTAAAATATAATCAGATGTATTTTTTTTAATGTAGATGGCTACTAATTAAAGAACAGTTGCGAGGACATCAAGGATTAGGTACTATGGAGATATCATTTAGTATGAATGAATAACTGATGAAAAAGATTGTGCGTGAGCAAAAACTATTAATTCTATTTTCCATGACCATGCCAGCATATCATTTACCATGAAAGGAGAATCCAGAAGGAAAAAAAAACCTTCTGACTTAAATAGATCAAAAGCCATTGGACACATATGAGAAAGGGATAATTAAAAAAAGCAATAAGGATGTAAAACTAGCCCCCTCCTCGGAATGTTATGGAGACCACTGAGACACTCACAGCCTCTCCTGATTCAGTATCCTGCTATTTTCTGGTTTTACCATAAATAAATAAATAAATAACCAGCAAATAATTTAACTTCTTAACAAAATCATTTACACTTAAAAAATGGGATAAGGTAGGATTCCTCCACCTCTTTTTTTTCCTTTGGGGTTTCTCTGTGTAGCCTTGGCTGTCCTGCACTAACTTTGTAGACCAGGCTAACCTCAAAGTCATAGAGTTCTGTGTGCCCTTACCTCTGCCTAGCTCCCTCACCACCACCTCTTAACAATGTTTCTCGAGCTACTAAAACACTTGCATTTACTAAATAGTTGATAAAATATTCATCTAGATTGCACAAGAAGGGAGGCAGGGAGCACTGATAGAGCAGAGTGTATTAAATTGCAATTTGGAGTCTCAATCTGGAAAATTTTCAGTTATATCGGTCTCTTGTTTCTAGGAGAACCATTTCCTAAGAAAACCACTCCTTGGTCCTTGCCCTGTGGGAACTGTACCATCTCTGGTCATGGCAGTCCATTTTTCTAATAATTGTGATAATGTGCTGTGAAAGGTGGAAATATTGAGTATGTACTGTTTGTGGCATAAAACTGTGAGTCAGTGGAGTTGAGAATTTATGGGCATTTGGTTATGTGAGGTGTTAAGGAAAACTTGTCAAATTTGAGGCTGGAACATGACTGGAATAACTTAAAAGACAGACAACATGGCTTTTCATTTGGGTACGTGAACACAATGTGTAACTTCAGAGTCTGGGTACTTGTGTTAAGAATTGAAATGTCTGTGTATTCTGCTCCTCAGCCAATAAAATCTCAGTGTGTAAGAGGGGAAAAAACGAAAGACGATGAAATAACTAGAAACAGTAAGAGTTGCTCTCTTCCCTGTGACTAAATTAGCACTAGAGAGAATCCTTTATCCTTTTGAAAACTGAGCACCAAACCTACCTGGCAAAATAAAAATTTCCAACTACTTGTTCTAAGCATAGCCATGAAATTTAAAGGTGCCACAGTTTGACAAATACAATAAATCTTAGCTGTAAAACATCAAAAAACAAGACTTCTTAAAATTAAGGAAACAACAGTTTCTTTCACTGAAAATCATCTTTAGATGAAGCATTCTTGGTTCTCATTAGAGTGAATCAAGCACCAAGCAAGTTGTGATTAACATATAAAATAAGTTGGTGCACACTGCTTTTTTTTTTTTTTTTCAGAGAACCAGACTTTGATTCCCAGAAACCACATTTGGCAGCTCACAACTGTCTGTTAACCTATCCCCAGCAAGATCTGAAGTTTTGGGGCAACACACACACACATACACACACACACACACACACACACACACACACACACACACACACACACACCGAGAAAGTTTAATTAATTAAAAGATGCCAAATGTTTATGATTTGCTTTTTGATTATCAAAGACTACTAGGAAGTGAGTACATGAAGATATTAAAATAATACGGAACAGGTTATTTCTAGCCTGTGATATCATTGGTAGTTGCATTGTATTACACCTCACTTTGTGCTGTATTTTTTTGAATGGAGTTTGGAAACTCTCATCCTTTCAGAGCTGTATTGTGTTTCAGAGGCAATTGTATTTAAGATGGAGATGTTAGGAAAGGTACACCTGGGGAATAGAAAGAAAGTCATAAAATAAATCTGTAAAAATGATTTCTATGTTTGATGCACACAAACTTCTAGCTTTTGCCAGTAAATGAAATATTTTGCAAGATATATTTTATCTACAGTTACTACACACACACACACACACACACACACACACACACACACACACACACACATGCACACACACATGCATGAATAAATACAAACAGAGAAGGGAAAGAGAGTATGTGTTCTTGGATTTGTTTATTTAGCTTCACTAGTACTGATCAGTTCTTCCTGTTCATCAGGTAAAATCAGATTTATGATAAGGCACATTGTATTGTTTATACAACAAACAAATTTGGCATTTTACTAAAATGCTAATATGTATTACCACATTGCTAAGCACTCAGAATCTGATATGTTTAATATTTTTTAATATTCCAGGATCCAATAAAGACTTTTGAGGATTCATGAAGACAGACAGAAAAAAATCTGACACAAGGCTAATGAGGAAGATAGAACCTTTTCTCTTCGACCATCGGGGCACAGCTGAGAAATACAAAATGTTGGTGGCAGATGTCATCTTTTCAGAATAGCTTTCTGTTGTGGAAATTTTGGTTTATGATATGTACAGATGTTTTTGTTTCAATCCCAGGTGTGGGCTAAGGAGGCTGTTCCAGTTTGTCCACAGCTGATAACTGCCTCATGACAGGGTGCATGATCTTTGTCAGCTAGAAACTGTCTAGTGTGGGGGCATGGTGTTTGGAAGTGGGAATAAATTCCACACTGAGAGAGGGACTGGGACCTCAGAGAATGAAGAAGGCTGCTACTCCTTCCTGCTTCTCCTGGTTGCTGTTAATGCAGTTTGACAATAAATTGAAGATATCCTCAAATGAGGATTGGATTTGCCCAAAGAAACCCAATAACCTACACAGCAGGAAGTAGCTAAAGAGAAGTATGCCCCGTTTCACCTTAATCATCTTTCTCTCCTACCTGGTGTTGGGATGTTGGAAAGACATGGAATGGAGAAGAAAGCAAGAGATATAGGAAACCAAAATAAAAATAGATTTAAAAATATCACTAACAGCTTTATTTTTTTCATAAATTCTATCCACCATTTCTGAGGAGGGACCAATGGTATATGAGTTACAAAGGGGTACCCAGTGGCCAAGAAAAGTGTTTTTGTACACCCTTTCTGGGAATCCTTGATGAAAGCTTAGAAAAACCTGCCTAAGCTGTTCCTGTGGAAAAAGGCACATGAGAGGAAAAGTTATTTAATATATTGGAACTTGTTTAAATGATTTCTGGGCATGAGGGAAACTACAAATGTGCTCATCTTCATCAAGTATTCCAGCTATGGAATAACCTATTATTAATCTTGATTTTAAAAGTCACCCTGTGATTAATTGACTTCAGCTCAATAGACAGCACGTTTCATAGTGTCTGCAAAGCAGACTAGACAAGAGAAAATGAATTAAAGGTCACTGTGATGAGCTGAGATACCGAATAAAGAAGTAAAAGAATTGTTGCCCTGATGCCTGGGAGGACTGTTTCCCATAAAATGTATTGTAATCTGTGTTATAATTTTAGGGAAAAATTAACAGTTCCGAGTTCTCAAGACATCTCATGAACCAAACATAATCGTAATGCTTGAGTAGGAGATTTACTTGTGTTTCCCTTCACGTATGAGTTTTCCTGCTTTTAAGAATAACATACTTCTGCTAGAACTTGCCTTAAATATATCGCCTTCATAAATACAAATTCAATTTTTAATAAAATTGCAATATAAGATTTGGAAAATTTGAAGCAAAAGTAGGTAAATTTGTAATTGTTATAATACAAAATAAAGAGAAATTGAACTGGTGACAGTGCTCATGTTTGTTTACCAACATTCTTCATAGGACATTGTCCTTTCCATTATGGAGGGTGAAAGACTGAGTTCACCAATTCTTCAAGTATTTTATTGTATAGACACAAATTTCATCTTTGCATATTTAACTTCTTTATATGCCCAAGCCTAAATTAAATTACATAAACCAGAGGTGCTTTTCTAGGTAATATGAGATACATTTTCTTCCCAGAACAACACTATATAAATGAAAATTCTTGAGAAAGCTGACATTAACCTCATTCATGGAAAAACAGGAATGAGGGAACAGTTAATAGCCACCTCAGAAAGCACAGTAGGAAATAGCCAGGGGCAAACATGGGATTTTTTAAAGGACAGAAATAGAAAATGAGTCAAAATGGTTTACCTCGGAATATTTCCTAAAGTGGAAGCATCTATTCAGTTCAAGTACTTTTTGTTTTCCTGTAACATTTTAACATTTCCCTCTCTTTTTTCTTTTGAGACAGTCTGTCCTTATGTAATAATCCTGGAACTTACTCTGTAGACCATGCTAGCCTCAAACATAGATCTGACTGCCTGTGCCTCCCGAGTGCTGGCATTAAAATTGTTCACCACACCCAGCTTACTTTAACATTTCTATTGGTCTGATGGCAACCACAAAGACATATTTTTTGTCAATATTTTATAGTTCACAAAAGTAACCAATAAAAAACTTGACTATCATTTTTCCATCCAGATACAATGAGATATGAACAATGATCATTAGTGTGCCCAAGAAGATGAGATTAGAAAATGGAATAAATTATAATGAGAAATTGCATTTTGCTGTACCTATATTGTAAATCTAAGGGAATAGGTTATTATTATAAAAGAAGAATAAATCAATCAACAATTGGTGATAATGCTATAAAATAAGGTCAATGATGGAATCTGGTCTAAACAGGGTTATGAGGGGGTAGAGAAGATGAAGTTGGGAGAAAACTCAAGGTACATGAAAAAGTTGTATAGAAACCTATTTTGTAAGATTTCTAAAATTTTAATAAAATAGTTTTAATCAATAGATATTGCTTCGTTCAGAAGACATGAAAGTCGCAGTTATGAATTATTGGCCAGTGAGGTCCCAGAAGCTCTTTTTTAAAAATATTTATTTATTTATTATGTATATAGTGCTCTGCCTGCATGTACACCTGCATGCCAGAAGAGGGTGCCAGATCTCATTGTGGATGGTTGTGAGCCACCATGTAGTTGCTGGGAATTGAACTCAGGACCTCTGGAAGAGCAGTCAGTGCTCTTAACTGCTGAGCCATCTCTCCATCCCCATGGCTCTTAACTACTCTTGGCAGAGCTCCTCATTGCTTCACAGATTCTATTACTAAAGGTAGCTTACACTTTGGTTAAAAGAAGGAGATAAATCAAGCTGTAGCTGAGCTGGGAGCTTCCTCTCTAGTAAGTGACCTCTATAGTGAAAATAGGGGCTATTTAGGGTGTTGGGGGAAGAAAGGTCACCAGCAGTATTATTCCCAAATTGTGAGTAGTAGAAGCTACAATAACAATCTTCTAGGCAAGATGTACCAAATAGTGAAATACTGCCATGTCTGATATGTGGATTACCATTTGCCTTTCTGTTGAATTTGAGGCCCACACCACAAAAGGGAACTCAAACGCAGTTCTGTAATCCTGGTCAAAGAATTATGGCTGGAGTGATCATAGGCACTAGGGGAGAACATATGAGTAAGGCTTTGAGGAACTGCCTTCTAAGTACTCATGTTTAAACAAGTATATTGGTGCTGTACTCATCCTTCATAAGAACAGTTTCCTTTTGCACCCATCTCCTGTTAATGCCAAATACATAAGTGATTTAAATGCCTAGAAAAAATTATGGCCGGGCGTGGTGGCGCAGGCCTCTAATCCCAGCACTCGGGAGGCAGAGGCAGGCGGATCGCTGTGAGTTCGAGGCCAGCCTGGTCTACAAAAAGTGAGTCCAGGACAGCCTAGGATACATAGAGAAACCCTGTCTTGAAAAGCCAAAAAATAAAAATCATAAATAAATAAATAAATAAATAAATAAATAAATAAATAAATAATTAAAAAAGAAGAAAAAGAAGAAAAAATTATGCAGCCCCAAACAGGGCAGTTAAATATTCCTCCTAAGCTCAGGTAACATAGAAAAAGAGGCAGATGAAAGGTTGTTAGTACCAAAGTATGGAGAGATGTGTAGAAAAATAAGTCTTCTGAATATGGCTTAGCCCTTCCATTCATGAACTCATTGAAGCGGAGATCATATGCATTACATTTGTCTCATCAACTTTCATTGTGGATTATGTGAGGGACACATAAGACTTACTTCTCCCTGGGGTCTATTAGAAGTTAAAGGTTGTTGAGGGAGTGGAGATATTATTACTATATTAGTAGTGTAGCCAGTAATAAGTTTCCCTTAGTAACATAAGTAATCTGTAACCTCTCTCTCTCTCTCTCTCTCTCTCTCTCTCTCTATATATATATATATATATATATATATATATATATATATATATATTACACTCAGTCTCTCAAAATAATGACAGGGAAGTAGGAGGAGAATTTAGTGAGAACAATATCTTTAGCTTGAGAGAGAGGGTGATAGAGGTAAATAGAGGTAAAATGACTAAAATTCATTATATAAATACATAAAATTGTCAAACCATAAAACAAATTTGAAAATCAAAAACCAAAATATCAGCCATTGGGGAAAATAAAATTTTGTGTATTTTTAGTCATGATATTCAGTCTGGCTTTTTTTCTTTTTACCGTTTTACCATATCGATTTTTTGTTGCCAATAGATTGTACTAACTCATATTGAATGCGGTTTCATTTTTGCATTGTTCATCTGTCCATTTGTTTTCCTTAGTTAGTCATAATTATGGTATTGATAAGCCTAACTAAAAAAGTAGAATTACATAATACCAAGTCAACTCTGTAGTAATTAGGGAATGTCTTAGCTGTATCCAATAAAATGGCTTCAACTCCATTGTCGTCATATTTTAGTACAATATTGCTTGGGTCGAACTTTATCTCTTGCCTAAATTCTACTTTGACTAGTGATGCCAGATAAAATACAGGATCCCTTCACCATAGATAATCTATCTCTGGTGAGATGGAATATTAAAGTGTTTGCAATTTTCATTTTCATGATGTCTAATCTAAAGAGTTTTAATATTAATAAGATATCTAACAGCCAATTGTGTTCCTTTTATGTTTAAAACTTTCCATTTCGTTAGAACATTTAATGATTGGAAGTTTTATGATTTTGGTGTCTAATTTTTCTAGATTTTATATATTCTAGATATAAAGTCCTTATCTGAGATACAGCTGGCAAAGAATTTTCTCTTTCTGTATGCTATTTGCTCTACTAATAATTCACTTTGCAGAAAATTTTTGTACCATGTATTCTCCATTCCCCCTCCCTATTTTTTTAATTCTTGGGACTACTTCCTGTACTATTATAGACTTGTTCAGAACTTCTTGCCTGAATTACTTATGACTTCAAGTGAATTTCTTTTTTTAAATACATTAACAATTTACTTATGTAAATTACAGAGTTAATTATACTTTCTTTTTATTTATTTTATTTTATTAATTTATTCATATTATATCTCAATTGTTATCCCATCCCTTGTATCCTCCCATTCTTCCCTCCCTCCCATTTTCCCCTTATTCCCCTCCCCTATGACTGTGACTGAGGGGGATTTCCTCCCCCTGTATATGCTTCATAGGGTATCAAGTCTCTTCTTGGTAGCCTGCTGTCCTTCCTCAGAGTGCCACCAGGCCTCCCCCTCCAGGGGACATGGTCAAATATGAGGCACCAGAGTACATGTGAAAGTCAGACCCCACTCTCCACTCTACTGTGGAGAATGTCCTGTCCATTGGCTAGATCTGGGTAGGGGTTTGAAGTTTACGGCCTGTATTGTCCTTGGCTGGTGCCATAGTTTGAGTGGGACCCCTGGGCCCAAATCTGCCTATTCAAATGAATTTCTTATGTTTTCCTTTATAAGTCTTAGCATTTAATTTTTTAGAATTATTCAAATTGATATTCATGCAGGGTGAAATATGTGTTTCTTTCATTATTCTTCAGGTATATGTTCAGCTTTGCCAGCACAATTTTTTGAAGAGGCTGTCTTTATCCATTTACACTCATGATGGCTCTGTCAAACAGCAGCTAGCCGTATCTGCATGTATTATATCTAGGTACTCTATCCTATTACAATACAGATTAAAAATGCTGACAAGGCTGTGAGAAAAAAACAACCAATATCCATTGATGGTGGTAGTATAAATTTAGTATAATCACTTGGAGTCCAGTATGAAAATTCCATAAAAATCCTCAAAATTTAAATGTAGTATGACCAAGCTATACTCATGGGCATATACTCAACGAACAAAGATGTTTATCACTACACTACTCAGAGAAGTAAGGAAATGAAATGAGCTCAAATGTTCATCAATAGGATAGTGAATAATTAAAATGCAGTTTTATTCTACTATTAGGAAAAATGATGATTTTTGAAGAAAAATGAATGACTGAAAGAATATTGCTAAATGAGATGATCAAAACTCAGAAAGGCAAAATTCATATATTTGTTTTCATTAGTACATCTTAACTTAAAATTTGTATGTAAGCCATTTTAAAACTGGGTATAGACTATGAAACTTGACAGGAGACTATAAGAAGGGTATATGAGATTGAGAAATAAGAGTAGGAGGCTGGAAGGTCATATATGACCTGTAAATGGAAAGGAGGCTACTGGATGAAAGAGGGCACAAGTAAGGGAGAATGAATAGTGGAAAAATGGGACAACAACAAAAGGAAATTCCATTAAAAATACTGGAACCACTAAAAAAATTCTGCAAACATATCATCCTGGATGTGTCTGATCTTGTCTGAAAATTTCATAGTAAAACCTCATTCTTTTTAAGCTAATAAAAACATTTAAAAACTAATCCTTAACTGTCCGTTCCAAGTATGTGTGAGTCTTTTTTACAGTGAAAAATATAACAGTTGATTATCTGAAATCCAAATTTACAAAGGCAGCATACATTTCTTTTCTGTTTGGTCACACAAATGTAACTGTGTATCATTATTAATGATGTGGTAATCATTTCAGATGCACTTGTTTATACTGAAAAACTATCATTTGCAAGTTCAGGAGAAGCAACCAGTTGCTTCATCTGAAGAAGCAAGTGTCAAGAGAAAAAAAAATCACCCTTTGGTTCTAAAAAGAATTAAAAAATATATGTTTAATTTATTCATGTTATTTTCTATGTATGAGTGTTTTGCTTGCGTGTATTAAATGCACCTCATGTGTTCCTAGTGTCTGTGGAGCATAGAAGAAGGCATCTGGTCTCCTGGACCTTGAATTATAGATGGTTGAGAATCACTATGTGTGTTCTGACTGCTTAGCTATCTCTCTAGCTCCTAAAGTTTGGACAGTTTCTTACTTGCATTTAATGTATTGTGATCATATTTCTCCTGCTTATGTCTTTCTTTTAGTTCCTCTCTCACATCTGTTGCCCTTTCTTCTTCTCATCTAGTCCCACCAATGGATACATTTCTGAAAGCACCAAAAGCTAGCTTCTACTCCAAAGGAGTTAACTCAGAATTTCTCAAACTGGAACCAATTCAATGACATTTTAGAAACTCCAGAGATGGCTCTTACAAGGCAATTCAGTTTCCAAACTACTGAACAGAGGAAACAAATCATCAATGTTTGTTATTATTGACACCAAAATAATTATTTATTTAAAAAATACCAATGTTCAATCTTTATCCAAAGTTTATTAAATTGTATATTTATCCCCTTTGTCATATTTAAATTTTCATCCAAAATTTCTAATCATTCTCAATAAAATCTTTAAAAGTCACAAGAAAGCTTGAAAACAAAGAACAAAATTATACGTAAATCTACAAATATAAAAACATACTGAGTTACTTGTGCATAAAGATATTGGGCTGCCATGAGAGAGTATTGACTGTCATTATCTGTATGCTTCCTGATGAGCTCATCAAACTCTAATGGATCGTTCTAAGCCTGTGGTTATACAGATAACTGTGGGTGAAGTCAAAGGTCAATAGGTCACAAAATGAAATTAAAAAAACCTGGAAGTGGAAAAGGGATTTGGAGGAAGGAAGGGTTGGCAGGTATGGGAACTAAGAGTAATTAGAATGCATTTCATATATGCATGAAATTTTAAAATAAATAAATTAATTAATTAAAATCATATACTGGCTAGTATATAGGCTAAAATATTCTGTACCTGATTGAGTGCATGTGCTAGTACCTTCATGTGTAGAGGGAACATTGCAGAAGGGGGATGCCAGAAATATTTTAAGAAGCAAAAGATCTGGGACTCTGCTGTGAAATTGTGTCTCCTAGGGATGTCAGAAGCTAACCCATAAAGTATTGCCAACATCACTATAAAAATATGAGCTGAAAAACAATAAATATTATGCCAAAATAGACAGAAAAAAATCACACAATGCCTCAATTACATACAAAAAATTACAGGTAACTAAGAAATACAAAGAGTGGGAGAAATAGTCTTCCTCAGGGAAGAGCACACCAACTGGTGGCTCAACCAGTGCCAAATGCTCAGTACTGAAACATGCTTACCAGCAAGATTATTATACCGAGAAATTTATCTTTAGGAATATATAAGTATATGAATATATGCATATAATACCCTATGAGCATATACAGGGTGAAGAAATCCCCCTCAGGAACAGTCATAGGGGAGGGGAATAAGGGGAAAATGGGAGGGAGGGAAGAATGGGAGGATACAAGGGATGGGATAACCATTGAGATGTAGCAAGAATAAATTAATAAAGGAAAAAAAAAGAAAAAAGAGGGCACAAATTTGAAAGAGAACAAGATAGGATTTGGGGGGAGAAAAGGGAAGAAAGAAATTATGAACTTATATAATTTCAAAAATAAAAGAAAAAATTAAAAAGTATTGTTTCACATTTCAAAGATATTTTATCAAAATATCAGATGAAATCTTCATTACTTTTCAATAAACCTGTCATGAAATTATTATATACACACTACAAAGGTTATTTTCTTAGCACTCTTTGTTTTGTTAATGTGCATATTTATATAAGATATACTATTTCTTTAATATTACTCATGTGACTATCAAATTGTCATAAAATATAATAGAAAATAAATATTAATTATTTAGTTATCTCTATTTTAGAGATGTCATTAAAATTTTGGACATTAGTAATGTGTAGTACATTGATTTTCAGAATATCTTCTTAGTCCAAAAGCTGACTCTTATTTCATGTCTGTCATCAATAATGGCTTTAGATGTTAAAATTAATATTAAATGTCTACCTCTGTTACAGTATTCTCTTCATGCCCAAAGGAAAGATATTTAATTTACCCCAGAACTGTTAGATCAATCGTCCCCCAAATACCAACCGACACATATACACATGGCTATAGAGAAACCATTTATTTTCTTTGTACTGGGGAGTCTCCTGTGAGATGATTCAAGCCCATCTATCACATTGCTAAGGAAGAGTTTTAAGGGCAAACTAACTAGAAGGAAAGAAACTGATGGGAAGGCAGTCAATACCCATTGTGGCTGGTCTTCACCAGCTGGGTGTGCTTCAGCTGGCCTGGAACTGTCAACCAAAACTGCAATTATTGACCTTGCTAGAGGCTGTGGCTCCCAGGAGGCAGCAAGAGAGAGAAAGGATGATGGATGCACATGGTGTTTTCTACAAACAGGAGGAATAATTTGAAGCATCCATGCTGTCACAGACCACAGTGCCAGGTCTCAGGAGGAACATAAGATTAAAATCATAAGATTTTGGAATGGAAATAGGTTCATTGAGAGTTCAGTTCAAGTTCTCATTAAAATGTTTATAAGAGAGGAGGAGAAGCACAGGCCTTTATCACAAAGCAATAATAACTTATCAGCCAGGGAGAACGCTGTGACAGCAGTATGAGAAAACTCTCTAAGCAATATTTTATTCCATAGAGCTGTTTTTTCTTTCAAAATTGACTGGGAATATATTTTCACTGTAAAAGTTCCATTCCATTGGCCATAAAGAAAACCGTACAACTTTATAATACACATAGTTATGAAATAATGTTTTATCCATATATGCTAAACTCTCTCTACTTTATGTCATAAGATCCTCCTGACGTTTGATTTTATCAATATTCTTCTTTTTGTATGAAAATCATCTTTTAGATGAAAATATCTTCTCATGTTAACTGCTTTCTCTTCTTTACTTTAATAGCTTTTATAGGGTATAATATTGGTATATAAAATTTGATTGAGTGTTCAGTAAGATATATTTTTGTAACCTTGATCATCATCATAGTCCAGTTTTTAGCATTTTTATTACTCCAAATTATTTCACACAAATTTGTATTCATTCATTATTCATAACTATGGGTGTAAGTAATCAAAGATATTGTCTCTGCATCTATAATTTTGATTTTTCTGGAAATATTCTATAAGTGAATTAACAAATTATATGACTTTCTACCTTGATTTTTTCCTTTATGCAATTACATGTTTATATTTTATTTATGTATGTGGAGTAACACTGAAATGTATGTATATACCACATTTATTTATTCATTCAAAAGTTAATAAGTAACCGGAGAACTTCTAAATTATATATGTTCTTCATAACTATAGTCTGAATATTAATTTGTTATATACCTATTCACTAGGTGTGTATCACAAAATTATCAAAAATAGTATATGGCTTGAATGCCTTTGAAAATTATTTTTAAAGCATCCATATTAATTTCCATTCATACCAGCATTGTGTGACCATTAGGTTTTTTTTTTTTACCTTATTGTCAAAATATATTAATCAATAGCACTATTGTTTCTCCTTTGGACTTTAGACATGTTATAGTGTGCTATTTAAAAGTTGAAGTATCCCAATTAGTAATGTCGAACAACTTTTCATTTGCATCATGGTTATTTGAATATAACCTTTAGAAAAATTTCTACTTAACTATTTTACGTATTCTTCAGATGTAGAATCTTATTGACCAGGATACATTTTCTATGTTTTATATAAAAAAAACCTATGTGTTGTATAAATTTTCAAATACCTTTTTCAAATATATAATGAAAATTTCAGGTTTGATAATCTCTTCAAAGGGGCTTCAGTTATATAAGGTCTAATTTACTAGTATTTATTAATATTAATATTATTCATATTTGTATCACATTTGAGAAATTTTGACTTAGTCTAAGATCATAGACTAGCTCTTCATGTTTTTTTCTAGACTTTTCTTAAGGGTGTAGTGCTTATTTATAGTGTTTCATGAACATTTATAAAGCAAATACTTATGATTGATACCTATCTATGATATGTAGTGGTTGTGTATATATATGTATATGCATTATTTTGAATAACATTTCTCCTTGAATATAATAGTCTTAAGAGAAAAATCTTTCCACTGGTATTAGTAAAGAAACTAGTTCAAATATCTATTATTACTTTCCAGGTTTAAAAATGAATGAGGGTGAAACAAGGGGAACACTCCTCCGTTGTTGGTCAGAATGCAAACTTGAGTGAGATAATCAGGATACAAAGAGGTAAAAATGGTATGTACTCAATTA
The DNA here is from genome assembly GCF_964271855.1 of Acomys minous. Classification (NCBI taxonomy): domain Eukaryota; kingdom Metazoa; phylum Chordata; class Mammalia; order Rodentia; family Muridae; genus Acomys; species Acomys minous. The sequence continues at coordinate 86,237,515 of NC_140488.1, read as the reverse complement.
TAAGTGGATATTCACTGTAAAGAATAATCATGCTACAATCCAGAGACCATGAGAATCTAAATGACAAGGAGAGTTCAAGGGTCGACTCATGGATTTTCCCAGGAAGGAGATTAGAATAGATTTTGCAGGTGGACTGGAAATGGATAGGGAACAGAAGAGATCAGGTAAGGAGGAGTTTTGGAGGGAGAAAGTACAGGGAGAGACAACTGAAATTAGGGGGCATTTAGGAGGCCATTTGGAAACCTAATGCAATGGAAACTCCCTGGATTTTACAAGGGTAATACTAGTAAAAACTCAGAATAAGGGAGGATATGAGCCTGAACTGGACATCTTCTGTAATGAGGCAAGGCTTCCAGTGAAGGAGCTGTGACTCCAACCCATCCACAGAACCTTCAATCTACAATTTGTCCTGCCTGCAAGATGTGCAGGCATAAAGGTAGGACAAAAGTTGTGAGATTGGCCATTGGCCATCAAAGGACTGGTCCAACTTGAGATGCACACTATGAGAGGAAGCAAGCACACACCTAACACTGCCTGGAGGATCATGAACTAGAAGTTGAGTAGTCCAGAGACCTAGGATAGAACTTCACACAACTGGCAATTTTAAAAGTCAATTGAATGATTCCTCATGATATTCTGGTAGACTTGTAGAACACAGCCTAGCATAATTGTCACCAGAAAGGCTTTATTCAGCAACTGATGGAAACAGATACAGAGACACAGAGGTAAACAGGTGTAACTCAGGGAATCCCATGGAAGATGGGGAGAAGAGATTGTAAGAACCAGAGAGATCAAGTACATTAGGAGAACATGGCCCACAGAGTTCATAGGGGCTCACAAAACTAAAGCAACAATCAGGGAGACTGCACTGCTCTGACCTAGGTCCTCAGCATATATATTATGGTGCTGTAGCTAGGTGTTCTTGTGGGATTCATAATAGTGGGCTCTGGGGCTTGTTTCTTACTCTTTGTCTCCTTTTGGGATCCTTCTCCTACTATTGGGTTGCCTCATCCAGCCTTGACATGAGAGTTTGTGACTAGTCTTATTGTAACTTGTTATTCTGTGTTTGATATTACAGGAAGTTATGCTGTTTTCTGAAGGGAAACGGAGTAGGAGTGGATATGAGGGAGAATGTAAACAGGGGAAAGGGACTGGGAGGAGTGGAGGGAGGGTCATCTGTGACTATAATATATGTGAAAATAATAAATTTTTAGAAATTTGGGCTTCATCAAACTATAAAACTTAAAAGTAATGGAAAAAAAGAAAAGAACTAAGGTGTGGAATCTATCCATGTTCAATTCTATGATGCCAGTGCTTATTTATGGAATTCTGAAGTAAACAGATTTGTGCCCTTCTAATGGTTTAACAGAGTGAAAGATGATTGTGACCAGGGAAACTTATTCAGTGAGATGTCTGATTTTATGATAAACAAACACAATGATATCCAGTAAATGTGACCATATGTAAAAGCACTTGAGGCAAAAATTCAAGATGGATTATACTTGAAGCAGATATTTGTAGACCATGTTTAGGGGATCTATCTCTGCTCCTTAAAATCCATGGGAGCAAATGTCATATGACAGAAAGATCTGAAATTTTGTATTCAAGGAACACAGCCAGGACGGTACTTTTAGTTTCCAAAACATGACTTAGTAAGACAACAAGTTTCACAGAAATTCTGTATTTTACGGAGTAGTTATCTAGAGACCGGAAGTCGTCAGGCTCAGTCAAAGGAATTGGTGCATTTGATTGGTGTGGACTTGGAGGAGTAACTAAACTTTCTATTTTTTAGTCACAGAAAAGTTAAAGGCACGGAAAGGCAGATGTTGCATGATAGCTTATAGGTGTGCACTTTAAAACAGAAATACAGCTTGGGCTAGAGAGATGGCTCAGATGTTAAGAGCTCTGGCTGCTCTTCCAAAGGTCCTGAGTTCAATTTCCAACAACCACATGGTGGCTCACAACCATCTACAATGGGATCTGGTACCTTCTGCTTGTGTTCAGGTGTACATGCAGTCAGAATATTGTATATATAATAAATAAAATGTAAAAACCAGAAATACGGAAAGTACAATGGTTGTACCCAATGACGGGGAGCAAGAGTGAGAGAGAAATTAGTCAAAGGGTACAAAATTTTGTTTAAGGTGGAATACATCCCAGATATCACATGATGATACTTAATAAAAATGTATTATATAATGAAAATTGTGAAGAAAAATTTTTTATGTTCTAACTACAAAAATGACAAATATGTTAATATATATGAAAATTAACTACATTTAACCATTGGGTAGTATATTAATATCTCAAAACAGACTGTCTACAGAAATTATGTACAAATTCTGTCAATTTAAAACTATAATACCACAATAGCATCTGATTTCGTGTTCTCCTTTCACACGAAGTTAAGGTCTTCAGGATCTCCTTTCTAAACTACATGGATACTCTTTTGTTTCTTTATTCACTGTTTTCATTCCTCTATTATGTTTTATGTACCATTCATAGAATAATTATTTTAGAGTGAGATTGCTCAGATTCCTCTATTGAATAACCTATTTAATGGTTTTATTGCTTATGAAATTAGGCACAAATTTCTTGTCCTGGAATTTAAAACTCCAAAAGTAGCACATTTGTACTCTTATACCATCTGGGATTCTATAGAAAACCAATATATGTGCTTTAACGACATTATCCATTCATAAATAATGCCCAGTGTTCCCCTCAAAACTACTTTACTATCGTAGAATATCAAGATCCATCCACTTTTTGAGACTGTTACTTATTACCTGAAATACTTTTTTTCACTGTTCTACTTTGACATTGTATCGCTTTCTTTTAAAACTTTGCATAGCTGACAAAGTTGAGCCCACTAACCAAATCCATTCCATCATGTTTTATGACAGTGTCATCATGTTTACTCATTTGCTACCTGTGGCTTCTTTCATGCGGTGATGGGACAATTGTGATTGTAGTCATTTGTTGGTGTCTGAAGCATGCTAGTACCAGTATTTTATGGATAATTAATCTATGAATGTTCATGTCCCATACTCACATAAGTTCTCTGATACAATAACAGAAAAAAATATTTACATAGCTTTTTTAGTACTCATATTGCTTTATTTATTTAAATTAATTTATTTTTTGATATTGTAATATAATTATGTCACTTCCTCCTTCCCTATGCTCCTTTCAAACTCTCCTTCTTGCTTCCTTTCAATTTCACACTACTTTTTATTAAATTATGTTACCTAAGATATATATATATATATATATATATATATATATATATATATATATGTGTGTGTGTGTGTGTGTGTGTGTGTGTGTGTGTATGTGTGTGTGTTTGTGTGTATGTATACGTATATTCCTAAACGTATAAATACATTATGCTTAGTCTGTACATTATTGATTGAATCAGTGTTTTTACCTGGTCCAAACGCCCATTTGAACACTATGACTGTATAACTTAAAAACCCTAATTGCACTACTCCCTTTGCCCATGTTCTTACAGAAATTTGGCAGTGATCAATACTCCAGTTATTCAAATATGTTAACTAGTTTACTACAATTAAATACTCACAGTATGGAATTGAACTTTTTAGAAGAGAGGCAAATAAAAGTTGGCATAAATTGCATAATAAAAATTTTATTTTCATTCATTTCTTTGTGCTCAATAGCTTTCATAACAGTTTCAATGCAACTTTATTAGTGTAGAGCATTTTATCATGTGTAAATAATGATAAAATATGAATGAAAATATTCTTCCATACCATTCTGTTAATAAAAGTACATCAATAAAATGTCAATTAAAACTGTATTAAGAAGCTGTATGGTATTAAAGATACATTGGGATTTCTATAAGAGATAAAAGCCTTTGTAATAGAATAATAGCATTATGTTTTTCTCATTGTATATTCTGTATCTAGCACAAATTACAATAGTTAATATATGTTCTATAACCCTTTTTGAAGTAAATGTTCAATTTTTCTTTGTTTGTATTTGTGACTGGCAAGTCCTTGTTGGAACACATCAACGTAAACTGCTTTCTTTCAATGCAAGCCAAGTTTTTAAATCCATATCCAATTACAAGCCACCTGAGTTGTATCGATGTCACTTTTATAACAGCTATATTTCAGTAACCCAATTTTGCTGTATCTCTACCCAGAAAACTCCCATGCAGGGACAATAGTTAGAATTCAAGTTCTATTTACTTCTTCTGTTTTGTGATGCTGAGATTTCCATAAGGAAAGATACTATGTCACTCGGTAATATAAAACAAAATGTATCAATATAATTCAATTTCAAGATGAGACAAAATATTCAAACCAAAGGCTTCTCTTACTTTTCATGAATATGGACAATGTACTATAATAATTTTATTGTCGAATTTTAGAAACATTTTATCAAAATTAAATTATTAATTATTAAATTAATTATTTTCTGTTGTTTTCTATTACTTTTCTCAGAGTAAGTCTGCTTTTCACAGTGTTCCACTGTCTTTATAGAGAATAAATCAATTTCAGCTAATGTCTAATCTACAATTTTGAAAAGGCTCATTATTATCCAGTGAGTGGTATCAGTGGTTTGTTTTAGAGAGAACTTCATTAGTGATATGGATAATTAGGGAAGGAGTACTGATGACTCAGCTTTTCCTTAACTTCCCCCCTCATAATTTTCACATTTTTAATTAAATTAAAAGGAGAAATGAAATTACTTTTAAATAGGAAATTAAATGAAAAACCCCAAGGCAATGCAAGAGAAATGTGTTTTTTCTTAATTAAAAAGACAAATGCTATGTAATATAAAAATGCAAGGGCTTCAAGTATGAATGCACATTAGGTATTTGTGGTAGCACATTGTATAAGAACTTAATTAAATTAATATTTTGTTATTTTTCATTAACCCTTATCCAGATTTTCTTGGCAGGAGACATTCAAAATACCGTTTCCTAAATATCATAGGACTCTCATTTATTCTACGGCTAAAGGTCGGTAAAGTAGAAGTTCCATTGCTTCAACACTTTCATATAATTAACAACTAACACTGGACTTCTTTTCCCTTCAAAACAGTCACTGAAGGGTATACTATGATCTCAAAACAGTCACTGAAGGGTATACTATGATCTCACTGACTTAACAAAAATCATCTAAAGTTTCAAGCAGCACTTATAGCCAAAGACATGTCTTCAGTTGTTCAAAAGACAACTGTAGGAGCTGGAGGTTAAAACAGGACTAAGAAAAGTTATTGAAAAGGAAAAGTCTCTTCAAAAGCTCTAAGTTTAAATACTTTAGATAAAAATACCTATACAATATTTCATTAGCCATGATAAATTTGTATTTATACAATGCATAACCTCACTCTGTATGTCTTATCTCCTAATATAGTAATCATTTCATAAACTCATAATACTTCAGGTGGCATTGTTTACTATAGTTTATACTGCTGTGCACATACACTTAAAAAGTTATAACTAACATATTACTGATTTTTGCCTGCAGAAAGCTTCTATACCTGGAGAATTGTTCTTACCATAAAAGGCAAAGATGATAAGTGTTTTAACATATAATGTATTTTGGTCATGTCTATCTACCATTTCATCTCCTCCAATGCCTCTTGTATCCACAATATCACTAGTCTTCCAAATTTTATGTAGTCTTTTTCTTTTTAACCCACAGAGTCCATTTAATGGGCCAGTATATTTCATGGGTCCTCTACTGGGGCATGAATAACCTCTCAGAGACCACATCACTCTAGAAAATTGACTATCCCTCTTCCAGCAGCCATTGTGTGGTCATATGTTCATGTAAACCACAATATGTGATAATAAAGATATCTTAAATATCTATTATTCAGTAGTCCTATAATAATAAATATAAGGCTGTAAAAATAGATGTTCTGCAGGATTTGCATTATGTTCTACTTCTCATCATGTGGGAAAGAAACAAGATCTATAGCTCAGAGAAAATTTTTCTCACAATTTTACAATGAAGATTAAAGACCATTGTAGTCACAGTATAGTGACTGTACTTACCATTGCTCTTACAATTTATTTTAGCTAGAAAGGCTGGTTTTGTCTTAAGTTTTTGGCATTGTGAAGCATAAGTGTTTTAGTCACATAGATTTACTCATCATATGTCCCTGTGTTATCTAGACCGTTCTAGATATTTCTGATATAGGAAAAATAAAATTCAGAAAAACAATGTTCTCACTCAGCTTAAGAAGCAGGAGGAAGTGTCCCCCACCAAAAAGCATCTTAAAATACAATGTTAATAGTTTTTAGAATACTTTAGAAATACTTTAGAAAAGAAATGCTGGGGAAAGCATTTGGAATTGATAAATCACAAATCACTCCTGTTATATTTTAAACAGTGAAATAAAAAATAGTCTACCCCAATGAACAGTCTCAATGGAATTTTGTTTTTCTAAAAAGATATTTACACAATGACTAGCTACAATATGTTATCTACAAATGCTATGGGTAGCCTCACAGGAATTGGCACATTTTTATCGAACAATAATTTCTATTTAGACCCAAGTGAGACAATATTTAAAGAAGAAAATAGACACAAGGAAATAATTGAGCAACATAGCGAAGCTTTATGTATGTTTTGTAAGAACTTTGGAAGAATAAAACATAATGCTTCTTTATGCATAATAATTGTTCTGCCCATTTTGAAATGGTGGATTTTAGGTATTTAATAGTGCACCAATTTGTTATCTTCATTCTAACATTCCTAGGTTATCTGTCATTACTTTCTTGATATTTTTTATTTTGATATCTTAACAAGAACTATCTAAAAATAACCTTTACCCTGACAGTGTTGCTCTTTCAATTTTAGCATATGTTTTATTTTCATAAAGGGCCTTGGAACAATGTTGCATTGAACTTTATACATTTTATTTCTAGCCATCAGGTTGTCTCTGGTGTTAACTGGCCTGGAGATTCCCCCAACTGAGTCACTTTCTGTGTCTTACTTCAGCCAGGCAGGACAGGAGCAGGCAAAGAGCTCCAAACTGAAGGCTGTTTGTTTGGACTCCCCAGTGGCCTCTTCAGGATGGTGAAAACAGCCTAGATGTCCCACAGTTGAAGAATGGATAAAGAAACCGTGGTACATTTACACTATGGAATACTACTCAGCTATTAAAAACAGGGTAATCCAGAAACTTGCAGACAAATGGATGGAACTAGAAACGATCATTCTGAGTGAGGTATCCCAGACTCAGAAAAACACACATGGTATATCCACACTTATAAGCGGATATTAGCCACATATTATAGGCTAACCACACTACAATACATAGACCTAAACAAACTAAATAACAAATGGGACCCTAGGGAGAATGCTTAATTCTCATTTGGAAGAGCAAATAGAATAGACACCAGAAGCAGTTGAAGAGATAGAACAGGATCAGAGCCTACCATAGAGGTCCTATGAGGGACTCCACCCAACAAGAGATCCACGCAGAGGTTGAGACACACAGCTGAACTCCTGTATGGAGCACAGGGAGTCTTATGGAAGAGTTGGGGAATAGAGGGATCAGGACCTCCACAAGGAGACCAGTGGAGCCAACAACTCTAGGCCAGGGTGGTGGGGGTGCTGCAGAGACTGATGCACCAACCAAAGACCATGTATGATGAGGATTTAGACCCTTTACTCAGATGTAGTAGATAGGCAGCACAACTTCCTTGAGGGTCCCATAATATGGGGAGTAGGGACCACTCTGGTCCCCACATGTTGATAACTTCCCCTGGTGGGGCAGCATAGCCAGGCCACAGAGGAAGAGGATACAGGCAGTCCAAATGAAACTTGATAGGCTGAGGTCAGGTGTTAGGGGCGGAGGGATCCTCATTCTGAGGACTAGGGGAGGGAGGGCAAGGGTATGAGGGACTGAGGGTGGGACCAGAAGAGAGGAGGGAAGGGGTTACAATCAGGATGTAATGTGAACAAATAAAAAAAGAAAAAAGAAATTCATAATTTTTAAAAATTAAAATAAATACATTGTTGAACTAATAAATAAAATCATAGCTATGATTTTTCTATTCATTATAATTATTTTTTCTGTAAGTCTTATTTATTTTGAATAATCAAAACTCAGAAATTTTTATATGAGTTACTGCTAAACAAATACTTTTTAAAAAGAAGAGTATTGCAATTGATATAAATGAATAAGCGATGTGGAAAAGCAGAGAAAAAGACAAAAGGAGAAGGGAGAGATAAAAAAGGAGAGGGAACCAATTCCAGATCCTAATTAAAAGTAAAGAATTCTGTAGAAATAAGTTCATAAAAACACTTCATTTATACATTCTACATTCCTTCAAGATTACTGATTAAAAAGTTTTTTTTTTAATCTGATAGAATTTTCCTATTAGGCATTTGTCAGCTCCATCATTTTCCATCTTTTATCTAAATAAATTTTGTTTACCTTTACACTCTTGCATTCTTTGAATGTCTTTATGACTGATGATGTGATCACATACATACTATCAAAGCTTCACAACCTAATCTATTATGTACTATCTACAAAGATTAAAGAACTGTTACATGCATAATCTACATCTGATCTTCAAGCTTATTTGGCACAATTCAGACTCTTTTTTCATAAGGCTTGTTCCCAGGTCCTTTTTAAGGCAGTGACAGTCATATGTTTAAAGCAGTTTGGAATATGAAGATGCTACTTCTTTTAAATGACTTGCTTGAATTAAATAGCAATGAAATAGCTATACCATATTAAGTACTATGTATTATGTATATATATATAAATATTAAAAATTTAAAACTGGGTGTTTTGATATATATTGAGCAGTATGAGGGTGAAAATCATATGCACATGCTACCAAGATTTCTCATATGTATAATGTATGATATATATAATATTTTATCATTAACAATTATATTTAATATATGAATATATATTAGTTTAGAAGTCGGCAAAGGTTAGTCCATAGGTATCATCTGGCTTATCCTTATTTGTGTCTGTGATATTTGATTTGGAGTCAGTTGTGCTCATTTGATGATACATGACTATGGTCATCCTATAATAGAGTGAGCTATTGCAATAAAGACCATATTACTCATACAAGCCTGAAATGGTAACTGTGACTCTTTGTAGATAGCTTGAATTTTTATGAGTATGTAGATCTATGTATAACTCCATCCTAGAAACCCTCAAAGACCTACCACAGTTTATAAATCTTTCAGTACATTATAGTAATTTCTCAATTTATTAGATTGTGAATTACTAATTTTTATTCCAACATTAGCCACTTGATCCTCATTGGTATAATATCTTTTCATTTAGCAAAATCTACTTAGATTTGTCTATTAAGCTATCATTAAAAAGCTAAAAATTGGAAAATTTTCTTTTATACATTGACACTTCTCTTTAGTTGCTTTTCTAAATCAATAAAGCTATGATACTAAAAACAGTTGGTACTACCAAGGAAGTAGAATCAGGAGAGTGAAAAATAATGTGCACAGTCATGCCACATTCTTGCTATAACTGTCTTCCCCTGGCTAGCTTATTCTGATATTTCTTACTGTTTCTCTTCTCTTTTAAAATGTTTAAATAATTTCTTATTTTTTAATAGTTATAACACTGGAACATAGTAAAAATAGTTTTATAAAATGAATTTTTTCCTTCTTATAGTATTCTCTGTCTATGTTTTTGTTCTAATTTAAGAGAAGTCAAGTCTTCTTTATTGATGAAAATAATGAACAGTTTTTTCCCCTGCTGTTAGAGTTTCCTAGAAAGAACTTCATGCACTACACTCATAAAGTTTGATTTAGATTTAGCAAGAACTTTTTCACTGACAAGAAATATACAAGATCTGTGAGGATTTACAAAATGGATACCTAGTGAGTATGTTTAAGTAATCTGAATAAAATCAAAAGTTTTCTTTACACTTTTTACTATAGCATACTCATAACCTGCAGCAGTTACGGGGATTCACCACAAATCACTTTATTTCACTGTCCTCTCTCTCCGTTTCTATTCTCATTTCTCAAAAGGATAGATGAATGTGTCCACAGTCACCTTTACTCATAAGTGCCCCTTATCATCATTTTGTTTTCAATCTCTAATTCTATTCATAACCTAGGCTATAAGCAACCTTCCTATGCATCTGAGCTCAAATTTTAGCAACTTCCTACCACCATATAGTCATAGATTGGAGGTAAATTGTTTATTCATCTCAATCTTTGTTTCCTTACTTGTAAAATGAGGATATTAACTTCCATTGGAGTGTTAGTGGTAAGTGATATCGTTGGCAATAGAAAAATGTTTATAATCCATTAATATTCATATACTCAGCCTAATTCCTTGTGACTTTTACTTTTCTAATTTGTGATAAAATTTAGAATCCTCATTGTTTTCAACTATACTCAATTTATATAATAGACAAAAAACTGTAGATTTTTCCTTTCTAGAAAAATATATAAAAATTGAACAGTTCCAAAAATTTTGGCTTACAGTTAAGTTTTAGAACTGTAAGAGGAAGCTCATAGCTATCACTATGAGAAAAATATCTGAGAAGCATGGGAGAATAGCAAAGTAGAAGGATCCAGAGGGTCCTAGAAACCTACAAGTAGAACATTATGATAGGCAGATTTGGGCCCAGGGGTTGTGCTCAAACTAAGGCACCAGCCAAGGACAATACAGGCAGTAAACTTTAAACCCCTACTCAGATCTAGCCAATGGACAGAACATTATCCACATTTGAGTGGAGAGTGGGGTATGACTTTCACATGAACTCTGGTGCTTCATATTTGACCATGTCCCCTGGAGGGGGAGACCTGGTGGCACTCAGAGGAAGGACAGCAGGTTACCAAGAAGAGACTTGATACCCTATGAGCATATACAGGGGGAGGAAATCCCCCTCAGGAACAGTCATAGGGGAGGGGAATAAGGGGAAAATGGGAGGGAGGGAAGAATGAGAGGATGCAAGGGATGGGATAACCATTTAGATGTAACAAGAATAAATTAATAAAAAATTAAAAAAGAGAAAAATATCTGAATTAATTTTTTTAAAAAGAAGAGTTTCTTTGGAATTTTAATGTTAGTGGTTTTAGACCATGTTGGTTTAAACTTGTGAGAAAATGGTATAATATAGCAGGAGCAGGTGGTAGAATAAACCTCAAGTCATGAAGGCCAGAAAACAGCTTGAAGGAGAAGTGTCTTTAAATGAATCTATTCTAGGTTTGGACTTTGTTTGATTGTTTGTTTTTTAAGACATGGTATCTCTGTGTAGTTTTGGCTGTCCTGCTTTGTAGACCAGGCTAGACTCGAACTCACAGAGATCTGCCTGCCTCTGTCTTCCCGAGTGCTAAGATTACAGGTGTGTGCCACTGCACCTGGCTGGTTGGACATTTTAATTGATATTATGCTATAATATCAAATAATTGCTATGTGAGACTTTAAGATATGGATACTTTTCATGGGTTTAATCTGTAAGAAAGCAATTCCAAGGCAATGCTCTGTGATCTACCACCATAGTTCACTCTATAATATTAGCATTTCACATACCAAATTATTCTAGGTAGATAATTATGCTATCTTAATGTGAAAAATATTTTATGTACAATTATAATATATGCATATAAAACATTCATATATATGCATATAATATATGTTAGATAATGAAAATATACATACACTGGTTAGAACTGTAGTAGCTACACTTTTACACAGTAGTAGATAAACACAAGTACAGGCAGACCATATCTTTAAAGGTAGTAATTTAAATACTTAATTCATTTTGGCTATTGAAACAGGAAAAATATAAATAAAAGATAAATGGTCACTCAAAAAAGAATCCTCTGGTATCTAACAATTTTTAATCTATATGTAGATTAAACTTCAGTCACATGCTGCTTTATTCTTAGTATTTCTTTGGTCAGATTATGATTTGAGCCATTTACTATTAGTCAGCCTTAACACACCACAGCTTTATATTTGAGACTATTCCAAAAGAGATAGAAGTATAACTGTTTTTGTTTTGTTTTGTTTGGTGGCAATTGTGTGTATAAACTATTTCTTGCTAAAAGACGATTAATATATGCACTGTACTGAAATTTTTTTGTTATCTCACCAGAGGAAAAAGGATACCTAAAATAAATATATATGTGGGTCCATAGGTAGCAGACAGGTTGGATATATATGGTTTTTATCAGTTCTTTAAAATGTCAGAACTGAGTAAGGCAGTGGTGGTACACACCTTTAATTCCACCACTAAGGAGGCAGACACAGCTGGATCTCTAGGAGTTCTGGAGGCCCAATTTGTGCCCAACCTGGTCTACAGAATGAATTTTAGGACAGCCAGGCCTATAAAGAGAAACCTTGTCTCAAAAATAAATGTCAGAACTGAAACTACTTATTTTCAGATAACGAATTAAAACAACATATATTAGTTCTATTTTCTCCTCCAATGGCTTTATTAGTTTCTACACAGAATAGTCTAAAGCAGTGGTTCTCAACCTGTCAGTCACAACCACTTTGGGGGCACATATATACATTCTAATTAATAACACTAACAAATTACTGTTATGAAATATTTATAAAATAATTTTATGGTTGAGGGTATGCAGAACATATGAAACTGTATTAAAAGTTGAGAATTGGTGGTCTAAAGGGCAGATTGATACACTCCAATTTAAAGGCCAAAATATATGGGATGACTTATTAAAATGAAGTATAAACAATTTCCATCAACATATTAAAGGTTTAATGAAATTTATATTCAATCACAATTATATAATTCTTCAATATTTAATTACGTTTTAACAAGACATGCTTTTGCAATTTAAATTATGTAAGGCAAATTATTAAAAAAAAGTTGGTATTATATTACAAATGTTGGATAACTGTAACTTTTCAATTACCATCTGATTCTATAAGTGTTCTCATTAGATTGGAAGTTGCCTATCATAATGTTCTACTTGTAGGTTTCTAGGACCCTCTGGATTCTTCTACTTTGCTTTTCTCCCATGCTTCTCTCATCTAGAGTCCCAATAGGATGTCTTCCCCTCTGTCCCAGTTTCCTGGTAAGTGAAGGCTTCCATGGTACATGCCCATAGGCAGATTTGGGCCCAGGGGTCTCGCTCAAACTAAGGCACCAGCCAAGGACAATACAGGAGGTAAACTTTAAACCCCTACCCAGATCTAGCCAATGGACAGAACATTCTCCGCAGTGGAGTGGGGAGTGGGGTATGACTTTCACACGAACTCTGGTGCCTCATATTTTACCATGTCCCCTGGAGGGGGAGAGCTGGTGGCTCTCAGAGGAAGGACAGCAGGTTACCAAGAAGAGACTTGATACCCTATGAGCATATAAAGGGGGAGGAAATCCCCCTCAGGAACAGACATAGGGGAGGGGAATAAGGGGAAAATGGGAGGGAGGGAACAATGGGAGGATACAAGTGGTGGGATAACCATTGATATGTAACAAAAAAAAATTAATAAAAAATTAAAATAAATAAATAAATAAATAATAAATTGAAAGTTGCTTAAAGTTCATTTTTTCTTTCAACTAAAATAATTTTGTACTATTGTCATTAAAAGCACTCAAATATTTTAAAAATTGATACTGAAGTTAATAAATGATACCTGAAAAATAAAAATTTCATATAGTGTATTTTTATCTTATGTTATTTTAAATTTTATTTTAGAATTGTATATATGGCTACTGTATTTACATTATTTAACCCTCCTTCTCCCCCTCTAACTTCTCCCATTTCCTCTCCACTTCCTTCAAAGTTCATTACCTCTTCATACACACAGACACACACACACACACACACACACACACACACAAACACACACACACACATACACCTGTATATGAATATGTAACTTACTAAGTTTACATAGTGTTGCTCTTATGTACATATGTTTAGGGCTGACAACTTGGGATTGTATAATCTTTCTGGAGACTTATTCTTGGAGAAAACTGAGTCTAACTCTCAAATGACATTGCTTGTCCTCACCGAGGTGTGAGGACTTTTGAAATTTTTCATATTCACTTTGTCATCCTAACCAATGTTGTCATTATGCAGACTTTGTTTAAGCAATTTATTGTTAGGATTTCCTGGATATAGCAACTCTGTCAAGTTTAGAAGACAGTATCCAGCTGCAGATGTCCAAGTCATCAGGTTATTACAATGTATTTTTGCTTTCCTTCATTTTGTTCCCGAAGTCTTAAATGTAGAAGTTGCATTTTAGCTATGTAAATTAGGGCTGAGAACACCACGGTCAATTATTCTATGGATTTTGAATAGTTATTTATCTCTGTAGAAGATCTTGTTTATTGTTAAGTTGAGTTTCTTTCATCAGGGATGAGAGCTACACTTATCTATGAGTAGGAAGATAATTATCCAGAATATAGTAAAAAATTATATTGTTTTAAGAGAAATGACAGTTGTAGGTTCTCCTTCTGGTCTATGATCTCTCCAAACAGATATTTATAAATCATATATCTCAGTCTTTAAATATGAATATATAGCTTGAAGTAACTTCAGAAGTCAGGAGAGTAGAAAGTAACACGGATAATCAGAAGGATGACACTCTAGAGAGCGAGAAAAGTAGAACAGTGGGGGTTGATTCTAACTGGGATAGGGAGTGAGGATAATATTTAGGGAGAAGAAAAAAGGAAAGATAAAGGAGAGAGCATTCATCCAGGAGCTGATGGAAACAGACGCAGAGACTCACAGTCAAACATTACACAGAGCTTGCAGAATCCTATGGAAGAGTTGGATGAATGACTGAGGGACCTGGAGGGGTCAAGGACACCACAAGAAGACCTACAGAATAAAGTAATTGGGTCCATCGGGGATGACAGAGACTGAACCGCAAACTAAAGAGCATGCAGGGCTGGACCTAGGCCACCTACACAGAGGTAGCAGATGTTTAGCTTGATCATCATGTGGGTCCCCTAACAATAGGAATAGGGTTTGTCTTTGACCTTTTTGCCTGTCTTTGGATCCCTTTTGCCTACTAGAATGCCTTGTCTGGCCTCAGTTTTAGAGGGTAAACTTAGTCTTGCTGTGACTTAAGGTTGTATGGATGGTTGGTCTCCTTGTGGGCCTACCCTCCTCTGAGAAGCAGGAGAGGATATGGGGGAGGGGGCATGAGGATAAGACTGGGAAGAGAGGAGGGAGGGATCTGGGATCAGGCTGGAAAGTGATTATATAAATAAATAAATGGGAAAAAAGAAACAATGAGAGAGAGAGAGAGAGAGAGAGAGAGAGAGAGAGAGAGAGAGAGAGAGAAGACAGATAAATATCATAAAGGATATTTGTAAAAGCCATAATATATATTATAAAAACCCAGTGCCAGGCATAGGCCATTGAAGTATTGGTTATAGAGATCCAAGAAACTCTCCTAAAAATCTGTCCTGTCCTTAAGTCAAAGGAATATTACTACCTTCCATTTAATAAGAACTCAAAATCATTAATTCATATATTTTCATATGACTGCATCAGGAAAAGAGGATAAATAAATCATTTCACTGGTGCTTGTCTGACTGGATGTCTACATGTAGAAAAATGCAAGTAGATTGTATTTATCACCATTCACAAAACTCAAATCCAAGTGGATTAAAGACCTCAACATAAAATCAGAGACACTAAATCTGTTAGAAGAAAAAGTGGGGAAGAGCCTGGAACTCATTGGCCCAGGAGACAATTTCCTGAACTGAACACCAACAGACCAGGCTTTAAGGTTATCAATTAATAAATGGAAAGTCATGAGGCTGAGAAGCTTCTGTAAGGCAGGAGACATTGTCAACAGAACAAAGCAACAGCCTACAGACTGAGGAAAGATCTTCACCAACCCTACATCTGACAAAGGTCTAATATCCAAAATATATAAAGAACTCAAGAAATTAAACACACCAAATCAAATAACTCAATTAAGAAATGGGGCTCAGGGGAATAAGGGGAAAATGGGAGGGAGGGAAGAATGGGAGGATAGAAGGGATGGGATAACCATTGAAATGTAACAAGAATAAATTAATAAAAAAAATGAAATGGGGCTCAGAATTAAATAGAGAATTCTGAACAGTGACTGAGAAACATTTAAAAATGCTCAACGTCCTTAGTCATCAGAGAAACACAAATCAAAATAACTCTGCAATTCCATCTTGCACATATCAGAATGGGTAAGATCAAAAAATCAAGTGACAGCATATGCTGGTGAGAATGTGGAGAAAGGGGAACACTCCTTCATAGCTGGTGCAAATTTGTACAACCACTATTGGGAATTAATCTGGTGCTTTCTAAGAAAACTGGAAATAGGGCTACCTCAAGATCCAGTTATTCCACTTCTTAGAATATACCCAAAAGTTGCTTCACCACACAACAAGGTGATATGGTCAACAATGTTAATAGCAGCCTTATTTGTAATAGCCAGAAACTGGAAACAACCTAGATGTCCCTCAGTCAAAGAATGGATAAAGAAACTGTGTATATTTACGCTATGGAATACTACTCAGCTACTAAAAATAAGGAAATCCTGAAACCTACAGGCAAGTGGATGGAACTAGAAATGATCATTCTGAGTGAGTTAACTCAGACCCAGAAAGATACACACGGCATATACTCACTTATAATTGGACACTAGGTCTTTCAGTAGAAGGATAGATAAAGAAACTGTGGTACATTTACACTATGGAATACTAGTCAGCTATTAAAAACAAGGAATTCCAGAAATTTATGGACAAATGGATTGAACTAGAATTGATCATAAGTGACTTAACCCAGAAACAGAAAGAGTCAAATGGTATACATTCACTTATATCTGGACACTAGCCCAAGGGGCATGTCCCATGAAAGTCTTCACATACCAGGAAAGTGGGACAGAAGGGAGGACATCCTATTGGGACTCTCGGTGAGAGAAGCATGGGAGAATGGGGAAATAGAAGGATCCAGAGGGTCCTAGAAACCTACAAGAATAACAATATCATGGGCAAATCTAGGCCCAGGAGTCCTGCTCAAACTATGTCACCAGCCAAGGACAATATGTGCAGTAAACTTCAAACCCCTACCAAGATCTAGCCAATGGACAGGACATTCTCCACAGTTGAGTGTAGAGTTTGGACTGACTTTCACAGTAACTCTGGTGCCCCATATTTGACCACGTCCCCTAGATGGGGAGGCCTGGTAGCACTCAGAAGAAGGATAGCAGACTACCAAGAAAAGACTTGATACCCTATGAGCATATACAGAGGGAGGAAATCCCCCTCAGGAACAGTCATAGGGGAGTGGAGTAAGGGGAAAATGGGAGGGAGGGAGGAATGGGAAGATACAAGGGATGGGATAACAATTTAGATGTAATATGAATAAATTAATAAGATATATTAAAAATAATTGTACACTAGCCCAACAGCAATGTCCCTTGAAAGTCTTCACTTAGCAGGAGATTGGACTAGATACTGAGACTTCCTAGTGGGACTCCAGGTGCAAGAGGTATGGGAGAATGGGGAAATAGAAGGATCCAGAGGGTTCTAGAAACCTAGAAGTAGACCATCAAGGCTGTTGGATCTAGAACCAGGGAGGTCAGCTCAAAATACTGTACCAACCAAGGACAATGCCTGCAGTAAACCTAAACTCACTATTCAGATCTAGCCAATGGGCAGGACATTCTTCACAGTTGTGTGGAGAGTGGAGACTGACTAACATGAACTCTGGTATCCCCTATTTGACCACTTCCCCTTGGTGGGGAGGCTTGATGGCAGTCAGAGGAATGGTAAACCGCCTACCAGGATAGGACCTGACAGGCTGTGAGCATATGGTGGGGGAGGAGGTTTCTTTCTGTCACAGACCTGGGGGGAGGGGAATAGAGTGAATGAGGGAGGAAGAGGGGAACAGGAAGATACAAGTTAGGAGATAGCAATGGAGATATAGTCTGAATAAATTACTTAAATAAAAAACAAAAAAGAATTAAGTTACATAGATATTTTTAACATTCCAAATCACTACAATAATTTCTTAGGGACTAGAATCTAAGTAGTCACATAACAGGTCAGGCAAAACTCAATTCTGGGCTATTCTGTTTGAAGTTTTCTCTGCTACTAATCATCTTTATGGAATGCCACCTCATTTATATATGTAATTCTATTTTTAAAAATAAGGACATTTCTGTATAGTATATAAAACTCATAATTCTGAAACAGTGAATGTTTGACCCTGATGTTGAAAAGAGAGCTAATAGGTAGGCCAGCAGGATTCTAAAGGAGATAATGGTGTCCTACTGTTAAGTCAAATTTAATGCAGTTTCAGAAAACCAGGAATTGTTTTTCTGCTCACTAGAGAAGGCCTTTCTCTCCCTGAGAATGAACATAGGCAGAGCAAAGATGGAATGTTCACTTTTTCTAACATTATTAATGCTTCAAGTTTGAATGCCCAGAGAAAGTATAGCATCCTGCTGACCACATAGTGAACTCTGTCTCCAGGATTCATCTAAGGCTGGGATTTATATCTTATGAATATTCTAAAAAAATAGAAGATCATATCCAATGTTTAGATTTCCCAGTTTCACACAGCAAAACATTGTTTACTAGGAACATACTTGTTTTGTTTATGTACTATAAAAGCAAAAGATGGACTTCTCTGGAATTTTGAAGCAAACACACACAGACACACAGACACATACACACACAGACACACACAGACACACACACACACACACACACACACACACACACACACACACACGCATCCACAGGCAAAAAGGTCTCTATCAAGAAAGGAAAGCTAGAATATATTTTTACTTTTGTTATCAATTCCAATACTATTAATTTCAATGTGCCTTTTTCTTGTTTACTAGTATGTGTCATATATACACTTTTTAGTATAAATGTCCTACATAGAAACAATCTTATTTTGATTGAGCCAAAATTAAATGAAATCCAAACGGTTGACTTCATAGGTTGAATTATTTTAATATAGGTTTTTATCAATCTACTTCTTGAAACTCTTGAAGTCATTTTATTTGCCAATTAAAAGAAGAGCTGAGTCACTGTTGGTGAATTATAAGCACATGCTCATCTCATTGTATTTGCCATATTTTGGTGCTGCTCATTATAGTCCTGGCGAGGTAAATATGTGCGTATATTTTCTTCTCCCAAAATAGTTAACTTCCATTAAAAAATATGATTTCACAGATCAGTCTAATAAGTTTTAAACAAGTCCCCAATTCTTCCACCTCAATGTGTATGTATCATATTAAAACTTCTATAATGATACACAATTAACTCTTTATTCACCAGGTTTATATGCTGAACTTGCTTTTGTTTATGCTGTATCAACAAGTGACACAAGGAAAGAGATTAAACAGTATTTTTTATATTGGGTGTCCCTCGTTTTCTTGCTACTTCTTGGAAGCCTTTTGCCAGCATATGACTAAAGTTAGACTAGATTTTTAAGCGGGGGGCTAGAAAAGAAGGAAATTTAAGTCATGTTATCTGAGGTATCAGACATTAGAATGAGGCCAAATGATTTCATTTATAGTATAGTTAACCCAACCTTGCTGAACCTAGCTTAAGTGATACTTTCATAAAAATGTGAGCAAATTGATGATTGGTATATAAACCACTATATTTGGTGTGGTTATATTTAGTTGTTTCATAACCAATACTAAATGATATAATTCCCTTGGTTTAGTCACAGCTAAAGGACATAAGGGATTGAAATTAATTCATGTATTCATCATCCAGACACAAAGTGTCCCATACTATGTGTGATTTGAAAATTTTGTATTTGTATTTTGACAAAATAATAATCACAAAAGAGAGTTTCCAAGTTACAAAAAAATAACATGGCTGAAAAATCACCCATCTTAGTTATGTTGTACAATTGCAAGGGAGAAAACTTTTAAAA
Source organism: Acomys minous (assembly GCF_964271855.1). Lineage (NCBI taxonomy): Eukaryota > Metazoa > Chordata > Mammalia > Rodentia > Muridae > Acomys > Acomys minous. The sequence continues at coordinate 86,217,644 of NC_140488.1, read as the reverse complement.
TAAAAGAACAGAGCAGAGTAAACGCACATATGTATGATCTATATATGAACATGCTCATATATATATATATATATATATATATATATATATATATATATATGTATGTATATGTATACAGAGACAAGTTCTATGAAGTACTTGATAAGAGAGCTTTTTACTGCTACAGATGAGTGAAGGAGAAAAACAGAAACCAAGAGAGCTGAGAGTGAGCATACTTCACCTTGTAACTTATTTCTAGGCCCAATTTTACTGTAAATGCAATATATTATACTTTGGCAACAATCTGGATTAAATTCTACTAACAATTTTTAATTCCAGTCTTAAAGGACAAAATCCTGCTAATCTCTGATCACCTAAGGGTGATTATTGGTCTTTGCAGTGAACATAGTTAACTAGTCTTCAGTCCAATAGTTTAGTTTTACAATGAAGGTTAGTAGTTTAGGGGTTAAGAGGTTTTTAGGTATAGATGTTTTAAGTTGTTGATGATGAAAAATGACAGTTATTGATTTACATCAAAATTTTAGACCCACAAGATAGGAAAGATATTTTCTTCAAGGCTGCCAAATAGAAGTAGCCAAAACCACTAAGAATGTAACATTTTTATAATTCCTGATTGTTTCATGGGTCTTCTTGCTGTGGGTAGTTTATTGTGTATATGTGTAATAATAAAATATGTATAAGTAAAAATTTAAATAATTAATAAAAAAGTTTTAAAAAGGGAAATATTCAAATAAGATATCTATTAGGCAAGTAAAAAATGTGACATTTTTTGACAATTAGAATATAATGGAAGTGTATATTTTGTTTTACATTAAAATGTTAAGACCAGTATATTCAATTTCAAAATCTCTTTGCAATTCAAAGGAAATGGCACACAAATAAAACACTGGATAAATATGATCAATACACAAATAGTTGAACATTATAAGTGTAGTTATTTTTCTATGATTCAGAACAAAATATCTGAAAGAATACAACTAAGGTTCTGTGTCTGATAATCTCAGTCCAATATGGCAATGAAAGCATGGAGCAGTAGCTCATCACAAGTAAGTGCAGGGCAGAAGTTGCTCACCAGAAATGTCAGGAAGTAGGAAGCAGAGTTAAAACCAGGGCCTTTAAAGCCCCACCCCAAAGTGATATACTTCCTCCTCCTTGCTCTTACCACATGTTGGTTCCATTGCTTCCTACATTGGTATGACCAATTGAAAACAAGTGTTCAAAACATGAGTTTATGGGGAACGTAATTTACCAAACAATGTCAACCTATAGCTATCCTACGGCTTAATTAAAACCAGGTGCTCTGATGGTCACTCTTTTCCACTTGATGCAATTTAGAAACACATTCTTGGTGTGTCTATGAGGGCATTTCCAGATAATTAGCTGAAGGGAGAAGACCTGACTTCTAAGAGTGCAGCACCTTCCAAAGCAATGTTCAGTTACAAAGAGCTTGGACGAGAAAACAGTGGATGCCTGCCTGTCTTTGCATACTCTCTCTAAGTAAACCACTACTCCAGTTTCTTTGACCTTCCATCATAGACTCAATACCAGCAATGGCCCAGTGAACTTTCCAGGTTCCCAGTGTTGCACTGTGATAGGTACGGAGCTTCACTGTCTGGTCAGCTACTTGTAAGCAGGCAGTCACTGTTAACACTACCCACCCTCTTGTTGTGTAAGCCAAGTTAGAAAATCCCTTTTTATAATACATGATTTCTATTGGTTCTGTTTCTATAGAAAACCCTGCCAAATAATATTTGTTTGTTAATATTTGAACAAAACTTGAACAAGGCCTCCATATACTATTTTGATTCTTGTTTTTAAGTTGAAATTTATTTCAAATAAAGATATTAAAATACATAAGATCCCAGAATGAGGATTTTATTCGTACAATGATGCTGCTTTAACTCAAATTCTTCCCCAATAGAAATCTCTCACAGAAATGATAGAAACCATAAAAGAGAATTTTCTGTTTTCACACTAAAATAGTGAGGTGCTATCATCTAACTAAAACATGAAAAATTCAAAGACAAAGGTGAGCAGGTAGATCCTAAGAGGTGAAAAAATATGTATTCCAAGCAGAAGTCTATTGTCTGGAGAATACCTCTTCATTCTAACCAGATCTCTAGAGACCTACTCACACTAGCATTAATGAGTTCAGGTACACAGTCTTGAAATAGGAATCATTTATACTCATGAATTTGGGAATCTCAGAATGTTTCCAAGTCTGAGTTTGAATAAACAACGATAGCAGTTCTGTAGAATGGGAAAATGAAGCAGTGACAATGGTGCTACAGGTAAATTTATGTGCTATGCATTTGTCCAACCTGTGAGTAGCAGCAGTGTTTGCAGGCAAGAAGGCTTTTACAAAGTATTGTAGTATTGTAGATCAAGATTTCAGACAGATTTCATTTTATGGCAATTCTGGAATAACTCATTTTGGCTTTCTAAGATATTCTCTTGCACTTCTAACCCATTTCTAAGAACATTAACAAAATGCTGATGTTAAATATAATATTTGCTGAGAACCATGTGTTATGTATTCTGAATGAGTATCAGTGAGGAGAATTTGCAGCAGATTAATTAAATGGTATTTGTATGTCCTAGACATCAATCTTGAGTGTGCTTTTTTTCTACTTCGGCACAGAATAAGAACTAAAAATTTGAGTGTGAGAACATGTGAAGACATAACAATAGTGATTATAATTCACATGACAGAATTAACTAATGGGTAAATGAAGAGACAATACATTCTTTGGATCTCTTAAGTAGAGGAAATGGGAGGAAACAGGCATGTGAAGTAAGGTAGGGTAGACGTGGAAGACACATGGATAAATCAAGGCTGGATTCTAGTAGTTAGATGAATCTGATGAGTTCTTTGGAAGAGAGGCCAGGGGAGGGTCACTGTTAAAATTTAAATGCAGGCTACCAAGAAGAGACTTGATGCCCTATGAGCATATACAGGGGGAAGAGGTCCCCCTCAGTCACAGTCATAGGGGAGGGGAGTAAGGGGAAAATGGGAGGGAGGGAGGAATGGGAGGATACAAGGGAGGGGATAACAATTGAGATGTAATATGAATAAATTAATAAAATATGTTTTAGAAAAGAAAGGAGGCAAATGGGCAATGAAGAAAGATGAGAAGTCAAATAAAAATAGGCATGTTCTGACTCATTTCCTTCATTGATTTTCTCACAGAAATTTTTTACTTTTATTTGACAAGTACTGGGAAAGCTCTAATTGAATTCTAATTTAGCTACTTTTATTTTGTTCTCATAATTGTGTTCACAATGTCATTCACACGAGTGTTTGCAAGCAAATAATTTTTTAAAAATGATTTTATTTTTAATTTGCTCACTTTACATCCTGATTGCGGCCCCCTCCCTCATCTTCTCCCAGTCTCACTCTCCCTCCATAAATCCCCTTCCCCTCTCCCCTAGTCCTTAGAAAGGGCAAGCCCTCTTCTCCTGTCATCTGATCTCTCATCTGGACTGCCTATATCTTTTTCCTCTGTGGCTTAGCAAGGCCACCCTGCCAGGGGGAAGTGAGGGGAAGTCCACCTGAGGGGTAATCCCTATTCTCCACATTATGGAACACACAAGGAGACTGTGCTGCATATTAACTACATCTGAGCAGGGGCTCTAGGTCCTCACCATGCATGGTCCTTGGTTGGTACATCAGTCTCTGCAGCACCAGCCCACCCCACCCCCAGGCTCAGATGTGTTGGTTCCTTTGGTGTCCTTGTGGAGCTTCTATCTGCTCCAGATCATTCTATCCCACAACTCTTCCATAGCTCAGGCTCTAAGATCATCAATTAATAAATGGTACCTCCAGAAACTGAGAAGCTTCTGTAAGGCAAAGGACACTGTCAACAGAACAAAGCGACAGCCTACAGACTGGGAAAATATCTTCACTAACCCTACATCTGACAAAGAGCTAATATCCAAAATATATAAAGGACTCATGAAATTAAACAACACTAAAACAAAGTTTCCAATTTAAAATGGCATACAGAGCTAAACAGAGAATTCTCAACAGATAAATATCAAATGGCTGAGAAACACTTAAAGAAAAGTCACCATCCTTAGTTATCAGGGAAATGCGAATCAAAACGACTCTGAGATTTCATCCTAAACCTACCAAAATGGCTAAGATAAAAATTCAACCACGGACAATGCATGCAGAGAACGTGGACCTCCTGTTCAGATACAGCTAAGGACATTTTATTCTCCACAGTTATTAGGGAAGAGGAGACTGCCTCTGACATGAACTTTGGTGCCCCTGATTTGATTTGATTGCCTCCCCTTGGCAGGGCAACCCTGCAGGCAGACAGAGGAAGGGGGATCCAGGCTGTCCAGATGAGACCTGATAGGTTATGGTCATATGGTGGAGAAAGAGCAACCCCCACACCCATCAGATGTCCAGGGGATGGGAATAGGGCAGAAGAATAAGGGAGGGTGGGAATGGGAAGATATAAGCAAGGGGATAACAATTGGAATGTAATATGAATAAATTATAATTTTAAAAGTTAAAAAGAAAAAAAAAAGACTCCCTCTGCTCCACCTCAAAGTTTGGCTGTGAGTCTCAGCAGCTGCATCAATCCCCTACAGGGTGGAGTCTTTCAGAGCACCTCTATGTTAGGAAGCTGTTCCTTCTCTCCAACTGCTTCCAGTTTCTATTCTATTTGTCCTCCTGAATGTGAATTAAGCGCCCTCCCTAGGGTCTTCCTTGTTGTTTACTTTCTTTAAGTCTGTGTATTGTACTGTGGTTATTCTGTATTATGTAGCTAATATCCACTTATATGTGAGGATATAGCATGTGTGTCTTTCTGTGTCTGGGTCACCTCACTCAGGATGATCTTTTTTAGTTCCAACCATTTGTCTGCAAATCTTAAGATTTCCTTAATTTTGAATGTGCCTTTTAATTTGTCTTGATCTTGACCTAAGGAAATTATAATGAGCAAACATTTCTCTTCTGGAAAATTGGTTTGATTTCAACAACTCTGACAAAAAGTAATTGAAAATCATCCTTCTGTGAGCAACAGAGTATTAGTATGCAGGTGTGCCCAGGTAGTTATTGGGGAACAAGTGTCTATATCATTAAAATCACAATATCAACTACAAACAAATTAGTGTCCTGAATGCACTTTAAATACCCGTTGATGTTATTCTATACATAGCTCTCTATGGCCCATGAAAAAAATTATTATTGGATGTTAGCTCCATAATCTGAATTTTAATGAAAACCACATACACAGTATTATTTATTTCTGTATTTTAAATGACTGTTGTGTCACTTTCAATAAAGTTCAATTTGTGAGCTACAAAATAAGGCATGTATTATCTAATAAAATTTCGTGTTAATTATATGCTATGTATACAAAATAATTTATATAATTCTAATTCACAAAATTCTCTTCAAGGTTTCTAAAGATAATAACAAACACAAATATTTGATCATATGTACTCTCACTATATGCATATCAAGCTTATTTGGTTACATATGTTCTTATGAGAGATTACTAAAAAATTTAAAACAAATTATCTCCTTATACATTAAGACAAGTGAATCAGAACACAGCCTGGATTTTAAAATAGATTGACTTTGATCTACTAGGACATTCATTGAGACCATATTTCATTATTGTATCACAAGTATCTCTTTATAATAAAATGTAGAACTATTAAATTAATATTAGAGTCAGTTCCTGCTCTGACTCAGACATGAACTCTGGTGCCCCTTATTAGACCACTTCCCCTTGGTGGAGGGACCTGTTGACACTCAGAGGAAGGGTAAGCAGGCTACCAGAATAAGACCTGATAGGCTGTGAACATATGGCAGGGGAGGACGTCCCCTTCTGTCACAGACCTAGAAGAGGGGAATAGGATGAAAGAGGGAGGTAGGGGGAATGGGAAGATACAAGTGAGGGGATAACAAATCAAGATGTAATCTGAATAAATTACTTAAATAAAAAATCGTATCAGAGAATAACATAATTTTTATAATTTTCAACCTATATAATTCCCAACTGTAGAGTTAGTCATCATTTTTCCTCCAAACTGCGTTGAACAAAATGTATAAGAATATAGATTTGAAAAGCAATTCATACACAAATTGCATTATGGTTACTAATTCTTTACTTGCTCTGTGATAGAAATGTATCTATAGCTATATCTATATATGTATCCACATCTACTTTCCTCAGACTGAGGATTGAAATCAGGTTTTTGTGCACAATACATAAGTTCTCTTCTATTGAACTGTATTTTCACTTGTCTCCTACTGTTTTAGGAAGCATATATCATGTCTAACATATTAGCTTTGGACTTGGTTTTCTTGATTGGAAATTACACTGTGGTTTGCACATGTGTACATTTTTGAGCGTTTCCAAGACTTCACCATGTCTCCTAGAGCTAAATCTTTCATCATAGATCTGAAAATTAATATATCAGTACAGATTTTAATCTAATCATAAGCATATATATAATACATAGACATAATACAAAAATGCCATTTAATCATAGACAAGCATCATCCAGATCAATTAAAAGGAAGTCATGCCTTAGTTTTCTCACCATCAAAAAAGTGATTCTCACACAGTCTCTGCTTTCTTTTTTGTTAGAATTACTATTGTAGCCTACCTAACAGCACTCTGCAAAGGTTACTGAAGTTCTGTTGCTTGCCTTTTTCATGAAAATTTGAACAGTGGTAAATGTGGAGAAAGGAAAAATATAATATGTTATGTCCAAACAGTGTAACTAACGCTTAAATAGGGTTAGTTGTACCCAGAGCTATAATCTTCAGAAATTACAGATTCAACTCTAACAACTTAGAACATCATCAATCAATAATATCTAACCACCATTTGTAGAATAATATAGCCAAACAATAATCAATTTGTTTGGGTTTTATTTTCTTTTTCTGCAACATAGTTGTGATAGACAAAAACTAGACTCACTGGATAAAACAATGTCAATTGTGGAAACGTCTAGTTCAGGTTGGCCTGTGGACTTTTCTGTGGGAAATTATCTTGATTACATTAAATGAGTAGAGAAGATCAGCCCACCATGGATAACATCATTCTTTAGGCAGAAGGATAAAAAAGTAGAGAAAGTGAGCTACATATTATCATGCTCACAGCATGTGTTACTTCATCCCTTTTTGCTTCTTGACTGTGGCTTCAGTGCAACCTACTCTCTTGAACACTGGTTGCAGTGACTTTCCTGATTCGATGGATTATACCTTGGAATTATGAGCTAAAATAAATCCTTTCTCCCCTAAGTTGCTTTTGTCAAGGAATTTTTCCACAGCAAAATGGAAAAGTAAAACAAATGAAGGCAGTGTAAGGTAAATATTTCTTGGTTTATATAACATACTTCAATACCTGAAGGTAGCTGAACTCATACAAAGTACAAAACACATTATTTTAAATAATATGTATGTTAATATAATATGTATTTTGAATCTTTCTTGGGACCTTGCAGAGTAAAGTCTATGTTTCCTACTTTTAGATCTCTTTAATACATGGCTTTAACTTTAGATATTTGATAAATTTGATTTTCAATTTCAAAGATTTTTAATTATTGTTGCTTTCAAAACTAAGAAAAAGGTCATCTGAGAAAGTGGCTTTTTTAGTCAATAAATAAGAAGAGAAACTCTCTTGCACTCACTTCCAGAGTTTTGCCCTTTACACAAGAGAAGAAGAAGAAGAAAGTGGCCATGTGCACTATTATGACAGAGTTACAATCTTTTGTAATTTTCAGGTATTCTACAACTTTGCAAAATACTAATTTGGCCACAGTCTTGCCCGGATACTTATTTAGATACAACTCGGGCAGCATATTTATTTATTTGTTTTATTATTTTTCTTTTTTTTACATATATATTTATATCATTACACAATATATAATAAACTATTGACAGGAAGAAGAGCCATAAAACAATCAGAAATTATATAAATGTTACATTCATAGTGTTTTGGCTATTTGTATTTGACAGCCTTAAAAAAACATCTTTCCAATCCTATTGGGACTCTAAGTGAGGGAAGCATGGGAGAATGTGTAAGTAGAAGGATCCAGAGGGTCCTAGAAACCTACAAGAAGACCATTATGATGGGCAGATCTGGGCCCAGGGTTCCCGCTCAAACTATGGCACCAGCCAAGGACAATACATGCAGTAAACCTTAAACCCCTACCCAGATCTAGCCAATGGACAGGACATTCTCCACAGTAGAGTGGAGAGTTGGATATGACTTTCTCACATACTCTGGTGCCTCACATTTGACCGTGTCCCATGGATGGGGAGACCTGGTGGCACTCAGAGGAAGGATAGCAGGTTACCAAGAAGAGACTTGATACCCTATGAGCATATACAGGGGGAGGAGGTCCCCCTCAGTCACAGTCATAGGGGAGGGGAGTAAGGGGGAAATGGGAGAGAGGGAGGAATGGGAGGATGCAAGGGATGGGATAACAATTTAGATGGAATATGAATAAATTAATAAAATATATTTAAATAAAGAAAATATCTTTCCTATCTTGGTGACTCTAAAATTCTCAGTGTAGATCAATATTGATCACATCTCATCTCTATTAACTTAAAACACCTATCTAGACCTAATAAAATATACCATTGCAAATTTACAAAATATACCAGTAGGAGAATTCCTAAGAAAAGGGCAGGATAATTTTGTCCTGAAAAGTAATCAATTTCTAACAAAGTTTAATTTTTCAAATGATCATATAATAGAAGGAAAATCTAAAATATAGTCTTATGTAATGTTTTCTGCCTATCCTATATCATTTTAATTAGTTTCACATGTTCTTATTCTTTGTCTTTCAGGGGAACAAATGTTTCATGAAGATACACTTAATTCAATAGAAATGAGTGCAGTGAAGTTAACAGAATTACTACATGTATTTACCTATCTGAAACAATGGTTTATATCTGAGTATTATATAAATATGTCTTAAATGAAAAAGTTTTCCCTAATGGAAGTTCCAGTCAATAAAGGTTATAAATAAGCATCACTTTTTCCCCTTTCCAAAGCATTTCACTTACTAGACTTGAAAAGCTGAAAGTTCCTTTCTATTAGCATAAAACTCTGTCAGTGCAATTATTTAAAATACATTTTAAATTTAACAAGGACAGGACATCAGAAGTTGAAATATTATGCTACAGACAATGACTTAAATCAGATCTCTAAGTTTGTCAAAATATTTTCTTTCAAAAATGTAACACAGAGATATCTTTTTTTTCTTTTTTTAGATTATTTTTTCCTTTTTTTAATTAATTTATTCTTGTTACATCTCAATAGTTATTCTATCTCTTGTATCCTCCCATTCTTCCCTCTCTCCCCTTTTCTCCTTATTCCCTTCCGCTATGACTGTTCCTGAGGGAGATTGTCTCTCCCTGTATATGCTCATAGGGTATCAAGTCTCTTCTTGGTAACCTGCTGTCCTTCCTCTGAGTGCCACCAGGTCTTCCCCTCCAGGGGACATGGTCAAAGGTGAGGCACCAGAGTTCGTGTGAAAGTCATATCCCACTCTCCACTCTACTGTGGAGAATGTCCTGTCCATTGGCTAGATCTGGGTAGGGGTTTAAAGTTTTACGGCCTGTATTTTTGTCCTTGGCTGGTGCCTTAGTTTGAGTGGGACCCCTGGGCCCAAATCTGCCTATCATAATGTTCTACTTGTAGGTTTCTAGGACCCTCTGGATCCTTCTATTTTGCCATTCTCCCATGCTTCTCTCATCTAGAGTCCCACTAGAATGTCCTCCCCTCTGTCCCAGTTTCCTGGTAAGTGAAGGCTTTCACGGGACATGCCCGTTGGGCTAATATGCAGATATAAGTGAGTATATACCATTTGAGTCCTTCTGCTTCTGGGTTAACTCACTCATTATGATCATTTCTAGCTCAATCCATTTATCCACAAATTTCGGGAATTCCTTGTTTTTAATAGCTGAATAGTATTCCATAGTGTATATGTACCACAGTTTCTTGTAAAGGTGTTCTCAGGCATTATACAAAAGTCTTATTGGAAGAAAATTCAAGTTTTTAGTAAAAATTCATTAATTGGATATGCTTCTTGCGTAATCTCAAAATTACATTTGTAGAGATTATCAACAAATATAATATGGAAAATGTACAAATATTAAATTATATAGTAGTTATAATAGTATTATTTAAAATACAAATTGGAAAAAATACAGCATATGTCAGAGGATGGTAGTTAAGAAGACTATGATACACATGTCGAAAAATAATGTCTATATTAATATGGTAATATTTGCCTGTTATGCTCCAAATCACAATAGAATATTGAAGCATCCTGCATCTCTGGGATATAGCAAACTTGATCATAGTAGATGATCTTTTTATTTGTTCTTGGATTTGGTTTACAAATATTTTATTAAGCTTTTTCTTTTATGATTTATTGAAATTGCCCTATGAGTTGCTAAAATAAATATTTTGTTAGTAAACAACTCCAAAAGACATCTCTCATTGTGTACGAAAGAAAAAGAAACAGCTGTGGAAGTCCCCGTACTTTTAAAATACATGACACAAGAAAATATTTAATTAAAACTCTTAAGGAAAATAGTTTAGTCTATTAGAAATAACATCCTATGCCTGGCATGGTAGTGTGTATCCATAATATCATTGATTAAGATGCTAATATACGATCATAAATTTGAGACTGGTTTGGGCTAAAATGTGAATTATAGGGAGAAAACACTAGTTTCTCTTCCAGACTATCCAGTTTTGTTTTCTTGCACACATATGCAACTTCAACATCTGTAATGCCAGTTGCAGGAGGATCTGACATCCTCTTTTGTTCTTGTGGTACATGTGGTATGCATGTGGTATACAGACACAGACACAAGTAAAACACCGATACATATAAAATTTAAAAATTAATGGCTGTATGTTGAATTTAGGTGAACTCGTAATTCCCATGAGTATAATTTTCTTTAATTTTGTTTACATATTTTTCCATATTCCAAACCCTCTGTCACTTTTTCTATCAAAAGTGTAATAGAAAAAGCAGAATATTAACAGTACAGGTCAGGAAAAAAATCACAGCTACTTTGAGAGTCTTTAAAAGTCATCGTTCCACTTAAGTATCAATTATATGAAGTGATTTCACCAATGTTTTAGACATACACTTAGATAATGTGTAGCAAAATATCAAGAATCAGGAGAAAAGAGATATTTATTTTTTCTTTCAACGAGTAATCGAATAAGTAAATGCTGATAACTCTGATCTCATGGATTTCACTTGCAGACTCTTGGTGAAAGTGAAGTTCTTATTTCAGCACAAGAAAAGTCTTGGATGCAAATATCATTAGTGTACCCTAAAAACCTTAGATTTCTGCTTAGTTATTAACTCATGATGGGTACTTATTCTCAGTATCTTTATGCCCTTTATTATCCTGCTTTTCAGATAAAAAGGGTTGTGTAAATACTTTGAAATAAGAATTACTGTGGTGGAGCACATTCACCTCAGATTTCATACCCCATAAAATTGGAATACTCAAATGCAAAATTGCTGAAACCAGCACTCTGAATCTTCATGACAGTTCATTATGGGAAGCTCTTCTGCCAATGTGATCTTGAACACAGCAGAAAAACTGCATTGTGTTGTATTATAGACTAATTCACAATTAGGGTTAGTGCTGTATTTGTGGCTTTTATAAAGTTAATAAAAATAAACACTGTCAGAAAATTAGAAACATGGATCATGCAGATTTTCTTTTACTTTGTAGGATTCACACTCATAATTCTATTCTCTTGGTATTTAGATGATGTTGTCTTTTTATAAAATTAATAGTATATTTAGCATGTTGTAAACAGACAAATGTGGTATTCCATCAAATATGTCTCTTCTGATACCCTTTTAAAACTTATTTGTATCCATGTTTGTTTTTATATATGCACACAAGCATATATGTGATATATATACACTCACATACACGCGCATACATATATGAAGCTAAAATAAACCTGCCACTGAATAAAATCTGTATATATCAGTAATATAATCTTTTATAGCAATATAAAGCTGCATTTTATTCTAAAAACATTTTCTCTGTGTTTTTTGCATGATCAGGAATATGCTAAAATATAGAAAGTACTGTTCATACTATTAAAGTTACCTGCCTATAATTTTGACACTGTGGAGAAGGGTAAAAGCAAGAGAATGGCATAAGCTCTGCCTTGGCTACATAGTGAGACCTTGTTTCAAAGATGAAGGAAAGAATGGGCAAGAGAGAAGATATGCAGAGTGGAAAGGAGAAGGAGAAGGAGAAAAGCAAAGAAAGGAAAAAGAAGTGGGCTATCATTTAGTGAAAGATTTTTTTACATATTTTTATCATAGACAAAGGACTGTCTCACAGCCCTTGCTCCATAAGATTCTGTTTATTTATATTTGGTGCAATAGTGTCTGGAATTACTGGTGGTAATAGGATCAAAGTATTTTTTCTATTTTCATAGTCCAAACAATTAAAAAATAGAATTAATTGCACACATGCCTCCTCTCCTCATAGAGAAAGTTCTTCTCTTCTTCATCTTTTCTCCCCATTTGTGCCTATATTAAACATAATCAGGTCACAGCTATTAAAACAAATGACTGATATTGAATTCCTTTCATTTCTGAAAATACTGAAACAATTCTTAGAATGACTAAACTGTAGGAGCGTCTAGAATTTGAAAGACACATTAATGGAGTCCAAATACAGAGAAAGAAAAAAGTTACTCATTGTTGTCTGAAAATAATAGTGGCAGGTTTTCCCCATTTCTCTCCTATAGATCATTTTTAGAAGTGCCACTTTCAGAAATGCTTCTAGGGCATGAAAGGAATGGATAGTTACAGAAAGACTCCAGGAAAGAATTCCAGGTACCCAAGAACATTGAAGCAAAGGGGGGGAAATGTGAAAATACCAAGCAACAGAAGGCAAGGAAACTAAGAAATTCCTTCTTAAATAGTTATGCAAATCACTGCCTGAATTTCAAAGCAATTTTTATACTATCAATATTATCTACATTACATTGTTTATTAAAGTCATTTATTCAAGCATTAATTTGTATTTAGTATAGATAGACCCAAAAGTATACCTTAGCCTATGGATCTCTACTCAATTTTTAGTCTGGAGACCAGTGGTATAATCATGAATCAGAATCTGCATGTTATCAAGATCTTCATGACCTAGGTTCTAATCTCAGCACCCACGTGGTAGCTCATGACTATTGTACCTCCCATCACAGGGGATCTTATGCCCTCTTCTGGTCTCTGTAGTTATCAGATATGCATGCTGTGCTCAGATATACATGAAAGCAAAATACCCATATACATAAAATAAAGATGCTGATATGATTCAGAGGACCTGAGTTTGAGTCTTAGCACTTACATGTTAGAGGCCCAGGACTCCCACTAATTGTCTGTTATCTGATCTCCACACATTTGCCTTATCAAATGCACATCCACCTCCACATAATCTTGCAAAAAAACAAACAAGTACATTAAAATTTAAATCTATGCTAGTATTGTTATTTTAGCATAGCTTAATAATATATTGTGACATAGTTAAGAACAGTTTCAACACATTTATTTTATTTTACAATGTCCCATGAAATACCTATAGCAAACTTTTGGGCTTAGATTGTTTTATCTACAAATCACATGCTTCCCAGATCACAAATGATGACAAAATCAAATAAAATCTTTTCATAGTTTTTACTTAATTAAAAAAAGCAATTGTTACCACTATCATCTGAACATCAAACTTGCAGGCTTTATAATAAATTTAAGGTTAACATAGTTTTGAATTTATGGATGTTTGATAGTGCATCTAATCATTGCCTCTGGTTTCTCTGTAGGAGATGATAATGGAAGGTATCCTTAATTTTTAAAAACATTTTATTAATTTATTCATATTACATCTAAATTGTTAGCCCATCCCTTGTATCCTCCCATTCCTCCCTCCCTCCCTCCCATTTTCCCCTTACTCCCTCCCCTATGACTGTTCCTGAGGGGGACCTCCTCCCCCTGTATATGCTCATAGGGTATCAAGTCTCTTCTTGGTGGCCTGCCATCCTTCCTCTGAGTGCCACCAGGTCTCTCCCTCCAGGGGACATGGTCTAATATGGGGCACCAGAGACCCTGATCTCCATTCAATGGTGGAGAATGCCCTGTGGTATCCTTAATTTTATACTTTCGTCTTTCTCCTGGTTTTTCTTTGTTGACTTTTGATCTCTGTTCACAGTACACACATCTTAGTATAGATACCTAGGACAAGGCAACTCATGCTTAACTCAAATTACAGAATCCAACCACCATAACAAGCAAGAAGTTCAAAACAATTTTAACCTATTTATTCACATCAATGAGATATGAGGCAATATATCTGAATATAGTAGTCTTAATACACTGTACCAATAGAACTATAAGCAGATCCTTTAAAAAAAGTCACAAAATATTATTGTAAGAAATTCCACCCTGTTTCCTTAAAGAAAATGAAATTTTATTTTAGAAACCGTAAGAAATTTAATGACAGCCACAAAAGATACTTCAAAATTCATGATAAAAATATGACAATGTATCTGCTAACAGGGATGGGTGCTGTATGCCTAATGGGTATATAGTATGTATTTCTTTAACAAAAGATTGGTTTACAGGGTGATGTGCAATTAATTACACGACTTAGATAACATACACCTTGAAACTCATGAACTGTTTGAGAGTTTTCTATTTACTATTTTAAAACTATGGTCGACAGCATGTAATTTAAACTAGCAGTGCCAAATGTACCCATGATTTTATTTTAAATTTTGTATGCAGTTACAATGCCTAGTTCATTCCCATATTCTAAACATTCCCAACTATCTTTTAAATTTCTTATTTTACCCCTGAAAAAAAATCAACTCCATATTATCAGTAAAACATGTTGATGCCTCACATTTGAATTCCCACAGTATCAAGATCAAAGTATAACCAATTTGAGACTAGGGAGATGATTCATTGGGTAAAATCACATGTTCCACAGTATAGATATGGCTAAGTATGACTGTAAAAACAGGAGATAGGAAAATTTTTGGGCTTGCTGTCTTCCATCCTGGTTCCAGGTTCAGTGAAAGACCCTGTTGCAAAATAAAATGAATAACAGGGCAGGACACTTAGCATCCTCCTCTGTCTTCAACATACACACATGAACACACACCACACACACATGCCTATAGTTCTTTCTCTCTCTCACACACATACAAACACAGGAACACACATGAATATGCAAATGTACATAAAATCATACACAAACATAGACACACTGACAAATACACAAACGTACATGCTACCATACATTCTCTGTTTGTCTGTCTGTCTGTTTCTCTCTCTCTCTCTATCCCTTTGTTTCTGTCTCTGTCTCTCTATCTCGGTCTTCCTCTGTCTCTCTATCTGTCTCTGTCTCTCTGTCTCTGTCTGTATCTCTGTGTCTCTGTGTCTCTGTGTCTCTGTGTCTGTCTCTCTCTGTCTCTATCTCTCTTTCATCAATTTGAAGACTTTAATGCTGTTCCCAAAAAGAGTTGCTAATTTGATAAACTGTGCATAAGCTTCAGGATGGCAGAAGAAACCTGTTGCATGAGAATAGAATACAACTCCTAATTGGGATCTTCGCAAACTCTAGCTCTGCTTTGTTTAATTCCCCTGGTCTCAGAACCTTCTGAAGATCCCTTGCCTAATCCTTCCTTCTGCTCTCTCTCATGCCCCTCTCCTGACCACCCCTCTTTCTCTGTATGCCCCTGTTCAAAGCCTAGTCCTTGGGCAACTCAACTCTACCTGACATTTGCTGCAGGTGATTAGCACTGCACTTCCCTCTCCCTGAAGACACATTTCCCCACTTCTCTGTTTCTTATCACCCAGGAATGCATGTTTACATTCTCAGAGCTCCTCAGGCTCCTCAGACCTCTGACCTCGGACCTTGCCTTTTTCTCCTCTTACTGCATTTTCATAGAGTTTATTGGCATCACAAATTGTGTTGCTTTTGAATGCCTTCTACTTTCTCTCACTACATAAAGGGAAAAACCTTATCTATTTCATTGCTGACATGTTTCACTCTATACATTTCCAGAATGGCAGAGTACTTACTTTGCTAATGAGCAGTACTAAAAATAAAATTGTTTGGGATAAACACTTGAAACTTAGCACACACATGATTTTTAGCTTCATAGTCTTAACTGAAAGATACAATCATCAGTATATATATATATTTTTCCAAGAAAGATTGCATTTGCCTCTTATGAATATTTTTATACAAATTAACAGTATAGTCAATATTTTGTTTTCTAAATAGGGTTAATACAGGAATAATCTCTGTGTGCTTTGTGAAAAATTAAAGTAGCCGATGGTTTTTTTTTTTATATATATAATGATTCAGGGTTTCACCATGGAGATAGTATGGACTTGAACTCATGATTTTCCTGTTCCAGTCTTCTGAGTACTGAGATTAGAAGGATGTGTCACCATGCTTTTCTAAAATTAGAATTTGTTGTAAAAAGTCAACAAATATTTTATATAACTATTATTTGATGCCATGTATAATAAATTTAAATTTTTCTAGGCTTAAAAAAGTAATGTGAACTCATCTAATAATAAACTGACATTCTTTATTTCTCATAATTCTATAATTATTCAAACTCATATTAACATTTTGTGTTTGCAAATAGAGCATGATGTTACTGTCTTCAAAACCATCAATAATCATGCATAATAAATATTAAATAGTAGTCCTTTAAATACTTATGGATCTCAATTTTTAATCTTCATAATTTTCATGAGTGGAAGGTAGATGATTGTTTTCCTGTTTCAGAGTAAGTAAAAATTTTAAGAAATGCCTTTAACTTTACCCCATTTAATATCAAAAATGCTAATTGTATAATTAATTCTGAGTTGGATGAATCAGGGTGATCTGAATTCAAAATTTGGCTCCAAAGGGTCAGGTAAGAGTTCTTAGGTGAAATGATTAATGTCTGAGAACTCTAATTTCCTTGCTCAAATAACAGGCAGCATATCTTCTACTAATGGGTGGTGGGGAATGTGACAGATTCACAATGTTCCCTCTAATCCTAGAACATGGTGAAATCAAGAAAATCTCTCCCTTTTGTGTTTTGTATATTGGTTTATTATACAGAACCAATATGCTTCATCTAACTTACTCAATATACATGACTTAACCTATGTCATGTGAAAAGTCTTTGATTCTAAAGTAAGTTGAATTGTTACCCATATTGATCAACTCAAAAAAAATCACAAAAGATCTCCTGGCTTCTTTTATGACTTCAACAATGTTTAAGCATGCTTAAAAATTTTATTCTTCATCAAGTTTTTTTTTTTTGCCATAAACCTGTAATACCAGCTACTGAAAGAGAAATATCCTAAATGCATGGCTTGCTTGGGCTACAAAGTGAATTCAATTCTAACTAAGAAAACTTACTGAGACTCTGACTCAAAACCACAGGTATGGTGGTGCACACTTTTAATTCTAGCATTCAAGTGACAAAGGCAGATAGATCGCTGTCATTTTTATGTCATCCTGGTATACAATAGTGAGTTCTGGGGCAATTATGTCTACATGGAGATATACTGTCTCAAAATAAAGCCAAAAATAAATAAATAGATTTTTAAAATGTATAATTGGGACTAGGAATGCTAGTAACAGATTGCTTCTTTAGCATGTATGAAGCATAGACCAACTCCTTCTGTTATTAAAAAGTTACTACCAAACTAAATAAGGAAATTAGACTCCTCATAGATGTCTCTTAGTGGCCTGTTCAAATTGTAGGCTAGCCTCAGCATTAATATCCTCTAGGAATCATACTGCGTTCCCCCATGAACCTAGTACTGAATCTTTCTAACTTGGCTAGAAACAAGAACTCTTTCTTTGCCTAGCTTTAGAGATGTGTAGATCTCAGTCACTCATTTCAATGGTTTCCTTCTTCTTCAAAATAATATACTTGACTACACTTTCTTTACAAATTCTAAACTACCCCAAACACACACACACACACACACACACACACACACACACACACACACACACACATCAAATTTGCAAACCTTAATTCAAATTCTTCTACTTTTAATAAAACAAAATTGTACTAATCCCTGGGGGACATTTTCTATGACCATCTTATAACTCACAGAACCTTTTATTATAATTTCTAATATATATCTTATATTCTCATTTTAATGTCTTATTTTCATATAATTCACTTATTTGGTTAGGAGATATTTTCCCTAGGAGATTCCACATAGACATATATGCACAGAATAAAAAAAAAGAGATTGGTAGAACACAGGTGCAGAGTTTATTAAAAAAAAAAACAGTCCCTGGTAAAATGCTCCCAACATAGGGTAATATAAGATAGGCTACACAGGAGCCAGTTTAAATCATATTTTTACTGTGATGTACATACTAGCTATCTAATAAATTCAACAAATTCTCACATTTATCACCACTTTCTTTCCTTGTTATCTACATTAAAATAGTGCTCATTCACTGCCGTATAGCCAACTTACACTATTTATATCTCAAACTAAGCAGGGGATATTAATTTGATAGTTATATTTTGCATGGAAAAGTTTTTAATGATAATTTTTACCATAGTTTGAATAACACTAATAAAAACTGACTGTGAAAAATTCATCTTGTATCCAACAATCCCGTGACACCAGAACAGATGTGGAACAAACATATTGTTGCATTTTCTCCTGTTGTTTTATTCACTCAAGGGAGGAGATAGTATACATAGTCTGTTGCAGGTCAATTACTATATTGAGTGCCTAACTAACTCTCATCACAATTTTCTATCTATGAATAGAATGTACTCTTAAAAATTCATTTGACCATGACACTATGTTGAAGGTACAAATCTAGTTTATATTGCAGGCAACACAGTTATTAAACATTTATTGAAAGAGTAAATGTAGACTTACTAACTTTTAGTTATTTTGATGTTTCAAGAATAGTTTTTGGAGGGAGGGAGGAATGGGAGGATATAAGGGATGGGATAACAAGTGAGATGTAATATGAATACATTAATGAAATATTTTAAGAAAGAATAGCTTTCTGTCCTACCAACAATGAATAAATTGAGCCTTTTGGAACTTTGTAAAGAAGATTACAGTAAAAATTTCCAAGTATTTGTCCATATTTTTATATTAGGATTCATTATTCTGGAAAGTAATCCCAGAATATAACTAAGAGTTCTGATAATTTTTCAAGAAGGTATAATCTTACTTTTAAATTATGTAAGACAGTGTTATAGGGTAGACAGAGACTCTGGCATGTTTTCTTTTCTATCCAGTGTTATTTATTCAAAGGCATTTGAATTCTTTTAGTATCATTTTATTGCAAATAATATTATAGCACATGAAAGGATGACATAATGACAATGCCAGATCAACATATAACAGTCCTTTACCAAATAGTCTTGCAATTATTCTCACTAATGGCCTTTCTTTCCCCTTCAAACTTTGACATATATATATACACATATATATATGTGTGTGTGTGTGTGTGTGTGTGTCTGTGTGTGTATTTTCCTAATGGTCTATTTGTTTTCCTGTGTGTTCTGTTAGCATTAGTCTTCCACTAGTTACTTTTCTAAATTAAAGGTACGTTTGACGCTTTAAAACCTAAAATATTTTTCTATGTATATGCTGAATGAATTGCCAGAAATATGAATGCTTATTATAATATTTAAATTGCCTTATGAAAAAGACAGTTCCCTAACCTTAAATTAAAACCACATCATGAAAATTATTGTAAACAAAGCTGTTGTAATTCTTTTGTATAAATAATATTAATTTGCCAATAATGAATATAAAATACTTTTAAATAAAGGAGTTACATTTTATATTATTTTATGAATAAGCAAAGGACCATTAAATAATTATTTATGTAGGCTTATAATTGAGATTAAATATACTTGGTTGAGGAATTTACAATGGAATGCATTCTTAAAACACATACCCAATTAACGTTTTGTGCATCCAGTATTTCAAAAAGTGATTATTACTCAACTTTATATGTTTAAAAATACAAAATGTATTTACTAATAACACCTAAATAAGATGCACTTATCTCAAGAAATTTAGAGGCCAACAGTGAAGAGTGAGGTCATGCTGTACAGGAGACAAAGGATGAAAAACAGAACTGATTGCTGTGGAGAAATGTCTGTCTAGAGTTATATAGGTCTGGTATCTACCTGCAGGAGCTATACATTGATCTATCTCTTGAAAGCAAGGTAGAATTCAAACACAAAGATATTTGATACTTGAGAAGAAGACAATATTGGATGAGAGGGTCTAGATTGGAAGATGGCAGCTGCACAGATTAACAATTTGTTTTAGGCCTTTTGTAACATTACAATAGACTCTAACTTATGCCTTTGCATTGGTATTGCTTATGTATTTGTGATTAGAGTAACTCTAGCTGCCAAAGAGTTAAGCCCTACACTCTCAATAGTTTGATAAAACATAAGCAAGCCATACAGTGAGAGTTTTCCAGGTCAGTGATCTATTTTCTGTGGTGGAAACTTGAGTCCTTCTACTGGTTAGGGTCTTTTGCTTTCTGGATTCAAAAACTGGAGGGAGGAAAGGGGTAAACATAGTCACTTCTTTTGTACCTTGGTTCAGAAGTCATCTTTTTCCTCATATATATTGATGATAACTAGTCAAATTATTTTACTTAGAAGGAAGCAGACAAATAAGAAACACTTGAAGAACCACTGCTTCCTAGATCATTCATATTATGGAAATAGGACTCTCATTCAATTACCCAATAAGAATTGTTAGACAAAGTACAGAAACACTTCTATAGAAACTATATCTAACTCCAATAGAAGGTCCATTTGACATCTTTATTTGTAGCTTCATCTTTGCTGATAACTGTCTCCAACTTCTTTAGTATTTCTGTTAAATCAAGTTTTTTTTTTCATATTACCTGCCTTGTCTTTATTTCAGTCCTTGTCTGCCATTCAGAAAAGGGCTTCCCAACTTTATGACAGGCAGATCTGGGTCCTGGGGTCCTCCTCAAACTAAGGCACCAGCCAAGGAGAATATAGGTAGTAAACTTTGAACCCCTACCAAGACTTAGCCGACGAACATGATATTCTCCACCGTTGAGTGAAGAGTGAGATCTGACTCTCACACGAACTCTGGTGCCCCTTTTCTGACCACGTCCCCTGGATGGGGAGGCCTGGCGGCACTCAGAAAAAGGATAGCAAGTTACCAAGAAGAGACTCGATATTCTAAGAGCATATATAGGGGGAGGAGGTCTCCCTCAATCACAGACATAGGGGAGGGGAGAAGGGGGGAAGTGGAAGGGAGGGAAGAATGGGAGGAAACAGGGGAGGGGCTAACAATCGAGATGTAATATGAATAAATTAATTTTTAAAAAATTATAAAAAACAAAAGGGCTTCCCAATCTACTTAGAGTAAATACTCATGTCACTATTCATTTCCAATTTACAACTTGAATAGCATCCAGTCCAAAAAGCAGCTATTGGTTATTAGCTCCATAAAAAATGACAAGTATAGATCCTTCTTAAGACTAAGATTAAGAGGCAATCATTTAAATATTTAGCTATGATAAGTTGCTTACCTTAGTGAAAATGGTTGTTACCAGGTTAATTTCTTACCAACACTTATCAAGTGATTGTGCTCAAACACAAACAATACATGAAAAGATAAGTCAACACAATTGGCTTATTTAATTAAAAGACAAAGTAGATTAACATAAAATTATCTGATTGATCTCTCTCTCTGTGTACTGCTTACTGGCCTGGCCCAGCTGGGATACAGAGAACAAACACGAAGAGCTGAGTCGGCCACTGACCACAACTCACATTGGCTGCCATCCTGAGAAGGGCTGTGGTACACCCTAGAAGCTTTGGGCTTGGATCTCTCTCTGCTCACACACTGCTTACCTGTCTGACACAACTGAGACACAGAGAGCTAATAAGCAAAGGTGAGTTGAGCACAGGCAACAACTCATATTAGCTGCTATCATGAAGAGGACTGTGGGACACTCAAACAACTTTGGTCTTGGATGTCTCTCAGTCCACAGCTTACCAAGCAGGCCCATATGGGTCACAGAAAGTAAACCAATAGAAATAAATTGGGTATAGGCCACAATCCATATTATTCCCCATACCAAGAAGGCCTGTCCCAACTGGGACACAAACAGGGAACCCAGCAGAACTGATCTGGGTGTAGGCTCTAAAATCCATTGTCCACCATCCTGAGGAGGCCTCTGGGGAGCCTTGGCAAACAGCTATTGTCTTGAAGAACCCTTTGCATTCTCCTGACCTTCCAGCTTCATGTTCAACAACACAGCAACCCCATTGGAGGAACCTCTAAGCCTGCTAACACCAGAGACAACCAGAAGGCTAGAGGCCAGCACAAGAACACAAGCAAAAAAAACAAAAACAAAAACAAAAAAAACCCACCACCACCACCACCAACAACAAAAAACAAAACAAAACAAACAAACAAACAAAAAGGAACAAACTCAGAGCTATATGACACCACAGGAAACCAGTGGTGTCCACAGCAAGCCCTGGAAATTACAACACCCACAGAGTGCAAGGAAAAGATTTTAAATCTGAGTTGATAAAAGTGATACAAACCTTGAGAGAGAAAAATAAATCTATCAAAGAAAAACAGGAAAACACACTCAAACAGATGAAGGAATTGAATAAATCCTATAAAGAATTACAGGAAAATTCAATCAAATGGGAGACAGAAATGAAAAAAAAAAACTACTTAAGACCTAAAAAAGCAACAAAGAAAACACAATCTGAGACAGTCCTGGAGCTGGAAAACCTCAGGAAGTGAACATGAACTCTAGACACAAGTAACATCAACTAAATACAAGAGCTGGAAGAGATAATCTCAAGTGTAGTGTAGAAGACATGGTTAGAGTAATTGATACATCAATCAAAAAATATTAAAACTAAAAGCTCTCTGACACAAAATATCCAAGAAATGAGGGACACTATCAAAAGACAGAAAGCTAAGAATAATAAAAATAGAAGAAGGGGAAGACTCCAAGCTCCACTGTCTAGGAAACATTTTCAATAAGATTATAGAAGAAAACTTCCAAGGTCTGGAGAGATGGCTCAACACTTAAAGGCTAGGTTTACTACCCAAAACAAAACAAAACTAAAAACAAACAACAAGCAACAAACAAAACAAAACAAAATCTTCCCCAACATAAGGAAAAGAATGCCCATAAATATACAAGAAGCCTACAGAACTCCAAATAGACTAGACCAGAAAAGAAAATCCACTCACCACATAATAATCAAAACACTAATGTACAGAACAAAGAAAGAATATTAAAAGCTGCAAGAGAAAAATGTCCAAGTCATATATAAATGCAAACCTATAAGAATTACACATGACTTTTCAACAAATACTGTGAAAGCCTGAAGGACCTAGATGGATTCCATGCAGATACTAAGACACCACAGATGCCAAAGCAGACAACTTCACCCAGCAAACCTTTCAATCACTGTAGATGAAGAAAACAAGTTATTCCACGATAAAACAAAGTTTATCTAGAAACAAATCCAGCACTATAGAAAATAGAAGGAAAACTCCAACGCAAGGATGCCAACTGCACCCAGGAAAACACAGGAAATAAATAACACCACATCTACAAAACCATAAGAAAGGAAACACGCACGTGTATGCATATGCGCGCGCGCGCGCACACACACACACACACACACACACACACACACACACAGACACACACACCACTACCACCACCACTAACAACAACAACATAAAAATAGCCACTAACAAGCACTGGTTATTAGTATCTCTCAATATCAAAGACCTCAACTCCCCAATAAAATGACAGAGGCTAAGAGAATGGATGCAAAAACAGGACTACTACTACTACTGCTACTACATAGAAGAAACACACCTCATCAATAAAGATAAACATTACCTTAGAGTAAGTGGATAGAAAATGGCACTCCAAGCAAACAGACCCAAGAAGCAAGTGGGAGTAGTCATTCTATTATTTAATAAAATAGACTTCCAATCATAACTAATCAAAAGAGATGGGGAAGGATACTTCATACTCATCAAATGAAAAAATACACCAAGATGATGTCTCAATCCTGAACATCTATGTTCCAAATGCAGGAACACCCACATTAGTTAAAGAAACATTAGTAAAGCTTAAATTCCACGTCCAATCTCACTCATTAATAGTGGGAGACTTCAACATCCCACTCTCAGCAGTAGATAGATCTTCGACACAGAAATTAAATGGAGAAATAGTGAAACTAATAGATGTCATGAATCAAATGGACCTAACACATATCTACAGAACACTTCACCCAAACCCAAAAGAATATGCTTTCTTCTCAACAACTCAGAGAACGTTCCCCAAAATTGACCATATACTTGGTTATGAAGCAAATCTCAACAGTTAAAAGAAGATTAAAATAGCCCCCTTGCATCTTATCACACCACCATGGATCAATACTGAACTCAACCTACCATAGAGGTCCTCTGAAAGACTCCACTCAGTAGGGGATCCAAGTAGATGCTGAAACTCAGCCAAACTTTGGGCTGTAGTGCAGGGAGTCTTCAGGAAGAGTTGGGGAATAGAAGGACTTGGAGGAGTCTCTACAAGGAGACCAATGGAGCCAACAAAGTCAGAGGAGGGGGTTGCTTCAGGGACTGATGCACCAACCAAGAACCATACACAGGGAGGACCTAGACCCTCTGTTCAGATGTAGTAGATAGGCTCTGGGACTACTTCTGACATGGATTCTGATCCTAACATGTTGATAACTTCCCCTGGTGGGGCAGCCTTATCAGGCCACAGAGGAAGAGGATACTGGCAGTCCAGATGAGACTTGATAGGCTGAAGTCAGGTGTTAAGGGAAGAGGGCTCCCTATTTCTAAGCACAAGAGGAGGGAGGGAGGGGCCATGAGGGAAGGAAGGGGGGACTGGCAGGCAATGAAGGAGGAGGCTACAATCTGGATGAAAAGTGAACACATTTTTAAAAATGATCTGATTATGTTCCCAAAGGAAACATTATCTAAGATAGTGTATTAGATTTGTCTTCAGCCTATTCTTTCAGTAGAATTTTAACTATGTCACAGTCAACCACTGAAGATTGAATAATTTACTACCTAGTTGCTATATCATAGGATATTTTTTTTAACATTGATATTCTTCACATCTTTTAGGTTTTATACCTGTTGTGTTGAATTAACAACTACTAATGACTTTAGTATTCTAAAAATTATAACATTACAACATTCACTAATAGTATTAAAATAAACTAGTTATGGACATTCAATTTTCAGATGATAATTTGAAAACATGCTTATTGAACTTTATGCTAAATATTGTAGATATTTACCATAAATAATTATTCAATGGGAATTATTTTAATCAAAAGATACAACTTTCCATATTTCTATTGTATGCTTAGTTTTATAACACAAATTGCAGCTTTAAATAAAGGTATAAGATGCTTTTTGTAATTACAGCTGATATGTTTAAGGCAAAAAAGTATATGTGCAATTTATACATGATGATATTTGAAGGCAGATAATAGAAATAATAGTTATATTTATGCTCAGAGTATAATCCAAGGATTAATTATAAAATAAGCAATGATAATATGCAGAGCATCACTAACACTAAGTACACGTTAATGGTTCTAGATTGTCCATTGATGACATTAGAGCATACTTGTGGCTATGTGTATTTTTAGATAATATCACTTAGGTGTTTGTGTTTTTTCCTGGAAAATATATTGCACTCACTTATTTCAGGCAAGGGATATGACATTCCTAAAGAATCTTTGGTGCCATTTATATTACAGAAAGTTCTGGTTGATTTGCTGAAATGGAACCCAATGCTCAAACCAACAGATGATGAAGAAAAAATATACATGAATGTATATAAAATTAAATTCTTCTACTTAAGGCATGGAAGAAGTAACTTCTTTACATTTTTGTACAGAAGTCATGAAATATCATTAATTTGCATATTCATTTTGAACTATCCTTTTAGAATACATTGGCTTTTTTAGGTTTACCAGATGGAACAACAGATGCTAATATAATGACTAAAAGTCTTGGTCAAGCATTTTGAGAAATGAAAATATGAAATACTCAAGATGCAAAAGTCATATATTTTTACATGAAGAAATAAAATGCCTTTTTTCAAGCAGCTTAACAAACTCATGTAAATATATTATAAAATATGCATATTAGTTGAAAGTTAAGCATATACACTTTTTTTAAACAGCATTTTATTTGATATTATGGGAGAGACAAGGAAAAACCCTGGAATATGTGTCTGTCTTTCCCATAAAATAGAAAATAATAATAATGCTTTTACATTGTTAAACTTTTAGAACAAACTTAGTTATTTAAACACTAATTATGTTATTGCTTCTCATAGCAAATCCCCTTATCTAGAATGTCTTAGTCATTCACAGTTTCTCAAATTATAAAATATGTACAAAACTAGCAAAAATATTACATAACTGAAAAAATACTGGATCCTTAAATTGCCTCACATAGTATTGTATCATATGTTTAGAATTTCCAAGAAGATAGCATCAAGAATACGTTCTGGGTGACTGTTCAGGCAGTAAACTGTCTCTGTCATTCTATCATTTTGGAAGCACCTAATCTGCACTTATGGTTCACTCAGGTATTTAAGTTTCATTCCTTCTCAAGTCTCTGATGGGGTTGAAAACCAGAAAGTTTAGTCTTACAATTAAGCATAGTTGGTTAGAGGTTAAGATGCTTTTAGATCTAGATAGATGTTTTAAGTTAATAGAGATAAGATATGATAGATATTGATTTACACTCAGAATTTTAGACCCAACAAGACAGGAAAGATGTTTACTTCAAGTTTGCCAAATACAAATAACCAAATCACTATGAATGTAACATGTATATACCTTCTGATTGTCTTATCGTTATTCCTGCCTGATGTAGTTTATTTTATTTATGTGTAATAATATAAATATATATGTTAAAATATAATAAAAAATTGAATCTGTTCCCAAATTGAGTCCTGTTTATTGTTTTCCAGGAATGATTGTTAAACAAAGATGTCAGCGCTCAGTTTATTAACAACAGAATTATTTGAGTGATTTTGTAATGATTCAACTACTAATTTTATGGATTGTTGTTTATTTTCATACATTCTGAACATTTTTGTTTATTATTTAGATTTTTTTGGTTATTTGAGACATGGTTTCTCTGTGTAGCCCTGGCTGTCCTGGAACTCACTATATAGGCCAGCCTTCCGAGTGCTGGGATTAGAGGTGTTATCATGAACTCCCAGCCTCTTCATTTATTTAATTTGTCTTTTAAGAGCAGATCTTGTTATGTAATCCATACTGAACTCAAACTTACTTCTGTAACATAGCCTGTACTTGAACTCTCACTGATCCTCCTGCCTCAGTGTATATAAATTGTATCATCACATCAAGCCCACTTATATATTAAATCTCTTTTGACGAGTAAAGGAGACACACTCTACAGACTGTAAACATTTTACTATAAAAATAGCAGATAATCAAGAAAAATTATAATACTCACAAAACTCATACCCTATGGCTACATTAAAAATAAAATAGGTTATTTTGGACTTTAAGACCCTTACAATGTGCCATAAGGTCTTTTGAATTACAAGAATATCAAATAATTTTCCATAGTTTTGAATGAAATAAGATGTCAGAGGTCAGTTCATTACCAACACTCCCATAGCAATAGAGTTTTCTGAGTGCATGGGTAATCATTCAATTCCTGATTCTATGGCTAGCTGTTCATTTTGAACACAATATGAAACACTAAACTTGAAATGATACAATGTCATCAGTTTCAATAGAATGTCTTGTTCAAAAATTTGTCTTAGTCTTATTTATACCAAGTAACAAATGTCTGCTATTTTTGTAATTTTATCACACTTATATGTGTGTTGGTTTAGTAAAGTGGCAACTATAGTTTTTCTTTTTTCAAGATCCATTAGCCCTGGAAAATTGGCTTGGTTTCTAGTATTAGACATATTGTCTCTTGTTGACCAGGCCTTAATTCCGATTAGAAAGCTATTTATTGTCACAGAGGCATGTATGCCACTCTTGCTCCTTAGGTTAATTGTGCCATGCTGCTTGTTGCTGTTGCCATTGTTGTAGTTCATAGGCACCATAGCAAAGTAGAACTATTAATTGCTTTTCTCCTTAGGGAGGTTGCATGGTACTTTCTTTTACCATGAAAGTTAGTTTTCAGAGAGGAATCTTTCAGGTTGTACATAGATTAGGTCCTCTGTATCCTCTTTCTGCAGTACATGATTATCATCAGCAATAGAGACTTACTTTCTAACTATGGTAGGCAACCAAGGGTAAAAGCAAAATCATATAATGTTTTGAGAATCTCTATCATAATCCTTAACTATATTCTAAATATTAATCCTTATAGCCACAGATAAACTTAGCTCTTAGCTTTCATCTGAAATTTTTCTTTGCACTAAGTGGACAGCATTACAGAAAACCACAACCAATGAAAGTACAGATTCATATAGCCAGTTTCACTGGATACACCTGTAACACAACTCCTGCACCTAAGACTCAGGGACATTACTAAAGGCAAAGAAAGTTTTCTGTGAGGTTGTATCTCTTAGAAGTGTCAAAAAAGCTAAACTCCTTAACTTAGTTAACTAAACAACCTAAACAAAGGAGAAATCAATATACATTACTAGAAGAGTGAAAGCTCAGGAGGCCTCAACATTAGACAAAGAGCTACAGGCAACTAAGGAATGATAGGAGATGGAATAAATAGTCTTCATGGTGGAGAGAGTATGTACTGATGAGCACAATAGATTATCAGTACTAATTGGGCAGTCCTAAAAACAGATACATACAAATAACATTATATGGACAGAACAGGTTGTATTTATATACTTAGGAATAAATGTGTATATGTAACAATAATTAAAGAAAAAGAAGTCATGGTTTCGAGGGATGGAAGGAGAGGTGGGAGTGAGGAAAAAGAAGAGGGAAAATGAAGTAATTATAATGTTGAAAAACTATATTAAAATAATGAGACAAATATGGGGAACACATGACACAGTAAGTCCCAGGAATTGAATTCTAATTGTCAGTCATGAAGGCCAGCAATTATGTCTGCTTATTTATTTTGCCTACTCAGTGGTAATAATAAAAGTAGTAAGAGATATGTATAATATTGGATTTTAGTTCTTTAAGAAAATAAACTGGGGTATGTATAAAGATGCAAGAGAGGCAATCGTGACACTATTGATACTGTTATGCTCACAAACAGGAGCCTAGCATAGCTGTCCCCTGAGAGACTACTCTCAACAGTGGATCCAAACAGATGCAGAGTCTCACATTGAGCAAAGCATAGGAAGTCATGTAGAAAAGTGGAGGTATGAATAGAAGGACCTAGAGGAGACAGAGGCTCCACACAAAGACCAACAAATCCATCTAACCAGTGCCCAGAGGGCCTTACAGAGACTGAAGACCAACCAAGCACCATGTATAGACTGGACCTAGGTCCTCTCTGTAGATATACCAAAACGGGCAGCTCAGGCTTCATGTGGATCCACAAGTAATGGGAGCAGGGGTGTCTCTGACATGGACTCTGTTGCCCTCTTTTCGATCACTTCCCCCTGAGAGGACTGACTTGCCAGGCCACAGGGGATGTTGACATTCTTAGTCCTGATACAACTTGATAAGCTGGGATACAGGCTCCCACTTTTTGAGAAATAAGGGAAGGCAATGGGGAAAGGGGAAAGGATGGTGAGACTGGGAGAATAGAGAAGGTACTACAATAAGGACGTAAAGTAAATAAACAAATAAATTTTTAAAAATTCAGAAAAGATGCATCAACATATTAAAAATCTAATTAATTAGAAACTTGCTTTGAAAAGTTTTTGATTCATTAAAACATTTTAGGACAAGTTTTAATAATGACATTGCTTGCTCTTAAGTCTTATAGGGTTAACATAGAATAAACTGCAAACTATTTGAAGCATTTAAGTTACCAACATCTTTATTGATGATATTCAAATTTAATTATGCTGCAATATTTCTTAATCCTTTGAGATTTGGCCTTCTGTTATGTTTCTCTTTCATCTTTAAAGCTTTACTTTTAGATGCATAGTCACCTGCCGTCACCAGAACTGTATTGTCCCAGAGTGTATTTTCAATCTCTTATTTAATGTGACTGAGAAAATTGAACATATTGGTTGGAGGTTTTCTTTAAGTTGTCCTGTACAACCTTCCACACCAGTTTATGAATTGAAATGATGCAATGGTGAGCTCACAGTCAGTTTTGCTGATGTGAAGACTAAAAAAGCACTTAATATAAAGTGCTGACATAAAAGTGGGAGCTTCAAAGCCTTATAGAAAAATCATTGCTTGTCAATTGCAGAGCCAACATAAAGTGGTGGAAAAGAGAGTCATATAAAACATCTTTGATATGGTAATGAAAATTACACTGTTAAGAATGCACATTTTCAAATTGCATTTATAGTGAGATGTATGTGATATAACATTCACAATTTCAGCCAATTTTAAGCATAAAATTTATTAGTATGAAGTATATTTACAGGAACTATCAGCACATCCACGTCTAGAATTTTTTTTATCATTCATCCTAAACTGAGACTCTTGTACCCATTAAAACAATAACCTCTCATTACTTCATGTCACAAGCCCTGAAACCTGTCTCTGATTTGGCTTTTTCTACTCACTTCTTATAAATAAGATCGCACATAAAAAGATTTTTGGTTTATAGGGTAAAATATAGAATCATAGCATATTCAATTTTACAATGGATTATTGGTAGTAAAGAAGCAATGTTAACAAGCCAATAAAATATAGATTTCCACTGAGAGAGAAAACATTATAGGTCACTGATGGCTGCTGAGAGACAGAGACTCAGTCATCTCCAGTAATAATCTCCTTGATAGGTTATCCAAATTCTAGTTGTAAACTCTAAACACACATAGAAATGAGAAATACTAAATGGACTCTGAAAGTGTCAGAGTAAAAGGTTATGAAATTGAGAGGGAACGGGATCGTAGAGAAAAAGTATAAATTAAATACAGTATTCATATATTCATTATTTTTAAGCTTAAAATTACTTAAATTAAACATTTAAAATGAAGAAAAATATAAATTCAAATGCATATTCAGATATATACATGCATATTTGCATATAAACATACATAGATAAATATATTTATAATTACATGAAAAGTAGAAATACATACATTCATTATTTATCCTGTTTACCCACACTTTACTTCACTTTTTAATCAGCTACATAAAATAAAGATATATGGAAAGTACTTCATATATAAACTTCTATGTATTAATTAATGACACCATAAAAGGCAGTAATCATATATAAGTACTCCTTGTATAATAGTTGTTTCAAAAGGGCACAGAAGACATCAGAACAAGGCCCTCTGAATCAACTAAGCAAGACATATAAGAGCTCACAGAGACTTAAGAAATTAACACAGGGTCTGAATGGGTCTGCACCAGATCTTTTGCATATATATTATACTTATTAGCTTAATGTTTTTATGGGACCCCTGACGGTGGGAACATGGTTTTATGAGCCTCTGACTCTTGTACTAACTCCTGGAACTCTTTTCCTCTTTCTGTGTTACAGGGTTCAATTTTGATATGATGGTTTTTGTTTTATCTTATATTTTGTTATCTCTTAGGAGCCTGTTCTTTTCTGATAAGAGACAGAAAGCAAGTGGAACTGGATGACAGAAGAGGTGGGAAGGAAATAGAAGGAATAGTGGGAAGAAAAAATGTATTTAGATTATTTTGAATGCGAATCTATGGTTAACAAAAGGGAAAGCAAAACAAAGAAAATAAATAAAAAACAAAGTCAAGAAAAAATACTAGAAAATTTGAAATTTGCTTTAGATCATGTACATAGTGTGTGTGTTCCAGATCATGCATTAATTTAAGTGCTTAAACTTGAGAGCCTTCCCATGATATTTCACTAAACTCAAATAGATGCTCCAAATTTAAATATTAAATTTTAGATACTTTTGATCTCTCTCTCTCTCTCTCTCTCTCTCTCTCTCTCTCTCTCTCTCTCTCTCTCTCTCTCTCTCCCTCCCTCGCTGATTCTCTTATTTTGGAGGTCATCCTTGGAATATACTACACTTAACAAACATGATTTAAACATTTAATAAAAAATGTAAAATCCTAAAAAACTATTCCTTGTGCCCCAGTTTCTTTGTTACATTCAGTAACACATCACAGCTCAACCTAGCCAAGACCTAGGTCCTATATATGTTTTTCTCATTATACCATTCAGTCATCCACTGTGCTTTTAATTAGCTCTTCTAACCTTATACCTGAGCTGGTTGCCATATTTGTAGGAAAATCAGAAATTATAGCAAGCAAATAATATAACAAAATTTCACTCACTATAAGTAATTAAAATTAATTTATTTGAAAGTATAAATACATATCCAAAATACACTTGCAGTTTTCCTCCCTTGTGAATGTAGTTGTTAGTACCTGTAAATCACATTACATGGTGTCTGTCATATACTTAAGGAAAAGGTATAGTTTTTTTTCTCTAGGGATTAAACTTCAAATCAAGATTAGGTAGTCAAATTGTCTAAACTCACAGTTTATTGCAGAAAGCTTATCTACCTAAGATATCTAAATGTATTTATAAGAAATTTATAAGAAAAAATATTTTAAGACATGGTTCTTCTAAGGAACTCAAGCTGGCATTGAATTTGAGATGCTCCTATCTCCAGCTCTGCAATGTTGGCATGACAAGCATTTGCTACTATGCATGGTATAAATGATACTTGAACTTCCTATATGATAGATTTTTACATATAAAAATAAGCACAACTATCAATATGCTTTACAAAAAACAACATGCATGCTTATTTTCAGGATTACTGATTTTGGCATGTTAACAAACATACAAAAGAATGTTTTAAATAATATCCTTTACTGTCATTTTAGTCAATTCGTGAGAGGTTACAAGTCAATAAAACATGGCTGATTAATTGAACTATTCAACAAAAACAATTTTCCTAACAGGAAGATAAAATATACCACTTTGAAAAAAGAGACAGAGGAAAAAAATCCCTTTATCCTCAAGCTAGACCCAGAAATACACCATTTAATTACATCACTGGCAGAAGAATTAAAGGTCTTAGTACAATGTGCTTCAGTTGAACCAAAATGATAAATCTTTCATTGTGAACAGCAGAGCTAATATGAAAACTACAATATCTTACTATTAATTATCTAGTGGAGTAAATCATAGATTGAAGTTCGGGGAATTAAATTTTATTCCTACATTTGTCACTGTGATGCTTTGTGACCTTGATAAAGCCACTTAACCTTTCTTTGCCTCAGCTTTCTCATCCATAAAAAGAGGAGGAATATGTACCTTCTGAAAGCATAAATTTAGCCCATGGTTGATTGGAAAGTAGTTTAAATATATTGCTACACTAAATTCATTAAAATGTTGTACTAAGCATAGAAATGTTACTAAAACTATGATCCTTTTAGCACTTTCCTCATTCTTTTTGGTTTTATTTTTTTCCAGTAAGTTTTTCCTTTCTTAGCTCTTGACTAATCTGATTAAGTCTCACAACTAGTTGGGAATTTTTTTTCAAGAAAGAGCATTTCTTAATACATTCTCTTATTGTTGTTTCTAGTCCTAGAAATGACTTGCTTTTAACTGGTTGTCACTCACTTTGTTTAATGTCTTCCTTTGTAAAATTCATTAAACATGTTTGATAGAAATATGAATAAAAATAAAGTTGTCTTGGGCTAGAGAGATGGTTTAGCAGTCAAGACCATTTGCTGCTATTCCAGAAAACACAATTAAAGTTCTGGTCACTAACATGGTATCTCAGAACCTTCTGTAACTCCAGTTCCGGGGAGTCTGCTACACTCTTCTAGCATTCATGGGCACCAGGAACCCACAGGCATACACACAGACAAAATAATCCAAACACATAAAATACAAATGAATAAATTAATCTTTAGCAATGAAGTCTTACTTCCTCAATATTTCTGAAAAAAAAAACACTTTATAATTTCATTCTTATTTATTTAGACCAAACCAGTAATATATATACTATATTATTATATATTACATATATAATATATGTACTATATATATATAGTACAAAAAAAAAGGGAATTCAACTTTGTAGTTGGGGAGACTAATCTGCAAATAGGTTCAGGTTTGTACTGAATTGTGGGTAACAGATCCATTATAAGTTACTGGAATCTAGAATGTCTGAAGGCCAAGGAAGAAAGCCAGGGCCTTTATTTGTGCCCTCCTTGGTCTGTAGCAAACTCACTATATGGGAAAGGTATGACCCAATATCAAGTTTTTCAGAGTTGTCTTTTAAGAATCAGTACCACTTAAATCATTGTTGGCAGGTCTTGTCTTTGTTTATTCTGATGCTTTAACCATATCTTTAACCACTCTGCCCCAGATAACTTCAGTTATACTTGAAATTCACCTTAGAGGGCCCATCTTTTCTCCCTTTGCCTTGTTTGTATCCTCAATAGTTATTGAACCCTTTACCATGGACAAAAACATTACCCTGGATAATTGGAGATAAAAATAAATATTTTTTAGTAAATGTCTCTTGAAACTAATCTAATGAATCTTTACAATGACCTTATTGACTTGATTTGTACTTTGACAATATTCAATAATTATAAAACCCAATGAACTATCAAAGACAAATAAAAGCATCTAGTATTTGTTGGATACATTTTTATAAATAGTGCAAAGTTAATCTGTAATTTGATGCACAGTAACAGTGCAATATACTGGAGTAATAGTAAACTGTTAACTCTTCCTCAGTCAAACACACACTAGAAGAGATTCCTGGGATTAATAAGTATTTGCAGGTCTTAAATCAGACCCTTGGTGATATAATTAATTTATTTGGGGGCACACCCCTGTCATCCCAGTGAATATAGTATGCTCTGCTTTCAAAAATCTTTATCAACTTACACTTTATAGTGGTCTACATATACATTTCATAGGGAACATACTTTATATATAATAATTAAATAACTTATAATTGTCACAAATATTTTGAAATTCTTAGTTTCTTAATCCATTACAAGATTAGTTTTCTTATTGATTCCTTTATATTATAATTTCATCAAATTTTAATTCAAAACTATGTCAAAATCTAAAATCTGGGAAAAACAAAAGCTTTTATAAGATTTTTAAAAATGTAGTGGAATGCACAAAAATGAAGATAGAGAAAATGAAGGTTAGCTCATGTTTCTTAACAAAATTTCATCCTGGCCCAAATAATATAGAAAGCAAGCAAAGATTTGAGCACATAAATTTTGACTTCATTCACTTTGTCACGTTGCCTTTATTTTTAATCATGTTGGAAATACTTTCATGGACTTATTTTCAAAGACACTATAAAAATTGATAAGAATATCAAAAACTACAAAATTCCTGATTGTATGTTCATAAAAGACTCAATCTCTCTCTCTCTCTCTCTCTCTCTCTCTCTCTCTCTCTCTCTCTCTCTCTCTCTCTCTCTCTCTTGTATCTAGCTGTGTGTTTATGTGTGTACACTAGCAAGACTCAAAAGAAACAATGTATTTTACCTACAAAAAGTTTGTGAAAATTCAAAGATGTCTCATTTATTTCAGAAGTATCAGGTTTAATGTAGAACCTTTTCCACACACAACATTTTTTATATATCCACATTTTTGGAAATAATTTTAAAAAAGGATAGTGCTAAATTTACATTTTAAGTATAAGTAGTTTAGTTAAAGAATATAAACATATGCCACTTGTCTATTCATAGCAAAAACTTTTAACTGTTGTCACATTTTTGCTTTCCATTAACATTCACAAAATTATTATATAGTACAAAATAGAAATCTATAAATACATATACAATCAAATCTTATAATCACTAAGGAATAATCAAATGCATGTGTGTTAGACATTGACTGTTTTCTTCCTTTAAAAAAGTGTCACTGATTTTGGTACCTCTAAGCCTGAGGTATTTCCATCATGAACCACTCATTTGGTTTGCTTCTTTTCATCCCATAGGCCTGCTCAGCTACTCAGACACTCCTTCCAAATGTGACTAAGTAAGGTGGCTCCACATATCTAGGCAGTCCATATAAATTGCAGTCTTGCTTCTCTGACCTACTATGTAGACATCATTCTGTCTCAGTTGTGCTCTCAGAAACTCCTAGATTTTGTCTCTAAGTGTTTCCAGATTTATAGTTCCTCTGGTATCTCTCACCATCATCCCTCAGACTAGGCCTACTCCTTTCTACTCTATAAACTTCCTGCTCTTGTAGAATCTCCCTTTTTAGGACTCCCAGATAGGTTCTTTCCCTTCTGAGTCCATAGGCCTCCTCATTACATATATAGCTTTCGCAGATGTCCATCCTCCTGCCACCAGGTGGTTAGAGCTTCCTCAACATCTGGCAACTATACTTGGAGAGCTATACCAGACGGCAGTAGAATAGAGGACCAGTAAAGAGTGTGCTGACTCTTAGACAGTGTCTCTTTATGGTAGGGATAGAAACTTCTGGTTTCTAAGCCAGCTACACACACACACACACACACACACACACAAACATTCAACCTTCTTACAACTTAGTTCTCTCTTGTAGGGTATAAACCTACATTGAAAGTGGTGATGTACCTGAAAAAATTCTTCGGAGGCTGAAGTCCCAATACAGCAGCTATAATCTAAGTGCAATATAAAAATAAACAAGACAATATGCTCCCAAAATTAGTAGCCTAATAGTAATGAACCACAATGAGAAACACCTAGAAGATCTTCTAGCAAAAAATTCAAAGAATGATAGCTATGTGTAAAACTTAAAGAGGATATGAATATGGTACAAAAGAACAAAAACAAAGAACTTAATAAAATGTGGAAATCAACCCATAATATGAAAATTTAGTTCAATAAATATCTAGAATTGCTTAAGGAAAACCAAGTTAAAATGATATGGGAAATAAAAAACTAAATAAGACAAATACAAACTTAAGTAGCCATCTCATCTATATAGTCACCCAGTAAAAGTTGATGAGAATTTATTTTTCAAAAGAGTAACAAGAAAAAGGTTTTGGATGTTGTGAAAAGATTTGCCTTTCAATTTATTGACACAGAGCAAAGAGAAGACCATAGCAAAGGTGTATAGAACATTTTCAGTTATATAGAAGAAAAAATTCCAAACCTAGAGAACATGTCACCTATACATGCATGAGATCTATAGACCACCATACAGACCGAAGCACAAAACAAATTCCCCATGATATATTGTAGCTTAAACATTAAATATACAGAATAGAGAAAGGATATTGAAAGATGTAAGAGAGAAATGCCATTTGCCTGTAAAGCAGGCCCATTAAAATAACAAGTGATTATTTAAAAGAAACTTTTAAATCCAGCATAGAAAGATGTATCAAATGTTTGGAAATACCACAACTGCTAACATAAACTATTAGACACACAAAAAACTATTGAATTAAAATTTTTCTGTTCCAGGGTTAAAATACTATGACGAAAACAGCTTAAAAAATAACGAATTTGTATTGGCTTACAGTTTAAGAGGGACAAAGTTCACTATGGTTCACTAAGGCATAGGATTTTCAGAAGCTATAACTATAAAGTTTTACTATCATGATTAGCTAAAACATGACCTTAAAAAAAAAACAACAAAATAGACATGTTAATAAGGATGGGATAAATCTCAGGAGGCCATGATAGTACAGGCAGGAATTCTGAGAGTTAAAGAAATAGTCTTCTCCCAAGGACTAGCATTCCAATTGGTTATTCAATACCACATGATTAGCCCTGTAGACATACATACGAGTCATATTATATAGACTGAGCAGGTTGTATTTGTGTACATAAACACACACACACACAAACACACATGCACTATATATATGCAACAATAATTAATGAAAAGAGGCCACAAATATCAAAGAGAGAAAGGAAGAATATAATATATAGAAGGGCTTAGAGGGAGGAAAAGAAAAGGCAGACTGTTACAATTATAATATTAAAAATGAAAAAAAAATAAATGGGGCATGTGCTTCTCAACCAGAAATATAAATGCCTGAGAAATATTTTTAGATATTCAGCACCTTTTCTTCAGGGAAGTGTAAATTGAAAGACTGTACAATGTAATTCTAGCTTCCCCAATTAAGAGAGAGAGAGAGAGAGAGAGAGAGAGAGAGAGAGAGAGAGAGAGAGAGAGAGAGGGAGGGAGAGGGAGAGAGAGAGAGAGAGAGCAATTACCGACTTAAATGGGAGGAAAGGGAATATCTACGTCGCAGTTAGTATGATGGTTGCTAAAACACAACAGAACAGGAAATTATGTAGGAAAATTATGACATTATCCAGATCTTCAACTCCTGAGTCAGTGAACAAAGGAAATAAAGTCATCATGTAAAACAGATACCTGTATGTATACATGCTTAAGTAGGCACTTAAAAATTCTCTCATTCAATAATACGAACAGCAATTTTTCCTAGCTCCACTCCTCCCTGACCTCCCAACATCCCTTCTCCCCTGGATCCTGTGCTCCTCAATATCCCTTTGGAAAGGAGGAAGATATATCTATATCTATATCTATATCTATATCTATATCTATATCTATATCTATATCTATATCTATATCTATATCTATCAACCAAACACTGCATTACACGTTTACATGCTACCAGAAGACTAGGCATGTGCCCTCATTTCAAGGCTGAACAAGGCAATCCAGGAAAAGGAAAGAGGTCCTCAAATCAGACAAAAAGTCAGCGACAGTCCCCATTATGACTCCCATTATAAGTCCCACAAAGACACCAAGCTATGCAACCATAACATATGTGCAGAGGACATAGCATAGAAACACACAGGCTCCATAAACATAGATATTTATCAAGAGGTAAAAGGATAAATATGTACAGATCATATAAACCCATAATAGATTTATATTCTTTAGCCATAAAGGAGAATGAAGTTTTGTCATTTGTAGGAAAATGAATGGAAATGGCAATCATCATTTTAAGTAAGATCAATCATAGATAGTATTACACACTTTCTTTCCCATAAAGAAACTATCTGAAAGTAGAAGTCAGACTGTTAGATGATGAGATAAGATAAAAGAATGGAGTAGAGGGAAATTTTTTTCATGATGAAAGCATAACACACGTATGCATAGAAATATAACAGTAAGACCTATATATTTGTATAATTAAGTTGTGCCAATAACTATAATAAATTATGAACTTTTTCAATTCCATATGAAGAAAATGAGAATTTTGTACAAATCAAGAAAGTATAGAAAATTGTAAAACAATTTA
Organism: Acomys minous; assembly: GCF_964271855.1. Taxonomy (NCBI): domain Eukaryota; kingdom Metazoa; phylum Chordata; class Mammalia; order Rodentia; family Muridae; genus Acomys; species Acomys minous. The sequence goes on along the minus strand of NC_140488.1, from coordinate 86,178,188 downwards.
AGAGTAAAAAGTTCTACTCTTATGTTTACCAAATGCTCTTACATAATTTTCTTATCATTTAAGGCAAAGTGTTCAGTTTCTAACTATCTCATATGGATAGTATCTATAAATCAAAGTGTTTCTAGAGAAAGAATGATATGTTTACCATGGATAAATTTTCCTTTCTTAAGAGTTAAGACATGAAATAAACACTATTTTTATTCAGAATGTATCACTTTCATTCATAGTTTTAAGTTCTTTTTTCTAAATATCTAATGTTTAGAAAAGCTACTTCAGTATACTTTGTAAGACAAGAATTGAACAGAAAAGTTTCAATATTTACTGTGTACACTGGCATATTTTTCACTGGACTGTTGAAAAGAATAGAAGTAAACGGGCTGGAGAGATGGCTCAGAGGTTAAGAGCACTGACTGCTCATTCAGAGGTCCTGAGTTCAATTCCCAGCATCCACATGGTAGCTCATAGCCATCTATAATGTGATCTAAGTCCCTTTTCTGTCATGCAGGCAAGCACTGTATACATAATAAATAAATACATCTTGAAAAAATATTTTTAAAAAAAGACTAGAAGTAAAAGTAGTAAAGTGCTCCTTTGAATTTTTCTGTACACTTATCTATTACACACAGCCAAATTGTAAATGCAATGATTGCAAATCATATACATACTTATGATAGGTATAGTAATACACAGCAGAGACTGTGTGCTGACTATTCAATTCTACCATAAAGTGCACATTTCAGTTGTTTACCATGTCTAATATTTATCAAAGACTTTATCAAAGAGCATCTTATGTAACGAATTTCCCCTGTCAGAATAATTGCTATTCAGCAAATGAGTCCCATGAAACAATGTATTACTTTTGTCAAATTATATCATACTTCAAGATTTAAAAATATTGATTCTTATGTTATTTATATACCTATTAAAATATATTTGCTTCATATAGGAAAAGGTTATTTTACAAGTATTAGTGAGGGCATTAAGTTAAAGTAGTTAATGTTATTCTGTGCTATAAATGTTTCATAAATATGACACCCCCAAAGTCACCAGGAGTTTCTTTTAATAAGAATGTGTGAAAATCTGCAATTTCCCATATTTTTGCCCTGAAATTCCTTCTTCTTTTCATGAGGAATGTTTTACAAAAGTGATAATTTTTGTAAATAATAAATGGTCATGAATATTATTATTTGCATAACTGCTGAATATTTAGATGCCCTCATTGCAAATTTATTGTGTATTTATTACCTTAATTCATATGATACTTGCAAATTCCCTGTAAGGCAAATTTCATCATCATCATCATCACCACTACCACCATCATCATCATTTTGTACATGAGTAAACTAACATTCTGGAGTTTGCAATAATACAACCAGCCTTTATAGACTGGTGAATTATATGTTGTTCTTAACCAGAAGTACTCTGATCCTCTTCTGGTTATGTTCTACATTAAAAAGATATTAGAATGTTTCTTCAATCCCTTAAAAACAGTTTAAAACCAATTTTGTCTGAAATGATGTTAATTTTAGGCCTATGAGATCATATGTGTCATGTACATTATGATAAGTTAATAGAAAAAAATGATTTGTCTAATGTGCAACAGGAGAGAAATAGACATAGATCCCAAATAGTCTATTCCATCACTTTAGAGAATATTTCTAAAATGATTCCACTTCGAAGTACAATCACGATCATCAAAAATTGTAAACTCATTAGTTCAAGTACTTTCAAAAGCTAACATTTATATAATTCCCTAAACATATTCTATTTAACCTTTCAAATGTATTTCAGCACAAGATGTTTTAAAAACAAAGAGGAATAAATTTCACCTATAGGAATCCACTTAGCATTTGGTTAAGTGCTTCTTTCATTACCGAGGTTGAAAAACATCAATATGTAGCCCTGAAGCTGACTCAAATGGCAATTTCTTTCCTTGCAAATGAGACACTGAAGACTGTGATTACCTGTAACAGTTAATTCGGTGGTTCTTCTCACAACAAAGCCTCCATATTTTAATTCACAGGTATAGTTTCCAATGTCATCTTCTTTGACTTCTCTTATGAGCAAGGTATCCCTTTTGAACACAATACTTGGTCTCCATGTTTTTGTTCTACATTCCTATACAAACAATGTAAAATTGGGCAATACACATGGTAAATAAAAAGTAAAATTATTTTAAGCAAACAAAACTATAATCTATTTAATTTATATAAAAAACAAAAACAAAAACAGAAATAATGAAGTCTTCTGTTGCTCATGCTGAATTTGTACTTGCTACATAACTTAAATTTGACTTGAAGTCCTGATTGTCCTGCCATATGATAGGATTATAGGCATACACAGTGATGCATGATGTACAACAATAATTTATACATTAAGCTATGATTTGCACTTAATATTATTTTATATTCCATATCTGGAAATCAGGAACATCCTCTTCTAGGTTAGTTTTAGGATTACATTAACTTTACACATATTGATTTGCCACATACAGCAAAAGGTACATACCTATTAATCACACTCAATATAAAATTTAAAGGCAAGTAATTAAGAGAGGATTGTTGTGAAATTGATTATATTGGTACTCATAATGTAAAATTTAAAATGTATTGTTAACTAAATAGTGGGAATCGTTTTATACGATAAGAAATTTATGCTCCATAACTCTATCAAAATATAATTGTTTCACTTATTAAAAACTAAACCTCTACATATGTGCTTTTTAAAATCCACTGAAAAAACAATTTACATCTATATGCAATGTCTTTATTTTGTATTAGCGTGCAAATAATTAGTTTTCATTATGGTATTTTTTTCAAACAAAGTTTGCTTTTATTTATTCTCTTGTGTACTATTCTTCTCCATCCCCTCTCTCCTTCTCTTGCATGCTCAGTGGCCTCTTTTCTTATGTCACCTGTATTCATTTACCTTGACTACCTTGGTTAGCTTGAGTAGCATCTCTTTCCTCTTGTGCTATTCATTTGATAATCTATGCTCACTCTCACAACTCTTATTTTCATGTATATAATCATCATAAACTATACACATGTGAGAAAATGTATTTTTTTTCTTTTGAGACTGCGTAAATACGTTTAATATATTATGTCTTGGATCAATTTTCTTGAAGATTTTTTTCATTATGGTTGAGCAAAAGTCCAATGTGTATATATTGCACAATTTATACTTGATTCATTTCCTTACTGTTGTGAAGGTACAGCAATAAAAATAATACATAGGCATCTATGTGGTAGGATATAGAAGTCTTTGGGTCTATTTCAAGAGTGGTGGTTCTGTCATATGGAAGTTCTATTTTTAATATTTTAAAAAAACTATCTATACAATTTCCCTAGGAGCTATTACTAGATTATTTTCTCATTACTAGTGAATGAGGGCTCATTTCCCACATCCTATAAATATTCATTTTCATTAATAGATGTGCCACAATATGATCTCTTTGATTGTAATGTTATTGGCTCAAGTGATTTCTGTTTTTGCCAAAATATAAATTTTTATTCTGAAACTAGTAATTAAGCTAGTGGAATGAGGACAAAATTGCTTTAAATATTTTGAAACTATAGACAGGTAAAACTATTTATTGGCAAGTCAACATTTTTAAAGTCATGAATATATGGGGCCAGTGCCTCTGTGCAATTACATGCATAGGAGATTTCTCAGTTATTTTCAACTAAAATATACCTATTATTTGCTTATATTAGTTTCACAAACAGTCATGATTGCATAAATTGTTCATTAAGATATTATACTATATAATTAGCTTCTTAATGTCCACTATTCATATGGTAGACATTAAATCTTGACTAAAGAAAACAAGTTAAAATGTTATACATTATACTTACCACTCTACTATGAGGCTTTTTGTAGCTTAAATTGTATTGCAATGAGGACACAGGTCTAAATGAACAATATTAATTTTTCAGACTTTAATTGATATTGAATTAATTTTAATATAAAGGTATATATGTTTTGTTTCATATTTCCGAAAAACCTGAGACATTCACTCCAAATTGTAGGAAAAAAATGTGTATCAAAAGCACCTTTTTAGTGAAAAAAAAAAAGCTTCAAGTCTAGAATGTTCACACACAAACGCTAGAAAAAAATATGTGGCTTTAGAAAATTTGAGTCTCATCATATTCTCAAAAGTTCATTGTGGCAGACAGGCAAATTGAAGAATTTCACAATTAAGATATACACTATCACGAAAACTGAAACAGCGGAAGTCATTCCCACCAGAACAGAAACCGATGGGGCTAATGTTTTAGTGATGTTTGACATTGTCTAGGACAGAAAACCAAGGGAAGAGTTGACAAATCTTTCAACAGTTCCTTTAATGTTCTGAACTTCAATTGCTTTTTATCCAGAGTCAAAGGTGTCTTTGAGAAGAATATTGCTAATTTTGAAGAAAAGTTTTGAACTTGTTCAGATTTCTTGTTTCATTTTTAGTAGTATTTTTTTAAACTCATGAACAATCAATTACAAGGGTTAACATTCTGATTCTGACAGGTATACATTCACTATGTAGTATGTGGCCCAGTTTCTTAAAGTCCAACTCCCAATCAATTGAACAAAAAAAAGTTAAATTAAGAATTTTTATCTGTGAACAAACTATTCCATAATAAATGTGAGTACTTTTTATTTTCACATTTGAGCATATCTAAAATCAAATATACTCTTAGGTGTTACAAATAAGCTAAAAAACACAAGTAGTTTGGAAGGTCAATGAAAATGAATGATATGATGGCAAAAGGGGGGGCTGGCTTATTTCTTTTTTGAAGAAAATATTGCTATTGTAATTATCTGTTTTCTAAGATGTTTTTATTAGGTATATTTATATATTAAAATTATTATAAAATAGGCAAAGTTATGAACATTGAATATAATATTCCATTAAAATTATTGGGCCATTATATAACAGAAGAAAATGACTATTGTTTCTCTTTAGCCTTGGGTTATTTTGGAATATTAAGCCCAGAAATGATTGTTCAAAATATTTTAGTTTCCAATTTTGTCAAACAGTTGTTGATATAAGCAAGATTTAAATACAAATACAACACTTTATAAACAGTACAAATATTAACCAATGTTTTATTTATCAAAGCAACTGGTTTTTTAAGATGTATAACAAGGGGTTGTAGAGATGGGTAGACAGTTAAGATCACTGGCTGCTCTTCTAGAGGACTCAGATCCAATTCTTAACAGCTACATGACCACTCACAACCATCTATAACTCCAGTCCTAGAGATCTAACTGCCTCTTCTCATTCTGCATGTACATGGTACACATAAATACATTCAGGCAAACACTCATACACACAAAATAAAAATAAATAAAATCTCAATATAAAACCTATAATCACCAGAACATCTGGCTATAGTATTCTTAAGACATGAGCTATATCTTAGTTAATTTTTCATCCAGATTTCTCTAGAATAAAATGCACATTAAATTATTTACAGGCAATAAATTTTCTAGAGTCCATACCTTGTACCAAAGGATTTCAGGTTCCCTGGTTGGTATTAAAAAGTCCTCTATGTCACGGCATGAAATTTCTTTGCTTTTGCTTAGTTCAGCTTTTTCAAAGTACTTCATCTTGGAATTGTAGCAGAGTCCAGTGTCATTTTCTCCTACTGTCAGTGAGATGGATACTTTCATACAGTATGTGGAGTTCCTGTAACAAAGAAGAATTTATATGTGACTTTTTGTGAATGGAAAGTAAAGGGTGACAATTGTGGATGTTTAACTTCTTCAGAAAAAGAAATAAAATGAAAACCTCCATTGTTTAATGCTTTTTTGGTGGCAGATACCTTGGCTTATTCAAGAGATTGCTTATTGTTTGCCAACTAAACAAAACTTAGTCTTATAAAACCAGACGTGTATATTATATTTATTTTCTTCAAAAATTATATGTAGATTGAATTTTAAAAGTTTTAATAGAGATATTTTTATGTAGAACAATGAAAAATTAGGACAGAAAAAAAGGTCAAGCATAGATTTATGGTAGAATTGGCAAAGTAAACAGAGAAGTGAGGGGGCACAACTGGCTTATGAAATACAATAGAAGGATATGAAGAATGCCATGTAACTTTTACTTGTACTTTTCATTTTTTCTTTTCTTTTTCCTTCTATTTATTTATTATAATTTATTCATATTACATCATGATCTTTATTCCCTCACGTGTATCTTCCTGTTCCCACCCTCCCTCCTTCTGTCACTCTATTCCCCTCCCCTAGACCTCTGACAGAAGGAGACCTCCTCCCCCACCATAAGACCACAGCCTATCAGATGCAGATAGCCTGCATCTCCTGTGTGCCTGCCAGGTCTGCACTCCAGGTGATCAAATTAGGGGCACCAGAGTTCATGTCAGAGGATGTTACAACCATGGAAAATGAATTGTCCATTGGCTAGATCTGAACAGAGGGTCTAGGTTTACTGCAGGCACTGTCCTTGGTTGGTACAGTAATTTGTGCAGTACTCCCTAGGTCCAGAACTGTTGGTCTTGACTTTAAGTGGAGAATTGATTGAGTGTGGGACAAAAACAAATTTGGGTAAAAGTATTGAAATAAATCACTGTGTTTACATGTACATATCCTCTTAATTTAAGACTTGAATACTGCTATGTCAAAGGTCCACACTTTACTGATGAATTCTACAGACCTTGTGAAATAAGTTAACATCCTACTTTTTTTCTTGTTGAATTCCAAATAATGGTTGAAATTTAGAATAATTTAGAGTAGAAATATTGATCAAAGATTTTCTTTGAATAATTGGGAACAAATGAAGATGTATAATAGCTACATTTTAATTGGCATTTATATGCCTGGATATACAATATAGTATGTTTTATTTGATGCTGAGGAGTAGAAATAAAAATACATAAAGTAGTGGATTCAAAGGTTGATAAAGAACTTTTTCTTTGGTAAGTGTCTGACATCTCATTACATACTTGATCATTGAAATCCTGTATTTGAATGGTATTTCTGATCTTTATTGTATTGGGAAATGAGACTTATCGCCATGAGGGTGGACAGAACATAAAGATATTTGTAATTTATTGTTATATTGAGTACAAAAACATTTACAGTAGCTTAGACAATTTTTAAACAATAACTAGTTTACAACTTGATTTAAAACAGCATTAAGTAAAAACAATGACCTTTACAAACACCAGTCACAACTATTTAAAGTTCTCAAGTATGTGCTCAGGAAATTTGCTATAATGGTAGAATCAGTTTTCTGTCTCTAGTCTCCAATTGAAATTTACCATAATGTGTAATAGAAAATTATATAAACTACCAGAATGGTGTCAAAGAAAGAAACAAGAAAGTTTCCTAGCTAATTGAATTGTCTTCAAGAATAAATGACAATATGGCAGTCTTCAGAATGGCAATTTTAAGTAATGCACAAAGCCTGGAAGGAATGATAACTGGAAACTTTAGAAAGGAAGTGAGAAATGGAGATTTACAGGAACCAACTTGAAAGTTGTGTAACCTATTTCCAAGTGTTAGACTTGACATTGGATGATAATGACACTTATGTTTTGGAAAAGTTTTGTCACATTGTAATGGAAAAACTCATAAGATGAGAAGGGAAATTAAATGCAGTTTAACAAAATGGAAAGAACTGCATTCGTTAAAGGAAAATAGCAACCTAAAATAGCTTATGGTAGCAAAGTAAAGAAGGGTCAAGTTAAAAATGTACTTAAGAGATTAAATCCATATAATAGAAAGGAACCAGTGCTCCACACAAGATGTAGAATTTTTTTTTTAAATTGAGTATATGAAAAGTAGACTGAACCACCAACCAAAGAGCATGGATGGACTGGTCATTAGCTCCCTGTACATATGTAGCAGATGCACAGGTTGGTCTTCATATGGATTCTCTAATATCTGGAGTGGGGCCCTCTCTAACTCTGATGCCTCCTTTTGGATCCCATTACCCCAACTGGGCTGCCAGGGCAGATTGGTACCCAGTAGGGATCTCCCTCTTCTCCTCAGAACAGAGGAGAGAGGTGGGCCAGGAAGTGGGGTGGAAGGAGAGTAGAGGACTGCAATTAGGATGTAAAGTGAATAAATAATAAATACATTAATTAATTAAAACAACAACAAGAAGAATTTACAGTCAATATTTCAACATTAAAAATAATTAAACGGACAGAATTCTGAGAGAAAATAAGTTAAATTTTAGCTCAAGTTTTGTACCAAAGTGAAAAAGTTACCCCTCTTGAGGTCTTCTCAGAGTGTGGCTTATAAATTATATGATGTTATTGCAATATATTTATTTCAAATTATTGTAAGATAGTTAATCAGAAAAAAGTAATTATTAAATTATGTCATTCCTATATTAGCACACACTGTATCTAAAGACATTCAGGTTTCATGTTAGCATATATTTGTAGAACACATTATAGACATTTTAAGGAATACAGACACTAATATTTATATTCTAAGTTCATCTATATCTCTCCAAATATTATGATGTCTTTATTTAGAGCTGAAAAACATTCTATTTTATAAATATACAGAGTTTCATTAATAAAAATGCTGATTAGGTAGTTTCCTTTTTTTGAAATAGTGAATAAAGCAGCAATAAACATAGAGGTACAAACATCTCTATTGTAGAGTATGGCATTCTCTAGGCACATGACTGATGGTAAAATAGCTGAGCAATATGGTAGTTCTATTGTTAATTTTTGAGGAATGTCCAGATTGATTTCTATAGTGGATGTATTGATTTGCATCTTCACTAGAAATGAATAAAGTTTCTCTTTCTCATATCCTCTCTATCACTTGCTGTTGTATTCATTGATGATAGCCATTCTTATTTGGGTGATATGGTTTGTAAAAAGTTTTGCATTTTCCTCATGACTAATGATGTTGAACACATTTGAAAATAGTTACTGGTCATTTGCATTTCCTTTTTTAATTTGTCTATTCATTATTCCATTCAATTTCTGTAATTCTTTGTGAATTTTGGATGTTAACTCCTTGTCTGAAGTAGTTAGTAAAGATTTTCTAGGCGAACAAGGAAAGATAAATATTAGGAGAGGAGGAAGGACAAAAATGCAGATAAAAGACACATGAGTTGTAAAAGAGGATAAGAAGCAATTTGGTTTCATAGTTTAGTGCTGTCATGGATTTCTCATTTTACTTTGTATACCTTTCTCTCTGTGTGTGTAGTGAATAAATGTAACAAGTGTAATTGATAGTGAAGGTGGAAAGTACAAAGTGAAGTTTAATAGCTTCTAAATGGCTATTCTAATTGTATAGATAATTCTGAATTGCAAAGATTCTGAGTAAGGCAAGTGTTTATTTTAGTGACTGTATTAATATAGATTTATGGTATATTTTTGGTAAATTCCTTATAAGGAGAGTTATATAAACAAAAATAGGCTATTCAAGTGTTAAATTTATATGACTATATATATATAATAATTTCTATTGTATTTTTATCCTAAATAAGTAACTATTAAGTATGTTTTAATAAGATTATAATACATTCTTTAATAGTAAATTAAAATATAAAAAAATAAAGAAGTAGTTATATTGTTCATCCATGAATATCTTTTGAAGTTCAATATAGGTAGCCTTTCATTCTACTAATTAATATGGAATAGAGTTTAAATAAATTCATTTTTCTATCTTTAAAAGACACAGACCATTCTAGGCAGTGAATCAATACATTCAAAATTTGTATATTGTACATAAATTTTTGAGAGTTAAGAATCTTAGATTTCATTTGCTTTCAAAATTCTACTTCCTTCTGTTTGCCTAATATACACAAAATTGAACTGTGTCACACACATGAATTTTATCCAGTTAGGTTAAAATTGTAAGAAATCCATAGATTCCAGTGTTTGAAAATTCAGGGCTACTACAATCACTTGGGTCCTTCATTTCCCCTTTCCTTATGTTTTCCTTAGAATTTTCTTTTTTCTCATTAATTAATTAATTTATTCATTTTACATCCTGATCACAGTCCCCTCCCTCCTCTCCTCCCTGTCCCACCCTGCCTTTCTATTCCCCTTTCTCCCCTCCCTTTCTTCTCAGAAAAGGGGAGCCCCGCCATACCAGTATTTTCCAACACATTAAATCTCATCAATATCAAGCTCATCTTTTTCCACTGAGGCTGTACAAGGCAGCCCAGCTAGGGAAAGTGATCCAAAAGCAGGCACACAGACCGTCTCAGAGACAACCCTCACTCCAATTACTAGGGGGTGCTCATGAAGAACAAGCTGCCCATCAGCTACATATGTGTAGGGGGATTAGGTCTACTCCATGAATGCCCTTTGATTGGTGGTTCAGTTTCTGTGAACCACCGTGGGCTTAGGTTAGTTGGCTCTGTTGGTCTTCTTGTGGAATTTTTGTCCCCTCCAGGACCCTCTATCCTTCCACCAACTCTTCCACAGGACTCTCTGAACTCTGCTTGATGCTTGGCTATGGACCTTAGCATATGCTTCCATCTGTTGCTGGGAGGAGCATCTCAGAGGACAGTTATGCTAAGCTCTTGTCTATAAGCATAGCAGAATATCATTAATGGTATTAGGGCTTGGCTCTCTCCCATGGGTGGGACTCAAGTTGGGCAAATCATTGTTTGGTCATTTCTTCAATCTCTGCTCCAACTTTATTTCTGCACACATTTTATGCAGGGTAATTTTTGGGTGAAAGGCTTTGTGGCAGTCTTGCATGGCTACAGAAGACAGCCACTTTAGTCTCCATATCCCCTGCTGCTAAGAGTCTCAGCTAGTCATCCCGTGTCCTCTCAGGAGCCTGTCCAGTCTTCAGGTCTCCAGGTTGTCCCACAGATGCACAACTTCCCCCCTCATTGGTTTCCCTTTTTTTCTCCCAGTGTTGTAGAATAACAGCATGTTAAAACATGAATAGAAATTAAAACAGTACCTGTCATACAGCTAGTCTTTGGTCAATCAATGTTAGATCTTGTTATTGCCACTGTGTCTTTTATTCTTGTTTTCTTTATATTTCTACTTTGCCCTGCAGTCCCATAAATTTTGTTCAGTGGGTGGATTAAAAAATATCACCAGAGGGTATCAAGTCTCTTCTTGGTAACCTGCGGTGATATACAGGGGAGGTAATCCCCCTCAGGAACAGTCATAGGGGAGGGGAATAAGGGGAAAATGGGAGGGAGGGAAGAATGGGAGGATACAAGGGATGGGATAACCATTGAGATGTAACAAGAATAAATTAATAAAGGAGAGAAAAAAAGTAAAAAAGAAAAAAAGAAAAAAAATCACCATGTGATGTCTTTCAGTTTTTCAATGTGTAATTACCGTAAAGCATATGAAGATAGGTATGCTCTTATATTTTGTTTTGTTTTGTTTTCATCTGGGAATAAGTGAATGTACTGAACAAGAATGGCTGGAATTTAAGGAGTCATTACCTCTTTCTCAAATGTATATGCCAAAAATAAAATAAAATAAATAAAATATTTAAATAAAATTAAAACAATCTTGTTTTCTGATGCAAATAACTAGGTATAAAGATATGTATTGTTTTTGTTTTCTTTTTAAAACATTTTTTATTTTTTACATGCATATTTATATTATTACATGTATATACGATAAACTACCTATAGCAAGGAGAACCGTGACACAATCAGGAATTATATAAATGTTACATTCTTAGTGTTTTGGCTATTTGTTTCTGTTTTCAATGTCATGCATCATAGCAGATGTCCTTCATACCTGAAAAGGTCAGTGAATTGTCCATGTTGTACAAACCAACCAGAAACTGAAATCGGAGCAGAACTTAGGTCTTTAACTTATCACTCATTGCTCCCTTCAAAAGAATTAGTACTAGGACAGCATGTATAAATGTCCCCGTGCACATTATTTTAAATAATAAATAAATATTTATTGTTCGTTGAATAAAATAATATAAAACAACCCACCTTCAACTCCTGAGTAGATTTTTATAGAAGTATTTTTTAAAATTACTCATAATATTTAATACTTGCTTACTTTTCTCTGTTTCATTGAGACATAACTTAAAATCCTAAATACTAAAGCAGTATACAATCATTAATATTGGCCTATTTATTAATAATTATTTTGGAGATAATATTGAAACCAATACAAAACAAATTAATAAAATCAACAATAATTTCTTTACATATGGGCTCTGTTAGTCAGAAGAATACAAAGACATCTTTCTAAAATTTCTCAATAGTATACTACTTTGAAGTAAGAGATGAGTTTGAACTAGGTGATATCAGGATTTTCCGAAGTATTCTTCCTAAAAGGATGATCACATAGTAGAAGTGCATGTGTAGAAATTTAGGTAGTGCAGGTAAGTAGACAGAACCAAGAGGATGAGTCTGGGGAGAATTTTTTGAATATAATTGATTAGCTGAAGAAATATATTAAAATCACTTTAAAAAATATCTTAGCACAGCACAACTACAATTATTTTGTAATCACTCCCTCTGTGTATGATAATGTATGGTTTGGTGTCTCACTCTAACAAAATTACCAGTAAAATGATTATTAAACATAACTTTTAAAAGCATTACTAAATATTTGACTTGTTTATTCTGTTAATTCCATGGTTCTCTGGGGGAAAATAATACCATTTCCACAATGCTTAGCAATCCTTTTTTACTTCATGAAATGCTGTACAAGAAAATCAGAGATTTGATCAGTATATTTAAAGATTAATTCGGGTTTATTCTTTTCAATTTATTTGGTTAACTCCTCCCTAAAATTCATTGTTCAGTTTCAAAGTCACAATCTGTATTTTTTTGTATAAATTTAAAGATACGTAGTATTTTGCTTATTTCATTATCATTGTTGTATGTGTACATTATATGTATATATATATATTTGTATGTTTGGTATGTGTGTATGTGTTTATATACATGATGCCTATGCATATATACATGGCATGCTGTGTGTGTAGAGGTTAGTGAATAACTTTGTGGCATTATTTCTACCTTTTAACCATTACATGGCTCCAGTGATCAAACATATATTATCATGCATGTGCAACAATTGCCTTTACAAACTGAAACCATCTTCCTGTACATGGCATATCATAAGTTTTAAATGTCACAACAATGTTGAAGCAGTTGCTACAGATTTGAAGAGAGCACAATTATCTCATAGGCAGTTTAATCCTAAATGTGACCCTTGGATCTGATTATTATCTGTAAGAATGAAGCAATGCAAAAAATTTTTTACAAGAAAATAAAAAAGTCAAACTTGGATTGTGGAGTTAGTGTCTCAAAATTTATTAACCCTTAAGTGTACTTTGATGCTTTATTTATAATCTAAAAGCCTTCTATTTGTTTCTTTCTTTGTTTTTGTTTTTGTATTGTCCCATTGGTTTTTCTGGTGGTGCCTGAAGCTATGTATGTGGCCTCTTTCATACATCTTATCTTTCTAAACAACTATGCTTGTAGCCACTGACACTAAATGTGATATTTGTTTGGATTAGTTTTTCTTCTCAGAGGACGCTGAAGGACCTATTGATTTAACTGTGGTTGAAATCAGCCCTTGCTGAAAAGATTAGAACTAAAATATCCAACAGCTAAGACCTAAAATGCTGGCTTACTGCCTTCTCATTTGAAATTCTACTTTTTCACTTAACTGGCGAATTGAGTTCCACCTATAGTCTTCATAAAACTATAAATTTAACACCATTTTCCTCATTTTTCATGGGAACTGATCAATATATATTAGCATTTTAATTTTTATAATCTATATTCCTGGAATATCATATTTAAAGAAGCTCCAGCACAGAAAATTGTAGTCTAGTATTTCTCTGAGTTATTCTTCAGAAAAGGTCTTTGTAAGCGTTATTTCTGTAGAGTCTCAGAGTAATGTAGATTAAAGGAAGGAAAGAGAGCGAGCCTAGTTCTCTGATGGAAATTCAGGCCCAGAATACTGGCTCAAAGGGAAGTGAATTAATAATAATTCCTTCATATGGGAAGAATCCTTAATATTTATTCATTTATCCCTTTATGTGTGTCAGTAGTACCACAGTTTATATTTATTTCTACTTTTAACTGAACCTGTTAATATTTATGCTACTTGTAATATGTGATGTAACGGATTAATATACATGATGGTTGAATTATAAGGCAGATTATTTGCTTAACTGGGTAAAAATTGCATGGCATAAAATGATCATTTTAAAGTATATAATTGAGTAGCATATAGAATGTAGACATCGCTGTGTAACCATCACCTCTAGCTAAGTCAGAAACACTGGTGTCCCATCAAAAGGAAATGGCATTCTCATTAGTAAGCATTCACCACTCTCTTTTTCTTAAGAGTCTGTGGCAACCAATCAATTTCATGTCTCCAAGCACCTCCTTCATCTCAATATAAACTAAAAATTTGGCATTGTATTTCTTTATTTTCTCACTTAACATGATGGCAAGATGTATTCACAGTTTGGTATGCATCAATAAGAACATTCATTATCTTTCATTTCTACCTTCAGTACACTCTAGTTCTGATGACACATGGAACTAATGAACAAATTCCTATTACAGAAATTCCTGTAATAGGTATTTGTTCACTAATTGTTAAATATGAAGATTCCATAGGTCAAATACCCTCTCTCTAGTACTTGGTGCTATGCTAAGTACATACTACACTCTCAACAATCATGATAAATAAATGTATGAATAAGCCATCAGTTAATTGCTACTTAGTAATGATTGCATTATAAAAAATAACTACCTAAAAAAACATAACTAGGACCCCTTAGGCTCCACATTCATGTGGGATTCTATTGAATTTTGTTTTATATTTCTTTGAAATAACATACTTCTTGACAACAGATGTGCCTTTCTAACCCAGCAAAAAGACTGCAAAGATGTAGCGGTACTCAACTGCTAAATATGTAATCACCTTATGAACTATTTATCTTCCTCTACAAGCATCGGTCACCATTGTACCCATGGTTGCCTTTGATGTGAAGGATAATGGACAAACTAGATAAATGTGTCAGCCACAGCTGTGTAAACTGCAAATCACATTCTGCTTTGTAAGGTTCACATAGACAGTTTTTTGTAAAGCTTATCATAATATTTTTATTGTTAATCTCACAAATAAGAGAGAATATCTCCTGGACTATTGTGCATAACTATCCTGGGATGTAGATACTAAGTCTGTTGTTTATGTCACATAATTACATTACAGTGAAAATTGCCAAAAAAAAAACCTTCAATGGAGCAAGCTAAAAACACATTGATGCTTAAAGAAGAGATAAACCTGTCACAGTTTGCTAAAATATTAGTTCACAAATGCATTTCCTAGTGCTATTTCAAAAAACATTTTTAGTTATGTTAAGGGGACAGTAGTATGGATTATTTTGTTATATTAGTGAGTCTGTAAATATTTTTAATGTTGTAATGGAACAGAAGTTTTTCATTTGTTCTAGGAAGGTCAAAGAATTTCCTGAAAATAACCTTGCTTTCTATGACTTTAAATGAAAAAACTAATAATAACTGCAATTAATGAGTAAAATGAACTGTGAAGATGGCAAATCACATTACTCCTAATGAACATTTATATCATGTTCTCGATTATACATAGAAGTGAAATATAATGCATTATGTTACAGTAACAGAGGTTTGTATTTCATTTGGAAAACCATATGTATGTATATTGTATCATATTGTGTATGCCTCTTAATGATGATCATTCTCACATGCTTTTTCTGTTTACCTCAATCTCTTCCTCTCCCCATGAAAACATATGTATTATATACACATAATACATAACATACATATTTATGTAAATATATATTTTCTTTTGAAATCTACCTACCATGATCTCATATAAGTCTCATGACTTTAATGAGTACTGTAATTCAACCACACGTAACGAAAGATCCAAACCCAGCATCCATACATGAGAGAGAAAACATTTTTTCTGAGTTTGGGATACTTCATCCAGAATGATCATTTCCAGCTACCTCCATTTACATGGTAAATTCATAATTTATTTTTTCTTTATATCACATTAATATTCCACTGTGTGTATGTATGTTATATTTATTGATTAGTCAATTGAAGGATTTTAAAGCTGTTTCTAATTTCTGAGTACAGTGAATAAAGCAGCAATGCAAACAGATGAGCAAGTATCTGAAATAGGAAATAGTTTCATTTGTGTCAATTCTCAAGAGTGGCATAGCTGGATTATTTGGTAGACGTATTTCATTACAGGCTTTTGCCACTGCTCCTGATTGCACTCAAGAAGTTGATGGTAAGACCCTATTACTGAAGATATCATATAAAGTATGTATACAAATTAGTTACTTAAAAAGAATGAAATAATTATTTTTAGAAAAAGAAGGAGGAGGTCCCCTCAGTCACAGTCATAGGTGAGGGGAGTAAGGGGAAAATGGGAGGGAGGGAGGAATGGGAGGATACAAGGGATAACAATTGAGATATAATATGAATAAATTAGTAAAATATATTAAAAAAGAAAAACAAGATTATATAAGAGTCACTTCCTATTATTTATAACATTTAGGCCATTTCATTTCTTATATTTATAATTCATTTCTCATGCTAAATTCAAACTGTTTAATTATTTGGAATGAACTTACTTTGGTGAATTAGTTCCTGACCAAAATATAAAGTGACAAGTGTTGGAGTGTCTACTTATATATAAATTATTAAAGATTTTTGATGTGGGAAAACTAAGAGAAAAATGGATTATATAGAAGTATATTTGTAAATATTATTAATAACATTGCTTACATTTTAAAAATAATAAACTTAGATGCATTTACACTTTATTGTCTATGATGATTTACATACAAAAACATGTTGAAGGTTTAGTGGTTATATAAAGAATTTATGTCAGAGCTGGAAAGATGGCTCAGCACTTAAGAGCACTAGTTGAGAATACATATCATATTTATCTTTTGGGTTCTAGGTTACCTCACTCAGTATAATTTTTCTATGTACATTCATTTACCTCTAAAGTTCATGACTGAGTGTTTTTAACAATTGATTAATATTCTTATTGTTTAAAAGTTCCACATTTTCTTTATCCTGTAAACCATAGGCATCTAAAGTATTTCCAATTTTTGGCTACGATGAACACAGCAACAATGGGCATGGTTGAGGAAGAGATTCTGTAATAGGATGTAGCGTTCCTTGGGTATATGCCCAAGAGTGGTATAGCTGGATCTTGAGGCAGGTCTATCCCTCATCTTTCAGAGGAGCTACCATGCTGATCTCCATTGTGGCTGTACAAGTTTACAGTTCCTTCAGCAATGGGTGAGTGTTTCCCTTCTTATATATCCTCAACAGGATGAACTGTTATTCATTTTATTTATCTTGGCAATTCTGACTGGAATAAGATGAAATCTCAACGTAGTTTTGATTTGCATTTCCATGATGACTAAGTATGCTGGACATTTCTTTAGTTGTTTCTTTCTTTCCTTTTTTTTAAAAAAATTCACTTTACATTCTGGTCATAGCCCAATCCCTCCTCTCTTCCTAGTCCCACCCTCCATTTCCTCTATTCCTCCTCACCTATTCCTCAAAAAGGGGATCCCCCATTCCCACCTATCTTAGTTCATCAAGTCACATCAGAACTGAGAACATACTCTTCCCCTGAGGCCTGGTAAGGCAGTCCTGCCACAGGGAAGTGATCGAAAAGCTGGAAACAGAGTCCATGTCAAACACATCCCCCACTCTTCTTACTAAAGGACCCACATGAAGCCTGAGCTGCCCATCAGCTACATCTGTGTAGGGAGCCGAAGTCAAGTCCATGCATGGTTGTTGGTTGGTGCTTCAATCTCAGCATGCCCATCTGGGCCCTGGTTCATTGAATGTTCATCTTCTCGTGGAGCTCCAGTCAGTTTTAAGTCCCTTTCTTCCTCTCCCCACTTTTCTACAAGACTCTCTATGTGTCACCTAAAGTTTGGCTGTGAGTCTCAGCAATCTGCTGGGGAGTGGAGCCTCTCAAAGGACAATTCTTCTAGGCTCCGTTCTGAAAGCATAGCAGAGTATCATTAATAGTGTCGGGCACTGGCTCTCTTCTATTGGGCAGGTCTCACATTGAGCCAGGCATTGGTTGGACCTTCCCCCACTCTCTGCTCTATCTTCATCTTGTAGGCAGGGTGAGTTTTAGGTTTAAGTTTTGTGGGTAGGTTGGTGTTTTTCTCCCTCTACTAGGAGACTTGACTAGTTAGAGGGTATACTCTCCAGTTGCTATGACCCCTGCTATTAGGAATCTCAGCTATAGTCCTCTTCATATCTTCTCAGGAGCCTAGCCTGACTTAAATCTCCAGCTTGTCACAGAGATACCCCAGGCCACCATTTCTCTTTTCTTTGCAGGTCTTCTGTCCTCCAGCCTCTGCTCTCCCTAGGTCTAATCTCCACCTCCGTATCTCTCTTCACTTCATTTCCTACCTTGTTTCCTCCCTTCAAACACTACCTCTGTGTTTTATATTTCCTCATCTATGTGAGATTTGAGCATCCTCCCTTGGATCAGAAAATTGGGAAGAATTCTATCTCAAGACCCGGCTATACCACTCCTAGACATACCTAAAAGATGTTCTACCATAAAACTAGAATATTTGCTCAACTAAATTAATAGAATCTTTATTCTCAATAGCCAGAATCTGGAAGCAACCTAGATATCTCTCAACTGAAGAATGGATGAAGAAACTATGGTACATTTACACAATGGAATACTACTTAGCTATTAAAAACAAAGAAATCATGAAATTTGCAGCAAACGGATGGAACTAAAAAAGATCATTCTGAGTGAAGTAACTCAGACCTAGAAAGACACACATGTTTTATACTCACTCATAAGTGGATTTTAACCCTATAGTACAGGATAAACATATTACAATGCACAGACAAAAAAAGATAAGTAACAAGGAGTATCCAAGGGAAAATGCTCAAATCTTTAAATGTTGCTTAGGCATTTTTGTTTCTTCTTTTGAGACCTCTCTGTTTAGATCTGTACCCAATGTTTGAAATTAAATTATTTCATTTTGATGTCTATTTTTTATTTTGCTATATATTTTAGGTATTATCCTTTTGTTGGATGTTTAGTTGGTTAAAATATTTCCCCATTTTGTAGGCTTCTGCTTTGTGTGAATGATGATTTCCTTTGCTATGCTGAAGCTTTTCAGTTTCATGGTGTTGATCTTAGTGACTGTGCTAATGGTGTCCTATCCCTAAAGTGTGTATTTATATCTTCTTTATTAAAAATTAGGTGTGTGTACTTATGTCTGCATCTTCACTTTGAATCCATTTATCAACATGACTGTCTTTATTCCAATACCATGCTGTTCACAGAAAATGAATGGTAGCTCTTAAGTTTTTGATAATCATGCTACAATCCACATAACTAAAGGGGATAGGTACAGTATTGGATGAGGGAAAAGGGAAGGGTATCCTTAGGAAGTGGAAAAGTTGTGGATGGATGGGAAGACTGGAATAAGAGGATCAAATGTACAGTGCAGGAAGAGAGGGCAAGGGAAGGAATACAGAGAGGGACAGTTAAAACTCCTAGACATTTGAGCGGTTGCATGGAAACCTAATACAATAGAAGTTTTTAAAAAATGCATACATACATTAAAGAAACTAAAGAGAAAGCTCTAATTAGAGATCTCTTGCCATTAAATGAAACATCCAGTGACAGGAATGTGTTACATTTCTTTGAGTTGTTTAACATAGGAAACCACAAATAACCCACGATATCACCAAAGCTATTAGTTGTTGTCCAAACTTATTGTAAGGCTCTATTAGAGAAGAAAACACCTATAGAACTCATCGAACACAAAAATCATTAAGCTAGTGCCTACCAGAGTCCTCACCCAACAACTTGTGTTCATGTCAGTAGAAGATATTCTGCATGCTACCAGAGAAGAAGAATACGCACAAATCCACCTACAAACATTGCAATTTAGAACTTGAGTTGCCTGGAAGATTCACTGGTGTGATATCAGCACCAAAGTTGTGGAAATAAACAACCACTATCTGATCACAAATAAGGCACATTCCATGAGATGGAACCCATGCTTGAAACTTGCCAGGTCCCCCAGAACGTGAGATAAGATAAGCCATGGATCTAGCAGAAAGTCAAATACTACTGTTTTGCTAGAGGAATGTAGCAATAAAATTATACTTAATGACATTCTGATATAGCTATAGATCAATGTCTTGCCCAGCTATCACCAGAGATGCTTCCTGCTGCAGTACATGGGAAAAAATACAGAGATCTATAGCAACACAATGTCCAGTAAGAACTTTTGGAACACTCAGTTCTAAGTGAGATATCTCCATCAAATCCCTCCACTAAGGACTCAGGGAGCTTTGTGGAGGAGGAGGCAGAAAGATTGTAAGAGCCAGTGGGGATGAAAGACACCAAGAACAATGACCTGCTAGACATGATGGGACTCATGCACACAGGAACTCCCAGAAACTGTGGAAGCATGACAAGGCTTGCACATGTCTAAGCCAGATAGCATTTCAGTGCTGAAAGGAGACAAAAGCCCCATCGCTAACCTAGAAGCTATTTCCAATTAATAACCACTTGCAAAGGCAAAATTAGTTTTCTTGAATGGAGTCTCACTAGGTACACAAACCACATTTTAAGATATACCTCTATACCCAACAATAGATGAGCAATGCAAAACAAACTTTCTAGGATTTTTGAAGGATTTTGTTTCACAATGATTTGCCTGGATTATTTTTTGTTAT
Source organism: Acomys minous (assembly GCF_964271855.1). Taxonomy (NCBI): domain Eukaryota; kingdom Metazoa; phylum Chordata; class Mammalia; order Rodentia; family Muridae; genus Acomys; species Acomys minous. The sequence goes on along the minus strand of NC_140488.1, from coordinate 86,157,466 downwards.
AATTTTTTTAGTTTACTCTTATCTTCCAGTTTCCACCATCCCTCCCTCTTCTACATTATTCCCCTCTCCTAGATTTCTGACCAGTGGGGTCCTCCTCCCTCACCTTCTGACCACAGCCTATCAGGTCTCATCTGGGAAGCCTGCATCCCCTTCCTCTGTGTGCCCACAGGGCCTTTTCACCAAGTGGCAGAGAAAAGAGTGGGAGACTGCTTCTGAAAAAACTCTGGTGCCCACAATTTATTGCCTGGATATTTTTTAACCTTACAAATAATTTGATTATGTACTTTTCAATTTTAGGTATTTATAGGTTTTCTGTGTATACAAATGTGTGTGTCTCAGTGTCTGTATGTATTTCTTGTGCTTTTTCTTTGGCTCTTTTTTTCTGTTTATTTATATGTTTTGTTTTATTTTGTTTTTATATTGTTATTATTATTTTTTTATTATAGATATGTTTGTATTCCAATGATATAGGGAAAGAAAAGGTGTGGGTTTGATTGTGTATGGAAATGGAGAGAATATGGGAGAAGATTGAAAAGTGAAAACCATAATCAGATTATATTGTATATATCTAAAAATCTAATTTCAAATTTTTTCTAAAAAACAAAAACAAAAACAAAACAGCATTATATGCTCTTGAAGAGGACCAAGGTTCAATTCCAAGCATCCACATGTTGCTCCACAAGCATCTGTAGCTCCAGTTCCAGGGGTGTGCAATGGTTTTATCTGGCCTCTGTGGGCATTGCACATACATGCTGCTCAAATACACACACAAGCAGAAGATCCATAAACATAGACATATAAACATCTTAAAAAGTACTTTATTCCAGTCATTTCAGTGTCAGAAATCATACACTTTGGGTTGTGATATTATAATATCAAAATTAATTTACAGTATGATTAGAAGTGTTAGCACTAGAGCATAAGGCTGTCTGAACCTTATCTAAAGTAATAAAGAATACAATCAAAAGAGGATATTTTCATGGACAGAGGAATTTTAATCTGTGTCACCGTGGATAACTACTTTATCTTTTCTGAAATTCAAGAACCTGATCATAAAATTGCAAGGACATTTCTCTTCATAGAGTTTTGGTAAGAAATAAATAGCATACTGATACAAATATCCCTTAAAATGAGTTAGAGCTGCTTAATATGTGTTACTGCTTTCAGTTTTATTTTTCCTAATAGATTAAACATTTAGATTACAACAAATAACACTACATCTATTGCCTTTTACCACTTACATATGATTTGTTGCCCATACCCTTTAATATTCATAATATTTCACTACCAGGTAACCATAGAATTTATATCAAGGTCACTCCATTTTAGAGGCTAATCTCCTTTTCAGCTCCATCTAATAAAAGATATAAATTATACAGTTCTTCTGATTAAATCTTCTTATCCTACTGAGAATATAGGATTCTTCCATTTTGCTCTCCAGTTGCAACTTTTCATTTTTATAGAAAGGTTCAATATGAATAGAATACCCTTTGTAGGAGCAAACTCCCATACATTTGAAATTCAGTTAATCTTTTCTCATGTTATTGCCAGAAAGAGATGTAGTTGGCACAGAAGCATAAAGCAGCAAGCATCCCTAGATAAAGTAGTATGACAAAACATAAATAATAAAACACCAGGAAGAAGGGCTTATCTGTTATAGTTCTTCCTCTCTCTCTCTCTCTCTCTCTCTCTCTCTCTCTCTCTCTCTCTCTCTCTCTCTCTCTCCCTCTCCCTCTCTTTCTCATTTTGTGTAGCTGAAACAGCAAAAGAATTCTAGAACTGGATATTTAAATATGTGTAGATGTCAACATCTGTGAATATACAAGAGACAGTTTGAAATTCAGTATTTTGAAAACTTTGGTCATTTGAAAAACACTTCTTTAGTAGAGGTGGGGGGGAAATAATTACACAGAATACTTTTCAGCAGTCAGCCATCAAATGACATTCCTGTTAGTGCTATAAGAATATTATTTCTTATGTTATTTTCATATTAAACAGCATCTATAGGAAACTGAAAATAAATTTCTTGCTTCTGTGATTTGCAGCTACAATGCCTGACTCCTTCTTAAAAGTCTATAATTATTGTAAGAAAATGGTAGAGACATTTTATGAAATATAGAAGTTCAACCCAATTATTTTGATCTATAAAGATGCTGAGCCTCCCCAAATTGAACTTCATACATACATAAAGAATACTGTCATGATTATCTGCACATCTTTTCTTTAGAATTTTTCTAAAGGCCCCAGTTTTTACAACAGTAATGTTATCACTCCTACCTGCATACATCTTACGTTCATTACTCTATTAAATACAATTATAATTGACTACCATGGTGGCTAATTTACAAGACCTATTAAATTACTTCTGGCTTCTGGCTTTCTTTACTAGTATAGGTTTATTTGGAATCCAAATTATACTAAGTGGTTCTGCATGATATGACTTTGTGGTTACTGATGTTATTATTTACCAGTTATTATTTATATAATGTATAAAGAACATTAACATGAATAACACATTAATTTCAATAATGAAGTCAGGTATGTGATTTTTAATTTACTAAGGGCTACCTGAAAGCTTATTCCCTTTCTTAAATATTGAAATTTACATCATTAATAATAGGATTATGTATGCTATATTTACCTGATCCATATTTGTGTTATTGAGAAATTTTGCACAGCAGTATTCTTCATTTATGTGTATGACTCTGTTCTTTATTGGTATCCACAGTTTTCCTTTGTATCTTCCATTGTAAATAATTTTCAAGATGTAAGCTATTCTACTCACTTTTGCAAGATAGAATTGTCTCTTTTTTCCTGTGGTTTCAGTTTATTGCTGTGAAAGAAAACTTATCAGTATTCTTTGAGGTTACAATAGTTATTTGACTTGAGTGCTCTGGGAAATAATATTTGTTATGTAGTCTACTTGAGAATTTATTAAAAGGTATTTTACTGGTTTTCTTTTCATGTTTTAACCATTGTTTCCTTTCCATTAAGTAGAAGAAGTTTCCTCCATAGGTATTTCATAGTTATTTATTTGGTTTAAAGTGATCTTATGTTAGCAAATGATAACAAGCAATTGAAATATTATTGCACCCTTAATGAATATCTTTTGTACATTGCCAGCACACAAAACAGCAGGATAAATATTTATTTATTTATTTGGGTTTTTTGAAACAGAGTTTCTCTGTGTAATAGCCCTGCCTGGCTGCCCTGGACTTGCTTTGTAGGCCTTGAAGTCAAAGATCTGCCTGCTTCTGCCTCCTGAGTGCTGGGATTAAAGGTGTGTGCTACCGTGACCGGCTTCAAATATTTATTTTTTAAAAACTTAAAAAGTAAGTTTTTAATTTAATATATGTATATACCGATATGGAAAATTTCCATAAACACAGCACAGTCATTCTGGTTAAATCTGATGCCAACCTATTAATAAATATTTTTGTAAGATATAATAATTGGACCTATTAAAATTCACAAGAACAACAATTGGAAGTACATTTCCCTCCACATCATTACTTAGCATTCTTTAGTGATCTAGTGGTGTTTTACTTTAGCTTTAATTAGATGGTCTCTCATTTTAGAGGTTTAATATCTTCTCAAGTACTTCAGTATTTTCTGATCTCCTTTATAAACAGTTCTGCCAATACAGCTTTCATCTTAGGTTATTTATTTATTTATTTAGTATTTCTGCTGATTTGTAGGGTTTGTCTCAGAAACACAGTTTTGTTAGGAAATACTGAATATTGATTTCAAACCTGGTATGTTAGGTTACAGGTTATTGGGAACTTAAATGAAAGGAATACAGGAAGAGTACAGGACTAGAGGTGAGTTATGAACAGCAAAAACCCCAGCAGTTTGACCAGGAGGAACCTGAACTCCAGATGATCAACCTGGACTACATAGTAAGGCCTTATCTCAGAATGATAATAATGATGAAAAAATCTATGTCTTCCAACCAAGGAAGCCAAAATTATGGAAAAGTATGCTTGTTAAAATGATATGACTAGGGAAAAATTAACTGAGTAACAGTAAAGTACTTTAATAAACTAAGTCAATTTGAAGGAATCAGAAGAAGTTAAGGGCTTAATGGGGCGGGGGGAGGTGTTCCAAGATGACATCTACCAGTATGCACCATATCTGATCTACTGCATGGAGACCAAGGACGTGAATGGAGACACAGACTGCTGGATCTAGAGAACGGTAGGTGAGTGGGGTCTCAAACTCTGCAAACCACCGGTAAGCCTGGCCCCGGGACAAGCAACAGCCCAGAGGTCCTGAACCCCTTCCAGACGCTCGACCGGAACCCACCTGCAGGCTGCAGCCAGCCTATAAAGCACAAGCTCACTCTGTGGGACAGTGGTGCACTGGAGCCCCTGGCCTGAGCAGTCTCAGGGAATAGGGTGAAACTGCCCTTGGATCCCTCCACTCACCCTACGCCAAATTGTGGAGGTCCCCCAGGCCCCAGGCTGAGTGGAATCAGACAGCGGGGCCACCAAAAACAGCTGGAGTGGGCATGCAGCTCGCAGTCTGACCTGGGCCCAATCTAGAGGTGGAGCTAAAAGGCATCTATAGCTCAGAAGATCTGATCCAGCTAGGGTCTTGGCTACAAAGCAGTAGGAAGGACAGGCAGCTGGGACCAACCTACCCAACCAGAGTGCTGTGTGCTGACCTTGTTCTAGGTCCCAAAACAGCTGATCTGAATTACAGCATTAAAGTGAAAGGGTCCAGAAAGAAACCTACTTCTGGTGACTCAGTCTGGAGCCTAAGGTGTAGAGCAAAATCTCCAGGAGTAGAAACCAGATCACCTGCCTATTCCAGGGAAATGCTCCCTGATCCCCACAGACAAGGGCATGCAACTATCCACTCTAAATGACCAGTGAAGGGCACCACAAGCTACCTCCAAACATCAGAGACACCAAAATGACATGAGGTTAGCAAAAGAATACAAACAAAAACCAAAACAGTTTGGCATCTCCAGATCCCAGCAATCCCAATGAAAGCAATCCTGAGAACCCAAACACAATCGAAATACAAGGAAATAACCTCAAGTCCTTAGTAAGGAAAATGATAATGGAAGAAACGAATAAAATCTGTAAACTGCAGGAGGATTCAACTCAGCAGGTTAAAGACAAAAGAGTCATATAGAGAGGCACTGGAAGAATTTCAGAAAAATACAAACAACCAGATGAAGGAAATCATGAAAACAGTTCAATATTTGAAGATAAAAATGGAAGCTATGATAAAGGAATGCACAGAACAAAAATGTGATCAAAAGGCTTCCGAGAAGAAAGCAAGCATCACAGAGGTGACCTTATCTAACAGAATCTAAGAAATGGAGGAATGAATATCGGGACTTGAAGATACAATTGGAGAACTCGAAACAACCATCAAAGAAAAGGCTAAATGTGAAAAGTTCCTGACACAGAACATCCACGAAATCAAGGACACCATGAAAAGACGAAACTTGAGAATAATAGGTATTGAGGAAAAAGAGGACACCCAACTCCACAGTCCAGAAAATATCTTTAACAAAATCATAAAAGAAAATTTCCCCAATCTGAAGAAGGAGATGCATATGGGCATACAAGAGGCCCACAGAATACCAAGTAGAATAGACCAGAAAAGAAAATCTTCCTATCATATAATAATGAAAACACAAAATATACAGAACAAGGAAAAATATTAAAAGTGGCAAGAGAAAAAGGCCGAGTAATATACGATGACAAACCTATCAGAATTACACCCGACTTCTCAGCAGAGACCATGAAAGCCAGAAGGGCCTGGACAGAGGTTCTGCAAACCATAAGAGAACACAGATGCCAGGCTAGACTACTATACACAGTGAAATTATCAGTAACTATTGACGGAGAAAACAAGATATTCCATGACAAAAACAAATTCAAACAGTTCCTAGCCACAAATTCAGCTTTACAGAAGTTACTATAAGGAAAACTCCACCCCAAAGGGTCAAATTACAACGAAAATTACATAGGAAATAGATAACTACAACATCGCAAAATCACAGCCTTGCAGACTCTTGACTGTAACAAAAAGCAAAAATGAAGGGACTTAACAGTCACTGGTCATTAATATCTCTCAACATCAATGGTCTCAATTCTCCAGTAAAAAGACACAGACTGAGTGGATGCATAAACATGACCCAACATTCTTCTGCATTCAAAAAACACATCTCACCCACAAGGACAGACATTAGCTCAGAGTAAAAGAGTGGGGAAAATATTCCAAGCAAATGGTTACAAGAAGCAATCTGGTGTAGCCATTCTAATATCTAATAAAATAGACTTTCAACCAAAATTAATTAAAAGGGACGAGGAAGGACACTTCATACTCATCAAAGGTAAAGTCAACCAAGAAGACATCACAGTGTTGAACATCTATGCTCCTAATAGAAGGGCGCCCGCATTTGTAAAAGAACTATTAACAAAGCTTAATCCACTCATCAATCCCCACACATTAATAGTGGGAGACTTCAACAACCCACTTTCACTGAAGTATAGGTCTTTGAAACAAAAACTAAGCTGGGAAATAACTTCATTAACCAACATCATTATTCAAATGATCTAACAGATATCTACAGAACTTTGCACCAAAACGCAAAGGATTATACCTTCTTCTCAGCACGCCATGGAATCTTCTCTAAAATTGATCACATAGTAGGTCACGAAGCAAGCCTCAACAAATACAAGAAGATTGAAATAATACCTTGTATCCTATCAGATCTCCATCGCTTATGGCTGGGCTTCAACAACTGCAATAACAAGAAGCCTACACATACATATGGAAACTAAACAACTCTCTACTTATTGACACCTGGGTCAGGGAAGAAATAAAAGACTTCTTGAAATTCAGTGAAAATGAAGGAACAACATACCCAGACTTGCCGGACACAATGAAAGCAGTGCTAAGAGGAAAATTCATAGCACTAAGCCCCTTTAGAATGAAAATGGAAACATCCCACATAAACAACTTAATGACAAATCTGGAAGCCTTAGAAAAAAGAAACAGAAACACCCAAGAGGAGTAGATGTTTGGAAATAATCAAACTCAGGGCTGAAATAAAAAAGTTAGAAACAGAGAACAATTCAAAGAATCAACAAAACCAGGAGCTGGTTCTTTGAGGAAATCAACAAGATAGACAAACCGTTTGCCAAACTAACTAAAAGGCAGAGAAACACTATCCAAATCAACAAAATCAGAAAGGAAAAGGGAGACATAACAATTATGATAGGCAGATTTGGGCACAGGGGTCCCGCTCAAACTAAGGCACCAGCCAAGGACAATACAGGCCATAAACTTTAAACCCCTACCCAGATCTATCCAATGGTCAGAACATTCTCCACACTAGAGTGGAGAGTGGGATATTACTTTCTCACATACTCTGGTGCCTCACCTTTGACCATGTCCCCTGGAGGGGGAGACCTGGTGGCACTCAGAGGAAGGACAGCAGGTTACCAAGAAGAGACTTGATACCCTATGAGCATATACAGGGGGAGGTAATCCCCCTCAGGAACAGTCATAGGGGAGGGGAATAAGGGGAAAATGGGAGGGAGGGAAGAATGGGAGGATACAAGGGATGGGATAACCACTGAGATGTAACAAGAATAAATTAATAAAAAATGTAAAAAACAGAATCTACTTTAAAGGCATTTATGCCACAAAATTTGAAAATATAAGGGAAATGGACAATTTTCTCGACCAAATTCATTTGCCAAAATTGAATCACAATGAGATAAACAAATTAAATAGCCCTATTTCGCCTATAGAAATAGAAGCAAACATTGATAGTCTCCCAACCAACAAAAGCCCAGGGCCAGATGGCTTTAGAACAGAATTCTACCAGACCTTCAAAGAGTACCTAATACTGATACTCTTCAAGCTACTCCAAAAGATAGAAATGGATGGAACATTACCAAATTCTTTCTATGAGGCCACAGTCATGTTGATATCTAAACCCCACAAAGACCAAACAAAAAAAGAGAATTTCAGACCAATTTCTCTTATGAACATTGATGCAAAAATACTCAATAAAATACTTGCAAAACAAATATAACAACACATCAAAGACATCATTCACCACAACTAGGTAAGCTTCATTCCAGGCATGCAGGCAGGTTTTAACATATGGTAATCCATCAATGTGATCCACCATATAAACAAACTGAAAGAGAAAAATCACATGATCATCTCCTTAGATGTAGAAAAAGCATTTGACAAAATCCAAACCCAATCATGTTTAAATTTCTAGAGAGATCAGGAATACAAAGCACATACCTAAACATAAGAAAGGCTATATACAGCAAGCCAATAGCCAACATCAAATTAAATGGTGAGATACTCAAGGAAATTCCTCTAAAATCGGGGACCAGACGAGGCTGCCCACTTTCTCCATATCTCTTCAATATAGTTCTTGAAGTTCTAGCCAGAGTAATAAGACATCAAAAGGAGATGAAGGGGATCCAAATAGGAAAGGAGGAAGTCAAATTATCCCTATTTGCAGATGATATGATAGTATATATAAGTGACCCCCAAAATTCCACCAGAGAACTCCTACAGCTGATAAACACCTTCAGCAAATAGGCTGGATACAAAATTAGCTCAAAAAAGTCAGTAGCTCTCCTATATCCAAATGACAAAAATGCAGAGGGAGAAATTAGGAAAACTACACCCTTCATGATAGCCACAAGCAATATAAAATATCTAGGAGTAACTCTAACCAAGCAAGTGAAGGACTTGTTTGAAAAAAACTTTAAATCTTTGAAGAAAGAGAGTGAAGATGACTTCAGAAGGTGGAGGGATCTCCCTTGTTCGTGGATCAGGAGAATTAACATAGTAAAAATGGCATCTTACCTAAAGCAATTTACAGATTCAATGCAGTTCCTATCAAAATACCCACAAAATATTTTGAAGACATTGAAAGATCAATTCTCAACTTAATATGGAGAAACAAAAAGCACAAAATAATGAAAACAATCCTAGACAATAAAAGATCCTCCGGAGGAATCTCCGTACCTGATCTCAAGCTGTACTACAGAGCAATGGTATTAAAACAGAATGGTACCAGCACAGCAATAGGCTGATTCATCAATGGAATCGAATTGAAGACCAAGAGATGAATCCACACACATTTGGTCACATGATTTTTGACAAAGAAGCCAAATCTATTCAATGGAAAAAGGATAGTTCTTCAACAAATGGTGCTGGTTTTATTGGATGTCTACATGTAGAAAAATGCAATTAGACCCATATTCATCACCATGCACAAAACTCAAGTCCAAGTGAATTAAAGACCTCAACATAAAACCAGAGACATTAAATCGGTTAGAGGAAAATTGGGGAAGAGCCTGGAACACCTTGGCACAGGAGACAACTTCCTGAACAGGACACCAACAGCCCAGGCCTTAAGGTCAACAATTAACAAATGGGACCTCATGAGACTGAGAAGCTTCTGTAAGGCAGGTGACACTGTCAAGAGAACAAAGCGACAGCCTACAGACTGCAAAAAAATCTTCACCAACCCTACATCTGACAAAGGTCTAATTTCCAAAATATATAAACAACTCAAGAAATTAAACACCACCAAACCAAATAACCCAATTAAGAAATGAGGCTCTGAAAAAAACAGAAAATTCTCAACAGAGGAATATCAAATGGCTGAGAAACACTTAAAGAAATGGTCAATATTCTTAGTCATCAGAGAAATGTAAATCAAAATAACACTGGGATTCCATCTTATACCCATCAGAATGGCTAAAATAAAAAGTTCAAGTGACACAACATGCTGGCGAGGTTGTGGAGAGAGAGGAACACTCCTTCATTGCTGGTGGGAATGCAAACTGGTACAACCTCTTTGGAAATCTATCTGGTGCTTTCTCAGGAAAATGGGAATAGGGCTTCCTCAAGATCCAGCTAACCCACTCCTTGGAATATACCCAGAAAATGCTCCACCACACAACAGGGACATATGCTCAACCATGTTCATAGCACCCTTATTCATAATAGCCAGAACATGGAAACAGCCTAAGTGTTCCTCAGTAGAAGAATGGATAAAGAAACTTTACTATGGAATACTACTCAGCTATTAAAAACAAGGAATTCCTGAAATTTGTGCACAAATCGATTGAACTAGAAATTATCATAATGAGTACGTTCCCCAGAAGCAGAAAGAGTCAAATGGTATATACTCACTTATATCTAGACACTAGCCCAAGGCACATGTCCCATGAAAGTCTTCACTTACCAGAAATGTGGGACAGAGGGGATGACATCCTATTGGGACTTTAGATGAGAGAAGCATGGGAGAATGGGTAAATAGAAGGATCCAGAGGTTCCTAGAAACCTACAAGTAGAATATTATGATGGGCAGATCTAGGCCCAGGGGTCCAGTTCAAACTATGGCCTTAACTGAAGGAGAGAGGAGAGAGGAGAGAGGAGAGAGGAGAGAGAGAGAGAGAGAGAGAGAGAGAGAGAGAGAGAGAGAGAGAGAGAGAGAGAGAGAGAGAGAGAGAGTCCTACAAGACCCAGGATTATGGAATACTTTTCTTCTGTCATGTGCTAACTGTGGAAGCAGTTGAACTCTGTATTCGTGTCATTACCACAGTATATATTGAATGAATACCAAGTATTTGTCTGCTGTTGCTGCCTCCACTGCCATCACTACTGTCTTTGCTACTAAACAGAGGCATACTGCAATCTCTGCTGAGAAAAGTTTTATTCAGTCTTTGCTCAGCTGAGACAAGCTGAGACAATACAGATGCCTGGGGCAGAAAAAAAATTCTGACTCCAGTAAGGTTAATGACAACATCTTGCTGAGTGGCTAAGAGCTATTTTTGACTGCTTGAACCTTGCATAGAACCATGTGGCATTGGCTATAGAGGACAAGATGTGGCTGGCACAATAATAAACACCACATGAATAATGTATTTGAAGATTATTGTTCCTATTGCTACAGTTATTGTTATGGAATCAACTGTTACAGCTGGGGCTCATTCTACAGAGGGTTTGCAATGAAGCTGCAGAGGAAGGGGACTTCCCACATTTCTTACTGAATTGCACTATTATCTACATTGGAAGCTTCATTTCTGGGGGCATAAATTGACCAGATGAACTAGAAAGCCTCTGGCAGGGAATCCCAGAAAAGATGGGTAAGCAGTGAGCTATTCCAGGTCCTGAGCTGGTCTGTTCATCAAAACTCAGGCTTCCAACCCTAGGCTGATCACACTGACTGCATTCAAACTAGTTCCATTGGTGTGTTTCTGGGTTGCCGGACTGGTTTCTGCTGTGCACGCAGATGACTGGGTGGCTGGGGAAAGGTGCCATAACAAATGAAGACCCACAAAAGCTATTGAGCAAGTCTGGCTGGCTTAAGAGCAAAGGTATCTTAGAGCTGCTCGTCTGGGATGACTAATAGTTGCAAGTAGTTTTCTGAGCAGTAAGTTAGTGTGACTACTATATCTAATACTGATCTGATTGTGGGGTTCTTCTATGGGGAGCTGTCATAAAGACTGTTATAATCACTGAAACTGTGGAGCATCTTTCCTGGGCACACAACCTTGTTCTTGACAGACTCCTGGCACACACTGTGCTGTCAGGTTCATTCTTTGTTTTAGGCACGGAACCACCTGAGTACTCATCTAAGTAGTTGTGAAAGAGATACATCTGGTTTGCACATCTGTCCTCTTTACATGGTGCTATTGGGCAGAGAAAAGTAGATCATTAAGCAATTTTATGACACTCTGCTTCATTTCTGCTGGCTGACTGCCAGCTTCACATTCAAACATACAATCTCAGAAGCTGTCCATGTTGCTGCTTCTGATTTGTTAGTACTAATATTCTCTTCTCTCTTAGTATACCTCTCCACATCCACTTTGCATGATCTGACAAAGTCAAAAGGCTCTGTTCCTACATACCTACAATAGTTCTGGCTTCAGAATATTTCAAGTCATAATGCTGACCACCTGTCTATAGTTCATTTTGTAGTCCTAAAACAAAACACTTTAAAATTGGAAACCCTAAAAGGGAATGGAAGTTTCTGGATTTCTTCTTTATTTTAGTCATTTTTTTTCTTGTTTACCTGATACCTTTTTAGTCTAGAGAAGTTCAGGTATGTATACAATGAGCTATGATTATTTATACTCCCATCCTTCATCCAATCCCCTTCCAAACATTACTCCGTGTTAAGTTCATGTTGCCCCTATCTTTACCTCTTTCACTCCATCTGCACTCTCCCTTCCCTACTCCTTCTCCCTTTCTGTCCTGTACCCACCCAACTCCCCAACTAACTTGCATTAGTATTACAGGGATGTGTATGGCTACAGGTTTATCCTCTGGAGCATAGGAAACCTACCAGTGTCCATATTCTCAAAAAAAACAAAAACAAAAACAAAAAACAAACAAACAAAAAATAAAACGAAACAAAACAAAACAAAAACCAAAAACAAAAACCAAAAAAAAAAAAAAAACCCCAATGACTACCACTTCTGCAAGAGCTATCAACTGCCATTAGCTCCTTAATGAGGCTAGGAAAATGTGTCATTGTGCTATTTTACTAGGAAAAATATCATATACTTTTAGATCTTAATTTTCTTTTATTGTTGCCCCTTATGGTTCTTAAGTATAAATATGAAAATTATTAAATTGAGAACATTGGATTTTAATGCAAAATGACATTATATCAAAAGGTCAGGTCTGCTTGATTTATTACCTTGATGGTGTCTCCTAACCTTGCTAAGTTTGTTTCTTCATATATACAATGTGAAGAGTGTACATATATATATATAATATATATATATATATATATATATATATATATATATATATATATATATATATATATATATATCCTAAGTTTGTTGATAAACTAATTCAAATACAGTGCTTATAAAATAAATAGTAAACTATTTGGAATAAGAGCAGGCAAGAGTAAACTCAAAGTAAACTATAGAAATAAGTTGAATTAAAGTTGACATTAGAACAAATTGAAAATATGCCTTGGGAAATTAATTAATAAAATGATAAGCAATGAACTTGAATGCCTTAATATTTTGTTTGTCCTTGTGCAGAATATCTTTACTTTTATTTTCTACTAAGAATAAGAGTCATACTAGGTCTACCTAGATTCCCTTAGAATGAACTCTTTGTGTCTGACAAAAGCAGAAGTATTAGAGACTGTGTTTTTCATTTTTGAATAATTGAGGGATGATTTGGATATATGATTCTTAATATTATTTGCCAGACAATATTCTTCATATGCATTATTCATGCAGAGCTTATTATTTTGAAAACACTTCATAATATACAAATGCACCTGCTGTCTGCCATTCATCTTGTGTCTATTCTGTCTCAATTAATTTCTCTGCATCAGACAGGATAATAACCATGAAAGAAAAAAGGTAAAGTTTCTTGGATTATAATGAAGAGACAAATTACAAAGAAGGTTAGATGAACCAATGAATCAAATGACAAGGAATTATAAGGAAATGATTGTAAAAAATTGTAATATAAAAACATTAAAATATTTTTGTTAATTTAAATTATTTCCATAAATACTTAGCAGTATATTTTGGGATATTAAAGTAATATCAAAAATTAAAAAACCAAATAAAACATTTTTCCTGGGACCGGAGAAATGCCTCAGTGTTTAAGAGATCTGATTGCTCCTCTAGATGACCAGAGTTTGATTCCTAGTACCCACATGGCAGCTAACAGCCATCCTAACTCAAGTTCCAGAGGATCTGACATCCTATTTTGGCTCTTTCAGGCACTTCTCATATGTAGCGCACACACATAGCATGCAGACAAAAACACTCATAAAATAAAAATAAATATATCTTCAAAAATTTTCTCCTTTAAATCTTTAGTAAATTCATATATGAAGTGGTCTTTGAATACTTTGTGCATAATTATAAAAGTTGTGTCACTTAATACATTGTTTTTCTTTTTCTCTACCAGTGAAAATTTCTGAGAAAGAATGACCTACCAAAAAATGTGAAAATGTTCAGAATTTACCCTGCCTACAAGACAGGAGACTGACATTGCTGTCCACTGAGAGGCCCCATCCAGCAATGGATGCGAAGAGATGCTGATCACAGCCAAACATTGGGAGAAGTGCAGGGAGCCTTGTGGAACAGTGGGGGAGAAGGATAGAAGGACCTAATGGGGGCAGGAGCTCCATAAGTAGACTAACAGAGCTAACTAACCAGAGCCCAGTGAGGCTTGTGGAGACTGAATCACCAACTGAGGACCATGTATGGACTGGACCTATGCCCCCTACACAGATGTAGCCAATAGAAGCTCAAGCGCATGTGCCTCCCCTAGTAATGGGAGCAGGTGCTGTCTCTAATTTGGACTCTGATGCCAACTTTTTGATCGCTTTCCCTTGTTGGAGATTTCTTGGCAGGCCACAGGAGAAGAGGACATGCTCAGTCCTGATGCAACTTGATGAGCTGGAGTGGGTTAGTAGTAGGGGAGCTCCTTTTTTCTGAAAAATAGGAGAAGGAATAGGGGAAGACAGATATAGTGTGGGATGTGAAGGAGAGGAGGGATGGGGCTATAAACAGGATGTAAAGTGAATAAATGAGTATTTTAGATGTGAAAACATATAATTACTTGCATGTATTGAAAAACTTGATTATAATATTTGTTATTCTTTAGTAGACTGGCACATAAGCCTTATATAATATGTCCAAATAATATTAGCATTAGTACTTTCTTTATAACTATGAAAATATTTAATGTTTGCTGTTAAAATAAATGGCAATGTATTTGAATCACTTGTCAAGCAATTTCAAATGATTTCCTTAGATCTAAAATTCGGATTACTTCTTACATCATCTCTACCTTCTGGAAATTGAGAGATATTTAAGGAAATTTTCATACTTTCTTCATAATTGAATGATCTCCAAAATAAGATGTTAGATAGTGCAATGGAATTGAAGTCACTAAGAATAGTAAATGAATTGATGAAGAAAAAAATCCCACCTGTTTATTAAAGACATCCTTAACATTTATAGCCATTTGATTCATGTCCTTTCTTATATTACCATACCGTGGGGTATCACCTTAAAACTATCTTGTTTGATTGTAGAATATTCATAATAACCTGGACTATCATCCCCATTTCCTGTCACTTCCATACACACATCATAGCTTTCTGTGTGTTTATCTAATGGTGATATCACTATGTGCCACATACCTCCTCATATTATTATGTTACTGGAAAAATTCTATGGGAAACTCCTTTTGCCTTCTCTGCACAAACATCAATATATTGTGCTCTGAATCTGACTCACTGGTATACTCTATTTCAATATATTTTAAATTATTTAATATGTTTTAAGGATTTAAATGTATAGAAATATAATAATCCAGAATGTTTTTAAATTTGATACTAGTGCTGCATAAATAGCACATATTAATATAAATATCACTCACATATTTTGTTAATATTTTCTATTAGAGAACTTTGCAATCATATGAAATTCCTATTTATTTGATTAAATTTTTTCTCTGTATATATCTATGTATATATACTGTCTGTGTATAAGTGCAATATATTTTCTATTCATAAATTTTTAACTTGAACATTTTCTTAAACTGTCAAGAGAGTACTTAATTCGAGTTATTATTGTAAAACATAAGATATACATAATAGTAAATTTATTGTTATATTAATAAAATTTATTTTTAAATACATATTAACATATGCTTTTGGATTTATAGCTTTGAACTAATAAAAATCTGAAGTTATGATTTAAGTATAGGCAATTCTGGTGAATCATAACAGAAGTTTTTTCTTTTGCACAAGTCAAAGTTTAGACTGAAGAACAGGAAAATAAGATAAATTACTTTCTATTTCAAATTATTTCAGTCCTTTTACATGTCTATTCTTTTTTAGCAGTGTTGAATTCTACCCATATACTGATGCATGAAAATAGAGCAGTGTTCTCCTTCATCTGATTCTTTATTAATATATTAGGACATAATACTTATGTAGGTTCTTGTCAGATTAGAAGGCTAGGCTATGTTTGGCATGATTAGACTTACAAAACAGATATTCCTGTAGAGATGTTTCTAAAATGAAAATGTTATAGAGCTCTGTGGTACAGAAATATGGATACATTCAGTAGAATTAACTTTTCCCTTAAAAAAAACAAGTATAATGTAGAGATAGTATGTGCCCCACTCACTGAAGACTTGCTTAGAACTGGTGGATCCTAATTCAGAGTTGAACAGACATACAAAATGGGCAAGAGGGCAAATTTAGCTCATGTATTTTTCAACCACAACAGAAAATTGAAAACAACAATGAAATAAATATTTCACACGAAAAATCATTTTCAGAGGCCTAAAGGGAACTTCTATAGCCTATGTGCTAACAGAAAAGTGGAATTTGCAACATGTCTCTGGAGTAAGACTGTCAAAACAGACAAGCAGAACAATTTCCAAATCTGACTCTGCCACTTACTAGCTGTCCAGTTTAGTGAGGCCATTAACCTGCTCATGCCTCAAGTAAGTTTTTTTATTTAAAAAAGTGGAGATAAAAAAGTGGAGATATTTAATTGAGCTTTTTCCATAAAGCAAAAAATTTTTTAAATATACTATTTTCAAGATGCTTGGACATTCCACAAAGTAAATTCACTATAAAGCAGAAATGAAGGGTCTACTATTCTCATCAAATTTAAAGGCTGTATTTTAGGTGCTCCAATATATTAGAATCTAACTAATAAACATAAACTCACTCTAGTGATCATAGAAATGGAGAAAATTCTACAATGGAAATGAGTGAGAGTTCTGCATAAATTGTAGATTTATAAAATGTGGTGTCGTCAGTTTTCTGAAGCCTTTAGACACAGCAAAGAAATGATTTATAATGTGAGTCTCCAATTAAGCATTCAAACAGAACAATATCTGAGTTGCAAATAAAGTTTCCTTACAGGTTGCCCCCTTTACATAACCTGCTTCAAGGTAGATAGCTACAGCACTTCTAAGGCTAGTAATGACACAGTGGTTCTGATCTGTAAAGAGTGTATGGATGTAACTGCAGACACATATCAAAACCAGCATTATCCACCTACTAACATAAAAGCTATTACAATGACTATTAAAGTATTAGTATAGTTTCATTCACTCAGTCACACATAACTTGGAAATGGTTTTTGATTATTATTGGAAAGGCTATGTGGGATCCATGAAGATATAAAAAAAGCGATGGTGTTTTCCAGTTTCTCTTCTAACATAGTAATATGAAATAGATGTTAACAAGAAGAAAATTCTCATTTGGCTTCAAAACTACATTGTATTCATCAGACTCATTTCCTGCAAAATGTTTTTATTAACTTTCAAATGTGTGGGGTTTGATGACCTTTTTTAAGAGTATAACAATTTAGGACTTAAGATGGAAATAGCAGTAGAACTCAAGATGTAGTGTTGATATGTTATAACCTTTTAAATATCACTTGTCCTTATTGCAGATTAATAAGCTCTCTTGGTTCACAACTTTCAATATTTAATCCAAAGCAATTAAGCTGATATGCAAATGAGGTCTCTACTGCTTTAAGAGAGACACTCGGCACACAATTTCATTATAATAGGCAACAGAAATATTTGTGGAACTCTCAAGTCATTTGTAATATTTAAAATGTATAATTTTACTATGTATGTTTGAAAATAAAATGTCCATACACATAAATTTTATTTTCTAGTACAAAGTGGATAATAGTTTTCTTATATACTAAGCACCAAGACTGTATTGAGTGGCATTTCTATTTTAAACACCTTTTCTCAGTCTTCAGAGAAAATGAATATTTCACCTAATAAATTATAATTTTAGGAAAAGTAAAATATATGCAGAAATGAGCAAACTAGCATGTGTGTGTTGAGGGGTGACACAGTCTTTTCAGATTCATGTATGGCCAGAGAATCAGAGACTTACTGTACAATTGCCTTTTTATGAGAATAGATGCACTTTGTTAAGCTTATATAACAGGATGTTTAGATTGGCAATCTTGATCCATGAATCTCTACAATATGATTTATTTAGGCCAATAAAATATGAGCAGTTTAAAGCAGAGGCTTGAATCAATAATTGCATGCCTCTTTTTGTGGCATAACTTACTCTTGACAAAAAGATATACTAAGTATTACCTTGGATAGTTGTTTTTCAACAAAAACTAGATTCTAGTCCTTCAAACCACTCCATCTTATGTCAGTTTAGCAGTTAGTTAAACTTCAGGTTGGTCAGTGTCTTGTAATGATTTTAAAGCATAGCAGACTTTATCATCTCAGAGATAATACTTTAGGGATAATGTATCAGAATTTGAGCAGTACATTAAAAAGGAAATACTTAAAAAAAAATAATTTATTTAGATTACACCCCAATTGTTATATTCTCATTTGTATCTTCCTGTTCCTCTCTTTCTCCCTCATTCACCCTATTCCTCTCGCCTAGGTCTGTGATAGAAGGGGACCTCTTCTCCCACCATATGATCACAGCCCATCAGGTCTCATCCTGGTAGCCTTCCTAGTCTTCCTCTGAGTGACACCAGCCCTCCCCACCAAGGGGAAGTGGTCAAATAGGGGGCACCAGAGTTCATGTCAGAGGCAGTCCCCGCTCTCCACACAACTGTGGCTAGTATGCTGTCCATTGTCTAGATCTGATTAGTGATTCTAGGTTTACTGTATGCATTGTCTTTGTTTAAAAGCCTTAGTATGGTAGCTAAAAAATTATTGAATAAATTAACATTAGTAATACAGAATATTCATTTCATATATCAATTTTTATAAATATTAATTGAGCAACTGAAAATATAAAACAGATAAACTTTTGAACTTCAATTTAGTGTTTTAAATAGTGAATTTAAATTTAAACTTCTTAATGCAACCAATGTGATCCCAATAGAAAACTCAGCACTAAATTGTTTTAAGCAATGTAATAAACTGAAAATATTAAATTTGTAGTATTGTACATCAAAATAAAAGTGAAAGAATAAAATATATGACTTATGCTGAATATATTCTTAATTTTATTTCATTTTGAACTCTCTTATTTTCTATTATCCTGCACCTGTGTCCTGAGCCTTGCACAGTCAACAATCCTTTAAGTAAATTTAAAAAACCTGCAGATTTTCCAGGATACAAAACATGTAGTTGAATACACTATATTTTCTGAATCATTGAAGGTCTTATAGATGAAGAGATGATACCACTAATATCCCAAAGCATGGTACCTTGCCATTCTGAGTACTCTGAATGGGGAGGCCTGGTGGCACTCAGAGGAAGGATAGCAGGCTACCAAGAAGAGACTTGATACCCTATGAGCATATACAGGGGGAGGTAATCCCCCTCAGTCACAGTCATAGGGGAGGGGAATAAGGGGAAAATGGGATGGAGGGAGGAATGGGAGGATACAAGGGATGGGATAACCATTGAGATGTAATATGAATAAATTAATAAAATAAAAATTTCAAAAACTATACTTCATTTACCCACATCAATTTATACAATGTAGAAGTCTTTTTCCACAGAACAAGTTGTACAGCCAAGAATGGTCACTCTAATCCCTTTAACCTTTCTCTGTACTCCTTTGAAAATTTTCCTTAATCATCCAGCTTTTCCTGAAGGATCTTACCCCATTGTTACTGATTTCTAATCACTTGTGAGAGTAATTTCTTCAGCCTGTTATGGAATATATAGTACTAGAATACACTATCTCATAATTTATAATTGTTCTGTGAATTTGGTACTCTGTGCATGTGTACATGTATATGAATGCTATCTATCTATGTGTATATGAGACATATTTTATTCATTTCAATTTCATCTCATTCAAGTGAATAGATTATCTTTCTAATGCTTTGCAGTCTTATAGAAGTCCAGTGTTCTTAGTTGCATTTCACAAAGGTCAGGTTAACAGTTTACAAAAATTTAGAACAGATATAATTCCTATTGGTGTTCTTATGTAGCTATTAGTATGGCATGGCATATCTAATCTTTATTTTCATTGTATTTTTAAAGTATTTCTCAAACACATGTTAGTGGTCTTTCTATCCTTTAAAGCTTTTACAATAAAGGTGGATTTAATATATTTTTATATCAATGTAGTTATTTCTTATCTTTAATTTACACATATGCAATTACATAATTTAAATTATGGAAAACAGTCATTTAAAAGTAGCCCAGGTAAAATAGCTTCATCATTTACTGATTTACAAGTTATATTTCAATTTATTATATATATATATATATATATATATATATATATATATATATATATAATAGAATACCACAAAATATTTTGTTTTAATGAATAGAGACATGGATTGTTTCACAACATCTCCCCTATCTTCTACCCACTGTCTTAGCATCTGGCAGCCACAATTAGTCTCCACATTTCTATGTAAGCCTTACCACTTTATACTCTACAAGTACACAAGATAATGTATTATTCTCAATAGCCAAGATATAGGGACAGCCTAAATCTTGATAAATAAGAGAATATATATTTTTTATTTAATAAATTAATTTTTTAAACTTTACTTAATAAATTAACTATGTTTTATTCTTACTTCAAGTATTACATTCCAACCACAGTTACTCCTCCCTCCTATCTTCCCATTCCCTCTTCCATAGATCCCCTTTTCCTCCCGTCCACCCTTCCTCCATTTCCCTTCAGAGAAGGGCAGGCCTTCCAAGGCTATCAATCAACCATGGCATATCAAGTTCAATAACATTAAGTTTATACCCTCATATAACAGCTAGATGAAGCAACACAGTAGGAGTAAAAGGGTCTCAAAACAGGCAAAAGACTCAGAGGCAGCTCCTGCTCCCACTGTTAGAAGTGCCGCAAGAAGATCAAGATACATAACTGTAACATATGTAAAAGACTTAAGTCAGACCCATGCAGGCTGCCTAACTGTTGGTTCAGTCTGTGTGAGTCACTATGAGCCCAGGTTAGTTGATACTGTGGATTTCCCTTTTCTTTTATTTATTCACTTTACATCCTCTTCATAGACCCCCTCATTTTCTCCCAGTTCCATCCTCCTTCCTCTTCCAATACCCTCCCTGCTCCGGTACTCCTCAGAAAAAGGAAGCCACCTCACCAAGCCACCCTAGCTCATCATGTTGCATCACGACTGAGAGAATCCTCTTCCCCAGAGTTCTAGTGAGGCAGCCCTGCCAGAGGGACTAGATTGAAAAGCAGGTAACAGAGTCCATGTCAGTGGCAGCCCCTGCTTCCCTTACTAGGGCAACCATGTGAAGACCTAGCTGCCTATTGGATACATCTGTGTAGGAGGCCTAGGTCCAATCCATTCATGGTCCTTGATGGTGATTCAGTCTCTGCAAGCCCCTGTGGACTTTAGTTGGCTCTGTTGGTCTTCTTGTGGAGCTCCTGTCACATCCAGGCCTTTCTATCCTTTCTCTCACTTTTTAACTAGACTCCGTATGCTTCAGCCAATATTAGGCTGTGAGTTTTAGGAAATCTGTTTGCATCTGCTACTGGGTAGAGCATCTCAGAGGACAACTCTGTTGGGTTCCTGTCTGCAAATATAGCAGAATGCCATTACTAGTGTCAGGGGTTGGCTCTCTCCCATGTATTAGGTCTTGGGTTGGGCCAAGCATTGGTTGGACATTCCCTCAATGTCTCTTCTATCTTCAGCCCTGCACATCTACAAGGAAGGGTAAATTTTGGGTTAAAGTTTCTGTCTTCATGACCCTTGGTACTAGGAGACTTTGCTAGAGTTATCATGACTCCATTTACTGATTAAATTTTTTTTTTGACAATCCTCCAACTCCCCAAAAATTGCAATGCTAGTTGTTGGTAGTCTTATGCTACCAGTACTTTCTGGGTATAATTAGCAAAGTACATGAGAAGCACAAATATATTTAGAGTAATTGATCTGACAGTGGTAAAAAAAGTGTTAAGATGCAATTTTCTGGTTTAATTATGTATTCTACTTGTTATGTTTCACCTCAAAATTTCTAGTTTGCCTTCAATTTTGTGTTTTCATGGCATAGGTTATTAAAATTGTAGGTTATTAAAATGTCACTCCAAAATATGACTATAGGGCAGAGCATGCCATTGTAAAATATGTCTTTTAGCATAAATATTATTTTGAGATGAATATTTAAGAAGGAGCCCTAAAACCAGAGAAGTTATGATCTTACAATGCAATTCAAATGTTATTTTAGAAACCTTTATGATAATGACATTACTTTATCTGTCCCTAGAAAAATATTACAAAATCACAAGCAATTCTTATTGATAGAGAAAAATATGACTTTCTATTATTTGCCATACTTTAGCTGTCTTCTTACATCTGGTCTTCCCGAGACTTTTTGCTTTTTTAATAGTTTACTCATGAAATCTAAGCAATATTTCTTTGGTATTTATCTCTCTCTCTCACACACACATATTAAACTTCTCTTGAGTATTCTAATTGCGTCTAATTGTTTTCTTGCATGTGTGTGGAAAACTTCAGTAAATTTAAACAGGATAAATGTGTGTGATCATGTACTGTCCATTTTCCTTTAAATTTTCTATTTTTTCCAATGTTAAAAAATATAAATGTAACATCAGATTGTTTCATAACCTTGGGATTACAATGAAATGTATATTGCAATAAATATCAATATAAGCTTTACAAATAATAAAGTTATTTGCTAATTATTTTATGAATCAAAAGTTCATTTGTGAAATAGAAATACTAATTAAGTATTTAAGTTTCTCTGAGGATTCTAGTAAAACTACATGCAAGAAATATCTTAATTCTTCAGGGTCTAGCTGGTTGACTGCCTGATCCTCCCCTACATGTACCCTTTTCAAAGACCCAGATATAGCTCAAGTCCCAGATATGGTGCCGAAGCCTTATCTGATAACCCCTACTTGTGTTTTCCCTGACTCTAGGCTTCTATCAGTACCTGCCCTACCTTACAATTATTCATGCTCCTCCTATACCACATTAAATCTCATCACTTAACCAGATCATATACATTTTTCCCCTGGGACTAGCCAGGTGACTTCATCTTGTCCTCCCCTACTCACACCCACTACATCCTCTATATTTAGCCCCAAACTCCAAGTGTTAAACAGAAAACAGCCTGCATACCAGCTCAGTCTCCTGTGTATGACTTTATTCCACCTAAGCAATATTTAAATGATAGACTTAAATCAAATAGCATGTCTGCTTTGCTGTCTCAATCTACTCTGTTGATATTAGATTAAGCCTAACAAAGTCTACATCTCAGATCTCAACGTAAAAATGCAAACAATATGAAAGATAAATGGAGTATCCTCCTCCCTTAAAACAATCCACAAGTTCTATATAAATGTCTGCAAATGAGAATTGCTTAGATAAGCCCCAGAATACAAAATAAAAGCCTTCTCAACAAGAAGACAGTCATGAGGGGTACTGGAAATGTAGCCAAATACCTAGTGCTAGTGAAGTCATGATTCTTGGAAAATAATTTACAACCACCACTTCTCTAACCACAACAATTTCTAACTGCATTCTAAATATTTATCCTTATACCTGTAAATAAATGTAGATTTTACTCTCCATCAAGAAAATGTCTCTTTGTAACAGACAGGGGCCATTACAGAAAGGCACAAAGAATTAAAATGCAGTGTCATGGAGCCCAGTCCTACCTGATAAATCTAAGAGATTGTATCTCTTAGAATATCAGAAAAGCAATGGTCATAAAGCCTTAATATGGCTACCTAAATATTACAGGAACAAGGAAGCCACCATTAGAATGCTAACATGGAGAGGAAAAAGGTCACAGGGCCCCCACCATAGATAAAGAACTGCAAGCAGCTAAAGAATACCAAGATCAGGAAAAATATTCTTTCTTGGGAAAAAGCACACCAATTGGTTATCTAATGCAACATGGCAGCCCTGAAAGCATACATACAAGTAACATTCTATGAACTGAGCATGCTGTATTTATATATGTAGCCAAATAAACCCAAATATGTAAAAACAATTATATCAAAAGGAGCCACAAATTTGAAGGAAATGAAAAGTTACATGGTATATATGGGAGGTATTGACAGGAAGAAGAAAATAACGTAATTATACTCAATCCACAAAATAAAAATAGATTAATAAAAACATATCCTACTTCCAAGAACAGGGGAAGGTAAGATCAATAAATTATTAATAATGACTGAGCAACCTTTAAAAAATAAACAAACTAAGAAAATTAGAATTGAAGAATTTTAATTTTTTTATTACCTATAAATTTTGAGGACTTTCATTTTCTGTCATTGGAAATGTTAACATTCGAACTGAGAAAGGAATATGAAAATAACATGGCAACTTATGATGGTTAATTTTGATGACCAACTAAAGATAAAAAAAACATTGCAGGTTAATATCTTAAATTACCCGATAGTTTCCAAGACAGGTAGATATTCTTTTGCTAAATTTTTATTTAATTTTCAGCTAAAGGCAGACCTCAGAGTTAAGTGCCCCACTGAAAACAGTTTTCTTGAGAGTACTTACTGATTTTGGAAATTTCAGGAGCCTGAACTACATAATGATAACCCAGGGCTAGAAAAGAGGTAAGCAAGCAAGGAAGGATAGCCTAGTTAAATCTCAAATTAGAAGGATCTCTACCGAGTAAAGCTAAGGGCTACATCCTCCAGAAAGACATTGTGAACCATAAATAAACCTGACCCTCCCCACCTTATACATATCCTTCGGGTAGATTAATAGCACAAATTCTTATTACTTGGTTAGACCCCCAAACTCCAAGCTATGAATTTAGTTTAAATTATAGTGATTCCCAGAGTTGTTCACTTTAGGCTCCTGCTTAGACTAATAGAAATGATCTTTATAAGCATTCCCCATCATTCAGAACCAAAGAGACTCCTCATAAATGATATTCCAGAGAAAATTATCATCTCATTTAAAGCAAAAACAACAAATAAGAAAAAAATGAGGACTCTGGACAAAAATCACAGAAAGAGCTGACAACAACTACCATTACCTTTAGTGAAACTACAGATACTGCAGTTATCAGCCAAAAATTAATTAAAAAGTTGGTATTTTCAATAAATAGTGTATGAGTATAAAATGCATATAGATACTTATATATTTGTCATCAGAAATTGACAACTAGTTTGAAATAAAATAATTATAACATGTAGAAATAAAATGTAGGAAAATAAGAACTCAAGACACGGATTTCATAGCACTTTAAAGCCTATGCATACATTCCCTCACATCGCCTGCCATCATTCTTGTTAGCATGTTCCTCCACAATGGGTGCTATCACTTTGCTCTTTTGTAAAAACTATAGTATGTTAAATATTTCTTATAAGAGTGAGCAAGGGAAAATCAGAGTGTTCACCATTTCATTTCTCTACTTATAGTGAACCATGACAAATGGGCAATGGACAAAATGGGCAATCTTTATAACAAGTATGGACATTGAAGGCCAAAGACGACAGTGGGTCAGGTTTTGCCAGGTATTAATGCACAATTGTAAAGAACACTGATTTCTATGCTATATTTTTTGAAATGAAAAAGAGATGCTGTTTCTTTAAAGAAACAGTGTAGAATAATCATGTTCAATTTCAGGAAAAAAATCAGAATTCTTAAAAATATACATGAGAAGCTTCTTCTCAAGTGTAGTGTTTATGTCATTTTCCAATATGAAAATTAGTGCAAAGAGCATAGTATGGTATTTTTTACAATGTAATCAGACTTTATAGAAAAAACAATTGAAAATTTATGTATCACATTAAGTGTTTCATGCATGATATTGTTCAAACTCTCACAATATTTCCAAGAAAAAGGCATTAATATCCATATTAAATACTTACAATACACTCAGAGAAGATAGATAATTTTAAATGCTACAATAGTATTTAAATCCAATCATTCTTATGAATACTCTAAATTTTAGGAGATGGTGCAGTTGTTAAAGGGCTTGTTAGACAAGCATGAAGACCTTAATTTGAATTCCTAGCAGCCATAAAACTTTCAGCTCTGGTATCATGCATACAGAATTCCAGCATTGGGGAGACAGGGACAAAAAGATTCTCCCAGGTTAGGAGAAGGAGGTAGTAATATTCCCAGACTACAACTGAGACAAGAGAATAAAAGTTTCTTTTACATATGATGGTTTCTGGTGGGGGATGGGAAAAGACTTAGCTATCTTTAAAAGGCTGGTCCCTGGGTATTTGATCATACTCCAGTGAGTATATGGCCAATACAATTTAACTTGGGTGTATTTTTTTGTGGAGGGGCACAAGGGTGGGAGAGTGGATCTGGGAGGAATGCAAAGTAAATGCAATCAGTTGAATTGTATGAATTTCTCAAATAATAAAAAGATTAAGTTGGAAAATTTTAGTTGTATATCATCTATAACATTTCTATGAATGTGCTACCCCATTGTTTTCCAGACCATTGGCAACTTACTATGAAAAGTGAGAGAATGTTGCTAGATAATATATATTATCCTAAATATAAGTTATATATTATGAGCAACTACTCACATAGTTGATAAAATATTCAGCCTATTAAATATGATTTATATAAGATCTAAGTGATCCTGCTAGTATAATGGTGAATTACTGTAAGCTAACTTATAATAGCAATAAAAGGGAGACTTATTATTTTACAGAGATAATTACAGATCAATACATATCAGCAGCAGCATGCTGGCTGTTGAGATAGTTACCTATGGTATCTATTCAAATTCATTTTAACTAAAATAATTTAAAAACAATCACAGTGTCCAGACTGAAGAAATATGCTGTCTGCTTCTTCTTTAGGTTATTTGGACAAAGACAGAGAATGAAAAGAATGTGTTTCACTTGAACCAGTCTCCCAATTAGAGCCTAAAAACAAATACGAACACAAGGAAAAATAAATATGAGAGGTGAGAGATATACTTCAGAGCATCTTTCTACAGGAAGACCATATTGATGTCTGTCAGAACTTTTAAACTGAATTATGTATGTCTGATGAGGACCTAAGCAAGTTTTATTTTGAGCAATCAATGAATTTTGTGTTTGTTAAAAAATAGTGTTGAATAAGGAGCACAGAAAAACTAGACCTAGAGATAATGCATTGCCTCTAAACAACATTTATATACTGTGGTTTACTAGAAAAGTAGGCTGAGCAAGGATTTGTAGCATTTAAAATGACATAAGAGCTTTTGTGAGAAAGACAGTATAATTACCCTAGAATAGGGTCCTTAAGAACTAGGCTTGAAGGAAAAGAAAGTTCAGGGAAAATGATATTTCTAACTGAATGATGTAAATAGGAATGTTGGCTTGAAGATGTCTGGGCCTCAGTGCTAAAAGTAAAGAAAGACAACCAGTTAGGAAATGTGAGGAAGGGCAGCAATTCAAGTAATGTAAATTCCTACTGTGAGATGAACTACAAAGCTCCTCATTTTCACACTAGGATGATTTTACACTAAAACTACCAAGTCCCCCTTTATCTTCAGAATTTCATCCATCACTTTCAAAAGCATGTTTCAGCTAGTTACCTTCTCAATCTAGTATGCTTAAATCTCTTCAAGGGCAGAATACATCACCAGCCCAAATTCCTATTTCTAGTCTAATACCACATTCCTTAGTCATCCAAGCAAGA
The DNA here is from genome assembly GCF_964271855.1 of Acomys minous. Taxonomy (NCBI): domain Eukaryota; kingdom Metazoa; phylum Chordata; class Mammalia; order Rodentia; family Muridae; genus Acomys; species Acomys minous. The sequence continues at coordinate 86,129,843 of NC_140488.1, read as the reverse complement.
AACCAGTCATTATAGGCTGCTCTCTTTCCTCCCTAATCATTTGCTAAACCTTGTAGTCCTGCTTTTCACTCTGCCTTTCACAACCATCTCCTCCTTTCTAGTATGTTCTTACTATTTTAGTCAAGCCCTCACTATTTCTAACTTCAGATCCCTTGTAAAAAAGTTGTTAAGTGTTATCCCTCCCTTTAAATTTACCTCTATGCTATTAACTAGCATCTGACAGATGAATCAATTTTCCTCAAAAGTATGCCTGATGGTACATCTCTCTCTTCGGAAATCATTACCTCCTACAGAATTATGCACAACTCCGATCACACTGGGATATGACCTAAAAGCTGTACTGAACATTTCATTTTTTTTTATCTCACTATAACCATAAGTACAGTGTTCTCTATTTTTGTCAAACTAGTCTCTTTAAGTTCATATCCTTGAATTTTCTATCTTTATATCATAGAAAACATTAGTACCTTGCCTGGAGTGTCTCTATCTAATTTTCATCTTTATAGTCAAAGGTCATTTTAAATACTACATACTTACTAGAAAAATCTTTAATGTGTGCGATAGTTTCATTTACAATCTGTCATAGCTTTGGGGGTTTTTATATTTTTTAAGGATACAGTACAATTTACTTTTTTGTTATGTATTTGAATATTCAGAAAAATTTACTTAATTAGGTTTCAAAAGCCTGATCACAGGGACTGTCTGTTATTTGTCATTGATGTTTTATAGCATCTAGTACAATGTAAAGATTCCATAAATAAATATGGGTTTATCAATTGATCATGGCTTTTCTTTCATTGTGTAATGTCATCTTTGATCTTAAGCTTATATTCTGGCAAAAATATCATGATAGATTCTCTATATAAATCCAACATGACAGAGAAAACCTGTCAATGTGCATTTTCTGTTGATAGCCCATATCATGGTTTGGTGTACCTGAAGAAAGTATCTCACATAAATATTATCTCTTTGGGTTAGAAGATACATCATGTTACAAATCAATTGTGCATAAAACTACTATTTTATGAATGTATTTTTTAACTTGTCATCATACATTTCTTTCAGACAGTCCATACTCAGAGTTTAGTGTGCCTGAAAAAATAGTTCACATAAAGACTGACTTTTGGGGCCAAGAATATATACATCATATTTATAAATCAATAATGCCAGGTCTATTCTAACAAATCCATACCTCCTAATTCTCTACTCCATTGGTTCTCAACCTTCTTAATGCTGCAACATTTTAACACAGTACCTAATGTTGTGGTGATATCCAATCATAAAATTATTCTTGTTTCTAATTCATAACTTATTTTGCTACTGTATTGAATCATAACATAAACATCAGATATGAAAGATATTTGATATGTGACACCTATGAATGAGTCCTTAGCTCACAACTCACAGATTGAAAAGTGCTGCTAACTCTCTAAAATAGTGTCCCTCTCTGGTAAAGAAGAATTTAAATATATAAGTCTATTGATGTCATTCTTAAACCACCACACCAGGTTTTCCCAGATGGCTGCCTAGTAATTGCAAGAATCCTTATATGAGATAGAAAGATGTCTTACTTTATTAGCTGACTACACTTGGGGTAAGATACTATTAGCGGAAAAAAAGTAGTAAAAGCTGGGAGTAGAACTTGGTGGTAGAGGATGTTGGTTTACCAGGCCAAAGGTGCAGAGTTTAGTAACTAGCAACACACACACACACACACACACACACACACACACACACACACACACACACACGCGCGCGCGCGCGCGCATGCACACAAGTATGTTTCTCAATGGAGCTTTTTGAGCTTTAGATCAAAGCACTAACTGGATATTGCAAGTAGGAGGAATATAATTTAGTAGCCACCATATTGAAATAAAGTTCTATTTTAGAGCAAATATTAAACAGCATAAGGAAATCAAGTATAAATCTCTTGTTAATTACTAAAATGATTGAAATAATAATATTCTATATTTGTTTGATTAATAATATGGCTTAACGGTAAGAAGAAACCATCATACCTATTCTATGTCTCATAATCACCTTCATATAGAACACAAATCATTCACAGAGAAAATCTTAGGTAAATTATGAGTGAAGTTGTGTTTTAAATTCTATCAATAAACTAATGCTTAACTTGTGATATAGTCATAGAGCAGGCTTTCTAAAAATGTATACAAAGGGACAAAAGAATTAAGATAAGACTAACGTTTTAAACCCTTAAAATTTAAACATTACAAACTTTTGGTGAGATCTGTGGAGTAAACAGTAAAATAGAAGCAAATGTCTCAAATATCCCACTATGGGAGAAACTGTTGTTGTTAATTTGCTTTGAGAGTCCAAAACATTCAAATGATCTTCTGAGTTCCTCACAAAAGTAAATAGACATTATAGTTACAATGACATATATTTTTAAACATTAGAATCAAAGGGGAAATAAAGTATGTTGCTTTGATTATTAACACATATTTTTGACAAGAATTTAGAAATGATCAATGCAAGGCATCCAGAGAGATTTTCAGAAGTAATGAAGCTAAGCAGCAGCTGTATAGAGTAATTCCTTTGTTGTTTGTCTACTTGAAATTCTTTTCCAGAACACACACACACACACACACACACACACACACACACACACACACACACACACACTTCTGTTAGCATTTGGACCTGTGACCCAGCAATAGTGCCCTGCTGTACTGTTCCATTTTCCTTGCATATTCCACTTGCTTTCTGCTTCTTTTAATGATGTTTACTTGAACTTAAAGAGAAAAACTTTATTGTCATCATTATTTTAAACTTTGTTAGCTTAATTATACAATGCGGGTGACATTATTTTAGTCTAGGACTTGTTGAAAATTTAAAAATAGGCTGTGATCATATGGTGGGGGAGAAAGTCCCCTTCTGTTACAGGTCTAGGGGAGTGGAATAGGGTGAAATAGGGAGGGAGGGGAGAATGGAAGATACAAGCGAAGGGATAACAATTGAGATGTAATCTGAATAATAAAATGTAATTAAAAAAGTAAAAACCAACCATCTATTCTTTATATTTTGATAATGCCCAACTTTTTTTCTTTTTTGACTGAGGACAATAAATGCAATGTTGGCCAAATACATCATTAATGGCTAGATGTAAATATACTTGCTGAATGAGTCACACTGAAGTAAAAGTTGTGTCTTTGACCTTTTCTTCCAATTACATATACCTTCATTTTATCTTATTCTCTCCTCTACATGTTTTTAAAACCAGAGTGAAAGGCATATGACAATTCAACTACCTCTTCTGAGACTTGATTAAGTCTGTTTATTTTCTTTTCCCCAGTACAGCCTCAAACTAATGAGGAAAAAACCTTATTTTTCACTTGTAATTTAATCCACAATGCCTAGGAGAGTCTTGTACCATAGTAAGGTCTCAATAAATGAATTCAAGTGAATAACTTGATCTTGTCCTCAGGCTTAAGATCTTATTACTTTTCTGTCTCACAAAGTTGATTAAGTCATCATTAAATATTATTTATTTTTGAGATTATAATTTTAAAACAACAGTTCACCATTCCCTGCCTTCCCTTCAAAACCTCCTATATATGCTTCCCTGCTTTCCTTAAAATTCATGGCTTCTTTTCACTAATTATCACATGTATATTATATGTATATATTTTCATAAATATAACTTGTTTGGTCGATGTGATGTTAGTTGTATGTATTTTTTTCAGGGCTGTTTAGCATTGGATAATAAATTGGGACAGACCCTATCTCCTACTCTGTTGCCTGTAGTTCTTGTATAAGGTTGAGACTTTGTGGGATTTCTTCCATCCACTTTGACATCTCACTGGTGGGTTCACTTCCTTTTAAAAAAATGCCTTCTCCCTCCAAAAATATTTTTCAATGTTATCACTATTTTATTCACATATCAGCACAACCCATGTTCCAGTCTCCTTTTTTTCTACATAATTGAAAATGTTCCTTTTACCAAGATAACATTTCTTTTCAAAGCCCACACTGACTCTTCTTTATTCTTCAGTTTATTTTATTCAATATTATCTTCAAGGTTAATCATCATTATTCCAATTGCTTTGCAGCTACAATGTTGAATCATTCTTTCATTTCAGATGAATTATTTATTTTATTTTTCTTTGAGAAATATTTTATGCATTTCATAAATTTCATGTTGATATCTTTCTATTTATCTGTGAGTAGCTTTTTAAAAAAGAATCAGTGGATTATATACTCTAAACACTATCAGGTATCAAACTCTCCTAGTCAGCAATCAGTATAAAATACCTCATCATTTACTCAGGGATATAAGTTTATTTCTTAGAACTGTGTCTGCATATAATTAGATGGAGACTTACTGGCATGTGATACCAAACCCATGTTATATGGCAACAAATTTCAATGTATACATAACTTTACAACCTGTTTCTACACTGCTAGGTACGTAAATTATTTCTAGTAGAATCAATGAAAATGATAGCATTTCTTAAAGCATTTATTGCAATAGCTGTTTTGAAAAGGATAACTTTCATCTGGGATTAAGTATCACTATTAGAAGATCATATACTAGTGTACATAACTGACCCCCTGAATTCAACCAGAAAATTCCTACAGCTGATAAACACCTTCAGCAAAATGGCAGGATACAAGGTTAATGAAAAAAAAAACAGTAGCCCTTCTATGTACAAATGACAAACAGGTTGAGAAAGAAATTAGTGAAACTATACCCTTCACAATAGCCACAAATAATATAAAGTATCTTGGTGTAACTCTAAGCAAGCAAGTGAAAGACTTATATGAGAAGAAAACATTTAAGTCTCTGAAGAAAGAAATTGAAGATGATATCAAAAGATGGAAAGATCTCCCATACTCCTGGACTGGTAGGATCAATACAGTAAAAATGGCCATCTTTCCAAAAGCAATCTGCAGGTTCAATGCAATCCCTATCAAAATATGTACACAATTCTTTACAGACCTTGAAAGAGCAAGTTCTCAACTTCATATGGGAAAACAAAAACCCAGAATAGCTAAAACAATCCTGTAAAATAAAAGATCTTCTGGAGGATTCTCCATCCCTGATCTCAAATTGGACTATAAAGCAACAGTAACTAAAACAGCATGGTATTGACATAAAACAGACTGGTTGATCAAAGGAATTGAATCTAAGACCCAGAAATAAACCCACACATCTAAGGACACTTGATTTTTACAAGGAAGACAATTTATAAAATAGGGAAAAAAAGCATTTTCAACAAATGGGGCTTGTCCAACTGGAAGTCTACATGTAGAAAAATGCAAATAGATCAATATTTATCTTGTTGCACAAAACTAAAGTACAAGTGGATTAAAGACTTCAACATAAAACTAGACACATTAAGTCTGTTAGAAGAAAAATTGGGGAAGAATCTTGAGCTCATTGGCACATGGAAAATTTCCTGAACTGAACACCAATACCTGTCAAAGAACAAAATGACAGCACACAGACTGGGAAAAGATCTTCACCAATCCTACATCTGACAAAGGGCTAATATCCAAAATATATCAGAAATTCAAGAAATTAACCACCACCAAACGAAATTATCCAATAAAAATGGGGTACAGTGTTAAACAGAGAATTCTCAACATAGGAACATCAAATGGCTGAGAAATACTTAAAGAAATGCTCAACTTTCTTAGTTATCAGGGAAATGCAAACCAAAATGACTCTGTGATTCCATCTTACACCTACCAGAATGGCTAAGATAAAAAACTCAAATGACAGCACATGCTGGCAGTGATGTGGAGAAAGGGGAACACTACTACACAGGTGGTGGGAGTGCAAACTTGTACAACCAATTTGGAAAGCAATCTGGCTCTTGGGAGTAGTGATACCACAAGACCCAGCTATACCACACCCATTTGATGTTCCACCATACAGCAAGGACATTTGCTCAACTATATTCATAGCGGACTTATTTGTAAAAGCCAGAATCAGGAAACAACCTAGATGTCCCTCATTTGAAGAACGGATAAAGAAACTGTGGTACATTTACACTGTGGAATACTACTCAGCTATTAAAAACAAGGAAATCCTTAAGTTTGCAGGCAAATGGATGGAACTAGAAATGATCAACCTGAGTGAGGTAACCCACACCCAGAAAGACACGCATGGTATATACTCACTTATAAGTGGATACAAGCCCAACATAGACATCCACTAAGATACTCCTCCCAGTGAGGGAATGGGACAGATGCTGGGACTCAAATTAGGGCGCTGGGTAGAGTACTGAGAGCAGTATGGAAGAGTTGGTTTCTGAGTCAATGCACATTTTACAAAGTATTTTGAGCTAACTGTCTGATACTTGACCCTCAGAGGATTTTAGTGCAGAATATGTGAGTTTAAAAATATTTGAAATAACAAGAACTTTTCTTTTATTCAATTAAAAGCAAATGTTTAATAATCAAGTAGAGCAAGGTTATAATGTCATCAAAATCCTCTTAGTAATGTAAAAGCCAAAATTTGTAACAATACATTCAGTTTCATTATAAATAGCACAGTTAGTGTATAATCTGTTATATATGATTGTGCATGTATGAGCATACTCATAAATGATATTTCTATATCAAAATAAAGGTTAAAATAACCTAAAAACAAATTCATATGACTGTCATTCACATTACAGTTAGCTCAGTCAAAAATTTATTCATTCAGTTAATAATAGGCCACTTATTCAAGCATGTAAAAATATGGATTCTGTTAACTTCTGAAGCAATTTTTTTTACTAAGATGTTCTGCCTCCGTCCTTAAGATGTTTAACTCAGGACAGATATATCAGCAATAATATTAAAATGTTAATTAATAGTAATTATAATAAATAGACTTAGTGAATTATTTGGGGCCACTATTTTAAGCCTTTATGTATGACATTTTATTTAATCTAGAAAAATCCTATGACTCATATCTGATTATCAATACTTTAATTTTGTAAATGAGCACATTGAGGTTAATTGAAGTTAAATTACTTTTACAAGGTCATACAGATAATGACCCTCAGCTCAAGAGTTGTGAACTACAACCATTTTAAGCAGTAGTATAATCCGTTATTGCATTTTACTTTCATTTAAAGTAGAGAATACTAATCTTCTTGTCCCTATAAAGTAATCCTCTAAGTGTCTATTTTTTATAATTTAGATATTGTTTTAGGATAAAATATTACATAGCTTACAAATTTAATTGAACTTTAATCTTCAAAATCTATATTAATACGGGCTGACAAGATGGCTCACTAGGTATATGTGCTCACTGCCAAGTCTGATAGCCTGTGTTTGATCCTCAGGCTTCATGTGGCGGAGGGAGAAAGCAGAATACCACAAATTGTATTCTGACTTCCACATGTCCCTGCCCCATATATAGTTACACACACACAATAAATAAATTAATGTGAATATAAATATAGTGTACAGTCATATAGTAATATTCTATATATAATGATTGGCACATATATTTCATAAATGTAGAAAAATCTTTCATGTTCTTTTCCAAATATTTTAAAAATTGTACATATCTCCACCCAGTGAAGCATCAGACCGATTTTGGGACTCTCTGCTCTACTCTGGGTGAGAGCAGTATGGAAGAATGTGGGGGATGAAAGGACCAGAGGATACAGGAGCCCCACAAGGAATACTTCAAGGCCTGCAGAACTGGATCTAGGGGAGACAGCACAAACTGTTGCATCAACCAAGGACAAAGCATGCAGCAAACTGGATTCCCTGCTCAGATCTAGCCAGTGGACATCTCATTGTGGGAAAAGCAGGGACTGCCTCTGCCTTGAACTTTGGTGCCCACCCCCACCCTGATTTGATCACTTCCCCTTGGTGGGGAGCCTGGGTGGCACACAGAGGAAGGCTAAGCAGGCTATCCAGATGAGACCTGATAGGCTGTGGTCATATGGTGGGGGAGGAAGTTTCCTTTTATCTAGGGGAGTGGAATATGGCAGAAGAGGGAAGGAGGGTGAGAATGTGGAGATACAAGTGTGGAGATAACTATTGGGATGTATTCTGAATAAATTATAATTAATTAAAATGTAAGAAAAAGAAACAGTAAAATCGTTCGCAGATTCACTTCTCCCTTTTGATATAAATGTGGCTGTAAATTAATGTAATTGTAAATACTTCAGAGTAGTTTTTGTGAGTTAAGTATATAAAAATTTTACATTTTGATAAATTTCCTTATTATATTCTGTACTAATGAATATCCCCATGAATAAGGTATATAAATATACATTTCCTCATACTCTGTTTTTGAGGCAAGGTCTCATGTTGCACAGGCTGTCTTGGAACATGTTGGCAGGAATGACCTTAAATTTTTGCTGCTCATATCTTTATTTGTTGTGCAATCGTATTATAAACCATACAATTGTGTCTGCAAAATTCTTTCACTATATATTATATACATTTTATTAAATTTCTGTTTCTTCTGATTGATGAGCAAGCTACAATAGTAAAATAAAATAAATAAAATTATATATGTGTGTATGTTTATGAGGAGGATGTACACGTAATAGCAGTGCTAGAAATGAGCATTATATTTCTTGGAACTAGAATGTTAGGCAGTTGTGAACTTCCAATGTGCGTCCTGAGAACTGAAGTTTGGTCCTCTGCAAGAGCAGTGAGTGGTCTTAACTACAGAGGCATTTCTCCAGCCCCTCTTTTATTATCTTTAAGTACTAGATTTCCAAAGCTATTTTATAATTTTCACAAGTGTGCTTTAAATGAAAGAGTTCAGAACATAATACTCCAAATATGGTGCTTTGACATGTTAAGTACTTTCAACTAAAGGAGTCTGGAAGCTCTCAGAAGCAAGGACATTGATCTGTTACCACTCCTTTTCTCCTGTTTCAACCTTTCCTCTCACAGTGTGGCATACTAACTAAAACAGATGTCCCAATCACATCAATAAATGTCTTTTCATTCTTCAGTGAACCAAACTTTTAAAATGTAATTATTCCTGGAAAATTGTGTTTTCATTTCATAAGTATATATTATTGTGTCAAACTGTGAATAAATAAATGTGTTATGTATTCTCTTCTTAATCTATTTCTTGTGAAGGTATTGCTTATAATCTTTGTTGCTGAGCAGAAAATATATATTATTTTATCTACATGGCAGTACATTTTATATTTCAAAACATTAATATTCTTCTGCATATATTTAAAAATGCAAACCCATTCATAAAAATATCAAAACATAGAATATGAGTGTGCATATACACACATGAGCAATTGATAATGAAGGTCAGGTTTACAAAATAAGAATTAGAGGTATAATTAGATGTATTTTCATAATGATGTTCAACACCTGTAAGTATTTGCCTTAGTTACTGTCTTATTGTGTTGAAGACACAAGTACAAAGTAAACTCTTATAAAAGAAGGGATTTAGCTTTGGTCTTGCTTATAGTTTCAGAAGGTTAGACCATGGTTGTCATGGTAGGGAATGTGGATGCATGAAAGCAGGTATAGTGTTAGAGAACTACCTGAGACAATTACATCTTGGTCTGCAGGAATCAGGGGAAGAGAAGAGAAAAGGCAGAGATATGGTAGGACACAGGAATATAGTCCGTAAAACTGAGAGACAGAAAGGGACAAAGCAGGTTACCAAGAAGAGACTTGATACCCTATGAGCATATACAGGGGGAGGTAGTCCCCCTCAGGAACAGTCATAGGGGAGGGGAATAAGGGGAAAATGGGAGGGAGGGAAGAATGGGAGGATACTAGGGATGGGATAACCATTGAGATGTAACATGAATGAATTAATAAAAAATTTTAAAAAAAAGAACGACAGACAGACAGACTGGGCCTGGCATGGGCTTTTAAAATCTCAAAGCCCATTTCCTGTGCCACACCTCCCCCTTCAACACTAGACCTCCTAAAACTTTCTGAACAGTCCACAAACTAGGGACTAAGCATGCAAATATATGAGCCTATGAGGATGATTCTCAATCAACCAATAACAATATTACACACTTTGGAAAATTTGTACAAGTACATATACACTTAAATACATCTAAATCAATGATACTTTCAAAATGATTATTTTTATTAAATGGAGTTTTTAAAAGTTAAAATTGAATAATAAAGCCAAATCACCATTGTGTTCCCACAATGTAACCAGTTGTATTTCAAGTTTCTACCAGCAAGAGCCCTTTGCCATAATAAGCTGCACTCTTAAACTGTGAGCCAAAATAAGTCTTTCCTTTCTTAAGTTACTATTTGTTCTCAAGAGAGTGAAGAAAAGCTTTTATTAAAGGTGAAGAAGCACACTCACACTCAGCAAGACACATAAATATTCTGAAAAGCTGAGGTGGGGACTTAGGAAGCTGAAGACCCCTACCCAGATCTAGCCAATGGACAGAACACTCTCCACAGTAGAGTGGAGAGTGGGATATGACTTTCTCACATACTCTGGTGCCTCACTTTTGACCATGTCCCCTGGAGGGGGAGACATGGTGGCACTCAGAGGAAGGACAGCAGGCTACCAAGAAGAGACTTGATACCCTATGAGCATATACAGGGGGAGGTAATCCCCCTCAGGAACAGTCATAGGGGAGGGGAATAAGGGGAAAATGGGAGGGAGGGAGGAATGGGAGGATACAAGGGATGGGATAACCATTGAGATGTAACAAGAATAAATTAATAAAATTTTAAAAAAGAAAAAAGAAAAATATGACATAGATGTATACAATACAATATTGGGCCACTTTATAACTAAAGAATTTGAAGTTTGAGGATGAATCAATGACCTATCCTTGTTTCGCTATGTATTAAGTATTTGACCTCTTTAAGCATATGAAGCTATCATTTCAAGGGGCACTTTATAGAGTGTGTTTTCTTGTGTACTTATTTAACTGTTAACTATCATTTAATTGAACATGAACATTGTGAATCCTATAGACCTAAATCAAACATAAACATTAACTTTCCTTGACCTGCCTGCACAGGTAGAATTCCAACTGAGATTAATTTATGGCTTTTAAGAAGTTCTAAGATAACTTTCATGTTATAAATTGGCCCAAGGGATAAGCCCCAACTCTTTTTGTTTTCTTACAGACTTTATTTATATTTGTATTTGCATTTGGCAAACTTGAAGGAAATATTATCTATACTATCTGGATGAGTATAAAGTTGTACCTAAAAAAATACTTTGATGAAAGCAACTTTAGGAATATAGGAATTATTTACACATGTAGTTTAAGAGTGCAGGTCCTCACCTTAGAAAAGTTGTAATGGGAGAAGCTTAAACAGGCTGATGACACTGTATCCAGAGACAAGAAGCAGAACATATGAATCCTTAAGGTCAGTAACTTTCTCCATTGTAAGCTTCCAAGGAAAGTAGACGAAAGTGTGGTGTTGCCAACTTTTAAGGTAAATCCCTAAACTTCAATTTCGCTAATCTAGGCAAATCATTCATAAGCATGTCCAGAAGTCTATCTCCATGTAAGGCTTATTTCAAATTAGATGACTATATTTAAAACTAAGTGAGATTTAGGAATTTGGATGTTAACTTTCTAACATTAAATACTTGTGACTTAGAGTGGCCATTGTCATGGTTAGCTTTAGATATTAGCACAAATAGAATCACCTGGGCCAAGGGAACCCTAATTAAGGAATTGAATGGATCATGGTGGTCTGTTGTCATGTCTATAACACTCTTTTTTCTCTTATTTATTTATTTATTTATTTATTTATTTATTTATTTATTTAATTCACTTTATATCCTGATCACAGCTCCCTCCCTCCCCTCCTCTTGGTTCCAAAGCTCCCACTCTTTTCTCCCTTTGCCCATTCCTCTTCTCCTCAGAAAAGGGGAGCCCTTCTCTCACATACCAACACACCTTGGGACATCAAGTCACATAAGGACTAAGCCTCTTCCACTGAGGCTAAACAAGTCAGCCCTGGTAGGGGAAAGCGATCCAAAGGTAAGCAACAGAGTGCGTGTCAGAGACAGTCTCTGCTCTACTTGCTAGAGGACCCACATGAAAACAGAGCTGCCCATCTGGTACATATGTGTAGGGACCTAGGTCCAGTCTATTCATTCTCTTTGGCTGGTTGTTCAGTCTTTGTGAGCTCCCCATTGTCCCTGGTTAGTTAACTCTATTGATCTTCTTGTACAGTTCTTGTCTTTGCTAGCTCTTTCAATTCTTTGTCCCATTCTTCCCCAAGATTCCCCAAGCTCTGCCTAATGTTTGGTTGTGGGTTTCAGTATCTGTTTTTGATTTGCCTCTCATGGGACAGTTATGCTAGGTTTCCATCTCTGAGCATAGAAATGTATCATTAATAGTGTCAGGGGTTGGCTCTCTTCCATTGAGTGTGTCTCAGGTTGGGCCAGGCATTGGTTGGACATTCCTTCAGTATCTGCTACATCTTTCTCCTTGCATTTTTTGTAGGGGTAGGGTGAATTTTGCTTTGAAGGATTTGTGGGGGAGGGGGTTGATGTTCGCCTTCCTCCATGAGAAGTCTTGCCAGACTATAGGAGGAGGACACTTCAGCCTCCATTTCCTCACTGCTAGGAGTCACAGCTAGAGTCACCTTCATATTCTTCCAGGAGCCTACCCAGTAACAGGTTCCCAGTTTGTTTCATAGATGGTCCTCTATAGGTTTTACTTCTCTCACACATCTCTTTCACCCCCCATCACTGCTGTCCCCACACTTGATCACTATCCTCACCCCTTCTCCCAACTAGTCCCCTCTCTTCATCCACTCTCTATGTCTATTCTATTTCCCCTTCTGAGAAGGATTCAAGCATTCTCCTTTGGGCCCTCCTTGTTACTTGCTTCTTTAGGTGTGTGGATTATATATGGTTATCTTTTACTATATGACTAAAACCCATTTATAAGTCAGTACATACAATATGTGTCTTTGTGAGTCTGTATTACCTCACTCAGGATATTTTCAAGGCCCATGCATTTGCTTCCAGATTATATGACTTCCTCATTTTTAATAGCTAAGTAATATTCCATTGTGTAAATGGGCCACAGTTTCTTTATCTGTTCTTAGGATGAGGAGTACCACATCTTTTTCTTTATCCATTCTTTGGTTGAGGGACATCTGGGTTGCTTCCATTTCTGATTATTCTGAACAAAGCTGCTTTGAACATAAATGGGCAAATGTCCTTGTAGTATGGTGGAACATCTTTTAGGCACATGCCCAGGAGTGGTATAGCTGGTTTTTGAGGTAGATCTATTCCCAAGTTTCCGAAACCTCTAGATTGATCCTCCAATGTGGTTATAGAAATTAGCACTCTACCAGCAATTGAGGAGTGTTCCCCTTAATCCACATTTTTGCCAGTATGTGCTGTCACTTGAGTTTTGATCTTAGCCATTCTGATGGGAACAAGACTGAATCTTGGAGTCCTTTTGCTTTGCATTTCCCTGGTGACTAAGGACTTTGAGCATTTCTTTGAAGGCTTCTCAGTCATTAGAGATTCCTTTGTTGGGAATTCTCACTTTAGCTCTGTAGTACATTTTTAATTCGATTATTTGGTTTGTTGATGTTTAATTTCTTGGTTTCTTTATATATTTTGGATATTTGCCTTCTATCAGATGTAGAGTAAATATCTTTGCCCGATATGTAGGTTGCCATTTTGTCCTATTGACAGTGTCCTTTGCAGTACAGAAGTTTTCAGATTCATGAATCCCCATTTATTAATTGTTCATCTTAGAGCCCGAGCTGTTGGTATTCTGTTCAGGAAGTATGAAACGTTTTCTTAATTGCAGTAATGATAATTTGCAAAGATTTATCTCCAGCCTTTGAATTCTTTTTTGGGATAAACTGTTTCACTTTTTTCCTACTTACACCATTTATTATTTTTTCTTTCAATTAGTTGACTTTTTATTGTCACTTAACTAAGGGTTGTAGAACATATGCATGCCTAATAATTTAAAAAAATAAGCAAAATCACATGAATTTTACAGGTCACAGGCAAAGGAATACACAAACTTACCCTAATATTTAAATTTTTCTGTGTATGTGCATACATACGTGCTCATACACATGTGTGTGTTTATGTATGGGGTGGTGATGGTGGTAGAAATCACCTAAAGGTGTCATTATTCAGGAAGTTTCCACCATATCCTTTAGTTAGGATGTCTCACTGGGACCTGGATCTTGCTGATTCAGCAAGGATGCCTGGACATTAAGAGGCAGGGATCCTTCCATCTCCACTCCTGTTGCAGCAACAATAAGTTGATAATGTAATGCCATAAAGCAGTGCTAATTAAATATATTCAACGTAATAGAATAGTGAGAAATCAAGATCGTAGTCACCAGTTTCTTAATTTTTCCTTTTACTGAATATTGGTTATGTTTTCATCATTATATTCTATGTTTTTTCCTCCTTCTTTTCTTCCCAGTTCCTCCCCATCTTCCCTCCTGTCTATACACACTCATTTTCTGTTTCTCATTAGAAAACAAGCAGGCTTCTAAGGGATTATAAAAAACTAAAATGGGACAAAATATAATAAGACAAAAACTAACATGGTGGAGTTGAAGAAGACTTACAAAATGGGAGTAAGAAACCACCAAAGCCAAGTAAGAGAGGGTACTAGAGGGAACCTACTACTATCACCATGATAAGTATCAGAGGAATATTTGACTCCTAAAGACTTATCATTACAATCACTAATTAATGCTGCTTCCAGTATTCATCGGAGAAGCTTCCATTTGTACTATATAAAAATGAACACAGAGATCCATAACTGGTTAACATGCAAAGAAGAGCTGAGTGCTCAGTGTTAAATGGGGTACTTATATCGTATGCTCTCCTCCAGGATTTCTGGGATTATTGCAGAAGGGGAAGAAGGGACATTGTAAGTGTCAATGTGAATGAATGACTACAGTAAAAAATGTTGTTGTTGTTGTTGTTGTTGTTGTTGTTGTTTGTCTTGATATAACCATGCAGCTGTACATACAAATTAAGGGTTTCTATGAGAAGATGAAGCCAGACGAAATCCCACTACGGACTGGGGGAATCAAGAAGTCCCACCCCTAGTAAAGGAGCTATTGGTAGTTGATGCTTGTTAATAGAAGAATTAGTTTTCTTCAGAGACGTGACATCTGAAAGGCTACTCATATTTCAGTAGATGGTTTTATACTCATGCTCATATAGGCAAGATTAGTGTACTCAATAGGAGGTGGAGGGAAAAGTTGGGGAATGATTTGAGGAGAGGAGACAGAATAAGATGGTGTACATGATCAAAACACATTATATGAAATCAAAAGTCAATAAAAACCAATAATATATAATATATATTCATATAATAATTTTCTATTTCAATTTTTTGATGCACTTCTCTTTTTTCAACAGTTTCTTTTGTGTAGCCGTAGCTGTCCTGGACTAATTTTGTAGATCAAGGTGGCCTCGAATTCATACATATCTGACTGACTCTGCCTCTTTGAGTGCTGGGATTACAGGTGTGAAGCCTGCTCTGAGGAAGTTCTTATAGGCTAACCAAACATTTCTTAAAAGTCCCTGTCATTAAATAAATATAAATAGTTAACCATTATTTGTGTATATTTGTACAAAAACAGGGAAAACAAAAGAGTTGTAAAGGTGAACAATAAAGACAGTGTATTTTCTTGTGTATGTATGTATGTGCTAAATACAAAAATCACATTAATTAAAACATAAATAAATACATTGTTTTTGAGCATCTTAAAGAAACCTTAACTTGTGTTTCAAAAACCTATATGGAATTCAGATGTAAAAACAACATTTTTTTCAAGTACAGTAAGTTTTTTATTCTTGAAATTGCCAAATTAACATAACAATCTAAACAAATATCCTTTCCACTTGTAAGCCATTAATTCCTCAAATATGCTTTAAAAGTAGCATTATATTCTATCTTCCTTTCAATTATTTTAGTATCATTTTTTATTAATTTATTCTTGTTACATCTCAATGGTTATCCCATCCCTTGTATCCTCCCATTCTTCCCTCCCTCCCATTTTCCCCTTATTCCCCTCCCCTATGACTGTTCCTGAGGGGGATTACCTTCCCCTGTATATGCTCATAGGGTATCAAGTTTCAAGGACAATACAGGCGGCAAACTTTAAACCCCTACCCAGATCTAGCCAATGGTCAGAACATTCTCCACAGTTG
Source organism: Acomys minous (assembly GCF_964271855.1). Classification (NCBI taxonomy): domain Eukaryota; kingdom Metazoa; phylum Chordata; class Mammalia; order Rodentia; family Muridae; genus Acomys; species Acomys minous. The sequence continues at coordinate 86,113,720 of NC_140488.1, read as the reverse complement.
AGTGGAGAGAGGGATATGACTTTCTCATGTACTCTGGTGCCTCACATTTGACCATGCCCCCTAGAGGGGGAGACCTGGTGGCACTCAGAGGAAGGACAGCAGGTTACCAAAAACATTTTAAGGAGGGAACTGGGTAGAAGATGGAGGTAAGATGGAGAACAGGCAAGAGAGAGAGAGAGAGAGAGAGAGAGAGAGAGAGAGAGAGAGAGAGAGAGAGAGAGAGAGAGAGAGAGAGAGAAATTAAATGAAATTGGGAAGAGAGACGTCTCTGGGAAGAACCAGAAACCCATGACAAGGGAAATTCCTAGGAATTTATGAGAGTGACCCTAGCTAACATTCCTAGTATCAGGTGATATGGACCCTGAAATGGCCACTTCCTGTAACCAGGCAAGACTTCCAAAGGACAAATGAGGACTAGAACCCACCCAAACCCACTAAAAATGAAAGAAATTGACCACAATTTTGTCCCATATTCGTAAAATCTTTATGCATGTACATAATTAACTATGACCTCTTTCCAATTTCCACATCTTTTCCCCTACACACCACCCTCCCAAGTTTATGAGTTTATTTTTGATATCACAATAAGTTAAGGCAGTGTTGGTCAAATGTTTATGGCATAGAACCATGAACATTTTGAATGTGTATATGTCAATGTTTATAGAGAAAGACTATAAACACAAAACACTCAAAAGCTGTAAGTCAAATATCAGATGAATTAATGATATTTTGATCCAAGAAAAAAACAGCATGCAAAAGAAAACAAAATAATATAATAAGAGCTTTATGCAATAAGCAACAGCCTTGTTTTGCTATAGCAAGGCTATAGTAACCCTATTAGAGAGCATAAGCTAACAAATAAAAAGCCTGGATTCAAGAATGGGTTACTTCCTTTGGAACTGATGGCAACTGAGAGTACATAACCCATCAAAAATTACAAGTTATTGTCTAGGTTACCTTATCAGTCCTTGACATTAAGGACTTATCATTGAGGACACCATATACTTGAACCATAAATATGGTGACATAAGGCTGTCACTCATCAGGAAGCTTCCTTTTTATTGGCTAGCTTTCATAGTGCTGGAGTATGCTATGCATAATTCTAGAGGAGAAAAGTAATCATCAATTTTATCCGTCTTTGAACTCTGGAAGCTACAACAATGATTGCCCTGCCCATTGGTAAAATTGTAGCATGAATGTTATGAAACTAACCAGCCACTTTCTGATTTACTTTAAGGGCTGCTCCATGAACTGAAATGCATACCTGGCACTGCAACTTGGATCAAAAACCCCTGGCCAGGGGGTTGGAGAGATTGCTCAGAGGTTAATAGCACTGGTTGCTCTTCCAAAGGTCCTGAGTTCAATTCCCAGCTCACAACCATCTGTAATGAGATCTGGTGCCCTCTTCTGGTATGCAGACATACATGTGCGTGAAGCATTGTGTACATAATAATAAATAAATATTTAAGAAAAAAACCCTGGCCAGACAAGCCATAGCACCTAGGAAAAAGGCTACTTTACTAATAATTGTCTAATGGATCATAGTATTAAACTGACTTTTAACGATTGATTATTATAGCCATAGACTAGTGCATCATCAACCTTTCATCAGATCAGCTATAGTTTGCAGTAGACAACAATTAACACAGATACTTACAACTGATAAAGGTGCAAAGAATAATTGACTGTGAAATGCACAACCTTATACAGAACATCTCTATCATACTGAAGAGTCAAGGATCATGACAGAAAAGTAAGAAGAAAGACTGCAAGCACCATATGTAGTAGATGACTGTAAGGAAGCAGTGTTTTTATTTTGTTTTGTTTGACACAGCAGAGCAGTTATACACATGAATTCACAATAGTTGAAACAGCATGCACAAGACCTTCACAGCTTAAGGGCAGACAAAATTCCATAATTCTGAGTAGTGATTGACATAAAGTCCCTCTCATAGCTAAGAAACTATTGTAAATTCATAACTACTGAAAAAGAGAGAGTTAGTTTTCTTTACAGCTTAACTTCCAGTAGACTGACAATGTCCAATGTGTGGATGGAAACACATTCAAGAGTATATGGGCAAAATAAACTTTATTGATGCTCTCTTTAAAAAAGGAGAACACAAAGTTCGGTGTGCGGGGAAGTGAGTTGGATCTGGGAGGCATGGAATTGGGCATATTTTTCAGGCTAAATCCTAAAAATATTCAATATGCCAAAGTACAGATATTGACTTTATGTACATCGTTTCAATTTCTCAAATATTAGTTTGAAGTAATATTTTAAGGTTTCCAAATAACTAGATGTGAAACAAAAAATGGTGAGATTTCAGAGAATTAAGAAATAATGAAAAGACTAAATTCAATGTAAAGTTGGGTGGCTATGGGACTTCATTGAAAAACTATTCAAAAAGAAACAAACCATACTTGGCATTGTTTTTAATTGGCTATCAATCAACTGTCTAGGAGAAGCATTGTCCCCCTCCAACTACAGATAACCTGTGATAACTCTTTTTGGTTTAGTATATTGGGAAGCTTCTAGAGTAATAGTTTCCATTTCATAGTTTCAGAAGTCTTTAATGTTAGGCATCCATTTCCTTACTCCCACCTCTACACCACCTTCATATTTTATAAGTCAACTAATTTCTTTTATTGCCTATTCATAGTTTCTATATTCTATCTCTTCTTTATTTTTATTTTTTAATCACTTTTCTTTTTTACATATACATTTATATTATTACACACATATATAATGAACTGCCTACAGCAAGAAAAACCATGAAACAATCAGGAATTGTATAAGTGTTACATTCATAGTGTTTTGGCTATTTGTATTTGGCAGCCTTGAAGAGAAAATCTTTCCTATTCTGAATGTAAATCCATATCTATCATATCTCATCTTTGTGAACTTAAAACATCTATCTAGATATAAAAACATCTTAACCCCTAAACAACTAAGCTTAATTGTAAAACTAAACTGTCTGGTCTTCAACCCCATCATAGACTTGAAAAGGAATAAACTTGATTACCTGAGTAGACAGGAAGTACAGGTTAGCACCTTCTAAGATGAGAAGATGACAGAGACAGTTTGCTGCCTAAGAAGTCACCCAAAAACTCTCTATAATGTTGGAGTACCATTTTCAGCCTTCTGGCCCAATATTGACAGACATGTTTGTGAGGCAGTAACTATTGAGGACTTGCTTACTGTGCCTTGGCAGAGTCTGGCTGTCGACTCTGCCTACATCCAAGCTTGCCCATTTTTAGTCAGAATTCTGTCTGTGGCTGAAATGAGTACACATCTATCTCTTCTTTTTAAAACCCCTGTATCAGTCCCTTATTGCTTTTCTCACTTCTATATGTACTCCATTTGAAAAACCCATACATTAAAAATTCAGAAATAGAGAAAACATAAAAAGTTTGCCTTTCTGGATCTGAGTTATTTCACTCAGAATGATTATTTCTAGTTCCATCCATTTACCTAAGAATTTTGTCCTTTTTTCCTTAATAATTGAATATTATTCCATTGAATAAATGCATCACATTTTCATTATCTCTTCATTAGTTGATGTATATTTATGCTATTACCACTTCCTATGAATAAAGCAGCAATAAGTTGGATGGAGAAATAATCTCTGTAGTAGCATATTGACTCCTCTGGTCATGCACTCTAGTGGTATAACTAGAACATATATGTTGATTTCTGCCTTTTTGAGGAATCTGCACCCTGATTTCCACAGAGGGTGCATTAGTTTACAATCCCACCAACATCATCCATTCATTGTCATCTCGTAACATCCATTTGTTGTCATTTTTTATTTTTATCTTAGCCATTCTGATTATAGTAGAATGACATCTGAAGGTATTTTAAGCATATTTATATAATATTAAATTTTAGAAATACTACAGTCAGGAATCAAAGTAGTTTTGTAGTTAAATTATGACTTCATGACTCAAGTAACAAGATACCATCAACACACAATAATAAGATGTGTTGGGTAGCTTTCAGAGTTGGATGGAGGGAGTCCAAGAAACCTACAAGTAGAACATTATGATAGGCAGATTTGGGCTCAGGGGTCCTGCTCAAACAAAGGCACCAGCCAAGGACAATACAGGCGGTAAACCTTAAACCCCTACCCAGATCTAGCCAATGGACAGAACACTCTCCACAGTAGAATGGAGAGTGGGGTATGACTTTCTCACGTACTCTGGTGCCTCATCTTTGACCATGTCCCCTGGAGGGGGAGACCTGGTGGCACTCAGAGGAAGGACAGCAGGTTACCAAGAAGAGACTTGATACCCTATGAGCATGTACAGGGGGAAGTAATCCCCCTCAGGAACAGTCATAGGGGAGGGGAATAAGGGGAAAATGGGAGGGAGGGAAGAATGGGAGGATACAAGGGTGGGGTAATTATTGAGATGTAACAAGAATAAATTAATAATAAAAAATTAAAAAAATAAGATGTGAATGGGGTAATGCATGGTAAAATTCATTAAGCTTTGTGTTGAACTTCTTCTGTTTAACTTTTTTATTTTATTGACATTAAGAAATATATGTAGTAAAAATTAATGAGACATTTGGGAAATTATATTCACATTTATCGGTAGAAAGTCACTCTTATAAAACATCATATATATATATATATATATATATCTGTGCATGCTGTTTGTGTATGTACATACATATATATCTGACAAGTATATATGGATGCATGAATAGATTAAATATATATAGCATATGGAATGCACATAAACACAAGAAAACAATACAAAATTAAACTGCTTCACTATTCCTTAAAGGCAGATCCTATTTTTATTACTGACCATAGAAGATGACAAAAATTCTAAAAAGGATTTGTTTAAAAATAACTGAAGTATCAAAATAGTTGTTGCTCTATAATGATGAATATTTCCCTGAAAATATTTTTTATGTGGGAAAAATCTTGAACATGTTTTACTGGCTCTTTGAAAGTTTTATCTTTGCATATTTTGTCACCAAATTTAGAAAAAGTGAGCAGCATAACATTATCACTTATGGTATCACAGTTATTCCTGTCATATTATGATTAGCCCTGATTGAAATGACATTTCCAACATGTACCAAAATTGTGAAAATGGTAATTAGATTCTGCATTTGCATAAGGTTATTCTTTTAGCTTACCAATTGGTTACAAAAGCAGCATAGGCATCTATAAAATAAAGCAAGCACTGCACTCTGTAAGTGCAGACATTATTACAAAAGTGCATACCCTTTTGTACTAAATTTTTGATAGAATGTTTGAGATATCCATAGTAACATTAACAGAAAATAGGGGAAAATTAAATTCATGAGGAATAGTTTTGTGTAATTCTTAGGTTTCTTTCCAAATAATACAAAGACTATATATTCAAAATGTATAACTCTTGCCTTCATATTCTCTCCTGATATTATATTGTACTTTCTGATAACTTAAGGAAAAGTCTATAAGGATGAATGAAATCAGTTGAATAATCTCTTCCTGGGAAACATTCAACCACAAACAGAACTTCCCTGAAAATATAATTGCCCATCATTTCAGAAAATACATATTCTATCAACGGATTACTGTATAATAATAATGTGATACACACACACACACACACACACACACACACACACGAGGTTTATTCTGCCATAAATAAAAATAAAATTATTGATATTCAGCTAAATGGATTGAAATGAAAAATATTATACTTGGTGAACTAATCCAGAGGCAGAGAAGATGAATATTGCATGTTCTCTCACATGTTTTCTCTTTAGCTTTGAACACTTAGATTTGTGAATTTTACTTCAACTACTTTTAGACGCCAGAAATCTAGAAAGTGATCGTTATGTGGAGCAGAAATGCCCTTAAGGGATGGGAAGGGTATAATAGAACATACATGAAATGAAATTTGATGGGGAAATGTTGGGATCAAAAGGGTTAAATGGCAATGAAGGTAGGAGAATGTGAGAGAAGAGTGGTTTGTGGAAGAGTTAACCAAAACAAACAAACAAACAAACAAAAAACAACAAAAAAATCAAAACAACCACAACACAACAAAAAACAAATCATGATCCTTCTGTCCCCCTTGTTACTTAGCCTCTCTTAGTCTATGGCTTAGTCTATAGCATGATTGTCTTTTACTTTACGTTACAGCTAATATCCACTTATGAATGAGCACATACCATGATTATCTTTCTGGATCTGGGATACTAACCCAGGATGATATTTTATAGTTCAACCCATTTGCCTGCAAATTTTATGATTTCCTTATTTTTAATAGCTGAGTAGTGTTCCATTGTGTAAATGTACCAGTTTCTTTATCCATTTTTTAGTCAAGAGACATCTAGGTGGTTTCTGAATTCTGGCTATAATAAAAAAGCTGCTATGAACATAGTTGAGCAAATGTCCTTGTGGTATGGTGGAGCATCTTTTGTGTATATGCCCAGGAGTGTACAGCTAAGTCTTGAAGGGAAATAAAGTAGATTTTGCCAGTGAGCTGGGCATGGGTGGGGATGGGAATAGGAGGAATCAGGCTGTGGGGAGGGAAAGATAAAATACTGGGAGAAACTACTAAAAATGAGGGGCATTTCAGGGGCTAGTGGAAACCTAGTGCTATGAAATCTGCAAGAGTAACCCTAGAAAGTTCTCCTAGTTATAGAGGACACTGCTTCAACTGGCCATCTCCTGTAACCAGGCAAGGCCTCAAGTGGAGAGATTGGAACACTCACACTGCCACAAAACCTTTGACCTATACTGTGTTCTGCCTGCAGAGCATTCTGGAACTGGAGCCTAACAGAATAATCACCAAAGAGACCAGAGAGATTTCATCCAGCAATTTATGGGATCAGATGCAGAGCCTCACAGTCAAACATTATGCAGAGCTCAAAGAGGGTTGATGAAGAGGAAGAGGAAGGATTTGAGGAGCCAGAAGAGTCAGGGATACACCAGGAAAACAAGGCCCATTGTAATCAACTGACCATGGCTCCTGGGAACGTGAGAGTTCAGGGAGCCTGTAGGGGTCTGACTGCGACTATCTATGTATATGTTATAAATGAGGAGCTTGGTCTGGTTGTAAAAATCCTAATAGTGGGAATGAGGCCTGTCCCTGACTCTTTCGCCTGCTTGTGGGACCCTTTCCTTCCTACTGGGTTGCCTTGTGCAGCCTTGATGTGATTGTATGTGTCTAGTCTTATTGTAGCTTGTTATGCCGTGTTTGGTTGATGTCTCTGGGAGGCCTGCTCTTTTCTGAGAGGAGGCAGGGGAGGTTGGAGGGGAACAGGCTAGGTGGAGGGGGAGGAAGTGCAAATTGTGGGGGGGGGGAAACTGAGGTCAAATGTAATATATGAGATAAGAGTAAAAAATATGAAAAACGGTTATTTTGGAAACCAGTTTAAAAAGTTCAAAAGGAGATGCCCTGTTTGGGTAGATGATGGATTATTAAAGGGAAATCTCAATGCCAAGTATTGGATACCCTTTTATATGCTCAGGAACACCCCAGGGCCTCTCAGATATTTAGAGATTATTGTTATTGATATTTTCTGTCCACTAGAACTAGAAAAGGAGGCTCAGTTGATGAAAATACTATACCTTCTGTTTATAAGACATAGGAAAATCAAACTGATACTGAGTTGGAAGCTTCTTCCCTGCTGGCTAGCTATCAGAGCATTAAAAAGTGCTATGCAGGTTGTTGTAGGAGAAAAGTTATCAATAGACGTAACTAGCTGTGAGAGCACTGTGATCTATAATGTCAAAGCACCAGGCAAGATGTACTCACTGGTACAATAGCAGCATGACTGCTATAGGGGTAAATTATCGTGTTCTGATTGGATTTGAGAGACATGACAAAGATAATGTCAACCTGGCCAAAAGTCTATGGCTAGTGAGGACATTGGCCCTAAGGGGGACTCCTCTATTGTCATTATGTTAAATAGACATAATGTCAAAGTATCTTATAAATGTATTTGTTTATCCCTACACAGGTTTGAAACCCTCAGCCTTAGTTGGAAAGTTTAAATTTCAAGTTAGTGCTGATTAATATAGACTTCTTATTGTTCAATATGCTGAGAATAAACTGAATGTTTAGTCCTCTCCCCACCTCTTCAGGAGTCAAGGAATGTTGTGGGAGAGGTAGAAGAAGGAATAAGAGCCAGATGATGGGAAGAAATGTTGTGAAACACTGTCTTCTGGACATGACATGGTATTTGCAGGGACCATCAACATTTCCTCATGAACTGGGAAAAGACTGTTAAAAAGCCTCTTATCCTTGAAGAGCTATGGGCAATTAAAGCTTTTTAGGGGCAAGGATGACATATTTTTTATTGGTGTGGTCACTAGTTTATTCTCTTCATTCATTTAAATAGTTCCAAATTTATGTTCCTACAGGCAACCTTAATTATATGTAATGGGCCACAATGGGAGTCATTAAAGTAGGAGGGAGATACGGGAAGAAGCCATTCAGTAGAAGTGAGAAGGAGGGATAAAAGATCAGTGGGAATGCTGTGGTAAAATAACACTTGAAATATATGTATTGATTTTGAAAGAATAAATCAATTTCAAAACGCCAAGATTACTTGTGTAGTTATATACATTATAATTAAATTTTACTTACTTATTGAATATTTTTCACAAATCAAGTATGAAGATATCTTAGTAAGATTTAATTTATGAATTAGTTGTGTCTTAAATAACTGGCTGCTGATGATAATGTGATTTACTAATTTGAGACAAGTCGTCTCATTATTAAAGGAATATTTGTTCTCACTGCTTATCAAAATGATTTGTTTAAAGTATCACATACATTATTGGTAACTTGCAGTACTAATGAGGAAACAAAACGAAGAAAATTGAGAAATAATAAAAAGAAAATAGTTACAATACTGTGCAAATGGAAGTGACATCATTATTATTGAATAAATTCATAATGCTCAAGAGGGGTCGGGGGTTACATAAGCATGAATGCTGCTAACAATGTACGGCTGCTCTATCTTACCAGAGACATATTATTTAATGTGCCATCTCATGCTTTTTTAACTACATATTCACTACTGTTTCCCCAGGGAATGAAGACAATTATCAAACATAGACCATGAAACCAGAAATGTATTTCTTGTATCATTTTTGAAAGTTCTTAAATTTTCTATTTCTGAATGAATCGCTGTGACAACTATAACACTTTTATGTTTCTACCATGTACAAGTATATGCTGTCCTACACAAGCCATCACATGTACAAATACTTTAAAAGGAAAATCTATTTTGAAATTTTATTTTTTAAAAGGAAATCATTACAAAAGCACCAATGATGATTAATTTCCTATGTGAAGTACAGGAAAACAAGTTTCTTAAACTTTGATAAACATAAAAATTGAGCTTGGTCGCATTTTCAATACTGATGGTCTGACAGTCATTTTGTGTATTTTCTGGAAATTTTCTTATGACCTGTGAAAAACTGTCTTCCACGTAACACTTTCTTAAACGTGAAGTTAGGCTTTCAGCACTTTTGTCATAAGACACTCCAATATTTTGGGGCAAGTAGAGGACCTTTGGAATTATCATTTGATTCCATAGGAAAATGTTTTCAGCCAAATTTTCTGGTTATTTTTCCTCATTTATAATTCAATATCACAAATTAAAGTACATATTTTTAGAGTTTCTTCCAGACTTTAAATTTCATTTTTCATAATGTGACCTAAAACCTTGGTCAACAGTGCTCCAGGGGCATTCCAAATATTTGTCTAAAAATGTTTTATTAAGAAATATTGGTATTATATGTGGCTCGGAAACACCCACCTTAGTACTTTTTTTTTAAGTTCAAAGATAAGATCCACCATGAGAAAATAACCCCCAAAACCCAAAAAACAAAATGCTCAAAAGAGAAGAGATAGAATTTTGGAACTGAAAAAGAGGTCAGGGAATAGCCTGAGGGTATTGTCTTTATATTCAAAGGAGGAGAGAGAGCAAACCATTAATGATTTTCAGAGGTGGGGACTTCAGAGACCACATAGTTATGCCCAGGGGATAGAAGAGAAAAATGGCTCAGGACATAGTCAGATTTATTCGGATACTCCTTACTCGCTGGGATTTCAGATTTCTTATCTTTGTTCCATATCTACTAGGCCTGTCCTTGCCTCATGTTCTTTTGAGTTATCTTTTTCATCTTTATCCCAATATTTTAATTTTAGCTCATCCTACCATCTACTTCTATCTTTTGAGTTTATCTTATCCCACACACATTGCATTGACTTTAGCTTATTACTCTAATCTCACAGTAAACATGTGCATTCTCCTTTTCTTCATACAAACCAAGTCTCAGATAAACACGAATGACTGAAGACTCAATCAACTCTAATTCTCAATAATAGTACAGCCATCTTTAACTGATATTTCTCAGAATTATGCACTGCATCTTTAAAAACGTTGTATGAATGAATTGTATTGACCTTCTGAATACTGGTCTTGTGTAGTTGCTATTCAATGCAAACATCTTTACATCTTGGGTATACATTAATATTAATTAAATAACAAAACTTATGTAATATTTATACATACAGATTTCATCTATGTCTCACCAATCAAATAATATTTCTGAGAGACTTGGATAGAATGTGGATAGTTGTTTTTTTTTCTTTTGACTTTAGTAATAAAGAGAGCTATTAGACTTTATAAGACAGATACTCAAGTTCCTTGTCGTGATGCAAAGCTCCTCTATTCTCTAACTTACAAATATTGGAAAATTATATTTGTAACTTAATATTGAATTCTGATGTTTAATTATACTTATTTTAGCTAGAGTAAACTACTACATATCCAATTTACCATTATATGTAATTAAACTAATTAATCATTATTTGTTCTTGGGTGGGAATGAACAGTTTATAGCCATTTTATATGCTTTTTCCTTAGTGTGGAGTGATTTTCTGATTCATGGAAAGCTCATGGATCACAAACTATCCACGCTTTGAGGGGCACGGTGATGAAGAAGAATCTCTAAGTAATAGAACTTACGTTAGAAAGGCTTTTTGTAGTGAATGTAAACATGTTTTTGTTTTGACCCCATTTGTGGGATGGGGAACAGACTTGCGAGAGAACAGGTGATGTTTATCAACTAGAAGAGGAACTGCCTCTGGCCGTAGCTTAGTCTTTGCCAGCTGAAAAACATCTTAGTATGGACTCTGAGAGGATACATATATATGCGTTTTTGATCTTGATATTTGGCTGTTCATCACTCCATTTTGAGATACCCCTAGAGAGAAACGCTGCAGAGAATGCTTCAAGGTTCTATGTTTAGGCTGCTGCTCTGGGTTCCAGAGGTTGTGTGGTTATAACCCCCCTTTGTTTAATTGCTGGCTTGCTGTTTAAGGGGTATGTTGTAATCCTGCTCATACCCCAGTGGAATTGCTCCCAGGAAATGAGTCTAAGAATGTTTATTTGTTCCCCTTAATTTATTTTTTCTCCTAAAATAGGTGGGTTGGAAGGGAGGTACAAGCATTAAAGAACCCCAAATAAAGTAGATTTGAAAAAGTTTAAAGCCTACAACTTCTCTAATCTATTTGCTTAGAGACATCAAACTTAAAACAGTACTGTGCTTTCCTGAAGTAAAGACACCTTTGTGGTCAATGGATTAAACAAATTGATGAACCCATTCAGTTATCCAACAACTAGATCCGGGACACACTGGCCCCATTAATTCTCATGTATGGAGTTTCTAGGCTATTAACTGATTCCAATTGGATATCTGCACTCAAGGACCTTCTTTAATAATTTGAACCTAAATCCATGACTATATAAATATCTGATTTTAAACTGTGATTTATGAGAAATGGACAAGATTCTGTTAAGATTTTGTGCCTTTATTGTACTACTTATGATGTTCATTTATGTTTGATCAGCACCCCTTACTGAAGCCTAAATGTGGAAGGTAACAATTAACATTAACATCATTCAATTTCAGTCAAAAATGTATACTAACATCTGAGTTTGTGATCAGGTCCTACACTGAGTCAAGAAAAATAACAATAAAATTCCAATTAGTTTTTTAGTCTTTGAATATTTAATTTTACAGAATTGTCTGCTAACCCATTTTTAGGAAAAACTGATTCTTCAATATTGCTTAATATTTTTATTTAATAATGCAAAATGAATATTTTAAAAAGGAGACAAGAAACTGTCATCCTTTGAGTTTGGAAAAATGAAAGTCAATGGCAAGACTAGAGAGGAGATTAATGTTAACAATGGTCATGTTTTAGGGAAAGTTTTAAGCTCTGTTTATCTTTGGTAACATCACTAAATAAATGGCCACATTCGTAATTTTATACTTAGGCACCTTTCTGACTAAAGAAACATCATCTAAACTAATGTCAAACACTTTAGATTTTATTAAGTGCAAAACAATCATTAAATCTTAAGTCTTAGGTTAGAATATTAAGTTAAATTAAATCTTAAATCTGAAGGTTAGAAGAACAACATTGAAGTAGAGAGCTTATTCTATGCAAAAAAATGAGAATTTTTTCTTGAAGGAATTGGAAGAACATTTTAGTCTTATCTGAGGAAGGATCTGAGGATATTTATATTTTATTATATCCTGTCCTTATTTTGTTGAGACTGGATTACAGCAAAAAAGGAGTATAGTGTTATCATTTGGACAGTTGGTAATGTTAGAATAAATTAGAAAATACAAGAGCGTAAATGTGTGTATGCCTAGTGCCTGCATGTGTTCTTATAGTTATATGTGTTTTTAAAAACAGATTATTTGTTTAATTTCATAATGCTGTCGAATACACAGAAAAACATGCTCAAGCAATTGGGTGTTTAATGCTTGTACATTGTATTTTATTCACATGACTATGAAGAGCAATAAACCTGTAGAGTAAGAGTGGCCTCTTTCATGGTTTATTTTGAAGTATGAATTGGTTTAAAAAGACAGTGGACAGACACCCAGTACCCTCTAACACTGGAACATCATCTTCAGCCTTCTAGCCCAAACATATTTATGAGGCAGGAAATATTGAGGACTTGTTACTGTCTTGGCAGAGTTCAGCAGTTGACTCTGCCTGCATCTAAGCTTGCCTATTTTTAGGCAGAATTCTGTCAGTGGCAGAAATGAGGACATTTTGCCCAGTAGCTTGTTTGTCATATTTGAAGCCAGTTCCACAAGGAGGTTCTTTGATGCTCATCATCTTCTTTGAAGTAGGCTAGAGGTAACTTGTCTTGTTGTCAAAGAATCTTTAGAATATTAAAAACATCTTTTAATGCCATATTCTGTATATTTCTGAGGTTTTTGAAGACCTTAGTTACCTATTTTACCTTATATATCTATAGAATCAAATCTATCTATTAGATCTAGGATATACATTATTGTGGTAAAATTAGAGTAGTATTTGACTTGACCATGATTTGCATCAATATACAAAATTCAATACCAATGAATTAAAAATAACCTTATTTGTGAGTAACAATTAATGCCTTGAGTTGAGGAATAGATTCAATAATCTACCTTTCTATCCTCCCTCTTATTTCTACATGCCCCTTTCTTTCTTTTCAACTCTTATCTCCTTACCTACAAAATAAAGATAAAGGAAAAGAGAGATGTCCCTGAGTCCAATCTAGTTTTCTTTCTGTATAAGACCAATAATAACTTATAACCAACACCTGATAAAAATAAGCTTCTATAGACCAAGAGAACAAACAGAAATCTATCCAACCCACATTAGAGGAAATGGGACATTGTTCTCTTAAGGTTTCTTTAGGCTGATTTGGATAAACTGTTTCATTTTTCCATTTTGGAAGCTGCTAACCTGTACTTCTGGTTCACTCAGGTATTTAAGTTTTATTTCCTTCTCAAGTCTCTGATGTGGTTGAAGACCAGATAGTTTAGTCTTACAATAAGCTTAGTTGGCTAGTGATTAGGATGTTTTTAGATCAATATAGATGTTTTAACTTAATAGAGATGAGATATGATAGCTATTGATATTCATTCAGAAATTTAGATCCATCAAGATAGGAAAGATGGTTACTTAAAGTTTGTCAAAAACAAATAGCCAAATCACTATGAATGTAACATATATATATATATATATATATATATATATATATATATATGTGTGTGTGTGTATATATATAATTCCTGTTTGTCTCATGATTCTTCCTGATGTATATAGTTTATTCTGTTCATGTGCAATAATATAAATGTATACGTTAAAAAAGAAAGAAACATAAAAAAGAGGCAGTGGACAGCAAGAATAATAAACAAAGTTCTATAAACTGTATTCTTAAACAAAAATGCAAAAACTCCACAGATATTCCATTTCAGATTATAAGAAAGCAACCCACAAGAAAAAAAGAAAACTTGAGTCACTTTGAATGAAAAGGGAGTCTCTTCAAGCTAGACAGTGACTTACTTGTCTCTATGTTTCTTTCAGGAAAGTTTCCCTAGTACAAATCTTGATTACATTGCCACTTCTGTATTCTCATAGTACTATATGATTTTTGGAGTTTACCAGACTCCAGAAGCTTGTATATTTATTAATTTCCCTGATATACACAAAATATATTTTAATAAAAAACCACAATTTTTCCCTGGGTGCTAGGTATGCAGTTCAATATAGGCCAATTGAGGGAATAATGATTAAAGCAAAAAATAATAAGGAATAATGTGGAAAAGGCTTGGTATATTTAGTTTTTATTGTTATTACAATATTTTAAAATATGCAATACACTTTTATTAATATATAAAATACTTTGTTATTATTTTTATATTTATATGAATAGTTTCTTTTAGGTATGTATGTATACTACATGTGCTCTCAGAGACCAAAAGAAGGTGTCAGAGCCCTTGGAACCGGAAACAGATGGTTGTGAGCTCTGCATCCTCTGCAAGAGTAGCAAGTGCTTTTTTATTTTTATTTCTATTTTTTTGTTTTTAATCACTGCACTATTGAAAATCCTTTTCTGCCCCCTAAAAAGGAATTTTTAGATCAATTAATTTGGAAAATGATTGGATGAGCAATGTAGATTTTTCACTAACAGATTTTCAAATACAATTCCTTAATGTAAAAATTATCTAGATAATTTGGAGTTGTTTTGTATTGTAGCTACTAGTGCTACGCTAGTTTATAGGAAAACAAAAATCTTCAATCATTGTTATTCTAACCACATGTCAAGTGCTTAAGAAAGTGTATATTTAGTGATTGTTATTTTGAGCAAGAAATATATAGAATAGTTTTGAAATTATAAAGAGTTTTCTTTTGGATAACATGGAATGCATTAATCTAAAGAAAGCAATTGAAAACAATCTTTGGAAAGCTCCTGGTAAAGTAAAATTTCTCTGTATGTGAATCCTTAGACTATACATTATAAAGCAACTCTGGCTCATCCTTTGCTGTTTGGATCATATTGATTATATTTAGACTGGAAGTAAAGCAAGTTGCCGATCCCCAGATTTAATGTTCATTTATTATTTACCTAATATGTAGAAAAAGCTTTCTATTTGACATCTGGTAAGAATAATTATGAGATCAAAATACCAAAGCAAAAATATTTATGCAACATCTTCCATGTGTTAGCTTACAATAAGATACAGTAGGCTAGTTTGAGCTCCACTTTTGGCAATATTTAATTGTGAAGCATCCTTGTAGAAGGTAATTTGTCGTACTCCATTTTACTCCAATCATTTAGGCAGCCTTACAGGTTTCATTGGTGAAAAGTAGTAATTTGGGAACTGTAGATTAGATTTTTTCAGTTTAGTTTCTTAGACAATGCATAAAAGTGAAGTAACATCAAAGAAAATGACTGTTATAAACCTCAGTAAATATAAATGCCTGAAAGGATTTTAATAGATCAAGATAAATATTTCTCCTGTCATTACAGAAGTTTACTTTTTTTTTCATTTTTTTCTCCTTTATTAATTTATTCTTGTTACATCTCAATGGTTATCCCATCCCTTGTATCCTCCCATTCTTCCCTCCCTCCCATTTTCCACTTATTCTCCTCCCCTATGACTGTTCCTGAGGGGGATTACCTCCCCCTGTATATGCTCATAGGGTACCAAGTCTCTTCTTAGTAACCTGCTGTCCTTCCTCTGAGTGCCACCAGGTCTCCCCCTCCAGGGGACATGGTCAAAGGTGAGGCACCAGAGTATGTGAGAAAGTCATATCCCACTCTCCACTCTACTGTGGAGAGTGTTCTGTCCATTGGCTAGATCTGGGTAGGGGTTTAAGGTTTACTGCCTGTATTGTCCTTGGCTGGTGCCTTAGTTTGAGCAGGACCCCTGGGCCCAAATCTGCCTATCATAATGTTCTACTTGTAGGCTTCTAGGACCCTCTGGATCCTTCTACTTTGCCATTCTCCCATGATTCTCTCATCTAGAGTCCCAATAGAATGTCCTCCCCTCTGTCTCAGTTTCCCGGTAAGTGAAGGCTTTCGTGGGACATGCCCCTTGGGCTAGTATGCAGATATAAGTGAGTATATACCATTTGAGTCTTTCTGCTTCTGGGTTTACTCACTCATTATGATCATTTCTAGCTCAATCCATTTATCCCCAAATTTCGGGAATTCCTTGTTTTTAATAGCTGAATAGTATTCCATAGTGTATGTGTACCACAGTTTCTTTATCCATTCTTCTATTGAGGGACACTTAGGCTGTTTCCATGTTCTGGCTATTATGAATAAGGCTGCTATGAACATGGTTGAGCAAATTTTCTTGTTGTGTGCTGGAGCATCTTCTGGGTATATTCCAAGGAGTGGAACAGCTGGGTCTTGAGGAAGCCCTATTCCCATTTTTCTGAGATAGCACCAGATAGATTTCCAAAGTGGTTATACTAGTTTGCATTCCCACCAGCAATGAAGGAGTGTTCCTCTCTCCCCACATCCTCGCCAGCATGTGGTGTTGCTTGAATTTTTGATCTTAGCTATTCTGATGGGTGTAAGATGGAATCTCAGAGTTGTTTTGATTTGCATTTCCCTGATGATTAAGGAGGTTGAGCATTTCTTTAAGTGTTTCTCAGCCATTTGATATTCCTCTGTTGAGAATTCTCTGTTTAGTTCCATGCCCCATTTCTCAATTGGGTTAATTGGTGTGGTGGTGTTTAATTTCTTGAGTTCTTTATATATTTTGGATATTAGACCTTTGTCAGATGTAGGGTTGGTGAAGATCTTTTCCCAGTCTGTAATTCCACCGGAGAACTCCTACAGCTGATAAACACCTTCAGCAAATTGGCTGGATGCAAAATTAACTCAAAAATGTCTGTAGCTTTCCTAGACACAAATGACAAGTTTGGAGAGGAAGAAATTAGGAAAACTATACCCTTCCCATTAGCCACAAGCAATATAAAGTACTTAGGAGTTACTCTAACTAAGCAAGTGAAGGACTTGTTTGAAAAAATTTCAAAACTCTAAAGAAAGAGATTGAAGATGACATGAGAAGATGGAAGGATCTTCCTTGTTTATGGATCGGGAGAATTAACATAATAAAAATGGCCATTCTACCAAAAGCAATCTACAGATTCAATGCAATCCCTATCAAAATACCTACACATTTTTTAAAGACATTGAAAGTTCAATTCTGAACTTCATATGGAAAAACAAAAAACCCAGAATAGCTAAAACAATCTTGTACAATAAAAGGTGCTCCGGAGGAGTCTCCATACCTGATCTCAAACTGTACTATAAAGCAATAGTAATTAAAACAGCATGGTACTGGCACATCAACAGGCTGGTTGATCAGTGGAATCGAATCGAACACCCAGATATAAATCCACACACATATGGTCACTTGATTTTCGACAAAGAAGCCAAATCCATTTGATGGAAAAGGGATGGCATCTTCAACAAATGGTGCTGGTCTAACTGGATGTCTATGTGTAAAAAAAATGCAACTGGACCCATATTTGTCACCTTATACAAAACTCAAATCCAAGTGGATTAAAGACCTCAACATAAAACCAGAGACACTAAGTCACTTAGAAGAAAAAATGGGAAAGAGCCTGGAACATATTGGCACAGGAGACAACTTCCTAAACAGAACACCAACAACCCAGGCATTAATGTCAATAATTAATAAATGGGACCTCATGAGGCTGAGAAGCTTCTGTACGGCAGGAGACATTGTCAAGAGAACAAAGTGACACCCTGCAGAAGTTTACTTAAGTTTTGCAGCAGGGTAGAAAGACAGGAAAAATGTGGGAGACATGAGAAAGGATAGAAGCCTGAAAGTTCTCGCTATCTGAGAAGCAAGAATTCCAATATGATTAAAAACATTTGCTCAAAAGGCTGCTGGCATAGAGCTAAAAGTCCTTTCATACATCAAAATTTCATGTTTAGTCATCCAGGCTTTGAACCTGGATATATAGGGTATTGGGTAGGTCCTCATTCCTTTATCTATACACTGCCTGATAATGTCAACTAAACTTGTTTACAGTACAGATATCCTAAAATTCTGCAACCCTGTGAGCTAGTTTTTACCTTATTAATTGTAATCCAGTTCTGTGCCCCCTGGAATCAAACAGTGATCTCATTTCAATTCATTAACAACCCTTTGAAAATAGCTACTTCAAACTTACTAAAATTGTTTATATGGTAGTTATAAGGACAATGAGGAAATTTAGGCTCTTTTAGAGATGCCCACAACCTTGCCCTTGGGTGTGTCTTTCTGAATGTCTTTCCGGATTTTAATCCTCATACTTAAATCTATATTAAAATATTTTTCAGCTTCAACTTGGTTACAGGATATCCCTGGCAACTGGTTTAGTGAGAAAGCCATAAACTTAGACTTGAATCCAAGAACCTAAAAGTCTAGGAGAAATCTTTGGGCTAATAAAAGGCTAACAGAAGGGCTCTGGGTTTCCTTCCTTTGTCCTCCAAAATTATAGCAATTTTAATATGGATTCAAGTTAAAATTAAAATACTTAAGGCCAGTCTATTTAATCCCAGCAATCCAGAGTCAAAGGCAAGTGGGTTTTTGTGAGTCCAAGGCTAGCTATATCTACACAGTTTCAGGCCAGCTAGGACTACAAAATGAGATTCTGCTTCAAAGAAATAAGATCAGTTTCAGAGTTTATAAAAAAAAGTTACTTGGAATGTACAAGAAGACAAATTTACTCCTAATTCATACAACCTAGAATATAAACTACATAACCTAGTGTTGTTAAAGCAAACAACTAAAATAAAAATTGAACATTTACATGAGGATTAGGGGTTACTTAAGATGTGCTACAAAACTGTTTATTCATAGACTCTTCTGAGTTTGCTTATAATGTTATTACATATTTATGATTTAAATGGCTTCCTTTTAGTGTGATTTTTTCAACTGAAGGCCTCTTCAGAAAATGACACAAAAATAGTTAATATTGCTATAGGTCTTTTACTTATTGCTCCCATTATGTTAATGTTCATATTCCAAAATCAGTTATTTTCATTAACCCATCTTTTTTACCCCATTAGCCTTTCCCCTACTATGCCATTAGTCAGATTTCAGAAATGCTTGTTCTTGGCATTTCCACATTTGTGTTTTAGTTTGTCTCCTGTTACTATTTTTACTTTATTTTGTTTTCTAATGTCAGCTTTTAAGCTTTGATCGTTCTGTCATTATAGAAAAAACAACTTTCAAAACCACAAAAGCATGCATTTCATATAAATATAGCATGAACCGACATATGAAATATTTAGAAGGCATCAAAGGTAACAGCTGCCCCTCAAATAATGAGAATGATTTGTGTCATTCCAATTGACCTTCATAATTCCTTAGTTTGATTAAACTTTGCAGAGTTTTCTTCCTGATAATGAACACCCTCACTTCTTTTTCTTAAAACACTCATTTTAGGAAAAAAATGAAAATTTATTCTCTGTCTCTTGGCAGTATTAATCTTTTAAAAACAGAGATATATTTCTAAAGTACTCAAATGGTCTCTTTAAAATTCTGTGATTGAGAAAGATAATGCCCCTCTGACCAAGTCCAAGAGGGAATAAGAGGTTAAGGTCTATAATCAAAATTAGCATTGCAGATGGTACAGTCACCTTGGTTTTACCCTAATTTCTTTAAGTATTTTCCTGTAGCTCATTGAACGCTTGAAACTTCTCATCTATATTTAAATGAAAGAGTTTATTCTTTATTCTTTCATCTTTGCTGCAGTACTATTGTCCCTTACTACAAAGGTCTTCCATATTGTTTTAAAGGATTCCAGTGCAATATTACTTTGTCTATGACTAACCTGTAACAGATCTGTAATGTTCAATAAAAATTACTTAATGTTCCATAGGAAATTCATAAGAGTAAACTTAGTGTTCTCCTTTTCTTCTAAAGATAATTTTCATTCTTACTACAAAGAACTTGGAACAATGTTTTGGAAAGTAACATAACATTTTACAGACTCCAGGTTAATAATTCCAATCATGCATTTTTATGCTGTTTTGAATTAACACAATTAACACCTGTAGGGTTTCAGAAACATTGTCAAATACTGGACATTTTTCATTGAATTTTATGTCCCCCCAAAGTTTTGCAAGATCATAAACTTTGTTTTCCTGGGAAAAATTCTAATAGCATGTAGTTAATTGTGTGGTTGCTTGTCTTTTTTGTGAATTTCTTATTTTTAAAAGATTTATTCCATTTTCTGTTCATTTTTATGCATGTGTGCCTATGCAGGCATCTGCAGAGGCAAGAAGGAGGTGTCAAATTCTCTGGAGCTGCAGTTACAGGGCTCCTGTGAGGCACCCGACGTGGGTACTGGAAGCTAAACATGGAGCCTCTGAAAGATCAGCAAGTTCTCATAACTGTTGAACCATTTTTGCAGCCCCATATATTATCAATCCTAAGGTATATAATTTCTTATATGTATTATGTATGTAATAAGTAATGCCATTTAAATTTATTGTAGTAAGGAAGCATTGTATCATAAGTTATTGGTACTTATATAGATTGTGTCCTATAATATTGGTGTTTTCTATCTAGTGAAACATACTAAATGCCTTGAGAAAGCTTAAGAATATTATATCAGTAGAAAACCTGGACAAAAGTTCTCTTGATGGTTTCCTGTCTAATAATCAATACAAATATTATGACAAAAAAGAAAACAGAGATACATGATAACAGTGATTTTCATGTATCATGTGGTGAAACCCAAAGGCTCAAGCAGCTTGATTCTCAGAGTAGCACTGTTGGGATGTAATGGAGCATTCAAGAAGTGAAGGCCAGTGGCAGGTCCTTAGGTCATTGGATGGTGTCCTAACTGAAAATAAGGGACTCTGGCAAATCCTGTTCTTTCATCTCCTTACTGGTTTAGGATGTCGGTTTATTTCAACAAACATTTCCCACCGTTGTGTAAAGGTCCTCTCAATTAAAGACAAAAGCAGTGTGGATAAGACATGGTGATCTGCAATCTCTGTAAGCTAAATAATTCTTTATATTTATAATTTTGTTTTTAAGTATTTTATTGTATAAATGCAAAATTGACGGATAAAGATGGTAAGAGTCTTTATGCCTTAAAATAGTTGAGATATTACACTGAAAGCTTTAGTTATCATTGAAGGAATTTTAAACAGGAAGTAACATGTTCAGGTTTACATTTCATGAATATCACTTTGTAAATAGTATGGAGGAAAATGTCTGAAAGATTAGAAGCAATTAAACTGGTAAGAATTAATGAAGTTGCACTAAAGTGTAAAAGTGGAAATTGGGCATCTAAAGATCGGGTCACCATCTACCTAACAGAAAAAGTACTGATCCTACAGATAAGCTCAGCATCTTCTTAAGGAGAGTGCAATAATGAATTTATGATGCCTGACCTTCCTAGCTTCACATAATAATTTCCAAATTGCTAGGAGTCCTTATTTCAGAACACATTTTACTGCATTAGTGCTTTCAGACACTCTAATTTCTAGAACATTCAGTTATTAAAGTTCCATGTCTACATATATCCTTCATTTCTAACTCATTCACTGACACTTTAATACCCTCTTTCTGTAAGCATTTGTCTACTCCAAATTCTCAGCATCCCTATTTATTCTTGATAATTTTTGGTAAGTCTTTGCTGTACTTGATGATTCTTATCTCACTGGCAACCTCACATATGCCTAGATATTTCCTCATATTTTCTGCATTTAAGAAGTAGGTACTGAGGTGCTTTCTTCTTGTTATGGCTCCTAGTAATAAACTATATACTCATCCTCCAAACCCTACCATTTAGAAACATTATTACTTCTATAGTGTTTTGACCTCAAGATTTTCATTTGTGCTTCATTCAAAGAGAGCTTTGGAACCTGGCTTATGAATTGCTTCTTCATACCAAGCTTTGTTGTCATCCTTGGTGTCTTCCAGATATATAGGGATGACTCATCATAACGCCAAGGACTAACATCAGATAGTCTTAATTACAACTATCTGACAATTATTAGTAAAAATTTTAGAACAAAGGTCCATTTCTCTCTCAAGCTACAAGTCCTCAAACACCTGACATCTTCAGTCTGATGGATTTTTGGTGGTGCTAGGGATCAAATCCTGACCTTGTACACACTAGAAATGAATAACATTCTTTGGATTTCTAATACAAGTTTTTTTTTGTTCCAGAATTCAATATATATGTATAGTAAGCTTTTCATAATTTCTTCTTCTTAATATTATCTCTAAATCAATTATACCACTTTTTACATGTCATAATCACTATATTAGAAATTGATTGTGAAATAATAATTTTCTCTTTCCAAAGAAGATAAAATTACAGAGAATACAGGGCTGGCTCTTTGCTACTCCT
The DNA here is from genome assembly GCF_964271855.1 of Acomys minous. Taxonomy (NCBI): domain Eukaryota; kingdom Metazoa; phylum Chordata; class Mammalia; order Rodentia; family Muridae; genus Acomys; species Acomys minous. The sequence goes on along the minus strand of NC_140488.1, from coordinate 86,090,986 downwards.
GCTCAGTAATACTTTTGCTGAATACATTGTTAAGGAATTATTTGAATGGCTACCTGAATATCTGTAACATTTTACTTTATTAAAGTGATCTGCTAAATTAAAATTTCAATCTGTAAAATTTCAAGCATCAAAAGCTCAAGGGGATCATATACTCAAATAGTTCCCACACCTAATCAGTTTATTCTTTAGCTTGTTTAAGGTTCAGCTTGTTTACCTTGCACTGTTAACTGTAGTTACATACATCAGCTGTTCTTATCATCTCAAAGCCCTTTTCCCAAATCACCATGGCTGACAATGAATCCCTCCCACTTTGTAGAACAAAATCTTATTTCTACTTCCTTATCAATGAATACAGTCACAGTACCTCAAACTCTGTATATCTATCACTGAACATCCATGCTTGCAATAGTATTTTGTTATCATATATCCAATACCATTTGCCATGCAGTGATGCGGAAAGTTTTTATGAGCCTGTCTGTTTTCTTTGGCATCTTGGAACCAATTTGTATCTTGACCATTTTTGTTTTCTTCTCAGAACAAAATTCAAGCTTCATATTTAGGAGGTATTTGATAAATGTGTATCAAAATTATTAACAGAAAATTATTTCATCTGGATTATATATATATTAATTATATGTTTATAATATGTAAATCCATATGTATATGATCTAAATGATTTTAATGTCATTCTGTTATGAATAATAATCATGTATATATATATATAAATATAGATAGATAGATATTTGATTATAGGCAATTCCAATTAGAAAAAACTAAAGAAAATGATGGGATATCATATCTACAGATAATATTTTTATGTGAGCAACAGAGAAAGGATTCAAAGAAGCAGACGTAAATCTCCCTTAATAGGAAAGTAATTCCACAGATGACACTGAAAGCCTGTAATGACAAAAATATATTGAGTCCTTTATCATGTAAGGGCACCAATAAAAACTGTTATTCTTTTAAGATCAGAGGTCTAGTTACTGCTCAGAGTAAACAAGTCTGTAGCTTCACTTTGAAATAAAGACAGGATCCAGAGCTATAAATTTTGATAGATTTCTTTAGCCAGGGAAACCACAGTCAAACCTTGCTGATGAAGAAATTATGGCAATTACAAAAATTACCAAGGGAAAGGCATGACAATAAATAAAAATTTCATAGCTTCACTTTAAGATCAGTAATTAATATGCATGATGAACATCAGAGTCAAGGACATACAGTTTTACACTCTAGAGTTAAAGGTCTTCAACTCTAATTTTAGAGTAGTCATTAACTACTGTTTAGACAAACAAAAATGTTATTTCCTCCAGGGGGGCTATTAGTGTAAAGAGAGAGCTGTCATATTCACCTAATTAACGAAAACAACATTCAGAGATCAAGAAAGTTTGATATTTTCAAACCCTTACTTTATAAGTCAAAACCTTTGAACAGACATCCACAGCAGTAATTTTCATCAGAAATACAATTACTGAAAATTCTAATTGAGAGATTAGAACAGCATTTTTCTTCTTTTGTGCAAGCTAGCTACATGAGCTTTTTGTACTGTGTCAACAAGGTTAATACACAGGCTGTTATAAATCATGGTACTGGCTTTCTTAATTAAGAAGTTTTCATAAGGTTGAATAATCTTCACTGCTCATTCATTTGAAGATCACAACAGTGCTTTCTGAAAGGCACCCTGCTATATCTTCTCTATCTATGATTCCATCTGTAAATTAAATTTAGCTGAAGATGAGCATCGTTTGAGAAAGAGAAAAAAACTATCAATAAAACAGACTTACTAGAGAACACATGTGTAAACGTCTATAAGGGAGATGCACCTTTTATATCGAACATTCTGATATTTAGAGAGATGTTATATACCTTAATATACACTCATTTTTAACTGTCATCACTTTCGTTTTAATATTTTATTTGTGTGTGTGTATGTGTGTTTTTGTATTTGTGTGTGTGTGTGTGTGTTGAATTCATGCTACATGAATACAGTCTCTGGGATTTCTATAAGAGAGAATTAGATTTCCTGGAGCTGAAGTTACTGGGAGTTATAAACTGTCTGATATGAATACTAGGCATTGAACTCAGATATTCTGGAAAACCAATAAGTACTCTTAACCATTGAACCACATTTGTTTTTGTTTTTTATATAAGATCTCAATATGTACTTTAGTTCAGCCTTAAAATCTCATTTTTCCTCTTTCTGCCTTCCAAGTACAGGGATTATAGGTAGATTTAATCACAAGCACCAATTCACCAGCCTCTTCAATATGCTGAGCATTATGGTAGGCCCTGGATGTTAGCCACAAGAGATTCTTTCAGCAATGCTTATTATTGGAGTAGTTTTTCTACTTAGATACACATGCAATATAACTATATTAAAAATCACTATCACCTTACGACAAATTTTGTACATACAATCTAAAAAAATAAATGTAAAAAATTAAACTTGATGTAGATAAGAGTTACATACATGTATGCATACTGAGCAGATTCCTGATGTCTAATTCTTCAGATATTGTTATTCCGTGGGAATATGATGGAATCCAGAAAAAGTTTCATTGGTTTATAAACTAGCACCTTTGTGATTTTCAAAATACAATTTTATGTGACCACAATTTTAAGCACATAATGATGTTTTCTCTCAATTAGTAAATAAATTTGATATCTAACAAAGCATTACCTATTATAGGAAATGGAATGGGAATTGAATAAGTAGAGTAAATAATTCATGTCTTGATATATAAAATCATCTTTAAATGAGTTTTTGGAAAATGCATAACAAATATAAGAAAATATATCCCTGTATTTTATCAAATGCATTTTGAAAAGCTGATAGTCCCAAAGTGCATCCTAATTATATTCAAATGATTCATTACCATGACTGTCTATCATTTTGCCTTTTCAGAGTTAGAAATATACTAACTCAGAATAAGCTTCACATTTAACTGAAATTCATGTAAGACAAGCAGGCAGAAGATTTCTTCATTCAAAATTCCTTGATTTTTAAAACTATATTTCATATTATTCTTTTGTCTAGTGTACAAGTGCTTTTTCCACCTTGAGTGATTGTATCATAAGGTGGTTGAGAAAGAAAAAGAGGGGTATCTTTCTCTTGGGAAGTGGAGGAGGTGCTAGTGTGAGTCATTGGGAAATTTTAGACAGAAGTATATATGGAAGTTGAAATTTTAGAGATAAAATTCTTTTAAAGTATTCTGGTTAAAAAAAAAAACACCAAACCCTTGGAAATTCTTTCTGTAAGTACTTGGGTTGCAGCTGAAGAGTGAGCCTTTCAGAATAAGATTACACACCACCTGCACTGGGTCAGCTTGATAGCTCATCTGAAGGCACCTTGTTCATTTTCTTACTAAATATTAGGGCACAAGTTATTACTATTTCAAAGGTTCTTTTTGAGAATAGACATCCAGGTATTAGAGTTTATACTGTTTGGCTGAATTCACTACTGTGTTCCCAGCAGCTACTCCAGTGTCTAATATAGAGAAGATGCTTACCAATCAATTTGAATACATAAAATGGACACAGTATGAAATACACTTCTGGGCAAGACTATTATATCAATTTGAGAGTAACTAATTCTAAAACTTCTGAAACAGAACATAATATTCAATCACAGTCAGGGGAGAGGAGTAAGGAGAAAATGAGAGGGAGGTAAGAATCAGAAGATACAAGGGATGGGATAACAATTGAGATGTAATATGAATACGTTAATAAAATATATTAAAATATTCTTATTTTAACTTTATTAGTATAAAGGAACTGCAAGTCTATCCTTCAATATCTTGGTTTAAAGTCAAGAACTAGAAAGTCAAATTAAGTCTCAGTATTTATAAATATAATAAAATGTTGTTACCAGATTATAGTAATATTTCTTCTACTAAAGAGGCCTTCAAAAGTGAAATAATAGTTTTATTTTAAAAACTCAGTCTATTGAAACAGATAGAGTTTCTTCTGCTAAAATTATTGAAAAATAACAATAGTAATACATTTTAAAATAAATTTGAGTTTCTTTTATTACATACTCAAAATCTAACTTTATTTTCAGTATTTCTAACTGCTGGCTTTAAAAGGGCTCTGTTTAGCTTTCCTGGGTCACCCTTGTGATCATCAATCTGAAAAATGATACAATCTTTATATGAAATTTAAAAAATTTTTTCAAATATATATTATATGATTCTAGACTAAACAAGAACTACTGAAAAAAGTTTCTGTTTTGACTCAAAGCTACGAATCATGTTTAATGACCATTTCAAAGCAAATAATGATGTCCAAGTATAGGTACTGGAAGGATCAGAAGTTAAGAGTAATTGCTGCTGTTTTTGAGAGGCCCAGAGTTTAGTCCTGATTACCCATGTGGATCAGCTCATTACTGCCTATAATTCCAGCTTCATAGACCACAAAGTCCTATTCTAGTATTCACATGCATGTGCACATAGGTACACACACACACACACACACACACACACACACACACAATTAATAAAAGAACTGTTTTCTTTAAAAAGTCCAAGATTGGCTATTTTAAATTAAATGACATTAAATATTCTGCTTTGTAGGATCACTATGACACTAGAATGATCTTAGAATCATATACAGGAAATCACAGAACTTAAGGCCTCAGAGTTTGGCCCAAGGAAAATCTTGAAGCTTTATACAAATTGAGGCATACCTATACTATAGCGGCTTTCAAGGAGTCAAACATCTTGTGTAAACCACTTTTCTGAAACATGAACTCTAATACTATGTGATGTACTATGGCATGGAAATGATGGGATTAGGAAAATATATGCTATTTTCCTGAAGCCACTAGACTAGTCTTCAAACTTATTCACTTTATAACCGTGACTCTTTTATGAGACTGTCATTTATGACCTTCTTGGAGAAAGTGGATCATTTCAGATCTATGATTGTGGGAGATAATTAAATCAGTTAAATTCTTATTCAGTGACCTCTTTAAGTTTTTATTTTATAACCATAGATTCTGTATCATGGGGCAGGAACTAAATGGAGATCTGCCTGAAAGCCAGAAATGTCATTGTAAATGTACAATAAATCTAGGCCACAGGAAACTGATGGGAAAAATCATAGTGGTTCTTCATCTGTGGTTTCATAGAAGGTGAACATAGTGAGGTTGTATGTTGAAACTCAGCTAGCTATTTACTTCCTTGGCAATGAGAAAAACTAGAATTAGAGATACTTGAAAGAGCCTGGACTAAGCTGGGTAATTCAGGAATGTCAGTGAAGTTCTAATTGGATGTAAGTGGAACATGCACCAGTATATGGAATGGGTGTTGAGGGAAATTGGTAGGGGTAGATATATTGGAACTGATAATATTTATGTTTACAACGTTTAGTTTGTAAAGAAGGAGGGTTATAGTTGATTTCGCAAAGGTAAAAAACAATTCAACTTATGCAAAATTTAATAAGTACTAATGGATTGTTTATCACTTAACAATGGAAAATAGAATATAAAGCTATCTTTATACAAGTGGAGGAGTACATTTTTGTTTGGTACAACATAGGTATAAATTTGTCTCAATATTTCTGCCCCTGCTTCTTTTTCAGTGTAGAAGATGTTGTTATACCAGACTCAGAAAATTTTAACAACTGTTGTTTCCACCCTTCACCTGCTGTGGATGTGGGCTGGTCGGGTCATGCTATTAAAGAATCACTTTAGGATTTCATAAGCCACCAGTGCAGAAATGCTTGGGCACTACAAACCCACACCTGTTGCTCAGGGCAGCACAACACTGCAACACAGCTTATGCTCTGTTGCTTAAAGCTAGACTTTGAAAACACATCTTTGGCCTGCTCCTTCCTCTGAAGCTGCGTTTTGCGAGCACCTGCTCAGTCTGCACTGAAGATGGGTATAAATATGTGAACAAGTTCTAGCCTAGGAGCTAGAAGCAGTAATGGGGAAGGAAATCTTTTGGACTTGTGATGGAAGGTAGGAAAGATCATGTTCTTTACACCTTTTATTCTACATCTTCCAAGTTAAGAATCATAGATATGGTTGACAGATGTTTGTATTTGAAAATAAAATTGAAGACCATAACCTAGAGAGAGCAGAGTGAGAAATAGAGAAGAGTCATAGCAATCAGATGGCCCATATGTCAGCTCTGAGATCCTTACTTTTTGATATTACCTAGAGAAACAAAGCTCTTTTCTTCAGACTATCCTTTTGAAAGATTTTTTAAATAAAAAGGATTTATTTTATTTTATTTTATTTTAGTTGAATGGGTGTTTTGTTTGCATGTGTGTATGTGCCCTTTATGCATGCCTAGTGCTGGCAGAAGCCAGCACTGTCAGATTTTTGGAAATGGAGTAGATAGATGGTTGTAAGCTGTCAAATGGGTGCTGGAGCTGAATTCATTCACTAAAAGGGGAGCAAATGGTCTTCTGAGCCATATCTCTAGTCTCTTAAATTTTATTTTTATTTTTAATTGTGTGTATGTATGCGTGTTAGGGTGTGGGTCTGTGTTCATCAGTGCATTGACCATAGAGGCCAGAAGAGCGTTTGCAGTCCCCTGGATCTGGAATTACAAGCAGTTATTAGTCACCATGTGGGTGCTGAGAGGTACAGTTGGATCCTCTGTAAGAACAGCAAATACTCTTAACTGCTGCACAGTCTATCCAGCCCCATGTTAGACTGCTTTTTGTTTCTTTTTGTATTCAAAGCCTGTCTTTATAATTGGAAAAAAGTGCAAATATTGGTCTAAAGATCTTTCTTTGCTCAGATCTTATCGGTCATGTATGTTTAAACAGAGATGCAAAGATCCAAAATAAATATCTGCCCTTAAAAGTTAATGGTCCAAAGAAAAGTTGAATACATAGACAGATAATCCAAAAAAGGCCCAAATACCACTTATTTTATTCATTGACATGTTGCATAGAAGAGCATTGGTGAGGTAACTCTACCCAAGATCGTACTTGTACTAGTGATAGGTTAAAGTGTTGGTGAATTTTTTCTCAAAATCCCAAAGGCCATGTAAAAATACTTTAAGTATGTACAGGAAAACATTAATATGCACCTCTTGGCTGTACCTATTTCTCAGAAGAACATCTGATTACATTTTAAATAATCCAGATAAGTATAACCATTGGTGGATTGTTTTCCTAATAATCTGGAGTCTGGCTCTTTGTTTCATAAATATTACCATTAATAATCTAAACACAGTACCATTTGTTTTATGCCTCTATTACTGTAAAAACTCACTTCCCACTTCCCATGTTTCATCTTTTCTAAACATTTATACAATGGCTGCAATATCACTTCATGAAATTGGTTTTGCTTAATATTTCCTGCTTGACAACTGCTTACCAGTTACACTTCAGCATCTACTTCTTTCTTCTTTACTTTTGAGAGCTGTATTTCTAACTGTGGTATATAAAAATTCTGCCTGACCTCTTAGACACTTATTATGAGTTTTATTTTATTAATAGCAACAATAGTTGTTGTTATTGATTTAACTATTTGTAGTATTTTCCATATCAGGAAGTCAGTAAACAATGATTTAGAACCTAAACTTGCAGCACAACTTAGTAATTTAATTTGTATTATTACAGTAGAATCATGCTCATTGTGTCTCTGCTGTGTATGGATGATGTCTAGTTGCAGTAGAGTCCATGCAGCTTGCAAATTCCAAAATTTGTATCATCTGACCTTTTATAGATGTTAGTTAACTTCTACTCTATGTCTTTATTTAATATGAAAGCTTTCTTTCTCAATTGGACTTTCCTTACCCAAGAGCTTTGTCTTCTAAATATGGCTCAAGGTACAGGCGTTTCCTAAGCTTTGCTGAAAGTCAGTTCCCTTTACTATCTTATCTACATCTATTGACACTATTTACCTTGTTTATTCTTAAAAAAAAATAAATGTTACTTATTTATTTATCAACATTATTAGTTATTTATCAACATTAATAGCTCCTTATATGAAATGGTTCTCTCTCTCTCTCTCTCTCTCTCTCTCTCTCTCTGTGTGTGTGTGTGTGTGTGTGTGTGTGTGTGTGTGTGTGTGTTGTGTATGTATTGGAGAGTTCCAGGGCTACATTTGGAGGTTAGAGGACAACTTTTGGGTATTTGTTTTCTCCTTCTACTGTGGTTCCTGCTGATCTAAGTTGCCAGGCTTTGATCTAAGTGCTTTGTTCCTCACTTAGCCATAAGCATGTAAAAAGGAACCTAGCAAGTTTTTTCTTTAGATATTTTCAAAAATTAAGAAAAATATTAATAATAGGATGAAAGTATCACTACATTACAACTCTCATGACCTGCATATGTTTGCAATTTAATAATTTTCTCTATTGGTTACAAGTACTTGTCTATGAGGGCCTGAGTTAGATTTTCAGGACTTCAATATGGATAAATGAGTAAATTAATGTATTATTTAAATTAAAATGTCTCATACTTATCATTTATATCACATTAAAGCTTCTTTGTGATGTTTGTTAAATATGATAAACTTTTATTAATGACAGAATAGCAATATTGTAATTACTTTTTCTACAATAAAAAGGAAAGAATGTTTGAATCTCACAGGTAAATGTTTTGTAATTGGTTATCTGTATTAAAACAAACCTTTTCAAAAGTGATTCAAGATGTTGGTGCCAATTACAGCCTTTGTCTGATTAGCAGGACAGCAGTGACTACACAGTGACCAAAAGACTAAACTGAGAGCTCCGAAATATCATTGCTGGTGTTTCCCAGGTGAGAAGGGAGCACACAGTGTGAACAAAGGTGGGTCCAACCTCAGGCCACCTGGATAATCCACAGAAAAGCCCTGAGTCCACAAAGGCATGTGTATAGTATCAAAAGTCTAGCCCCTACCCTGCCTGTGGGCAACAAATGCATGCTATGTCTCAGACTGAACTGTAAGCCTCAAACACCAGTATTTGTGTTTTCTACCACCAAGGAGACCCCAAAGTCTAGAAAAAAAAGTGGACCTGACCTAAGATCACCAAGCCATTCCATGGAGAGTTAGTTATTAGGTACTTGCAGGTGTTAGTGCAGTCTCCAAATCTAGTCACATGCTTGCCTGTGGGTAGCACCTGTACTCTGTGTCTCATACTGAACAGTGGGCAACAAAAATCCAGTATTTAAATCTTCCAGCAAAGAGGAGATGCCACAGTATTGAACAAAAGTAGATGTGACTTCAGGTCACCTGGGTATTCCACAGAAAGTTTTCAGATCTGTCCTTATGTCAGCTGGATGATCTATGGAAGGGTTCACTGATGCCTGCAGGTGAGGAGTCTCAACCTTTTACCTATAAGCTGCTCTCAGAGATAAGTAAATGACACAAAAACTAAAAGTAATGCTGTAAGCATCCAGATTACTAAAGGTCAGAGTAAAAACATGAACAACAAAAGCCAAAATAATAGGGCAAATTCAGAACCCAATTATCACAAAGCAATCATCACTGGGCATTCTAACACAACTAAAACACAAGAAAAAGGCCTCAAATCTTTCCTTTGAAGATGATAATGGAGGGATTGAATAAAATATGTTAAAAAAAAATACAAGATGATACACTCAAACACATTGAAGCCCTTAGAGATGCCATGACAAAGGCCTATGGAAAGGAAATTAATAAATCATTGGTTGAAATTCAGGAAATGTAGACAATCAGGTGAAGGAAATCAATAAAATGGTTCAATATGCAAAAATGAAAATGGAAACAATAATAAAAGTATAAATTGAGGAAATCATCAAAAAGAGAACTTATAGAAGAAAACCAGAACTACAAAGGTATGCTTCACCAGTAGAATACAAGAGATGGAAAAAGGAATCTCAGGTGTAGAAGATACAATGGAAGAATTTGATGCAATCATCAAAGAAAATGTTAAATATAAAAAATTCCTGACAGAAACCCTTCCAAGAAATAAAGGACACCATGAAAAGGTGAAACCTAAGGATAATAAATAGGAATTGAGGAAAGAGAAGATGCCTGGCTCTAAGGCCCAGAAAATATTTTCAACAAATCATAGAATAAATTTTCCCCCAATTTAAAGTAAGAGATACTTATAAACATTTAAGAGGCCTACATTACACAAAATAGAGTAGACCAGAGAAAGAAAATGCTCCTGCCACAAAACACTAAAGGTGCGGAACAAAGAAAAAATATTAAAAGCAGCAAGAGAAAAAGGCCAAGTAATATAAAATAAAAAACCTATCAGAACTACATCTGAATTTTTATCATAGACCATAAAAGCCAAGAGGGCCTGGGAAAATGTCTTGAAAATCTAAGAGACCAAAGATGCGAGTCCAGACTACTAAACCAACCAAAAAAATTCAAGAGTTAAAACATGGAGAAAACAAGATATTCCATTAACAATATCTAAACAGTACCTATCCACAAATCAAGCCCTATAGAAGACACTAAAATGAAAACTCCAAGTCATTGAGTCTAATTACACCCAGCAAAACACAGGAAAGAGACAGCTTCACTTTAGTGAAACAAAAATCAGACAAGCATACAAACACAGTACCACAACTAACATGAAAATAAAAGGACCTAACAGTCACTGAACATTAATCTCTATCAAAATCAATGGACTCAATTTTCCAATAAAAAGATACAGAGTAACACAATGGATGCATAAATAAGACCTCAAATTATGCTGTATAGAAGAAACTTACCTCACAATGATAGATATTACCTGCAATTAAAGGGCTGAAAGAAGGTCTTCCAATCAAACAGACACAAGAAACCATTGGAGGAGCTATTATAATATCTAGTAAAATTGATTTTCAATGAAAATTAATCAAAAGAGATAAGGAAGGACGATTCATATTCATTAAAGAAAATTCAACCAAGATGACATTGCAATTCTGAACCTCTATTCTCCAAATACAAGGGAACCCATATTTGTAAAATAAACATTAATAAAGCCTAAACCACACATTGATCCCCACACATGACTAGTAGGAGACTTCAACACCCCCTCTCTCCAAAGGAAAGGTCAACAAAACTTAAGCTAAACTGATAAATTATGACATTAATATGTCATGAATAAAATGGACCTAACAGATATCTACAGAGCTTTTTATCCACACATAAAAGATTATACCTTCTTTTCATCACTTCATGGAACATTCTTCAAAATTGACCATAGTAGGTCACAAAGCACGCCTCAATAGACACAAGAATATTGAAATAATTCCTTGTATACAATCAGACCACCATGGACTAATGCTGGACCTCAACAACAAAAGAAATAAAAAATATGCATACATATGGAAACTGAACTACTCTCTTCCTCAATGAAAACTGGGTCCAGGAAGAAATAAAGAAAGAAATTATGGATTTCCTACAATCCAGTGAAAATGAAGGTACAATATACCCAAACTTATGGGACACAAGAAAACAGTGTTATGAAGAAGGCCATAGCACTAAGTGCCTTCATAAAGAGATTTAAAACATCTCAAATAGAAAACTTAACAAAGCATCTGAAAGCTCTAGGGAAAAAAAGAAGCCTACACATCCAAGAGAAGTTGATATCTTGAAATCATCAAACTCAGGGCTGAAATCAATAAATTAGAAACAGTGAGAAAAAATCAACAATTCAATGAAACCAGAGCTTATTGTTTGATAAATTCAAGAACATAGACAAGTTCTTAGGCCAACTAATTTAAAAGGCAGAGAGACACTATCCAAAATAGTAAAATCAGAAATGAAAAGGGAGACATAACAACATATACCAAGGAAATCCAAAGAATCATTAGGTCCTACTTCAAAAGCCTATATGCCACAAAATTTGAAAATCTAAATGTAATAGACATTTTTCTTGATAGATGCCACTTACTAAAGTTGAATCAAGATCAGGTAAACAAATTAAAAAGTCCTCTATCTTCAGTGGAAATAGAAGCAATTATCAAAAATTTCCCCCCCAAAAAATCTCAGATGGTTTCAGCACCAAAGTATAAATGGAAGGGCCATTACCAAACTCATCTATGAGGCCACAGTCACCATGACACTTAAAACACATGAAGACCCAACAAAGAGAATTTCACACCTATTCCTCTTATGAACATTGTAGCCAAAATACTCAATAAAATACAAATTGAATCAAAGAACACATAAAAAATAGCATTCACTATGACCAAGTAGGCTTCATCTGAGGCATGCAGGGATGATTCACTATATGGAAACCCATCAATGCAGTCTGCCATATAAACAAACTGAAATATAAAAACCCCACATTATCATCTCCTTAGATGCTAAAATATCATTTGACAAAATCCAACAACCATTCATGTTTAAAGTCTTGGAAAGAACAGGAATACAAGGCACACACTTAATATATAACAAGCCAATAGCCAACATCAAATTAAATGGAGAGAACCCCAATGAAATTCCACAAAAGTCAGGGACTAGACAAAGCTGCCCACTCTCTACATATCTCTTCAATATAGTACTTGAAGTTCTACCTAGAGCAATAAGACAACAAAAAGATATTAAAAGAATTTACATCAAAAAGGAAGGAGTCAATGTATCACTATTCACAGAGAATATGATAGTATACATAAGTGAACCCCAAATTTCTTCCAGAGCGCTCCCAAAGCTGATAAACATCTTCAGCAATGTGGCCAGATATAAAATTAATTTTTAAAAAATCAGTAGCCTTCCTATATAGAAATGATAAATGGGATGAGAAAGAAATTAGAAAACTACACCCTTCAGAATAGCCACAAATAATATAAAATATTTTGGTGTAACTCTAATTGAGTAAGTGAAAGACATATGAAAAAACTTCATGTCTCTGAAAAAATATTTTAAGAAAATATGAGAAGATGGAAAGATCTCCCATGCTCATGAATGTGGAACAACGGAGTAAAAATGGCCATCTTTATAATTGGATTTTAAACCAACATAGATGTCCTTTGAGAGACTCCACCCAGAGGAAGATCAGGACATATAATAAGACTCCCAGCCAGACTAGATCAAAGAACTGCGAGTTGTATGCAACAGTTGGGGGATGGAAGCACCGGTGTGTGTGTTAGAAGCTCCAAAAGGAGACTATCAAGGCAGGCGAATCTGGACACAGGAGAGCCTGCACAATCTGTTGCACCAACCAAACCTAGAACCTAGACCCCGTGATCAGATATAGCTGATGGACAGTGGAGGGTCCAGGAAGCAATATCGATATTGAACCAAGGTATCAGTATCAAATCACTATGTGTGTCCTGTAACTAGTTGTCCCCATTGAGGGTCCAGCTTGACTCAAGGCCAGCCAGCCTGTGCTGAGGGTCCATCTTGACTGTGCTGAGGTTCCAGCTTAACTCAAGGCCAGCCAGCCTGTGCAGAGGATCCATCTTGTCTGTGTTGAGGGTCCATCTTGACTCAAGGCCAGCCAGACTATGCTGAGGATCCAGCTTGGCTCAAGGCCAGCCAGACTTTGCTGAGGGTCCAGCTTGACTCAAGGACAACTAGCTGTGTCTAAAAATATTCCACTACCCCTACCCCCTGGAATGTACTTACCCCTTTCCCCCCAGCCAGCCTGCTAAATTCTGCTTTTGCAAAAGATATCAGAAGCACTTGCATCTGCTTTTTAGGGTCTGCAGCTTGAAAGAGCTTGTCAGACCCCCAACACACATTGGCTCAAAATTCCTGTGTGTATTGCATTGACATTGGACTGAGTCTCTCTCTCTCTCTCTCTCTCTCTGGGGACGCCGGGTGTAGACAGAGATCTCCTTGAAAGTCTCAGTCTTACAACAGTTCATTCTCCAGGTGGGGAAGGAGAATGGAGAATGGGAGACTACCTCTGATACAAACTCTGATGCCTTGGCAGAGAGGCCTCATGGGAACAAAGAGTAAGGGGATACAGGCTATCCAAATCAGACCTGATATCCTGTGGTCAGACAGTGGGAGGGGAGCCTCCTCTCACCACCATCAGAGGTATAGGGAAGTGGAATAGGGTGGAAGAGGGAGTGTGAGAATGGGAAGATAAGAGGGAGTATATAATAATTGGGATGTGATGTGAATAAATTGTATAAATTAAAAACCTAAAAATGAATCTTTTCAGAGACTTGAGAAGGAATAAAATTAAATACATGAATGAACCAGAAGTTTGGTTAGCAACTTCCAAAATAAAAAGATGACTGAGACAGTTTATTGCCTGAACAGTCCCCAACACTCTTTATACTGTTGGAGCATCATCTTCAGCTTTCTGGCTCAACATATCTGATAGACATATTTGTGAAGCAGGAACTATTGAGGACTTGCTTACCCTGTCTTGGCAGAGTTTGACTACTGACTCTGCCTGCATCCAAGCTTGCCCATTTTTAAGCAGAATTCTGTCTGTGGTAGAAATGAAGACATTTTGTCCAGTGGCTTGTTTGCCACATTTGAAGCCATCTCCATAAGGATGTTCTTTGATGCTCATCATCCTCTTTGAGGTAGGTTGGGTGTTGCCAAGAGTTAACCTGTCTCATTATCAGTGAATCTTTAAAATAATAAAAACATTTTAATTGCCATATTCTGTATGTCTCTGATATTTTGAAGACCCTATCTAAATATTTTACCTTAATAATTTAGTCTTACAATTAAGCTTAGTTGATTAGGGGTTAAGATGCTTTTAGATCAAGGTAATTTTTTTAAGTTAATAAAGATGAGATATGATAGATATTGATTTTTCATTCAGAAATTTAGACCCAACAAGATAGAAAAGATGTTTAATTCATGCTTGCCAAACACAGATAGCCAAATCACTATGAATGTAGCATTTATATAATTCCTGATTGTCTGATGGTTCTTCCTGTTGTGTATAGTTTATTTTATTCATGTGTAATAATATAAATGTATACATTAAAAAAGAAGCATAGTAAAAATGTAAAATAAAAAAATGAATCTTTGCAACAGCCTAGTAACTGTATGTTAACTTTAAGCTTTCTTTAAAATGTGTATATTTATCTGTTTATGGTGGTACAAGCCTTTAACCCCAGCACTCAGAAGGCAGAGGCAGATGGATTGCTCTAAGTTTGAGGCCATCCTGGTATAAAAGAAAGTCCAGGATAGGCAAGGCTACACAAAGAAACATTGTCTCAAAAAAGTGTAGGTCTATCTTTAATATTAAATCATAATTTTAAAGCTTTCTGTCTAATAATACATTGAAAGATTAGACAATGCTTTTACAACATCCAGTGTCCTACAAACATAATGCCAATTTATTCCAGCAGACTTAATTTAATCTTCTTAGTAAAGAAATAGGACTGTGAAAACACATATTTCTTGGATGGTAAAAACCTGTAAATGAAATGAGTAATTTCCCTGGGTTTTAGGTTTTATTCCTAGTAACTGGATCTATTCTTTGAGAAAAGAAAGCAGACAGAAAGAGCACAATTTGGATAATTATTACCCTCTTCCAAAATAATTCAGTCCTTTAGAAACTATTTCATGTTTGTAGGAAAAAAAGTTAAACTTAGTGACTGTTCTAGGTTGATTTATGACTTTTGTGTCATCTCACTCAGAGTTATGCAACCAGAAAATCTCATTGAAGCATATTATGACAAGAGGTTTTCTTATCAGAAAAAAAATTGTGAAACTTGCAGAATCAAATAACTTGGGCTCATGGGAGCTCATAGGAGCTCATAGGTACTGCCAACCAGAGAGCATACATAGGCCTGTGTGTGCGTGTGTGTGTGTGTGTGTGTGTGTGTGTGTGTGTGTGTGTGTGTGTGTGTGTGTTATGTATTATCAGTGGCAAATGAGGAGTTATGGCTTTGTTAAGCTTATTCCTAGGGGTAGGCCTTGAGAAAAACCCAGACTAGGTCCAGGATCTCTCTCTCTCTCTCTCTCTCTCTCTCTCTCTCTCTCTCTCTCTCTCTCTCTCTCTCTCTCTCTCTCCTCTCTCTCTCTGTCCTTTGAACTTTCAGTAGTTCTCAGTTATTGCTCAGGTATCATGACAGCCTGTCTGCTGCCATACTCCCCACCATGATGATCATGGAGTAACCTTTTGAAACTATAAGCTGCCAATAAAATGATTTCTTTTTTTATTTTTTAAAGTTTTTATTAATTTATTCTTGTTACATCTCGATGGTTATCCCATCCCTTGTATCCTCCCATTCTTCCCTATCTCCCTATGACTGTCACTGAGGGGGACTTCCTCCCCTTGTATATGCTCATAGGGTATCAAGTCTCTTCTTGGTAGCCTGCTATCCTTCCTCTGAGTGCCACCAGGCCTCCCCATCCAGGGGACGTGGTCAAATATGGGGCACCAGAGTACACGTGAAAGTCATACCCTACTCTCCACTTTATAGATTGTCTTGGTTATGGTGTATCTTCACAGAAGCAGAAAAGTAACTAAAACAACTATTTTGACATGCTTCTTTTCAAATTTATGACACAATCTCATATTTATGCTTAGATATTTATGCCATGAAAAGTAAATTCACTTTAAAACCTGTAGGTGGTTATTGTTTGCTATATTTAATTTGCTTGCTATTTTGAGATAGGATTTTCTTTTGGTACCCAGGCTGACCACTAAATACACAATGTCCTCAGTATTGAGATTGTAGGCGTGGGTTAGCATTATTAGGAGAAGTTTTAGCTTTAACTGCCTCACATTGGTAATAGACCAGATGCCATTCAGTAATCTAATAAACACTGTGATATATGCATAACTAGGAACACTATTCATAATGCAAAAGAAATGAAACAATTTGGGTGGAATTCAAAGTAGTTATTATGAGTCAAAAATCAAATTTCCAATAGTTTTGTACTATTTGATGGCTTCCATATTGAGTGCAATGTCATTTTTGTGTGTTTGTGTGTGTGTGTGTGTGTGTGTGTATGTGTGTGTGTTGAAAAAGGGAGAGAGAGAGAGACAAAGAGACAGAGAGAGAGAGTGAGAGAGAGATATGACTATGAAAGGACAAGTGAGCTCTTTGCATTCATAGTGTTATTTTATATCTTTGCTGCCTTTATGTCATCCTCATTATGATATTGGACCACAGTTTAGAAATATGTCACCACTGAACAAACATTGCTGCACCATATTGCTGTACATTATTTCTCTTTGCCAATTATGATTTTGTGACTAATTCAGCAGTTACATTTTAATAAAAAGGACACATAGTCAGTATGCCACCATTTGAGGCATTGGAGTGCTTATGTGTGCACTGGCCAGTTCTGTATAGGAATCTGCTAATTGGGCATATCTCTTTGAAGTAAAGAACTAACATTAGAAGGTCATAAATATATGAAAAGTTTTCTTCATTTATAAAGTATACTTATTTATATAGATGATAATGATAGAAATGCACTATTAGTCTCATTCATTCATTTTTATGTAAGACATTAAAATAAAAATGAGGAAAAACTGAGTAAGAAATACTTTCTACAGTTCAGCTATGAAGTGTTCTTGTTTCAAAAATACAAATGAAATCAAAAGGGAAGGAAACTTTGTTCATTACTGTAATGGTAATCATAAATGCTTCTGATTCTTATAATACTTCATTGCAAATATTAGGTATGGATATGAATTGGCTGTTAAACTATATCCTTGGTAATTTAATACTTTGAGAAAAACTGGAAGTTTTTCTTAGAAGATAAATCTTTGAAACTTCTAAAATTCCTTGTTAGTGGATTATTCAGAAACTAATGATGACAGTTTGTGGCCTGCCAGATTGCTAACAATGTGCCACAATATCACAGACTCAACTTACAGCCCTTAGGCTCTACCCATCAGCAGCAAGCCATGTTGTTTTAAATGTTATTTTATAAAGATTTTGAGTGGTTTTCTGCAAATTGAAAAAGGAAGCTGTACCACCGTAAGCTACAAATCAATTGCATGCTTCAATTTCTATGGCAAAAGTTACAATTTCTTCAGTTTGTCACTTTCTCTGGAATGTTGCTTGACATGCATTAAACTTTAAGCTTTTGCCTTTCAGTTTCACCTTCCATTAAAATGTAGACATATGAACAGATGGCAAATGCCATCATTTTGGAAAATTGTCAACTTTTCATTCATCCTTGCAACTCTAAATTCAGGGGTCATTTTAATTCAATTTCTCAGATAACTGGATCAGAGGTTATATTCAAACATATAAAAGAACTGCAGGTCAGTGCTTTTCAAATTCAGATTACTAATGTGACACTTTAGTTTGCCACAACAGCAAATTATGAAAATGATTGAATACGCACATTCAAAATGACTAATTTCAGATGAATGAAGACCCCACATTTATGCGTTTTATATACTCACCTGATTTTTTACATAACACAAAGAAAATATAACATTAAATGATGGCCCAGCATGAGCAGGTGGTCTAAACAGTACTCCTTACCTATACTAGTTTGGCAGTTACTTATGAATACCCACAGAAAACCTCTATTCCCAAAAATCATATTTGAATGTAAAAGGTTGATTAGAATCTTAAAGAATAAGCATAGGCCAAGAAAAAGATGCATTTGATTTTTTAGAGAAGTATCAAACACCTTTCTGAATTACAATATTCATTCACTTATATTTTTAACAGTAAGTCTAAATTTTAATACATGTTTTTGCATTTTAAAAGATTCTTTTCTATTTAACTCTTACATGATTTTGAGGCATTTTAATACCATAACACGGTTGTGGCCATGGTCCAATATAAGATACATTGTAGTGCAGAGGTGACTCATAGGACACAGGAGTGACTAGTGCTAATCAGAATTTCAGAAATAGAAGTTGAATTTTAGTTAGAGAAATATGTTATGTAATTTTGAGACTTTTTCAAAGTTCAGAGATGACTGCTTTAGAACTTTCATTGTACAGCAAACCACTGAAATTAAAAAAGGCAGATAAATAGATTTCACCACATCTTCCTTCCTTATAATCACCTTTGTGAGGGCATCCACTATAATTCATGTAGGCTCTGATTTAAAATCCATGAAGGGATAGATAGTCTTAAACTGAGATTTTTAACTGCCATTGTAAAAAAAAAGGATACTTTTTTGATGCATTATTATTAAGTAAACTGCATATCTTTCATTCCAGGCTGAAAAATGTATAGATATACAATTAATTCCCTGATGGATAATAGCAAACACTTGTTACTAACTTTGATCCTTGCCCAAGGAGATTTGAGAATCTGCATTTTAAAAGTTCTTATAGTCATTAACAAAAGGTTCTAGAACAGAACCTTTACATATTCTTAATATGGCAAGGATACCCATCTTCCTTCTGTGTGTGCTCAAGCACACACACACACACACACACACACACACACACACACACACACACACACACACATACACACTTCTATTGCCTAAATCATCTTTGCAGATGTGTATGAACCAGAGTTGTCTCTGCTCTGTCTGTCTGTGAAGGGCAATTAGAAAATGTTACAGCCCATTTAGCAATAAACTATGCATCTTTTCTGCAAGACTTTGCTTACATTTTATTTGCAACATTTTACTTCCTCTATAAATTTTATTTCATAGTCCTTAGTAATTTCTGGCAACAGAAGTAGTACCCAGATGGTAGCTCTTTTCTCCATAAGCTTGAAATAATGTCTCAATATAAATTCCAATCTCATCTTTTTATGATTTACATTCTAAATTTTAGTCCACGGCAACACATGCAAATATTGAGACAATACGTATAGTTGAACGTGACAGCAGGAAACTTTAGGCATTAGAAGACACTATATCATTTCATGGAGTCAATAATAATTTAATTAAAAGGGTACCTGATGACACAGGCATAAAGCCCACTGTCCTGTAGTAATGTTGGTCTGAACCAAATGGAGTCTTCTTCTTTGCTCATTCTACTTCCATCAAAGGCAATGGGCTCTTCAAAATCTCCTGGACCAGAGCTTTTATACCACATTAAGCTGAGTCCAGCACTTTGGGCGAGGGAGTAGTTTGTTCTGATATAACCGTAAAAGAGTGCGCACTTGATTCTAACAGGCTCTCCCACCAAAACTTGGTATTTCTTGATATCAACAGACCAATCAGTGCATCCATCAGCTGTAGTAATAAAGAGAGGAGAGAGAAGGAAATCATTAGAGAAAGAAATTAGCAATACACTTATTCATTCTGTCATTCACTCACTTAAATGTTTATAGAGCATATGTATTGAGTCAGATTTATTCTCGACACAGTGATGAGTAACAGTGACAACTGTCCTCAAAAGTAATATACTCTGCCTGCAAACAATGTATTGTTTACTTGCTATGTCCAATGTTTAGTTTAGGTTTGTGTCACTTATCTTATTATTTATTCATTTTTACTCTGTTATAAATATACTATTTAGCCTACTCTGTAAAAATAAATGAGGCCCTTTAAAGTATTTCTCTTTTGTTCTGCAGTATAGAACCTTTGTCAATAAAGGGGGCTGGAAAGACATTGCTCTTCTAGCAAGCTTACTTGGCAGGTATTACAGCATAAATGCCTTCCCCACTACCTTAAACCTAACCTTAACCCTAACCCTAACCCTAACCCTAACCCTAACCCTAACCCTAACCCTAACCCTATCCCTAACCCTAACCTTAACCTTAACTCCTCAATTGATTGTTACCCAGGAGCTTGGTAAAATTGTTAGCTATTCTTCAGGTGAAACATATTCTTTTTAAAAATTAATTCATTCATATTACATCTCAATTGTTATCCCATCCCTTATTTCCTTCCATTCCTTCATCTTTCCTGCATTCACTCTATTCCCCTCCCCTATGACTGTGACTGAGGGGGACTTCCTCCCCCTGTATATGCTCATAGGGTATCAAGTCTCTTCTTGGTGGCCTGCTGTCCTACCTCTGAGTGCCACCAGGTCTCCCCATCCAGGGGACATGGTCAAATATGGGGCACCAGAGTTCGTGTGAAAGTCATACCCCACTCTCCAGTCAACTGTGGAGAATATCCTGTCCATTGACTAGATCTGGGTAGGGGTTCGATGTTTACTGCACTTATTGTCCTTGGCTGCTACCATAGTTTGGGCAGGAACCCTGGGCCCAGGTCTGCCCATCATAATGTTCTTCTTGTAGGTGTCTAGGACCCTCTGGATCCTTCTATTTCCCCATTCTCCCATACTTCTCAGGTGAAACATTTTCTAATGAATATTTCCCCAGAGAATGTTAGTGTTTCTGACAACCTCAGGTGGCAGTAGTATTGCCATCAAGATCTACTAATGAAGAAAGTTTGTCACTTCTAACATTCAGTTAAGCATGGCAATACAGTCCCAATAATGCTCGCATCGCTGCATTGGTGATCAAAAAATAATGGGACCCATTACTTGGTATTTAATTTTCATCCACTTTGGCAATGGCAACCAAAATTCTATTAATTAGGTGTCTCTAAAGCTGTAAACTAGATGTTTGTGTAACACCCTTCCCCTGCATACATGGAAGCAGCAACAACATGCTATGCTGCTGTTTGGAGAGGGGACCAGTTATGGCCATTTGGAATTAGATGAGGTCAGAAGGCTGTGTCTCCTTATGATAGGATTGGTGCCCTTAGATGTAGAGACATCTTTCTTCCACTGGGACTCACAAAAAGATCTTTGTGTAAGTATAGAGAATGAAGGTAGCCATTTGTAAGTTATAAAAGAATCATCACTAAAACCGAATTGCTTGGTAACTTGATATTAAGCTTTCCAGTTATCAGTACTTGGAGATATGAGCCACCATTATATAAGCTATTTCATCTATTATAGTTTATTTTGGTAGCCAAGCAGAACAATATATTTTTCTTTGATACTAGTGTATCCCTTTAGTATTAAATGCTCCTGCAATCAGATAATTCTCTATAAGTTGATAATTATGATAGAAATTTTGTTTAAATTACAGTGTAGTTTTTCCCTAATTAAACCCATACAGATAACATCAGAAATGAATATGTTATAGTTAAGCAATATGGAAGGAAATAAAATTAATTGAGTTGAGCTCTGGTAGCTGTTTCACAATCAGATATGGAGGTAAGAAGTTACTGCTCTGACTTCTGGGAGCACTGAGGAAAATATAAGGAAGAATTTGTGCTAGAAAATAAAGAAGCTAATGGATAATATTTTGCTCTATGTATTTCCTAAAGGTTTTGCTGTATATATGTATCACCTCTCAAAGAAAATCTTAAGACCATTGCTTTTTCAGACAAATTATCATTCTGTGGCAATAATAACCTGGGAGTTGCTATATGTCGAAGTTGCTATCCACTTGCCTCAGCTACTGAATCCTAGGATAACAGGTGTAGTCCAAGATATCTGTGGAGAGCATCTTTTAATATACCTTAACCTGCCACACATGCAAAATTAAATGTTCTAACATGGCTGATACATCAACACTATCTGTATACCTGAGACATCAGGAAGTTCTGAGAAAAACTTGACAAATAAAAGATGATCAAGGGCTTATTCAAAGTATTTGAATAAGTATTTAAATGACAGAATTACCTTCTCTTTCAATATTTCTGATATTTTACATTATTTTTAGGAATTATCTCTTTCTCCTCCTGTGTACCCATTTTTTATTAGTTAGTAGAAAATAAATTTGAGTCATGATGACATTTCTGTCTACCATATAGCAGTGTCCCTTAAGAGACATTCGAATCATATAATATTGTGCAGTGAGACATCTCAAAACATACAAGGATGTGTGTCCACATAAGATGTTACTGTTACTGAATAAAATTATTATTGATTCATTCAGTTTCTTCAGCTTTTATTTATTTCCATGGATATGTTCTACTTACTTTGAAAAATCACTGAAAAAGCATATTTCTAGTTTTTTGGTTATGTAAGTTATCAGGTAAAATTTCAAAATTTCACCTTCTAATTGTAAAAGTATTATTATGTAGTTGTGGAGAACAGTAGTATGAGTGTTTTTCCCTCTTCCAGAATTAAAAAGTTCAACCTCCCATGGGAAGGTTCCATGAAAATATCTTCCTTCCATACTCTTCTGCAGTACATACTTTTTTAGAACCATGGGCCAATGGGAGTTTATGAAGCTAGAAAACTATATTGGAAAATAAAAAAAGAAAGCAGTATCCTTATTTCTTTCTTCTTCTACCCTTAAATTTGAGGGAACTTAGATGAAGACAGTGATTCAATTGAGACTCAGAACTAATTGCTTTCCAGAGAGTTCATACTGAAGTATCATTTCATGAACAAAAGCTATATACACTAGAAATGTCAATATATTCAAATGAGATTAGAAAAAGTATTTTAATTAAGTCACTATTCCTACATATGTAAGAGCTCAAAATATTTCCATGGTAACAAGCTTAAAGGTTGAATTCTAAAAAAAAAAATCTAATCATAGAACTCACACATATTGCATCCTAATATGAATATGTAAGTGTCAGGTGTGATGGCACATGCCTGTAATTCACACACACAAGAGGAAGAGACAAGAGAATCAGGTGATCAAAACCCAGCCTGAAGTATACAGTGAGTTTAAGGTAAGCCTGTTTCACTTAATTACACCATATATTTAAAAAAGAAAAAAATTTAAAAGGAGTGATGAAGCTCAGTGGTAGGGTGCTTGATAGACATGCATATGGTCCTTTGTTTAAACTAAACTAAATGTCAGTGTTGAAAATAAAAAAGACATCAATGATTTTCTCAGAAATGCTCATGTTACCTTCTCTTTTAATGAAACTGATGAATCTTGTCCCTAGCTAATTTGTGGCAGTTGAATACTCACAACTCACTTGTTTCCTCTTTGAAATTATTTTTGATATACAAAAATCACATTTCTGGAAATTTTTGTAACCTTCTTGGGTATGGAATAATGTAAAAAACCATACATGTGTAAAAGACCTGCCTTTTGCTCCAGGAGGATAATTTTGCAGTAAAGAGCTTAAGCTATTGCCAATCCTAGAATTAACAAGACTCCTGCTTTTTACTCAGCGCCCAACATCTTTGTCCTGATTTCCCATCATCCTTGTAGATTTTTTTCTGGAAGATCATTTGCAATATAATTACATGCTTGACAAATACAGTCTTGGGCTACATAGTATGAGAATGACCTGACACATTACAGACTCATATATTGTTAAGCACGTTCACAGTCCTTTTGAAGATATACATAATTTAGTAGCTAAATGGAATGCAGTAATAGGAAATTTACAAGGATGGTCCTGATAATATTGCATGAAAATGTGATACTGGACATGGATATGGAACTTTAATGACTTGAATACACAAAAAATGGAAAACAAATACAAATATTAACATGAAGTCAGAAGTAAAGTCACACAAGTAAGATTTTGCATACTTTTACAAGAACTACTAATGAATTTGTATTACATATCAAATTTAAGACAAAAAGATAAGATATAAAAGGAAAGAGGTAAATAAAGGAAGGTTCTGGAGTTTAAGAGATGTAAAAACAATGTTTAAATTACTTGTAAGAGCAATGGTATACCTTGAAGTACTTCAATCAGAGTGTGATTTTATAGTTTAATAGTTTTCCCCTTAATGTACTGTGTCCAATTTTGGTCAGAGTATAAATTAGAAGAATGTTTTAAAAATGGAAGTAATATGTTAAAGATAGACAGAGCAGAGAAGTAATGTTTTTCAAAGACTTCGGAGGTACAAGTGGGAAAGTGATTGACTGTATATAAACAGCAAGAGAGAGGAATAAGGCCATATTACTTTCTAACTTAACATTTCTGCTATTGTTATAGATTTTTAAATAATTTTCACAGTCATATAGGAAGTCCACATTTATTAATTGGCAATGACTTTGAGATGCTTTTTATTATGTCCCCATTAAAAGGCTTTATGCTATGAAAATACAGAGAATTTAAAAAGCAGAAAGACTCAAATGGTATATACTCACTTATATCTGCATATTAGCCCAAAGGGCATGAACCACGAAAGCCTTCACTTACCAGGAAACTGAGACAGAGGGGAGGACATTCTAGTGGGACTCTAGATGAGAGAAGCATGGGAGAATGGCAAAGTAGAAGGATCCAGAGGGTCCTAGAAACCTACAAGTAGAACATTATGATAGGCAGATTTGGGCCCAGCCATCCCGCTGAAACTAAGGCACCAGCCAAGGACAATACAGGCGGTAAACCTTAAACCCCTACCCAGATCTAGCCAATGGACCAAACATTCTCCACAGTAGAGTAGAGTGGGATATGACTTTCTCACATACTCTGGTGCCTTACCTTTGACCATGTCCCCTGGAGGGGGAGACCTGGTGTCACTCAGAGAAAGGACAGCAGGTTACCAAGAAGAGACTTGATACCCTATGAGCATATACAGGGGGAGGTAATCCCCCTCAGGAACAGTCATAGGGGAGGGGAATAAGGGGAAAATGGGAGGGAGGGAAGAATGGGAGGATACAAGGGATGGGATAACCATTGAGATGTAACAAGAATAAATTAATAAAGGAGAAAAAAAGAAAAATTAAAAAAAAATAAAAGTCTCAACATACAGAGTTAAAGTGTTTGCTTGTATTTCCCTCTTTTCTAAATGGTACTATGCAGAAGTGAATGTCTGGCATAGAGGTATCAGTTAACTTTACCCTGTAAATGTGAAGAAACCCAAAGCTAAAGACATGTTTGTAAGCAAGAAGTATAAATGATGTGCATTTTCTATCACAGTCACTGAACAAAGATTGAGGCTAGATTTTAAATAGGCAATGACAGACTGACTTTCAAAATACAAATGTCATAATTGAAATCTGGCATAATTACTGTTGGTGTCATTTTAAGGGGAAAGCAGAAATGACCTCAAACTATCTGTATGGAGAATAACAGATCTCAACAAAAGCTATCTTTTTGCATTCTACTTGCACACACAAGGTGCAGTGTCCCTGACTTTACTTTCTGGATCACATTTAGCAGAGGGTGGAATGCTTCCAGATTCTTGCCTGTAAAAATATATACAGTGTAACAACTTTGGAAGAGTGCTTTCAAATATTTTGGAGAGATATGTGTGGGCGTTATGAATTGATGTTTCTCAGGATGCTCTGTCAATTATCAGAAATCCAGTTTCTAGAAATCCTTTGTCTGATAAAGCCTAAAAATTATCTATCAGCCTCTCAAAGTAGGTCAACTCTAGGTGGGTGCAGACTTTGCTTAGCTGTAATCACATTCCTTCTAAGATAGGGTTCCCTGTTGATGAGCAAAATTGGCTCCAAGGTAAACAAATAGAGAGTAAAATTGTTTAGCCTTATTTATCTCTGATTTCAAGCAAGTATTTCTAGTTTGAACACAATATTTATTTGCATATTGTATATACTGTCAGGATTTCCTTCAAACAAGAATTTCATTGCCGTTAACAAGACAGAAAGAAAACTATGGGAGACTTATAAGTTGGTACAGATATTCCTCAATAATAAGCAAATAATACACAATAATAAGGTTGATTTTAAAACTCTCTATATCATCTAATAACCAAAATAAAAGCCATCACTGAGAATGAAAACATGGGAATTCAGTAAACCATGTTTCAAATCATTCTTAAGGGTTTCCAGTCTCTTAGATTCGTTAGCCATTTTTTTGTGTGATCACTATAAATATGAAACCATTCTTGAGAGGTTGGGATTCAGAGAAAGTGGACATAGTCTTTTAAAACTCAGTAAGAATGCCATGCATTATATTTTGATCATATTGAGCCACCTCCCCATATCCTATATTTATTCACCATTCTGTAAAAAATAACTTTGCTTCATCAAAATAAAATTCATTGGGTCCCCTTAGTGTAGTCTATATATTATCATGTATCTGGCTGTCAATTGGAGCATATTAGCCATGTCATGAGGCATTTTCTTTAAAAAATGCCAATTCTCCCTCTCCAGGAAGCTATCAGTTACCAAGAGCTCATCATCTGGGAATAGAATTTTATGGCTATCTCCCCAGTTCATGCTGGGATTTTGTCTCTTTTAATGTTTCTTAGGCTTGGACATCCAAACTGAGGGGAACTCAAAGGGTATTGGTGTAATAATCTGGTATTGTTCTTCCCTGCACTGCATATAATTAACAAAATCCCATTCTCTCTCTCTCTCTCTCTCTCTCTCTCTCTCTCTCTCTCTCTCTCTCTCTCTCTCTCTCCTGTGTGTGTGTGTGTGTGTGTGTGTGTGTGTGTGTGTGTGTGTGTGTTTGTGACTAATTGGGATTAAACACTCATCAATATCTATGTGCATTTTTAATATGAACTATTCCACTGACATATATATCCTTAGCTCTTAAATATCTTTTTGATAATCTGATAACCTGATATAATTGTATATATTTAAATTTTTGGTTTTTGCATAAATGTTCAGATTAGCAATTGTATTTCTAAAAATAAAGATGGAAGAAAATAAATAACTGGATAAAAAGGAGTATCAGTAATGTCGACCCTTGGTTCTCTAGTAATTTCTCCTTCTATTCTTCTAATATTAAAGTGATTTGTGCTTCCAAGTCGTAAGACTTACCTACCCTCCCTATAACTTTAAACACACACACACACAAACACACACACACACACACACACACACGCACACACACACACACACAGACATGCATATGCACATGTACACACCACCGCCACATTTGATTCTAATTTGACTTTTCATAATTACCAGGTAAATGCCCATTAGCTCCTTAGCACCTCTAGTACTGAAATAGTTGTCCTCTCTAGCCAGGCATCTTCTTCAGTGGAAGTGAAAGGAAATACAAAGCTCTAGATGTAGTATTTTATATCTCCTTGCTCCAGATGAATTGATTTTAGTCTTAGTTTTTTCATGTGTCACTTCCTTTGGGCTTTGGAATCTATCCGATCAATATCTTTTATAAAGACTCAAAAGGAAATAATCATGAATACCTTTCAGACTTAAATAAGTTAATGGAAAATTTATGAATAACTTATCAGTTCATCATGTTATATCATTCACTACTCCATCCCCACTGTAGTTCAATGAATATTATAGATGATAGTGGTATTGTGATGAAAATTATTTAAACTGAAAAAAGCTATCTGAATTCAAGAACACAGCAAAAAGATCATTCACCATGATCAAGCAAGTTTCATGGCAGATATTCAAGGATGATAGTTCAATATATGAAAATTAATATACAATATAAACAAACTTGGAGAAAAAGACCCACATGATAATCTCATTAGATGTAGAAAAGGCCTTTGGCAAACTCCATCACCCTTTCATGATAAAAGTCCTAGAGATATTAGAGATACAAGGAGATATTTAAACATAATAAAGGTAACTTACAGAAAGCCATATAGTTAACATCATATTAAATGGAGAGAAACTCAAAGCAATTCCACTAAAATCTGAGACAAGACAAGTTGTCTCCTCTCTCTATACCTACTCAATATAGTTAATACTTGAAGTCTTAGCTAGAGCAAGAAGGCAAGTGATAAAATTATAAAGGAGGAAGTAAAAATGTTATTATTTACAGATGATGTGAAAGCATGCATAAGTGATCCTAAATTTACACCAAGAATCTACTACAACTGATAATCACATTCAACAAAGCAGCTGTATGCAAGATCAACTTATAAAAAGCAGAAGACTTTCTATATTCAAATGAAAAATATATGAGAAAATAAAATCATGGAAACAATGGCTTTCACAATAACCTCAAATAACATAAAGCATCTTGGAGGAAACCCTAAATAATCAAGTAAAAGGCTTGTATTATAAGAACTTTAAGATATCAGAAGATGGAAAGATCTCCACTGCTCATGGATAAATATGATTAAGATAGTAAAAACAGCCATTCTAATAAAAAGCAATCTACAGAGTCACAGCACTCCCCATCAAAATTTCAACACAATTCTTTACAGATCTTGAAAATAAAATTCTCCACTTTATATGAAAAAAAAAAATCTCAGCATAGTTAAATCAATCATGAACAATAATAGAATGCTGGGGTCTCACCACTTCGAATTTCAAAATGTACTTCATAACTGTAATAATAAAAACTGTATGGTATTGACATAAAAACAGGCTAATTGGGAGAGCTATAGGGTTGAGTGATAGTATGCAAGGAGAGGTAGAATTGAGGGGGGTTGAGGGATGATATAGAAACCCAGTGCAATGGAAAGTTACAAGAACATTGAAAGTGATCCTAATAAGGTCTTAAAAGGGGATATGGACTCCTATCTGGCCATCTCTTGTCACCAAATTAGGTTTCCAGTCTCAGGAATGGTTTGCTTTTAATTGAGTTGTTGACCAAAAGGATCCCATGAAACTCCCCAAACAAAACAGTTTGTTGTAAAGACAGTGGCTTGCTTGCTGCAAATTTATAGTCAGGCCCCATTGAGGAAGACTATATTCACACAAGTCATTGAACATGAAAAAGCTGACTCCTGTGTTCTAATGTCTTTGGTGAATGAAGGTATTCTGTAGGCTACCAAAAGAGAAACCCAGCCAAAAATCTTTGGCTGCAAAATATGCTAGGTAAATGGTGGCACAGAACTGAAAGAATAGCAAGGCAATGTATGATTTGGCCCATTCCACGAGATGAAACATATACGTGACAGTGCTTGTGTGAACAAGAAGAACCAGACACTAAATAGCCACAAAAACCTTCAATAAAACTAAACACTACTGATCTGAGATTGCATCTTAAATCCATCAAAATGGCCAAGATAAAAAACTCAAGTGAGGGAGGAATGGGAGGATGTACGGGATGGGATAGCAACTGAGATGTAATATGAATGATTTTATTTTTCAATTAAAAAAAAACTCAAGTGACAGCACATGCTGGTGAGTTTGTAAAGAAAAGTAAACACTCATACATTGCTGTGGTATTGCAGACTGTTATAGCCAATTAGGAAATCAATCTAGTGGTTTCTCAGCAAATTGGAAAACGTTCTAACTCAAGGCCCAGATATAGCACTCTTGAGCATACACCCAAAAGAAGTTCCACCATATCACAAGGGCACTTGCTTAACTATGTACATAGTAGCTGTTTTCATAGTGACCAAAAACTGGAAACAATCTAGATATCTCTCAACTGAAAAATGGATAAAGAAATGTGGTATATTTACAAATGGAATACTACTCAGCTATTGAAAACAAAGAAATCACGAATTTTTTAGGTAAATGGATGGAATTAGAAAATATCATCCTGAATGAGGTAAGACAGACCCAAAACTATAGCCATTGTATTTACTCACTTATAAGTGGATATTAGCCATAAAGTAGAAGGTAACCAAGCTACAATCCACAGACCCCAAACACTAAGTAACAAGAAGGACCCAAGGTGCTTGAATCTCACTGAGAAGAGGAAATAAAATAGACATATGAAGTAGACATAAATGGGATGTCTTCATCAATTCCCTATCCTTAGGTCTCAAGGAACCCTGGGGAAGAGGAAATGGAAAGAGTTTAAGAGACAGAGGTGATCGAGGACACTATGAGAACAAGGCCCTCTAAATCTAGTGAGCAAGGCTCATGTGAATTCACGGAGACTGAAGCAACAAGCAAAAGCCCCACATGGGTCTGAAACAATCATCTGCATATGTATTATAGCTTTCCATTTAGTATTTTTATTGTATTCTTTAGTGTGAACAAATTGGCATCTGATCCTTGTGCCTTCTTTTCCTTCTGTTGGTTTGCTTTATCCAAATTCAATATGATAGCTTTTGTTTTATCTTATTATATTTTATTTTGCTATCTTTCTTTTTATCTCTTTGAAGATTGTTATTTTCTAAGGAGAGACAGAAAGGAATGGATCCTGATGTAAGAGGAAGTGGGGAGGAACTTGGAAATGTAGAGGGAGGGCAAACTGTAATAATTATGTATTGTAAGAATGTATTCTCAACAAAAGAAAAAAAGAAAACATTGAACAAAAATATTGTAGAATTTGGGGCAGTGACTCAGTGAGTAAAATTCTTACCACAACAGCCTAAGACTCTGACTTTAGATCCTCAAAACACATATGAAATCTGGGCAAGTATGGTAGCTTCCTGTAATCCTAGTTCTTGGAAGGTTGAAAGCTAGACTAGTAGAAATGTGTAAGTTTGGATTCAACAAGAGATTCTGCCTCAATATAGATAATGGAGAGCAATAGAGCAATGAATGTGTACAAACATATGTATGTATATTCATCCAATCATGCATATACAGACAAAAAGAATGACACAGGGGAAGGTTCAGATAGCTTAGATATTCTCTGTCTAGGGATCTAGCATATGAACAGATAATAAGTATTTCAACAACACTGGGGAAGAAATTTTGAAAAAGATGCTCCGAGATTTAAAAAAAAAATGGCTTCATTTGTTTTTTTTCTATTTTTCTCCTTTATTAATTTATTCATATTACATCTCAATGGTTATCCCATCCCTTGTATCCTCCCGTTCCTCCCTCCCTCCCATTTTTCCCTTACTCCTCTCCCCTATGACTGTGACTGAGGGGGACCTCTTCCCCCGTATATGCTCATAGGGTATCAAGTCTCTTCTTGGTAACCTGCTGTCCTTCCTCTGAGTGCCACCAGGTCTCCCCCTCCAGGACACATGGTCAAATATGAGGCACCAGAGTACGTGAGTGTTCACTTTCTTGTCTTTCCCCAGCACTGTCACTCTTCTCTGGCTGTGTCTATACCCATTCACATGAACATTCATAGTCAGCACATACAATAAACGATTTATAGTAGCAAAGTACTGCAAACTTCATAGCTAAATACATTACACACTTATTTTCTCATACTTCCGGAGCCTAAAAGCCTGAAATCAAGATTATAGGAGTATTGATTTCTTATATATATATATATATATATATATATATATATATATATATATATATATATATATATATATATATAAAACTCCAAGTAAAAATCTGCTCCAGGTCTTCCTAACTTTTGGTGACTGCTAAAAAACTTGCTATTGTTGGCTGACGGACACATCAATCATTCTAATCTCTGTCTTCTTAACTGTGCAAGAGTCCATTGGTATCTATAAGTATATTTTCTTTTCATATAAAGACACTATTGGATATGAGGAAAATCTTCTCTGTTACGATATCATCCTAACTTATCTAGTTACACCTATAATGAACCCATTAGGGAGGTCATATTCTGAGTTTTTTGAAAGTATATGAATGTTTGGGAACACTATTTGGTATATATTTTATTCCAGTCTTGGAAGATGATAGAGTTACTTGAATATTAAAAGAGACCAACAATGGAAACAGTGCCTTAAATTCCACACCATGCTACATAATGAAGTACTCAGTGTGTGAACATAATTTAATCTAGTGGCACTCGGGAATTTACATGTGAGTCAAACTCAGTATATTATTATTTTTTTTGTGGATATAAAGATAGAGTTTGTATATATATATATATATCAGTAAGTAAAGTGTTTCCTGACAAGAATAAGGAATTATTTGAATCCTAGATATAATATAAAAATTTTCAGCATGGTGGAATATATTTGTAGTCCCAATTCTGAAGAGCTGGAGACAAGCAGATCCATATTGGGTGGTGGACCTAAGAAAAATACTTGATATGTATGTGGGGCCTTGATATGAACACACACATGTGTCTTTTTACACACAAGTGAATACACACGAATATACTAATTCATACATACTATACACAATGCATATATGCCTATGTGTGCCTGTATGTATGTGTGTGTGTGTGTGTGTGTGTGTGTGTGATTGGACATCTTGGACAATGCAGATACAAGTTCAAATACTAGCCACTCAATATCAAACAAGTTTCTCAAACTCTTAGTTCCTTCAGTTATACATTTAGAACTCTTTGTGGTATTGTCTCAAGTTATCCATTCTATTTTGTGATTTAAAAAATATGCTGCCAAATGGAAGGAGTCATGCTGGCTCAGAGTTCAAGGTGGAGTCCCTTAGGACAGGGAGATAAGGTAGCAGAAGCCTGAAGCATTTGGTCACTTCACATTCGCAGTAAAGAAGCAGAAAATACAGATTACTCTGTGGCATTCCTTTTTCTATTACTATTTGTACATCTAGGATCTGGTCAGAGAAGGACACTGCCTACAGTGGGAAGATCTTCCCAGTTCAGAGAAATGAAGATAATCCCCACGGGTATACTAGAGGCCCATTTCCAAGGTTCTTCTAGATTCTGCAAAGTTGACAACACCAATCACAACTATTATCCTGGATTTGATAAGGAAATTACCCTGCCTTGGGGTTGTGTTTGATATTGTGCTCCTCCCTTGAGCCAAGAAGAAGTGAGGGATGACAGCCATCAGAAGCACAAAATAAGGACTCAGAGTAAGTGCTTCTCAGATAATTGGTTAGAAAGGCAGCAAGAGATTGAATTTGACCTTTGTGCTGTCTACAGTTGCACTCCCTAGAGTCAAAAGCTTGATTAGGAAGGGAGAGAGGAATGGGAGGATACAAATGATGGGATAACAATTGAGTCATAATCTGAATAAATTAATTAAATTATTAAAGAGTTCTTCAATCACTCTGCACCAACCTCAACAATTATTAAAGCTTACTATTTCTCCTTCTGAAACGCCCTGCCTTTGCCTTCTAAAATCACATATCTGCCTTTTAACTTTCTTAATGGTTGGTCTTATTCTTTAAGGTTGTTTTCTCTGAGTCTTTTACAGGTAATCTGGAGGAGCTTCTCTTTTTATGTAAAATTATTTTGTTCCCTGTTCTGTACTGTCTAAACTGGAGAGATCCTTCTTTGAACCTTTATTTTTCTATTCTCAGCATTTAAAATGAAACCTCGAAGTTTCTAAAACAGTGACTAAAATAAAATTGATGTTGGTTTTCTTTTTCATTCTTTCAGTGAATATGGATCAAAAAATCTACCTCATTATTTGGGCAAACACAAGCAGGTGTAGATTGCATGGACATAAGTGGTTTATTGAGATTGTTCTCTTTTTCCACCATCTGAATTCTAAGAACTGACTTCAGATTATTAAAAATGGTGGCAAGTTCTTCAACCCAATGACCCATTTTGTCACCCTAATTTTTTAAATTCATTCAATTATTTATTTGGGATTTTTTATGGAATTCACACTCATGTAACATAATGAATAATTATTTTGCAATAATTAAAAATTGACACTTTGTTATCCTTGTATCTTAAATTATTTAACTCTAATTAAGTAATAAGAGTTATCTACATATCTACATGTATCATTCTACTATTGTTGGTGCATAAAAGATAATTAATAAGTGTATTTTTAATAAATGAGTGGTTACTTAAGTAAATGTTCATTTGCCTTGATACAGACTTCAATATCTTATGTGTTAGCACATTCACAAATAACTGTTTTTCTAGATATTTTATGCTTGCAAATTTGGAATAAGTAACAACATTATCTTTTTTTTTTTTACTTCTAATACTACAAGCAGTGTAACTTCTTGAATCAGAGCAATTTAATTATTCTGGTCAGAATATACTTCAAAACTGTTTTGTGTTCATGAGGCATACCATTTATTCTTGTATATCTACACAAAACTCCTCTACTTGCATGACGAACAGATACACATATACAGAAAGGTATGAAAGCATTGTTAATCATGGATATGTTGTACCTTTGGAATACTTGTTAGACACGGGATTCAATAATAACACAACGAGTAAAAGACGAATCAAACATTGATCAAATTTAATCCTTTCCTCAATTTAGATCTTCCTCACTGGGAAAGGCCTGTTGGATGGCAGGGCATTTGCCCTGTAAATTAATCCTTTATAGAGAATAACAGGGCTCAAAGCACAGATTTCCTCAATTTCATTTTCACTTTAGAGCATACAGGAGAACTGAATTATATTTTTAAAGATTGCAAGCTATAAAATGTCTTTAAATTTTATAAAACTTTCAAGCAGACCATTGTTTTCAGCAATGATCTATACAATAATCATGCATTACAGTTAAAATCATAACTCCTCATATGGTATTTACTATTTACTACTTGTAGCCAGCTGCTCCCTAACAATTACTGCAACTAGTACTATTTTTTGTTTGTTTGTTTGTTTTGGAAATCATCTTTTATTAGGGATAGTCATGTACATACCTATACTCAATAAAACCATGGAGGCATTTCACAGTGTTGGAGAAATAGGATAAATGGTTTATTGTATCCTGTACCTCTATAACAGCCCCCCAATTCTCCTTATCATTTTTCTTCAAAATGAATTAACAGAGAATGAGATATTGCTGCAAGATTTGGCTCTAAAGATAAAAAATATTTAAGAGATGAAATTTATGTGTGTCTGAGTTCCCATTCAAATACTTGATAAAAGGAAATTTGACTTCATGCAATAGCTTAGGTACATAGGCAAATGAAGCATAAAGTTCAGAAATGGGACCAGAAAATTTGCATTTCTAAAATGTTTTCAGGTAATGCTTGAGGTTCATGAATGACACTATATGGACCACTGACTTAAAGAATGTATGCAAAGGAGTGGTGTTATCTGCTCTGCAGTTAAGAAGGATTACTGTTGTTACAGTATCAATGATAAACTGGAATTGGACAGTTTAGAACAAAAATATCATTAAGAATATTTTGGTTTTTTTTAATAAGAAAAAGAAGTTGTAGAGGTATAATACACAGGATGCTGATAAGGAAGCAATTATGAGGAATGAGTAATTTAGAATAACTCATGATTCCAAACAAGATTTCAGAGATGATTATGTCATCACTAAAGAATAGGAGGAGCATAGGACCCTATCAAGTAGCAGATGATGAGTGAGTCTGGCTCTTTTATTAGTATATATATAAAAGCTTATATTCTTGTCTTTATTGCAAGTGTATTTTTTTCATGTTACTTTTTGAGGTGTTGAGTCTGTGCAACAGAAGAAAAGGATACTTTGTATTTTGTTCACAGCCTGAGATCTGCTAAGCAGTCAAGACTCTTTCTCTAGATAAAAATTCAAGGAAATATGAATAATCTTTTTACATTTTAATATGCATGTTTTCATGTTGATAATATCAGTTATTGAAAGATTTAGACACAATTTGTGTATAGTTTTTCAAGTAATTTTCTGAGAATCAAAAAAAATTTAATTGCTGTTCAGTTTATTTTTATTATAGTAGAAATGGTCTCATGAAAATATATTATTATTATTTAAACATATACTTAGCATAATATTCTTAAAATTGTATCTATATTAACATATGTACATGTATATCTATTTTGAAGGGAACATACTGATTTATGAAATTTTGTTCAGTTTTTTACAAAGTATTTGTATACTTCCTCTAAGATCTTGATTTATCCCAGATCAAAATCCTTATTTTGTGTACTTCCTTATTTAAAAATAATTTTCTAAGATACTTGAATAGAGAAGAAGACTAGGTAAGTTAGAAAAATGTTAAAATTTTGTGTGTTTTCATTTGTTTTACCTGAGATTATCTGAAGTATATAGAGTTCATAAATAACATTATATTTGTTTAATGTATGCAAAGTAGTGCTTTGGAATGTATATGCGTTCTAAATTATTGAGTTCCAGTACAGAAGGGTAACATGAATGTTAAGATGTATTTCTGAGCTTTTGTGACGTTTTTTCAGATATGTTTTAAACAATCATGGCAAACCAGAATCTGTAGAGCTTGCAGGAAATCACATGGATTCAGATTTTCTTGATATTTATTTATTTTTTACTATCTTTGTGGGTACAGCCTTTGGCTGGAGGGATAAATTTGTACATATATCAGATGGTTATTTGAAGGCATGTTTTTATTTGAAAATCTATATTGGACATTTTTTCATATGATTAAATCTAAAACAAATTCTGTTTATCTCTATTACTTAGGAATTAAACAATCCTCATGTGTTGGCTTAAGCAAGATTACCTTTATAATCTGTTAGTACTGGCCACATTCAAAACTGGAAGTGTCATGAGCAGTTGTATCTCATGATTATATTTGTAGTTTTTATTTAATGAGAAGTTTCAATTCTCACTAATAAAAATCTTATATATATCTGGTTTGTTGATAAATAACCAGGAACAAATGGCATTTCACTCAGTATATTTTTCTGTGACTACTCAAAAAATCAAGCAAACAAACAACCCATAAGTATATTTTCAAAGCTTAAAACTACCTTTAGTAGTCATAACACAACTTTTAGTCAGTTATATATAATATAAAAAGGAAGAATTGCTAAGAAGAGGAAAGACTTTACATCATGCAATATGTGCTGTCTTTGGAAGAACAACCATTGTTTAATTCATTATTTTGGCAACTATTTACAGAGTTCTCACTGTAGTCAAGACTCTGATCACAACATAGACAAGTAGACAGTTTAACAGTAGATATTATATATATTGTTCTTTAATTTTCTGTCCTCCAGATTGACCCTAGGGCCTCATGAATGCTAGGCAGTCATTCATAACTGAGCCACATTCTCGACCCTGTTTTTTTCTTGAAAGGAAGGTCTTATATTTGTATTTAATAGCAAGGTCTATCCGGGCCTATAAAATTTCTCCTTCGGGCACTATACAATTATGAAAAATATTTACTCTGAGATTTATAAAGTCTGTGCATTCTCTTTATTTCCATTGCTATGCTGTGAAATAGTCAATTACATATTCTTTTATTCTATAAATTGGAAAATACTGAATAATTCAATAGCTTTGAATTTCAGAACTTCAACAAAGTAGCTAAATTCGCTGATCTCTATTTTAATATGCTGCCAGTTATTGCAACTCCTAATAGTACAATACAGAGGCTGGATGAATATCATTCACTCAGTTGTTTTCTTGAATGGCTTCAGGGTATGAAATAAACTATACTACATCACTGTCCTCATAATGAGATCGTTCTGCTGGATAAACAAGCTCCCCGCAGGCCCTACCTGCTGATAGGACCCAGTGAACCAAATATTTAACGCTTTACAGAGGCTCCTCCTTGCCATTCTGTAATACTGCATGCATCATTTTCAATAGAAAATTTGATGCAAAGAAGTAGAAAATTGAGCTACCGACTCTTGGGTCCATTACCACAACCTGGCTTAGTAACAAATCCTCAATTCAATTTCTGGGTCCTGTGAGATAATAGAAGTTTGAAACTTCCCAATAAAATCGTGGAAATATAAATTCGTGTTCTATTTGACCAATTTACACACAGCATTCAGTGAAATCAGTCTGACCAAGGAAACCATTGAATCAGAGACTGAAGTTAATGCAGTGCTTGTTCATTTGCTGAAAATATTCACTGAAAAGATTGACTCATGCAGAAAATGAAAACTTTTTTCTTCCAGTGTTTAAAAGATGACAGTCTTGCTTTAAAGAACATTCCACCTTGAGAATAAAGGTTCATGTAATAGAACAAAAGCATAGCCAAAGAATAATATTTCAATAGTTCTCATGTTTAGAGACAATAGAAAGTAAAATTTAGATTGTATGTGTTTGTATATGCATGTTCTTACTACAACTTTCATGGTATTTTAATAACTCCAAGATATCATAGTTTTCTTTCTTAAGAAAGAAATAGTAACAAATATATTCTAGTCATTCAATATCTGTGTATATCACTTTCATAATAAAATATAATATTACAAATGTTTGAAAACAGAGATAATCAGAGCATTATGAAGCAACTAATCAGTCCTGCTGAGTCATTAAAAGCTTTTGAGGGAGTGTACAAGGGAAAGGCTAGCCGTTAATTCATTGTTGGAAATTCTAAGATGTGGGCAAGGTGAGCTAGCTACATTATGAGTAAAGAAAGGGTAAAGTCTTTTGAAAATGATAGTGGGGGAGTTAGAAGAGGAGGAAATATGGAGTGCATCTTTGTAACCATTGAAAGCAGGGAATAGTTAATATTTATAGAGCAATATTTTATTCAGGTTTTGATTTACTCAGTATGTGTGTGTTTGTCTCTGTGTGTGTGTACCTATGTGTGTGTTTCTCTGTGTGTGTGTGGTTATGTCTACTATCTTGTCAAGTAGGTACTCTATTCTAGCATAATTAACACTTGATGTTAATGAAAACATTTTCATACCTATTATGTTCCATTTCTATACACTAATAAATATTTTAAAATCTTCAATAAAAGTATGAAAGTGAAGATTATGTGAGTTTTCTTTGCTTGATGATGTTAAAATCTAACACCTAATAAAAATCTCCCTGTTATAAGGGAATTTAATTATAAGAAAGTCACCAGTTGGCTAAGTTGTTGATCATTATCCCATTACTCTAAAATGACATCTATCTATCTATATGTCATATGTCTAGCATGAGATAATATGCTATATCAAGTTCATTGGTTTAACTTACAAAATTAACATTCACAATAGGATTATGGACTTAAACCATCATGCATGTATTTGCTACATCATCACTTAGACAAACCAAACATTTACAATTAGAAATAAAAGCAATATTTTAAATGCCATATTCTGCATGTCTCTGAGGATTCACTGATAACGAGACACATTAACTCCTGGCCAACACCCAGCTTAACTCAAATAGGATGATGAGCATCAAAGAACCTACTTATGGAGATGGCTTCAAATGTGGCAAACAAGTCACTGGGCAAAATGTACTCCTGTTTATTGTAGGCAGAATTCTGCCTATGAAAGAGTAAGCGTGGATTCAGGAAGAGTCGACAGTCAAACTCTGACAAGACAAGGTTAGGAAGTCCTCAATAGTAACTGCCTCACAAATATGTCTGAGAGATGTATTGGGCCAGAAGGCTGAAGATGGTACTCCAATGTTATAGACAGTTTTGGGTGATAGGTAGCAAACTGTCTCTGTCATCTTCTCATTTGGAAAGCCACTAACATGCACTCCTTGTATACTCAGGTAATTAATTTTATTCCTTCTTAAGTCTCTGATGGGGTTGAAAACTACATAGTTTAGGTTTACAATGAAGCTTATTTGTTTAGGGGTTAAAATGTTTTTAGGTCTAGATAGATGTTTTAAGTTGATAATGGCAATATGTGATGGAGATTGATTTAATTCAGAATTTTAGATACACCAAGATAGGAAAGATGTTTTCTTCAAGGCAGTCAAATACAAATAGCCAAAACACTAAGAATGTAACATTTACATAATTCCTCACTGTGTCATGGTTCTTCTTGCTATAGGTAGTCTATTGTATATATGTGCAATAATATAAATGTATAGGTAAAAAATAA
This sequence comes from Acomys minous, assembly GCF_964271855.1. Taxonomy (NCBI): domain Eukaryota; kingdom Metazoa; phylum Chordata; class Mammalia; order Rodentia; family Muridae; genus Acomys; species Acomys minous. Next base: position 86,051,010 of record NC_140488.1, on the reverse strand, counting down.
AAAATAATAAAAAACATTGAACCCCTACCCATATCTAACCAATAGACAGAACATTCTCCACAGTTGAGTGGAGAGTGGGGTCTGACTTTCACATGAACTCTGGTGTCCCATATTTGACCATGACCCCTGGATGGGTAGACCTGGTGGCACTCAGAGGAAGGATAGCAGGCTATCAAGAAGAGACTGGATACCCTATGAGCATATACAAGGGGAGGAGATCTCCCTCAGTCACAGTCATAGGGGAGGGTAGTAAGGGCAAAATGGGAGAGAGGGAGGAATGGGAGGATACAAGGGAAGGGATGACAATTGAGATGTTATATGAAAAATTAATAAAATATATTTTAATACTTGACCAAAAGAATAAATAAAAACAACAGTGAATACACCTGTGGAGAGAGGATAAAGTTCTGAGTAAATATGAGCACAGTCATATCAAGGGCTCTAACGCCTTCATTCTCCAGAAATGGCAAAGCTTTTCTCTGGTACAAGTACAGATGTCATAAATGATTTACCGTTATCCATATCCAGTGTTTTCAGAAACTATCAACCACAGCTTTCTCCTCCTGGTTTAGCAGCAGTTTACCCCTCTTATGGAGAATTAGCTGACCATTGGCTACATCTGAACAGAAAGTCTAGGTTCTCTGCATGCTTTGTCCTTGGTTGGTGCATCAGTTTGTGCAGTCTCCATGGGTCCAGATTTATTTTCAGAATTGAGATCTAAATTTCCTCAGTTCATCAGTGCCTTCATCCCTATACTTTTCTTCCAAAAGAATAACCTTATGTTTATGGGAGATTTCATTGTTCAATGTTAGATGCTTAGAGTCTTTGAATTATTCTGAAAGGAAAGGTCAACTACACAAGAGTATTTGAGTGATTAACTACTAGTCAGTAACTGTTGCATGCTCTATTTCTCAACTTATCTCAATAACTAAAAGACATGCAGCTTGGACTCAGATTAAATATACTCAAAAGTGATGGTAAAAAAAATCTAGAATAAAGAGAAAGTTGGTCAAAGTATAAATTGGCTGTTTAAAAGATAAGTAAAATTGATATCATCCTAGTAGATCAACCATGAAACAGGAATTGACAATGTAGTTCAATGTTTATGTCAATGTTGTAATATTCACACAAATGTACTTATGTTTTAAATTATAAATTTGTATATTTTGAATATTACATTGTCTACAATATATTTATTCATTTATGGCATGATATACTATCTATTCTTGAATTAAATATAATAAAACAATATATAACAAATCTTTTTCTTTTTATCTTCTTTCCACATCGTAGATTTATTTTTTATTTTGTAATTTATTATAATTTATTCAGATTACATCCTGTCCAGGTGTTATGGTGCATGCCTTTAATTCCAGCACTTGAGAGGCAGAGGCAGGTGGATCTCTGTGAGTTTGAGGCCAGCCTGGTCTACAAAGCGAGTCCAGGACAGCCAGGGCTACACAGAGAAACCCTGTCTCAAAAAAAAAAAAAACCAACAACAACAACACACAAACCAAAACAGATTACATCCTGAATATTATCATCTCATTTGTATCTTCCTGTTATCATCCTCCCTCCCTCTTTTGCCTATTTCCCTCTCTTAGACTGCTGACAGAAGGGGACATCCTCCCTCACCATATGGCCACAACTTTTCAGGTCTTAACCAGGTAGCCTGCTTCCTGCTCCACCAAGGAGGAAGTGATCAAGTCAGGGGCACCAGAGTTCATGCCAGAGGCAGTCTCTGCTCTCCCTACAATCTTGGAGAATGAGTTGTCTGTGTATTGGCTAGATTTGAACAGGGGGTCTAGGTTTAGTGTGTTTACTGCATGCATTGTCCTCGGTTGGTGCATTAGATTTTGCAGCCTGCCTGCTCCAAGTCCAGATCTGACAGCCTTGTGGGGCTCCTGAATCCTCTGGTTCCTTCCATCCCCCCATTCTTCCATATCACTCTCAGAGCTCTCCTGAAGTCCAGCAACATGTCCCAGCTTCTGTTATGATCTACAGCTGGATGGAGACTCCCAGAGGATATCCATATTGGGCTAAAATCCACTTATAAGTGAGTATATACCATGTGTGCCTTTCTGAGTCTGGGTTACCTCACTTAGGATGATCATTTCTAGGCCATCCATTTGCCTGCAATTTTCAAGATTTCCTTGGTTTGAATAGCTGAGTAGTATTCTATTGTGTAAACATACCACAGTTTATTTATTCATTCTTCAGGTAAGGGACATCTAGGTTGTTTCCAGATTCTGGATATTATGAATATGGCTGCTATGAACATAGTTGAGTAAATGTCCTTATTGTATGGTAAAGCAACTTTTGGGTGTATGCCCAGGAGAGGTATAGCTGGGCATGTAGCTAGGACTATTCCCAATTTTCTGAGAAAGCATCAGATTGATTTCCAATATGGTTGTAAAAGTTTGCACTCCCACCAACAGTGGAGGAGTGTTCCCCTTTCTCCACATCCTTGACAATATGTGCTGTCCCCTGTGTTTTTGATCATAGCCATTCTGATAGGTATACGATGGAATATCTGAGTCATTTTGATTTGAATTTCCCTGATGATCAAGGACGTTGTACATTTCTTTAAGTGTTTCTTGGCCATTTCATAGTCCTCTGTTGAGAATATTACTAAAAGCAACCTACAGATTTGATGCAATCCCTATCAAAATACCTACACTATACTTTACATACCTAAGAAGATCAATCCTCAATGTCGTATGGAAAAAAACAGAATAGCTAAAACAATCCTGTACAATAAAAGCTTCTGGAGGAATCTCCATCCCTGATATCAAGCTGTACTACAAAGAGACAGTAATAAAAATGTCATGGTACTGGCATAGATTTCTTATTTAGAGATAGAGCTTAATAACCTTTCAATGCTTCTTTAACTGAAACAGCAAACACAGGTCCAATACAGGTCTATACCAGGACCTCTGTATATATTATAGCTTTCAGTTTAATATTTTCATGGAACTCTTGAATATGAGAATGTGTGGGTCTCTAACCATTGTGCCTGCTCTTTCTGTTGTGATGCTATGCCCAAATTCAGTATGATAGTTTTGATTAATCTTAATATATTTAATTTTGCTACATTTTCTTGTTATCTATTAGAAGTCTGTTTTTTATCCTAATAAATGACAGAAACAGGTTGATCCAGATGAGAGGATAAGTGGGGAGGAACTGGGAAGAGTAGCGGGAAGAAAAACTGTAATAAGGATATCTTGCATAAATAATGATCCATTTTTACTAAAATGAGAAAAAAGAGGAAAAAGGATGATGGCAAGGAAGTAGGAGGTATGAAACCTAGAAGACTGGGGAACAGGAATAATATTTAATATACCATGTATCATTTATAAAACAATATAAAAACATGTTATATAATTTAAAAGTAAAGGTTTTAAAAAGTTAGGTAAAACATACTAGGAACCTAGAGAGTTAGTTTTGTGCAGTTGTTTATCACCAATATATCATTCAAACACTGAAGATGCTATCTGCATTAATTGCTCTAGTGAAAGCATTAAATCTGAAAGACAGTGAGGGAATCATAAAAATAACATTTTATATCCATTAAACCCTATCAAGAATGTAGTATTTCAAGTTGCAAAGAAAAGTTTATGATATCTTAATGAATATCATTTTATTTGTTTTACTGTATGTATTTATTGTTTATAATATTGATATATTACTTAATTATTTTGTAAATCATTAAATTTTTATCACAGCCAGGCAATTTAGTTATATACAAAATTAAGAATGGAAGGAATATTTTATAAAGCATCACGGTAAAATGCTAAATAAGTAATATTTTTTGAAACAGGGTCTCATATAGCCCAAAGTGGTCTCAAATTTTCTATATACTAGAGAACAGTATTGAACTCTTAATCCCCATGCTTACAACTCTCAAATGTTGGAAATACAGTCATGTACCACTACCTTTGGCTGGATGAATAGCTTTTACTGGAATGAAATCAAAACTATCCCCAAAGATACAAAAAGGAGTTAAATAATTCAAGGGTGTGGCTATGTATGTTTGCACTGTTTATTTTGTGCTGAAATAATTGTATAATAAAACAGAAGTAATCAACAGAAAATTGTAGTGTATTGTCATAAGCATAAAACTAAAACAGACATTTAAAGAGAAATGAATGAAGTCCTCATAAAATCACTGAAGTTAACTAATAAAGTTAACTTCGATAAGAGAAAGACCCATTGTCTTCTATGGTGCTGAATGCTAATTCTCAATTAGACTAAGTCTAGAATCATCTCAGAAACAACCTTTTAGGAATGTCTCTAACAAAGTTTCTACATTGGGTTAATGGAAGTGTAATGACCCACTCTAAATGTGGATATTACACAATGATAGTATTGTCATATCTTACCATGTTTGTGTGTGTGTGTGCAAGTGTTTCTTTTGACTTTTCTTTTTTATTCGGGTTTTGAATTTTTGTTTCTTTATTTGCTTTCTAAAGAAAGAAAGAATGAAAGGGTGTAGAGTTGCATGGTTGTGGAAATGAGAAGAATCTAGGAATAGTTGGGGATTCATTAAAAGTCATGAATTGCAATTTTGATAGAATAAATATGAAAACTCATTCTCTAAATATAATATCCTATAATTTTTTCAAGTAGATGCATTCAGTTCTAATTATATCATACTAATAACCACGCATTTTACCTCAACAATTATTAATCATTATTTTATTGGTCTCCCTCTTCAAAACTCTTTTAAGTGGAAATAAGACAACCAAAGGGTTTTTGGCAACATATGTAGGGTGGATTTCATAAAGAGCAACACAGTTAAATAATTGCTTTATTGCTCAGTTTAATAATGGAAATTTAGAGACAGGAAACAATTGATAGTTATTTTATGTGCATCTGTGTGAGGGTGTCAGATGCCTTGGAACTGGAGTTAGGGACAATTTTGAGCTGCCATGTTGGTGCTGGGAATTGAACTCAGGTATTTTGGAAGAGCAGGCAGTGCTCTTACCCACTGAGCCATCTCTCCAGGCCTAGATGTCCCTCAACCGAAGAGTGGATAAAGAAAGTATGGTCCATTTACACAATTCAGCTATTAAAAATGGAAGTAGAGACAGTCATTCTAAGTGAGGTAACCCAGACCCAGACATTCATGGCATATACTTACTCATAAGTGGATATTAGCAACTTAATTCAGGATAACCACTTTACAATACAGAGACTGATATGCCAGCCAAGGTCTATGTTTGATGTGGACCTAGATCCTCTGCTTAGATGTAGTAGTCTCCTGTGGGTCCCATAATATGGGGAGTAGGGACTGCTACTGACATGGATTCAGCCCTCCCAAAGTTAGTCATTTCCCCCCTGGCAGGGTGGCCTTGCCATGCCACAGAGGAAGAGGACACATGTATTGTAGGTAACACTGGATAGGCTGAGGTCACATGTTAGAGAAGGAGGGCTCCACTTTCTGAGGACTAAGGGAGGGAGGGAGAGGGAATGAGGGAAGAAAGGTGGGATCAGAAGGTGATGAGGGAGTGGGCTACAGTCAGGATGTAAAGAATTCAAATTGCAGAAAAAGTAGGTATTTTATATTGCTAATTCTACTACCTGGAAATAGCTCTGAGACTGGCAGAGACAAAGCTTCCTGTTGGTCACAGAATCTCTGTGACTTATTGTTACATGCCATTCTTCATATGGCATGAATGAGAGCAGAGAACTGGCCTTAATTGTTCTGTGAATCCTGCATACCTCATACATTTATTGTTTTAGAACTGGATAAAGCTTGTGAGAAATTATATGTTTTCAGAACAAAAGAACTGGACACTGACATTGGATCTGACCTGACAGGAATCATTCCTCCCAGCGTGCTGGATGCTGACATCCGGCATCCTTCATATTCCAGCTCTAGTTGTTCTTCATCAGAATAGGACAGCTTCTAAGAAAGCCTCCAATTGGTCCAGCATTTCAGACTGTCCCATTCAGGGCTCTAATTCAGCCTAGAATTTCTCAACATTTAGTTACTGGACCACAAATGCTATTCTTGGCTTGTTTAACCATTTTCCCTAGTTTTATTTGGGCCCCTACAAAGGTATTATTTTCTCCCAAATCAGCCAGAAGAAACCTTAAGAGAAGGATGCCCAATTTCCCCTAAGGGAGGTTGGATTGGTTTTTGTTTGTGCCCTTGGGCTACAGATGCTTATTTTAATGGGGTGTTGGTTATAAGTTATTATTCATCTTATAACAGAGAGAAAGCAAGGTTGGACTAGGGGATGTATCTTTTCCTTTATCATTCTTTTGTAGGTATGGAGATAGAGGGTGAAAGGAAAAAAGGGGGATATAGAAATATATAGAGATGATAGAATGAAAAGTAAATTATTGAATCTACTCCTTAACTTAAGACCTTAATTGCAACTCACAGATAAGGTTATTTTTAATTCATTAGTATAGAATTTTGTATATTGAAGCAAAATAAGTTTAATTTTGAGACATTGGCATACAATCAAATTTGAAATTATTCTTCATGCACATTATATATATATATATATATATATATATATATATATATTTCTACTACAATGTGTGCTATTATACCCATACAACTCAATTATAATACAAGGTTTAATTCCAATACCTTGAAAGTGGTATTGCAGGCTGTTTTGAATAATTAAGTAATATAATAAACTTTTAGTTGATCAAATCACGGTCATGTCAATTACTAGTTTATTTTTATCACAAAAGTATATATCTTAGCTTTAACAGATAGATATGAGTCTATAGATATATAAGTTAAAATGGTTGGGTAAGGTCTTCAAAAGCCTCAGATACCTATAGAATATAGCATTTAAAGATGTTTTATTATTTTAAAGATTCTTTGACAACAAGACAGGTTAACTCCTGGCAACACCCAGCCTACCTCAAATATGGTGATGAGCATCAATGTACTTCATTATGGAGATAGCTTCAAATGTAGCAAACCAATCACTTGGCAAAATGTCCTCATTTCTGACACAGGCAGAAAACTACAACTGGCAAGCATGGATGCAGGCAGATTCAACAGCCATACTCTACCAAGACAAGAGAAGCAAGTCCTCAATATTCCTGCCTCACAAATGAGTCTGTCTGATATATTGGGCCAGAAGGCTGAATATGATGCTTCAATGCTTTAGAGAGTTTTGGGTGACTGTTTAGACAAAAAAACAAAAAACAAAAAACAAAAAAAAACAAAAAAAACCTGTCTCCCTCATTTTTTTTTATTTTGGAAGCTGCTAACCTGTATTTTCCCGTTCACTTAGGTAAATAAGTAGTGTTTCTTCTCAAGTCTCTGATAGGGTTGAAGACCAAATAGTTTTGTCTTACAATTAAGCTTAGTTGTTTAGGGGTTAATATGTTATTTGGTATAGATATGTTTTAAGTTACTAAAAATGAAATATGATAAATATTAACATAGTAAAAACGGCCATCTTACCAAAAGCAATTTACAGATTCGATGCAATCCCTATGAAAATACCTACACAATTTTTAAAGACATTGAAAGATCAATTCTCAACTTCATATGGAAAAACAAAAAAACCAGAATAGCTAAAACAATCCTATACAATAAAAGATCCTCCATAAGAATCTCCATTCCTGGTCTCAAGCTGTGCTATAGAGCAACAGCAATTGAAACAGCATGGTACTGGCACAGCAATAGGCTGGTTGATCAATGGAATTGAATCAAAGACCCAGAAATGAATCCACACACATATAGTTATTTCATTTTTTGACGAAGAAGCCAAATCTATTCAATTGAAAAAGGATAGCAACCTCATGAGGCTGAGAAGCTTTTGTAAGGCAAGAGACACTGTCAACAGAACAAAGCGACAGCCTTCAGACTGGGAAAAGATCTTCACCAACCCTACATCTGACAAAGGTCTAATATCCAAAATATATAAAGAACTCAAGAAATTAAACACCACCAAATCAAATAACCCAATTGAAAAATGGGGCTTGGTACTAAACAGAGAATTCTCAAAAGAGGAGTATCAAATGGCTGAGAAACACTTAAAGAAATGCTCAACCTCCTTAGTCATCAGGGAAATGCAAATCAAAAGAACTCTGAGATTCCATCTTACACCCATCAGAATGGCTAAGATCAAAAATTCAAGCAACACCACATGCTGGCGAGGATGTGGGGAGAGAGAAACACTCCTTCATTGCTGGTGGGAATGCAAACTAGTACAGCCACTTTGGAAATCTATCTGGTGCTATCTCAGAAAAATGGGAATAGGGCTTCCGCAAGACCCAGCTATTCCACTCCTTGGAATATACCCAGAAGATGCTCCAGCACACAAGAAAATTTGCTCAACCATGTTCATAGCAGCCTTATTCATAATAGCCAGAACATGGAAGCAGCCTAAGTGCCCCTCAGTAGAAGAACGGATAAAGAAACTGTGGTACATATACACTATGGAATACTACTCAGCCATTAAAAACAAGGAATTCCCGAAATTTGTGGACAAATGGATTGAACTAGAAATGATCATAATGAGTGAGTTAATCCAGAAGCAGAAAGTGTTAAATGGTATATACTCACTTATATCTGCATACTAGCCCAAGGGGCATGTCCCATGAAAGTCTTCACTAACCAGGAAACTGGGACAGGGGGGAGGACATCCTATTGGGATTCTAGATTAGAGAAGCATGGGAGAATGGCAAAGTTGAAAGATCCAAAGGATCCTAGAAACCTACAAGAAGAAAATTATGATAGGCAGATTTGGGCCCAGGGGTCCCACCCAAACTATGGCACCAGCCGAGGACAATACAGGCCATAAACTTCAAACCCCTACAAAGATCTAGCCAATGGACAGGGCATTCTCCACGGTTGAGTGGAGAGTGGGGTATGACTTTCACACGTACTCTGGTGCCTCATATTTGACCATGTCCCCTGAATGGGGAGACCTGGTGGCACTCAGAGGAAGGATAACAGGCTACCAAGAAGAGACTTGATACCCTATGAGCATAACAGGAGGAGGAAGTCCCCCTCAGTCCCAGTCATAGGGGAGGGGAGTAAGGGGAAAATGGGAGGGAGGGAGGAATGGGAGGATACAAGGGAGGGGATAACCATTGAGATGTAATCTGAATAAATTAATAAAATAAAATTTTAAAAAAACATTAAAAAAAGAAAAAGGATAGCATCTTCAACAAATGGTGCTGGTCCAACTGGATGTCTACATGTAGAAAAATGCAATTAGATCCATATTTGTCACCTTGTACAAAACTCAAGTCCAAGTGGATTAAAGACCTCAACATAAAACCAGACACACTAAATAGGATAGAAGGAAAAGTGGGAAGAGGCTGGAACTCATTGGCACAGGAGACAGCTTCCTGAACAGAACACCAACAATCCAGGCCTTAAGGTCAGAAATTAACAAATGGGACCTCATGAAGCTGAGAAGCTTCTTTGAGGCAGGAGACACTGTCAACAGAACAAAGCGACAGCCTACAGACTGGGAAACAATATTGATTTACATTCAGAATTTTAGACTCAGCATGACAGGAAAGATGTTTTCTTCAAGGTTGCCAAATACAAATAGCCAAAACATTTTAAATGTAACAGTTATATAATTCCTGATTGTTTCGACTTTCTTCCTGCTATATGTAGTTTATTTTACTTATGTGTAATAATATAAATACATATGTATAAAAATATAAATGTATATTTAAAAAGAATATAATAAAAATAGCTTTAGCTATAAAAAAACCAATCTAAAAAAAAATAAAGTTGTTTTGACTACGTTTGGACATACATAATCTAAGGGTAATTCTAGTAGAAATACAATTTGGAAGTTTGTTCTAATTTTAAAGTTTTGTGAGGCTCAATTGCAACTAAAATAATTAACATTACTTATTTTCTTTAGATATTTATGGCATTGACTTTGTGTCATTTCAAGATCTGACTCTGAAGTCAGGTAAAGAAACGCAATAGGTTAATAGATCATTTTACTCAAACCAATTTATTTTCACTTTGCTAGTCATTAAATACGTAAATGGCATTTTAGAGTTGAGCTCAGGAAGTATTTTATCTCTTTAGGAACATGAAACTTCAAACACAATCCACTATTGTAAAATGAATTTGATTCTTGTTTTTTTTTTTTTTTTTTTTGTTAAAAATAGAAAACGCTTTCACTATAAACTCCTTGAAGGTCTGACAAATTAGGGTCAAAGAAGTCTGAGCCTCCAGTTGATATAAAAAAAATCCAATTTGAGTTTGACAAGGAGATGCTGAGATCTGATATGTGTAATCCATATTAGGTAGAGCGCGTGAGAAGGGAGGAACAAGCTACTTGATATTGAGTACCAGTATACTGCCAATACAGTTATGATGTCACATAACTCATCAGTTTGCCTCCCTGTATACTAAGTTCCTTGAAGTAACTTAAAAGGTAGGATTAGAAGTGGAAGCAGAAAAAAAAACTTTACTATAATGCAATGTTATTTGCTCACCTGACATCTACTTATACTAGATCTTGTAAAAGGAAGAAAACACAATATGCACCTCAGAAATTATGCCCACATCTGTTTGTTATTTCTTCTTTACTATGGCCCATCCACTGTATCTGAGGTGGGTGCTGTATGTAATTATAATTAGAGCACATGCTTGGACATGGGCTACATAGATTCAATGAAGAAATGAGAAGAAATAACCTCAACTTCATTATATTTGAACCCTGAAGTCAAGTAAAATTTGTAGCAAGCTCTTATTAATAATAATCTAACACCTGAGATCCAGGATGCACAGATTATTTAACTTAGATGAACAATGTTGTCTCAAGTGAATGAAAAGCTTAGGGACATTACTGTCATTTACAACTAATGCTCACATGGAGGAAATAAAAAGTAGCATAATTTTCTTGGGGTTAAAGTTTCAACTTCTTGTTCTTTGTGGAGTGAAAATTAGATTTCATTTTCCTTCTTTACCTACTAGCATCCATCACTATTTATTATTTTTAAAGGAGAAAACTTGGTTCAAAGACAAAAATTCTTCCTAGGGCCATCATACCCAGGTTTTGTTACTAATAGTCATATGTTCTTCATACTACTGAAAGAGACACTCTGGAATTTGCTCTTGTGTGTAATATGCTGTCACTGTAAACCAGAATAGCAACAGAAACTAATCCCAAACTGACCCTCAATGATTCACGACTACTGCAGTTCAAGGACTGAATTTAAATTCTGGGTGTAATGAAAGCCTTTCACAAGTGTCATCAAAGGAATTTTTGTTCTATTAAAACAACCAACAGATACATTGCTTTCTGGAAATATTTCTATCCTTCTCTGTCATCATGAAGTGTATGACTAACAAAGGAAATGCCCCTGGGAATATTTTCCTTATAAAAATACTGCTAAAAAAGACATAGCAACATCTTATCATAAAATAAACCATGGAGCACTCTGTAAAAAACGGGAGGCCAGCATTCAAACAGTGGGAACTTGGCAGTAAAAATATATACCTTGAGGAATCGTACAAGAAATTTTGATGGGATTAAAACATGCTGCATGACATATGATATATATATATATATATATATATATATATATATATATATATTAGAAGAAATAAATTGGAGGAAACATCTATACATTAATCCCTTAGCTCCCAAATCACATTCCATTCCGTAAGGATTTATCTCTGTTTATCATGGCAACATAAGCATGAAAGGATATTTGCAACCTTCTGGAACTTAACTTTTTACAAAGAGAGAAAAATGTCACCATTATTTATCTGCATCATTTAAAATGCTTGTTTTGTGCAGAACAGAAGGATGTAAATAGATAAATGTAGCAACTTTAGTATACAGCATGTAAAAATAGGAGCCAGATTTACTAACATCTCTTGTCAGTTCTAGTATCTTTCTCCAGACAGAATGGGCAAGTATTTTTAGGCAAAATTTTCCAAAACTTTATTTCTTGCTATATGCGTGCCAATATTTTAACTACATATATTGTAATAAGTTTCAGAAACACACTACTTGATCTTCTAGCAGTAAGATGAAAAAGGAAATGAGTATGCTTTTCTTCTTATCTCTAAGTATTTCTGTGGACCTTTTCTATTTTTCATCTTAAAAAATGTCTTTTCCTCTTATGGATTTATTACTTTCATATTCCACTTAGTTAATAATTTGTGCAAGGGATAAAGAAACAATATGACACACAAGATACACAAATACATTATATGTTTAGTCATCAAGTAATTCACCTCTCTAAGCTGTGTTTAATGTCAATTGGGAGAAAAGTACCCATAAAATAGATTTGCTTCAAGATTAAACATTGTAACTCAAGAAAAATAGCATAATTTCCAGGATGTTATAAAAATTAATTGTCATAATCAAGAGCATTGAAACCATTATCATCATTGCTATCATAATTATTTACTTATATAAGTAATATCCAATAATGAGTGTATTGAATAATTTGGGCTATCAACATTACAGTATTAATACTTGTTCTGTAACTGTGTCCTTAGATTAATTTCACAAATCCAAAAACAGACTTTGCACTGAATGTGCTGAATAGAATTTTATGTCATTAGTAATTGACATATCATAATTCCTGGTAATTAGATATACACAGGAAATTGTATCTCTCTTATTTCATTCATTGACAACAAGTGCAAAGTCCCATCTAAGAATCATTAGTCATAATAAAGGCATGATCCCTTATATAATTTATATCTTAAATGTTATTTTTTATTTGATCATAACAACAAAATTTATGAATGGGGAGGATAAATTGATTAAATAATATGTAATCTGAATGTTTTATTACTCAGTAGAGTAAAATGTAGAGATTACTACAAAAAGAGACTATAGGTCATGAAAGTAATTAAGAAGATGTTTACAAATTTGTTAATCGGATTAAGTGGGATAGGAATTACACAAGAATCTTCACATGTGGTGAGTTGGTTTCTTGAGCACTGTATAATTACTCAATAAAACTCTTGCAAATGAAAGAGAAAATAGAGAAATGATGCAGGATGAAGAGAGAGACATTCCAAATAGTTGTTTCTATTTTCTTAACACAGAGAATACACAATTCTGCTTCAAATTAGGAAACCTTGAACTGAAGAAAATAGTTTCAGAATAATAAATATAATTACTCTTCCTTTAAACACATCTTTACATATGTATACACATACACATATCTTGGTATAGAAGTTTTTAAGTGACTACATAAGAAAATGATATGTGAGGAGTCTGATGTCCACTCTTTCTTTTTTTCTTTTTTTAATTTTTTTCTCCTTTATTAATTTGTTCTTGTTACATCTCAATGGTTATCCCATCCCTTGTAACCTCCCATTCTTCCCTCCCTCCCATTTTCCCCTTATTCCCCTCCCCTATGACTGTTCCTGAGGGGGATTACCTCCCCCTCAATATGATCATAGGGTATCAAGTCTCTTCTTGGTAGCCTGCTATCCTTCCTCTGAGTGCCACCAGGTGTAGAAGTTTTTAAATGACTACATAAGAAAATGATATGTGAGGAGTCTGATGTCCACCCTTTCAAGAATTGGTTCTCTCTATCTACCATATGTGTTCCTGCAATGAAACATGGGTAGGAAAGCTTCAAGGTGATGGCCCTTATAATCTGAGCCATTTTACTGGCTTTTAAACTTATGAAATGAAGCTGAATTTAAAAAACACTTTTATATCTGTTGAGAGATCATATGATTTTTTTCCTTTAACCTGCTATGGGATAATTTACATGAATTGATTATTTAAAGTAAAATCAACCTTGCTTTCTAGAGATATATCTCATGTGGCTTTGCAACATTCACCTTTTTTCCACATGCTGGTGGCTTAGCTTATGAATATGTTTTGATATTTTGAATTTATGGTTATGACTGCACTCGGGCCTTAATTGTTCTTCCCACATTGACCTCATTTCCTTCCTTTCTCTCTACCTCAATTCCTCCTTCTGTTCCTCCATTTTTCATTTCCATTTCTTCTTCTCATTCCTGCTCGATGCCCTAATACCTTACTCCCAGTCTGGAGTAACATCAAACCTTCCACCACTGCTGACTTTCCTAGCTGTGCTCAAAAGCAAGTTTGTGTGCACTAAAATGCCACCTAACTGGAATTCTGGCCAGCCATTCTACAGGTGAAATTAGTAATCATTTTGACTAATTAGGTTACAAACAGCTTTGGCTTTCATGGTATATTCATGAATGTTAAGAAGGCCTTGTCACAGCAGGTTACTAAGAAGAGACTTGATACCCTATGAGCATATACAGGGGGAGGTAATCCCCCTCAGGAACAGTCATAGGGGAGGGGAGTAAGGGGAAATTGGGAGGGAGGGAAGAATGGGAGGATACAAGGGATGGGATAACCATTGGGATGTAACAAGAATAAATTAATAAAGGAGAAAAAAAAGTTAAAAAAAAAAAAGAAAAGAAAAAAGAAGGCCTTGTCACAATTATGGTTTTTCAGATCATCCTTTCCAAGAGGATGTTTTCTATCAACAAGGACAGACAAAATTAAATACTTGATTTAAAAAACACACCTTCCTCTTCAGCTTGTGTTCAAAATTAACTTTTCCAGACAACAAAGATATTTTCCTATGCAAAAACCACTACAGAAAGAAGTGTCCAAAGCCAATTTTATATTCGTTTATTGACTTGAAGTGAAATACCTTGATTTAGTCTACAAATTTCCCTTCTAATTCTCAAGAAAGAAAAAAAATGAAAATGTGGACCAATAGAATAAAAAAAGTGTCCTCTTTAATAATTCCAAGAACTCTGGTAATTCTGTTCATAGTATTGTGTTATCTACAACTTTTGCCTTTTGTTTTATGTTTTGACTAATTCAATTAAAAGTTTGACAAAACAAAAAATGATAGTGAACTGTCAATGACATGGGGATATGTCATAGAGGCTTTGCTTGACTAAGTTCCAGACCTCCGACCATCCAGCATAATCTCTATGCATACAGAACAGCTGTTGAGGCTTTGCTTGACAGAGTTCCAAAGATCTCCTGCTGATCACCACTGCCCCTAAATATTATGTATGGTCCAGGTGTAATGTTGTTTAGAAATCTGCTATTTCTCCTCAAACTGTTTTTTTTTTCTCTTTATTTCTCATCAATAAGGAAAGCCAAACAGGGAAAAGATTTTTCCCACGGAGAATGTTGAAGGAGGTCATCTGGCCAAAAGCTTGAGACAATGATAGAGTTTTTGCTTTGACTGTGAGTACCAAAATAGAAACTGCATGAAAGAAAGTTAAGACCTGGACATAAAGTACCTGGCTAGATACTGTACCAGTAGAAACGTTTCCTTACAATCTGTTTTGAGAGCAATAGAAGGTGGACTTGGAATGTCATGGTTTCCATATATTTTACAATAGAGGACCCTTTGGCAGTTAGTCTAGGCTTGGATAGCACACCTCTTAGTCTGGGACTGGAAGTGGGTCAAGCTTTTTCTTTAGAGAATATTTAGCTCAACCTATATTGCTATGACCATCTTGTAAACACCATGGCTTTAGCCTGGGGAAATTTATGATTAAACCTTCCTGTGTATTGTTTAAGAAATAACAATCAGGTCATGCTGACCATTGCTTGAAAATTGATTGATTTTTTTGTTGTATGTTTTATTGTAGGTTACAGAACTTTTCGTATTTCCTTGTTACTCTGTAGATTTTTGATTGCCCTAGTGATTGTAAAGATGGAAAAAATCATGATGTAATCTGTAATGAAAAAAATTGAACTTTATTTCAATAAAATGCTGAGGTTGGCCAAGGATAAAGGGGCAAGCAAGTAGCAGACATGTGAGAGAAAGCTAGAGTGAGATGGGGTAACAGCAAGAGATACGGAATGGCCAGAGAGATAGGTAGATGGGTAACAGCAAGCAAGAAAATAAGAAAGATAGGCAACAGGAAGCCAGAAAATTAGAACGATGGGCAACAACAAGCGAG
Organism: Acomys minous; assembly: GCF_964271855.1. NCBI lineage: Eukaryota > Metazoa > Chordata > Mammalia > Rodentia > Muridae > Acomys > Acomys minous. The sequence continues at coordinate 86,035,094 of NC_140488.1, read as the reverse complement.
GAGATAGAAAGACGAGCAACAGCAAGGAAGAAGTAGATACAAAGACAGCAACTAAGCTAGCAAGGAGCAAGGAGTCAGACAGCAAATGAGACAGAGACGGATAGAGAGCCGGAAGAAAATTCTTCTGGGCTTTAAGACCTTCAGCTTGTACCCCTTATGCCTGAGTCTCTGAATATTTATTTTTCCTCTGTTCTTCAACCTTTCCACAACTAGTTCCTTTAGCTATTGTTTTGTTGTTGTTCTTGTTGTTTTTGTTTTTGTTTGTTTGTTTGTTTGCTTACTTGCTTGATTTTTTTCGAGACAGGTTTTTCTCTGTGTAGCCCTGGCTGTCTTGGACTCGCTTTGTAGACCAGGCTGGCCTCTTACAGTGATCCACCTGCCTCTGTCTCCCGAGTGCTGGGATTAAAGGCGTGTGCCACCATGCCCCACTTAGCTAGTGTTATTTATACCCCTTAACCAGCTGTTCACTGCCTGCCCAATTCTCCCTACCGTGGATCCAACTCTCTTCATTTCTTCACTATTCTCACAACTGGTTTTGGAGAGTGACAGTAAACCAATAAACCCATCTTTAATAGTACTTAAAAAAAACAAGGACACAATCTTAAAGTGCATTAGATTCTTGCCTTTTAACTATCTTGCTTCATTCCAAGAAACAAAATTAAATAATCATTTGAACTAGGAAATATGACTTCTGTTATCTCAGGCATGTGAATGAGGGTTAAGAGAGATTCTTTTATTTTAATAACAATTTCTGATTTTTGACTTTCTAGTCAGACATGATATTTGAGATTAAAATATCAACTGTATCTTTTGTGGCTTCACAGCTTTGCAGTCTCTTGTCTCCTGTCACTGTCAATATCAATTTTGCATTCATTTCAAGGTGACTTTGCGATATTTCATCTGTCTCACATATAATTATTCTGCTTTCAGTCAAGTGTTTTGACTTGCTTTTCAGTCTCATCATACTAGTATATAAATGTATACATTGTCAACTAGAACATACCTTTCTTCCATGAATATAATCACAATTCTCTGCGAGCTTAAATGCTTTTTAAAAGCTATTTAAAAATAGCCTTAAAATTGCTGTTTCTCCATGGCTGTCATACACAAGCATATGTACACATGTGCAGAGAAGCATAAATATGCATACACATATCCTATTTCCAATGTGTATCACCTTATGCTTATATGCTGCTTTAGTATAACATCGTATTCACAAATGTAAACCATAAGTATAAGCTATAGAATGATCAGATTAAATGTCAATGGATGTTACCATTTGCTTACTTACAGCTCTCAATCCACCACTTCACATTTAGTCCTCAAATAAGGGTCTTAAGTTGCTTTTTTCTGGATTTCCTAATTATCTCTTCTCTGGTCTCCTTTCAGGTTCTGCCTATTACAGTTGATAGAAAATAATGTGCCCCAAATCTCCAACCTCATCAAATGATTCAACAACTTAACATTTTAGACATCAGTGCCTTAGAGCATTATGACCCAGTCAGTCTTCTCAGTGTTCTCAGATTCTTTGTGTGAAAAATAGAAATTATCATGAGATCAACCTCAAGGAACTGTAAATTTTTATGCACTATAGATCTTTCAGTTTCATGTTATTTGGTGTAATTTACCTAAGCCTTTCAACTCACCTTTTTTTTTTTAATTATTGTGTTATAACACCCTATCTTTTTTCTTCTTTTTAAATTTTTTTTATTAATTTATTCATATTACATCTCAATTGTTAGCCCATCCCTTGTATCCTCGCATTCCTCTCTCCTTCCCATTTTTCCCTTATTCCCCTCCCCTATGACTGTGACTGAGGGGGATCTCCTCCCCCTGTATATGCTCATAGGGTATCAAGTCTCTTCTTGGTAGCCTGCTGTCCTTCCTCTGAGTGCCACCAGGTCTCCCCATCCAGGGGACGTGGTCAAATATGGGGCACCAGAGTTTGTGTGAAAGTCAGATCTCCTTCTCCACTTAAGGATGAAGAATATCCTGTCCATTGCCTAGACTAGGTAGGGGTTCGAAGTTTACTGCCTATATTTTCCTTGGCTGGTGCCATAGTTTGAGGAGGACTCCAGGGCCCAGACCCGCCTGTAGTTTTCCAGGACCCTCTGGATCCTTCTATTTCCTCATTCTCCCCGGCTTCTCACCCCTAAAGTCTCAATAGGATGTCCTCCCCTCTGACCCACTTTCCTGGTAGGTACAGTTTTTCATGGGGACGTACACCTTGGACTAGTGTCTCCATATAAGTGAGTATATACCATTTGACTCTTTTTGTTTCTGGGTTAACTCACTCATTATGATAATTTCTAGTTCAATCCATTTGTCCACAAATTTCAGGAATTCTTTGTTTTTAATAGCTGAGTAGTATTCCATAGTGTAAATGTACCACAGTTTCTTTATCCATTCTTCTACTGAGGGACACGTAGGCTGTTTCCATGTTCTGGCTATTATGAATAAGGCAGCTATGAAAACGATAACACCCTATCTTTAAGTGCTTGGACAATTTGATTCCCATGTTAGAATACCATTTATAATTTCTTCATAGAATGAACACTTTCCTAAAGTCCTCCTAATGTCCAGTCACTTTTATAAAGTTATGGGGTTATTGTATTAGTTGTATTAGCTCACTTTCTTCTACTGTAAAGAGGTACATGAGCAAATGATGGATAACAGCAGACATTATCTTTTACATTCCTTGAATTATAATTTAGTACTAGAAGATACAGTTCCTTTCTAGATATTACAGTGTATTTTAACTTGAGATATTACAGAACATGAGAAAGTATCAGATAGCTTTAAAAAAGTACATTAACTTCTATTTAAACTTTGTAAAACTATCTTAGATTCAGTAGATAAAAAAAGACAATAGTATTCTAAGTACAGAGCAGTATTTCTTGACATGAATATTTAATATGTGAATACTATTAAAATGGCTTTTGCCTACTTGAATTTTGAGATTTTAATGAAAACATGTACAAGATATATACATGGCAAATACATCATGAATTTTTAGTATGAAATGGAGTATTGAAAAAGGGGGTACTAGAGAAAGTGAAGTGAGGCAGTTACTTGGAAGCCTAGTAACCTGAATTTGACTTACTTCTGAAAGATATTTTCTGACCTTACAAGCATTATGTAGCTTGTCTGCACCACACCATGCTGAAAAATAAATTCCTGTAATAAACAGTAAGATGATATAATTTTATAAACTACAAGTTTGTATGCATCTTGATGGAATAAAACAATGTCTCAAGGATGGGAATTTATTTAAGAAAAATTGATGGATCAAAATAATAAAATTAAAACAATGTATTTGACAGAAAAATAATATGAATGAAGAAAATGATTTTATCAGATTTGTTTTAATTCATTTTAATAACTGGTACATATAGTTAAGATATTCAAGCACTTCTATAATATTTTCATTTCCTGTTGAGGACCAGATGCAACAGCTCAGGGTAGATTGAGATGGTGGGCATAGATTTAGTCACAGGGTCAGTACTGTGTAACCCGCAAAAGACTCTGAACTCTTGAACTCCTTGGGGGGCCTGAATTCTTCTAAATTTTTAACTCTTTAGGGGGAGGCAGGTAGAAAAAGAGAAAAGGGGAAAGAAAAAAACCACACACACACACAAATACACACACTTGGTGGGTGAAGCGAAGTATGCCTGAATATACATAATTGGTTTCTAGTAGATGGAGCAGAGCTCTAACTCTAGCAACTTTATTTTCTTTCTAGCTCTTTTTGTACTCTCTAAGTCAAAGAATATAAATTTCCTCATGACCATAAACACGATGATCACAAAACAGATAAATTTGTTATGAAAGAGGCAGTTATAGAAGAATTGTTGATCACATGCTTTCTTATGAAACTAGCACCTTACCATTCCATATCTATCTTTCAAAGCAATATTTTTATCTATCTTCCATTCCACAAGTTTGTTGTAAGTTGAAAGCAATATTTTATATGTCTTCCATTTTACAAGGTAATTATAAGCAGTAGCTGTTTATTCAGTTTTGACTCCACAGGTGAATGATAAATTCAAAGCAATAGCTTTTTATGTCATAGGTTAACAAGAAATTTACCAAGAAATAAGTATCTATCTTATGTCTAATTTTTGAAGTCTTGTATAGATAAACTAGTTAATCATTCATTCCATGTTCTGGTAGTCATAATAGAATTACCCACTCCTTATTTATGGCTTTTTCATCATGGTGCAAACTGAGACTTGTGACCTCATCCCTGGATCTAACTTAGAATGAATATTTTTCTTGATCATTTACTTGTCCCAAGCCTTTCTTCCTAGTGTAATTTATGTGAATGTAGACCATGAAAGCGCACTGAACTCCTTTTGCAGTCTTTGCTATTCTATATGGAGGAGGTACATTTTACTTTTGATTTTAACTTTAAACTTTCTATCAAATATTTTAATTTTTTAACTTCTTAAAATTCTTTGAATAAAATCAGGAGTTGTATAAAATCAATTCATATAAACAACATTATTTCATAAAAGTACATCTTCATGTTGCTCTACGGGAAATTTGCCTAGAGTTAACCAGGAAGCAATCACACCAGGCTACTAGCAGTGAGGGTCTTCCCATACCCAGACATACCATGCAAGATATATGAGGAATGCAGCAATGACAAAAATGAGAAGGCACATCAGCAGCAAGAAGCAATGCAGAGACAAAGAATGTGGGGCTATGCTTCTCCAGAATACATCCATCACAGCCATGAAAAATGGTGGTCTGTCTCCAGCAAGCTCCATTGCCCACTGCAGTTGCTCCTGCATGGTGTCTTTACATCTCCTGGCTACCAAGAAATGAATAAATCTTGTCCTGAACTACAAAAATCATATAAGCATCCCAGCTAGGTGTGTCCAACTTCTGGCATAGCAGTTGGAAATTATCATGTACTAAGTTCATGCTCAAGAACTTTCCAATAGAGTTACTGGAAATTACGAAGAAAAATCTCCTTTTAAGTGAGCTTAAATTTTGAGTTGGGACATAGTTATATCCTTGTATACACAGAGCCAGAAGCATCCTGTGTGCTGTAGATTGGATACACCTGCACTCTATTTCTCCTCCATTTTTTCTTTCTTGTTCTGATATTCTAATGTATTCATTACATTATATATATATATATATATATATATATATATATATATATAATTTAATAAAATCCATTCTCAAATAGTCTGCTTATCAGTGTCTTACTTCAGCTTTCATAAATTCACCATGCCTCTCCCTGATTATATTTAACATTTCCTGCAACTTATTGGTCTCTTTGTTCCTGAAACATAAGCTTTTTCCTTGGTCTTTGTATTTTCTTTGTTCTACCTGTAATTGTTTTTCTGTACCTGGCTATATGGATTGTGCCTTCACTTTGATTAAATGTTTTTAAAAGTCAGTCTAGAAGCAGTGCTATTTTTTATATTCTATATTCAGTCATCTATGTCATATGTGTGTATGGCTATTTACATGAATATATGTTATTTATAATATATATAATTCTTGATTTATCCCACATACATTTTCTATTCTTATTCTTTGGTGCATTATTTTTCTTTGCATAATTTTTTTCTGCTGAACTATAAATTTCATGATAATTACAATGTAATATCAGGTTTTCTGGTTTATTTGATCTACAGTGTTAGGAGTGCCTAGAATATTGATTTGAACTTAAGACATATAAACCAAATTATGCCAAATATAAAAAATACAAAATATATGAAAAGTCAATACCAAATTGGAGCAAGTAAATTATATGCCACTATATATATTACAGAACAAAACATTGCATACCCAAAAATAGTACATATTTTAGTGGTTTAAACTTTCTAGATGCAAATGAACACAGAACTTTGCTGCAATACAGAAGTTATAGAAGTAAATTTTATTTTATCTTAGTTTATTTTAAAATTATTGCATTTTTTGCCTGAACTTTTAATCATTCCAAAAAAGAAGTGCTTATAAATTTATGTTTTCAGGTTTAGAACTAGCATGATTGTTAAGAAAAAAATAATATTTCTTCTTCCACAAGTAAAATGGGGCTGGCAAGTCTCAGCGCAAGGCAAATGCAGTGTTCTCATTAAAAGGTTTATTTTGTATCAGAGTAGGTTTTAGAATCCTATGATTCTATAATAACATTATCTGTTCTAGAAGATTAGGCACACAAGAGCCAATTAAACACTCTAGAAAATTGCAAAGGTACTACTGATGATGCTAACAGATGTTTACACAAAATAATTAAAGAAAGCATCTGGTGTTAGCCTAATATTCTTATTTCTTCTTGATGATATTTTTAAAATTTGTAATAAGAAAACAAAGAGAAACTAAATAAATAAAACAAAACAATGTTAATTTACATATCAATTAGCAAATGTAATGAGAATACACTTTTTACGAAGAGAACTGTGAGATAAGGAAATGACCTCCAGTGTAATTTAAGGGTAAAATCTTCTCTGCCTCAGTTTCTATACACACTAAAAGAAAATAGGAAGTATTTTAAAATAGCATACTCAGCATTAAGTAAATTGGTCTTCTGAAATCTTTTTCCTAAGCTATTATTTAACAATGTCATCAGTTTTCTGAAAGTTGAGCAGCACTGTTTAATTTTCATCCTACTCTTGCACAAGTTAATTAACTTAGACTTTACTGGAGTGCTCACCAAATATCTTTAACTATTTTGCTAAACTTTTTGTGGTCATTCTCATTTTTAAGTTGTGGTTTTCTTTGTTACTCTATTTTATCCTCCTTTCTCCTTAACTCTCACAGTTTTAGTAGAAAATATAACAATGAGAAAAAGTGATTAAAGAATATGAAATTCCTAGTAAATATGACATAAATCAAGGTACACTGAAGAAAGATTCAAATCATCAGTTTTTATTTAAAAATAGTCTACAAAATAATGTTATGCTTATTTAAATATGATTATCTAAATCTAAAGTGAAAATTTATATAAAATGGTGTGTAAAATTGTCTATGCAACCATTTACATTGCTATGTAGGAAAAAATCATTTCAATGTGAAAAAAGTAATAAATGAGAATTTACATCCTTATTTCTTATGTTTCTTTTCATTTCACTATTTTGGCAACTGTTACACATATGTATATGTGTTTGTGTATATATATCTTACATATATATATATTAGTTAAAGATATCAATCAATAATTCAGTAGTAATAAAAAATTGTAATGACTAGTTTTATGTCAACTTGACACTAGCTAGAGTCATTAGGGACAAGGAAGCCTCAATGAAGAATCTATCCATATAGGATCAGGGCATATGTAAGCCTGTAGGACATTTTCTTAATTAGTGATTGATGGGAGAGTTCATCACCTAATGTGACCACTGCCATCCCTGGGATGTTAGTCCTCGGTTCTATAAGAAGGCAGACTGAACAATCCAGAAGTACCAACATAGTAAACAGCACACCTCAATGGCCTCTCCATCAGGTTTGGCCTGCAATTTCCTGTCCTGTTTGAGTTCCTGTTCTGACATCCTTTGATTAGAGACAGTGTAAGTATAAGCCAAATAAACTCTTTCTCTCCAATTTGATTTTGGTCATGGTGTTTCATCATAGCAATAGTAACCCTAGCTAGGACCAAAATTAAATCACTGGAGTGTTCTAATTGTCATTAAAACATTCTCTGTCTTTCACATGAGCTTCTGATTTCTCTATTTGTTTTAGTCTCCAAAATTCCTCCTTTTAATACTGTATTCTATAATTAATATAATAAATGTTCATTTTGAACTTAATTGTCCTGAATATAGGATGTGGGTCAGATTAGTATTTGGTTTTAATAATTTGAAAATGGTTAAATAACTAAGGCTTTGAAGTTTATGGCCTATATTGTGCTTGGCTCGTGCCATAGTTTGAGCGGGACCCCTGGGCCCAAATCTGCCTATCATAATGTTCTTCTTGTTGGTTTCGAGGACTCTCTGGATCCTTCTCCTTTGCTATTCTCCCATGCTTCTCTCATCTAGAGTCCCAATAGGATGTCCTCCTCTCTGTTCCACTTTCCTGGTAAGCGAAGACTTTCATGGGATGTGCCCCTTGGGCTAGTATGCAGATATAAGTGAGTATATACCATTTGAGTCTTTCTGCTTCTGGGTTAACTCACTCATTATGATCATTTCTAGCTCAATCGATTTATCCACAAATTTCGGGAATTCCTTGTTTTTAATAGCTGAGTAGTATTCCATAGTATAAATGTTCCCAGATCTAGCCAATGGACAGGACATTCTCCACAGTTGAGTGGAGAGTGAGGTATGACTTTCACACGTACTTTGGTGCCTCATATTTGACCATGTCCCCTGGAGGGGGAGATCTGGTGGCACTCAAAGGAAGGATAGCAGGCTACCAAGAAGAGACTTGATACCCTATGAGCATATAAAGGGGGAGGAAGTCCCCCTAAGTCACAATCATAGGGGAGGGAAGTAAGGGGAAAATGGGAGGGATGGAGGAATGGGAGGATACAAGGGATGGGATAACCATTGAGATGTAACAAGAATAAATTAATAAAATAAAATTAAAAAATAACTGAGGCTTTGACATAAAACTATTTAAAAGGTAACAGAGTGTTGTCTGTGTTAATTGGATATAAAGAAGAATATTTAATGGATTATTGCATTTTGAGGTCATAATATGATCATCCAATCAGTTGAGACTATTAAAGAGGCAAAAAACTATCAAAAATATCTCAGATTTATGTCAAAATATCTGGAAAATATTTTCCTTCTCATGTTTCATGTTCATTATTACCAGATTCCTAATATAGCAAAAAGTAATTCTAACTGAATAAAATTTTCTTCCTTAAGAGATTTTGTTCAAATCCTTTCTAATATTTAGTGACACATGTGATCCATATAATAAGTAAAAATTTAAATGTTATGAAAGAATACACATTGAAAGGCAACTCTACTTCAACTTCTACAGAAAAGTCTTGTTCAAGTACAACTATTCAAAGATCATGAGTGTGTATGAATTTATACACATGTTTAAATTCTTTCCATCTAGATTCCATCTAGATGTTATACCATAATTTTTATATTTTTACTTTTACATTTAACAATATTTTCAGTATCTTTTCCTACTAACATTTATACAATATAACTCTCTTTTTCTTCCTCTTCTTTTTTTTTGAGATAGGGGTTTTCTGTGTAACCTTAGTGGTTCTGGACTCACTTTGTAGACCAAGTTGGCCTCGAACTCATATAGGTCTGCCTGCCTCTGCCTCCCTGAGTTCTGGGAATAAAGACATGTACCACATTGCCAGGTTACTTTTATTGCCTTTTAAACTCTGTGTCTTGGCATTCTCACAAGCCAAAATACACATGTGGAGGTCAGAACTTTTAGGTTGGATTCTGTTTCCTGTATGTGAGTTCTGAAAATTGAACTTAAGTATTAGTTTGGTAGCAAACACTCTTGGTCACTCAATGAGCCATATTGACAGGCCATGTTTTTAAACTTTTCACATGTTTCCAACCAAGAAATTACTGTTGTACCTTTAACCACTACTTAATGTCTTTATTATTCTCTTTTGTTCTTTAGTTTTCTCTCTGTTATTCTATTGTATTCCTCCTTCCATTTCTCTTCCTCCTTCTCTTCCTCTTCCTCCTCTTTATTTGTTTTCTACTTCATGAAACATGATATTGCTACATATTACTGGCTTGGTACCAACTACTAGAAATCCTCATGATTAATGCTGATATTAGAAGTGGTGTTCATTTCTACAGATGTTCTGTAGTGTTTTAATGTATACAAGGAATAACCTGTGGCCAGAATTTATATTATATAAAATATTAATTTTATATTTATTTAATTAAAATAAAATGACTATACAAGAGAATGTATGATCTCTGTGCATGTTCTCTATTTTATTACCATATGCTAAATCTTAACATGTACATTGTTTTGGATATTGATTAATTTCAAAGTAATCAGGTACTGGACAAACTGAGCTCAGTCATCAGAATTCAGGTAAGGGAGGAAGGATAGCACCAAGTCCATGAAATTTGTCTTCATTCTCTAAACACAATTTGGTGAATGTGCCTACAGTCATGCATATACAGAGAGGAAAGAGGGAGGGAGAGGGAGGGAGGGAGAAAAGAGAGAAACACAGAAAGGGGAGAAGGAGAAAGAAAGAGAGTGAGGGGATAGAGAGAGAGTGAGAGACATCATAGAAAGAGAATATGAATAAACATAACTATTTTTAAAATGCATGAACATTGCTGAAAATAGCTAGACATCTTGACAATACGCTGTTCTAGTTTATATGCTCCATTTAATACAGAACATATAACCTCAACTGAAATGAATAAAACATTAGTTATTGATCTTAAAGTTATATTTTAGTTCAGTGTCATTTCTGTTTTACAATACAAAGTAATAGGCTTATTTTGTGTGTCACCTGGATACAAGTTAGGGCCTTCAGAGTGGCTCCTCATTTGAGGTAATGTCTCTATGAGTTCTTGGTATAAGGCATTGTCTTAATTAATGATCAGTAGGGGAGGACCCAATCAATTGTGGGTTGTGCCATCATTGCTTGGTGGTCCTACATTCTAGAAAGAAAGTAAGCTGAACAAGTCATGTGAAGGAAGCCAGTAAGCATCACCCCTCTGTAGCCTCTGCATCAGTTCCTACCTTTCGCATCCTGTATTGTTTGAGTTCCTGTCCTGGCTTATTTCAATAATGAGCAGGAATATGAAAGTGTAAGCCAAATAAACCCTTTACTCCCTAACTTGCATTTCTGGGCATGGTGTTTTATTGCAACAATACAAACCCTAACTAAGATAACTATATATGAAAAAAAAAAACAATCTTGTCCAATTAGTTTATCTTCTCTAGAGGCAGAACTTATAGAACTTTCAAGGATGTGCAATAACACTTGACTTTCCCTAAAGTCAGTTAACTGGAGTGGCTGCAAAATTCCCATTCTAGTTAAGAATGAAGTTCATGTGGATCCAGCTCATAAGCCAATATCATGGATAAGATATCCATTAGACTTAGGATTCAGAATAATGTGATTATGTGATTTTCCACTTCCAAAAAATTATATTTTGTAGTATACTATGACTCTATACATAAGCATAGCTTTACAGAAAGTTGGAAGTTTCAGCACAGGGCAGAAGAAAAAATAAAGGAAAAGAGGAAAGAAGAATAATTCCAATAGAATATTTCCATTATTTATTGCCAAATTGATATATGAAGGATCATTGAGGATACAAGTGGAGAAGTCTTTGATAAGTTTCTATTTTGCGTGAGTTAAGGTGAGAAGACTCACCCTAAAGATGAGCACTATTCCATGAATTGTTTTATTGGACTGTAAAAAAATATGAAAAATATGAGCTGAGTGGCATCATTCATTGTTTTCTGCTTTCTGAATGTAGACAGAGTGTGAGCAATCACTGTGCCTGTCCTACTATGACTGTACGCTCAAACTGTAAGTCAAAATAAACCTCTGATTAAGTTTTTTTTACCAAGTAGTTCATCATAGCAATGAGAAAAGTAATTAATACATATTCAAACAGGAATGAATACAGTTGACCTTACCAGTAAAATTTCTAAAAATTGCTCATGAGTGTAATTGTATTTAGTGGTATTAACATTGTATGGAGTGGTATTAACATGTAAAGAAAACCTTTCCATGAATTTAATATGGCCAAGTACAAATGTCTTTTCTTTTTCTAAAGAGTTACTTTGTTCAAGTGCTTTAAGAATCACATTTTGAAGATCTATGAGGCTTTACATAAAACTACTTTTGATTTCATTTAACTTTCTATGTGAAAGATTCACCAGATTTCAGAGATGTCAAATTTCAGTACAAAGTCAGTTATGCACTGGTTTTTATGGCAGTCATTTGTTTAAAAAATTAATGCATATATAAAATATCTGTTCCAGTGTTGATCGCAAGCATCTATGTTAGTAGAGAAGGCCAATTCTGGAAATGGGTGTCACCATACAATGATTTCTGTTCCCAAATTAAATGAAAATAATGCATAAGGAAAAAACAAAAACATATTTCTTTCTTTCATTAGTACAAAAACAATTTAAGTAGTTCTCTCAATTTCTAACTACTATATTTTTTCATGATAGATAACATCCCCTCAAATCATGAACTTACCAGGCTTATTTTTCATAGTTACTTCATGTCTTGAATTTGACCACAGAAAGGAGCTAAGTAATCAATACAACTTTATTGAGTTGTGAGGTGGGGGTCATAGGTGTTTGGTTTGGAGAATATCACTAAGTGTTTTTCAAGTACACTAATCATTGTGGGACAAGGCAAATGACAGCTGTTGGGTTTATTGTAAAAATATCTCAGCCTAGAGTTGAAGATAGACGCTATAAAGGCCAGAAGACTTCAAGGTCTAGGCTTGCAGAAGATTAGATTTTATGGCAGGTAGAAACCTCCAGGCGTAGGCCTAGGGATAGTTAAATAGATATATTCTGTCCTCAGCCCAAGGCATATATCGGTAAAGCTTAGGTATGGCTGTCATCTCCTCCATGCATCATTGGAAATTAAATATATATATATATATATGTGTGTGTGTGTGTGTGTGTGTGTGTGTGTGTGTGTGTGTGTATCTTTCTATCATCATTTATATATGATTATAGACTAGAACTTAATTATGGTGCATCTGTCTCTGCTATAATAATTGTTTCTGATTTTTACTGCATCTTCTGAAATCATTTATTTTCCTCTGAAAGTCTGTTTTCAGTGGTTAAAATTGTTTGTTAGGAAAAAACCTTAGTCCAGGCAGAAGTGGTGTATGGGAGGCAGAGGCAGGCAGATCTCTGAGTTCAAGACCAGTCTGGACTACACATCTTCAAAGTGAGCTCCAGGGAAGCCAGGGCTACATAGAGAAACCATGTCTCAGAAATAAACAGTAACAATTTAATTTTGTTGTTCACTTTCAAGTATCAAATCCATTTCTTACACAATAGAGCATGAAGTAAAACATGTAGGGGCAAAGGCCTGGGTGTTGAAAAACACGTGACTTGTGCATTGCCTAGTGGTGGTGAGGCAGGCAAGGAGACATATGAATCTAGGTGGCTTTGCAGCTCGGCCACCTCTAGCTGAATGACCTTGGGCAAGCTTTTAATTGTAATTTCCTGACCTGTAAAACACTGTGAACATGAATGTTTGTAACTCCGAGTAAGCCTTCAATAAATTTTAATCTATCCCTTAAAAATCTAGATGCTATTTCTCTTTAAATACCCTCTGTTTCACATTTTCACTGATAAAGAACTCAGAATATCGTCAAGAATCATAGAGATGCACAAAAGCATCTTTTTCCTACTTTGTTTTCTTTTTGGGTTTTGGTAATTTAGTGATCTCTCTGCTTACACAATACCACAAGCTTTGCCTTATCAAATTTATATGCTCAACTTTCTTTTAGGCCCTACCTTTTCTTTCTTCCAAAAGGTGCCACAGATTATGTGAAATTTGTGGTGTCCATGTGAAGTTTGAGCCTCACAAGAATATCATAGAAGTTCTGAATGATAAGGAACTCCAGTCAAGTTCTCTCTAAAGTCATTTGTCAAAGAGGAAAAATGAGTCAATAATCTGTCATTCATTGACTCAAAATAATATGAAAATTAGAGATAAAGTAAGAACTAGAAACTTAAACCTTGTTTTTATCCACCATTTTCACCATTGCAGCATAGTTCCTTTGTGTGAAAATTTGATTACCTACTTCAGCCTAAACCTGTTTACTTACTCTATTTCTCATATAGTCCATAGTCATTATGTAACATATTTGCATGAAGAATATTTCAGTTATCTTACTACTTTCCATTGACATAATAATCACCTCATGTATATCAACTTAAATGAAATAAAACAATTTAATGTTTTAAAGAAGTTTTTCTTTATTTGTGGAGTTCAGAGTGAGGAACATATTAACAATGCCTAGTCACTCGTAGGACTAAGTTTAATGATATAGCCGTTTCCTACCTTTACTCTTTATTCTGGAGTTATTTTTATGTATTAGTGCCAATGCTCATTATTTCTGATTGAGGAATCTTTAGTGCTCTCAAAGTTCACATATATGTCTAGGTCTCTACAAGATAAAAAGTATACACTGTAAGATCAGATTTACCTTCTTTATATAATATAAGAAAAGGCCTAGTGGTAAATTTGAAAGGTGAAATGTACTTAATCACTTTAACTGAAAATGGCTTTTGTGGATAAACTGAAACAAATATATATAAACATATAACCCTGGGTGATAGGCAGAATAATCCACCTCTTCAAAGAGAAAACTCATCCTTTTTTTCAGACTCATAAGTACCCTAGATTTCAGGATAAATGGGAAATGAGGTAGCATGTGGAATTAATGATATTAGTAAGATGACATGAAGAAAATCCACTTAAGCTGTAGGCAGGAGAAGATGAAGACAAAACAGGATAAATAGGGAGCTAAGTGTGCAAGAATTACCTGAAAGATAGCGTATTGTTGGATTTAAATACAAAAGGGAGACTGAAAGGCAAGGGAAATGAAGAACTCCAGAAAGTGGTTCGAAACCTGTGGGCAATGATGCCTTTGCAAGGGGAGGGCAGGGGGAAAGGGTGTGTGTGTATCTAATAACCCTTTCACAAGGACCATCGAAAAAGACCACCCAAAACACAGAGATTTACATTCCAATTATTAGCAGTAGCAAAACTACAGTCATAAAGTAGCAACAAAATAATTTTATGGTTTGGGGCCACTACAACATGAGGGGCTGTGGTAAAGGGTCACAGCATTAGGAAAGTTGAAAATTACTACTCTAGAAGTTGGTAAAAACATGGAAATGGATTCTTTCCCAGAGCCTTCATAAAAGAATGCAAACTTGTCCATATCTTAATGATATTCCTGTCCTCCCAAAGACAATGAGTGCATCTTCATGATGTTCCAAGGCTGGAAAGAAATTAAAATATTAGGGGAAATTTATATAAAAAGCTGGTTTTTGTGGCATAAGAGGGTGATTTTCCAGTTTTCAGGGGATTAGTAAAACAGTAAGGCAAGGGCAAACTTAAAATAGCATGTGGAAATAAACTACACAATTGTAAAATCAATTGTCAGCAATGAAATACAATGACAAAAAACACCATGATACCTCTGTTACAGGCTCATGAAGCTGAGTTTATAACAATGAATTAGTGATTAAGCAAGGTAAAATCTGAAGTATGAAAAGTAGTTAAAGTTGTTAAAACAGACAAAAACTGCTTTTCATATTTCTTTTAATACTCATTCAATGGCATAACAATTTTCAGTGATATTTAGCTAGTTAGATTAACTACTTTATCTTATATATGAGGAAACATTAACAGAGAGCAAAGAAAGGACATTTATAAACTCCATAATCATCATTCAGGTTGAGAAAAATAGAAACAATTGTATAGGACTTTCTCAAATACTCAGGAGCAAAATGTATCTGCCACACTGAGAAAATACAGTTTGCTGCCAATTCTGGTATACTGTTCATTTGCACTCTTTTTCATTCTCAGCAGATAGGAAGGCTCTACATCATAGTGACTGAGTTCATTCAGCTGTTTTCATATTCTTTCTGCCACAGTCTTCCCATAAATTTCTATTGTGCCAACATGTGGAGAATTGATTACATTCTTTCTTAGCCTGTCTTTGAAACTTACAATCAAATTATCTACACAATTAAGACATCACAATTATTTTCCCCTTATAATGTGTTTCTTCCATCCCTAGTCTTGTCATCTCTTTCCCTACTCTTTCAGAGCTCCTATGTTACTAGCTTACAATGTAATCTCCTTAGTCTATATATTGTACTGAAGTGTCATTATGCATCGTCGGTCTAATGCATTTGTTTCACAATACCTAGCAAATTCAAAAGATGAAACCAGAGGTGATGTTTACAAGGATACAATAGTATTTTAAAGACTAGTAGTAAGTGCCTTTAATGCTTTATGAGAAACCCGGATAAAAATTATTTGAAATTATCAATCTGCAATTGATAGGGATGAGATGTATATTAATAAAATTTTTCAATTAGTATATTTTGAGAATGTCATGAGCAACATACAGAAAAAAACCACCCTGGTTTATAACTATATACATATTGGAGTCTCCAGTTAATGTGTCTGTATGTATTGAGATCAGGATTTCTACAATTTCATAGGTTTAAAACACAGATTATATTTGTGACTGTATGGTGATTGGGTGTTATAGTTAATCAATTTTTCCCACTTACAGAGCTCAGGGTGCCTATAAGCCTGTTAAGTGTAAGAAAATGAAGTACTTTTTTGTTAATCCTGACAGGACTCTGTCTAGTAGGGTTACTGGTGGTTAATAACAAGCAGTGATTCTAAATTAAGTTATGCTGATTTTGACAGTTTCTGCAAACTGACATTTTCATTTGCTTAGTTCCTTGGAACAACCCATCATGAAGATATATTACTTGTTGGAACATCATAAAACCCCATTTTTCTCTGGGCTGTGAGCATGAATTACTAATGAATTTGGCTTTAGGTGAAGGCAAGTCCTCACCCTTTACTGCAAGCAATAGTTTTATTTTACTGAATACCAATTTAACAATATCAATGCAACACACATTTCATTCTTTCTTATTGGCTACATAAACTATTACAGCCATGACCTTGAATGGGAAAAAATAAGCTAAAGAAGTAATAAATGTATAAAACTATGAAAGTTATTGGTCTTTGCTGCTTATATTGGCAATACTACCTTTTAAATATTTTTGATTTGTGATAGTGATGATTAGAACATAAGACATCCTTTCTAAGTGAAACCGAAAGATCACACATCTTCATGATAAAGAGATGATGGCAGGGTCATCACCCAACCCAAAAGAAATGAGTGTGACTTTACTAATATTTACCATATTCTTGCTCAATAAAATCATTCACAAGTTATTTAGTTATAAGTTGGCAAATTGATATAATGTTTGAACATCTTGAACTTTAGCTCCATTTACATGTATTTTATTTCAGTTATGAATTGGAATTATTTCCCAACAATAAAGTGTTGTGCATGCAGAAGCAAGTTTTCTTAGAATGTAGTAACAAGAACAGTTGAAAAATTATTAATATTACAATCAAATGCTGCCTTTAAAGAATAGTGTCAATGATTTGATCAATATCTTCATTGACAAATCTAATTGTTTCACAAATCTAATTGTCTTTCACAGAGAGACATAGAGGAGGTTATGTCATTTGACTTTCAAACTGAATTTGACTTTTGAAGGATGGCTACCTATAATATATATTCAGTCATATTTTAGAAATGAAGAAAGCATCAGCTTTAATATTTATGTTGGTTTATTAAAATATAGGCTGCCAGCTCATGGATTCTGTTGAACGAGGGATATTTCAACTAAATAGTCATATGAGAATCCATATATTTTCCCCTTTGTATATTGCATCTATGTTCTAGTCATTGATAAGTAGTTTTACTTCTTGAACAAACAGTTTAAAACGTTTCTTTCTTACTGTTTTTCTTTATATTGGCACAACATAAACACATACTTATATACTCACATAAGTGACAGTTAGCTAGAAAACACACACACACACACACACACAGAGGCACCTTTCATTGTGTTTTATATTTGCATAAAGTATCAGAAATAAGTTTATAAATGTAATAAGAAAACATAACTTAAAATGGATGCACTAAATAGTAATACAAAGATAAAGATTAAATTCTGAATGAGAATACAAAAACAAATTATTTCAATTTGTAGCTAACTGTAAGAAGAATTTTTTTAGATATCTACAGCAATAAAAGCCTATTCAAACAAGTTAAAACATTAGTAGGGAATGTTTTTCACAGCTCTTCAAAATACTTTGCACAATGTACATCATATTGTAGTTTTAGAAAGTGACTGTATTAATCAAATTTCTGTCATTTTCCACATATCAATTTTATATAGATTAGGTGTCAATACAGAAAGAGAGCTATATATTACAATGAGTCACAGTTCACAGATAGCCAAACTTGTAATGAAATTTGTAACAGTCACCTAGCAAGTCACTTGAAACTGAACTAGGATTTGTGTGTGTGTGTGTTTTTTATCTTAATGGAAAGGCAGGAGCTATGAGGGGATCTGCTATATATAACTTGAGAACAGGAGGGAAATGGCAAAAGGATTGAGTATCATATACTATGATCATAACTAAATTTGTGGATCTACTGCAAAGGCCAATCATGGTGAGATATGTGAAAAGCATTGTTCTTTAATATTCAAAAAGAACTTTAGTGTTAAAGAAACTCTAAACTTTACATGCTAAGGACGAAGCCTACCACTATGTACTACTGAGTTAAACTCCTAACCTTGCTCATAATTAATATATAAAAAGTAGGGTTTAATGAGATCATTCAACATTCAGAGGCTACAAAGTTATGAGCTAAAAGTTACACTCAGTTTTTATACTCTAAATGCCAAATATCAAGGTTGTTTATTATAAAGTCTTCTTATTTTTACATCAGAGGAGTATCTCTATAGGTAATGGGGAACCCATAGATATTTTTGTGTATGTATATGTGAAGAGATGAGAATTTATCATTCAAAAATTTTGACATATATACAATGTGGTAGTACTTTTCAAAGACATGTTATCCTTATAGAATGTATATTATATGCTAGCCTTCCTCTAGAAGACTTTGAACAAGAAAAAGAAACTTAACTCACAGAAATCACACTTTAGGATGTCTAATGTTTTAAGAAAGATAACTGTGGATCCAGCATATGGATTTGGGTCAGGTGTAAGAGTATTGTCTCCTAGATGTCCCTCAACTGAAGAATGGATAAAGAAACTGTGGTCCATTTACACAATGGAATAGTACTCAGCTACTAAAAACAAGGAAATCTTGAAATTTGCAGGCAAATGGACAGAACTAGAAAAGATCATAATGAGTGAGATAACCCAGATACAGAAAGACATGCATAGTATACACTGACTTCTAAGTGGATATTGGATGAACATAGATATTCACCCAGTGGGGGATCTGGATTTAAATAAAAAATAAATAAAGGGCACTTACTTATGTTTTCTACAGCTGCATACCAGTTACAAATCTGGTGACTTGAAACAGCTTATATTTATTATTTCACAGACTCTATGAATACTGGTATTCAAGCACAATCATAGTTTGCTTGTGCTCCCTCATCCTTGCTCTTTTTAAAATTTTTATTTTATTCTAATTTATTCACATTACGTCGAGATTATAATCCCTTCACTCTTACCTTCTTGTCCTGACGCACTCTATTCCTCTTCCTCCCTGTTCTCCTCCCCTAGACCTCTGAAAGATGGGGTTCTCCTCCCCCACTATCTGACCACAACCTGGCAGGTCTCATCTGGTTAGCCATATAGCCCCTTCCTCTGTGTTCCCACAGGGCCTCTCCTCTAATGGAAAGTAATCAAATTGCAGGCTACAGAGTTAATGACGGAGGAAGTCCCACTCTCCCATGGCCCCCTTCCCCACATGGAGAATGAGTTGTCCATCAGCTACATCTGAACAGGGGGTCTAGGTACTCTGTTTGCAATTACCTGGGCTGGTGCATCAGTTTTTAGTAGGCTCCTCTGGGTCGAGATCTGCAGCCTTAATAGTCTCCTTGTGGAGCGTCTGACAACACCTCACCCCTGATACTTCCATCTGCCAACTCTTCTATACAACTCAAAGCTGTTTGCCCAGAGTCTGGCTGGGAGTCATAGTATCTGTCCCTATCCTATGCTGGGTGGAGTCTCTCAGAGAACTTTTATGTTGGGATAATATTCACTTATGAGCATATACCATGCCTGTTTTTTTGGGGGGTCTGGGTTACCTCGATCAGGATGATCTTTCCTAGTTCCTTCCATTTGCCTGCATATTTCAAGATCTCCTCTGTTGAGAATTCTCTGTTTAGCTCTGTAGCTCATTTTTAAATTGGATTATTTGGTTTGTTGGCATTTGATTTTTTTCACTCTTTATATATTTTGGATATTAGGCCTTTGTTAGATGTACAGTTGGTGAAGATTTTTTTCCCAGTCTGTAGTTGTCGTGATTGAGAGTGCATATTGCTTTTCTGATACCCAGTTTTGTTTTAGTTCACTATATTTTTAGAAATTAACCTTCTATCTGATGTGTAATTGGTAAAGATCTTTTTCCATTCTTTAGGTTGCTGCTTTGTCCTACTGACAGTGTCCTTTGCCATATAGGAGCTTTGCAATTTCAGAAGGTCACATTTATTAACTGTTGGTCTTAGTTCCTGTGCTAATGTTGTCCTGTTCAGTAAGTTTTTTTCCTCCGGTGTCAATGAGTTCAAACCTATTCCTCACTTTCTCTTTTATCAGATTCAGAATATCTGGGCTTATGTTGAGGTTATTATTCCATTAGTAGTTGTGTTTTGTGTAGGGTGATAAAATATGGATACATTTTATACTCTTCTACCTGCAGCCAAACAGTGTGACCAACACTGTTTGATAAACATGTTCTCTTTACAATGTTTATTTTTGGTTTCTTTGTAAAAAAAAAAAAAGTCAGGTGTCTATAAATGTGAGAATTTATATTTGTGTGTTCAGTTCTATTGTTCAACAGGTCTGATTTTACACTGTTATCATGTTGATTTTTTTCTACTATACTTTCTTTAGTAACCAAGAAGCTATCTGAAATTGGCATCTGGTTCTAAAAGAAAAGTTAATTTTTCCAATAAAATCTCACTGGGTATATTAACCACAGCGCCCCCCCCCCATGGCCAGTAGTAGATGACCAACACAGAATGATCTAAATGATATTATTGTAGACTTTTTGTCTCATACTGAATTCTTTGGGCATTTTTAGGCCTACTGGTCTTTTGTTTTATGATTTATGATTTTGTGTTTTTAATGTTTTTTGGTGTGTGTGTGTGTGTGTGTGTGTGTGTGTGTGTGTGTGTGTGTGTTTCTTGTTTGTTACAGTTTTTGTTTGCCTTATCATTTTAGAGCCGGGCAGGGAGAATGGAGTTGGGTTGGTGAAGGGTTGGTTAGGATTTGGAAGGAGTTAGGGGAAGGATGAGCTGTGTCTAGAATATGTTGTATGATTTCTTTTGCAAAAAAGGGGGAGGATAATATACTGATTTGGTAAAGGACACAAGTTCAGTGCCTAGTACCCATTCCTGGTGGCTCACAACTGCTTGTAACTCCAGCTTCAGGAGAGCCAACTCCTCTTTCCTCCACAGATATGTATATGTATCCACACAGAGTCACAAATACATAATTATAAATCAAACAAATCTAAGAAAGTGAGAGGTTCATCATATACTAAGTATTATGGTGTTAAATAATTTTTGAAAGAAAGATTTAAAACAAGTGTACCAACCACGTAGCTGGCAGGCTACATATGGCCCAGGATAGCTATAATAATGTCCAATAAATTTTCAGATGATAACATTATATAGATATAGATATAGATATAGATATAGATATGTGTGTGTGTGCATTTATGCTTTAAAAATAATACAAAGAATAAATACACCCAAAGTACATATAAATAAAGGAAGAGGTGGTAAAGGAAAAGAAAAATTTTGAGCAGATTGGGCAACTGTGAAAGTTTAAGTAAAAATCCAATAATGATTAAACTTTCTTTTCACTATAAAACACACACACACACACACACACACACACATATATATTTATGATATATATTATATTTTATTATATAAGTAACTACATCTATATTCTAATAAATGCCAGAACAACAAACTTGAAGACAAGACAGGTCTATATGCAGAACCACTAGGTGGCTCCCTCATATTTCTATCTTAGTCTCCATTCTAAGGAAAACTCAAAATTCTACTCCACTATCTTAACATTCATTTCTAATGCTATCTATATCAGTGAGTCAGTACTAGTGAAGAAAGGCTCAAACCACATTAGAGTAAATAATGGAATTTAAGGTTTATTTATTTATTTATTTTATGTATATGAGTGCTCTATCTGTATGTATACTGCATGCCAGAAGAGGGCATAGATGGTTAATCATTTAGAAAAATATTTTAAAATGACCTCTCTGTATGGTGCTGGTATACAGAAAAGCAAGTAAGTGGATTTGCATGAGGACTTGCAGTCATCTAAGATGTTTTTAACAATGTTCAATTCTGGGCCCTCACTTGAAGAAAGCACACCTGAATTGAAAGTCAATTTGGATCTGTACTATTGACATCATTGGGCACCGCAGCTACACTTTTTGACTACTTTCCTGGGTTTGTTTCTTACTTTCATACACCACCCCTATCCCTTCTAACATGGGCATTGTTAGACTACTTCCTCCTTATTAGGGTTTTGGGTTCCCTGGGGCAAATTTGATTGTCCTTGCCCAGATATCTCCAACCAGCAACCAGGAACCCAACCAACAGTGACAAGCAACAGCATGAGTAGCCAGATGCAGGGAAATAAACAGCTAGCATAGGCCCTCTTGGGACTGTTATATTTATACCCTCTCAAGAGTCCCCAGAATTTCAAATGTAAACTATCTTCAGCTGGCAAAATCACACCCTTGCGAAAGCATGAGACAAATCATATTTGGCTGCTGTGGACAATCTGAAATAGCCCCATACCCCACACCCAGGATTAGAACAAAAAAAAAACCATAATATTTTAATGCTTTAAAAATAAAACAAAATTTTCACTACAGGACACAATATTAGGAATTGACGGACTGAAAAAAAAAACTGTGTGAAATACTATTGATTTTGATTGTTCCTGTTAAACCTATGTGCATTGATTGAAATGCTCATCAACTGTATGAATACTTTTGTTTTCAAAGGTATAAAATATGACAATCAGTTTTCAGAAATTTAGATATAGTTTTACCTCAAGACCCAGCTACACCACTCCTGGGCATACACCCAAAGAAGCTGAACCATACTATAAAGACACTTGTACATCTTTGTTCACAGCAGCTTTATTTGTAATAGCCAGAAACTGAAAACAACCTACGGTATATACTAAATTATAAGTTGCCATAAAGTACAGGATAACCATGCTACAATTTACAGACCAAAGAAACTAAGTAACAAGGAGGGCTGAGGGAGAAAGCTTAATATTCAGGGGAGGCCTGCCTTTTTCTGAGCCTTTTCTGAGGAGAAAGTAAGAGGACAGAAGAATGATGGTGTGGGGAGGTGAGAGATAGGGACTGGGAGAAGAAGGATGGAAAGTTGTGATCTGGATGTAAAGTAAGTAAATTAAATAAATAAATAAATAAAATAAGACAGCCAAAAGACTTTTGACATATTGGGTAAGTAACACACAACTTTAGTCCCAGTACTCTAGAGACTGAGGCAGTCAGATCTCTGTGAGTTCAAGGCTAGCCTGCTCTACAAAATGAGTTTTAGGCCAGCCAGTGGCCACATATTAATACCCTGTCCAAAACAACAAATGAAGAAAGATACAAATTAATATCGGAGAAATTAGAGTAATGCAATATTAAACTTTAAAGGAATCAACTATTACCCTCTTAATCTTAGTTGTATATTACACTAACAGAGGAAACTACAAAATTATCTTAATGCCCAGATCTCCCATGTAGGGATTATTTTTCAAATATCTACTACTCATATATTTTGAGATGTGCCAAGATTATTTTAATGGTGATATCAAGGTTGAGAAAATTTGATCCATAACACAGTCTTCACTTCAAACATAAGGAACTGAAGTCATAAAAAAATTTAAGTGAGACGACAAAAATCATATAAGCTATTGTCAAAGACTAGAATCCAAGTCTCTTGATTTGTGAATCATTCATCTCACCACAATTCCTGTTTATTGAAAAATGAATTGAATCTTTGGGGTCCCTATGGTTGCTGTTAATAGAACAAAACATTTTCAGAAAGAAAGTACCTTCAAATATTGTTGCACAATTGGACAATGTACTATTAAAAGTGCATCGTTATGCTTGCCTTTCTTTGCAGCATTTGAGAAGGAAATTTCCACAAAAGCTCTAACAGTTTAAGAACAGAGAGAAGCTATATAATCTGTTCATCACAAATCAGGTTTTTTGTGGCTGTTGATACTGAGCAAGATAGAAAGGATATGTCCACTGCTCTCAAAATAGGGAGAATAAAGAGAAAGCAAGACATGCACAATAACAATTAAGGAGAAACCCAGGGGAAGTATAATTCTGAAACAGATGCAAATTCAATATAGAGTTAGATGAACCACCTGCAGAAACAACTTCAAAAACTAAGAGAAATGTGAGAGCACACAACAGACACCACAAGGCTTTGTTGTAAATAAAATCAATTTTATGGTTTCACTCAGCCCTTAATTTGCCAAAATGTTCAAATTAAAACCAATATACAAGCTTCAGCGAACTCAGTGGGGTGAACACTTTTTGTTGGAGCTGGTTGCAAACTGCCAAGCAATATGCGATAAAAGCATTTGCCCGGCTATACTCTCACCCACAGAGAAGATGTTCCTCATTTTGAAGGTCAGGCCATACATCACTGGCCCAATGTCAGGAAACATGCATTGCCTTCGCCTACGCTGTGCCAGGTCACTCAGAAAATAAACAATAGCAACTGGCACCGACACAAAGCAGCTACCCCCTCAACTGCTCTAGCTCCTTCTCAACCATACCATCTGCAAAGGCAAGAATCCAGGCGTGTTTAAAAGATCAGAGAGCCTAATATCTCACAGTAATAGATTCATTCTCATTCTCTCTCTCTCTCTCTCTCTCTCTCTCTCTCTCTCTCTCTCTCTCTCTCTCTCTCTCTCTCTCTCTCTCTCTCTCTCTCCCTCTCTAGTATCAATGAAAGGCAAACTTATATTGAACTTGTAGTGCTATATTATTAACAATAATTGCAATAATTATCTTTTTTATTGTTCTTATATCGATTTTAGACTTTCTAGAGTTATAGGCTTTGAGGTACCTGCTAACAAAAGTGCCATGCATAAGTCATGGGTCTATCATCTTAGATAATTTTAAATTTCAACAGATGTTGCCTGTATTGCTTGTAAAGGACCACTGATAAACTACACTTAATACCTGGATGGATGAAAAAATGGCCTTGCCTACCAGTTGATCACTTTTCATCAAGAATTTTCTGATTACCTTGTAGTCATTTCATGTTTCAGAAACAAATATTGGCCTACCTAGAGGCTTAAAGGTAAAGGTAATGTGAGTTATCAAATATTCAGTAGTAAAAATAAATGTACGAAAGAATGAGGAGGTAAAAATGTCCAACAAAATGTTTCTAACTCCTAACATATTATGACAGAAATATTTGTATAGTTATATGGGAACCACAATAAAGCCAGTGAGCTTGGGGAAACAGTTCTGAAGAATAAAAAGCCAAAAGACTGGGAAATTAAAATTACCTCACCCAATTAATGATTTATTTCTACATGACTTTAAACCTTCAAAACACAGGAACCTGCAGCACACTCTAAATCTCCTAATTAATATATCTGTATTTTTCTTCCAAGATTTTCTCTAATTTTAAGCTATTGGCACCACCATCCTATTTTATTAATATAGACATACCTTAAAATCCTTGGATAAGAGCCAACTTTACTTGAAATTAAGGTCTACCCTCTTAGAAACATAGGCAGCAATTTTACAACAAATCAATCTCTTGTAGTGTAAATAGTTGAGTTATGTGTGCATTGTAAATATCTTGTGTTGGCTTGAATCATTTAGCATGATGTTAGGAACCGTTGGAGCAACAATACAACATTATAGTCAATGCCATGTCATTCAGTGGTCATGGATGCGTACTAACTAACAGGTTGTTGTGACTGATTATGTACCACACAGTTTGCAAGTATGGAAAATATAAGTCAAGTCAGGGAAGAAATGGATTTTGAATTGTTTTCATATATATATATATATATATATATATATATATATATATATATATATATATATAAAATGTCACTCCAGATTTCTCTAATATGTAGTCTGATAGCATAGAGTAGAAGTAGTAAATGGAGAAAAAGATAATTGACAACATAGTCTGCTGCAAGCAAAGTTCCTCCTGAGCTTATAATTTGTGTGATATTGCATATGAGGTATAGATTTCATGACAACAGGTAATGTGATAAACAGAACAGATCCAAAAATGTCCAGAACTGAGCTTAATAGCCTACTTTCTTTTGGGGACTTACACTAAATGAACCTTGACAGTTTTATTTGTTAAAAAATATAGTTGGAATGTTCCATCTGTTTCTATCTTTTGGACTAGCTTGAAGAGTATCAGTATTAGCTCTTCTTTGAATGTCTGGTAGAATTCTGCCCTGAAACCATCTGGCCCTGGGCTTTCTTTGGGTGAGAGACTATCAATGATTGCTTCTATTTCTATAGGAGAAATAGGACTATTTAATTTGTTTATCTGTTCTTGATTCAATTTTGGCAAGTGGAATCAACCAAGAAAATTGTCCGTTTCCATTCGATTTTCAATTTTTTGTGGTATATATGCCTTTAAAGTAGGATCTTATGATTCTTTGTATTTCTTCAGAGTCTGTTGTTATATCACCCTTTTTGTTTCTGATTTAGTTGATTTGGATAGTGTCTCTCTGCCGTTTAGTTAATTTGGCTAACGGTTTCTCTATCATGTTCATTTTCTCAAAGAGCTAGCTCCTGGTTTTGTTGATTCTTTGAATTGTGCTCTTTGTTTCTAATTTATTGATTTCAGCTCTTAGTGTGACTATTTCCAGACATCTACTCCTCTTGGATGTTTCTGCTTCTTTTTTTTCCCGGGGTTTTCAGATGTGTCGTTAAGTTGCTTATGTGGGATGTTTCCATTTTCTTTCTAAAGGCACTTAGTGCTATGAGTTTTCCTCTTAGCACCGCTTTCAATGTGTCCCACAAATTTAGGTATATTGTTTCTTCATTTTTATTGAATTTCAGGAAGTCCTTAATTTCTTTCTTTATCTCCTCCCTGACCCATGTGTCATTAAGTAGAGAGTTATTTAGTTTCCATGTGTATGTGTAGCCTTCTTGTTATTGCTGTTGTTGATGTCCAGCCATAAGACATGGTGATCAGTATTTCAATCTGCTTGTATCTGTTGAGGCAGAAAGACTCAAATGGTACATACTCACTTATAACTGGACACTAGCCATGAAAGTCTTCACCTACCAGGAAAGTGAGATAGATGTGAGGACAACCTATTGGGAATCTATGTGAGAGAAGTATGGGAGAATGGGGAAATAGAAGGATCCAGATGGTCCTAGAAACCTATAAGTAGAACATTATGATGGGCAGATCTGGGCCCAGGAGATCTGCTTAAACTATGGCACCAACCAAGGACAATAAGTGCTGTAACATTGAACCCCTACCCAAACCTAGCCAACGGACAGGACATTCTCTACAGATAAGTGAAGAGTCGGGACTGACTTTCACATGAACTCTGGTGCCCCATATTTGACCACATCCTCTTGATGGGGAGGCCTGGTGGCACTCAGGGGAAGGATAGCAGGCTACCAAGAAGAGACTTTATACCTTATGATCATACAGGTGGAGGAGGTCCTCCTCAATCACAGTCATAGGGGAGAGGTGTTAGGGTGAAAGTGAGAGGGAGGGAAGAATGGAAGGATAAAAGGGATGGGATAACAATTGAGATGTAATACGAAGGAATTAATAAATAAAAAATATAGAAAATCTAGTTGGAATAGAAGAATATTTATTAAAATGTTTAGTAAATTGTAGCTACATTTCATCATGGTAGACTTGAATAAGACTTAAATTTTTTTCATACAAGATTGGTTAAGAACAAAAATTTCTTTTATGAAAATTGAAATTAACTTTGGCAAGGATTTTAAGTCAAAAGCTGTGTTTCTGAAATTTTTTAATTTTGTAAATCAGAATTAAAAAATGAAGATTGACATTATATTTTTAAAATGAATGATAGCATACATTCATCATAGAAAAATGGAATTAATTATGAATTTTGGGAACACATGTATCCTGTATTTGGCCATATTCACTTCCAACACCCTTCCTTTTGACATTGTATTTTTAATGTTCTGCTTCAGGTTAACAAAAATTCAAAGGAAACTATTAAAGGGAAATGATGACAGTAAGGCTGTAGAATAAGGAAAATAGAGTAATACTATTATATAGGCCACCTCTGTAATGAAAAGCAAAATGAAATTTTACTAAAATGTGTTACATAGTTTTCCAAATAGGTCATCAATAATTGAAAAATTCATTATGTCTAAACTGAAAAATGAAAGTAAATATGATACAACTATGTATTCAAAATGTAAATTGAAGCTGGGCGTTGTGGTGCATGCCTTTAATCCCAGCACTCAGGAGGAAAAGGCGGCCAGATCGTTGTGAGCTCGAGGCCAGCCTGGTCTACAAAGTGAGTCCAGGACAGCCAAGGCTAACACAGAGAGACCCTGTCTCAAAAAACAAAAACAAAAACAAACAAACAAAACAAAACAAAACAAAAAATGTGAATTGATAGGAAACACAAAATTTGCCACATCCAAAGACTCATTGTCTGAGAAGATGATTCTGGGAATTTTTAAAATAAAGTGGCCAATGGAAGGGTTATTGTGGTTGAATAATCTTTGCTTTATTTAGCATCAGCTTTTCTTCTTTTTTAAATTTTTTATTAATTTATTCTTGTTACACTTCAAAGGTTATCCCATCTCTTGTATCCTCCCATTCTTCCCTCCCTCCCATTTTCCCCTTATTCCCCTCCCCTATGACTGTTCCTGAGGGGGATTTCCTCCCCCTGTATATGCTCATAGGGTATCAAGTTTCTTCTTGGTAACCTGCTGTCCTTTCTCTGAGTGCCACCAGGTCTCCCCCTCCAGGGGACATGGTCAAAGGTGAGGCACCAGAGTATGTGAGAAAGTCATACCCCGCTCTCCACTCAACTGTGGAGAATGTTCAGTCCATTAGCTAGATCTGGGTAGGGGCTTAAGGTTTACCGCCTGTATTGTCCTTGGCTGGTGCCTTAGTTTGAGCGGGACCCCTGGGCCCAAATCTACCTATCATAATGTTCTACTTGTAGGTTTCCAGGACCCTCTGGATCCTTCTACTTTGCTATTCTCCCATGCTTCTTTCATCTAGAGTCCCAATAGGATGTCCTCCCCGAATCGAATTGAAGACCCAGATATGAATCCACACACACATATGGTCACTTGATTTTTTACAAAGAAGCTGAATCCATTCAATGGAAAAAGGATAGCATCTTCAACAAATGGTACTGGTCTAACTGGATGTCTATGTGTAAAAAAATGCAACTGGACCCATATTTGTCACCTTGCACAAAACTCAAATCCAAGTAGATCAAAGACCTCAGCTTTTCTTCTTGAGTGAAGATGAATAAGCCAAGTTTTAAAAGTGAATACGTAGCTGTACATTGATGTTTTCTTTTAATAATGCAACAATCTCAGAAAACACTATTTCAATAATTGAACATTAAATAGTTTGGATGTTTTGTCTGAATCCACGAATGTAGATTAAGCTTTGAACTCATGAAAATATCCACCCCATTCATGGAATGCTAGTCTCAAAAAATCCTCCATTCTTACCTCTCTGGCTTGCTATAAAAAGAAATCAAAGCTTCCTAATCCTACTAATTAATTAGGAACTCTCATTAGTTTGAATTGTTTTTATTTTTGACCTTTTCACTATGGTATTCTTACATGCTTTTAGTTTTATAGAATTGGGGTTTATTACTTTTTTAGTTAATTTAAAACCACACTATTTTCAATATAAAGGTGTTAATGAATTTCCTTTTAGAATGCTAATTATTGCAATATGAGCATTCTAAATTACTACACTAATTTAATGGGAAGAAAACCACTGTCCACACAGGTGACTTAAATGTTTTGAAACTCTATCAACTAATTTTAAAAAATGTTTAACTTCTATCTACTGTAATTAGGAAAAGTAATTTATAATAAAATCCTTAGGAAAAGTAAATTTTTTAAAAAGTTCTTAGAATGTTACTATTGTTGCTTTAATGATTTTTCTGTGGTGTTTGTATATTTGCTCTGGTTTTTCTGATTACATAAGAAATTGACTTTATCACATAACAACTATTGCAAGCATTAAATTATATTTTCACACTCTCATCAACAAAACCTTACTGTTTTATTCAACTGATAAAAATGCACAATTCAACATATTTGTTAGGAATAAAAGAAAACAATTAAAGCAGACTATAATAATAATGCTTTATCATAATTCTATTTTCCACAATGAAATGAAATAAAAACCAGAAGTTCTGAACACTAGGATCTAACTACATAACATGTATATGTACTACCACTTAGTGTGGTTTACAGATGAACACCATCCACACCATCTATGAAATTATTAAATATAGACTACATGAGACAGCTTTCATGAATACCTCAGCAGGATTAGATTTTAGACAGCTTCTTCTGAGTGGAGGCATGTGTGATCTTTTTAAGACTTGTTTTAGAAAACATGTAAATGTGACATCTGTGACACATGTGAGATATAACCTTACTACAACCTCAAAATATCTTTCTCAAATACATTGGGTCCATCTTTTAAAAATGAAATCCACAAGAAAATTAGGGTCCCTACTTCTTTATCCTTGTGGGAAGAAATAACCATCACATGAATAAGGAGCTGTTAGTATATACTAATGACCTAATCACATTAAACAGCCTCTTCCACACTTGCCTATTCTCTCTATTGGTTTTTCCATTAATTTATTTTAGCAATTAAAAATCTTCTCACTTTATGTTTTAGTGAAGTTGAGCCTTTCTCCAACATTTTAAGAGTACCTATTCCCTATGTTAATAGTCTTGATAAAATCTACTTTTCCTGATTAACTGTTTTGTTGTAATTTCTTTCACAAAACCTACAGCCCCAGCCATCACTTGATATCTAGATTATATCACAATTTTCAATTGTTTCAGCACCCAATAAAATGAGAAACACTACTGTGGACAATAACACTGATCACAATGTGCTAGTGCTTAATAGGGCATGAGTAAAAATAAAACAAACATGGAACATGGAACACGGAAATATTAGATAAGCACCAGTGAATTTAATGATATTATAATGAAAAAACATTTCTTTTTCGATGACCTGATTAGTTTGTTTTGTGTTAAACAAGTGCCCTTTCAGGGTGTATTCCAAAGTAGCATATTTTTATATCTGTCATTTATTTGTTTTCCATTTAAAAATTAAAAGGAACACTTTAAAGGAGATGTGCCTGATGTCATCCATTACATACCACTTAGAGATGAGCACACCATGAAGGTTGCAGAAAAGCTACGTATCTCCAAGTCTACTTCTTTGTCAAATTTATTAGCATAAAAGGAAAGTAAATTGATTTTGGTGACACAATATCTTCCCAATACATAATCACATAATTCTTATTTCTGCATGGCCATGTGTGTCTTAGTCCCTTTTTCTGTCATATGAATCTATGAGGATAATTCTAATATGAACTACCACAATGTATATATTTGGAATCATTCTCATTCTCATCATTACTATTTAGTAACAAATCCTTGATAATTTTCTAATTTATTCATAGAGCATTAAAGTTCAATTTTTAATAAGTTAATGTTCCTTTTTAATCTAATGGTATCAGTTTACATTTATAATAGCCCAAAACACTCTTTAATTAACAATAAAAACAAAAATTTAAACTAAAGTCCCCCTTGTGCATGTGTTATGCATGCCCAGCTAGGCCCAGATATTTCAAAAATGTGTACTTCAGAGAAGTCATGAAACTGTGTAGCTAAGCATGAGTCAACTAAGTGTTCTATTTAGTTTTATGGGAAAGGCAAATTTTGCCCTCCCCAAGAACTCCTTGTCTAAGATGTTTCTTAAAATAGGCTATGGAGAGGGAAAAGAGACTAACAAAACATTTCTGAAAAGGAAAAGTGGCTGGGGTGTAATTGAGCCTGAAAGAAACAAAATATGTATGAAGATTCACTTTTAAAAGTTATTTTATTCTATTTATTTGGTTATGCATATATTATATACATGTATATACTTGGGTGTATTTGCCACTGTGTGCATATAAAGTTCAGAGCACAACTTGTGATGGTCGGTTGTCTCCTTTTACAATATGGGTCCTGGAGAAATAACTGTAAAGCAGAGATCCTCAGTCTGGACAGAAAGCACTTTTATCTACTGAGACATCTTATCAGTCCTCTTCTTTATACCTAACTAGATAAAAATGATACAATCCAAAGAAACTCAACAAACATTTGTCTCCTTATTAAGAATTAGACATTAAGGTATAAAATTTTAGGAACCATCTGACAGCTATTCTTCACCATTGCAGCATATTGGTCAAACTGTCTTTGCACACATACACTAAAACATATACTTAGAATAATAACCAGAACATACATCTCATGTTTAAATTCTGTGACTGGAAATGCTAAGCCCTAGTACCATGTTACTAAAGGTTCAAGAAGAACTTCAAATCTCTGTCTGAAAACTTGCCCATATTTTAAGGCTTTAATTCAATTCAATTTAATTAATACCCATTACTAGAATTCCTACTGGATAAGTCTGAAGGCTTTCTATTACAGTTTGAGTATAATTTGATCCCATCAAAATCAGGATGAAGCTTAATTTCTTCATATGGCATATTTGGTTATTGGAAAACAGTGGAAAGCATTTGAATTGTGGCCCTTCATTAATTGACTAATGTCCACTTGTAGAACTGAATTTTCACTCTGTGGAATTGGATTATTTCTAAAAGGAGTAGGTTGTTATAGGACAATAGTATGTCTTAGGATATATATTTTCTACATCTGACTGAATACTATTAATCTTTTCTACCAGGCATGAGATACTTTGAGAACTTTACCAGAAAGTAAACAACACTGACACCCTGTTCTTGGACTTTTATGGCAATAAGACAAAAATAAATCCCTTTGCTTCTAAATGATGAGGTTTCAGGCATTATGTATAGGAACTGAAAATAGTTCCAAGCTTAAATACTGAAAGAAAGCTTACTTTTTGCTATTTATAGATTGTAGTAAGGAGGAGAAAGCAAACAATAGTGTACATGTAATTGCAACATGAATTATAGGTTCATAATATTGTATGTATCCTTTTGTTGACTATACAGTCTTTATTAGAATGACTCATGTTCATAAACTAAAACTATGTGGTTTATAAAACAAACTACTTATATTTAAAAACAGAGATAATGCACAAAAATGCATTTGTAGTACAGTGACATATGTAATTATTCCTTAAAATACAGGTAAGAAGAGCTAGTGGCAGCCCTAATTTTGCAGTAATGAATGATGTATATAATATTTTAAAACTGTGAAATAGCTTTAATATAATGAGAACACACTTGCGATTTATTATTTTCAAAGTTAAAGATTTCTGGTAAGGAGCACTATTGACACTAGACAGAATTTACAACTTAGAGAAAGATTAAATTTCATTGATATCAATAAATTAAATGATAAATAAAATTGTCATATAGGGATATATATTTGCATATAGATGTCTGTTTTCTGTAATATTCTAAGGGCAATAGGATGAATGTCTTCAAAATCACTTGAAATATATTAATCACATATCAAAGACAGAGGTGAGCTATAAATTCTTTTAAATGTCCAGAAAATTCATCAAATATACCTTTAGAAAATTCACCCAGCCTCTAATGTATTGAAAAGTATATAGCAATAGGAACCAGGAAGTACCAAATGGAGACAGAGAGAATAACTTCAAGGAAATACCCGGGAAGTATACTAACTACAGCATAATTTGGACTGAGAATGAGAGGTATCAAGGAGGATATTAGTATTTCAGATTTTAACTCCTTGTGGAATAATTAGAGAAGAAAGAAAATAAGAAATTCTGATGGTTCTGTGGCATCCATTGTAAAGCACTACATGGATAGTAGGGTTTTTTTTTTTGTTGAGAAAAGGCTTTATTAGGCTTATAATTCCACATTGTGATTATTATTAAAGGAAGGCAGGAGAAGAACTCACACAGGACAGGATCCTGGAGGTAGGAGCTGATGATGCAGAGGCCATAGTGGGGTTCTGCTTACTAGCTTGCATCTCATTGCTTGTTCAGGCTGCTATCTTATAGAGACCAAGACCACCAGCCCATGCAATGGCTCCATGTACAATAGGTTGAGTTCTCTCCAATCAATCACTAACAGAAGATTCTTAACCCAAGTCTACAATTGCTTACCTTGCAGTTGTTGCCAAAGAGGTAGGAAAACTCCATTTCTGGAGCATTGCTTTCATTCAGAGAACAACTCATCCAACTCTGCTTATTTTTTAATTCTTTTTTGGTACCATATGATTAGATCATTTTATGTAAATGAGAAAAGCATGGTTATCATTTTGAAGGATCTACTTCTGCTGCTGTGTCACATTCTAATTATATGATCAGTCAAATTCATCCAACAGTGTTAGAAACAGAACAACAATGATATTACTGTTTTAAGTAACCTCAAAGTAATTGGTGGTTTATTGTATATTGTTTTGCCTATTCAACGAATTAATGCTAAGTGTAAGAAACTTCAAGTAATAACTTTGAAGCTTGGATAGGGGAACCACAGTTAAAATACCATGCATTCATAGTGTTGGCATTTTTCAACATTTTTAAAATTAAAATATAATTACATATTTCCCCAATTCCCTTTCCTCTTTCTATCCCCTCTAATATTCTGTCTGTCTGTCTGTCTGTCTGTCTCTGTCTCTGTCTCTGTCTCTCTGTCTCTCTGTCTCTCTGTCTCTGTCTGTCTCTCTCTGTCTGTCTCTCTCTGTCTCTCTGTCTCCATAAATGTGTCCACCTAATTGGTTATGTAATGCTAAGAAGTATTCCTTGAAATCATATACACACTAGTAACATCAGAGAGGTAACAGCTTTCCATCTCCATTAGGATCCTCTAAAGTTAATAATATTGTTGATAAAACTGTCAAGGTTCATATACCTTAGGGAGAAATAACTGTGATGAATAGCCTCACAATCAGTGTTATTTGCTCTGTTTTCCACATTTTTTGTGTTGTTCATGGCAGATCATCTGAATCGTTGAATATATAAAACTTCTATATGAAATGGCTCTTAGATCTTTTCACTAAATAAAAATGATGGGTAATTCAACTGCCATATGAAGGAAGGGCCAGGAGATGACTTAGTTGTAAAAGGTGTTTAATGTGCAAATCTAGTGACATGAGTTCAATCTTTGGTAACTCATATAAAGGTAGAAGGAGATAAATGATTCCACAAATTTCAGTATGACTCCTAAGAAAAGAAAAATTCTAAGAATGTAATGTAAATATTTGCATTACTTTGTGTAATTGAAGTACATGAACCTTGTGTTCATCCATTTTGACCAATGGCTATCTGAGCTGGGAATTTTGTTTTAAAAGCAATGTTAATGATAAGGCATCTCCATGCCAATTCATGAATAATATCTTTCAGTAATGAATAGGACATGAATTTATTTTTAAATGCACAAAAGTATGTCTAATGTTCTGTCAGAGTTGAGAAATGGGGTTATATCCCACATCATAACCTTTATTTTTGTACATTGGACTTTTATTCATGGCATTTTCAAATAAGAGTCTCAGAACATCTTACTATTAGTTATATTATATTAGATTTTCTGATCTTTCAATATTTACACAGCTGTTTAATACTCAGAATGAACTACCACACATTTCTACCACAATTACACTGAGATCTGACATTTACAATTTTCACAGAGCCATGATCAGTTCCCAATTCCCTTTTGTAACCAAGGGTAGCACTCTCACTACATTAATGAAGCTGTAACATAGACATTATATATTTTAAAACTTCTATAATGTTAAAAATTATTTAAGTTTGGAGTTTTCCCAGCTGGACTTTGGTCTTCCTTAGATCCAGTATTTCCTCACTTCTTTCCATGTATCTTGGAAAAATAACTTATATCCTGTTCCAGCCAAAAAAAAATATTATCACTTATTCTATTTCCCTAGGACTGCCATCATGCCTTAGCAATTTAGGAGGAAGATAACAAAAAGGCTGTCAAATAGAAATAGCCAAAACACTAAGAATGTAACATTTATATAATTTCTGATTTATATAAATCCTGTCACGGTTCTTCTTTCCATAGGTAATCTATTGTATATTTGTGTAATAATATAAATGTATATGTACAAAAATGAAATAATTAGAAAAGGAATCTCCAAAATGTATCAACCCTGTGAAATTTTTTTAGGTATTATGGTGTGCTGGACATGTGGATATATTTTATAAGGCATATTTGCCTTTGAGGGAAAGGGTTCTGGATTAAATTCTAGGACACTGTAACACATTCACAACTACTTCTAAAATAACCTAATCATAGCCTCTTTTTCCAAATTCTCCTCCTCCTATCTTCCCCACTTCCATTCTGTTCTCCTTTTGACACTTTACCTTAATTAATCATGAACACTGTAGAAAAAAGACACCTCTCTCTCTCTCTCTCTCTCTCTCTCTCTCTCTCTCTCTCTCTGTCTGTCTCTTTCCTTTTTCTTCCTTAATTTTTTGGGGTTTATAGCACGGGATTAATCATATGACAACCATTAGAAAAGTATATGAAAATATAATAAATATTTAAATATTTTAAATGTCATTTATTTATATAGAGAAATACATTTTTAATGAAGATTGAGCCTCAGGTATTGTCAGAATTCCTTGGGGGCAGGATTTAGCACTTTCATTCATTTTCTTGTTAGCCAACAGAAATAGAGCATTGCTATTGTATGTTCTCACACTAATAAACTATGAGATTTTTTTCTAGTGAAAATTCAAACAAATAAGTATTTTAAAATGTCATCTGTTGATGTAAAAAACTGAATTTGAAATAATAGGTGTTTTATTCTATTTTAATGACTTTAAGAATGATTTTGTAACTTCAGAAATATAAATTCTTAAGAACTATGTAAGTTGACTTATATATGGAGGGGCAAAGTAATATTTCTTTCTCATGAACCCCAGCTACTAAAATATGTATGACTTTGATCATTAGAGATTTAATTTTAGGTCACAAAACTTAAGGAATATTAAGGTCTTATAATATGAATTGTTAATGTAAATGCAAATGTTAAGCCTCATTTTTGTCACTGTGGTTGAGTATTCTTTATTTAGCATCAGCTCTGCTTCCTGAGTGAAGATGAATGAGCTGAGTTTTAAAAGTGACTACATAGCTTTATATTATTCTTTTCTTTAAATAATAAAACGATTTCAGAAAACACTGTTTCAATAATTGTTTTTACCTTTGAGTAGTAGTCAACATTTTAGATTCCTGAGGTTTTTGTAATTAAGAACACAGACAAGTAGGATAGAGCAGCAGGACTAAATTACTTAAATTTAGTTGCATGGTAACCCATGAATAGTGTAACTCTGGGGTGCTATGAATATCTTTCAAGCAGATTTTATATCAAGACAGTTTTTAATTGTAATTTTTGCTCATGTTTTAGATATGTCTAACATAAGAGATGATGTTAAGGAAATAATTTCTTCTCTCTCATCTGTTCTCTCTCTCTCTCTCTCTCTCTCTCTCTCTCTCTCTCTCTCTCTGTGTGTGTGTGTGTGTGTGTGTGTGTGTGTGTGTGTGTGTGTGTGTGTGTGTGTGCTAGGCTTCTGGAATTTCACATGGACTATAGAAATATTTGGAATGATCATAAACATTTATGAATGAAAATAAAACAGCATCATGATGAAAATAAAATCATTGCCAGAGAAGTTCCAATAGGCATCAGTTTTATCTGTACATTTATTGTGAATTTGTTTTACAATATTATGTTAAATGATCAGCTTTTTAAAAATATTTTAATTAGCAAATTGAAGAGTAGTATCCAATATTAATCTTGAGTAAAAGCTTCATAAGGATACATACCTTTAAAAATCTCAATTTTTATAGGCAGTCTATTTATCTATCTATCTATCTATCTATCTATCTATCTATCTATCTATTCATATGAGAGAGGGGGAGTCTTTTATAGGTATCAGTTTATAGACTAAAGAAACTAGATATTAAGGGGCAGCTTGCTTTAAATGACTGAAAAAAGCATGATGATAGCTTAAGTGTGACCAAAGCTTAAACACATATTCACAGCATTTTATTTAATAACATGGATGTAAAAGATAGATAGAAATCATTAGGAAATTGTCATTCCAATGTGAAAAAAAGAAAACTAGATCTTATTTCTTAACTTGTCTTCAAATCAATACCAAATGAATCAAAGATCTTATTATCATATATGGAAACTCTGAAACTTATTGTAAGCTCATTAGTGCATTTCTCACACTCATCTGAGAATATCTTTTGTATGGTGGACAACAGTAAGTACAAAGACTCACAACTGGAAAAAGCGCAAAAAACAGGTATTTATAGGCTAAATGGAACCTTTCTATTACACCTCCTCCCCTTAAGGTTAAAGAAACATCATGACAGAAGGGCATAGTTTGATTTTTCATGGGTGAGTAGTTCAGGTAGAAAGATGTGCAAAGTGTCTTCTGGACATGACAGGACTGTTCCACTCAATAACTCACAGCAAGTGTGCTGGCCTGGACAAGACCTGCACAAGATTAAGACCGTAGGTGTTCTAACATGGATGGGGAAGAGAGCAGGAACCTCAACTCCCAGTTGGAGAGTTGTGGATAGTTGCTGGATAATAGAGGAAGGAGGGTTAGTTTTCTTCAGAGGTGTGGTCCCTGGTAGGTTGACCATGCCCCAGTGGCTGGCTCTATACCCATTTGTATATGGGCAACAGTAATTGGATTCAGAGAACAATTTTTAAAATTTAATTTGTTTACTTTATATCCTGATTTTACACCCGCCATCATTGCTTCCCAATTTCACCTTCCTTCCCTCATACCCTCTCCCTCCCTCCCCTAGTCTTCAGAAAGACGCACCCTCCTCCCCTAACATCTGACTTCAGCCTATCAAGTCTCATCTGGACTGCCTGTATTCTCTTTCTCTGTGGCCTGGCAAGGGCACCACACCAGGATCAATTGATCATTGTGTGGGGGCCAGAGTCCATGTCAGAAGTAGCTCCTATTCCCCATTTTATGGGACCCACAAAAAGACTGTGGTGCTTATTTACTACACCTGAGTAGAGGGTTTAGGTCTTTACCATTCATAGTCCTTGGTTGGTACATCAATCTCTGCATCAGTCACTTCCTACACCCAGATTCGTTGGCTCTATTTATCTCCTTTTGGAGCTCCTGACCCCTCCATATCCCTCTACTCCCCAACTCTTCCATAAGACTCCATGTGATCCACTCCCTTTTGTAAGGCAAAGGACACTGTCAAGAGAACAAAGTGACAGCCTACAGACTGGGAAAAGATCTTCACCAACCCTACATCCGACCAAGGGATACTATCCAAAATATATAAAAAACTCAAGAAATTAAATACCACCAAACCAAATAATCCAATTAAAAATGGGGTACAGAACTACATAGAATTTTCAACAGAAGATTATCAAATGGCTGAGAAACACTTAAAGAAATGATCAATGTCCCTAGTCATCAGGGAAATGCAAATCAAAACGACTCTCTGATTTCATCTTACACCTATCAGAATGGCTAAGGTAAAAACTCAAGTGACAGCACATGCTGGCGAGGATGTGGAGAAAGGGGAACACTCCTCCATTGCTGGTGGGAATGCAAACTTGTACAACCACTTTGGAAATTAATTTGGTGCTTTCTCAGAAAAAATGAGACTAGTTCTACCTCAAAACCCAGACATACCACTTCGGGGCACATATCTAAAATATGCTCCACCACAAAACAAGGACATTTTCTCAACTATGTTCATAAGAGCTTTATTTGTAATAGCCAGAAACTGGAAATATCTCAGATGTCCCTCAACTGAAGAATGAACAAAAAACTGTGGTCCATTTACACAATGGAATACAACTTAGCTATTAAGAACAAGGAAATCTTGAAATTTGCAAGCAAATGGATGGAACTAGAAAAAGATCATCCTGAGTGAGGTAACCCAGACCCAGAAAGACAGGCATGGTATGTACTCACTTATAAGTGGAGATTAGCCAACTAAAACAAGATAACCACACTAGAATATACAGACCTAAAGAAGCTAAATAAGGAGGAGCACCCTAGGAAGAATGCTTAATTCTCATTCAGAATGGAAAATAGAATAGACACCACACCAGAAGCATTTGAAGAGAAAGAACAGGATAGGAGCCTACCATAGAGGTCCTCTAAAAGACTCCATCCAGCACGGGATCCAAGCAGATGCTGAGACATATAGTCAGAGAGTTATTTTTAAAAGTTGAGAGAATGATAGAAAAGGATAAAGAGAAGTTGGAGGGTGTTATTGGGGTAAATGTGATCAAAATATGTTGCATTCACATATGAATTTCTTTAAGAATAAACAGTATACTATATTTTGAAAAACTGAACGATTGCAGAATACAACACAAAACCAGTTTTGGGAGTGATATATAATCATTTCCATATAAGCTCAAATAAGAATAAAAATGTATAATTGGTCTTTAAAATTTAAAGGTTGAACTAGCAGAGATTTTTAATATGGTTCAGATGAGTAC
Source organism: Acomys minous (assembly GCF_964271855.1). NCBI lineage: Eukaryota > Metazoa > Chordata > Mammalia > Rodentia > Muridae > Acomys > Acomys minous. Next base: position 85,994,598 of record NC_140488.1, on the reverse strand, counting down.
TGGTTCTGATCAAACTCTAAAACTCTCCAGGAAATATTGGATTGATGTTGTTCTTGACAACAAATGAGTAAAAAACAAAAATAGTAACAATAGATATGACAAAAATCAAGATTTCAAAATGAAGACAAAAAGGCTCTTTGCTGACTCTGTGTTGTTTATGATCCAATTCTTTTTTAGTTTTTAATTTTTAATTTGTTCACTTTATATTCTGATTGTATCCCCCTCCCTCATTGCCTCTTTATCCCAATCTCCCTCCCTCACACTTTCTCCCTCCTGTCCCTAGTCCTCAGAAAGGGGAGCCCTCCTCCCCTAACATCTGACTTCAGCCTATCAAGTCTCATCTAAACTGCCTATATAAGATCTGATTTTATATTCTCTATATGAGAATATTATTCATACTAGGAAGAACTCATCTCAGAGAATAATTGTTAAATTATCCAATTAGTGTTTTGCTATCATTTTTGTCTAGATTTTCAAAGATTCCAAGTATACCTTATCCTTGTACCAAATTTATGTATAATTTTTATGTAACTGCACATTTATAATGACTGCCTCTATATTTTATGGAATGAGACCATTTTTTAAAATGTTATATTCATGATCTCATCTATTTCTCCTCTATAGTTTATCATCAAAATGACTCATGATTCAGAACTTACTCACCTAATGGTATTTCTTTGCATATATATGAACATTACATAATTTACATGTATATCTATCTGTGATGATATACATGCAGAGGGTAAAAACAAGTAATAATCTTCCTTTTAAAATATCTTTACATTACTGATATTTATATTGTAAGACGACATGCAGTAGTTTATAGCTTAAATGTGAGTTTTCTGGTTAATCAAATTTGAGAGTTATTGTTACTATATCCATCATTTAAAATTGTATTTAAGAAATAGTTTTTGTAGTATAGCAATTAAGATAGTTTTATATAGTCTTAAATGTATAGTTATAATGTACACTTTTGTGTTACTTACTCACCTTGCATAAGAATGTGGCCTTTAAAAAATCTGTATTGGAGCTGGAGAGACGGCTCCGAGGTTAAGAGCACTGGCTGCTCTTTAGACATCCTGAGTTGAATTCCCAGCACTGACATGGTGGCTCATAACCATCTATAATGTGATCTAATGTCCTCTTCTGGCCTGCAGGTGTACATGCAGGCAGAGAACTGTATACATAATAATAAATCTTTTTTAAAAAATCTGTATTGTTTACTAACTTCAATACTTATTTCCCTCCCCTAGTCTCCAGAAAAAAATCCCTACTATTTCATGGGGTCAAGCATTAGTTAGATTAGGCATTTATTCTCTATGCTCTTCTTACCTTAAAATCATCTTCTACTGGGTTCAAAATTATCTAGGCTTAAAAACCCATCATTGCACATTTTCTCCCTGTAACCTTGGCTACTTCTCAGTTCTCCAGTCATTCTCCATCAAGAATGAATAGATTTATAATCACTCATGTCACCATAATGACAGGGAATTTATAATCCATTCTTCCTAATGTTTCTGAAGATAGGGCTTGTTTTTTGCAGTCAATGGTATTGCCATCAAAATTATTAACATGACCAAAATTGTCTCTTTTTGAACTATAAATCAAATGCTTACTAATTTAAAGAAATTAATGGCCAAGTAAGCAACAATTCAACCAAAAGAATGCCATAAGATTTTTATAACATTGAGGCGCTGATGCAGTAACACTGAAGTAATAACAGGAAGAGATATTCACTCTAAAACAATTCGTATAAAAATTAGATCAATTTTTGTGTATATTTAAGCCTTGGTCCCATATCAATTAGATGTACTATTTGTTTGTTTGTTTGAGACAGGGTTTATCTGTGTAGCATTGTCTATCCTGCAACTTACCCTTTAGAACAGGCTTGCCTTGAACTCAGAGATCAGTCTGCCTCTGACTCCGAAGTGCTGGCATTTAAGGCATGCTTCATCACTGCCTGGTAGATCTGCATATTTAAAATTGAAAAATAAGGTGCTGGACATGGTGACTCATGCCTTTAATACCAGCACTTGGGATGCAGAAGTAGGCAAATCTCTGTGAGTTGAGGCCAGCCTGTTCTGCAAAGATAGTCCAAACCAACCAAGGCACAACAGAAAATCCGTCTTAAAAAACCAAAAAAAGTTTTAAAAAGTAAGAGAATCTTTTATTATATTTTTTGTGTTTGTATATGAGCATTATACACAAAGCGTCAAAGAAAGATGCATATTTGTAAGACAGAATGTAATTATAACCACCAGTCCGTATTCTTTGCCTATGTAAACAACTGAATGAGAAAAACAAGACAACAGATGGTAGAAAAAGCAGTGTGTGCACATATAAGTGCAAAACTGAGATGTGACAAAAAATGCAGTAAATACATAGCTGAAGAAAATCAAATTGTATAGAGTTAAAGAACAGTACACTTCATTTTAAAAAAAATTTATACACCATTCAGTATATATTTGCTGAATTCCTGCTATTTACCCAGCATTATTGTAAAGAACAAGTATGCACATCTGTTAGGCTGGACTTGGAATGGGATTTTATCATTTCGGCATAGAGAAAAGGAAGTGTCGTTATAATAGTGAGTGATCAGTCAGTACTACTGGTCAATATTATATAATTCATGATAAAATAACTGAATATAGGCTTTTTTAACACTAACATCATTTATTTTTCATTCTAACAAATGAATAAAGAGTAATGAAATTAACAGGGAAAAATCAATAGCACATTGTAATAATGTAGATGGGAGATACATTTTTATCTTCAAATAAGAATATGGGTAAGAATATTTTCCAATTCAGAATGTTTTAACATAAAAGGCAACAAAATGAAAAATAGTCCAAAATATCATAGTTTCTGCTACACAAAATTCAAATATAACAGTGAATTTTCATGATCTATGACATTCATACTTGACAATTTTGAAAGTATTTACACCATTTTCATTTTGTTTCTTATATATAAAATCAAATAATAGGCAAAATTGAATCACTGTATTAAAAAGTATGAAATAACAACAGAATCACCAACAAAAAGTTTAATTTATGTTGAATGTAAATCTTTACATATTTATGAAAGCATCAATTACACACCAAGTGTACCTTGTAAGACACCTGATTATTTGAGCCAGTTTCAGTATAGATTACATCTGCCAGGTTTCAGTTCTACTCTTTATTAGTTTCATAATTCCTGGGATTTCTAATGAAAGCTATTTGAAAAAAATGAGGCATTGTTCCTTCTTTCTACTACAGTTAGGTAAATAATGGAGGAATACATGAACTATAAAAGGAGTCAACCATGTAGTTACAGTGACGTAAGAACCCGAATACTCCACTGGTGGTAGTGTAGACGGTGGCAGCAATCTGCCTAGCCATCTGTTACTACTTAGTCAAATTAAGTATATACATACCCTTTGACACAGAAATTCCACAATTGGCATTTATCCCAGAGAAATTTTCACACAGGTCTATAAGACATATAGCAGGCTATTCATTACAGCATTTGTAATGGCGAGAGTTGAATGTAACAGTGCATCCATTAACAAGAGAGCTAGATGCAGAAATCATAGCTCTTCTGGTTTCAGATGTATACAGATGTATTTTTTTCTAATAAGAAGCATCTATAAGAGTGATTCCAAGAAAGGAATAGGTTGCTTGAAATTACTTTTTCTTATGCACAAAGTATGAGAGTAAAAGACAGAATAAGTATATTGCTAACACTAGAAACTGATCCTAAAAACATAATTGTGGTTATTAAAATTTTTAAGTTAAATTTTTGTCAAAACTGATTCTTTACTTATTATAATTTATAAAACAAAATTATTCACACATTTCAAGGGGGTTTCACTTATTATTTAAAAGGTTTTCTTTAAAAAGTATTATTTTCAAATTGTTTTTACTGTTTTCTAAAAAAGGATATAATTTAAACACAGTGTTTGTAGCAGGGAGCAAAAGAAAGTGGGTATGCAAATGAATAGAATATATGGAGCTATGAATAGAAACAAAATAACTAACAAGATGTGAAGTGAGTGGTGTTTTTACCTTTATACACTGTTGAACTATATCAAAATGATAATTGAGTCCTGATTAGTAGGTAGGAGATTAGGTTCTACCACCACTGCACTTGTTTCTTACTGATTGGTATTAATATGGTGTTTAGTATTTCTGGTCTCAAAGTTCTGAACTTTAATATGGAAACAATGATCCCACCATGCTCATAAACAAAGAAAACAAATAATAGTTTTCTCTATGGTATTTATTGTAAACATTTCATTGTTCCTTATATGTCCTCCCTTCATTAATGCATTTGGTATTCTTTATGTATATTGCACAGCACTACTACAGTACCACTTTAGACTTTAATACTCTGACTAGTTGAAAACATTACTAAAGTAATGTATCTTGCGTATGTTCTCATTATTGTTTCCAGTGTCTTACCATTTCTTTTGGTAAAAATAATTATATTGTTTGGACTAAGGAGTTATTATTAACAAGTATGTTGGAAGTCTGAACACTGACTCAGAGGTGTGTTATTTCCCATCATTTGGGGTCAACACAAGATCATATAAAATGAATGTTCGCAATGTAAAAGGTGGAATCAGAACATAAGATTCCAAGTATGGATAAAATGTGCACGATTTTGGTTATATACTGCCATTTTTCTAAAATATGTCTATTGATTGTGCCAATTACACAATTTTTAACAGGTATAAATAAGCACAAACTATAAAAAAATCCTCTGAAATCAAATAAATGCCTCTTGGATGGATTTCTGAAGGCGTCATGTGTGATTTTAAATCAGTTGAAAACAGGTGGGGAGATAGATATTCATAGATATGTATATAGTATAGTCAGCATACACTCTTATATTCTCTGAAAAAAAAACATAGTAGAAATCATAAGAAAGAAAGGCCAGATGGTGGTGGCATACACCTTTAATTCTATCACTTGGGAGGTAGAGGTAGGCGGGTCTTCCTGAGTTTGCATCCAACATGGTTTGCAGAGCAAGTTCCAAGAAAGCTAGAGTTGTTACACAAAGAAACCTTGTCTCAAAACTTTTTTAAAAAACTAGAAAACACAAGAAAGAAAGAAAAGAGAATAACGAATTCATTCACTAAAGCATTCAGATATAAGTCTCAAAATAGCACTGATGAAATATTATATTCAAACAGATAATTAAAAATGAGCAGTGCTCTTTGAGCTTTGAGTTTTAAATAAAACATCCTTAGGAAATAAGAGCAAATTTTGACTAATAGAATTTTCAAGGATTTTGGATATAAAGTTAACCAAATCATTTATATTCTGGATACATGATGTAACAAAATGAAAAAAAAATTCACTTTCATAGCAATTCAACTTTAATCATTTAAAATTTTCTTTGGTAACTTTAGAACTATATTTGCTTTTTTACATTTCTTTAAGGAGTAAGTTTATGCACTTTTATTCCTTAGACATAAGAAAAAGTAAAGGACATTGAAAGCTGGGAATTGAACTCAAGACCTCTGGAAGAGCAGTCAGTGTTCTTACCCTCTGAGATATCTCTCCAGCCCTATTTATTCTAATCTTAAATATGTGTATATTTACTTATATTACATATCTTGAAATGAGCAGGTCTATTTTTAAGTAACAAAAAGTAAAATGCACACAAAAATATGTGTGTATATGTGGTATTATTTTTTAAAAATATAATATTCCATACAGCTCAGAACAATTTTATATCAACAAAAAATTAACACTTTCAAAATCTACCCATTTTTATTTTAGTTAAATGAATTATTGTAGGTACTACCATATTACTATTATTATTTCTCTAGAAAGCAAATAAAATCACTAGCATTAGATATTATGCAAATTTAATATCACTTAACAAAAAGTTGAAAATTGAATGAGATCAACTGTTCTGATTTGTAAGATTAGCACTCCAAAATACATTAATCTTTTAAAGTCTCTATAAATTCAAATGGAATTTTTAAAATCAGTCTGTACATAAGAAAAATATTACCAATGTTTTAGGTAATGTGTTTATTTTTGACATTGTTCCTGTTTTTAAAAATTCAAGTAACCTGTTAATTAAAAGGATTGTTGAAAAATTACATATTATAGAACACATCTCCAAACACTCTGTTCATCAAGATACTTTTGAGAGCTGTCGTGGCATGACAGCTAATGTGGGTTGTGGCTCATGCCAAACTCAGGTCTACTTGTTTGCACTCTATGTCCCAGGTGGACACATAAGAAACAACAAAGTGTTTACAGTAAATGCCATAGAGAAAACTATATTTGTTTTATTTGTTTATGACCATGGTGGATCATTGTTTCCATATTAAAGTTCAGAACTTTGAGACCAGAAATATTAAATAGTACCATATTAATGCTCATCAATAAGAAACAAATATAGTGTCATATTAATTTATTTTGAGTTGCATTTCTCTGATGACTAAGAATGTTGAGCATTTCTTTAAGGGTTTCTGAGCCATTTGATATTCCACTGTTGAAAACTATCTGTTTAATTCTGTACACCATTTTTCAATTGGGCTATTTTGTTTGTTAATGTTTAATTTTTTTGAGGTCTTTATATATTTTGGATATTAGCCCTTTGTTTCTATTGACAGTGCCTTTAGCCTTACAGAAACTTCTCAGTTTCATGAAGTCCCATTAATTGCTGATCTTAGAACCTGAGCTGTTGGTGTGCTGATCAGGAAGTTGTCTCCTGTGCCAATGAGTTTAAGGTTCTTCCTCACTTTATCTTCTAATATATTTAAAGTACCTGGTGTTATTTTTGAGGTCTTTTACCCACTTGGACTTGAGTTTTGTGCAATATGATAAATATAGATATATTTGCATTTTCTACATGTAGACATCAGATTAGACTAGCACCATATTTTAAAGATACTTTTTCTTTCTTTATTTTTTTTAAAATGGAAAATTCCTAGGTTTGTTTGGAATGCAAGTGGTTCTTTTTATTGGTGTATATTCATTGTACATAGCACTGGGTCTCGGGGGCATTTTCACACAAGTACAAAATAGATACTGATCATTTTCCTCATTCCCACCCACATCCCTTTATTAGCCCTACCCTCTACTTAGAGCCCTTGGTCCACTAGACAATCTCACTTCACTTTCATGTCATACACATAATTTTATGAAAAAAACTAGAATACAGAAGAGAAACATGTGATACTTGTCTTTCTAAATATGACTTATCATTCTTTCTTTTTTAATTTTTAATTTTTTGACATATACATTGTGGGATGTGTTGCTTTCTTTTTTCTTTTGTATGGTTTTGGCTTCTTAGTAAAAAATAAGTGTCTATAGGTGTGTGGGTTTATTTCTGGACATTCAAATTTGAATCCATTGATCAACTAGTCTATTACTATGCCAGTACAACACAGTTTTTTATTACTATTTTTGTATAGTTAGCTGGAAGTCAAAGATGAAGATACTTCCAGATATCTGTTGTGGTATAGGATTGTTTTGTGAAACTGTTTTTGTTTGTTTACTTGCTTAGTAATCAAGGAAATACAAATCAAAATGACACTGAGATTCCAGAGTCAAAATTGCTAAGAACAAAAAACTCATGTGATAACACATGCTGGAGGGGAGGTCAAGATCGGGAACACTCCTCAATCATTGGTGGGAGTGAAAACATGTACAAGCTCTTTGCAAATCAATCTGACACTTTCTCACAAAACTGGGAATTGATATACCTCAAGACCCAGCTATACCTATATACCCATCAAATGTGAATAAACCTATTTGATGCTCCACTATAAAAACAAGGACATTTGATCAATTATGTTCATAGAAACCTTATTTGCAATGGCCAGAATCTTGAAACAATCTAGACTTCCCTCAGCTGAAAAATAGATAAAGAAACTGTGGTGCATTTACACAATGGAATACTACTCAGCATTTAAAAACATGAAAATAATGAAATTTGCAGGCAAATGGATGGCACTATAAAAGTTCATCCTAAATGAGTTTACCACACATGGTATGTACTGACTCATAAGCAGATTTTAGTTATTTAGTACAGGATAAACATGCTACAATGTACAGACCCAAAAAAACCATAGGTAACAAGAAGTACTCAAGGTAAACTGCTTAAAGCGTCTTCAGAAGGGGAAATAAAATAGACAGAAGTAATAGGTGAAGAGATGGAGCACAGAGAGAAATAAGGATAAAGGTCAGACCTGGGGAGAGTGAGAACAGGAGGACAGAAGGCCTACAGAGAAAAGAGAAACTGTAAGTAGGGCCATCAGCTTGTGGGGGTGACAAGCTGGAGACCTAAGTCAGAATAGGCCTCTGGGAGGATAAGAGGAGGATTCTAGCTGAGACTCCTAGTAGTAGCGTTCATGGAGACTGACGAGTACACTGTCTAACTAGACAAGACTCCAAGTGGAGAGAAGAGAACACCAACTCACCCACAAAAATTCTAATCAAAAACTTATCCTGCAGGGATAAAGATAGAACAGAGTTTGAAGCAATGTCCAAATAATGTCTAGCCCAAGCCAACATCCATCTCATGAGAGACCCCAACTCCTGACACTATTAAAGATACTCTTCTATGCCTGCAGACAAGAGCCCATCAGAATTTTCCTCTGAGAGGTTCCACCCAGCAGTGGTTTGAAACAGATGCTGAAATTTATAGCCAAACATCGGGAGAAGCATAGGAAGTCTAGTGGAAAAGTGGGGTGGGGGGGAGGATAAAAGGACCTAGAGTTGGCAAGAGCTCACCAAGAAGACAAACATAGCCATCTAACAGGGCCCATAGGGGCCTGTGGAGTCTGAAGTACCAACTAAGAACCATGCATAGACCAGACTTATACATGCTGCAAAGATGTAGCTGATGGGCAGCTCAGGCTTTATGTAGGTCCAATAGTAAGGGTAGCAGGGGCTGTCTCAGACATGGACTCTGTTGCAAGCTTTTTGAGCACTCCACTCATAGGACTGCCTTGCCAGGCCACAGGGGAAGAGGATGAATTCGATCCTGGTGCGAATTGACGAACTGGTGTAGGTCAGTTGCGAGGCTCCCCTTTTCCGAGGAATAGGGGACAGGGAAAGGGACAAGGAGGGTGGAATTGAGAGGAGAGGAATGAGAGGGCTATGAATGGAATGTAAAGTGGATAAATAAATAAATAAATTAAAAAGAAAGGTCTTCACCATCCAGACAATAGAATGTTTGTCCTCATGAATGATTTGCTTTGAAAATTCATATACTAAAATACAACATGTTCTCATATAATTATCTCTTACATAAAGGAAGTAAAATAGATTAAGGTCAAGTATATAAAGTAAACAATAAATTCTCAAGTAGAAACTGAAAGCTTTTATTGCTAGTGGCTTTAAAATAAGTTAATATATGTGTTAGCGAATTGCTTTCTCTGTACTCATTAAATACTAAAAACATGTTTTTATTTCTTGCTAGGTATTCTGTCTAGAAACTGCATCATTTAATTCTCTTCATAACTTTACACAGCAGTTATTACTAAAATGTCTGCTTTATTGAATGATGAAACTTAAACTTGAGCCATTTGATTGATTTCATAGTGTCATATACTTGTTAAAAGAAAGAGTCCATTTTTGAGAATTGGGACATAAAAACCTACTATGTTTATTACACAAGGTGAATTTGACTATTCATTACTTAACACAATGTCTGTTAAGTGAATTAAAATATAAAGGTACACATTTTTTATAATATCACAAAATTTATAAAACCAAATATTTTACCTTTCTTTCATAGATTATCTTTATTTTGAATATATTGATTGAAATTCTAAGTTGAAGAAAGTAAGACATTTGAAAACCTTACATTAATAAATGTGAGTCATTGGTTGCTGACAATTTTCCTAAGATATGGGTATAAATTAGTGACAGACACTCTCCTTGACTAACTTGAGTGATGATTTTTTGATATCTCTACTAAGTTTCAGCTTTGGCTTCTAAAAATGAAACCTACTTTGGAAAAGAAAATATACAACTCCATCAGTTATATACTTAAGAAAATAGTAACAGTTTCTAATAACTCAAGGATCATATACCCTGCATGAGAACCGTAGGTCCCTAAGTATGCCCAACATTGTCAAAAGAATTTAAGATTTGTTCTAACCAACTACTCCCTTTCCTAGAGCATTTTATTCTAGGAAATTTACAATTGTAGATTTGTTCTATGTCTCTTTAAAGGATGTCTGCCATTCTTTTTTTTTCCTCCTTTATTAATTTATTCTTGTTACATCTCAATGGTTATCCCATCCCTTGTATCCTCCCATTCTTCCCTCCCTCCCATTTTCCCCTTATTCCCCTCCCCTATGACTGTTCCTGAGGGGGATTACCTCCCCCTCTATATGCTCATAGGGTATCAAGTCTCTTCTTGGTAGCTTGCTGTCCTTCCTCTGAGTGCCACCAGGTCTCCCTGTCCAGGGGACATGTCTGCCATTCTTTAGAAATCAAAAACCATTTTGTTAATGTACGATGATCCCCAAAATAGTAATGTTTCTGTCCTTAAGTTTCATGGGAATGGAAGAGTCCTAACTTTGAAAGTGAACAATTAGCCATACAGATGGCCTAATCACCTTAAACATGTCATTTCCATCCCCAAAAGTTTTAGTATGGCTACTTATTTGCCTTGTCATTCAAAATTCTGTAAGTCTTTTCTTTCAGAAGTGCTTAGTTCTACCCTGAAATCCCTCTTGCCTACTGACGTGATATAAATAAAAATTTCATTATTTTTTACCACATGTCTAACACATTTTTTCTTTTATAGATATAGAGAGGTTTAAGCAATCATGCTTAAACTTAGAATTTTCAAAAGAACGAAATTAATAGTAAATATGATGAAAGACTGAACAGTGTAATGTAAATTGAATCTATTTGATAAAGAAAATGCTAAGAGGCCTGTCTCCAGTTTGTCACAGAGAAGCTCCAGCCCAAGGTTTCTCTTCCCTATGCAAGCTCTCTGTCCTCTCGCTTGAGCTCGCCCCAGGTCTGATATGAACCCCATTTCTCTCTGTGCTACATCTCTTAGCCTGTTCCTTCTCTTTAACCACTTATGATGTCTCTTCTATTTCCACTTCTGAGAAAGATTTAAACATTCTCCTTTGGGGCCCCCTTGTAACATTTAAAAATTTTGTACCTGACAAAATTTGCTTTTAGATGAAAAAGAAGCAAAGTATAATTTTCTTACAAAATTGTATACACTAATGAGGACTCTAGGAATAGCCACAGTTCTAGCAAATGCACACACATCTGACTGTAGAGATAAGCTCTACTCATTAACTTTTTCTTAGAAATTTAAAAGTAAATATGTAAAGCAAACGGACAACATAAAATAAAAAGTGAATACAGATTTATTATGAGAAAAACTAAGATAAATATACATGGTTAATTATACTTGTAAAGTAGTTAATAGGATATATGATACATGGGACAATATTCTAGGTAATGATAATTTATTATATTCAAGATATTACTGTTGATTTTAGTGACTTGAAGCTATCATAGAAAAGGGATACTATCTTTATATTTTCTGACCTTAACCAAATACCACACATCATAACATAGCTCAAACATGTTAGTGAACCATCTCTATGTGTTTTATAACAAATATATCTAATTATCCTTTAATATGAAGTATAATTGTCATGTTGTATGGTAATATTAATATTAGTCCAATTTTATTAATGTCATAAATATTAACATGAGTTAAATATTACATTATAGAAAATGCAGTTAATACATCTCCAAGTGTTATAACTTGGCCATGTATACTATTAAAATGTCAATCTTAAACACATCCTGAATTTGTGATAAGATAATATTTTACTGGGGGAAATGATACTTTAGAATCTACAAACGTTCAACTGTGGCAGTTTCCACTTCCCTTTTCAAATGCAATTTTGAATTAAGAAAAATAACCTGTTTAAATTTCAGATGAACCATTTGCAATAGTCATATATTCAAAGATGCCAAATAATACATCATTAGGATGAGTGATCATTCTGTAGTTTCAAATTTTACTATTGTATCACTTTTCTGAGTGGAAACTGCTAAACCCTCGGCTGGAGGGAGAAGATATTAATACAATCAAGTCAGTGACCTGGTGGATTCAGAGAATCCCCTCAATTTGATAGTTGTAGCCATGAAGAGCATCTGTGCTCTTGAACACAATCACAGCTATAAAAGCCAAGCAAAATAAAGCAGTGCTGTTTTCAGGCATGTTTTCTTTCCTTCCTCTCTCTCTCTCTCTCTCTCTCTCTCTCTCTCTCTCTCTCTCTCTCTCTCTCTGTGACTAGAGAAATTCAGTTTATTTTTCCCCATTTAACCAAAAGTTTGGAAATAAGTAGCACCTGAGACATTCCTGGTTGCGTTTTCAGGATCCAAGAAGGCTGACCCAGGCAATAAAGGAGACCCACCTAGTATGGCCTAGTATGGCTATAAATACTTGACTTTAGAAGAAACACAGATGGTCAGTGGGCATCAGAAATATGTTCTTTATAGAGTGCTCCCTTATTCATCTTTCTGAATTTGCTGCACTGTTGATATAAGGGGAATCAGTCACAAAGCACAGAGGAACACGTATCGTCTAACAAAGTCACATTAACAATTTTACTACAGAGGAAGGTGCATCAAGTTTCTCCTGCTTAGACTTGCTTTTCCCATTGTGAGAATTTTTTTAAAACTGATATCTGCCATTCAGGTCTATCATCTAACTACACAGCTAATCTATTATGCAACTGAGTATGCAAATATTTATGTAGAAAGAAGTCATCTGCATATGCTGGACAATCAATAGGAACTGAATGTACAGAGATTAAAAAGGTACAATGATATTTGTTTAAAATACATTAAAAGCAAATTTGGAAAATGTGATTTAATAATGAAAATGTATGGTGATTTATCAAGACCTCTAAAACAGCATTCCCTGAATGTAGACTAACCTTACTTTCCATTCTTTTCATATGATTCACTCTTTTCACATATTGTAATAGATAGTGCTCACAATCCTTAAAAATTTAATTTTTGAAATATTAATTTCTTATTTTTATTTATTTGATAATGTAACTTATATTACAGAATGCTAAGAAATAGAGAATATATTAAGAATAAATATCAAGCTAATCAAGGAAATTATATCTTGTTTTATTTAATGTACATTTAATATTTACACACTTATAATCAAAATAATTGTGCTATCAACTGAGTACACAATACCAAAGCCAAGTGGACTATGAGGAACCCAAGCCCCAGTGGATACATATATAGCATAGTTCCTACATCTTTTGATCAGGGACCACGAGGGAAGGGGTAGAAAGGCTGTAAGAATAATAACACTCTGAAGTCAGGTGTGAGACTTTCCTAGAAATGGTTGCATCAACATTACAGAAACAAGAATAACATCAATAGACATAACAGAGCTAATGTAGAACAGGGAAGGATCTCAGGTTCCAAACCTTAGACAAAGAACTACTTACACACAACTAAAATCTCCCAAGTGGAAGAATTAGCCTCTCCCAGAAATGAACCCCTTGGTTGGTTATGTAATACATAGTGGTAATCCCTAGAACCATATATATGGACAAACAATAAAAATAGAACCAGCAAGTTGTACTTTTATTTGTTCGAAAGCACACATGTGTGCATGCATTAGTGTGTGAGAGGGGGGTGGTAACAATGGAAGAGTCTGAGGTAGGGAACATGGAAGAGGCTGAAAATAGGGAAAAGAAGAGGGGATGTGATGCAATTCTATTTTAATATAAAATTCAGGCTGATGCCAGAACAGAGGGGTTACTCCATTGCTGAGAACAGCCACACAACTCATTGGACCTGGCGAGTTTAAGCTTGTTTCTACATGAAGCATTTACTCTTCTAGTATTTTTGGTTCGGGAAGGTATTCCACAGGATATTGAAAGAGAAACATGGGTACCAACTTAGCCACAAACCCTTTGACATAGAACCTGTACTGTACGGAAAATAAGCTAGGGCAATGGTGTCACAGATCTTGTGGGAGTAGCCAATCAATGTCTGATCTGATTTAAGGCCCACTAAATATGAAGGACCCATTTCTTGAGGAACCAAGAACTAGAGACTCATTAGAGATAGCCCAGAGACCTATGGTAGAACCAAACACAACGGGCATAAGGAAAAATGTGTTAATAAAATGGCTCCTATTTATATTCTGATATAATCATAAATCAATGCCTTATCCAGTCATTATCATAGTGGCTTCCTTGGGTAGCAGATGGCAATGGATACAGAAAGAGACTTCTAGCCAGACACTATGTGAAGAGAGTCTCTAAATTGGAGGTCTCCATCAAACTGCTATCTTTAAAGCTAAGGGAATTCTGCAGAAGACAAGGCAGAAATAGTGTAAGATTCAGAGGAGATAGAGGATACCAGGGAACAATCTGAATCAACTAAGTAAATTGTATACGAGATCCCAGAGTCCACAGCAGGAAGCACAGTGTCTACCTACATGGGTCTATACTAGGTTATCTGCATATATATTATCATTATTACCTTAGTATTTTTAATACTGATTATCTTATGTTTATTTTTTCTTTTAAAAGAAAAAATATAGAATTTGAGTTTATTGATAACACAACATAGCACATTTACATAATTAGTTACCTCTGGTTGAAAGTATTGTATCTGTCTTTGGATTCTGGTACAGAAATACATTTGTATGCAGATAATACAAGCTATTAAAGTGGTCAAAACACAGCAACATTTTTCCTGTACTTTGTTTAGAGATGAAATGAAAAGAAACAGGGAAGAGTAAAGGGAGGGAAAGCACATGCTAGAAGTGTTTTTCCATAAATTGTAGATATAACCAATTAGCTTAGTATTTTATGGGACTCCTGACTGTGAGGAGTAGGACTATTTTGCCTGATCTTGGAACTCTTTTCCTCTTCTTGGGCTGTCAAGTCCAACTTCAATATGATGGTTTTTCTTCATCTTATTAGATTTTATTTTGTCATATTTGGCTTTTATCTTTTAGAAGCCTGTTCTTTTCTAAAGAGAGACAGAAAGGGAGTAGATCCAGTGCGGAGGAACTGGGAGAAATATAGGCATGGGGAACATTAATTAGGATATATTATATAAGAAAGATTCTATTTTCACAAAAAAGTAAAAATAAAAAAGAAGAAAACTACAATTCTAATAGTCCATAAACACTGTAATTTACATGTTTTAAATGGCCTATTGAAGAGTAGAATTTCATTCATCTACTCTATGATACATAATATGTAATAAAAAGCAACACCTTTCCTAAGAAGAGCTACTGAGATTTCTGTGTTAGTAGTGAATGTACAGTTGTTGCCTACTAGAAGAGTAGTGTGTGGTTTACATCACAATATGTGCTGATAACTGGGTTTAGAATTTTACCTTGTTAATGTGGAGTTACATGTACTGATTCCTTTTCCTTAGAAATCTATATATCATCAGAAAGAACCAGACATGTGAAAATCATGTAAACATATGTGCTCACTTTGAAGAATTTAAGTTTTCTAAAAGGTGCATGTTATACTTTAAATACCATCACTTGAAATACAAAGGATACTAAAGGGCCATAGAATTGTGGATTTTTGAAGTGAGAACTTCTAAAACTAAAAATATGTCTAAAGGAGAAAACTGAAGATTGAATGGAGGACAAACGGCATTATCATCCAAGACCCTATTTTGATAATCAGAAAAATGCTACTTAGGGAGGTCAAACAGAACCCTTGTGGTGAATTATCT
Source organism: Acomys minous (assembly GCF_964271855.1). NCBI lineage: Eukaryota > Metazoa > Chordata > Mammalia > Rodentia > Muridae > Acomys > Acomys minous. The sequence continues at coordinate 85,978,852 of NC_140488.1, read as the reverse complement.
TGTGCATAAGTCAGAATTTGGATCTTACTGTCTCCTGGAAAAAAATGGCCAGACCTGATGGCTCAGCCAAGAAAGCATAAAATTCCCTAGAGAATCTTACTTAAAGTGGGAGTAGAGGTGGAGACAACATTATGCCACTATTTAGAATGGTGAGTCTAATGCCACATTATATTGAAAAATCAATAATTATGGGCAAAAGAGAGAATCTTAACAGTTCAATGTCAAAAGATTTTTCTGTACTTGAAACTTCTGCAGTATGCTCCCAGATATATAAACCAAAAAATTTATATTGGCAAGATCAAACATAATCTATAAATTTATTTTTGATGAAATAAACTCATATTATTAGTGCTCTGTTCCCATTGTCTTTCACTCAAGTCAAATTCGGAAGAAAAAAACACATAGCATATATATCTGTGGATTTTTTTTTAGGAAGTAGTGCTGGGTTGCTGAATTGTCTAAAATCTGTTATTGCTTAGGAAGAATATTCTCAATATACATTTTACTTTCCTCAATGATAGCCCTTTATTAAAATCAAAATCCATTATGCACATACATGTTACGTTATAGTCATTTAAAGCAGTATTCTTAGGTAACTCTTATCTTAGAAAACATGTCCTGTACATGAAATCAGAAGTTCAGTATTAAAATCCATCCTTTCTGCTTATTGATTGTGAGGGATAAGACAAGTTAATTCCAAATTAGTTTTCTTAACTGTAAAGTAATGACATCATGTTACTTGATATTCAAAACTAACTGACCATTTCTATGTAAGTAGTTATAAGAAATTTTATGATAATATATTCAAGTGATATATAGGGAACATTTCTTCTTGCAAAGAAACATGGAACTTGTAGGCAAAGAAGACATACACAGATTCTACTCTTTCAAATCTTCTAAATACTTAAAATGACATTAATATTATATTTATAGAATCTATTATTAAATATTATTATGATAATTTTATATCCAAGTCTCTTCCAATTTAATTTATCAGTGGCTTTTAAAACAACTTTATAGACAAATGAAACATCAAAATATTGTGCTGCAGCATATTTGTTTGCTTCTTCATTGTCCTAAAATAAGAACTGAATTCCTTGAGAAAAGGAGATTAATCATCATTTCCTCCAAAAGTAATGCAAGTAGCATTGTATATGCTTAGATATTTGTAAGCGCATGTATGTATAAATGTGTAACTCACTATCCTACTTGCATTAAATATCTCAATATCGTAAGGTATCATTAGACATTTATTCTAAACTATGAAATATTCTTCTGTTAATGAGATGATTTAAAATCTGTAAAAATGGACTCCAGGTGAGAGTAGAATGGAAGTATGGGTGGATGTATGGAAGGACCCAGAGAATTAAGGAACCCCAAAAGGAGATTATCAAGGTCAGCGGATCTGGATGCAGGGGCGCCTGCACAAACTGTAATACCAACCAAGGAGAAGGCATGCAGTGAACCTAGACCTCCTGTTCAGATATAGCCAATGGACAGCTCATTCTCCAATGTTGTGGGGAGAACGGGGACTGCATCTGACATAAACACTGGGGTCACCCCCCCCCAATTTGATTCCTTCCACTTGCTTGGGAGGCCTGGTAGGCACACAGAGGAAAGGGAATCAGGCTATCTAGCTAAGACCTGGTAGGGTATAGTTATGTTATGGGGGAGGAGGTCCCCTTCTGTCAGAGATCTAGGGGAGGGATATAGGGCAGAAGAGGGATGGAGGGTAGAAATGGGAAGATATGTGTGAGAGGATAACTATCTGGATGCAATCTGAATAAATTATAATAAAAAAGTGAAAAAATCTGTAAAAATGGAAGCACCGATCTTTTAAATTGATGACTTGAATATAAATAATTTCTATGTGGTCATGAAACATCTATAAAAACATATCTTTTTAAAGATAATTATAATTATTTTTCTACTTATTTAGAGTAATGTTTCATTCATCAAATTAGCAGAATAGTGTAGTTCAATTTTTTTCCAAAAATGTTTGTTTAACTGTATTTTAAGATATGTGACAATATAATGCCATGTGTCCAAGGTCATCCTTTAATTTTTAGCAATTATTTGGAAACAAATATTTCAAAGTGAAAAAAAATTGAGTTTGGTTAAATGAGAAAACTGAAAAAGAGTCAAAAGGCAATCTTTTTATAACTTTCTATTTTGAAATAATTACGGACTCACAAGAATTTGCAAAAATAGTACAGAAAGGTCCTTTATACCCTTCACCTAGTTTCCTCCAGAGATAACAACTTGTATAACACTAGCTTAGTCTCAGAATAGGAATATTGATACTGTTAGAGGATATAGGTTTCATACAACTTCCCCATAGGAGTGTAATTCTATATGGCCTCATATTTACAGTCCTGTGTATCCCCCAAGGATTACATAAAGTTTAATTTCATTATCACAGTTGTATTTTTTCCCTTAACACTTTTTAGACTTTATCTGTTGCTACACTGAATTTATAGATGAATTCTACAATTTGATTGCTTTATGTTTCCATAAAAGAGCAATTTTCTTCTTAGTTACAAGATGTACATAAAAGGCTATCTATTTGTCTGACAAAATTTCAAATGAAGTTAGTTAATTTATGCTCTATTTTCTGCTGTATCTTTTCATTGAGACACATAACTTTACAAAGAACAGAAATGTTATTTTAAAACACAATAGTTTAAGATTTCTGAGAATGTTTGCCAAGAAAACATTTATATTTTATATCAGTCTTCAATATTTATGCAGGTTTCTATTAATCAATATGAACGCCACTAACAATTCAAAACAGAAAATCAAATGATCAATATGAAACTCGCAGAGCAATAATTATTACATTACAAGAAATTAAGAAGCACACAACTCTTATTGTGTTTACAAAGTAAGCTATATGATATAGTCTTTTCTCTTCTTTTTTTATTGAATATTTTAATTTTTTTACATATACATTTATATTATTACACAAACACACACACACACACACACACACACACACACACACACACACACATATACCTATAAGAAGGAGAACCACAAAACAATCAGGAATTATATAAATGTTACATTCACAGTGTTTTGGATATTTGCTTTGGCAGTCTTGAAGAAAACATCTTTCCTATCTTGGTCAGTCTAAAATTCTGAATGTAAATTAATATCTATTATATCTCATCATTATCAACCTAATACATCTACCTAGATCTAAAAGCATCTTAACTCAAAAAAAACTAAGCTGGATTGTAAAACTAAACTATCTGGGCTTCAACCACATCAGAGACTTGAGAAGGAATAAACTAAATCACCTGAGTATGCCAGGAGTGCAGGTTAGTAGCTGTTCAAATGAGAAGATGACAGAGACAGCTTGCAAACTGAATAGTCACCCAAAACTCTCTATAACGTGGGAGCATCATCTTCAGACTTCTGGCCCAATATATCTGACAGACATATTTGTGAGGCAGGAACTATTGAGGACTTGCTTACCCTGCCTTGGCAGAGTTTGGCCATCGACTTTGCTTGCATCCAAGCTTGCCCATTTTTAGGCTGAATTCTGTCTGTGGTAGAAACATTTTACCCAGTGGTTTGTTTGCCACATTTGAGCCATATCCATAAGGAGGTTCTCTGAAGTTCATCATCATCTTTGAGGTAGACTGTGCGTTGCCAGGATTACCATGTCTTATTGTCAATGAATCTTTAAAATAGTAAAAACGTCTTTAAATCCTATATTCTTTAGGTCTCTAAGGTTTTTGAAGACCTTATATATTTTATCTTATATTTCTATAGAATCATATCTATCTGTTATACTTAGAATGTATATTCTTATGACAAAAATAGGCTAGTTATCGATATCACCATGATATGATCAACTAACAATTAACTTGTATAAACAGACTGCAATAGCACTTTCAAAGTATTGGAAAGAAATCTTGTATTATAATTGAGTTGTATCTGTACAATACCACATATAAGAATATATATATATATTGTCTAGAATTTGAGTCTAGACAAACTATTTTCTGTTTGGTAATTCTCTGGTATGGAACATATTCTTACTGGAAGAAAATTTTGGTCCATCAAAACTTGAGCTAGATATATTATTTTTAGTATTTAGCTATATTCTAAAGATCACGTAGAGATTTTAAAATTTAAATTATAGTTGAAATGCAGAATATATTTTATCCATCTTGTTTATGCTCCCTCATGAGAGCATAACAATGTCTGAAGATAGAGAAACAGCATTTTATGTTTCATGAGCCTCTTCATTTTTTTCTTGTAGAGGAATAGGAAATGCTTCAAGTTTCATTCAAAAGGAGAGTATAATTGTTATATCTCTTCTTGAATAAAACCATAAACAGACATTTGATGTAGACCTGAATTGATCAGGAATCCAAGCAAAGGAGAGTTTAGTCTTCTATTGTGGATACTTCTGAATTTTGGATGATGAATAGAGTAGATCTTGTACCAATCACTTTTGGATAAAAAGCTAGGGGAAAATTACTTGCGATCCTGTCAAAGAACAATCTGTGGTAGGCCATAGATATTTGTAGAATAATTAAAGAAGACCTTCCAAACGCAGAAGACCAAGAGAAGAACTCCCAGGGAACTAAAATGAGGGCACTTTTTTCCAATAACATAAGCCACAGATCAAATATTTTACTGTGGAGTTTGTAATATTTAGAATATTATAAATATTGTGAATATTTACAGTATTCTGGTATTCACACTGTAGATATTTTAGATATTGTTTCTACACCAAAAATGAATTAAATAAATAATTTATCACTTAAAACATGTCTTTTCATTCCCTGTTTTCTGGTTATGAGGAATTGAAAACCAAGATAGATCTATGCAGAAATGGGTGTCAAAGTGCAGAGCAAGGAGAGAAAAATAAAATCTAACTGTAAATGTTGACCTTGTTTCTGAATCAGGTTGGGAGGAATATAGGTAGAAGGAGACCATTTATGTAGGATAAGTTGAAAGTTGAATTATTTTAGACTTATTCATTACTGAGAAAAGCATTTTATCTTCTGATAGTGACTGAAAAGATCATAAGATGTTCTAAAAATTCTGAGAACCTAGTAAGCTATAGTTTCAAATTTTCAAAAGACAAGTAGATAAGAAGTTTGATTTATTAGTATGTCATATTCATAGTATTTATTAAAATGATAAAATCATTATAATTACCTTATTTATTACTGTAAGCCAAAATTAGCTATATAAGAAATAAAGTGAGCGTAGTTAACCTTGTTCAATGACAAGTATAAAAAAAAGCCATGTATAATTTATTTTACTAAAATAATTTTTGACATAAGACTTTCATATTGATGATATGATTTTTCTTAATTTTACACATTTTAAAAAATATCAATGGCATTGATAGTGATCACTAGAAACTTTATATAACTCCTGTAATAATATAAAATTACCATTTTAAGTTTAATGACAAATATTTTAATTATGCATAGCATATGATCTGAGCCTTAGTTAAGCACATATGCATTTCAGATACTATGAGTGAAGTTAAATGTTAAGTACATAAGAGTTCTTTTTTGTTTGTCAGCTGATGCAAATAACTTGATCTTTTGTTATCCACTTCAGTTAGAGAGGAGTAGTCACCTATGGGACAGTACATATGGAACAGTACATATGGACATTATTATTAAGTTTATAAAAGGTCACTATGAAATTTTTAATTTTTTTTAATTAGGGGAGACTTCTGGGTTAGTGCTGAAACTACTAGCATAAGCAATAAATGGTTCTTAATTGACAAAAAGATTTTCATGAAGATCAGTATAATCTATGAAGAACAGCACTAATTATAGTTCATAATTATGGTTCAACACATATTTGCATCAATTACTAATAATCTGTTAAGTTTTCCAGGAATGAGCAATATTTTGTAAGCTCTGTCTTACAAAGATAGCTCTATATTTGACTATATAAATGGATAACTACAAAGTCATTAGTATATTTCAGAGACTGCTAATTGCCTCAGTAGCATTTTTCAGTTCAGCCTCATGTAAACTCAATTAATCTTCAATATCAAACTAAATTAACATTAATATAATATCTCTATGACAGCACAGACTTATACTCAATACAAAGAAAATGACTGAATGTGAAGAGCCATCTGGTATAACCTTTCAGTGCTCAGAAAATACTTACGAAAATCTTATAAGAAATTTACAGTGGCTTCTTATTTACCAATACGTGAATGTACATGAAAACACTCCTATATTACATGTCAGTCGGTACATATTTCTTGCCTTATTAATTATAGTAATAATTAAAACCATTGATAATATGAATTATCTACTGTGCATTCTATATCACACTTTACCAAGTTGATCTCCACCAATAATTATTATGTGAATTAGCAAATATTATATTTAAGAGATGAGAAACCTGGGGATGACAGTGTTTAGATGATTTCTTTATTTGAAAAGAGAATCCATGGTAAGATTGAAGTAAAATCTTTGAAATTTAAAGTTCATTAGAGTATTACCTTCTACATTTTCACATGACTTTTGTGTTGTATGTTCTCTATCTAAATTATGACATTATTTCTTTAAAAATATTGATTTAATTTCATTTTTGAGTATGAGTGTTTTTCTTATTTATATATGTACCACATATATGTCTAGAACTTATGGAGGCCAATAGTAAGCACCAGATCCTCTGTAAAGGGAGAAAAAAGTAATGACAGAGCAGCAAGTGCTCTCTAGCACTGAGCCATCTCTTTAGTCCTGGTGTATTCATTTTAATGAACAGTATTAGCTGGATAACCATATAGAGTGTTGAAAGTACATTTGATTATTCCCATATTTCACAATGCTAATATGGACAAACTAAGATACTAAATATGATTCTACTTTGAATGATTGATGTTATAATATTACAATCGCAAAAAAAGCCCAAAAAATACATATACCTTAGTCATCAGATGAATGTCAGCTTCCTGTCTTATAAAAGGGTTGGATATTTGTCAGATAAAGTGGTATGAAAGCTTTGTGAGTATACATAACATCCTTTTTAAGGTCTGAGAACCATACTTAAATTTTGACAATGGTTGAATATCATTGATGCCAAAAACATTATGAATTTGTATGGAAAAGTGGAGTGCCAAGCATCAGAAAAAAATGTTCAAGAGCCATGCAGTACAACCCCCCTTCTTTCTTTTTCTTATTTACAGTTAACAATGCAATAATTCTACTTTCCAAACAGTGTTCACATACAACACAAAAGTCATGTGAAAATGTAGAAGGTAATACTCTAATGAACTTTAAATTTCAAAGATTTTACTTCAATCTTACCATGGATTCTCTTTTCAAATTAAGAAATCATCTAAACACTTCCAAACATATTGAAAAGATGGATGGATTTGTTTCTTATGGGAATATAGCTTTTATGAACTTTTATATCACAGGAAGAAATATATACTTATTAAGGTAATAAAGGAATATAAAAGTGAAATTTAAATGGAATAAAGAAAGGAATGTGATATTTTATAGGGTTCCACACATTGCTTTAAATGTGGTTAACAAATTATTTCATAATGCCTTTATAAAAGAACGACAAAATAAACATTATTTCTACTATCCAAAAGGTTATATAAATGAGATTCAAAGAAATTAAAGTGCTTACCAATAACTAGATGGTTAATATACCCAGAAGAATAGATAAGGTTTACTTAAAAATTCTTGTTTTGTATTAGAGTACCAAACTGGAGGGATAAAACATAATTATATACTTGTCTTTTGTGGCTTATAGTAATAATATTTCACAAGCAATAAACTCAAATTTCAAAAGGAAAAAGGACTTTGAGAGCCATAATGAAATGTAGATTACAATAGTATGTGTTTCAACCCAACTATAGCACAAAACAGCTCTTTAAATATTTGTGAAAATTTCATATTGCTACACCTCTCTTGATGATGAAATCCTATTCATTTTGGTGTTTTCTACACTAGATTTTTCTTTCATATCAATATTTTTAGGATTTTTAGTTTGAGAAATTACAGATAATTAATTATTCTTTGTCCCTCCAGATTGACTTGAATTGTTACAGAAAATGGGATTCAAAATTTTTAATGTGCACTAGGGAAAATCACACTGGCAGTAATTATTGGTAATTAAATGCTTTTAAAATTAGGAAGATAAATATAGTACTATCCTGCCAGTTAAATTCCTCAGAGCCATAAAGGAAGAGACATGCAGAGATTGCTTAAAGGGATAGTAGTTTTTATTATTGTTTTTGTGATGACAGTTGGAGAGAATTTTATTCCAACTGCATGAGTTGAGGCTTCAAGCAATACTTCTTTGTGAGGAAGTTGTTATAATTTGGATGGAAGCTGGGTGACTTGTCATATACTGGAAATTATTTTCCATTTACAAACAGAGAAGCATGAATATGAACATTTTAGCAGTAACATTTGCAACAATTTAGTACAAAGTTTAAGGCTGGATAGCTCAGAGAGCTAGAATAGAACCATGCATGACTAGCAAAAAAGTGAAGGAAATTATTCATAAGGATATTCTGCTATAGTCATACCCCACTGCCTAGCATAATTGTCATTAGAGAGGCTTCCTTCAACAACTGATAGGAGAAGATGCAGAGCCCCAAAGTCAAACATGATTAGGTGAGCTCAGAAAACCCTGCACAACACCCAGACATACCACTCCTACGCATACAGCCAAAAGATTCTCCACTATGCAACAGCAACATTTGATCAACTATGTTCATAGCAGCTTTGTTCATAATATCCAAAATCTAGAAACAACCTAGATGTCCCTCATCTAAAGAATGGATAAAGAAACCGTGGTACATTTACACAATAGAATACTATACAGCTATTAAAAACAAAGAAATTATGAAATTTGCAGGCAAATGGATGGAACTAGGAAAGATTATCCTGAGTGAGGTAACTTAGACATAGAAAGAAACACATGGTATAGACTCACTAATAAGTGAATTTTAGCCATATAGAAGAATATATAAACATACTACAATGTACAGACCCAAAGAAGATAAGTAACAATGAGGATGATTAAATCGCACTCAGAAGGGGAAACAGAATAGATGGAGGTATTGGCTAAAGAGAGGGAACAAGGTAAGAGAGGAAACAAAGAGATTTGAGGGTGGGGATTTGACCTTGGGAGAGTGGGGGCTCTAGTACAAAAGGCCTGTAGAGAAAAAAGAAACTGTGGGTGAGGGCATTTCTGTGACAAGCTGGATACCTAAGTCAGGGTAGGTTCCTGTAGAATATGAGAGGGATTCTAACAGATAATCCTAGCAGCAGGGAAAATAGAGACTAAAGAGGATACCTCTAACTAGACAATTATCTGAATAGAAAAGTGGGAGTACGTAGAAAAGGTGACATGAGCATCACAAGAAGATCAATAGCACTAACTGACCAGGCCCCCAAAGGGACTGCTTAGACTGAGGCACCAACCAAAGACCTTGCATGGACTGGGAATAGATGTAGCCAATGGGTAGCTCAGGCTTCATGTGCTTCCACTATTGAGAGGAATTGGGGTTCTCTCTGGCATGGACTCTCTTGTCAGTTTTTTTTTATTACTTTCCCCTTGTTGGACTGCCTTGCCAGGCCTTAGGGAAGAGGATATGATCAGTTCTGATGTGTCTTGATGGGTTGGGGTTGGTGGGTAGGGGGGTGTTCATTGTCTCTTCAGAATAGGGGAGAGACTATGGGGGAGAAGAAGGGAGGGTGGGACTGAGAGATGAAGAGTGGTGGGAGTACCACAAAGATTTAAAGTGAAAGAAAGAAAGAACAATAGTTCAAAAAACAAATACAAAACAAAAAAAAAAAACAAAAACAACAACACAAAACAACCACCTTAGTCTCTTTCCAAATAAGCACATAGAGCCTTTTCTTGCTATCATTGCTGTGATATCCAAGCCCAGCTATTGAAAGCTAATTCTCTTTCTTCAAACTGGTCACACATGTTTTTTTCACCAACAATCATATTTTTTCTTTTTATATTTTTCCTCAGCTTGGAGATTTTGTGCTTTCTTTATAAAGTGTAGAAATGTTATTTTGTGTTAAATTATTTTATTACTGTTAAAAGAAAACTTTTCATTGATATTCAAGTCATATTATCAATATAAACATTAAAATATTTTCATGATCTTATAAACCATTACAGTTTCTTAGTTTTTCTGACATATGCATGCAATCCTTTTTTTCTTGGATTCAGTTTTAGATTTGTCATATCTCTTCATTAAAATTATAAATCACTTTAACTTAAATGTTTGTAATTAAATTATATTTTATGTAATGAACAGAATTTACAAATGCTTATTAAGTGGACATCACTGTATTTTGAACAATAAAGCAATGAAGACTGAGACTTCATTGCAATATTACTAGGGCATCTCCAATGAACGTTTACTGCAATCCAAGCAGAGTGCTCATGACTTTATTTGTACGACAATCCCTGAAATTACCTATATGATTAATCTCATTTTATAGCTAAAGAAAAGGAAGTTTAACATGGGTAATTTCCCCAAATTATACAGCAGCTTAACAATAAAATAGGCTTAGGAGTCCATGCCATCAATTTTCTTTGTAAAAAGGGAAAAAATGTAAGAATATAGGACTTATAAGAAATTTACCAATATGCTTATTTCTACAGAAAGAGCTAAAGAATGTTTCCAGTTCATCAAAATACTCTGTAATTGCATGAATGATAAATGCAATCTTTTACTTAGTGACTCACTTGATAAAAAGCTTTCCCTATTGAATTGACATCTAAAAATATATTTTAAGATCACACATTATTCATGGTCATTTACAAAGTATCATTTAAAATTATAAAGATATCAGGTTCTTAATGTATCACAACTAACTCTGTAAATATTTCATTAGACCTTCAGGGAATTATAAAAAATATTTTGTCTTTGGATCAACATTATAAATTACAGACTAACAAACTTTTTTTTTTTGCCATGACAACTACCTTGGAGAAGAAAATGTTGTTTTAATATATATTGACTGAAAAACATTATTTGCTCTTTTACAAAATTCTCATTCAAAATCTATGAGAATTCAAAGAACATAAGAATGTCTATGGTCTGGGAGCTTCACAAGAAGACCAACAAAGCCAACTAACCAGAGCCCAGAGGGGTCTATGGAGTCTGAAGCACCAACCAAGCACCATGCATGGACAGGACCTAGGCCCCCTTAACAGATGTAGTCTATGGGCAGTTCAGGCTTCATGTGGGTCCTTAGTAATGAGAGCAGGGGCTGTCTATTACATGGACTTTGTTCCCAGCCTTTTTTTTATCACTTCCCCCTGGTGGGGCTGCCTTGCCAGGCCACAGGGGAAAAGGACAAGCCCATTCCTGATGTGACTTGATGAGCTGGGGTGGATAGGAAGGAGGCCTCTTCTTTTCTGAGGAATAGGAGAGGACAGATGGGGAAGAGGGAGAGAGGGTGGGGCTGGGAGGTAAGCAGGGATTGGGCTACAACCAGGATGTAATGTGAATAAATAAATAAATAAATAAATATATGTATGTATGCATGTATGTATGTATGTTAATGGTCAACATATAATTTTAGTAGACCAGTGATATTCTGAAGAAGCCAGTTAAATTGTGTCATAGAAAGGAAAACAAATTTTGGTCTGATAATTATTTACATATTATTTCTTCTATCTTAAATAATGCTATATTATGTTCAATGTCATCACATGAGTTCTGATGAGCAGTGGTTAATTGGATTCATTCATCAAGACTTTGATAAGCTTCTACCACTAACAGACATTTGCTTCTGAAAGCATGGATACTAGTAAAATGTGATGCCTTCTGTATATTCATTTGTAGTCTACATATACAAAACCAAATCTGAGTGCTTGATAACAATGCTATTCATTTAAAAATAGAATTCTACAAAGTTGAAATGAGTATGTAAATAAATATACAGTCAGTTTTCATTTGTGAGGAAAATCACAAATTTTCATTTCATTAACCTCTTAATTGTAATCTGTGTCTTGATAACAGCAATAAAAGTAAAGGTACTACGTATAAGAGAAGGCCTATAGTCATCTATAGTCTAGTAGAAAAATATAATAATGAAAGGGGAAAGAGATACTGAATATGAGAAGGTAGAAACGGCAAGAAAGTTAAGGGTATACTGTGATTCAATTTCATAAATCTCCAGTTTATCCTATGGTAATTTAGGATGCATGTATTTTTAAATGAGATTATCTATCTATCTATCTATCTATCTATCTATCTATCTATCTATTTATTTATTTATTTATTTAACTACAGCCTGATCCTATTCTCCCTTCCTCCTCTTCTTCTAGTCCCACCTTACAAGATGCAGAGACCTACAGCCAAACAATAAACTTAGCTCTGTGAGTACTGTGGAAGAGTGTGAAGAAGGTTAGTTGGAGCTACAGGGGTTAAGAACATCACAACAAGACCTAACTTGGGTCCATGAAGGCTCACAGAGATAGAATGATCAACTAAAGAGCATGAGTGGACTGGACCTATACTTCCTACACATATATAGCAGACATGCAGCTTGGTCATCATGTGTGACCATAACACTGGAAGTAACGGAATTGACATTTTTAACAAGTAAATTATAGGATCAGATTTAAATTTGACAGAAAATGACATGAAAATTCAAAATAGAAGGAATGTAAATTTGAAGAATAATATGATTCTAGAAATCAATATATATTCAAATGGATTATGATTAGGCACTAAAATAGAAGTAGAAATAAAGAAGAAGAACAGAATTAGGCCAGGATATTCACTCTAAGCTAATTTCAGAAGATTTGGTTTGGTTTTTCTTTTGTTGTCCTATAAATTGGAATTCTGAAATGTAGTCATTGGGACATTTAAATATTTATATAAAGTGACTAGTGGATATCATTAGATTCTCCTAGCAACCAGTTCCAATATTGATTCTCTCATAAGTCCTTGCTATCAGATGTCTTATTAGCAAAGCATACAGAAATAATTGTTTTAGGCATTGTATGCCAAGGAATGAATATGAAGACTAAACGTATACTTAATTTAAAACACAATTTTACTATGAAAGACAAATGACTTAGTATAAATGGTGAAGAGAATGAATATAAATTGTTATCGGGTGTACCTTTTTTACAGTGTGATATTTAAAAAATAAAATTTTGTCAGAAATTAACGTGAGATATAATTGAAGCATTGCCAATATTAATATAAATATCATCATTTACTTTAGAAAATTTGAGTGAAGTCAATACATTAGAATGTAAAGAGTACAGGAGTATGCTGTTTATACATTTAATTTTATAACACAATTTATTAAAAGGGGTGCATAGAACATTGCATAAATGTTATAGCCATTCTATGGTTGAATCAACTACAAAAAGTTTCTGCTTAATTCTTTCTGAATTTGAACATCCTTGATAAACATCATTTTTTTAAAAAAATATTTTTTAAATTTTACATATACATTTTTATTATTACACATATATACAATAAACTACTTATAGCAAGAAGAACCGTGACAAATCAGAAATTATATAAATGTTACATTCTTAGTGTTTTGGCTATTTGTGTTTGGCATCCTTCAAGAAAACATCTTTCCTATCTTGGTGAGTCTAAAATTTTGAACGTAAAACAGTATCTATCATATCTCACCATTATTAACTTAAAACATCTATCTAGACCTAAAAACATATTAATGCAGCCAAAATGTCCTGGTTTCTACCACAGACAGAATTCTACCTAAAAAGAGCAAGCTTGGATGCAGGCAGAGTTGATGGCCAAATTCTGCCTAGACAGAGTAAGCAAGTCCTCAATAGTTCCTACCTCACAAATATGTCTGTTAGATATACTGGGCCAGAAAGCTGAAGATGATGCTCCAATGTTATAGAGAATTTTGGGTGACTGCTCAGGTAGAAAACTGTTATCTTCTCATTTGGAAAGCTACTAAAATTACTCAGGTAATCAACTTTATTCCTTCTCAAGTCTCTGGTGTGGTTGAAGACCAGGTAGTTTAGTTGTACAATTAATACAAACATCATCTTTAAAGACCAATATCTTCAAGGTATCAAAGAAAAAGTTATGTTTTACTACAAAGAGGCTACATAGCATCTGTACTTTTCTAAAATAGTAGCAGTAATGTTTAGATTTTGAGCATATTAAAATTATAAGTTAATATTCTGCATAAATGTTTTATTTAATTAGGGCTCCATGGAATTTGAAGCATTATTTGTGTAAATACAAATGGTCAGGATATTGTTATAGGTAGCTGAAGGAAGTAATAACTATCATGAAAACTAAACATGCTAAAATCCTTATGTGTATTGTATAAGTTAATCTCACCAGAATCCTATGGTGCAAATAAATAGTTTAAGCTCCCCCAGGTCACACATTCCTTTAACTCGTTACATGGTTTAAATTCTGGGATCATAAAGAAAAGTTAATTTTAAAATATTTTATTTTTTTCTCCTTTATTAATTTATTCTTGTTACATCTCAATGGTTATCCCATCCCTTGTATCCTCCCATTCTTCCCTCCTTCCCATTTTCCCCTTATTCCCCTCCCCTATGACTGTGACTGAGGGGGATTACCTCCCCCTGTATATGCTCATAGGGTATCAAGTCTCTTCTTGGTAACCTGCTGTCCTTCCTCTGAGTGCCACCAGGTCTCCCCCTCCAGGGGACATGGTCAAAGGTGAGGCACCAGAGTTTGTGAGAAAGTAATATCCCACTCTCTACTGTGGAGAGTGTTCTGTCCATTGGCTAGATCTGGGTAGGGGTTTAAGGTTTACCGCCTGTATTGTTATTTTAAAGTAATAATATCTCATTGTTGACAAGAAGAGTGGTTCTCAGATTTTAGATTGCACGAGAATCATGTAAAAGGCTTTGTACAATGTGGAGTTTGGAAAGTTGAGGTTGGATTTCAGGAATTTGGATTTTTTTAAATTAACTTATTCAGATTACATCTCAATTGTTAGCCCATCCCTTGTATCCTCCCATTCTTCCCTCCCTCCCATTTTCCCCTTATTCCCCTCCCCTATGACTGTTCCTGAGGGGGATTACCTCCTCCTGTATATGCTCATAGGGTATCAAGTCTCTTCTTGGTAACCTGCTGTCCTTCCTGAGTGCCACCAGGTCTCCCCCTCCAGGGGACATGGTCAATTGTGAGGCATCAGAGTAAGTGAGAAGTCATATCCCACTCTCCACTCAACTGTGGAGAATGTTCTGATTTCTGACAGGTTCCAAAGTTAAACTTCTGCTGGTTGTCTGGAAACTATAATTTGAGAACAAGTGCATTGGATAATACATTCATGAGTATATTCCATGCCTGTCTTTCTGGGCTTGGGTTACCTCACTCTGGATTATCTTTTCTAGTTTCTTC
The DNA here is from genome assembly GCF_964271855.1 of Acomys minous. Classification (NCBI taxonomy): domain Eukaryota; kingdom Metazoa; phylum Chordata; class Mammalia; order Rodentia; family Muridae; genus Acomys; species Acomys minous. The sequence continues at coordinate 85,963,473 of NC_140488.1, read as the reverse complement.
CATTTGCCTGCAAATTTCAAGATTCCCTTGTTTTTAATAGCTGTGTAGTATTACATTGTGTAAATATACCACAGATTCTTTATCCATTATCATTAAAATGCCCACAATATCCATCACAATTTTTAATTCAACAATTCATATTTTCATTAATTTGATGAATCATTTGTAACCTCTGCAGAAATTTATTCTATTAGTAGTATCAGCTTGTAGTTTTATTTAATTCTTCACAAAATTTACATTTTCAGTAAGATATGTGATTCATGGAAAGAGCTATACTCAATTGGATAAGTGGAACTCCTGAGAATATGTTATACTGCCTATTTTACTAGCAAACAAATATCATAGAACAAAAATTTAGAGTAACATTTGATTTTCCTATGAATCACATATATAGATACTAACTATAATTATGATTATTACATTTTTCTATCCCTTTATTTCTTCATTCAAATATATAAAGCTTTATTTATGAAATTTCTGATAACATTTCTGGTTTAATTACTCAGTTTCAAGAAAATAGAGATGTTTGGTAGCTATTTTCATTAGAAATTGAGTCTTATAAGAAACAATGCTTAAGAATCATTAAATTAAGTCCCACAGGTAGTTTGAAATTGCTTTATTCATTAATTGGGAACTATTTTTGCAACAGTGATAAATGTAATAAATGTGTCTGCTTTTATTCATAGATATTGGTTTTAATTCCATCTAAAGAAGTTCAAGACACCTAATTTATAAAAATCAGGTAAATAAAGAAAGCTTCTATGTTACTATAAAATATGACAGTTTTACTTATTATATAGTGCTATCTCAAAAAGAGAATAAAATAACTTTGATAAGAAGGCAATGATAGGAAAGTAAGACAATGCCTAAAACATGCATTAGAGTTTAATAATAAAAAACTAATTTAATCAAATGAACAGAAAAATATTTAGAAATGAACATGATACCAATTGCCTGTTAACATAGTAATCCCATCTGACAACCCATGGAATGAAGTACACTTCACTCCTTGTTACATATTTCTACTAAAATATTAAATAGAATTTTTATTGTTACAAAAATTTATATCACTGTATGTAATAATATATCTGGGGGTTTGCCAAGAAGCTAATTTGTTGGTCTAGTTAATTTTACTCTACTCTTGAAAATGTAAATGGAGTCACACTTAATTTAAAATGCTCTTTTTTTCACCATATATTAAGTGTTTATGGGTGATTGCTTATTTACCATAGATTACAAAAGAAAATGGCACAAAATAAGTGTCATGATTTCACAATATTCTTATTTTATTGACCTTATCATGCTGGATATTAGGGCAGAAAATAAAACTTAAATCATATGATAGTTTCTGCTTATTAAATACAATTAAATAGGTATTTGTTTAAAACTAAGCTCTTTTACATAATCAATATCTAGTCTTTTTAAATATACAGCAGCATTTTGTTAAAAAAAATAGGAAATATGGAAGACAACAGGATGAAGGAAGGAAGAAAGGGTGGGTAGGAAGGGTAGGAAGAAAAGAAACACTTATTCATCAGAGAAAAGCAAATAAAAAGGACTCTGTACCACAGTTTCTTTATCCATTCTTCTATTGAGGGACATTTCGGCTGTTTCCATGTTCTGGCTATTATGAATAAGGCTGCTATGAACATGGTTGAGCAAATTTTCTTGTTGTGTGCTGGAGCATCTTCTGGATATATTCCAAGGAGTGGAATAGCTGGGTCTTGAGGAAGCCCTATTCCCATTTTTCTGAGATAGCACCAGATAGATTTCCAAAGTGGTTGTACTAGTTTGCATTCCCACCAGCAATGAAGGAGTGTTCCTCTCTCCCCACATCCTCGCCAGCATGTGGAAGCAGAAAGACTCAAATGGTATATACTCACTTATATCTGCATATTAGCCCAAGGGGCATGTCCCACGAAAGCCTTCACTTACCAGGAAACTGAGACAGAGGAGAGGACATTCTAGTGGGATTCTAGATGAGAGAATCATGGGGGAAAGGCAAAGTAGAAGGACCCAGAGGGTCCTAGAAGCCTACAAGTAGAACATTATGATAGGCAGATTTGGGCATAGGGGTCCCGCTCAAACTAAGGCACCAGCCAAGGACAATACAGGCGGTAAACCTTAAACCCCTACCCAGATCTAGCCAATGGACGGAACACTCTCCACAGTAGAGTGGAGAGTGGGATATTACTTTCTCACATACTCTGGTGCCTCACCTTTGACCATGTCCCCTGGAGGGGGAGACCTGATGGCACTCAAAGGAAGGACAGCAGGTTACCAAGAAGAGACTTGATACCCTATGAACATATAGAGGGGGAGGTAATCCCCCTCAGGAACAGTCATAGGGGTGGGGAGTAAGGGGAAAATGGGAGGGAGGGAAGAACGGGAGGATACAAGGGAAGGGATAACCATTGAGATGTAACAAGAATAAATTAATAAAAAAAAAAAAAGGACTCTGATATTACAACTTAGACCTATCAAAATGGCTAAAATCAAAAACTCAAGTGATAGCCCATGCTGGCATGGATGTCGAGAAAGGGGAACACTCTCTCATTGTTTCTGGGAATACAAACTTGTACATGCACTTCGCAAATCAATCTGGTGCTTTCTCAGTAAAATGGCAACAGACCTACCCTAGGACCCTCTTATACCACTCCTGGGCATACACACAAAATATGTTCCATAATACAAGGACATTTGCTCAGCTATGTTCGTATCAGCTTTAATCGTAATACCCTGAAACTGGAAAAAAACCTAAATGTCCCTCAACCAAAGAATGGATAAAGAAACTAGGTACATCTATACAACAGAATACTATTCAGATATTAAAAAGAAGGACACCATGAAATTTGTAGGCAAATGAGTGGATTTGAAAATTTTCATCCTGAGTGAGGTAACCCAGGCCCAGAAGGATATCCACTTATAAGTGGATATTAGCTATGTAATGCAGGATAACAATACTACAAACTGTAAAGACCACACAGACCACACAAATTCGATTTTGAAAGAGAAACTCCAATTTCTGTTAAATCTGGCCAAGGGCTGAACCAAGATTCTAGGAAAAACCACAAAGTAGTCTAAACGGAAAATTCTCCATAGCAACACAGTCAGCTCACCTTGGGAAAGCACCCAAAGTCCAAATATACTCTCTGCTGGTCAAGCTGACTGGCAGGGATGGCTGCCACATAGCAGCAGCCAATTAGGAGAAACCAGGCCAAAGTTCCTACTAATGCCCCCTCCCACAGATAAATTCTTAGCATGGCTGCCCCTACCGATCTTTTCTACAGGTCAATTTGCCCCTACACCTATTACCCAACCATAGAATGCCAAGGCTTGCAACACCCTGCTTTTCTGCCCAAATTTCAACTAATCATATACTGTAAAACCCAGTTTTTGTCTAAAACCTATAAAAAACCGCTGTCAGTTGAGTCTAGGGGCCACTTCCTTGCGTCTGTTGTGTCAGTGCATTAGAGGTGTGGCCTGGGCTCTAGCCTGCATTAAAGACTTCCTTGATATTGCCTTTGGACTCGGCTCTTGGGTGATCTGTTTGGGGAGTCTCTTGGAATTTCGGCATAACAAAACCATACACCTAAAGAAGCTAAGTAACACGGAAGACTCTAAGGAGGATGCTTAAATCTCATTGAGAAGGGCAAATAGAATAGGCACTGGAAGTGGTTGAAGAGAGGGAACAGGACAGGACCATAGAGGTCCTCTGAAAGATTCTACCCAGCAAGGGAGTGAAGCAGATGCTGAAACTCACAGCCAAACTTTGGGCAGAGTGCCAGGGATCTTATGTAAGAGTGGGGAGATAGAAGGACCTGGAAGGGGCAGGTGCTTCATAAGAAGACCAACAGAGACAACTAATCTGGGCCCAAGGGTTCCGCAGAAACAGCCAAAGACATTGCATGAAGAGAGCTTGGGTCCTCAGGTCAGATGTAGCAAATAAGCAGCTTGATCTCCATTTGAGTCCCCTAGTAAGGCAAGCTTGGGCTATCTCTACTACGGACTCTGTTGTTTGCTCTTAGATCACTTCTCCGTGTCAGGCTGCCTCAACAGGCCATAGACGAAGAGGATACACTCAGTCCTGATACAACTTGATGTGCTGGGGTGTGTTGTTGTTGTTGTTGTTGTTAGCTTCCTTTTTTTGAAGTGTAGGGGAGGGGGAATAGAGGGAAGAAGGAGGGATGCTGGGACTGAGAGGAAAATATAGAGAGAACTACAATTGGGTGGAAATGAATAAACACCTTTTTAAAAATGAAAAAATAGTAACAGCTACAAAACAAAGCAATAACAAAAACTATATGAAATTATTAGTGTTCATTGTGAAAAATGCAATAAAGCCTTATTTACCATTATAGTTTAATCAATAAATGTCCATTAATTACACAATTTATTAAAACCATCTGGGACTGTTATTAAGCTCAAGACCTAATCATGTTAGAAGACACAAAACAGGGAGTTCTACTCAAGATGTGATGTGAAGAGAAGTTTTTCTAAGAAACTAACATTGAAACTGAAAACTCATGAAAAATAAAAGAAGAAAACTGGATGAAAGTGTGGCCATAAACTGGCAGGCAATAATATTTAGATAAAGTATTCCACATGTATAAAGAAAGGCCTGGAATAATAAAGCCAGTGCATGGATTTAAGAGTCAGAGGGGATTGAGGACAGCAAAACAAGGCCCTCTAAATCAGTATCAGCTAAGCTTATATGAACTCACAGAGAGGGATGCAGCATGCATGGATCTGCATGGGTCTGCGTGGGTCTGCATCAGCTCCTTTGTGTATATAGTATGGCTTCCATTTTAGTATTTTATGGGATTTCTGAGTATGAATATGAAAGAGTTTCTGATTTTTGCCCCTCAAACTCTTTTCTTTCTGTTGGTTTGTCTTGTCCAATTCTGATGTGCTAGATTTTGTTTTCTCTTATTATGCTATATTTTACTATTCTCCTTTAGACACCTGCTATTTTCTAAGGAGAGACAGAAAAGGAGTGAATCCAAGTGGAAGGAAAGGTAGGGAGAAACAGTGAGGAGTAGAGGGAGAGAAAACTATAATCAGGATACATTATGTGAGTAAAACATCTTTGATGTGTCCATTTAAAAAATATACACTTTACTACTGAGTGAACAATTGACTGAATAGTGTCAAGATTAGACACACTTGAAATGATTGTGATGATCATTTCCTCTGTAGCATGATGGGAGTAGAGAAACAGAAAACTAAAGATCTAAAGGTGACTCCAGAAATACTCGATTAATGCCAAGTCATAACAGTAAACAGGGAAAACTGAGGTCAGTGGAATATTTTATGATAGTATTTTTTTATTCATTACAACATATTTACATTACATTCTGATTGTTATTTTCTTACTCTTATTGCTCTTTTCTTCCTGTTCCCACCTTCCCTCTCTCTCCTAGACCTCTGACAAGGGGGCCCTCCTCCCCCACCTTCTGAACACTGAATTTTAATGGAATAAAATGAATTATCTTAAGTGTCCCATTTGTTCCATTTTTTCAATATCCCAAGTCCAGCTTCTTCAGTGAAGTGGCATTATTTTCTAGATTTTTAAATTTTATTTATTTATTTAACTTACACTCAACAGCCGCTTCTCCTCCTGCCTCTCATTCTAGTCAGTATTTCTCCCCTCCCTTCCCCACAGACCTCTTATTCTCTTTATCCTCAGAAAAGGCTCAGAAAAGGGAGGCCTCTTATGCATATCAACCTGTCTTAGCATCTCAAGTTACATGAGTACTAGGAGCTTCTTCTAGCATTGTGATAGGTAAGGTTACCCAGTTAGGGAAAGTGATTCAAAGGCAGGCAAGAGAGGCAGAGACATCACCCTGCTTCTGAATTTTTTAATAAAAGAACTTTACAACTATCCTTGCATTATTATGTGTTTTCTTCTGTAATGTCAAAGACTGTAAGTACTGACAGAAGTTATAGTCATATTTAACCTTTTAATACCTTCTCTGTAAGGAAAAAACAGGATAGCCAATTTTTTAAAGCAATTCCCACAGTATGTATTTACACCAATAAACTCCACAGAACTGATGACTCATGTTAAACTGACCTGAAAATCTCTATGTAGGTTCAATATGTAGGTTCAATGTGTCACATGACTAAATAATGTGCTATACACAGCTTGAAAAAATGGATGTAGCAGTGCAGCAAAGTCCTTTGAAACATCAAACTGCGAGGGTATCAACAATTATAGCACACTGGCTCGGGGTACTGTTGAGTGGTAGAACACTGGCTTTGCATATCCATGACCCTGGTTTAAAACCTTAGCATAACAACAGCAGCAGAAATCTTTCAATTATTGAGAGTATATCACATTGTGTGGAAGTTCTTCTTCAAAATGTACACTGCTAGTGTTTGGTACTTCAATTTTCTTCTAAGGCTGACTTGTTCAAAAGCTGGTCCTTACCTGTTGATGTTATTGGATGATTATGAAAACTTTAGGATGTAGGTTCCAGTAAGGAGAATATGGTTAGTCACTTGAAAGCTAGATTGTCCCTAGCCCTTTCCTTTCTTTCTCTTGGCTTTACGGCTGCCACACAAACACATGCACTTCCTCTATGAACTTACACCTACCTATGGACCTCAGAGTAATGAAGTCAAAGACCAATAGTTGAACATCTCTGAAATCAAGCCAAAATACATTTTTGTAGCCTTAAGTTGACTTTCTCAAGGATTTTGGCACAGAAACTTTATGCTGAATGGTAGTGCCTTTTCACTTTCCATTATATGAAGGTTAGTAAATATGAGTTAGGCTAGATATTAATCACTGATTCTCTTGTGGCCAAAAGCAAGATATGAAATCTTCAAGTGACATCGTTCAGCACAGGAGAATTTGCTGTACTGGACACAACTATTTTTGGTTTGTTTTATGTGTTGAATCACCTAGGTGCCCATTTCAAAGTGAGATATACAATATAAGAGTTTAATATTGCCCTTCCTTTAAGAATGATTAACATAGATAATTTTCAAAGCTCTGTTCATATCTATGATTCTCCAAGATAAAGACGTTCAAAGAAACAGTGAATTGGTCTTTTAAATGTATATAGCTATCCTGGGAAGTTTCGTAACCAGTAACCTTACAGTGGTGCCAGTAACTGTCTTAGTAGAGAAACCATTATAAGTGAGACAATTTTGAGCAAAGGTACTGAGCACACTGAGCTAACTGTTTTTTACGACTTTACATATTGTTGTAGAGATGGTTCAGCAGTTCAGTTCCCAGTACCTAGGTTAGGCATCTCACAACTTCCTCTAACTCCTCCTCCAGGAAACCTGGCACCCTCTTCTGGATTCCATAGGCACCTGTACATACTTGGTTACAGTCACAGAAATACTCATACATATACAACTACAAGTAAAAATAAAGTCTTTCCAACTTTGTATCCTGAAGCCTTCTTTGTTAGTACAAGGTCTAGTTATATGCTCAGCAAGTATATAAACATTGTGATTGTGAAGAACTGGTGACTGAAATACTGAACTCAGCCATGTTTGTGTTCATATGTTGAGATTCTGCCATTACATTACTAAGGAATAATTGATGCTTACTGGACATGTTGTTTCCTAATATACCTATCTACCTACACACATACATACATACATACATACATACATACATACACCCATACACCCATACATTCATACACACATACATACATTATTTAAAGATACATTCAATTGTGTATACTGATTTTATTTTACAAAGAGAAATGGAATGCTAAAACATAATTTTAAAAAACTGTATTAAAAATTGTCAAATGTTTTGATGTGAAAGAATCTAATGTATGTTTTAATTAAACCTGAATGCAAAGAATGCACACAATTAGGGTGGTGGTATGAAAGAGAATGGCACCCAGTTATTGGAACAGTTAGGAAAAAGTTAAGAGGTATAGATTTGTTGGAGGAAGTGTGTCACTGAGGATGAGCTTTGAGTTTTCAGAATACCACAGAGGGTAAACCCTTTTTCCCTTGGTCATTCTGGCTCTGTCTTTCTATCTGTCAGTCTGTCTCTGTCTCTGTCTCTGTCTCTCTGTCTCTCTCTGTCTTTCTCTTTCTTTCTCTCTCTCTCTCTCTCTCTCTCTCTCTCTCTCTCTCTCTCTCTCTCTCTCTCTCTGTTTTGGTCTCTCTATTTCTCTCCCTGTCTCTGACTCTCATTCTCTTAGTGTTTTTGTCTCTCTATTGTTTTCTCTGCCTCTATTTCTCATTCTCATTGTCTCACTATCTGTCTGCCTTTATGTGTCTCTATCATCTCCTCTCTGTCCTTGTCTTTCAATTTTTCTTGCTTATTCTTTCTTTCTTTTTGTCATTCTCTGTCTCTGTCTCTGTCTCTGTCTCTGTCTCTCTGTCTCTCTGTCTCTCTGTCTCTCTGTCTCTCTCTGTCTCTCTCTCTCTCTCTCTCTCTCTCTCTCTCTCTCTCTCTCTCTCTCTCTCTGACTTCTCTGCCTCTCTATTTCTCTCTCTCCTCGTGTGTGTGTGTATGTGTGTGTAACTTGCTGAATATATGTGAGCTCTCTACTTCTTCTCCAGCATGTCTATTTGCCTGTTTTCTATAATGCTCTCTACTGTGATGATAATGGACTAATCCTCTGAAATCGTAGGCAAATCTTCAATTAAATGCTTTCTTTTAAATGTTGCCTTAGTCATAGTATCTGCTTACAGAAATAGAACAGTAATTTAGACAAGTGGCCTATCATAAATAAAAATATATCTTTTATTTCAAAATCACTAAATATTAAGAAAGCTGCTTATGATATGATTACATGATTGAACATAATATTGATTGCATATTTGGTTTAAATAACATTGGTACTTATCTAACATTAAAAAAACCAAACAGAGTTATTTCTTCATTTATCCATTCATTTATCCATTTCACATGAAATTTTCTCAGTGCTCATATTTGCAATAGGGTTTGTTATGAGCCATTTTAGACTCATTTTGCAGTCACTTATTTAATATTTCACTGTAGCCTAGGGATACAGGGTAAATAAGGCCTAGTACTAACTTTTAAGGAACTTATTGCCCAGTAGGGACTGCTCAATAAAGACATATATAAGAAAAATAGCACAATGGCCTCTTTGAATGACTTGTTGTGTATTTTAAAGTAAAGTCACAAACAGCTATGGAAATTCAAAACCATATAATGAAAATGCATGCCTTGTTCAATCCATTTGTCCACAAATTTTGGAAATTCCTTGTTTTTAATAGCTTAGTAGTAATGAGTAAGTTAACCCAAAAGCAGAAAGAGTCAAGTGATATATATTCACTTATATCTGGACAGTAGCCCAAGGGGCATGTCCCATGAAAGTCTTCACTTGCCAGGAAAGTGAGACGAAGGGGAGGACATCCAATTGGGACTCTAGGTGAGAGAAGCATGGGAGAATGGGGAAATAGAAGGATCCAGAGGGTCCTAGAAACCTACAAGAAGAACATTATGATGGGCAGATCTGGGCCCAGGGATCCTGCTCAAACTATGGCACCAGCCAAGGACAATACGTGCAGTAAACTTTGAACCCCTACCCAGATCTAGCCAATGGTCAGGAGATTCTCCACAGTTGAGTGGAGAGTGGGGACTGACTTTCACACGAACTCTGGTGCCTCATATTTGACCATGTCCCCTGGATGGGGAGGCCTGGTGGCATTCAAAGGAAAGATAGCAGGCTACCAAGAAGAGACTTGATACCCTATGAGCATATACAGGGGGAGGAAATCCCCCTCAGTCACAGTCATAGGGGAGGGGAATAAGGGGAAAATGGGAGGGAGGGAAGAATGGGAGGATACAAGGGATGGGATAACAATTGAAATGTAATATGAATAAATTAATAAAATATAATAAAATGGAGAATGAATTTCTTCCAGTTAACCTCAACATTATCAGCTTCAAACATCACATGAATTTTTGTATAGACATTAGTGGTTTTCACCTGGAGACAGATGAACAGTAAAAACTTGTTAAATGTGGATAAAACTCTATATACAACTGCAGTGATTTATTGGAACTATATGGACACATGATCCCTGTGCTAGTGTTTCACTCTAGAAACAAGAATTTAAAAATCTAAATTAAAAACATTGTATGACAGTTTTATTGATTTGATGCATTTTATCATAAAGTTCCCAGAGAAAGCTGAGCAAACCACTTGCGTAATATATACAAATTTAAAAATTAAAAATTCCAAATTACTACAGACAGAAAAGGCCATATTTCTTACTAGTTTCCTCAGCCTTTGGTTTAATTTCCTTTAGATATTACACTTGGGTTACTTTGTTATCTCTTCTCAGATTGATTCTACTTTTACCATGTCCCTTAACTTTATCTTTTCCCTGTTTCTACTCTCAGCATCCTAGTTCAAAAGCCTTATTACCTTTTGTCTGTATTATTGTAATTGCCTGCAGATTTATCTCTCTGTTTGCAGTATTGGCCTGCAATCTAGTAATTGTTCTTAAATTCAGTTACCTAGCATTCAACTTGATCACGTTGTGCCCAGACAGAATGTCTCTCAAAGCTGACTTTATCAAATTAACATTTCTTTATATAGTAAATTCTTCTAAAGCCTTGCTATAAAGCAAGCCCGCCTAACAGCTCAAACAGGAGTACCTGGGAACTTGTTGGAAAAACAGACTCTTAGACATTAACCCAGATTTCTAGAACACTTGTGAGAAAGTTTCTTCTATAAGACTATCATATATTTTAGTAGTTGGAGGGGCCATTAGAGGAATGTAATACTAATGTATGGAATTTTCACATAAAATAAAAATTGAAAAATCCCATACTTGAAATTATTTTTAAAAAATATTCATTTCAAGTAAAAATAGAAAGGCAGAAATATGAATACCATTTCAACTATAATAAAATTGTCACATCTAATGACCAACTTTAAGAACTTTGAAAATGAGACATCCTGTTATAATCACATTAAAAGTTTTCTTACTTGTAATGCATGACAACTATAGTAATTTATATTTTCTTTTATTAATTTATTCATATTACATCTCAATGGTTTCTAAGAACACCTAAGGAAATTAATATGGTAGACAATTCCATCCAAAGACAAATATAGAAAGTGTATTCTTTACATTTATAAAGCCAATTTGCAGATTTCCATAATATGCAACCTACTCTAAACCAATCCAATGTCAAAAACGTTATTATGACAATTCCTCTGAGAAACAGGTATTTAAAGGGAAGGGGTATTTCTATACTGGAAGATGAAACCTGAAGTCCTAAGCTAGATTTACGCAGAGCCTCACTGATGAACTATGCCATATAAATCTTCTAAGTGTACTTGGAAACCCATTTTATGCACTATACTTTACAAAAATGACAGTTTTCTTTCAAAACTAAATGTCACTTCAGAAATTTGCCAACATTTCTGAACAGCAAAATTCTTGACATATTAAATTATGAGCCTATTTACTTCAGACCCAGTAAATAATATATCATAGACACAATACACTTAGCCCAAACCTGTTCAAAATGATATAGCCTATGCCATGAACTCTAGATTTCATATTTCTAGATTAAAAACAATTGTCACACAAATTAAATTATATAATGATGATGTGCCATATTTCAATTTACTTGGTAAAATGGTAATGCTGGAGCAAGCAAGAAGGCTCAGCAGCTAAAATCCTTTGTTACCAAGGCTGATGACCTGACTTTAATCTCTGGGACACATAAAAGTTGTCTTTTCTGTGGGCTCTTTTCCTTTTGTTGGTTTGCCTTGTCCAACTTCAATATGATTGTATTTGTATTATCTTATATTTTATTTTTTATATTTCATTATTATATCTTAGAAACCTGTTCCATTGTAGTGATGATAGAACGAGTATGGATCTGGATGAGAGGGTACATAGGGAGGAGCTGGAAGGAGGAGGAAGGGAAAAGTAATCAGGAGATACTATATGACAAATAATCTGTTTTCAATAAATGGAAAAAAACAAGCAAATCTTGGAAAATAGTTCAGTAATAGGACATTAAGCTATTATACTCAAGGTACTAGATTCACTTCCTTAGAACAAAAAGAAAAAATCCTGAGGATAAATCTACCAATTACATAATTTCATTATCTTCTCATAAATGGTAAATCCACTAAGATATAACTGTTTATCCAAGGCTTCAAAAAGACTCCAATGACAGTGGAAAATGGCATTCATTCTCCGGTAAGGCATCCTTGAAACAAAATCTCAAAAGGAAACAGATTTGAAAAATCTGTGTATCAAGTGTGATGAGTCTCATGAAGCATGATTTGAAGTATCTTTTTTTTCTATAAACATTGACACCACAGATTGCAATATTGCTAAATATCACCACCAAACTAAAGTGCATATTTTCTAAATGAAGATGAATTCTGGCAAGCAAATAGATGAGGTGTCCTTATCGTACTTGGCAATCAGAATGATTTCCAGTCATTTAAATTAAATGTGGCATGCAAGATGCCCTTTACTGTGTTTTTATATTATTAAACATAAGTATTTACAACAGGTAGTATAGAGTCCTAGAAAAGCTTTTTGTAAAGTGGAACTCTTACTGTTGAAGAAATGAGATATATTCACTCACGTTCTTGCAAAAATAACATGTATTTGAGGTTAAGATAAAACTTTAAAATAAAAGCACACATGGTCTTCTAATTTAGGCTATTATTTGTTATATATCTTGAACCATGTAGAGTTCAGATATTTTATATCATATATCAAGTCTATATTTGAGTCTTTTGAATATGTTTATGTTCTTCATATAACAGGAAAATTAAATTCATTATAATATGACATAATATGATTATTATAGTAATAATGATTATTATATCTAAAATGTATTAAGCACTATTTGCACCAGGAAGTATGCTAAAATATTCGTATGCATTATCTCAATTTACCAGACTATATTCTTATTGAATATGTGATACAAAGAAAATAATATCTCAGAAAATAAATCTGAGGCTTAGTGAAGTAAATTAAATTACCCAAGAGCATGTGACAAGTAAATGGAATGATTACAATTCACATTTAGTCATGCCATCCTATTAGTCATATTTACAAGGGCCAGAATGATGGTTCAGTGGGTAATGAATTTACTATCATACTTATTAAGTTCAGTTTGTTTCGAGGGGACCGATATGGTAAGATGAGAGAACTAATTCTTGCAAGATGTCTTCTGACAATGCATGTGCCCTCCTAACACTACACACACACACACACAACACACACACACACACACACACAATGCACCTGCACACTCACATACACACATGCACACATACACATAATATAATTAAAAATAAAACTGTCACAATAATAAAGAAAATAAAACATAAATCTGAGAAAGAGAAATCAGAAAGATTGGGGGATCAACAGTAGTCATGGTAATATGGACAGAGCAAAGTCCACAAAGTCTCACTCCTACATAAAAAACAACAGGCAACTAAGAATTCTGATAGTGGGACAAACATTATTCTACAGAGATGAGCACAAAAATTTAGTTTTTCAATTCCTCAACAAGTAACATTGCACAGAGTGTGCAGGTTATATTTAACAGTGTATGTATGCATATATATATATATATGTATGTAAACATATATAAACATGTATATACATAGCAATTAATGGAAAAAGAGGCAATAAATATGGAAAAGAGCTAGGAGGAGTATAATGGAAGGGTATGGAAGGAGGAAAGGAGTCAAATGGTGTAATTATGTTATAATCTCAAAGAAATAAAAGACATTTTAGAAGAAAACTATTTCCCTGGTAATAATATGTTAACAATCTGTACCATAGTGTTTAAGCTATATGTAAATGCAACACGATAAATTTATATGTCATTTTTTTCTGTTTTTACAATATTCTTACCACTGAAGAAAGATAAATGTTTGTCAGTGAATTATCAGGAGAATGATAGTTGGTATTTCCATGTTCCTATTTGTTCCAAAAATAGCACTCTTGTCATTGAGATTCATGTCATCATTCACCACCATCTTTCCTGAATGCTACACTTTCCTGAAGACCTGTCTCTCATTTCTTTCCATTTACTAAGAGTTCTAGAATCTGGGTCCCTATCTCATTCACCAACTCACATGTGAACATGCTGATGATTTTAACATATGCAAAGGAGTTCTACTATTCTGGCTTCTCAATTTCTCCCTTGTGTAACTCACCCCATCTTATCTACCTAGTTTGGGGACCACATCCAACTCCTGATTTCATTATTGATGAAATAAAAATCCCCAAAGTCCTTTATGTTACCAACAATTGTATTCTGTATATTTATATTAGTGTGATATCAATGCTCTTGAATGCTCTGCATTTGAATTAAATCTCTGGATAACATACTTTTAATATTAAAGAAAGATACAAACATGGTACAACAAATATGTTATCATACCATAGGTATGTAAGTACAGATGGTGATAACTTGCAACTTAGCATGTTCCTACTTACTAAGGTAGGAACGTTTTTAGTTGGGTTAGTTCCATCTTCAAATAATGTGATTTGGGATAGAGGAGGATTTGGGAGAAGAGATGCTTAAAATAGTATTCTCAGTATTAGGGATACAGTTCTATGGTCAAAGTTCTTGTATAGCCTGAACAAGGCCCCAGTTTTTCCCCCTATCATCCTTGAGAAAAACAAACAAGCAAACAAAAATAGCAGAACAAAACAAAGTTAAATTTCCATTTGATTGTGTAGAATGCTTAATATGCTATTGTACTACAACTCTAAAGGAAGAAAGACAATCAATGGTGATTTTTGTTTTATGTACTTACAGGTTAAGCTAATGATAACTGTGACCTATGGTAAGATTCTAGTTTAAGTTTTTGGTTTTCAGTTACCCTTTTGGCTGTTGGACTTACTACCTTATCTCTTATAATGTATTTATGACATTTCAAAGTATGTTGCAAGTCAACAGATTATGCTACACTGAGTTCTTCAAAAACTATAAGTAGAATACCATACTAAAAAGAAAGAAAGAAATTTATCATCAGAATTAGACAAAACAGAGTTCAAACATTGTGTTGGTGTGAAATGAAACATAAGAAACACTGAAAAATTTACTTTTTGCTTCAATTAGATCCTTTAAAGTGTATTAGTTATGAGTAGTGAATAGATATAATAAATATGTTATAAAAATATGTTCATGTTCATATGATATATTTTAAATTAAGTAATATGAATAAATTATTTGGTTTTGTATTAATCTACAGAATAATAAGTTATTTATAGATTATTATAAATTTGTTGTTCATGTGTGACTATCATATTTTACTACATTTATCTATTGGAAAAATAAAATTTGAAAGAAAGTAATAAGTTAGAATGGAACCAGGAATATAATTGGGGTTCTAAAATTGCAACTAGCAATATTATTACAATAAAGATAGAGTATTGATACATCAACAATGTACTCAAAAGCATAAAAATCACCATATTAAAAGTACTATTTCATATTCAGAGGAAATACCAGATATTGCATACCAAAACTGAATAATAAATTACCACAATTATTACAACTCAAAAATAAACAAATAAAAACGTACATATTTCTGAGTGTTCTAGTGGTTATAGTAAGTAAATGCTGTTTCTGAGAAAGGCAGTTAATAAAGACAATGAATGTACTTGTAGGCTAATGTTATATTAGGTATGTAGCCAGTCTTGAAAGTTTGGACTTATTTAAAGTCAACATACTCTTATTTATAAGCAATAATGAATCTTTAAATAAAGAACAAAAATGCAAGAAACAGAGTGCCTCATTGAATTAATTTCATTTCAACACTTTTTTCACCTTCTTTTATTTAAAGTCTCCATGATGTACATGAATCATGAAATGAATATGAGTAAGTTATTTAATCTTACTAGTGTTATTTCCAATTAGTTAAATGATAACAATATCAACATTTTATTAATAGTAAATACAATGTAATACTTAAAATACTTTTGTTTATCATTTTTAATTCTACTGATCAACACACATTTTAATTTTATTGATCATAAGTTACCAAAATGCATAATATCTCATTAATACAAACTGAAAAATACATATAGACATTGTTTTATTGTCTTTGTCCTAAAAAGTGGCTTAATTATTTACAACTGTATTAGCTGGTCATTAAATCATGGGCAAACTCAAATTAATATTAAATTTGCATAAATTATGTTGGAGAAATAATAACAGTTCAGATAATGTGAAATGAAAACATGAGAAAAATCTGATTAAGCAGTTACCAAAAAAAGATTTTTTTGTTTGAAAGAACTTGGATTGTTTAAATTATCAGTGGCTGAGAAATGTAACGCCAAGCCTACTCCACAAGAAACATGGCCACAGTTGGCCTAGTTCCCTCCTAGTTGTGAGAAGTACAAAGAAAATTCATGCAAAATACATCTCAGCTAACCATTCCTAGCTAAAGAGAGGCTTTTTCTAATGATACATTTCACTTCTCTCCAAAATAAAGAGCTTGTTCTTTCATTTTCCAGAGACTTCGTACCCTATGAGCATATACATGGGAGGAGGTCCCCCTCAGTCACAGCCATAGGGGAGGGGAGTAAGGGGAAAATGGGAGGGAGGGAGGAATGGGAGGATACAAGGGATGGGCTAACAATTTAGATGTAATATGAATAAATTAATAAAATATATTTCTTAAAAAGAGCTTGTAAAATAAGGTTTCCAAGTTTTCCAATTGTTCTACAGTATATTTCTTCAGTTTACATGTTTATCTTATGATTCAACTTCTAGATGGGAGATTGAATTATTTTGTAGGGGTTCAATTGATTGATGAGCTGCATAGCCTTCTAAATTCTCTTAACCACTATTGGAATCAAGTACAAATATAATATGCTCAGTCTGTGACAGAGAGTTCCATAAGCTAAATAGCCTAGTTTTCTCAATGTAGTCAATATAAGCAATTTACTTTACAATAAGTGATGATAATGACACAAATGACAAGTTTATTTTCAAATTCTAAAAGCAGATCAATGGCTAGATCGTGAGTAGCAAAACTATCATGGAAGTCCACAGAAATTTCAATTTTCCAAATTAATTTTTGTTTCAAAAGAAAATACACATATGCTTTATGAGTCACAAGAATCCATGTATTTAAATCACAATATACTCTCCAGCAACATTGATGTCTGCAACATTTAATAAATCATTTGTGACATTTAAAGAAATAGGATTATTTAAAGAAGTTAGGAAAGAAAAGTGAGAAGTTACAACTACAGCAGTCAGAATAAGGGTTTTCCAAAAGATGACCCTGTGCTAAGCTCCCAAAACTATTAACATGTGACCTTACATGGAAAAGCAGACACTAAAGTAGTTGATGAAATGAAGATAGTTAGCAAAAATATTAATATAGAGCTAAGTTTGGTTGTCTTGATAGGCATAATGTAATCACAGAGTTTTAAATCCTTAGATCAGTAATGATAAAGGATGCTGGAACGTAACTTTTTTTAGTGTTCTCTCTTAATTAGTCACACATATTTTCCTATTTCAAGGTATCTTGTTTAACTTAGGAAACAATTACATGGTATGACCATTATTAATACAACATTTCACACTCTGTCCCATTTTTAAGTGTACCTTAGTATTAAAATAGGTGAACCATTGAAAGGAAACTGGCACTAATCTTTCATTATTTTACCCAGTTTAAAGCTCCAAACTAAAGAATATTGAGAATTTAATCTAATTAAGAAGGAAATTTTCAAGTATAATTACAGACCACTATAATTTATGCACAAATTAATTAATATATTGTGTATAATCAATATTATATATTAGTATTTTGTGAAAATGCAGCTGATGCCATGATAAAATAACTTTCTGCTTAGAATTATTGAATTAAAAATAAATTTTATCATACATATTTAATTATGGGTAAATATTATGAAAGTAGTTATTGGAAAATGTACAAAATAGACTTATAGTTAAGCAACCATGAGATTTTCATATCTTTTGGTCTAAAGTGAGTCTTTATTCTGTTTCAAGGTATAGCAGTCATAAAGAAATTACAAAGATAAATGACTCACAAACTGAGAAAGAAGGAAATAAAGCAGCTGTACATATCTGAACTTTAAATATCTATATTTATCTATCTCTCTACCTATCTATCTTCTATATATGTATGTATGAATCATTTGGGTGCCTCAAACTCTAGTTTGCATTTTTCATGCAAAAGTTAGCTCTTTACCTATCAGAATAAATACAATACTTAGCATCTCAAAAACTCATTAGTTTGAAATAAGGTATAGTTGCAGTTATCCATTTTGCCATAGCTAACCCAGGTTGTTGGCAGAAGTTGATAACTCCAAAGATTTTAGGCTACTCAACTGACAAGTGAGAATATGATTCATCCAAATGTATGCTTTTTTCTTGTTGAATGGAAAAGGCATTCTGCTGGCAGTAAACATGTTTTCAGAGACGCAAGGAATATTTCTTAAAAACAACAAAAATCATCATGAATTTTAAATTAATAACTATATCAGAAATTTGATTTTAAATTATACATCAAGAATAATGTCTTTGCTTAGTTAATTCTTGCTTAGCTCTAGATGGACAAAAGTGGCACACACCTTTAATCCCAGCACTCAGGAGGAAGAGGCAGGTGGATTTCTGAATTGGTCTACAGGGTGAGTTCTAAGATAGCCATAGTTACACAGAGAATCATTGTCTAAAAAAAAGCAATAACCAAAAACTTGTTTAACTCCAGATGTATTAAGAGAATTGCTTTCACATAGGATGATACATAAAACACACCTTAACAGCAAGGCTGTAACTGTGAAATTTTGCTAACTTTTGGGGACTGAATAGCACTGAAGCTTGATTTCATTTTTTAAAAAAACTATTGAAGTGTTAACCAGAGATTCAAAACTTCTAAATTTTCCACCAATAAATATAAACAATCATTGAAACAAAATAATTTGCAAACTAGGCAGTCTTTATGTCACATAGGAATTATATACTCATGTTCATGCATGCATATATGTATGTATTATTTGTGCAAATCTTTATGGCATATATACGTGTGTCATCTGTACAAGATGTGTGTACATATGTTTATTTATATTCCTCCTTCTTTGTCAAATTTTCCTATGGAAGAGAAACTGAATGATTGAAGAGCATGATGGAAAAATGTTCCAAAAATTTATCAGCTGATAGTTCACAAATGTTCCTTTATCGGTTTTTAAAATGTAGTTTCATTGAGTATAATAATAGTACCATATTGCTCTTGGAAAATTTACTAGAGTTCCACTTCAGTGGCAATGATGACAATATACTATGAGAAATTTCTATCCTAGCTATCAGGACTTTAATATCAACTCATTTATTTGCAAGATTAGTAAAAATACTAATTGTTCTCTTTGAAAAACATCTTTGTATGTGGTGGAGTAATATGAAAGGCTTTTGAATGAACTTGTGATCAGCAGGCTTATGATTCTGAAATAATAGCACAGCTTATGATTGATGAAGCCATAGGACATGAAGAATTTCACAGAATGCAGAAGAGAATGAACTGTGGCAAAAAACCATAATAGTGATGAATTTGTCAGTACATATTTCTTGTTTATGGTAGAGATTGTACAACATTATTATTATAAATGACAATTTCATCATAGTTCTGGCCACTGTGGTAATATTGCGATCATGATAGTGATAACATTACAACACACACACACACACAAAAAAAAAAAAAACCCACACACAACTTAACCTGAATCCTTTAATCCTTTAAGTGAAGGGGAACAATAACTTTAAGCTAATTATTTCTTTATGCCTGTTGATATAGCTTTTAAGTGGGTGAAATAGTGTATACACACATTCTTTAATGTTCATAGATATTTGATTTAGAATAAACTTGAGCTACAGAAAAGGTACAAAATTTGGCCTTATAATTCACATGAGATTCCAGTGGCTGATACTGAGGTAAAAATGGGTTATAATCCATAACAACAAATTTGTTATTTCACAGAATCCTTGGGCTGTGAACTGATACAGAAGGAAATGAAAGAGACAGATCAATCGTTTCCAATGTATTCTCATTCTGTGTTATCCACACTCTAGCAGCCTTGCCTATTTGAAAGAAATGCTGGAACTTAAGATTGAATAAGCATAACAAAGTATTGTCCCAGCATTTCTTCATAGTGCTACTATTCATGGATAATGATTCATATTATAGAAAACCATATGAATTAGAAGCAGAAATATGTTTATTTTATAACTAAGACTTCAACCAGAACTGAGTATGATAGGCTCAATTTAATTTTTCTTTTCAGATTTGGGTGACTTCTGAAAAGCATGTTTAAAAATGTTCAATGTTTCAGTTTGCGCCACTGCTTTTGCATTCGAAATTTGGCAGAATAAAAATAAGATTACAAGTTATGAGGTATTTTCTTGCTGACACTAGACAAAACAAACTCAAGACTTTTATACTTCATCTTGTAATCTCTGGACCAGAAACCTCTGTTAATAACTGTTCAAGTTTATTCCATCCCTGTAACCTAGAACAAGCATGGTAATATATTCTTCAGTGAATAAATTAATAAAGAAACAAAAATGCCTGTAGGCAATATTTTTGTTAATATTATTAAACAAATATTGATTCATAATGATGGTATTTACTGTAGAACCATGAAAAAGCAAATAAAAATTATCTCCTCAATGGAATTTAAAATCTTATTGGATATGTATATGAGAACATAAATCAGAAAGTAAACAAAAACTGATGATGAAGGCAACCAAGGATAAAAGAAGAACCGCAAGACAGGGAAACAAATTGTGTTGGCAGTGGTTTGGAAATACAATCGATTGGAATTGTCTTCCTTGTAGAATAATTTGTTTAAAGACCCAAAGCTATTTTTTTATTTTTTATCCTTTATTAATTTATTCTTGTTACATCTCAATGGTTATCCCATCCCTTGTATCCTCCCATTCTTCCCTCCCTCCCATTTTCCCCTTATTCCCCTCCCCTATGACTGTTCCGAGGGGGATTACCTCCCCCTGTATATGCTCATAGGGTATCAAGTCTCTTCTTGGTAATCTGCTGTCCTTCCTCTGAGTGCCACCAGGTCTCCCCCTCCAGGGAACATGGTCAAAGGTGAGGCACCAGAGTATGTGAGAAAGTCATATCCCACTCTCCACTCTACTGTGGAGAGTGTTCTGTCCATTGGCTAGATCTGGGTAGGGGTTTAAGGTTTACCGCCTGTATTGTCCTTGGCTGGTGCCTTAGTTTGAGAGGGACCCCTGTGCCCAAATCTGCCTATCATAATGTTCTACTTGTAGGCTTCTAGGACCCTCTGGATCCTTCTACTTTGCCATTCTCCCATGATTCTCTCATCTAGAGTCCCACTAGAACGTCCTCCCCTCTGTCTCAGTTTCCTGGTAAGTGAAGGCTTTTGTGGGACATGCCCCTTGGGCTAATATGCAGATATAAGTGAGTATATACCATTTGAATCTTTCTGCTTCTGGGTTAACTCACTCATTATGATCATTTCTAGCTCAATCCATTTATCCACAAATTTCGGGAATTCCTTGTTTATAATAGCTGAATAGTGTTCCATAGTGTATATGCACCACAGTTTCTTTATCCATTCTTCTACTGAGGGACACTTAGGCTGTTTCCATGTTCTGGCTATTATGAATAAGGCTGCTATGAAAAGGGTTGAGCAAATTTTCTTGTTGTGTGCTGGAGCATCTTCTGGGTATATTCCAAGGAGTGGAATAGCTGGGTCTTGAGGAAGCCCTATTCCCATTTTTCTGATATAGCACCAAAGCTAAATGGTGAACAAAATGATATTTTGAAGAGCCATGTATCAAAGGGGGCACCAGGAAAAGAATAGCAGTGGGTGATGTCAAATAGAAGCAGGATTTTAACAGTTTTAAGACCCTTTCTGTTATTTGGGGATGAGGGTTACAGAGGGGTGGGAACTCCTATTATTATTATTATTATTATTATTATTATTATTATTATTATTATTATTATAAGATTAGATATCTTATAGCGCTTCAGGGAAAATAAATGACACACACAAATCTCTGTTTAAAAGTGTCATTTCAGCTGCTGAATTGAGAATGAATTATGAAAGGCAATGTAGAAGGTAGGGATGAATACATCATGAAAAAATAATAGCAGCAGAGGTTTCAAAGCAAATCAAGTGTGTGAAGGTCAGGCTGGAATATCTACTGAAAGGAAAACAGATGGTTGCACATGAACTATTGTCATTGTCATTTGTTTTAAAACTCTATTTTATTCAGGGTAATTATTGCCTATACCTCCCTTTTGAGCTCCCTAACCCTAGGTATTGGGTTATTTTAGAGCAATCCCAGTCTCTGTCAACAGCAAACATAAAAACGAAAGTCCTTCAAGCAACTGCCTTTAAATGCTTCTCACCTTCTATCTCCAGGACATCACCTAGTCTCTGGTCTCTCAAAAATGCTACAATCCACAGACCACTACCACAAACCACACCTTTTCTATCCAACTTCTCCTATCTTCCTCAGAGCCCTAGACCACAACCCTTTCCATGCTGCACAAGCTGGCAAAGACCATGCCACATAGGAGGGAATTATCAGCTATGGATATACTAAAGCCCAAACTAAAATCACACATTTGGAGTTAAAACTAAAATATATTTGCATAACATAACTAAGAAACCAAAACTTGCATGAAATGAACATTAGTGCAAAAATACTCGCAAACCAAATCCAAGAACACATCAAAATCATCATCCACTATGATCAAGTAGGTTTCATCCAAGGACTGCAGGGATGATTCAACATACAAAAATCCATCAACGTAATCCACCACATGAAAAAACTGAAAGAAAAAATCACATGATCATCTCATAAGATGCAAAAATAAAAAATATTTGAAAGAAATCCAACACTTCTTCATGATGAAAGTGTTGGAGAGATCAGGGATACAGCGCACATATCTAAACATAACAAAGGCTATAGACAGCAAGCCAATAGCCAACATCAAAGTAAATGAAGAAAATCTCAAAGTAATCCCACTAAAATCAGGGACAAGACAAGGCTGCTCACTCTCTCCATGTCTCTTCAATATAGTGCTAAAATTCTAGCTAAAACAATAAGACAACTAAAGGAGATCAAGGGGATTTAAGTCAGAAAGGAAGATGTCAAAGTTTTGCTATTCAGAGAGGATATGATAGTATACATAAATGACCTCCAAAAATTCCACCAGAGAATTTATACATCGGATAAACACCATCATCCATGTGGCTGGATATGAGATTAATTATAAAAAAAGCAACCAGTAGTCTTCTTGTATACAAGCGACAAATAGGCTAAGAAAGAAATTAGAGAAAGTACACCCTTCAAAATAGTCACAAATAATGTAAATTATCTTGATGTAACTCTAACCAAGGAAGTCAAAGGTGGCATCTCTGTGACAAGCAAAAGACTAAATACAGAATAGGCCTCTGTGAGGGTATGGGGGAGACTCTTGATAAGATTCCTAGTACCAGGGGCCATGGAGACTGAAGAGGACATCCTCTAATTAGAGAAAACTCCTAGTTGAGGAAGGAGAAAACCCACCCACCCATTAGAACATTAATCCAAAACGTACCCTGCCTACAAGACAGGCAAGGATAAGATAGAACAGATAGAGCAAAGATTGAAGGAATGTCCAACCAATGCCTGCCCCAATCCAAGACACACTCCATGGAGGAGGGCCAACCCCTGACACTATTAAAGATACTCTGTTATGCGTAGAGACAAGAGTCTATCAGAATTGTCCTCTGAAAGGCTCCACCTACCAGCAGTTCAGAACAGATGCCAAGACTCATAGCCAAGCATTAGTTAAAGCACATGGAGTCTAGTAAGAAAGTGAATGGAAGGATAAAAGGACCTAAAGGTGACAAAATCTTCACAAGAAGCCCTACATAGCCAAGTAACCAGGGCCCAGAGGGGTTTCTGATGCACCAAGGAGCATTCATGGAGTGGATCCCGATCCTCTACATAGATGTAGCCAATGGGCAGCTAAGGCTTTATGTGGGTTCACTAGTAAGGGGAAAGTGGACTGTCACTGATATGAACAGAGTTGCCTGTTTTTATTTATTTATTTATTTATTTATTTATTTATTTACTTATTTATTTATCACTTTCCCCTGGTCGGACTGTCTTGCCATGCCACAGGGGAAAAGGTTGAATTCAGTCTTGATGTGACTTGATGAGCTATGGTCTGTGGGTACAGGGACTCCTTTTTTTTTTTTTTTTTTTTTTGAAGAATTAGGTAGTGGGTATGGGGAGGGAGGATGGGCCTTGGAGGAGAGAAGGGAGGGGACCATGACTGTAATACGAGTGAATAAATAGATAAATGTAGAATCAAAAGAATGATAAGAGACAGGGCAAAATGTAATTGCTAGGTTTTAAAGATACCAGTCTGTTTGCCTGAAAATGTCTATTCCTAGGCCCAGGGTGGGAGTTGGGGGTGCGGATGGTGGTGGCTCAATTCCTAAGTCACTTGTCACACAAGCATGAGGTCAAAAGAACTTTGGATGTATGACATTCATGTAAATTTAGGTTAGATGTTACCATTCATTTCAGTCCACTGGAAGAAAAAGACAAGTCATCCTGCATCAAGCTGGCTAAGTAGACTAGCCATATGTATGATCTCAGACAGCAATGAAAAGTTTTGGCCTGAATATACAAAAAGGAGAAAAATAGATGATAATTGTCTATGCTAAGATTTCTAGATCTCCCTTTCCTCAAGCACACATGTGACCTGCATAAAGTACAAATATACCACACATAAAATACACATGGGCAGGATATGAAATATTCATACCTAAATGCAGATTTTTGGTTTGCAATTAAAAATTACAAAATATATGATAACATTGTTGTGTAATAGCTTCTTATTTATACTTAACTATTCTCATTTGTTAAACTTTTTCACATGCAAAAGGCTGTAACCTTTTAGAAAAATGTAAATTCTTGTTTATTATCCTTATTGATTTTAAGAAATGTTCAATGGAATTTGAATAAAATAATTTGATTAGCTAATTTTCAGCAAGCAAAAATATTTGGCTTGGTTTATTATTATTAGTATTATTAACTCTAAATTTTATTATGTTTCTCAAATTCATAAGTTTAAATTTCTAATTAGATAGCATGTTTCAATTTCTAAAAGATCAATTTAGCTTGATCCTTTGTCAGTTTTAATTATGTGAAATTGTGACCTGTAACTTTATATGGAGAAAAGACAATTACCTGATGTTTTCTATGGATTTTTTCTTTCTATAGTTAGGGACAACTGTAGCTTTACATTTTCATTTATAGTAAATCTATTTCATTTGCTACAGTGTATTTAATTTGTTCCCCCTATGCCAAGGCCTTCACTATACCTCTGTAACTTGCTCTAGAGGAAGATATTTTTTTCTTATCAGGGGCTCCTTCTTACAATCATGTCATACAAGCACTGAATGTCTGACTCTCTTGCAGAGAAATCTTTAGATCAGTTGGTAATCCCAGCAATGAGTTTTAAATGCCTTAACAAGGCTTCACCAATTGAAAACAAGTAGAATTCTTACAGAAATTTCCTGATATGCATACCTAAATATTCAAGTATGACTTACTGATTCTCCAAATTTTACCAATATGCCACAGTTTTCATCCTAAATATTAAAATAGAATTAGATTTTCATAAACACTGCTTGGTCAAATCTTCTAAATTACAAGATAGCATGTTCCAGATTTAATCTTTACAGTATTCATAACTGATTGTGTGATTAATAACTCCTGTGTTTTATCCTTGGTTTTTATGTTTCATAAATTTTAGAGCCTAATTAAAGGCATCATCAAAGAATTTTCAAAACAAATGATCTCTAGTTTTCTTACACAGCACTATGCCTTGCATAGTAGGCACTAAGTTTGTGGATATAAATATATTCCAATGACCTTCAAGTAAAAAGATATAATTTTTGGATATTCTATAAGTCATGATATTTGTTTGTGCTTTCTAATTTAAAATGTACTAAACTATCTCTTGATTTTAAGATGTTTCACTTACAGAAAATTTGCAAAAAATCCCTGAGTCCCAACCAGTAAGCTTTCATACTATTAATATTTTAAACCATAACTTTTAAAGAAACTGTGGTATGTGTGTGTGTGTGTGTGTGTGTGTGTGTGTGTGCGCGCGTGTGTATTACATGCATGTGTGGGTGCAGATTTGCGTTCCCGGTTAGAACATGTACAAAAGCAAAAGAAGGATTTCTAGTGTCTGAATGGATCACTGTCTTTCTTATAGTCTGGAGACAAAGGTCTCTTACTGAACCTGGAGCTCACAGTTTACAGGTAGAATGGATGGTTGGCAGAATGTTGAGGTGATTTTCTTGTCCTTGTCTTCTGCAGCACTGGGGAGAGGGGCCAAGTACCTATGATGAGCTTTTTTTTCATTTATTATTATTTTTTTATTAATTTATTCTTGTTACATCTCAATGGTTATCCCATCCCTTGTATACTCCCATTCTTCCCTGATAAGCTTTTATATGGATGTTGTTGATTCAAATTCAGTTTCCCATGTTTACTCAGCAAAGACATTTACCTTTGATCCATCTACTCAGACCTTACATAGATTTTATATGAGTATAAAGACACTATAAAATAATTATCATTTATCATTTGTGCAATAGGATGAATAAATGGTTCTACAGACCATATATATATATATATATAGTGTGTGTGTGTGTGTGTGTGTGTGTGTGTTTAATATTTAGAAGACTAAAATACCATGACTTTTAAAATTCTTATTTTTAAGTTATATACACAAATGGTAATGAGTAAAAATATTTATTTTAATACTAAGAAAATGTTTTTATGCATTTATATTATTACACATATATACAATAAACAACCTACAGTAAGAAGAACCATGAAACAATCGGGAATTATATATACATATACATATATATGTTATATTCATAGTGTTTTGGCTATTTTTATTAGGCAGCCTTGAAGAAAACATCTTTCCTATCTTGGTGTGTCTAAAATTTTTAATCTAAATCAATATCTATCACATCTTGTCATTGTCAACTTAAATATCTGTCTAGAGCTACAAACATCTTAACCCCTAAACAACTAAGCTTCAGTGTAAAACTAAGCTACCTGGTCTTCAACTGCATCAGAGATATGAGAAGGAAAAAATTTGATTATCTGAGAATGCCGGGAGTGCATGTTAGTAGCTTCCTAAGTGATAAGATGACAGAGACAGTTTGCTACCTGAAAAGTCACCAAAATTCTCTATAATGTTGGAACATCTTCTTCAGCCTTCTGGTCCAATATATCTGACAGACATGTTTGCAGGGCAGGAACTATTGAGGACTTGCTTACCCTTGCCTTTTTTTAAGGCAGAATTCTTTCTGTAGTAGAAATTAGGACACTTTCCCCAGTGCCTTGTTTGTCGTATTTGAAGCCACCTCTACAAGGAGGTTCTTTGATGCTCATCGTCCTCTTTGAGGTAGCCAGGAGCTACCCTGTCTCATTGTCGGTGAATCTTTAAAATAATAAAAACTTTTTCGATATTTTACCTTAATCTTTCTACAGAATGACATCTATCTGTGTGACTCTGTACTCTCTGATATTCTGATTGAGGGTCCAATTGATTGCACAATTTTTTAGTTACTACATCACAATAGTGAGATTTAATCTATGATTCTGTAGACTAATTCATTGTTTTTGATAAAAACTTTTCAGATAATAGGTCAGTTATTTCATCAAATTTTGGGTTTAACTACAATAATCATTATTAAAATCAGTTGTTATGATAACAATAATATCACAAGCTGGTACTATATATATTTTTATTTTTTAAACATTTATTTTATTACACATGTATAAAACAAACTACATACAGCAGGGAGAACCATGTGACAATCATGAGAACAATGAATTCTATACATGTTACATTCATAGTAAATTGGCCATCTGTATGTGTCCAGTTTGAGGTAAGTGTCTTTCCTGTCTTGTTGGGTCTAAATTTCTGAATGAAATTCAATATCTATCCTGTCTCAACTCTAGTAGCTTAACTTCTTTATCTTGATCTAAAACAATCTTATCCCCTAACCACCTAAACTTAGTTTTAAAACTATACTGTCTTGTCTTCAATGCCCCTCATAGACTTGAGAGGAATAAAACTTAAATTCCTGAGTGAACTAGCAGTGTGAGTTAGCAGCTTCCAAAATGTACAAATTGAATTAAGACAGTTTACTGCCTGACCAGTCACCCAATACACTTTATAATGTTGGAGCCTCATCTTCAGCTTTCTGACATAATATCTCTGCCAGACTTGTTTGCAGGGCAGGAGCTATGGAGGACTTACTTACTCAGACTTGGCAGAGTGCGGCCATTGACTCTGCCTGCATCTAAGTTGCCCATTTTTAGGCAGATTCTGTTTGTGGCAGGATTGAGTACACTTTGCCCAGTGGCTTGCTTGCCACCTTTGAAGGCATGTCTATAAGGAGGCTCTTCGATGGTCAATATCTTCTTTGAGGTCGGCTGTTTGTTGTCAGGAGTTAACTTGTTTTGTTGTCAAAGAAATTTAGGATTGTAAGAACAACTTTAAATGTCATATTCTGTGTGTCTCTGAGGCTTTTGAAGACCTTATTCAACTATTTTACCTCATATATCGATAGAGTCATATCTATCTGTTAGACTTAGGATATATATTCTTGTGTTAAAATCTGCCATGTATTTCAAAGCTCCTACTAAGCCTGGAATCTCACAACATTTAGAAACTGAACCACAAATGCAATCACTAGATTGATTAACTGTTCTCTCCAAATTTCTCAGACCCATTCCAAGATACTATTTGCCCCAATTCAATCTGAAGAAGCCTTATGAGAACGATGCCCCATTCCCTCTAATGGGGGGGGGGAGGTTGTATAGGTTTCTGTTTGCTCACTTGATCTACAAATGCTTATTCTCATCAGGAGGTGGTCAGAATTCATTATTGGTCTTATACAGAGAAAAAATTAGGGGTAAAACAGGATTGTCTCTCTTTGCCTTTATCTTGCATACATAGGCAAGGAGATGGGAGCTGAAAAGAAAGAAAGGGAGATTTAGGAACATAGAGGGAGGATAGAACAAAAGCTAGGTGATTGAACCTACTCCTTAACTCAAGGCCTTAGTTGTTACTCATAATGAAGGTTATGTGTAAGTCTTTGCTATAGAATTTATTATATTGATACAAAACATGGCATGCCAAATATTTGGCAGATTTTAACACAAGAGTATATTTTTCTAAATTCATCATATAAGAGAACATTATCTATTTATGTTCATTTTTATCCTAACAAAGATAATATTTAAGGAATACTATTCGGTAATATTATGATAAATTAATTGCTTTTATAGATTTCTGTGGTATAAAACAAAATTTATAAGTATAATACTTGTCAGTAGATTTTCAGAAACTTACATAGTAAGTATATAAAAACTTTTTTCAGAGATTTCTAGTCCTGACTCAATATATAGAATGTGAGAATTAAAACATGGCATTGGTCTTTTAAATAAAAAATAAAAAAATATCTAAACCACTAAAGGATTCTCCCTTCATGATGTGGTTTCATTTTGTGAATAAATATAATATTCTATAATGCTTTCTAAAATCATTAAGTAGAAATTTCTGGTTTCAGATGCATATTGGTCACATGCTTCAAGCAATGAAATTGGTCCCTTTTAAGTGATAGAGATGCAGCATTTGTAAAGTGGAATTTAGTGCTTTAAATAAAAGAATATTTACAAAAGACTAATATCATGATAGGCACACGAATCAGGAATAATTTCAATGCACCATACATCTTCCTGAATACTATATTTCTCATACAGGAGATATAATACATTTTCTATTAACAAATCATTACAAAGAAAGTTTTGGCTCCTTACAATTTGTATCCCTTCAGAAATTCTATCTCTCACTGAAAGCATTCAAATACCAGAAGCAGGTCTACATAATTAATGATAACAATATGATTTAATATTAAAATAAAATGTATATTAAGAACATGCTAAGAACACAAAATGATCAGTTTAAAAATGGAGAATGGAACAGAACAGAGCATTTTTACGAGATGAAATATGGATGACTGAGAAAAATTTTTAGCTGTTCAACATATTTAGCCGCTAGGGAGTTGTAAATGAAAACTACTTTGAGGTTTATCTTACCTCAGTCATAGTTGCAAACATAAAAACAAATAAACAAATGTCTCAGATATAAAAATGTTAAATATTTAATCACTTCTAGTGGGAGTTTAATATGGTACAGACACCATGAAAGTCAGTATGGAGATTCCTCAGGAATGTAAGAATAGGTCAGCCTCAAGATCCAAGCATACTACTCTTGATTATAAACCCAAATAATTCTATATCTTAATACAGAGATACTTGATAATTCATGTGGATTGTTGCTCTATTCACAATAGTCATGAAGTATAAACAGTATAAATATCATCAGCTGATGGAATGTAGTACATTTCCACAATGTAATATATGTATATGTAGAGAGAAATAATGTTTTCAAGTAAATGGAATTAACTGAATGTAGTAATAGTAGGTGAACGTGGGTGCAGAAAGAGAATTATGACATGTTTCGTCTTATTTAGGATGATATCTTCAGATAGTGTGTTTCATTTGGAATATCCATACTGGTTAGGAACTAGTAAGGTTGACAGACATTTTTAAACATAACAATCAGTTCATACTGATTCTGGAATTATGATTCAGCAGATAAGAGTAGTTGCTGCTCTTTCATAGGACCAGAGTTCAGACCACAGTACCCACATATACTGGTTATCAATAATCTGTAACTCTAATTCCAGTGGGTTTAACACTGTCTTTTGCCTCAGAGGGAACATTACTGATGTAGTACACACACATATATGCAGATAAAAACTCACATATATATTTATGTATATATTAATAATTTTTTGGAAAAATAGTTTGTAATATTTTATTGCTCTCTTACAAATGTGGGTGCCCTTGTATTGGGAGCATAGATGTTCAGGATTGTGATGTCATCTTGATTGACTTTACCCTTGATGAGTATGAAGTGTCCATCCTCATCCCTTTTAATTAATCTTGGTTGAAAGTCTATTTTGTTCGATATTAAAATGGCTATGCCTGCTTGCTTCTTGTGACCATTTGCTTGGAATATTTTTTTCCAACCTTTTATCCTGAGGTAATGCCTATCATTATGGGTGAGATGTGTTTCTTGAATGCAGAAAAATGTTGGATCCTGTTTATGCACCCAATCAGTTAGTCTGTGTCTTTTTATTGGAGAATTGAGACCATTGATGTTGAGAGATATTAATGACCAGTTACTATTAAGAGTCTTAATTTTGATGTTGGTTCCAGTCGAGCATTTGTGTAGTTGTGTTTTTGCCATGGTATAGTTATCTATTTCCTGAGTAGTTTTGGTTGTAGCTTGACCCTTTGGGATGGAGTTTTCTTTCTAGTACCTTCTGTAAAGCTGGATTTGTGGATAGGTACTGTTTGAATTTGGTTTTGTCATGGAATATTTTGTTTTCTCCATCAATGGTTATTGATAGTTTTGCTATTTCTTTTTAAAGAAATGTTATATTTTATCAGTTAAGTTTACCCTTAGAAAACATTTTTGTAAGTTTTACTAGGATTTCTTTGCAAATAGACTTTGATAGCTTTTGCAGAAAAATGTCCTACGTGCTTAGCATGTGAGAGCATTTGCAAGCACTACTGCAAGACAGTAATGTGGAGATATTTATATTTTTATATACTATAAAATTATTTATATATTATAATAATTCTGTTTTACAAAGTCATACAAACAAGTTTTTATTGTTTATTTTGACAGTCTATGCTCAGGGCCCCTCATAAATTGTGAGTGTCAATGCCTATCTGTGACTTAATGTGTTTAACAATTAAACATCACCTAAAAGGATTTTAATGGGACCAACTGGGTTTTTAAAGTGCATAATAAATCATAAATACTAAAACAACCAACTATTTGCTGGTCTTTTTTAGTTTCTTTTAAAGTATTTTATCTTCATTGTTCTAGGTGTTGTAGCACATGCCTTTAACCCCAGCACTTGGGAGACAGAGGCAGGCAGATCATTATGGGTTCGAGGCCAGCCTGCTCTACAAAGGGAGTTCAGGACAGCCAGGGCTGTTACACAGAGAAACCCTGTCTCAAAAACCAAAACCAAACCAAACCAAACCAAACCAAACCAATATATATATATATTTTATCTGCATTACATTTCTTATCATCTTTCTTATTGACTTTTATCAGCTATTATCTGGATGTTTATGTCACCTAAACATTTATATTTTGAGAGCTAACCGTCAAGTCAGTGGAAGTTTTTGAGCTAAAGAGTTTAGGAGGATACTGTCTTCAAGAATGAAATTATCCATCTTACAAAAGAAGACAGGAAAGCTTGTTTAACCTTACCATCATATAATCAATTACAAAGAAAATAGCACCCAGGAAGCAGCATGGGAGCCCTCTTCAGTGGACATTGAGTCTTCTGGCTCATTAATCTTGGACAATCGAGCTGTCAATAATTGTTTGCTGTTTATAAACTGCTTAGTTTATAGTATTTGGTTAGGGTAGCCGTATGGTCTTCATCTCTAAAAAGTTACTAAATCATGTAAGAGATTCCCACAGGCAAATCACCATAAAATTTCTAGAACTCAGTGATTGACAATTTAATTCATCCTTTCTAAAAAGCAGTGACTCTTTCGTTCATCAATGATTCTTGTATTAGTGACTGCATCTAATTAAGTTTTACGTATTTTGTTATGTGATCATTCACTTCACTCTGATGTTATTTATATTTAAACAAAATATTCACTATGCTTGCTAATGGAAAGACTCTATTTGTTCTGTATTTCTATCATATATATATATATATATATATATATATATATATATATATATATATATATACTTCAAATTGCCTGATAACTTAATCACAAAATATGATGTAACTTTGAAATTATTAAAGATTAAGTGATGATATTTTGATGGCTCATTATTCTGCCATTGTGTTTTAAAATGTATTTTAAATGTTAATCAGTATTACATGAATTCTATAGTTATACTTAGTGTTATATGACAGTTGTATCACAATACTTTTAGGTAACACCAAAATTTGTTTTAGAGACTTGACAGTTATTATCAGATTAACAAAGTTTTAATGACTAGTGACTTTTTCCACTGCAATCACATGAGTTACTCTGACATTATGCACTTAAGAATGACACATCCACTTGATATAAAATCACATATTTTTCAGTAAATTGAATAAGCCTCAGAAGTAATGATGTCTGTTTCAAGTTATATTTCAATATATTAGCATTATATCAGAAAACTCTGATTGCTAATAAAGTTGTTGTTGGTGGTGGTGGTTGTGTGTGTGTGTGTGTGTGTGTGTGTGTGTGTGTGTGTGTGTGTGTGTGCTTTCATGCATGCATGCATGAATGTGCATGTGTTTTTCAAATTTTACATAATAAGGCACAGAAGCACATTAAATAAACTATATAAATTTTAGATAGTACCTCAGCAATCACACATTCTTCAGTAGTTTGTTCTATTGAAAAGAATAAAATGAATAATACTTCAAAGTTATTTTATACAGTGGTTGTTAACAGTCAACAAAACATTATGTTAATGTATTCTAGATACCATTTTTTATAGTGGCACATTCAATTTCAAAGGGCAAAGTGACTTATGAAAGGTTACAAATTACATCAACATGATAATGTTGATTATACACATTATCGCTTAGCTTTGGCAAGGCAAAATGATTGCTTGTGCTAACCAGACATATGCTATTTAAAAAGCTACATGAATGAAATTACCTTTTCAAACATCATAAAATTGTTTGAAACATTAGCAAATAGAATAAATCTTGAACATTTGTATCTGCCACTTAAAGTTAAAATATTCTCACTTTTTAATGTAAAATTTAGTTCACAGTACCTAAAGTTATACATCTACATACTTCAAAGAAGCTAACTAAAGGAAAGGAAATGTATGTAATAACTGGAACTGTAATAGTGAAGTTATTTCAGTTGACTGTGTCACCTAACAAACATGATGTTGAGTAAGGAGTGGGCTCTCTAGGAAGCACTTCTGTAGAATTCTTCAAAGTCTGTTGGATGGAATTTCCAATATTTGAAATTCACCAGCAATAATAAAGCCTTGTATATTTCCTACATCCAATATGGATAAAATATATCTACATTTTAATAAATGTGGAGAGAAGATAGGGAAAACCACACTTGATATAGGTTGGTAGTATTCCTATGGACAGTGTATGTATGTGTGTGTGTGTGTGTGTGTGTGTGTGTGTGTGTGTGTGTGTGTGCATGTGTATTCATCTTTTGATAGTCTCAATGAACTGGTTTTAGGTATCTTCAAAAATCCATGTTTATTATAGTCCATTAAATAAAATGATGTAGTGTTTAATGATAGTTTACACATACAATATCTTAAACATTTATATAATATCTATATAGTTCATACTATGAAATGAAAGTAAATGATAGGTACTTAATTACTATACAGTACTATTTAGGAAATATAGACAAGGAAAACTCTTTTGTATGTGCAAGACAGACACAATAATATTTTATTATATTTTTGATATGTGTTTCTTAAAGATGTATTTATTTATTATGTATACAGTGTTCTGCCTGTATGACAGAAGAGGGCATCAGATCACATTATAGATGGTTGTGAGCCACCATGTGGTTGCTGGAAATTGAACTCAGGACCTCTGGAAGAACAGACAGTGCTCTTAACCTCTGAGCCACATCTCCAGCCCTGATATGTGCTTTTTTTCTATATCCACAAATCTGGAACCCAAAGATGCAGAGAGTTAAACAAGTTGTTTAAATGTAAATAATAAAACTAAAGAAAAATTTGTCTTCCCACATCTTAGTAGTTGAAATCAAGGTAAGCAGCATCTATCAGTCTATAACAGACTAATGTATTTTTGTAAGTGTGTAAAGTTGACAATGTGAATGCTTTACTGCTTTGAACTCCAATGCAATACCTGCACATTGACATTGGACTAAGTAGGATCCTGATTCCACAACATTAGACAAACTTTTAGAGTTGGTTCTGAGACCAGAGACAGGCTCTTGTTATACATGTGTGAGTGTTGTACTATTAAGCTAATACATCTACAGTCCCTGTGCCATGGGATTCTTCTCAGAATATTATTTCTCCTGTAATTCTGAACATTACTGATAGTATGTTATCATGTTACAGCCATTTTCTCAGGTATTATTCACATATTACCCTTACTGAGAGATTAAAGTAACTCAATAACTCCTTTTTGAAGGTCTCAAGTAGGTGGCAGAGGAATTGGATTGTAGAAGTGTTTGTCATCAAAAGGATATTCTTCTTTAGATGTCAAATAAAAAACATTTAGATTCTTAACCACCAAGCCTTATAATTACTCAGTAATAGTAATAGTGAGTTTTATATATATATACTTATGTAGATTTCTTTACTCAAACCCCATAAAAAAGTAAGGGGAATTTTTTTGCTAATATCATCCTTCGGGCCATGAAAAACTTACAAATCAGTAGTACAGTATCATCTGGAAACCACGTTGCTTAGTTGTTAAAGAAAGTTACAACCCTTGGTCTTAATATTTTAATCCAGATGTTTATTGATTTCTATGAGAATCTTTACATAATTTATCTAAATTTTTATTTAAAATTTTATAGGTAGCATATGTTGATATGCTGTTAGGCCCAGTATAATCTCTTTCTGAGAGAGTAATAAATTTGTTTAATAAAAAGAAAACAATGATAAGTAACTTTTAGTAGTTATTTAAAAATAAGTTGAACAAGAACCAATGTTATTCTACTAATTTACAGAGTCTTATTATGGACCAAAGTCTGTCCTTAGTCTTGTCTTCCTGCCTCACTCTTCCAAGCACTGAGATCATGTGTACTCCCATTCCTGGCTTATTACATTGATCTTTACATTCATGCACATATCATATTTTCTATAATAGACAATAGTCCCAAAGACAATGAAGAATGTCATTTTAAAAATCATGATAAGTACCATTTTTGAAGATGCTATATATTTCCACTGTATGAATTTACCTTCATTGTCAAAAATCAAATAATTACAGATATGTGGGTTAATTTCTGGGTCTTTGACTCAATTCCATTGACCAGCCAGCCTCTTTCTATGCCAGTTCTCTTCCATTTTATTATTGTTGCTCTATAGTACAGCTTGAGATCCGGGATGGAGATTCCTGTGGAAGATCTTTTATTCCATGGCAGTGTTTTACCTATTTTGGGTTTTATTTTGTTTTCCATCTAAAGTTGAGAATTGATCTATTAAGGTCTGTAAAAAATTGTGTAGATATTTTGAAAGGGATTGCAATGGATTTGTAGATTGCTTTAGGTAATATGGCCGATTTTATTATGTTGATTCCCCCAATCCATGAGCATGGAAGATACTTCCATCTTCTGATATCTTCAGGTAGCACTACTCTCAGCTTTCTAAGAAAGCTCAAGATTGATTTTCAAAGTGCATATATATGTGTGCACTCCCATAGGCAAATGAGGAGTGTTCCCTTTGCTCCATATCCTTACCAACATGTGCTGTCACTTGAGTTTTGATCTTAGCCATTCTTACATGTCTAAGATGTAATCTCAGACTAATTTTGATTTGCATTTCCCCAATGACTAATAATGTTGAGCATTTCTTTAACTGCTTAGTAAATTATAAGAAATAAATGGATAAATAAATAAAATTTCTAACAATAAATAAATAAACCTGATTTTAAAAAGTTCATTTGTAAAAGGAGATACAATACGTTCATTGACAGAACTGTAGAATTTTTTGTCTCCTAAGGAAAGAGACATTGACTTGATATTCATATTATACCTTTGATAACACATTCAAAAATAAGAATTAAGTGTGAATTATATCAAATGGCAAGACAACAGTGACTTTCTATGGAGAAGAAGGATAGATAAACTCTGAAGGACAACAATGTGTTCACAAAAGAAGCTGGGAAATTATTCCATTTAAGCGTGATTCTATTCATTACTAATGAACAGAAATGTACATACTTGGCTGTCTTTTTAAGAAAAATAGGTTAGGTGGGGAAGCACGATAGAAGGGATATGTTCAATATACATCAAATTTGAATGAAATTATGAAACAATAAATGAATATTATTTGGAAGACAAAATTATAATCTTCTATAAAAGGAAATAAAGGAATTTCTAGTTTTTGAGGTGCCATTTACTGAGAACCTGACCAGCTGGAGATGTTTTCTAAGTCCTTTGGGAATTATAAGAATAATTAAGTAATACAAGTTAATTGTTAGTTGATCAACTAATGGTCCTGTGAATTACTAGTCTATTTTTATCACAAGAAAATACACTCTAGGTTTAACAGATAGATATGATTCTATAGATAGATAAGGTAAAGTAGTTAGATAAGGGCTTCAAAACCCTCAGATCTACAGAATATGGCATTCAAAGATTTTTTTTATGGTTTTAAAGATTCTTTGACAATAAGACAGGTTAACTCCTGGCAACACTCAGTCTACCTCAAAGAAAATGGTGAGCTTAGTTTTCAATTGTTCTGAAAGTATTTTTATAAATATGTGCATCCTCCTATAAAATGAATCATTTAAATTTAAAAAAATGTTTATTTTATGTTAAATGTGTATGTTGAGGGGAGAAGGTTACATGCCACAGTGCTTCTTCAGAAGTCATAGGACTATACGAAGTTGTTTCTTTCCCTTCACCATGTAGGCTCTGAGAAAATTGAACTCAGATATGCAAGATTGCAAGCAGGTGCCTTTATTTGTTGAACCATCTTTCACATTTCATTTAGATTATTTTTTCTCTTATTACACTGACAATTCAACAGGTGTAAGAAATACACACAGAGGATGAAGTATAACTAGTAGAAATATAAATAGTAACTGTGTATTGCTATCCAGGACAAAAGACAAAGCTTATTAATCATATTTCATCCTTTGAAGAATTGTTATTCAGCATTACAACTTAAGGTGCTATAAAATATGCTTACTATTCTGTAGATATAAGCAATGACTAATTATATTATCAAATGCCTCCAATTTGAATTCATGAGTGATTGATATAGTAAGATAAACAACAAGCATAGTGAATAATTTAATCAGCAAATGATCCCATGAAAAGTGGTAAAGATGAAAGTTTCACTTAATTTTATGTCATTCTTATTTCTGAATTGTTAATGTAAGTTCTATTAATAGGTGGGTATTCAAATACTAGTTGCAATGATTTGAATATAGTATAGCTACACTTAAAGGTCTTTTAAGGATAATGAACCATGTGCTTAGGCTCCTGGGCAGCTATGAAATTTAACTTTGCATAGTTTAATATTTAAAAGTGCAATTCCCAATATGTCATATGAAATACTAATTATATTTAATGCTGCACATCATTGAGAATAAAAACTTTAAATGGTGCAAATTAATCATAGAATTGTGAAAATATTTTTAAATTATGAGACTTAAGGGTTGTTATGATCAAAATTTTAATCACCTCTACAAATTTCCTTCATAAAAACATATTTCTGAATAAAATATGCATTTAATTCAATTTCATACATCAAAAATTAAATGAACTCAAACTATTCCATTTGGTTTGATCGTTGTGTCCATGTTGTAAAACTAGCTACT
Source organism: Acomys minous (assembly GCF_964271855.1). Taxonomy (NCBI): domain Eukaryota; kingdom Metazoa; phylum Chordata; class Mammalia; order Rodentia; family Muridae; genus Acomys; species Acomys minous. The sequence continues at coordinate 85,924,764 of NC_140488.1, read as the reverse complement.
CAAAGAAGCAACAAAAACAAACTGAGAATTTTAGGTGTCAGGTACTCTGTCAAAAGTATTAAATGTATTATGTCTTTTAATTCTTTCCACAAGATGGTTCTGTAGGTACAATTGTCCGCATTCTAAAAGTGGTGCATTTGAGGTATAAAGGGTTATTATGTCTTTTTATAGAACTTCAATCCTTCAGATTATTCATTCTTCACTCAACTTACCATTATCCTTTTTTTAATTGTTGCTGTTTTTGAATATTCTAGAATGCTACTAGAATTAATTTCATGCATATATCCACAGGCATTGTCCATAGGTAATGTACAAACAAGCATGTAAATAAGGCATGAAAATATATAACATTTAAAATAATTTTTAAAATTTGCAGAACAAAACAAATCATAACTATTGATAAGGATCAGGTGAAGAAAGAGCCCTTATTAACTGCAGGAAGGAATATAAAGAAATGAAGCCACAGTAAAAATCAATGGGGATTTTCTCCAGAAAATTAAAACTAGAACAATAATGTTTCTGTGTTATGCCAATCCTGGGTATATTCGAGGAATGTAGGTCAGTATCCTATAGAGGAATTTGCACATCTACCCTTATTGTAGTCTTTATTGATTTCTTTTATTGAAATTCAAGTCAGTAACTTAAAATATAATTTTCCCAAAAAGAAATATTCTGACAAAATCAATCCAATGATGCATTGATTTAGTACACACTGGGGAATTAGCAAAATTTTGAAATCTGTGTTTTAAGTGATTAAATAAGTATGTTCTTATAAAAGTAGAAAACATTGTATATTTTGTGTAAAAAGTACTACGTTTCATGGCACCTAAGTTTCTCAAATCTGAGCAAAGCCATTTCAGACAGAGCTTACGAGTGTTAGATTGTGCTGTAACAAACTGAATATATCATGTGTTCACAGGAAATTCGATGATAAAATTGTGTGATAAAACATGACTAAGTACTGCATAAGACATATGGGTTCATTCTGTGTTTAAATTTTTAAAAAATTTTTCTATAAGTACATCCAGAAATCCTTTCCTTTGTCTAAATATTTCTGAACACATTTAGTTTAAGAAGTCTGACTCCTGATGATGTCCTGCTATACTCATTATCTAGTCATCATCTAAGAGGCTTCCTATAGCAGCAGGTGGGAACAGATGCAATTCCACAATCAGACATTATGCTGTGATAGAGTCTCCATCAAATTCCTTGCCTCAGAGCACAGGGCACCCTGTAGAAGAGGAGGCAGAAAAGACAAGAGCTGGTGGGATGGAAAACACCAGGGGAACAAGGTCCTCTGAATCCAGAAAGCAAAGCAGATATGAGCTCACAAAGTCTAAAGCAGTAAGCACAGGGTCTACACCAGGTCTTCTGTGTATGTATTATTATAGCTATTAGCTTAGTACGTTTTTGGTACTCCTGATTATGTAAACAAATGGATCTCTGACTCTTGTGCCTGCTCTTAAAAATCTTTTCCTCCTGTTGGGTTACCTTGTTCAATTTTAATATGACAGGTTTTGATTCACCTTGTGTTTTATTTAGTTGTTTTGTTATTATCTCTTAGAATCCTGCTCTTTTCTAATGAGAGTCAAAAAGGCAGTGGATCTTGAGGGAAGTGGATGTAGGGAGGGAATGAGAGGATGTATAGTCAACACATTAGATTATATTTCTATGTATCTATGAAGTGACTTTGGAAATACAGATAAAATTGAGAAAAGTAATATTTTAAAAAATATTGTCTATGAATGTGAATATCATCTTATTTTTGGTTATTTTTAAATCTTTCTTGACAATTTAATAATTTTCCTAAGATGTATCCTAACAGATATTATGTCAATTTTATAGCTAAAGATTTTTGTTTTTGAAAATTAATGGGAATAGTAATGTATTTTTATTTCAATGTTTCCTTGATTACTACTAATGAATTTAAGAACAATTGAATTTAGTACAGTAACAATGTATTATGTTATTGCTATTGGTATTTGTTGGTCTCAGCAGGTGTGGCCCACTCTTCAATGTTTTTTAATTAACAATATCCTATGTAAGCAAAGACAACTTTATTTCTTTCTTCTTATGTATTATTTTTAATTTCCCTTTGTCTTATTACAATAGATAGGTATTCAAGTATAATCTTGAAACATTCTACTGAGTAAGTCATTCTTAATTTGTTCCTGATTTCCTACTAATGAAAACTTTGAACTTCTCAACAAAGTGTGAATTTTATTAATTATAATTTTTCTTGTAAGGGATCTGTGCAAATGTCAGGAAATCTTCTTTTATTCTTTTCTGGTAATTATCCCCAATAATCAGGGATAGAATATGTCAGACATTCTATCTGCATCTATTGATATGATTATTTGATTTTTTTCTTGTCTTTTCAAACTGAGTTATAATAATTGATTTTTCAATATAAAATCAGTCCTGAATATGTGAAACAATTCTACTCTGCCTCAGGATATAATGTTCTTCATATACTGTTAGTCTATGTTTTATTGTTTCTATTATAGTATTTTTGTTTCATTTCATAATCAAAGTAATATAGGATTATAAGGTGAGATGGAATATTTTCTGCATCTATCTTCTGAAAGAGATTACAGATACCTGTTTTCATTCCATTTTTAATCATTTCATAGATATGATGTCCTTGAAATAGTTGGCTCTGGTTTGGTGAACTTTCATTCTTTTCAAATTATGTTTTGAGCCCCTTAGTAAACTTTGAATTTTTGGAGAAATTTGAGATGCTATACTAGATTAGATATGTTGTAGCAAATTTGACTTTAATAATATAATGTAAAGGCACAGAGTGGAGGAAAACACTTGACAGACACAATTAAATATCTGTCATGGTGAGTCTCTTTCCCTGAGAAAACTCTTGTGCTGTTTTTCTCTCATTTTGCCAGAATGGGATAAGTGGGGGGATGGGAATCTCTATTGCCTTTTCCAATTTAGAATGATTACAGAGACTAGACCTAGATACTTCTTTTTCTCATCAAATAAGATAGGGTCTAATAGAATCCTTGGGAGCAAGACATTGGTAAAATCATTACATTTAATAGCAGATTTACTAAATAAAATTTACTTTGTATGTGCTAGTGTAGGCTGTTTTGCATAATTAAATAGTACATGTTCATTGTTAATTGATCAATTCATGGCCATGTCAATTACTAGTCTATTTTTATAACAAGAATATGCATCCTAAGTTTTACAGATAGATATATTTCTATACATAGATGGGGTAAAATAGTAAGATAAAGTCTTCAAAAACCTCAGAGACCTACAGAATAAGACATTTAAAGATATTTTTATTATGCTTAAGATTCTTTGCCAACAAGACAGGTTAACTCCTGGCTACTCCCACCCTACCTCACCGAAGATGATAAGCATCAAAAAACCTCCTTATGGAGTTGACTTCAAATGTGGTCAACAAGCCACTGGGGAAAATATGCTCATTTATACCACAGACAGAATTCTGCTTAAATATGGGCAAACTTGGATGCAGGCAAAGTCGACGGCCAAACTCTGCCAAGACAGGCTACGCAAGTCCACAGTAGTTCCTGCCTCACAAATATGTCTGTCAGTTATACTGGGCCTGAAGGCTAAAGAAGATACTCCAAAGTTATAGACAGTTTTGGGTGACTGTTGAGGCAGCAAAGTGTCTCTGTCATCTTCTCATTTGGAAAGCTGCTCACCTGCAATTCCTGTTTACTCAGGTAATTAATTTTTAATCCTGCTCTAGTCTCTGATGGGGTTGAACACCAGATAGTTTAATTTTACAATTCAGCTTAGTTGGTTAGGTGTTAAGATGTTTTTAGGTCTAGAAGATGTTTTAAGTTGATAGATATGAGATATAATAGATATTGATTTACATTCAAAATTTCAGATTCACCAAGGTAAGAAAGATGTTTTCTTCAAGACTGCCAAATACAAGCAGTCAAAACACTATGAATGTAACATAATTCCTGATTGTTTCGTGGCTCTTCTTGCTATAGGTAGTGTAGTGTATTTATGTATAATAAGATGAAAGTATATGTAATAAAAGAAAAATAATAATAATAAAGAAAGAATAAGATGTCTATGTATGTGTCAAAATCATTACCCCTCTTCCCATTGGAAATATAAGAGAAATTTTCTCTGTTATTGACTGTGAGTCCCTGGCAGAACTTTTAGTAGTAGAAGTAAAAAAAAAAGTGCCAGTCTTCTTGTAACTGTTAGCCTTATACTTTTTAACTCTCAAGCTTGTTCACATTGAGCTTCAAGTAATTCATCACTACACTTCTGATTTTGCCACCCTAGACATGGTTACCTTGGGTCTTTCAGCTCTTGTAAGTTGAGATTCTCTGCATCGGTTTGTCTCTCCAATTTGATAGACAGCTGTTTGCTGTAAGATCTCACTGTTCTGAGAGATCTAGAAGTGTTTTGAAATTTCAATTTGTTCACCTATTTATCTTATAAAACACAATGCCAGCTTCTAAGTCCCTTGCACATCAAATGAAAGACCATAAGTTTGCCTAACGGGAGTTTAAATACTTCCTAGAGCAAAGCATCCACTCACTTGGAAAGATAACAAACTATTAGTTGTGGTCCATAAATGATTTTTAGAACTTCAGAAATGATGTTGGACAGATCAGACTGGCCTTAAATTCATTATACTGTGCATTCTCCTGTGTCTATCTTCCAAGTGCTGATATTGCAGGTGTGCAGAACCATGCCTGCCTTTACAAATGATATTAACAAAAATGATTATTGACTTTGTAATCCAGAAGAATATAGAATAAAAATGTAGATATAATATTTGTTGATTATTTACATCATGGACAGAAAGGCTTGGTATCAGTCAACACTATGAAGGTAGGAATGTGAAGATATGCCCCTTTATATCTGCAAAACATGAATATTCAAATACTACCATGTTTACTGCTACTTTATCAATGATTGGCATTAGATGGAATCATTTTCACAATGGCCATGACAAAACAGATATACTGCAGTTTATGGCAGCTTGGATAGATTCTGACAGAGATCATTACATTAATTTTAATAAGCCAGATATAGAAAGAAAAGTATCAAATACACTTTCTCATATGAGGAATCTGAGAAAGTAGAATCTTGATGTATTTGCAACCCATCACCCAAACACAAATACACTTGTATTTGATATATTATTCCAGTTTATATATGCTAGTGTTCAATTGCTTTAATGATACAGTAATTTACTGTGCTATGTATTTTGATTACTGACTACATCCTTCAGAAGTTTTTTGAGAAGGAGAAAGGTGTAGACATATTTTATTTATATAAATAAATGGCTAGAGAAATGAATTTTCCTTGTAGGTTATATATTTTTGCATTTTGGTCAATGTAATATCAGCAATACATTTTTTACTGTAGGTACACTCTGGCCTGAACACATATTGGTTAGAAATATATCTCTGTGCTTTTCCTGTTTTGTAACCAGTTGAAAAACATTTGAACATCCCCGTATTTCTTGTCCTTTCTCTCTATTAAATGGGAATATTAATTACACATGCCCCAGAAGTTTATTGGAATGTTGTGTACTATGATGGTTATGAGGCAATTTAAAGACAGCTGGTTTTCAGTAAGAAATCAATAAATGTTAACTATTACTACCATTACTGCCTCACTGCTTCAATACTGAGACATAGATAAGAGAAATGATTTTAACTCTTCAGAGTTTATGCAGAATAAATATAAGATCCAGTATGCTACATACTAAATAATAGAAACATAATGCAACAAAAATTTTAGATTTATATTAAAATCTGAATAAGAAAACATATATGAGCTTCTTTTGCTGTAGAAAACATATAGGACCATCTATTGTTTAGAGGAAACCTTTCAAATACATCAACAAATATTTATCTTGATCATGAAATCACTTTCAATATCTTATTGAAGGTCTGAGATACAGAGAAAATACAACCTTGAATATATTGCTTTGGGACTTTTAAAAGTCACCGGGAAAAATATGGTTAAGTGAACAACATTTAATAGATATGGAAACTTCATCAACTCTTTGGTTTTATAAATGGTGCTAGTGTATCGAGTCTCTTCTTGGTAACTTGCTATCCTTCCTCTGAGTGCCACCAGGCCTCCCCATCCAGGGGACATGGTCAGAAAAGGGGGCACCAGAGTACATGTGAGAGTCAGACCTCATTCTCCACTCAATGGTGGAGAATATCCTATTCATTGGCTAGGTCTTGGTAGGGGTTCGAAGTTTACTGCCTATATTCTCCTTGGCTGGTGCCATAGTTTGTTTGAGGAGGACCCCAGGACTCAGATCCACCTGTCATAAAGTTCTTTTTGTAGGTTTCCAGGACCCTCTGGATCCTTCTATTTCAGGGGGAGGAGGTCTCCCTCAATCACAGATATAGGAGAGGGAAGAAGGGGGGAAGCGGGAGGGAGAGAGGAATAGGAGGATACAAGGGAAGGGCTAACAATTGAGATGTAATATGAATAAATTAAAAAATTTTTAAAGAAAAAAATAAATGGTGCTAGTGTCTTTTGAAATCCAAAGATAAAAGCCAACTACCATCATTTGGTTATGCTTCAAAATGCATCGTTAAAGCCATATTGTCTGCATATGTATATACATGTTAAAGAAGAACCAATACTTTATCATATCATACTGTATCTATGTTTGGACTTTTACATTACAAATTTCTACTGTTATTGATAATGAAATACTCATTCTTAATGAATATGTTATCAGTTCTTCTTTTATTGTCTATACTTCCAGTACATTTGACAAAAGAAAAACATTACAATAGTCCAATCTTATGCTTTATTTTAATGATATGCAAAATATTTCTCCATACAGATAATATCAGAAATTTTAAAAACACAGATTTATAATAGTTTTCATTAGTCTACGTGGTCTTGATTACAGACATGGTTCTTATACAACTCACTCTTCCTTTTAAAATTACAAAATAGATTATGTCGTCATTCTCCATATTTTTGGAACCAACAAATACATATTGTGTGTATTGGCATATCAAGTAGAACATGATGGATATGCAAATTTTCATAAGAATATATCTCCTCAACAGAAGAGATATCCTTGACACAGAGTATCTCTTCCTAATTCCTCTTCTCTTCACATTTCTGTACCATTTTATACTGAGGAGTGTCTTGTTCTGTTTGAAATATTCTTTGACACTGGCCCTAAATCATCTCCTAATTTGATAGTTGCTTGAGATGACATATATGAAAGACTATCTTATCACAGGAAGATGTTATTGCACAAAAGAAAATCCCCATTGACTGATGCATTATACATTTTAAGATAATTTTAGAAACACTTAGAATTTAGTACTTGAAGAAATTTTACATGACATTTTAGTAAAAATAATTTTTTAAGGCAAGATGTACAGCACCAACTATAAGAAAATGCTTTAAAATTTGACTGCAGTTTAGAAAACGGACGTGTAGTCATCAAAATATGCTATTAACAAAACGAAAGTGCAACACACCCTGGATTCTTGAACGTATTTCCTTTTAATAATTTTCTCTTATTTTCTCCCTGCATTAACCCCATTTACTCTTCCTAAGGTTTTTTTTTTCAGAAATAGGGAGGCCTCCCAAGAATATCAACCAGCCCTGGCATATCAAGGGGCAGTAGACTAGGCACATCCTCTTCTACTTAGCAGCCCACTTAGGGGGAAAGGGCTCAGGCATATTTCAAATGACCCAAAAGTCTCACTTCTACCATTGCCTACAAATATATTCTTGTTCACACATAACAAAAGGAAAACAAGAGCATTCAAGGGGAAATTATTAGTTGGAATAAAACTATATTTTTGTTAGTGAAAAAGTAATCATTTTAGTGAAAAATCCTATTAAGAAGTCAAGAAGTAAAACATACTACTTAGAAGTATCATAATATACTAAAAATGTATCAGAACAATGGAACCATAACAGCACTCACAGTCTGCAGGTACCTCAAAGATTATGTTGGATTTTAAATTAACCAGAAACATTATACTATAACCGTTATAAAGACTTAATAAAAAATGTAAGATTGGATTGTTTAAGGATCCACGTGCATATACTAAAGAAATGTTTAAAAGAAAGTAATTAGAAACATAAAATCCAAAAGCACAATTATCATTTCAAAAAGAGGAAGGGTTAGCACTTAGTAGAAATACACGGGGGCTCAAAATATCTTAGCTATTGTGTAAGCTAGGGTGTGTTAATATAGCCACTTATTTCAGTTTTCTTTATATAATATAGGATGCTTTTTTTGCAATATTATGCAAGAAAATGTTGAGGATAAGTATTTTATTCTCTCCTCTCCATTCCTCTCTTTTCCTCTCCCTCTTCTTTCCAATCTTCCTCCTCCTTCTCCTCCTCTTCCTCCTCCTCCTCTTCCTCCTCCTCCTCTTCCTCCTCCTCCTCTTCCTCCTCCTCCTTCTCCATTTTCTTCTCTCTCTCTGTGTCTCAGATGTTATCATGCAAGATCTGAGGATGCAAATGCTTCATTTCTCAAAAAAGATCTATATAGAATACATACACATAGGACATACACTCAAAATAGTAATAAGATTATCTATGGTATTCCAGAAAGTTATAATTCTTTATAAATAAGATAAAATTAAGTACAATGAAATTCTCATTACTAAATAAAAACTATATCAAATGACTTTGCTAGAATCCTGGAAAAAGAAAACAGAAGAATGTATAGTATTATTAGCAATGGAAGGAACTTAAGATTTTGGCAAAGAACACAATGTTTCACAGAAACTACACAATAATATCCCATGTGTGCACTGCATTTCATGGCACTTAAAAATGGAACTGTTAAATCGCTCTCAGGAAAAAAACTCATTTTGAAGTATGTGAAGCTCCAAGTCGGCTCAGAGTTACAATTTTAGCAATATTAAATCAAGGCCAAGTTGATTTGGCACCTTTGAAAGAACAGGCACTAGAAAAATGTCTCAAAACAACCTTACAATACCTAAACCTAATCCCAGTCTTTGCAGCATTTTAGTGGAATGCTCTCTAAGGACCTGCTGCATAAAAACCAGCTTATCAATGTTTAACAGACTTCAGTACAATGTTGAATATAGGATTACAAATAAATAGAATCACATGAGGTAAAATCATTAAGTTCCAGACCATTGGCAGCTAATTGAGGAGAAGGGGAATGGGAGGAGATAACTTCTATATTTAGAACAACAAAAGTAAAAAATAAAAATAAAAACTCTTTACAAAGCAGAACATACTCATAAGATTCATGTCACATTATTCTCTAACCTCATTTTAGAAAGGAACTCAAGGAAGTGGTTCGCTGATATAAAGGAGCACATAGAAATAGTTGATCATTACACAAAGAAAGGCATCAGTATTAAGTACTTTTTAGTTGTTGTTTTTCAGGCTTAAATTTAAATGTAAAGAATTTTACCAAGGGCTTCTTTAAACAAAAGACTAGCTGATACAACTGAAGTGAATAATGTATAATATGAATGCCTTGAGGCTTAGGAAGTTGTTTAAAGAAATTCTTTTAAAAACAGAGTATTCCTTTAATAGTTGCAAAAAACTGTAAAAGGATGAAAGGCAAAAATATTCCAGTAAAATTTCGCTTTATAGTCACTTTCACTCTAATCTAATATTGGAAATTATTTTTCCTTGTCATCAAAGCAAACCAAATTATTGTTCTTTCAAAGCCAATATTTTAAATGCCATTAACTTTCTCACTTAAAATGACATTGAAGGAAACTTTTTAACATTGAAAGGTAAATTTAAAAAAACAGTGAATTATTTTTTAACATATTTCATTAATTACTCGTACTACATCTCAATTGTTATTCCATCCCTTGTACCCTCCCATTCCTCCCTTGCTCCCAGTTTTTCCTTATTCCTCTCCCCCTTATGATTGTTTTATATATATACTCTTGTTGTGAAATTAATGAGTATAAACTGGCACTTTGGATTCAAACTACACATGTCCTAAAACCTCAGGAATAGCAATGTACAAGATAAAGCACCATTCTTCCTTTTACACATGTCAAAACATTGCCTGGTTTGAAAAAGATGCATGAAAATTAAAATTGAAAAAACATATTTTTATCAAATGTTCAAGTGTCCTAACATAATTGAGTACTACTGAAAACAGTTTATAGGAAATGTTTATAGAAAAATTAAGTAAAACTAGCAAATTTTCACTTAATGTTTCACTTTATGTCTATGAAAAAATTATCCATGTGCCAGGTGTTGTGTCAGTCATCTCCTGAGATCGTCCTCAAATTCTATTATATTAGTGAACATTATAGTTTTATTTTTAAAAACTAAGAATTTTATGAAAATGAAGTATTTGTTATCTCCTCAATGGCCCTTAACAGTTACCTCAATTTTTAAAAAGATTGAATTTATTACTTCTTTACTCCAATGTCAAGACATCTGTGTATCATTGCATTCTCTCTTTTTGTTTCTGATTTCATTTATTTTTATTTTTTATTTTTTGCATTTGTGCTTGTGTGTGGGTATGTGTGTGAGTGTGCTTGTAAGTTTCAAATCCACTGGAGCTGAGGTTACAGGTGCTTGTGAGCCACTAGACATAGATGCTAGGAACTTAGCCCAGGTCTTCTGAAAGAGCATTATAAACTATTAATGGCTAAGGCATCTATTCAGCACTGCCAGCCATTTCTTAATTTCAACTAATACAAATTTATTACTTGTTACAAAAACGTTCAATTAAATGGACTCACTTTATGCATATTTCAACTTACATATTTTATTTTGTGTTGCTGAGAAATACCATTTAATGATTAAGCCATGGTCCTTAAAAAGAAGATAAAACATACTACCTTAAAAAATGATAGTAGCTAGCCAAGCTCAATATGTGCATGCCTGACAGAGACTATAAAGAATGTATCAAGTAGAATTCCACTTATAAATAGTATAAAAGTAAGAAAATTTAGGCTGTCAAAAATCTGAACAGTTATTACATTAGGAAAACAATACATAAGCTCATAGAAAATGTCCTTACTTGAGGTATGTGGTAGTTTTACAGGTGTGTTCCATTTGTAAAGAATAGGATAAAGGCTACTTATGATACATATTTTTAGAACCATCTCCATGGTCTAACTCTTTAATCATTGACTATTGGGTGATGCTGAATGTATCCCCATAGAAAAAGTCTCTGTGAAGGATACAAGTATTAAATCAAAGACAACACTTTCAGCATTACCCTTCTATAACAAACTTATTATTAATATGCATATAAGGAACCATGTAAGATACCAAAATATGTCTTTACAAACACTAATATTGTTTCAAATACATTTCTCTTTCTGTGATTCTTTAAGAAAAAGACATTTTGTAATGATTCTTATTTTTTTAAAGTGGGCAAAGATTCAACTTAGCTTCTGCTGTTCTTTTTAAGGCACTTACTGCTAAATTCTATTGAAACTTCTTGGATGAAAGTGTTTTATTTTTTCCCAACTGATAACTATAAATTGAATTGAAATTTCCCAATATGGCAGAAAAAATCTCTCAAATGCAAAATGTTTTCAATACAGATATCACAAGGAACATATGCCAAATCAAACAGCATCATAAAAGCCTGAATTCAGTAAGAACATTCCAATTTGAAAAGTTTATTTTTAAAAATGTTCTTGAGCCAAATGTAAGTTTGCATACATTATCTGCTTTCAGCAATAAAGAAAAAAGGTTTTGTCATTCCAGTGAGTGATATTTTAGAGCCAACAGAGTGAAAAAATAATTTCTGATACAACCATTTGCAATGATTGTAGCTTCATGGCAAACATTTTGTATCATTAAAAAGATCACCTTGGGATGAAAGAGAAAATATCAACTCAAATAAGATGTAGTATATTACACTTAAAGTTTAATTTAAATAGCTAAGATATCATGAACATTTAATAGTTTTCCAAGATTAGTATAGTAATCTGTATTCGTCTTTGACCTTGACCTACAGTGTAGAGTTATTGCTATATTATGATGTATCTTAACCTTCAGGGACCAAGAGAAAATAAAGAATTATAAAACAGTGCTAAATATGCCTAAAACAAAAATTTCAATATAAGATATTATAAGAGAACCAAAATTATACAGAATATATACATTAGACACTAATGTTAATAGGATATTATTACTTACATACAATTTTGATAGATTAAGTATATTTGAAATTGGAAAAATCATAAATAGAAATGATTATCTCTTCTCTTCCTAGATTATCCTCAAATGTTTGCTGTAGTATGAGGCAATAGAACAGATTATATAAACAAGGAATATACCCATATATAGAAGAAAATATATTTATGCCTAGTATCCTTAGTTTTTGCAACATCAAACTAGATATTTCACAATACCTCATTGAAATAAGCAATGTGATTTTGGTTATGTTCTTTTATTTCAAGTCAAAAATAGTTTATCTTACCATTGGCTAGATCTGGGTAGGGGTTTAAAGTTTACTGACTGTATTGTCCTTGGCTGGTGCCTTAGTTTGAGCGGGACCCCTGGGCCCAAATCTGCCTATCATAATGTTCTACTTGTAGCTTTCTAGAACCCTCTGGATCCTTCTACTTTGCTATTCTCCCATGCTTCTCTCATCCAGAGTCTCAATGGGATGTCCTCCCGACCATGTCCCCTGGAGGGGGAGACCTGGTGGAACTCAGAAGAAGGACAGCAGGCTACCAAGAAGAGACTTGATACCCTATGAACATATACAGGGGGAGGAAATCCCCCTCAGGAACAGTCATAGGGGAGGGGAATAAGGGGAAAATGGGAGGGAGGGAGGAATGGGAGGATACAAGGGATGGGATAACCATTGAGATGTAACAAGAATAAATTAATAAAAAAAACAAAAAAGTTCATCTTTTTCCTATTTCCATTTGTCTACAAATTTGCCCTAAGACATTTTAGATAAAATTATTTTTTTTATTAAAATTCTACTGTGTCTTGTGCTAATGGATGAAATCTCAAAAGAAATAAAAAAATTTTATCTTTACATAAAAACCTTTTTATAACATTGTATAATTGTATGTTGGTGAATGGTGATAAAAAGGAAAGTAGGTTTCACTATTAATTACAGGTCAAGAGTTACAAATTTCTAGAGATGTCCTAGTAGTTACATAGAATAGTTTTCACACTGTTTATATACTCTCAAAAAGGAACATATGAACTTTTAATTTTCTTCATAATTTCTATGCTTATCAAAAGACCCAGCACATATAGCTTCATTAGAAATGTGTACTGACTGAATTGGCAAATTAATTAGGTAACACATGAATTACAATAGAAATAAGAAAAGAATGACAACCTTGTGCTAGTTCTTATCAGGTTAAATTTGTGGAAGCATAATATTCTTATATTGAAGAGTACTAAATACATTCTAGAACAAGGATCTATTTCAAAATAAAAAAAGAGAACTTTTATAATGATAGAAAAGAATGAAGGAGAGAATTTAGTGTGTTGAGAATAAGAATAAGAATAAGAATAAGAATAAGAATAAGAATAAGAATGATATCATTCTTGTAACATACCACCCATTGATTGCTTTTCGGAATTAAAAGTTGTCAGATTTCTTAGCCAGCAGTGGGAAACATCTAGAAGCACTATAAATGAGCGAGTTTAAAAGGATTTGGCTAGAGTCAAAAAAAGCAAGATAAGAATATCTTGAGATTACAGATCTATGACAAGATCCTGTTGCGTTTGACTGAGATGAACATGAAGGTGACTGGATTGCCCCCAGAAGTGTCACAGAAAGGATTTTTAAAATATGGCAACAAAATCATTAAGGTTAAAAGCTAGATGTTTCTACCATTGCATAGAAGGAGGAGGAGGAGGAGGAGGAGGAGGAGGAGGAGGAGGAGGAGGAGGAGGAGGAGAAGGAGAAGGAGAAGGAGAAGAAGAAGGTTCGTATTTATCCACTGCACATTTTAATTTCTGTCAACTTCTGTGATTATCTGTAGCAGCAGAGACACCTCTGAGGATTTGCTAAGAGCCTTTTTCGGAGTCTGTTCTATGGACATTTTTTCCTGTCACTATGGTAATGTTGCCAAAATAAATTATCTGTGAAAAGTTTCAGTTCTGACATCAAACAGTTTAGGAGGAAAATATTAGAGAAAAGAGATCATCATATTTAGATAAATGTGATTTTCATTGAATTTTAAAATGCTTGGCATATTCCATTTAAAGCTTTTGCACAACAAGAACTGTGCTCAGGATTATGGATTGGTTACCCAAAAAGCACTCAATGACTCCTATCCTATTTTCTTTCCTTAATAGGATGTGGAAACGCTAATATATTTACCTCCTTAAAATTATTTGCTTCTAGAACTAGTAGCTACGTATTCATGCTTTTACCAAGAGGATAAAAGCAGAAGTGTTCTTAGTAAGAATAAGGAAGATACTTATCATGAACCAACTCAACCAGCTCATGATGTCATAATCAAGGTATTTTTCTGTGAGAGTGCGTCTCCTAGTAATACCAGAAGTGATATTCATAAAATATTACCAAAGTGACTGCCCTAAAATAAACTAAACATAAATGACACCAGCAAATATGCCAAAGTTGACAGGCTAAAGCCTATGAGACCTCAACACTACACAAAGAACTATAAGCTACGGAGGAAAACTGGAAGCGGGAAATGTGTTCCTGAGAAGAGCACAAGAATTGGTTGTTCAGTTCCAAGATGTCAGCACTGAAAACATACATAAAAGTAACATTATATGGACTCAAAAGATTATGTACGTATACAAATACATATATGCATTCAAAATCAAAGAGAAGATGCCATAATTTTAAAGGAGAACAGGGAAGTTTATATTGGAGAGATCAGGAAAAAGAAAGGAAGTGGAGAAATATAATTATATTAAAATCTTTATTGATAAATAATTAAGCAGATGGTGAAATGAAATATAATTTATTTCAGTTTTTTGCTTCTCTAATATGTTTGTTTGTGATCCTATCCTATCCTTTATGATATTGAAAAAGAAATATAAGCCTTTCATTATATACATTTTATAAATTTTGACTTGTTAATGTATATTTTTATCAATACAACCCAGGTATCAAATTATGAATTATCCACTATGAGATGAGATATAATGTGGGGTTTACAAACTGGAATCCTAAGATGGGATTGACTTGCTTAAAATCCCAGCTCCAATAAAACTTGGCTTCAGTTTCCATATAAAAAATAATCATTGTAATTTTGCTTTCTGGTAATAATGCAAGCACTAAAAATACTGCAATAAAGACTTTTGCACATGATTTGCCAAATAATAAAAGTTCCATAATCATTAGAGTAATCATTATAAATAGTCAAACATTTTCCCCATGAAAACAAAAATATTATGACTTAGAAACTATAGCCTTTAAAGTAATGAAGTCTAGGTTTTACCTGAAATTGTAGTTGGCATATAAATGATAAATCATAATATTTGTGTTGTTTATCATATGGTAAAATGTAGGGACATTACAAGAAAGAGGAAAAAAACTAAAAATTCTTTCACAATTTTCTCTATGCAAATCAAATAACTAATGCCGTTTTGTAAGCTCTATGGAAAATATGATCTTTCACAATTCCTCCTAAGTGTTAAAGTATGACTCAAGCTTCAATATACTCAGGATCCTGCTTTATTAGTTTTTGATTTAGGGCTAAGTGTATGTATGTATGTATATATATATATGTATGTATATGTATATATATATATATATTTGTCAATAGCAAACTCAAAATTGAATTAAAAAACTGAAGAATTTGAATAATAATTATTAAAACGTGATGAATTTACATCAAAGGTGAAAAAGGTAACCATAGGGAATGTGCTTTTAAATAATACAGAAAGAAATAATCATAGAACAAAACCTTGAGGAAAATGCAAAAAGGGAAAGGCAAGAAGTTAAGACAGGGGGTGTTAAAACATGTAGTATGAATGTACAAGCAGATGCATGAAGAAATACTACAGATTATATTTCTTTCTTATATGTATATTTATATTATTACACATAAATAAAATAAACTACCTACAGTAGGAAGAACCATGAAAAAATTAGGAATTATGTAAAATAAACTACCTACAGCAGGAAGAACCATGAAAAAATTAGGAATTATATAAATGTTACATTCATAGTGTTTGGCTATTTATATTTAGCAGCCTTGAAAAAAAAATCCTTCTTATCTTGGTGAGTCTAAAATTCTGAATGTAAATCAATATCTATCATATCACATCACTATCAAGTTAAAACATTTATCTATACCTAAAAACATTTTAACTCTTAAAAACTAAGCTTATTTGTAAAACTAATATATCTGGTTTTCAACCCCATCAGAGACTTGAGAAGGAATAAAATTAATTACCTGAGTAAACAGGAAGTGAAGGTTGGCAGCTTCCAAAATGAAGGAAAAAATGATAGAGACAGTTTCCTGCCTGAACAGTCACCCAAAACTCTCTGTAACATTGGTAGTTTGGGTAGCCAACCAATTGATTAGTGATTTTCAGCAATGAAAGCATTAATCAGAGGCACCTACAGTTGCAAAAACTACCATAAAATGACTGGTAAAGTGGATTAACAAATTACCAAGAAAGATAAAATCAGTATGTCCTTTAAATTTATGGGAAAGGAAGTGATAAATAAGCCTATAAGAGGAGAGAAATAAATTACTACAAAGCTGAGCCTGAGATTTCTGTAAGTTCAAGGCCAACCTCTTCTGCATTGCAGGCTCCATGTCCCCAGATCTACATAGTGTGATCATATCTCAAAAGAAATCATAATCATCATCATCATCATCATTGTCATCATCATCCATACATACACTGCATGAAAAATCACCAAATGCCTTGTTTTTTTAAATGAGTGATTCTCATTTGGGAAAGCAAACTGCTATTACACAAAAAACTAAGAGACTTATAAACAATAGAGTTTAAAATACACATATGTGAAATTCCCAATTAATGAGAAGAAAATGGCTTCTTTAACATCAAGGTTACAGTCCTGGCAACACCCAGCCTACCTCAAAGAAGATGATGATCATCAAAGAACCTCTTTATGGAGATGGCTTCAAATGTTGCATACAAGCCACTGGGCAAAATGTCCTCATTTCTACCACAGACAGAATTCTGCTTTAAAAAAGGGCAAGCAGCTTGGATGCAGGCAGAGTAGATGGCCAAACTCTGCCAGGACAGGGTAAGTAAGTCCTCAGTAGTTCCTGCCTCACAAATATTTCTGTCAGATATATTGGGCCAGAAGGCTGAAGATGATGCTCCAACATTAGAATGTTGGGTGACTATTCAGGCAGTAAACTGTCTCAGTCATCTTTTTATTTCGAAAGCTGCTAATGTGTACTTTCTGTTTCCTCAGGTAATTAATTTTATTCCTTCTCAAGTCTCTGATGGGGTTGAAGATAAGATAGTTCAGTTTCACAATTAAGCTTAATTATTTAGGGGTTAAGATGTTTTTAGGTCTAGATAGATGTTTTTAAATTGATAGAGATGAAATATGATAGATATTGGTTTACATTCAGTATTTCAGATGTGCCATAATAGAAAAGATGTTTTCTTCAAGGCTGCCAAATACAAATAGCCAAAACATGATGAATGTAATTGTTTCATGGTTCTTCTTGCTGTTGGTAGTTTATTGTATATATGTGTAATAATTTAAATGAATCTAAAAAGTCAAAGGTTCAAATGAATAGAATTCTGATCCAAATTAAAAATCAACGCAGATGGAAATGTGTATGTAAGGATGTATAGAAATTTTTGTAGTGGTATTTTTGTTGTTGTTTTGTTTTCCTTATAATTATATTTATAGCTTCATATATATATGCACACACACATATATATAGTATATATATGTTTCTTTTATTAAGACAAAACAATGTATAAATGTTTTAAAATTAAAATATCTAAAAGAGAGAAGAAACCACTCATTAACAACTCAGTAAAATAATGATTTGAAATAAATCCTCAGTGAATTTCAGAAATCAATGTATAAGCTAATCATTTCTTAAAACTCATTTCATCATATTTTAGTAACAAACATATATAAATTAGGTGAACATACATGGAATTCAAGTATTTCTCTAGAGATGAAATCTCAATTGGTTTTCATGAGGTCCCCAAAAGTAGTATATGTGTAATCATGACATAATAGTTAAAAATTCAAAAGTATTTAAACTAAAATATAAGTACTTGGAATTTTTGATAGATGGTAGAGAAATAATGGAGCAAATCAGGTAGAAGGTGAAGAAAACCAATATTATTGGGTTCTTATATCATCATAATCTAGTTTATATATATTTGAAAACATTCTTCCACTGAGTTTCTAGGAAGGGCTCACATAGACTTCAGTTAGCTGTCCTGCATTCTGATGTCTTGGTAGAAAGGAATTACAGTCCATTCCTTCTTGGCACAAAACAGAGTTGTAGTATCCCATATCTTGTTCCTTGCCACCAAAGTATTGTGTTTAGTTTAAGAAACTGATCATTTAAATACATCTTTTCAGATCCTCAGACTATTAGGTACAAAGTGAATATTACCACCTATCTGGGAAAGTATTACTGAGGGTTAAACCACATTTTAAAAAATCAGTATTTTTGCCTATTGTCTGAAACATTTGTATTATATCATAAGCAAGTAGCCAATCTAAACATTTTTCTATCATTCATGCTTTCAAACACTGTCAATCATCAATACTGATTGACTTCTTTATAGACTTCCCAGATCTTACTTAAAATTAAGTATGAAATGATAGTTAAAAATTATGCTTTTTTATAAGTATTTTCTATGCTCCATACAAACAATAAATGAATTGGTAATTCCAACTGTATTATGGGGCCCATTTCAGATGGGTGATGCATCAAACGGATTCTTGTAACATAAAAGATTGATTGGAAGAAAGGGTGTATGAGAGAATTTGGAGGGAAGGAAAAGGAAGAGAAAAATTATGTATTATATTATAATCTCAAAAAATTGAAGAAATAGTTTTTTAAATAATGGTTGCCGAACCTGTCAGGTGTACTTGTGCATACTCAGAATCCCAAAATTGTAGAAACTGAGGCAAGAAACTACCATGAATTTGTAAACAACATGAATTACAGGTGCGCTCAATCCAAGCCTTGTCTATACAGAGAGATACTACAGACATAATTTCAAATACACCAAAAAGGAAAGAAAATTTATATTGAGCCAAAATTACCTGCAACATACTGTCTGGGACTATTCTCAGTGTCCTAAACTATTAGCAAACTAGTTGAGTAATACTGTTCTTTCCCAGGCTTTTGTTTCCACATTCTGATTTTCTTTTGGTATATCAATGAAATGTTATGAAATTTAAATTACATTAATTGAAAAAGTAATTTGCTTAATATTTAAAATGACATCCTATTACATATGGAATTTCCAGACATTTTAATTGAGAAATCTAAAATTATCCTTGAATATATGTCAGTCAAAATACAGTCCACTGCAGGACATACATTAATATAAGCCATTACTAATAGTATATGATAGCTAGAGAGAAGGTAGAGCAAGAAGCACTTGTATTTGTGACATGATAGAATCATACAATGCAAATAATGAAATGGATTTTTGTTTTATGATTTGGTTACTTTCTCAAGTGAGCCATAGTATTCAAACAAATGTGTTTGTTCAAGAGGGATTTATTGGCATACGTGTTTTAAGTAAGAAAGACTAAACTAACTTTAAGTAAATACATTGCATAGCAATAATGCATTCTGACAAACTATTAATCAAATTATTGTTTTGTAAGAGCCAGTTGAAGTACCACACATATCTCCCCCACAAAAAAAAAAAGAAAGAAAGAAAGAAAGAAAAGAAAAGAAAGCAAGTGTTCTAAAGTGAAAAAATGTAAAAGAAGTTATTTAAATACAAACTGAACATTTTAACACCTTTTTTCTGGTTTTGGTAATCATAAAATATATTACAAATGCAAGCTTGTGACTTCAAAATTTAATATTTGAGAATTTACTGAACAAATATTTTAGTTTAGTTTATTAAGCATTGTTATGAGAATTAAGAAAATTTTATTCCAATTCATTATATGCAAAGATCCTCATCCCTTTACATTTTATCACCATTTAATAAAAATGAGAGACTATTATTTCCCTGACCTCACTAACCATTTATGTTACAATTTTGCTGTCTTCATTGTGTTTAGGGTAATTGAATATATTAATTCTTTAGTTTTAGTGTTATTTGAAACAATATTTGTATTCTACTTTCCGAACTGCATGTAAGTATAAGAAAATGATCACATATCTTACAACTGTCATTTGTAGGACACATGTTTTGTTGGGGCAGAGCTGAACACTAACGCTCCTGCCTTGTGTATGCCAGGTACACTATCTTTTCCTGGAGTACCTCCACAGCTCCAAAAGTGTAAGAGAAAATGCAATTAACATGAAATCCACAGTTAAATGTTTTATTCTTCTTTGATAGTGTAGCCGCAGATTCTCTTATTACATTCAGGATTGTAGTATTTGGGAATATAATTGATCAGCTTAACTCTGGAAAGTCTCAGTTCTATGAACTATTTTCTTTCTTCTTAGAAATCAGAGTAACTGTTGAGATTGGGTACATGAGGGACAAAGTCAGGAGTAACATACTGAAATAACAGAATGTTGTCAGTTCTAATAAAAACGCATTGTGTCACAGAACACCTACTAGTCTACATGAAGACAAATCCAGAGAATTCAACTGTGTAATAGTCTTGAAAATCTTGCATCATGGAGAGCATTACTAGGGAGGTGGGTGAGCACTTCAATAAGTAGCATATGTGCATGTGAATGGTACATTTATCATATGTATTTTAATATTCACTAATGAAGCCCATGAGAAGAAGTGTTATCTAGGCTTTCAATGAGTTCATGTTAACATGATCCAAACTGCAAGATTCCCCACTTCAGTCACTAAAAACCAGCTGTGGTCAGTGCCATTCCTTGGATGCCAATAGATGGCATTGTTGCATCATGCAGCTCTGCCCTATCTTCCAAACAGAATTTTCCAACACTATTCAGGTCTTTGTGAATTTCCCCAAGATCTTTATGTAAGTTGTTTGAAAATCTATGTAAGGAAAGTTTCCAGCCCCTGTGATTTTGACTTGTTTCTCGACTAAAAGTATAGAGGAACTGGGTTATTTCCATTCTGAGTTACATAAAAAACACAGGACCAAATCATTCAACCTTCTACAAATTCCCATTTTTGATCTTATTCTTTCTATTTTATTCAAACCACAAGAATAGTCTATATTCTACATGTAAAGGAGATTCTGACTTCTCACAAGCTAGTAAACTAGACAAATGGCATAAAGATTGCAGTGTTTCAAAGCATTGAGGCTCAATGAAAAAAAAATTAGTATTTTAAGTACAGTTAGCCTAATATCAAGTGTGTGGTCAAAGTTTTGATTGTTTCTGTTTTAATGAAGGCAAAATGTCATTCTCAACCAAGAGATGGTATCAGTTTATATAAGTAAGTTTGGAAAGTCATCAAACTTTTAAAAAGTTGAATTCTTTTTAATAAATGTAGAAGTTTTCTTTTCAATTTGAGCTCTATCAAAAGAATTTAAAAGATCTTATAATTTGAAACGACTTCTTATTGGCATTCTTTTGGTGAGATAGATTTCAATAAACACAGGTAGTAATATTCAGGCAAAATATAAAGAAATGATATGAAAATAAAAATATATCTAGTTAAATTCTCTCTATTGTTTACCTTTTCATATTATCTTTATGAAATATTGTATTTCAAAACCTTAAGCTTAGTGATTGATACATATATGAACAATAAGATATATTCAAGGAAGATATGTAACTGTTTGAGACAGGTAATCCATTATTTTATGGACAGTTAAGTACATCACTTAATTACAGTTACAGTTTCATAAGGAGTGGGCCTGTTGACACCTACCTCCCAAATTTAATCTAAAAAACAGTTTCTGTACATTTGGTACAAAATAAATAAAACAGAGGCTTTAGAAAACAAAGTCACAGAATTTATTTTGAGTATGCTGGAATGAAATCGGATTTGTTTCCTCTAATTTTCCAGCACAGTGGTTCGCTATCAATTTTGAACAAAGCAAGGAATGCAGAAAATGTCATTCATGTGTATTTATACATGGTTCATATTTTCAAGAGGAAAAAAGTAATGATGACCCTGAGAAACACTGAAGTAAGGATTTCACACTTAAATTATGATACTATTCTTGTCTCTTAGAGTTCTGCTCATTTCTGAAGGAAACTGTAGGGGAAGTGGGTCTGAGGGGAAAGGAGAATAGAAGGAGGACCTGGGAGTAGTTGAACAAGGGGAAAATCAGGCCAGGATGCACTGTATGAGAGAAGACATTATTTTCAATAAAGAAGACACTTTAGGTATCTGTCTTCCCAATTTATGCAAGCAAGTACCATATAGCAAAACAAAAGAAAGCCTAAACATAATTCAGAGAATTATGGGTACAAACTGGAAAGTTTAGAAACAAAATAAAAAATTAGAATAAAATACAAAAGTTTACAAAGTGTAATACCAGATACAGATTGCTGAGGACCATATATAGCATGAAAGCATTTCAGTAATTATATGAAAGACTAAGTGAAGGAGAAGATACTACAAAGGATTTTTTATTTAATTAATTTATTCAGATTACATTTCAATTGTTATCCCATTCCTTGTATCCTTCCATTCTTCCCTCCCTCCCTCTTTCACCTATTCCCCTCCCCTATGTCTGTGACATAAGGAGACCTCCTCCCCCACCATATAATCACAGCCTGCCAAGTCTCATCTTGGTAGCCTGCTTATCCTTTCTCTGCATGCCAACAGGCCTCCCCACCAAGGGGAGAAGGATTTTTAAACCTAGTAACTAGACAGACACTTTGATGTATCTGATTATTGTACATTGAATAAATTCATACTGGAAAAATAGTTTTAGAATCATTGACATGCACTCTTAAACTTTATAGAAGTCAGTTGTACTGGTCTTGTGTTAGTTACTGAACCGGTTATGGAGAAAGAAAGATCAATAACATAAGAGTCTGTGATATTTATTCATACCTTTATAAAGCAATATACCTTGGGACTATATTAATATCAATTATGACATCATCGTCTTTAACGTTTGTAGTTATGATAAACAAATCCTTTGGAAGGTCATAAAACAATGTAAAATGATGGCATTACTTTAACTGCTTTGCTTTAAACTTCTTGTAGCAGAATGCATGCAGAATCAAATATTTCTTACTGATGATTTAAGAATACTCTGTATATTACTTGTCACTATATTTTTATATAGTTATTTTCAACAGAAGTAGCTTCCCTTATTGAGCTCTACCTTAAAGCTGGGCATATCAGCACTATTTAGAAGGCCGGGAGAGGAAAACTATGACATAAAAGACATCATGTACTACATAAATGTTCAAGGTCAGCTCAGTTAACAAAGTCCACAGTGAGAAAAATTTTAAAAACAAAACAAAGGGGCTGTGTGCGTGTGTGTATTATAGTATGAGGTATTATACCTGTGCAGCTCAATTATAATACAAGGTTAAGTTCCAATACTTTGAAAATTCTATTGCAGGCTGTTTAAGATAAATAAGTTATACAAGTTAATTGTTAGTTGACCAAATCTAGAGTTGATCAAATCATGGTCATGTCAATTACTAGTCTAATTTTATCATAAAGTGTGGCAGATAAATGTGGTTCTATAGAAAGATAAGGTAGGATAGTTAGATAATATCTTGAAAAACCTCAGCAACATGCAGAATATGACATTTAAAAATGTTTTTATTATTTTGAAGATTCACTGACAATGAGGTAGGTTAACTCCTGGCAACATCCAGCCTACTTCAAAGAGGATGATGTGCATTAAAAACAAAACAAAACAAAACAAATCTCTTTGTGGAGATGGCTGCAAATGTGTCAAACAAGGCACTGGTCAAAATGTCCTTTTTTCTGCGACAGACAGAATTATGCCTAAAAAAGGGCAAGCTTGGATCCAGGCAGAGTCAACAGCCAAACTCTGCCAAGACAGGGTAAGCAAGGCCTCAAAAGTTACTGCCTCATAAATATGCCTGTCAGATATATTGGGCCAGAAAGCTGAACAAGGTGCTCCAGTGTTATAGAGAGTTTTGAGTGACTGTTCTGAGTAGAAGTTTGATGTTTACTTCCCGTATTATCCTTGGCTGGTACCATAGTTTGAGCAGGACCCCTGGGCCCCGATCTGCCCATCATAATTTTATTCTTGTAGGTTTCTAGGAGCCTCTGGATCCTTATATTTCCCTATTCTCCCAAGCTTCTCTCACCTAGACACCCAATAGGAAGTCCTCACATCTACCCCAATCTCCTGGTAATTGAAGACTTCCATCGGACATATCCCTTGGGCTAGTGTCCAGATATAAGTCAGTATATACCATTTGAGTCTTTCTGCTTAGTTTAGTTTTATAATTAACCTTCCTTGCTTAAGGGTTAAGATGTTTTTAGGTCTAGAGAGATGTTCTAGGTTGATAATGATGAACTATGATAGATACTGATTTAGATTCAGAATTTTAAATGCACCAAGATAGGAAATATGTTTTCTTCAAGGCTGCCAAATACAAATAGCCAAAACACTATGAATGTAACATTTATATAATTCCTGATTGTTTCATAGTTCTTATCTAGGCAGTTTATTGTATATATGTGTAATAATGTAAATGTACATGAAAAAACAATAAACAACAAAAATAAATAAAGTGAAACCTCTTGGAGGTTTCAATAAAATGTTGTTCATTCTTTTAATTAAAAACTCAAAAGAAAAGTACAACTAAAAGCAACAACAAAACATTCAAAGAAGCATGCAAACAAACAAAGAACAAAGCAAAAATGAACTTGCTTTCTCTGGTAGTTTCCACACTTTCCATATAAGACTGATATTGACAGAAAGCTAGTTACTAAAGCTCTGTAGTTGTTATTCTTCTAATAAATTCAGAGCTATCACAATTTCCACACATTTCTTTATTTTGTAGATTTACTTAAGCATTTGTCATATTATATGGTGCTAAAGGTCTTCAGCATTTACATATACCTATCCTATATATTTTCCAGTTTACTAAGATGTCTTTGAAAGTTTAATCCTATAAGTTTCAAAGGAAGATCTGCCACTAAAATCAAATTACAATTGGATTAACTCTCAATGCTAATTGTGTCAAGAACCCATAAAAGTAATGTGAGCAATGTGTGTGGCAATTAAAGTAACAAGTAGAGAGGGCATGTAAAAACAAGTCAGAAACACCTAGCATTCAAGTCAGGTCTTTGTTATAACATTGTACAGTATCTGACATTATCCAGAATATGAGTGATTCTCCCTAGAGATTCCATGATAAAAGGATTTAATGTTGTCATACAGTTTGATGACATAGTTTCATGTCTTATTCTCTTATTCTTTGGAAGTAAGATTTTTTCTCTTTTTTGTTTTTTAGTTTGTGATCTTTATAATGTGGTATAAGAAAGAGAGGATCACTACACTGCCTATCTTGATCATAGTCAAGGATATTCAGAATGCTGGTGCAGAAAGCAAAGGCAAAATCTGAAAATATTTGTCTCAACTTTGATTCTTCTGTGCACTTGTGTTTACTGATTGCATAAATATTTTAGGAAAAAAATAAACTCTGTTAGCTATAAGGAATATTACCATTAAGAGAATGTAGTATTTTATTTTCTGCAAAAGTTTCTGTACAATGTGGGATAGTGCACTGGTGGCTCCTGGGCTGCATCAGGCTCAATAACTGATATTCTCTCTGGAGCTCATTTAACATTTGATGTTAAAATTAATTGCCAAAAATTTAATAATTTTAAGGTTCCAATTAGGAATACTTGGCAATTTGAACAATCTTATAACATTTGGACACTTTTTCAAGACTACTTACTATTAGCAGCTGGGGTTCAGTTCTCATGCTTAGATCAGTTTAGGGCATGTGCATGTGACTGCACTCTGCTCATATTCATGTGCCTCATTACTGTCCCTTCTTTCCCTATTCCACTTTGCTGGTCAGTATAATATTGAGAAATGTTGACTTTGTGCTGTCTTGTAATATACATAGCTACTACCTCTGTGTGCATGTGTCGACACATATAGACACACACACACACACACACACACACACACACACACACACACACGTACACACAAGTAAATATGTTCTCAGAAACTGGAAGAGTTGAGTCAGTTAAGAAATATATAGTTGTGTTCTGATTTCAGTGCTCTCATGTTGAAGTCAGTGCAAATAGCTCATGTGGAAGCAATTAGATGCAAGTCCTTCAAAAGTTAAAGAGAGTACCTCAGGGATGTGCCTGTCCCTTTGAAGAAAGCCCCCTTTTGGTATCTTTAAAAGCAGTTGCTTGGCTACCTGTTTTCTAACAATATCCCAATATCCCAATTAGAAACTGCCTGGTCCCTATTTCTCAGCAAAGACATAAGTACAACCTTAACAGATTTATATCCTTGTAACTCTCCTTGGTTTCAAATAATTTTTATTAATTATTTCCATGAAAAATATTCAGCTGTTTTCTATATATAACATGGGAGAATCACTCACTATACTATAAATATCTAGCACAAGGCAATTTTTGAACTATTTTCCCAGGGCTTAATCAAGACCAATACTTTGTCTTAAGATTTATATGGCCCAAATTGATCTTTTCAAAAACTACTGAAATAACATGAAAGGTTAGGTAGGGGGAACTTAAATTTATTAGCATGATTGGTAGGAAGGTTCTAAGTTCTTTTAAAAGTATACTGCACTGGATTCTATTGTATAAATAAGCCATGCTAAATAAAAGCATGCCAAGCAGCAAAATTTGAACCATCTAGCGTACATGCTTCTATATTTACCTTGGGCCCCTGTCACCTTGGTGTTGGTCCAGGGTCTACTAAGTACCATTATTTCTTATGCTTTATAATTGCATTCTAAATAAGTTTCTAATTTTGTCAACCAAGTTGGAATGGGCTGGATCTTTTATTATCATGGCTTACATCAGCAAGCCAGGTTTTTCCAGAAGACCATTTGTATCCTGGTCTTCATGGCTTTAATACCCTGTATTTTTATAAGGCTAATTTTAGATATATGAATAAAATTTACAGGGAGAAATAAAATAGGTATTTAATTATTTACAAGTATTTACATTAATATTCATAGCATCGTGAAAGTTTTAACCTCTTACATACTTTCCAGTTTCTCTTAGAAGATTTCTATGCCAAGAAATACAAATTAGAAATATGCTTGAATAAAATGACCTGACAACATCCACACTTACAAAGGTATCGATTAGATGAGGTACATTTTCCCATAACTATAAATATTAGCAACTTTTTATGACACATAGATATGAGTTAATTTGTAATATTTGTAAATGATATGCAAAAAGAATAAGATATTGCATTTTCCTTCTATATAGCACACATCTAGATCAATAGTGGTAGGGCTCTAAGAATTCGAACACACATTTTTCACCCAGAGCAGTACAGAAACTTCATGCTGAGAAAATAACCAAGATGATGATACATCTTTGTCCATAACCCTCGGCTAGGGTATGACCAAACTTTTTACATTTGACAAAACACAATGTTAGGTTTTAAAAAAACTTAAAAACTCATATTATTTGAACATTGATTTGATATGATATGCTCCAGAGGAGCAAGTCTCAACCTAACGTATAGGTTGTATGAACCATCCTTTCTCAGGGGTCACATATCAGACATCTTGCACATCAGATATTTACATTATGATTGATAACAGTAGCAAAATATAGCTATGATGTAGCAATGAAATAATTTTATGTCTGGAGGCAACCATAGCACGAAGAAATATATTAAATGGTCATGCATTAGGAAGGCTGAGAACCACTGCTCTGGAGCATTTCAGTAGTATGCTCTGTTAAGTAAAATAGAAATGTTTAGTTTCGCATGCATGGTGGTCCAATATCAATAACTTTTTTTTCAGTTGAGTGACAGGTAGTAATTATACTATAATGTAGTTGTGATAAAGTGCTGCTTTATCAGAATACAATTTAACTGACTCTTGTTGTGTTAATTACTTTCAATTTTTTGTGTTAAAATGCCTAACAGAAAGATATGAAAGAAGCGATTGTTTAGTTTAGCTCACAGTTTGAGAGGACTCATGGTAGGTAGGGTGCTGTAGAGCAAGACAGTCTCATTATGTTTTGGTAAACAACACTCAATGCCAGGCTGAAGCTCATAAATTTCCTTTTTCTCTCTCTTTTTAAAATATATTTTATTAATTTATTCATGTTAGATCTCAATTGTTATCCCATCCCTTGTATCCTCCCATTACTTCCTCCCTCCCATTTTCCCCTTACTCTCTTCCCCTATGAGATGGGCAGATCTGGGCACAGGGGTCCTGCTCAAACTATGGCACCAGCCAAGGACAATACATGCAGTAAACTTTTTCTCTTTTTTGTTCATCTTTTCTCTGAGCTCACTTACACTTACATGCAGAATGGCTCTTTTCTGCTCTGTTAATGTTTGGAAAACACTTCATAGAAATACTTAGAGGTGTACTTTACCAAATACTTAGCAAATGCTAAGGACAATCAATGGTAAAATGAATGTTTACCATCACTCATGTAAATATTACTTTTATATATTTTATTATCCTGAACTTATCAATATATCCACAGCTTCATTATAACTGACACATTTTGGAATTTAAGAAAAGTAATTTTGGATTTTCAGCATGATATCTGAACTATAGGAAATGATGTTGTGTTAAAATTAGGATATGGGAAATAAAAGGACACAGAAGGTTCTAGAAACCTACAAGAACATCGTGACAGGTGGATCAGGGCCCGGGCCCAGAGGGTCTACATAAACCATTGCACTAACCAAGGAAAGCACACGTTGTAAACATCGAACCCCTACTATGATCTACCCAATGGTCAGGGCATTCTCCACAGTTATGTGGAGAGTGGGAACTCACTCTGACATAAACCCTGATGCCCTATATTTGGCCACCTCTTCTTGATAAGGAGGCCTATGGCACTCAAAGAAAGAATAAGCAGGCTACCAAGATGAGACTTGATAGCCTATGACCATATAGTGGGGGAGGAGGTTCCCATTCGGTCACAGACCTAGGGCAGGGGAATAGGGTGAAAGCGGGAGGGAGGGAGGAATGGGAGGATACAAGTGACAGGATAACAATTGAGTTTTAATCTAAATAAATTAATAAAAATTTTAAAAAGTAAAGTAATATTTATGCCAGTATTTGTTAACAATTTTAATTTTAAAACTACTTCTAAAAATGAAATTAAAAATAATAACTTTTAAAATGTACTAATAACTGTATGTGATATAATACCACAGGATATTAAAGACAATTAATTGATTAATTAGTTAATATCTGATAAGTATACTATATATGGAAGCACTTTTATCTTGGTTAGCACCCTTCTTATGAGGGATCTTGATGATAATGGTCTTTTACCCTGACTTTATCATGTGAAACATTCTAGGTATAAAAAAAAACTGTTTAAGAAAACAGGAATATAAACCTCATAGCTTTGGTCACACTGTTCTCTCTTTCAGAAATGAGGTAACCACCACATTTATGTACCCAAATGTGAATACATACGAAAACACACATATTAATATATTGCACTCATTTCCTATTAAACTCTTTAAAACTTGACTCACTCCAAGTGACCTTGGTTCTATCATACCATTTAAAATTGTTACATTTGTGTCAATTTTTAATTTTTGATTTAATTATATATTTTATTAATTAAACATTTTTTACTTTATACATATATATTTATATTATTCCACATATATACAATAAACTACCTATAGCAAGAAGAATCATGAAACAATCAGGAATTATATGTTACATTCTTAGTGTTTTGGCTATTTGTATTTGACAGCCTTGAAGAAAACATCTTTCCTATCTTGGTGAGTCAAAATTCTGAATGTAACTCAACCTCTATCACATCTTGTCATTATCAACTTAAAACATCTGTCTAGACCTAAAAACATCTTAACTCCTAAACAACTAAGCTTCACTGTAAAACTGAGCTACGTGGTCTTCAACTCCATCAGAGACTTGAGAAGGAATAAACTTGAGTATGCTGGAAGTGCTTTCCAAATGAGATGACAGAGACAGTTTGCTGCCTGAACAGTCACCTAAAACTCTCTATAATGTTCGAGCATTTTCTTCAGACTTCTGGCCCAGTATATCCGACAGACATGCTGTTCTCATTTCACAACAATGTTAATGTGTATCCTTGAGCTCTTGCAATATACCAAACTCTGTGATGTTTATTTCACACATGTATCTCTGCAGCATATGATTTATTTACATTTATACTATCTAAATTAATTCCCAAATCTGTAGACTTAATGTTCTGAACAAATACATGCTTAATGATTATATTTATGGTTGAAATAATCCCTTCTGAAAGCTTAGATTTCTAGTATAGTATATTAACATATCCTAAAATCAGTCATATAATCTTAATATAGAGAAAAAATAAAATAACAAGAAAACAAATTGATGAAGAAACATTAATTTTCATGAAGAACAATCTTCATTTATGTTATACCTTAACATATCTGTAGTATAGCTGTGTTTTCAATATGAAAGCAACAATATGTAAAACTGACCTTAAATCTTAAAATATATTTTAACTCAATTGGAATCTTAAATTCATTTCACTTATATGGAAATTATTATTTTACCCCTTCTGAGTTCTGAAAGTAATTTTTTTTGAGGGAGCTGGTAAACTACTGAGTAAATAACATGGCTTTTTAAATTATCTTATTTACACACATTTACATAACAGAGCACTGTATCTCTAAGGAATTATTACTATAGTTTTCTAAATCTGACTTATAAAATTTGTCATTGCTACATCCATGAGGTATTTTAAATCTTCATAGTCTGTACTCAGTGAAAAATAAGCAATTTTGTCATTATTATCTCCATATAGTATGTTTATGGGAGTTAGACTGTTGGCAAGAGTAAAACAATATTTTGATTTTAATGGAACAAAAACACATACATGTACCCAACTTTGTCTTGGCAAATTTATAGAGAACTTATTATGTAACTGTTGTTATCCTTCAATGTATGTCATGACCTCATTTTTTCCTAGTAACTAAATTTATCTACTTAAAATCTCAGGTGATTATGATTCTATTTGCAAGTGTACAAATTGTACAATGTCACTCTCAAATGACTAAAGATTGCTTATCCTTATTTTCTATAACTTTTTGAAACCATACTTAACAAGTTTCTGTCTTTGGTTTTTATTTATAATTACTATGACATGCTCCATAGTGAGATGAAATTTTCTCATTTATTCAACATGCTCACTGATTTTCCATTTCATAGATTACTATATATATATACCTTTGCAAGCATATTTATCACCTTCACCCTCACTTTCTAAAAGTTCAATGCCCTTCAACTGAGAGAGTTCAATTGTAAAATACCTCAACCCAAATGGTATTCCTCTTTAGATCTTCACTTTTTCATGACTTCTCTAACATTCGTTGTTTCCTTTCACCAATAATGTTATAATATTGTAGAAACAAGCATGAAGCTCTGTAGAAAATTATGATATATGATTGAGTTAAGCTATTTTATCTTCTTGTTGCTAGACATGGAAATCTTCATGTAGTCCCACAAGTTATGGCCTTCCAGATACTACAGACTTAAAATTGGATACTGTGGAGATGAAGATTCTCAGTGCCTCAACTTAGTACCTACACTGATCATCATGAACTTCCAATACTGAAGCAATAACATTAGCATACATTTACTTCATAAACAGTCATTCTCTATATTCCCGATTATTACATAATAAGTCCTAGAGCATTTTGAGAGTTGTATTTTGGAGACTGAGTGCAGAATAGAGAGCCTTTTTAATGCCTAGTGATAAGTTTCAGTTTGTATCAAGAAACAATAGAGAACCTTTAATAGCTATGACAGTAAGCTGAAGACAGTGTTTCACATTTAATTGAAGAAATTTCTGTTGAGGACAGAGAGAAATACTACTTTCAAATAATAATGGAAAAGAAAAAAACTAACAATAACCCCCCAAAATACCATTATGGTTAGCCAAAAAGGAAATTAAGGATAAGGAAAGTCTAAGCCTCTAAGGGATATATAAGTGTTAGTCTTTATTGTCTTTACTTTTTATTGTTTGTGGTGTGACTTTATGGGTGTAGCTTCTGTTAATACTATAAGACACAATTTCACAGCAAATTCTTTCATCTTCTGGCTCTTACAATATTTCCACGACCTCTTCCACAAAGTTCCCTGAGGCTTGTGTGTTAGAGTGGTTTCTAGATGTATCTATTGGGACTGGGATGCACAACTTTGCATTTTGATTGTGGTTTTCTATAATGATCTCTCCGTCTTTCTGTCTATGTATGTCTCTGTCTCTGTCTGTCTGTCTCTGTCTGTCTGTCTGTCTGTCTGTCTGTCTGTCTGTCTGTCTCTCTCTCTCTCTCTCTCTCTCTCTCTCTCTCTCTCTCTCTGTGTGTGTGTGTGTGTGTGTGTGTGTGTGTGTTGCAAAGAAATATTTCTTTGATGAGGATAAGAATTAAGAACACACTTATCTGTGGATATAGTGAAATGTTTGTAGATGCTAGAAAGTGTGCTGGTTTAAAAAATGGTGCTTTTAGGTTCTCCTCCAGTTTCCACAAATTCACCAGTTCTTAGTAGTAGTTGCCTAGGTTTCTTGTACCATTCTTGTTGTGTGGGTCTTAAGACAAATTAGAAAGACTTTGTTTAGCACCAGGGTATATATGCCACTACTGCATCCATATGGTTGTTGTGTCATGATAATATTTGTTGTGGTTCATAGTGTTATAGACTGGTAGGAACACTGGTTGCTTGCCTCCTTTGGTCATTGCATGGCTGCCTCTGGTACCATGAAAGCTAGATCTCAGAAGTGCATGGTGTCTTCAGCAGTAGAGATTACTTTTAATTACCTTAATATAGTTGGCCAATGTAGTTTTTCTTTTTCATTCTTGGTATCCAGGTCTATTTACTCAGAGAAACAATATCACATAGCAGTGATTTATAAAGAAAGAAAGTAATTGATTCTTGAATTCTAATTTTCATTTTTTATTATTTATTTTTATTTTTAATTAAATATTTTTATTTTTTACATATACATTTATGTTATCACACACATATATAACATTTATATAATTTCTGATTAATTATAATTTTAAAAGAAGAATTAAAATTCACTGCAGTGATGATAGTTTTAGACACAAGAGATGCCTTTTTATAAGCTACAATGCAAAGCAAATGACACATGTGGAAACAGAGCAGGTATATAATTCATGAGGTGAGAGGGACGAGGTTGCTCTTAAAGTAATAACATATAATATTTATCTTCTATAATCTGTTTTTCAACTTTTCATAATGTATGTGTGTTTTTTATTTGCTAGTGTTTATTGTTATTCTAAGTAAACAAAAACTAAATTGTAAATAAAGGGACTATTGTATTCACCCATAAACATGATGTGTTCCATATTCTTGATTTTGTATTTACTTTCTGGTTTCCTAGCATGTCTCCATAGAATGAATGGAAGTAATTTAAATTAGAAATATTTTTAAAGAAGCTATTTTTAAACAGACTCTTTCCCCTTAATTGATATATACACTCTCACTAGACAATCTTTATTAAGAAACTACTCAAAATCCTTCAATAGTTCTTCAGAATCTGTGAAGACAAATTCAAATCCAAGGATATGATCAACTCAATAGTCACTAATTTATATCTTAGCATTTAATCTTCATGGAAGCAAAATATCTTCATAAATCTTTCACACCAAGGATAAATCATGTCCTTGCTGTTTGTTTTCATATTATAGGGATTATTTCTATCTGTTCCTTCCATTATGCCCTTTGCTGAATAGAATACCCATATTATTCTTCTGGGATGACTTTATCCATGAAGTCTTTCTACAGCAATCCTCAAATAAGTTTTCTACAATGGGGTCTTACTGGGAATACAAACAATATAAATGACAGGCACAAGGCCTAGCACAAGAAGGTCAATAAAAAGCAAATTCAGTAGGATTTTATGGAGAATTATTGTCTCATATTGCTTTATTTGAATTTTTTGCCTTACTAGTCTTTTGCTTGCACATTATGGTTTCGGATTTTGTGTGTTTACTGGTTTGTTTTTCTGTGCTTCTCATGTTTTTCATTTTCCTTCTTGCTGGGAATTTTTTTTAGAATAACAAAAAATATTTTACTAAAACATAAGATTTACAGAAGTTTCCAGACAAGCCATACAAAATGGTCACAAGCTTTTTTTCTTCTTCTTTGTCTTTGGGGGTGGGGTGGGGTGGGAATTGAAGGGCAGACATCTACACTTGACAGCAAAGTCACAATGTTATTAGTGAGGGCTGTGATGTTTATTTAATGTTCCCATTTTGGTTCAGACAGTCAAGCTTGTCCATCTACAGCGTCTAAAGTTAGACTTGGCTAGAGAGCATATTCTAAAAAAACTGGTTAGCTGCATTTAACCACTGCAATTAGATCCCTTAAGACGGGGAAGGGGAAAGGCAGCCATAAGATTAAACTACTTTCCCCGTAGGAAATAAAGACACCCATACCTCTGGCAGCTAACCCTGACAACTACCTTCATTCACAGTGCTTTGTACTAAACCATGATGGGGAGACGATCAGAGCAGAGAGTCACTGCTCTCCAGCATCTCACAACAACCCGGTCATACATCCTAGCCTCTGCTCATGCTTTACAACAGTGAATCAGGACAAGACATAGGTTTAGAAACATTACAAAATAAAGTCCCAGGCATCTTCATCCTTGCTGGGATTTTTATTTTTTATTCTGGTTTGTTTGTTTCTTATTTGTCTGTTTTTTAAGAGAAGAATAAAGGCATGGAGTTGGGTGAGTAGGAAGATGGGAAGGAGAAGAGGGAGGGGAAACCATGATGAGTTATTGCTTGTAAACAATTATTTTCATTAAAATACAAAAAGAAAATGCAACTATAAAGATAAGTCTCATAATTTTTCTTAAATTTATATTTTAAATATTTATATAATATAATTTGTTATAGCTTACAGACAGATTAATATGCCTTGCTTCCCCCACAATAACATGATTCAAAGAAGAAAGTAGCTTGTGCTTATTTATTTTTCTGTATTTCACCTATCTAATGACACTTATGATCCTAAGCATCTGAAGGAAATTTCTTATGAATAAGTGAAAGAATAAATGAAATCAATGAAAATCACCTGAAAAACAATAAAAATTATTACCATAATTTTGAAATGGAAATTAAATATGAAGTTTCAGATGGTATGAAGAAAAATTTTCCTTTCTTCACCTATGACAATTATAATAAATGATTTAGCTGAATGGACATTATATTGGATATGCTATGAAAATAAAAGAACACATGCTAATAAAATTATGAATTTGTCACATACATTATATGGCTTTTCAGTTTCACAGTAATAATAACAAACATTTATAGCAATCTGGAATGTTAATCACATAAATTATGTTAATATTGGAAAATATTTGTGAAAGAAGAGTAATATGCTTTTAAATAAATAAAATAACTTTATATACTTAAATAAAATATTACTAACTCATTTCACTGATTCAGCTTGCTTAAACAGTAGGCACTTCTGTCCTTTCCCTTACACTTCCACAAGGCTCCCTGAGTTCTACCCCTTGTTTGGCTGCAAGTCTCAGCACCTGCTTCAATCTGCTGCTGTGTGGAGTCTCAGAGGACAGCTATGCTAAGCTCCTGTCTACAAGCATAGCAGAAT
This sequence comes from Acomys minous, assembly GCF_964271855.1. Taxonomy (NCBI): domain Eukaryota; kingdom Metazoa; phylum Chordata; class Mammalia; order Rodentia; family Muridae; genus Acomys; species Acomys minous. The sequence goes on along the minus strand of NC_140488.1, from coordinate 85,888,948 downwards.
ATCATTAATAGTGTCAAAGATTGGCTCTTTCTCATGGGGTGGGTCTTGAGTTGGGTCAATCTCTCAATCTCTGTTCCTTCTTTATCCCTGCACTTCTGGTAGGGAGGATAAATTCTAGATTGAAGGTTTTGTGGGTAGGTACGTGTCGCTCTGAAGGACCCAGATGGGACAAGAACTTCAGAAGACAAACAGAGTTGACTAACCTAGGCCCATGTAGGGCTTACAGAGCCTGAAGCACCAGCCAAGGACCATGCATGAACTAGACCTAGGCCCCCTACACGTATGTAACTGATGGACAGCCTGGTCATTATGGTATTTACCCCATCAAGTGGAGTGAGTGCTTTTTCTTTCTGACATGGACTCTGTCACCTAATATTAGATCAGGTTCTCATAGTGGGGCTGATTTGACTGCCCTCAATAGAAAAAGATGTGCTCAGTCCTGAAGAGACTTGATTGCTGGAGTTGGCTGATTCGAGGATGGGGTGGCTTCCCTTTTCTAAAAAGAGGGGAGTGAGGAAAGGGGGGAAAGGGTGAGACTAGTAGGAGATGAGGGAGTGGGCTGAGGTCTTGATGTAATGTAAGTAATACTTAATAAATAGACGTAAAATATACTTAATAAATATATTTATATATAATATAATAAGTTAATATACTTAATAAAACAGTAGCCACTTGTGATAATTATGCAAGCAGTAGGCACATTTTTATTGAATAAAATAATTTACTAACTTTAATATTTAGGTACATTAGCTAAAATATATGAAGTGTACAAAATCAGTATAATATAGCTCAAATAATTTTAGTATATGGTTTAATAATAGCCATGATCTTTAAGTATGTTAAAATCAGAATTGATGTGTATTTATGAGGCAGAAAGGAAAGTTATTATTTTTTTCATACAGTGCGACATATAATGCTCAAAAAGTCCATCTACCCATCTATTACTTCAAGCCGTTGACCTCATCTCTGATACAAATATACTATCACCCTGACAAATACATACTGATGTCTAACACAAGATTCAGTTTTTGCTTATTTTCCCTACATTATTCACCACATCTCAAATAATAAACTCTATTCTTCCTAGCTACATTAGACTCTGCACCCTTTGGTAGAGAGCTCTCCATTTCTCCCTTTCCTGTGCCTCTGAAAACCACCTTCTAAATTTCTGTTTTTTTTGAGATAATAGTTCTATATTGTACATATTAATGAGAACATATGCTATTTTTCTTCTTATGTTTTCCTTCACCTTTTAATTTCAGGCACAGCAAGAGAGAAAGTAGCCTTTAAGTGTGATGGTGGTTGTGGTGGTGATGATGGTGGTGGTGGTGGTGGTGGTGGTGGTGTGTGTGTGTGTGTGTACATACCTCAGATAGCTTTATTCTGTCATTGCACAACTCAGATACAATTTTCCCCATTTTATCAGTGTCAGAACACATTTAAAACATAGCTAGTGTACCCAACTACTAAGACAGTGGGCTCACTTGTGCTGCTTTTCTATACAAAAACTGAAGAATATTATGGCACTCTTGAGGTGGTGTTACTCTTACAATGTAGTGAAAGTTGCTCTAAGTTTAATGATAAAATACCAAATATCTGCCATATATTCACCAGTTATTGTAGTTTTCTGGGTGTTTATTCAAAATATTCAGTTTTGTTTAGTTCCGAATACTGTGGGTTTTTTCCCAGAAATACATTATTACTTCTACTTTCTCAAGTAATTCATTGTGTTTCATTTATACTAAAACAAATTTTAGTGTAGTAATTACTTCTTTCAATCAAATAAGTACATTTATCTTGCTTTTCTCATCCTACTTAGACCTTTTTCTAATTATACTCCACAGAAGCTTACGGTGAAAACAAAATAAAGCAAGGCAAGCAAGCAAAACCAGAGAATACTATATTTGTACTGTCCAGAGAGGTAATTTCCCTATTAGACTATGTCTCAGGCTACAGAAAACTTACTTTTTGTGAATTTCCTTTACTCTATATGCATTTGCCAAAAAAATGACCCACACATCACATAACTACAAGTAAAATAGTTACAAAGATACTGACGTAAATAATAATAAAAAAAACAAAGAGTACATTATATTTAATTTCTTGACTTTTCAAACAGAAATGCAACATAGCACTTGACTGGAATAAAAATGCCTTATCTGCTTACTCCACTCAATCTTGTTTGCCTGAGTTGAAATTGCTGATGAACCACACACTCTAAACAATTCCAATCTTATTAAAATCTTGTCAGGTTGATTTAGTTTATAATAATAAAGAATTGAGGGCTTCACTTGAATGATGAAATACAAATGCATGTGAATATTCATGGTCACAGATGAGCAGCAGTATGTTCGAAATATTGTTAATAATGTAGATAAAATATTTGGAACTGTTGATGAGTTTTCTCCCCCAGCAGCCCACATAGCACCTTCCAGCACTATGAAAGCAAACAGCTTGGAGGAAGCTTCCAGATCAGTGTCAGCTTAATTACTCCATTTTTTGTCATCAAATTGTATAGTACCTTCAGCAATAGTTGCTTTATCATCATGTTCTGGTGGAAAATGAAGAAAAATGGCAAAAGCATGAGTGGGAGGTCTCTGGGACCCATTTAACAAAACAAATCAAAGGGGGTACTTTATATGTGATACTGAGATTCATGGTTGTTAAACTATGGCTTCTGAGAGAATCACAATTCTTTTGTGGTAGCCTATCACCACTAAAACTTCTTTTTCAATTATATTTTTAGTAAGATTATGGAATAGTAGGTTTCTGTATAGCCTTTTCAATGTACTTACTGTTTGCCTCCTCCCATCACATCCTGTGTCCTGTCCTTCAGGATCCCTACCTCATGCTATTATTCCTTTCTCTCCACTCATACTTAACTTATTTCAAAGATTTTGTCTTTCTCTTAAGATAGTCTTCCTACTTCCAAATGCCCCATTTCTTCCTTCCTGGGTTCTATAAGTACTGTAAAACTGTAGATTTGAAGTTAAGATTCATCTCAGAGAGATAGCATGTGGCATTTGTTTTTCTGAGTCTAGAAAACGCCCTTGCTATATTTTTCCATTTGCATAATTTCAATTTTTGGTGTAGATGAATAAATTGTAAATTTGAATTTATGCCCATTTTTCTTTATCCATTCATCTATTGATAATTATCTAGGAAGATTCCATACTCTAGCTATGGTAAATAGAGCAACAATGACGATGGATGAGCAATATCGCTGAACATTGGATATAGAAAGGCTCATTCAAAAGGGCAACATATATTTCTTTTTTCACTTTTTTATTTAATTAAATTATTCAGATTACAGCTCAATTGTTATCCCATAACTTGTATCCTCCTGTTCCTCCCTCCCTCCTGCTTTCACCCCTTTGCCCTCTCTCCTAGGTCTCTGACTGAGTGGGACCTCCTCCCTGACTTTATGATCATAGGCTACCAAAATGAGACTTGGTAGCCTGCTTATTCTTTCCCTGAGCTCCATCAGGCCTCCCCACCAAGAGGAGGTGGCCAAATATGGGGCACCAGAGTTCATGTCAGAGTCAGACACATGTTTTTCTATACACACATTCATCTTATAAGTCTTCCTAGATTCTGTTTCGTAAAGTAAATAGTTAACATTCTGTATTGCTCATTTGATACTATGGAAGGTGAACATAACTCAATGCTTAAGAGACTTAAATTGATGTAGGACTTTATAAAGATACCTAAAAATAAAATACATATTTTTATAATGCCACAGCATAGCATTTTATGATATACAAATGGACTAGTGAATATATTGTAGGACATGCAGTTAACAAGTGATGCAATTTTAATCATAAGGGTTTGCATTTAAGCTTTGAAACAACAGCATGTGCATCTTCTCAATAAAAGATAAAACTCCAGGAAGAAATCAATTTGGTTTCCTATACTAAGGAAATTATAAGAATATTATGGCTTTACTATCCAGAGGGCATATGATTGAAAGAGTGTTCAAGATAAACAATTAAATACAATACTGGAATTTCTTAATGAAAAGAAAATTATGTAATTATAGCAAAGAGATCAAAATAGTCTTATAACAAGATATAAACTAGCCCACAGGATGAAGAGAAAAGTAGCAAAGGCAACTTGAAGGTCATTTTGACACATCAAATAAAACAGATTGGTTTGATGACAGGGAGGAAAACTAAAGAGTAACAAGATTTTTAAATTAATTAAATTACATTTTGCCTATCATCTGTTGATATACAATATGATTAATTATTTTAAACTAAAAATTTGATTATTTTACAGATAATTTATAGGGAAAAGATAGGAAATATTGACCGGAGAGATATATATCTCTGTATCACCTTCTTTATGCAGTAAGATGGAAAAACCTTAGTTTTACAAACTGTAAGAAATAATGAAGTATTTTCTGTCTCTATTTTTGATACTAGGTGGAAGTGCCATGTAAATGGGTATGATATACAAAATCATGTAACTCATGTTAAGAAATAACTAAAAGTGCCCTAGTTTGTCCTCCCTAAAGTTTTTTGGGTTTCTTTTGTGTGCACCACACAATTGGGCCAGCAACTGAGAAGCCAGTTTACTAATCTTACAATAGCGATGTAACAAGAAAATTATGGAAAGCAAAGAAGATTCTTCATGAGTTTGGTTGGAGTAGCAAAATAAATGCATAAATGTGGTATCCTTACAAGCTCTAACAAAGCTAAGAAACTTTGGAAAACCAAGTTTTAAAAGTGTCCATTACAATCAGAAGATTGCACCATCACCTTTAATGAATGGATCCTACCTGCAGTTACCCAAGGACTGGCGTGAGCTGAAGGTATCCATTTTCACTCAGCTATGCTATGTCAGGAAAATCACTTGTCCATTTTATTATTTTAGAGAAAAAGAAAGAAATCTCAAATGGAAAGCAAACTTCAAGTAGGACTAAATTATGACTAAAGAGACTGATGAAATGCTAGGCCTGGGATGACTTTTGAACAGGTAAAGCCAAAATTAGCTCACTTCATGCTATTGCAAGGAGACATGTTTCTTGATAACAAAGTATCCTAATTTACTTTTCTCATTTGAGTAAACTGGCAATAATTAATTATACTTAGGAAGATTTTTAAAGTTTTGGATGGACAAATCACAACCTGTGGCTTCTGGTGAAACAACAAAGCTGATGCTTATTTTTATGTTTCCTGCAGAGGAAGAAATAAAAGTTCAAGTCCTATGTTCACAATTGTAATGTCTACATGTTGTGCAAGTTGTTTTTTTATGTCTTACAAGGTTTTTATTAAATTTGTTACATATACATTTATATTATTACATATATGGCTGAGTAGAACTACTAGTCATCCAAAGATAAGGATAGTGAGCTTTAAGATCTAAGCTGCTCATGAGGCAAAATTTGAGAATAGATATACTGCTGCATCTTATAGCTCAGTGATTCTGCTTCAAACTATAGCATTAATCGCACCACCCACAACATAGGTTTCATACTTTTGATAAAATGTGTGGGAAAATGAGATCTAAAGAACAACATGCAAGTAAATAAAGATCCGTCATTTACATCCCGAATTTTAGACTCACCAAGAAAGATATTTCTTCAGGATGCCAAATATAAATAGCTAAAACACTACGAATATAACATATATGTAATTCCTGATTGTTTCCTGGTTCCTCTTGCTGTTGGTAGTTTATTGTAATTGTTTTTATTCTTAATGAGTCGCTGACTGTGTGTATATGGAGAAAGATGTATTCCTGAACAAAGTACTTTTTACATATTTTATTGAATAATACATAATTTATTTATTAACACTATCAGAAATTTTAAATGAGAATAATGTATTTTAATAGAAGCTGTCATGGAGAAGGGGCAAAAATCATAATAATGAATTAAACTTTCAAGCTGATGAAGGCACAACACCACTCTTACAGGGAAACACTGTTTAATGAAAACTGTAGCTTTACTTAATGATATGAATATAAAAGTGAAACTATATCAGTAAACATTTCAATAGCCAATGACAACAAAGCAAAGATCCTTTCAATTTTCTAGGGACTACAGAATGTATATAGTGCTGATGAGACTTATTGTCATTATAGGTCTGACACAAAGTAACCCTAAATGTTTACTGAACTCCATGAACCCAGAATTAGAACTTATAGTACAATAAAATAGAAATTCTTTGAGGTAGAAATAAATGGAGATAATATATCTTAATCGCTTCTAACTTTAACATAACCTAAGCAAACTTAGCCATATTACAAAGATCGAAAATAAGGTGCATTGTGAGGATACAAACTTGCCACTTAGGAGCAGCATATCAAATAGAGTAACTGAGATGATAACACGTAACAGCATAATTTGCCTATCTTTTCATGACTGTTTTATATACTTTTTAAAATTCTTAAAAATAGAAAAATATATACAATTCATCTCACTGAGGACGAAATTCTGAATATTTCTCTATTTGAAAGATAGGACCAAGTATATTCAATCAGAAATATACTTCAGCAAATAGGGGAAAATCAAAGATAATTGGTTTTCCAAATTAATAGAATTCTGTAAATGGCAGTATCCTTCACACACCAGCATAAGAGATCTGTCAATATTGATGAGTTATATATACCTTTAAGAATTTGGTTGATATTGTTCCAAATATTGTTATGATAATGTATGCTATTGTGACAGTTCTAGAGAGTCTATTCAGAAAATTTTGTTGTGATCTTTCTAGAAAATGTCTATTATTGGGACTTATGAAAAACAAGAACTCTGGTTTTGACAAAATGTTTTTATGATATGGTTTCCCATTTTAATTGAAGCAAATGGAAACAGTTTTTTCCTTACAGCTTAACTATAAACACTAATAACACATTAGAGAACAAATTAGTATTTCTTTGCCAATATGCACTCACGACCAATCTATTCAACTACATGATTATATTGTCATATTATTTTTATTTCCTTTAGTATTATAAAATATATTTAAATACTTGTGTTTATTTATGATTATATTTGATGTTAAGAAGTAATCTTCAGATGTAGTTAAGTAGTCTTCTGTGGCTTTTGTGAAATAATAGCTATTTTGGAAAGACACAAATACATAATTGAACTTTAAAGTATTCTTAATGCTGCATATCAACATTTTAACACTTTTTCAAATAATAAAGCAACTTATATGCCACTTTTATGATCTCTACAAAATAGTAGACATTTTTGTTTATCAGTATACACAAAATGTGAAGGAGGAGTAAAATTAGTGCTGTGGTGTTCACATAGTTCCTCCTATATTTTCTTACGAGATCCATTCTCCTTATATTTCAAAGATGCTGGAAGAGACAGCTTTATATGTTCATTTGATATTTTGGTGCATGATGCATCATCACATTTGGGAAATGAGCAATGTGAGAAAGCATGACATAAGAGATGAGAATCGGATTTTCGGGAAATTATTGCACAAAATAACTTTGGAAGCCCGCAAGGCCATGAGAGACAATTGAGGTCCATCTGTGCCAGGTCCATGTTCAATTTCCTAGCCTCTGTTCCACTTATAGTGCAGCCAATTTCTCAAGTACCAGGAGAGGAAAAGTGGAATGTGTTAAATAGGATGAGGATATCCACTGCTTCAAAGTAAAGTATGAACAATCTAAACTTTGTATACATGAATTACAGCTTGAAAAGTATAGCTGCTAAATACAGTCTACTTGTATAGAATCAAAAATATAATTTCTGATATTTGTGATACTGAAAATCACAGCAGGATGTCAAAATGAAAAAATATTTATAGAACTTAAAGGTCTTCAAGAAATAAAGTTATAGGAAAAATAGAAATGTGTTTTGTATTATTATGCAGTTAAAGCATTTTCCTTGAAATAATAGACAAATGCTTGTATACAAGATACAATTTCTAGATGTATTTCATATCCAATGCACTGTGAAATTATAAGCTCATTTGTAAATTGGAAGAGAAATTGACTGATATAAGAGAAGATGGTCATGGGTTCATCCATCCTTAAATAATACAAGGGTATTTTCTCTAATATAATTATATTCTAACATGTACATCAATACATACCATATGTTAACTTGATAGTAGCACCTGTAGTGCTGATGGGGTTGTAACTGGCAAAAATTAGGAAAATAAAAATAATAATGTCTGAGCTTTCCAATACAGAAATGAAAGTAATATGAGAATTCACTTTAAAAATATGTTTGGTAGTATTGTGTGACAGAATATTGTGCTATATTTCTGTGCAAAAATATAAGACATGGGGATTTTGTATCTATATGAAATAATCAGCGGTATTGGGTTCTAGCAAGTGAGTGTGCTTTGGATGCCATTTAATAGCCTAGATAATAATATTCTTCTATACAAAATAGGTGAATAGATTAATAACATCTTTTGGAAATTTTTTATAAAATCCACATACAAATTTCTACTACCAAATCTAACGACTGCCATAGGCATATGCTAATATTGTGAGTGAGTGTGTGTGTGTGTGTGTGTGTGTGTGTGTGTGTGTGTGTGTGTGTGTGATTATGTTTCTTTGGGGAAATTACTCATTTTAAACTTAATTCCTGTGAAAAAATACAAGAAAAGGGAATTTTATATCTGTATAAAATAATAAGCAGAATTGGGTCCTAGCAGGTGAGTATGATTTGGATGCCATTTAGTAGTCTAAACAGTAACATTCTTCTGTATAAAATAGGAGAATAGATTAATAACATCATTTGGAAATTATTTACAAAATCCACATACAAATGTCCACTACCAAATCTAATGACTGTTATAGGTATGTGTTAATATTTTGTGTGTGTATGTGTGTGTGTATGTGTGTGTGTGTGTGTGTGTGTGTGTGTGTGTGTGTGTGTGTGTGTGTGTCTGTGATTATGTTTCTTTGGGGGAAAGTACTCGTTTTAAACTTAACCACTGATTAAGTTCAAAAATAGTTACCACCTTCAGTACTCCCCATTTTTAAAGCAACAAAAAAAGTAGTCCCTACTCTCTAGATGTGGTATCCTCAAGGAGACTGGGCCACTACATCCATGCAGTGGGTCTAGGTCCACATCATACATGGTCATTGGTTGATATTTCTGACTCTGTTTTGTAGTGTAGTTATCCTGTATTATGTGGCTAATGGCTGACTATAAGTGAGTAGATACCATGAGTGTCTTTGTGGGTCTGGGTTACCCTACTCAGGATGATATTTTCCAGTTCCATCCATTACCTGCAAATTTCAAGATTTCCTTGTTTTTAATAGCTGAATAGTATTCCATTGTGTACATATACCACAGTTTCTTTATCCATTCTTCAGTTGAGGGGCATCTGTGTTCTTTCCAGATTCTGGTTATTACAAATAAAGTTGCTATGAACATTGTTGAGCAAGTATCCTTGTTGTATGGTGGAGCATCGTTTGGGTATATTCCCAAGATTGATATGGCTGCATCCTCTTTTATCACAAGAATATACATCTTAGGTATAGCAGATAGATATGACTCTATAGAAAGACAAGGTCTTCAAAAACCCCAGAGACACACAGAATGTGGCATTTTAAAATTGTTTTATTACTTTAAATATTCATTGACAATGAGACAAGTTAACTCCTGGCAACACCCAGCCTACCTAAAAGAAGATGAGCATCAAAGAACCTCCTTATGCAGGTGGCTTCAAATGTGGCAAACTAGACACTGGGCAAAAGGTACTCATTTCTACCACAGACAGAATTCTGTCTAAAAAAAAGAGCAAACTTGGATGCAAGCAGAGTTGATGGCCAAACTCTGCCAAGATAGGGTAAGCAAGTTCTCAATAGTTCCTGCCTCACATATGTCTCTCAGATACATTGGGCCAGAAGGCTAAGTAAGATGCTCCAACACTAAAGAGAAATTTGGGTGACTATTCAGGTAGAATATTGTCTCTGTCATCTTTTCATTTGGAAAGCCTGTACTCCTGGCATACTCAGATAATCAAGTTTACTCATTCTGAAGTCTCTGAGGGAATTGAAGACCAGGTAGCTTAGTTTTACAATGAAGCTTAATTGTTTAGGGGTTAAGAATGTTTTTAGGTCTAGATAGGTGTCCTAAGTTGATAACAACAGGATGTGATGGAGATTGATTTACATTCAGAAATTTAGATGCACCAAGATGTCTTCTCCAAGGCTGTCAAATACAAATAGCTAAAACACTATGAATGTACCATTTATATAATTCCTTATTGTATCATGATTCTTCTTGCCACATGTAATCTATTGTGTATATGTGTAATAATATAGACGTATATGTACAAAAATAAAATAATTTTAAAAATTAATTTTTTCAAAATGTATATTACATTATGTAGGTAATGTACATCATTAGAAGCAACATTTCAAAATAGTCCACTGTGGACTTCAGTTGCGTCATTGCACTACAATGGATAATTTCTAACAATTTTATACTCATTTCACAGCTTAGAATACACTTTCCTTACAATAACCTTATCATTAAAGCAAATTTTCTTGGCTTGCTAAATGAAGAAAGCTAGACAGTTGAATCTTAATCACTCTGTTGATTTTATAAAACAAGACTAAGTGTATGGAAGTGATTCAGTTCATTTTTCCCAGCTCTTACTTGTGCTGACCTAGAGGATTACCAAAGATATGTAAGCACTATGTTCTTCAGTTATCCATAATGTAACCTGTTACTATTTTAAACAACATGATGAGCACATCACCCATACTGACTAACATTCTCTCATGATTTCATTTGCCTATGGAATATTGTCCATGTCTAATGCTATATAGAAATCCTTTATATTGTGATTTCAATTTACATCTTTTCCCCTTCTATGCCTACCCTTTATCCTTCCCAAACACATTTCCTGAACTTTCCAAATACCTAAATTTTTCCTTTTTAAGATTAGATGCTGGGACTCACAGCTGGGACTTCAGGTGAGAGTTGTATGGAAGAATGGGGAGATAGAAGTATCCAGAGGGTCCAGGAACACTTCAAAAAGACCATAAAGGCTAGTGGATATGGACCTAGGGGGACCTGCACAAACTGCTGTACCAACCAAGGACAATTCATGCAGTAAACCTAGACCCCCTATTCAGACCTAGACAATGGACAGCTCATTTTCCATGGTTGTGGGCAGAGCGGGGACTGCCTCTGACATGAACTCTGGTGCCCCCTATTTGACCACTTTCCCTTGGTGGGGAGGCCTGGTGCCACTCAGAAGAAGGGGAAGCAGGCTACCTGGTGAGACCTGATAGCCTGTGGTCATATGATGGAGAAGGAAGTCCACTTCTGTCACAGGCCTAGGGTAGGGGAATATGGTGAAAGAGGGAAAGAAGGGGAACAGGAAGATACAAATGAAGGGATAAGAATTTAGATGTAATCTGAATAAATTATCTTTAACATTTTTTAAAAATAAAAGATAAGAGCAGGAGCACAGGAGCAGGAGCAGGGCCAACCAAACTAACTAAGCAAGGCTTTAATGGCCTCACAAAGATTGAAACCGCCAGCATGGGGCCTGTAACAATCTATACCAGGTCCTCTGCATATATGTTATGGCAGTTAGCTTGATATTTTGTGGAACTCCTGGTAGTGGGACTGGTTTTGTCTCTGACTCTTGACTGATCTTGGGGCTCTTTTCCTGGTATTGTGCTGCCTTATCCAGCCTAAATAGAAGGGCTTTTGCTTTGTCTTATTGTATCTTGCTTTTTTCTGTTTAGTTGTTGTCTCTTGGATTCCTGTTCTTTTTTAAAGAGGAAATATAGAGGGAGTGGATCTGGGGAAGAGGGGAAAGAGGGAGTATATGGGAGGAGTAGAGGGAGGGGTAACACTTATCTGGATGTATTGTGGGACAAAAGAATATGTTTTCAATAAAAAATTTAAAAAATCAAAGCAATGCAATTATTTGAGAGAGGTAGAAAGAGATACAAACAAAGAAAGGGGGTATATGTATATGTTCAGTGTGTGCATGTATTTAAGGATTCACATATGGAAGCCAGCAAAATACATCAACTGTCTTCCTCAGTTGCCCTTCACTTACGTTTGAGACAGTGTCAGTATCTGAATCTAGAACTCATCAATTTGGCTCAGTTGTCTCTCCAATGAGGTCTACTATTCTGTCTATTTACTACTCTGTCAGCTTTTAAAAAATATGATTGATGGTAATCCTAACACTGGTGCTTATACTTGTACAGCAAGCACTGCACCTATTGAACCATCTACCCAATCCCCAATTCAACACTCTATATATGTTCTATATATTTTGTTATCTAAATGCCAGATATGACCTTCCTGTATCTCATCATACCAGGGGGAAAAACTTCATTGACTTTTAAAACAAACTTCAAATAAATTCATCCTCCAGGTCTTTGAAGTTTTATCCAAAACCTCTGGGAAATCTTTTCTTCTTTGTGCTTGTATAACATTTTGCATGTATCTCTTCAATAGTGCCTATCAAACTGTATCCTTGTTGTATGCTTAAATGGCTATATTCATTTTTTTAGGTTAAAAACCTCACTAATTCTACATAATGAAAGCACAGTAGAATGCCTAGCACAACAGAGAATTATTAGGTTAAAGCCACTTAGTGAACAGCAGATGAAAGAAACATTCATATAAAGTTTATGTCATTACCAGCACATGTTGAGTAATACAGATTGAGTTCATATAACATTTAATTATTAGAAATAAAGAATACAAAGAAATAAAATATCAATATGTCTATCCTTAATTTACCAGCGTTTATAAAGCTAGTTTGAGATAGCTTGTGCTGCCTAGTTTCATGTCAACTTGACACAAGCTAGGCCCATAGATAAGAAGGAGACTCAATTGAGAAAATGCCTCCAGAAGATTGGGCTGTAAACTTGGAGGACATTTTTTAAAATTTGTAATTGACTGGGGAAGATCTGGTCCATCGTGGGTGGGGAAACCCCTGGCCTGGTTGTTCTTGCTTCTATAAAAAATCAGGTTAAGTAAGCCATATAGGACAAACCAGTAAACAACACTATTTCATGGCCTCTTCATCAGCTGCTGCCTCTAGGTTCCTGAACTGCTTGAGTTCCTGTCCTGACTTCATTTGATGATGTACAGTGCTGTGAGAAGTGTAATCCAAATAAATCCTTTCCTTCCCAAGATAAGTTGGACTTGGTGTTTATCATAGCAATAGAAACAATAAATAGTACAATGTTCATAATAAAAGATTGATTATTCTTGCAAGGTTAAATTAATGGAAGTACTAAAACTGAAACAAATTGAATCCACTAAATGTAAGGAACTTTAAAAAACTACTTAGTTCCTTCCAAATGATGCAGAGTACCTTCCAGTACTATGGATAATGTTCAATAAGAATGAAACGTTTAGTTGGTTACTTGCACAATTTCTCCATTTTAGATATATATAAATGATGTCCTCAGCAATAGGCCTTTACCTTCATGTGTAGATTGTAAGCAATATTCTTTGCAAGATCCTATGATGTCCAGTGGTAGGGAATAGGTCTCTGGAATTCATTTGGCCAACAAATTCCAAATGTGACCCATTCCTGGTATTGTGGATTGTACTTGGTAGCATATGATGTATAGTTGGGGCATTCTTTCCCCCATAATAAGTTAATGCCATTTAAATTTCTTTTATGTATTAATATATTTTAGAAATCTTATAACATAGTCAATATTAAAAGGCCTTTGGTAAGAGCTACAAGAATAACATCTACACATTGATACTAGCAGAATCACAGGCTGCTGGGCACCATTTAACTTAATTATGCTACTTTTGGAATTTCTTGTAAGAGTAGGGTCAGCACCAAGGCAGTATGGAAGACTAGGAGATGGGGTCACACTTACCTGTATTCCTATGGAAACTTTGAAAATTTTTATATGGATTTTTATTCACTTTTCAGACATGATACTAACAAGTGACCCCTCAGCTGCTGAGCAAGCATTTGTAGCTTGTACATTGGCAGAATGGGCCAAAAGCTTATGTTGTAACCCATTTTGAAAATAAAGTATCTTGAAACAAAAATAAATAAACAAAAGGCCTTTGGCGTTAGTTATCCCTTCCCACATTTCCTACTCTACTTCACAATTCCCATACTCTTTATCATTGATCCTCTTATTCTAGTTTCCTCCTTATCCTTTTTTATACTCTGTCCTCTTACTTGGAATAATGCCCCCTAGTCACTTATGAAAAACCTAACTTCTGTGGATATTTTGAATGAAACACACATAGCTAAAACTTTAAAAAATAGCTCATAGAAACTTCCTAAACCAGTGTAGTATAACTTTGATTCTTAGAAAAGGAAGAGAAGGAAGAGTATAATTTTTCCATTGGTAATAGATGGAATATTTTAAATACTTTAAAGGTCCTGAGGCTGGTTATTATGTTATTAAGCACTAAAATGAATATATTTGAAAAATTACACTTGAGACATTGGAATAACAATGAAAGAACAGACTAAATACAAGAAGATATTAAAAATGAAGTTTAATGAAATGAGACAAATGCAGTAAAATTCAAATATTTAGTAGATGAAAATACACAACAGTGCTAAAGAAAATTACATAATGCAAAAATAAAACCTATATGATTTTTTTGTTTTCAATTGCATTATCTTTATAATTTCTTTGCATTAATCACTTCCCCATGTCTTGGAAAATATTACTTTAAAATTTTCTCTACACACTTTTATTTTATTTTTTATTTTATCTTACATATTCTAGTTTGCTTATAGCTGATATCCTACATTTAATACTAACATTATTTCTCACATTGTTGTTTATTTATATAATTTTTTGTATTGCTATTTAAATGACAGTAACACAAATAATTTACTTTCAGGAAAATAAAATACAAACATAGTTATCCTATGTCACTTAATATGTTGAATTTGAGGACTATAAATTTTATATACAGAAACATATATCTATATCTTATGTTGCTTTTTTGCTAGTATAATAAAAAATTCAAATCATTCATGACCAACAGCATAATTTGTAGTGATATACCATGACAGTGCTTCTGTTCAATTTAAAAGAAGCACACCAATCAGCACAGGTGTTTTGATATCCAAAGTGATTAGTGAAGCACTTTAAGCTGGTATAATGTTTTATCCCTTGCAAAGAACATTCAGGATCATTACTGTTCCATGATTCAGACAGAATTATGCAAACATTTAGCTACTTTATTTGTCACATATAGTAATAAAATATGGCACTGGAGAATTGAATAAAATTTTCTTTTGTGTCTCTTCATAGACTACCAAAAGTCAGTATTTGTTTATATACATTAAAGAAATAAAATGGTAGATACATATAATAAATACATACACATATATCTCCAT
The DNA here is from genome assembly GCF_964271855.1 of Acomys minous. Classification (NCBI taxonomy): domain Eukaryota; kingdom Metazoa; phylum Chordata; class Mammalia; order Rodentia; family Muridae; genus Acomys; species Acomys minous. The sequence goes on along the minus strand of NC_140488.1, from coordinate 85,873,643 downwards.
TCTAAAATCTGGAGTATATTTTATAATTTATAGATAAGAAAGTTTTTAAATTTCATTTTTGTTAATGACTGTTGCATTTAATATCTATATAAACTAATGTCAAATTATTTAACTGCAAATTTTATGTATTATGTATAAAATAATGAGTACAAATTTGTAACATTTCTACAGAACTTTAGGATTTTTTATTTTGTTTTGTTTTTTGTTTTGGGGGTTTTGGGATAATTTGGGGGTTGTGTGCAGTCTTTTATTTTATTTATTATTATTATTATTATTATTATTATTATTATTATTATTATTATTATTTACATTAAATGCCAATTGTAATCCCCTTGCTTCTTATCTTCCTGTTTACACTCTCTCACCCTTTTCCATTCTACTACCCTCTCAATGACCTCTGACAGGTGGGGGTCCTCCTTCCTCACTTTCTTACCACAGGCTAACATGTCTGGACAGCCTACATCCTTTTCCTCTGAGTTCCTACAGGACCTCGTCCTGAAGGGGCAGTAATCAAATCAAGGGCACTAGAGTTCTTGTCCTAGGCAGTTACCTGCTCCATCCTTTCCATGTGGAGAATGAGCTATCTATTGGCTACATCTGATCAGGGGGTCTCCTGTGCCAATTAGCTCAAAGCTCTTCCTCATTTTTTTCTTCTAACAGATTTAGTGTGTTTGGTTTTATGCTGAGATCTTTAATCCACTTGGACTTTAGTTTTGTGCAGGGTGATAAATATGGATATATTTTTGGATTTTTCTTTTTTTCTTTTTCTTACACATGCATTTATATTACTACACATATATACAATAAACTACCCACAGCAAGAAGAGCAATGAAACACTAAGAAATTATATACATGCTACATTCATATGTTTTGGCTATTTTTATTTGGCAATCTTGAAGAAAACATCTTCCCATGCCCATCCTCCCTTTTTCTTTTTCTTTTCTTCTTCTTCTTCTTCTTCTTCTTATTATTATTATTATTATTATTATTATTATTATTATTATTATTATTATTTGGTTTTTCAACATAGGGTTTCTCTGTGTAACAGCCCTGGCTGTCCTGGACTCACTCTGTAGACCAGGCTTGCCTCGAACTCACAGAAATCCTCCTACCTCTGCCTCCCAAGTGCTGAGATTAAAGGTGTGCGCCACCATGTATGGCAGAACTTTATAGTTTTAAATTTTATTATTTAATACTAAAGTGAAATCTAGACAAATGATTAGAAAAAGTATACATAGCTTTGGTCAGAGATTAGAATTAAGGTGTTTGAGGAAGAACAGTTCCACAAACTATGGTTTCATACATGAGCAATAGATTTGGCTTTACACTACAACAGATGGGAATAAAAATAAAGGCCTTGTGAGGATGGATAAGTTCACTGTTTCACAAAGTTACACTATACAAATATAGATAATGGTCTCAATATTTATGACTCCTTACAATTAGTATATTAAAACATAATTCAATAAGTAATTAAATGGATCTTTTAAAGGGGATTAGGTCATGAAGGAAAATGCTTTAAAAACACTGTGTTTATATATTAAAACAAAAATAATTTCTTCACTGTTTCAAATCTTATGATAATATGCTAAGATGCTACCTATCAAAAAATAGGGTCTTTACCAGATAGTAAATATGTCACCATTTAAATCTTGGCCTTTCAGTTGCCAAAAATGTGAGAAATAAAATTATGTAACTTAGAATTTGGCAAGGTGGCTCAGCAGGTAAAGTCACTTTCAACCAAAACTGAAAATCTCATTGAAGAAGAGAACTATGTCTCACAAGTAGTGCTCTGATCCATATTTGAATTCCATGGGATGTATGTTTTTCACACACATATATAACACATACACACATACAAGCACATACACATAAATCAATAATTTCTTAAAATTCTGATGTCTATAGATTGCCTTTTATTTAATATCAGATAATGGAGAAGAGGAGAATACCAAATAAATAGACAATGCCACCCCATATTGAGAAACCAGAGAAAGTGACTACAATATACAGGGACATTATTTTCCATAATTCTTTGGTTTCTTTTATTGAAATTAATTGTCAGGTTATATGCTAAGATCAATAGGCAAACTTATTTGACTGGAATAATAAGTGGACAAAACATGATGACAAAAGGTGAGTCACTTCAAAGGGTTTGTTTTGAAGTCCTTGTACAAAATAAAGAAGATAACATAGAGAAATAATTTGTAAAAGTAACAGAAATGGTTAAAAGAAAAATATTATATAGCTAAAATATTATAGTTTCAATATAAATATTTAAATGAACACTATTATAAATTAAAATAACTATATGGCTACAAAATGAAAGTAGATATGCAGTTGAGCGGGGTTAGTGTGTCCTGACAGGATAGGCAGATGAGGCACAGGCATCAAACAACAAATGTCTAAGTAAACTGAGAATAAAAAAGTAGGAGGGTTTATTATTATATGTTATGAAATGCAATGGCACTTTCAGAAATTGAATAGACTGAAATATTCTCCTTCTATAATAATTGCTTTACTTGGAATTCTTACTGTTATCTATGCTGACTTATATCTAGACTTGGAAGAACAATTATGCTTTTAGAGACTAAAAGCTAAAGCAGAAGTTTGTAAATTTAGGTCTGAAAAAACAATTCTTTTTCCCCCTTATTATTTATGCATTTAGTTAAAACTTAATTCTCTAAACTTACACAGTTTTTCCCATGTTTGAATAAGTATGTTCCATTTATCTAGTTTCTCCAATGTGTTTAATTGCTTTCCATATATTTAAAGTGTCAATTTAAAATGATATTTCAACCAACTCCAGAAATTTAGCACTATAGCTGATGCTGACATTAAAATAGTAGATGTTGCCACATAATAAACAGTTACCATAGAGATTAGTCAAGATATATTAAGAAAGAATTATATTATTTTAGTATGAAATTTACTAATTAACATGTAGAAAATACATATGCTAGAATCTCTAAATAAGGTTCTCAAGAAAAAACTAAAAAAATAAAATAAAATTATAGTCACATGTTTGAAATATACATACATATATATGGAAATGTTTACAATATATTTTAAAAATCCAGCATCTCATTTCTGGTTCCTTTGTAGATAAAGTTAATACTAATATTCAAACCAATAACTTAAGTTTTAGATTACACCATTGAAAACTTTCCTCATTTCTACCACAGACAGAATTCTGCCTAAAGAAGGGCAAGCTCGGATGCAGACAGAGTCGACAGCCGAACTCTGCCAAGACAGGGTAAGCAAGTCCTCAATAGTTCCTGCCTCACAAATATGTCTGTCAGATATATTGGGCCAGAAGGTTGAAAAGATGCTTCAATATTATAGCGAGTTTTGGGTGATTATTCATGTAGTACACTGTCTCTGTTTTCATTTCATTTGGGAAGCTGCTAACCTGCACTCCCGGTATACTCAGGTAATCAAGTTTACTCCTTCTTAAGTCTCTGATGGGGTTGAAGACCAGGTAGCTTAGTTTTACAATGAAGCTTAGTTGTTTAGGGTTTAAGATGTTTTTAGGTCTGGGAATATGTTTTAAGTTGATAATGACAAGATGTGATGGAACTTGATTTACATTCAGAATTTTAGATGCACCAAGATAGGAAAGATATTTTCTTCAAGGCTGTCAAATACAAATAGCCAAAACACTATGAATGTAACATTTATATAATTCCTGGTTGTGTCATGATTCTTCTTGCTATAGGTAGTATATTGTATATATGTGTAATAATATAAATGTACTTGTAAAAATTAAAAAAATTAAAAATTAAAATGTATAAATTGTCTAGTAACTGAGTATTTTAATAAAAGTATGAATGGGCTAGGAAGATATCTCAGTTAGTAAGGTTTCACCACGCTAGAAAGAGTATTACATGGATTAAGTGCCTCACTCATGTACTAAAGGTAGATAGGTGGCATTCTCCTTTAATCCCAGCATGGGACGGGGGGGGGGGGGGAGGGCAAGCCAGCCTAACTTAGATATCTCCAGGGCCCAATGGGAGACCCTGCCTCAAAATATCAAGAAGGCTATCTCTTGATGAATGACACATGAGGTTCACATCTAGCTTTAATGTATGTGTGTGTATGACACTCACACATACACAAATACATACAATGCATAAAATGATATTTATCTAAGAAGTAAAATTCTGAATATTTTCTTAAAATATTTTTAAAATCCAACATAATCACCTGAACCTTTAAAATATAAATTTTATACTGTATATTTATATTAGGTAAAACAAATTATATTAAATTAATAATTACATAATATTGATCTATTTCCAAAAACTTAAATATTGGAAAAGGACATGATTTTGCCTAAAACACACTGATAAAAAGTTTGTATCCCTCATGTCAACTATGTGATTGAATTTAGTGTTGAAATAAAATTTGTTAAGTGATGAACAATGCATACACATTTTGGTTTCCAAATTACATTGATTTTATCAACAATTTAAAGTATAAATGCTTATGTGCTTGTTCAGCTCTCCCTCTAAAAACATCCCTTCAATTTAAATCAACATTACATTTGTAATAACTCCTACATAACAGGCCTATAGTTTGGGTTTGAATGGTAGCAAGATGATTACATTCATAGTCCATCTTATGCAGTAATGTCTGCTCAAAATCAGTTAAAAAATTGAAGGAATATAAAGAAGTACAGAAAGTTTTTAACTAGCAGAGTTGTTTATCTAAGACCGGGGTGAATTATGAATAATAAAAAACAGGAAGACAAAAAGAACAATTTCCAACAGGAACATTTGCTGAATGACTGATAATAGTAGAGATATCTACAAAAATATTAACTGATTACAGAAGGTGCCAGATTTAGAATTATTTCATTCACAACTTTTTGACTCTGAGGTTGTATGAATGTGATGTGTTTTCACTAGTAGTTGTCCTTAAAATCACTTTGAATTTGAATATTCTCATAACCTAGCAAATTTCAGTTTCATCCTTGCTTCTAAAAACGACACCAGTATTAGATGATGATATTCACAATCTTAACCATGAATGTAAATATTATCCTCAACCTTAACTCTACAATGTAAGATTGTTTTAATCATTCTGAAATACTTATTTGTTGCTAGTGGACATTTAGTTATGTTTAATATTGTTTCAATATTTCATACATTAGTCTTTGTCTACATTATAATCACCTATTCCCTGCCCCACCCAAGTCTGCCTGCCTCCCCCAAAATTCACAATCTCTTTTTTACTTAAGTACTATTTCATGTATACACACATGTACACATATTTATATATGCAAACATTATACAGAAGCTAATGAGTCTATATACCTTTGTTATATGTGTATGTTTTAAGGGATTATCACTTGTGATTAGACAACCTATGATCGACCCTGGAGGAAACTGATTTCCACTCTCTCAGCAGTCATTTTTCTCCTGTGGCTCTTCATCTAAGGGTAAAGAATAGCCTCTGTTCACATTGGCATGTCAAATTGTATTGCCATTATGTTGGTCTTATTATTTATTCATATTATTGAGCATCCTTGGGTGCACTTTTCTTGTAATGTCTAAGGGTTATATACTCACCGAAAGAATTCTTGTCTCTGGCTTTCATAATCTTTTCACCTTCACTTCTACAGTTTCCCCAGATCTTAAGGGTTTAAGGGTTGTATTACAAATGTATCTGTTGCAATTTGTCATCTCAAAGTCACTTATTCTTTTCATTTTGATCAGTTGAGTATCTCTGTAATTATCTCCATTTGTTGCAAAATAAAGCTTCTTTGATGAGGGTGAAATCTATACTTACCTGTAACTATATGAATAAGTATAAAGCAACAAATAAATTATATTAAAATAAGTTATATTATCTGAAACTGGCAGTAGCAGTTACTACACTTGTGTTTATGTGTTCAACAACCACGGATAGTTGAGTAGGTTTACAATACCAGGCATGAATTACTTCCTGATGAGTGGACCTTAAGTCCAATTAGACAGCTTTTAATTAGGCCCCAAAATAAAAGTGTCATTGTTTGAATATTGTGGATATATTGCAAATTCAGTCATTATTGTGAAATATAGGCTTAGATTCTGAAAGGTCTATTGATTGCCATCTCTTATACTATGAGAGCTAGTCTTTATGAAGAGGTCTTCTGGTTAATTCCAACTCTATTTCTCTGAGTTATATTTTGAATTTCATGGTGTTTTTGGCCATAGGGTCTTACCTTCACATTTTGGAAGACAATTAAGGGCAACGGGACTAGTCTAAATATTTGGTCAGGTCTCTTGGACTCATGTGACCAACAACTCAAAGGAGGGCTTCTCATGCGTGGTGATGTTTTTTGTTGTTGGTGTTGTTGTTGATGATGATGGTGTTAGCCCATGAACATCAAATAATATGAAAGGAGGCTTGTTTGTTTGATCACTTTGCATTTTGGGACAGAGTATTACTTTGTAGCCTGTAGTCTTTGCGTTGTGGTCTATCTCTAAACCCTCTGTTATTAAAGATATGAACCACCATATCCAGATCATTTTGGAATACTTTTATTACATTTTGAAACAGAAAGTTTGTTAGAACTTTATACAATTTGAATACAGTATCATAGAAAAATCTAGAGATGCTACAAAGAGCCATGCCTGGAAAATTAGTGAAGATGTTGTTATTCACACTCTGAGTATATAAGCTGACATTTCAAGAAAGTATATATTGTAAACCAATTTTACGAACTTGTAATAATAATACCATGTATCAATAGAAGGAAATTTAAAGCATTGGTGGGTATTATATTACAGAAATAAGAAAGATATCAGAGGCATGCAAGATGGGTCAGTGAGTATAGGTGTCAACCCTGAAGACTTGAGTTAAAATCCTTGAACTTACATGTTTAAAAAAAAAGTAGCACTAACTCCTTACAGTTGCCCCCTGTGATCATTCACAATGTACAGAGAATAAATATATAAATGTAAAATATTGTGTAAAAGAAAGATAAGAGAAGCATGGAAGAAAATATTATATATAAATGTATTATAATTGGGACAATTAAAACTTGGAAATAAGTAAAACACACAGGTAAATTTTAGTTAATAAAGAAAGACAGATAAAATGATTTTACTCTCTCCACTTGAATGCATTTTATTCAGTACAATCAAATAGTGTTAAATTGTCTTAGGGAATTATTAGCCATATGTATATGAAAACAGTATTCAGCAAATTGAATATATATCCATTAGTTTTTTCCTTAACACACACACACACAGATATATATATTTTATCATCATAAAAGCAATCAAAATATCCAGCTTTAGTTTTGAATCCTTTATAGAATTTGATAGAAATCTTAATTTCCATTAATAATAGCACTTGGTTTTAGAAACAAAATTATATATTAAAAAATTAAATATGGACATAAATTATTAAAATATGACTTTTACCATTTAGAATCAAAATTATGAGCATGTAGATGATTTATATGCATTAATTCCTCGTGTTATGAATGCCAAAGCTAGAAGATTAAAAGCTAGCTTGTATTAATCACAAAGCTCTCACTGGTGCCATGAGTTAGAAATTATTTCCCTTTATTTTATATTCCTAAATTGCTATTTTGGCATTCTTCCATGAAATCATTTGCTTATTCATTCAACAAACATTTAGTGCTAATACGGAGTACCATTGTGAGCTGCTAATCAACATGTCTCATGGGAGTGGAGGGATGTGTGAATAAACAAGTAAATGCAATTAATTATGTGAACAAATTAAGAGAGAGAATTAGTGGATTTGGTGTCTAACTGTGGAGGAGAGGGCTATGAAAAATAGGAGAGAATGAATAAAGAAAAATAATAGAAAATGCATAATGATCAAAAGTATAACATTGTGAGAAAATGAGTCATATTTTCTGCATCTTAACATAATTTATATTTGGTTCTGACATTCTGGAAACACAAGTTCACTCAATAGATATCTATGTGTCAATTACTAGACTATAAGCTTCTTGAAGAAAGCAGCTATTCTGTTTGAAATCTTTCTTTTTAATATATTTTATTAATTTATTCATATTACATCTCAATGGTTATCCCATCTCTTGCATCCTCCCATTCTTCCGTCCCTCCTCTTTTCCCCTTATTCCCCTCCCCTATGACTGTTCCTGAGGGGGACTTCCTCCCCCTGTATATGCTCATAGGGTATCAAGTCCTTCCTTGGTAGCCTGCTATCCTTCCTCTCAGTACTGCCAGGCCTCCCCATCCAGGAGACATGGTCAAATATGAGGTGCCAGAGTTCGTGTAAAAATCAGACCCCACTTTTTACTCAACTGCGGAGATTGTCCTGTCCATTGGCTGGATCTGGATAGGCGTTCGAAGTTTACTGAACATATTGTCCTTGGATGGTGCCATAGTTTGTACAGGACCCCTAGGCTCAGATCCACTCATTGTAATGTTCTTCTTGTAGGTTTCAATGATGCTCTTGATCCTTCTATTTCCCCATTCTCCTATATTTCTCTTACCTAGATCCCAGTAGGATGTCCTCCCCTCTGTCCCACTTTCGTGGTGAGCAAAGACTTTCATGGGACATGCCCCTTGGGCTAGTGTCCAGATATAAGTGAGTATATCCCATTTGACTCTTTCTGCTTCTGGGTTAACACACTCATTATAATCATTTTTACTTCAACCCATTTGCCCACAAATTTTGGAAAATTCCTTGTTTTTAATAGCTGAGTTGTATTCCATATTGTAAATGTACCACAGTTTCTTTATCTATTCTTCTACTGAGAGACACTTAGGCTGTTTCCATGTTCTGGCTATTATGAATAAGGCTGCTATGAACATAGCAAATGTTCTTCTTGTGTGCTAGGGCATCTTCTGGGTATTTTCCAAGGAGTGGAATAGCTGGGTCTTGAGGAAACCTTAGTCTCAGTTTTCTGAGATAGCGCCAGATAGATTTCCAAAGTGGTTGTACTAGTTTGCATTGCCACGAGCAATGAAGGAGTGTTCCTCTCTCTCCATGTCCTGGCCAGCATGTGATGTCACTTGAATTTTTGATCTTAGCCATACTGATGGGTGTAAGATGGAATCTCAGAGTTGTTTTGATTTGCACTTCCCTGATGACTAAGGAAGTTGAGCATTTCTATAAGTGTTTCTCAGCCATTCGATATTCCTCTGTTGAGAATTCTCTGTTTAGTTCTGAGCCCCATTTCTCAATTGGGTTATTTGGTTTGGTGGTGTTTAATTTCTTGAGTTCTTTATATATTTTAGATATTAGACCTTTGTCAGATGTAGGGTTGGTGAAGATCTTTTCCCAGTCTGTAGGCTGTCGTTTTGTTCTGTTGACAGTGTCTCCTGCATTACAGAAGCTTCTTGGCCTCATGAGGTCCCATATATTAATTGCTGACCTTAAGGCCTGGGCTGTTGGTGTTCTGTTCAGGAAGTTGTATCCTGTGCCAATGTATTCCAGGCTTTTCCCCACTTTTCCTTCTAACTGATTTAGTGTCTCTGGTTTTATGTTGAGGTCTTTGATCCACTTGGAATTGAGTTTTGTGCATGGTGACAAGTATGGGTCCAATTGCATAATTTTTACACATAGACGTCCAGTTAGACCAGCACCATTTGTTGAAGATGCTATCCTTTTTCCATTGAATAGACTTGGCTTCTTTGTCAAAAATCAAGTGACCATATGTGTGTGGATTCATATCTGGGTGTTTGATTTGATTCTACTGATCAACCAGCCTATTGCTGTGCCAGTACCATGCTGTCTTAATCACAGTTGCTCTGTAGTATAGCTTGATATCAGGAATGGAGATTCCCCCCAAGGATCTTTTATTGTACAAGATTGTTTTAGCTATTCTGGGCTTTTTTTCCCATATGAAGTTGATAATTGAACTTTCAAAGTTTTTAAAAAAATTGTGTATGTATTTTCATAAGGATTACATTGAATCTGTACACTGCTTTTGGTAAGATGGCCATTTTTACTATGTTAATTCTCCTGATCCACGATCAAAGAAAATCTTTCAATATAAAAGTCAGGATATGTTTGCTAAATATGTGTGAAATATAACAAATAGTATGTTCTAGTTTAGTTCACTACAATGGACTTTTATAATTACAAAATCATACTTCCATTTCCCTTAATTACCTTTTGTTTGGCTCTTTTCGTACAAATTATCTTTTGGTGAAATATTTCTTGGTGTCTTTGTAGCTTTGTGTCCCATAATTTATATTTATAGATTTACTTATTGAAGAAGTTTATGCAAATGAGGAGTACACTTGCTGCAATACAGATCAATGCATTTAATGAAGTACATTTTCCACTGTCTTCACATTGCACAATATTTTCTAATTTTTAGTAAAATAAGTTTCCCTGTTGCTTTGTAGCTACTCTGGGTCCAAACTTTTAATGGTTTCTCCTAACATTGAGAATCTCTGCTATTTTCAATTCTTAAAATAATTTAATATAAATGAAAAATTATATTTTTTTTACTTAGTGTCATAAACACGGATATCCCACACATACATTTTTAAAGGCATATTTGTTGCCTGAATATTCTATTACCTGCTTTCCTATAAAGGATATAGGGAGCTATTTAAAAATGGGCTAATCGCATTGCCCAATTTGAGGATTGTCAATGATTAATCTGATAGACAATTTTAAGATAAAACCTTGCTTCTACAACTAGTGGATAAGCTAAGTTGTGGCATAAACATTTTGATTAGCAAAACTGACAAAAACTAAGTTTAGATTTTTGTTGGGTTTTTTTTGTTTTGTTTTGTTTTGTTTTAATATGGAGTACCTCCCTAGGCAGTATGAGTTTGGATTACAGAAAGTCTCCAAAGCATAAAAATTGTGTATGGCTGTGTTTGAGTGTTGTAAGGCAGTGTGAAGGTAAGGATCAACCCTAAATACACAAGAGAATAAATTAATTTTGGTTGTCAAAGTTTGTACAAATGGGTATATTACTGATTCGTTATAACTTCATGATTTTGAAATAATGCAATTAAATAAAAGCTGGCATGGCTCTTAACTACTCAATTTACCAATTGCTTATTCATTTGCAAACCCTTATAAACTTTATAATTATATTGTTTCATCTGCTTTTCTCTTTACTTTTCTTTATAATAAGTAGACTTTAGTTGGTATAAATCTCTAAAGAAATGAGAAGTACTCGAGCATATTTGTTTAAGATAAAGCAGCAATATTTTGAAATTTGTATTTCCACTAGCAAAGAGCATTGCTACCAACAGAGCCATTTGAAACTCCAGGATACAGTATGCTGAAAATGAGAATCAATTATACCCCTTTGCTTTGCCCTGTTAGTTTCTTTTAAAGACCATAAACATCATTGGTGATAGTAAATGTTAACCCTTATAAATCCCTAGGAAGTTGAATAGAAACTTCATTTACAATGAACATGCTGTGGTAACTACTTTCTCATTCTACAAGCATTATGATTTAAAGAGCAGCTTATAATAAAACTATTACAACATTATGATGTTTTCCTAGCATTAATGTTTCAATAAGATAATAGAGTTAATACTCTTTTTCTTTTTATCTTTATCTCATAAGTTCAAGTTGAAAACCTTTATTGTGTTTTTCTCTAAAACTGTTTGTGCAGTGAGCTTCATGTAATACTGTATTTTCCCAAAGTCATATTGTGCTAACTTCACACATTAAATTCTATCAAAACTCAACATTTTAGACATGAAAGAAATCATGTTAACATTTACAAAATTATAGTTTGGTCATCATTTGTCTACTCAATTTTATTTATTCTCTCTATATATCTTCTATAGATAGATAGATAGATAGATAGATAGATAGATAGATAGAGAGATATAGATATAGATAGGTAGATATAGATATAACAGACTCTTAAGATATTGAGAAATTTATAAACACAAAGATAATTCTCTCTATTCTACTAATAATGTAGTGAAAGTTCTAGATTCTGTAGTATAATATAAGACATAGTTTGTTAAGATAAGATCTAAAGATTATATGTCAAATACAGAAAAGAAAAGTTAATCTAGCCTCCAATTATGATAATATTTCATTGCACAGAAATGTTTTTCTTAAGATTTACTATTTTTCATAAGTAAAATTTCTCTTGTGACCACCATCTTCAAATACATTTTAGCTGTAGAATTGATGCAAATACTTCAGCTATCAAATATTCTTAGATATGAGTTACCTTAGTTTCACATGGAAACCACCACATCAACAATAACAAACCAGAATAACTGATACAATTCTATACAAAATAAGAACTTCTAGAAGTATCTCCATCCCTGATATCAAGCTATACTACAGAGCAATCGTAATAAAAATTGCATGGTACCAGCATATAAATAGACTGGTTGAACAATAGGATCTAATCAAAGATCTAGAAACAAGTCCACACACCTACAAACATTGATTTTGACAAAGGAGCCAAAACAATACATTTGAAAAAAGGAAGCATCTTCAACAAATGGTGCTGGCATAACTGGATGTCTGCATGTAGAAAATTGCAAATAGATCCAAATTTATCATCATGCACAAAACTCAAGTACAAGTAGATCAAAGACCTCAACATAACACCAGATACACAAAATCTATTAGAAAAGAAAGAAAAGAGCCTTGAAATCATTGGTACAGGAGAAAACTTTTTGAATATAACATCAACAGCTCAAGCTCTAAGATCAACAATTAATAAATGAGACCTATTGAAACTGAAAGTTTTTTGTAAAGCAAAGGATACTCTCAGTAGAACAAAATGACAGTCTACAGATTGGGAAAAATTTTCATCCATCCTATATCCTAAAAAGATCTAATATCCAAAATATATAAAGAACTCAAGAAATGAAACACCAAGAAAACAAATAATCCAATTAAAAATGGGGTAAAGAGCTAAACAGAGAATTCTCAAAAGAGGAATCCTGAATGGCTGAAAAGCAACTTTAAAAAATGCTCAAAGATCGTAGTCATCAGGGAAATCAAAATGACTTTGAAATTCCATCTTATACCTGTCAGAATGGCTAAGATAAAAAAAACTCAGGTGACAGCAAATGCTGGCAAGGATGTGGTGAATAGGGAACACTCCTCTATTTCTGGTGGGAATGCAAACTTGTATATTTACTTTGAAAATCAATCTGGCACTTTTTCAGAAAATTTGAAATAGTTCTACCTCAAGTCCCAGATATACCACTCCTGGGTATTATACATAAAGATGCTCCAATATACAAAAAGGACATTTGATCAACTGTGTTCATAGTGACTTTAAACATAATCTCCAGAAATGGGAAACAAACTAGGTGTGCCTCAACTGAAGAATGAATAAAGAAACTGTTGTACATTTACACAATGGAACACTACTCAGCTCTTAAAAGCAAATAAATCATTAAATTTGTAGGGAAATAGATGGATCTAGAAAAGATCCTTCCAAATGAAGTAATCCAGACCCAGAAAGACATATATGGTATGTATTCACTTATAAGTGGACTTTAGCAACTTGGTATAGGATTACCATACATAATGCACAGACCCAAAGAAGATAATCAACAAGGAAGACCCAAGGGAAGATGTTCAAATATAACTCAGAACGGGAAGTAGAAAAGACAGTAGTAGTTGTAGATGAGAAGGAAGTAGGTAGGAGAGGGATCACAGAAAGATATGAGGGTGGAGATCTGACATAAAGAGACTGGGGCAAGAGGGAAGTCCCAGAGAGAAATCGGAAAATGTGGGTGGGTGCATCTCTGCAAGAGACCTAAGTCAGGGTAGGTTTCAGTGAGAATATGAGAGGGACTCTGGAAGAGAAACTTAGTAGCAGGCACCATAGTGTCTGAAGTAGGCACCCTCTAACTAGACAAGACTCCTAGTACAGGGAGGGAAACATCACCCCACCCACAAAAACATCAACCTAAAAATTACCCTGTCTCCAAAATGTTCAGGCATAAAGATAGAGCAGATAGAGCAGAGATTGAGGAAATGTACAACCAATACCTGGCCCCACGCAAGACCCACTCCATTGGAGCGATCCAACCCCTGACACTACTAATGATATTTCGCTATGCTTGCAGACAGGAGTCTAGGAGAGTTGTCCTCAGAGAGGTTCCACACACCAGCACCTTGAAATAGATTATGAGACTCACAGCCAAACATTGGATGATGTGTAGGGTATCTTATTGAAAAGTGGTGTGGTGGGGGGAGGAGAATAAGGCAAGTAGGTTTAGGAAAGCCACAAAAAGAACAACAGAACCAATTAGCCAGGGCTCAGAGGGGCTTGCTGAGACTGAAGCACCTAGCAAGGACCATGCATTGCCTTGACCTAGACCCTCCTACACAGATGTAGGCAATGGGAAGCTCAGACTTCATGCCTTTATTAAAGCATGGATATGGACTCTGATGACCAATTTTTGATCACTTTCCCTGGTGGGACTGCCTTGCCAGGCCACAGGGGAAGAGAATAGGCACAGTCCTAATGTGACTTGATGAGCTGGGGTGGATAGGAAAGGGGCACTCCCCTTTTCTAAGGAGTAGGGGGGAGGAGGAGAGGGAAGGAGGGTGGTACTGGGAGGAGAGGAAGAATGAGTCTGTGATCAGGATGTAAAGTGAATAAAATAAATAAATAGTTAATTATTTCTCTTACTGCCTATTACTCCAGTTCAGGACTGACTATACTTCATATCACAAAGCAAATGGGTGCAGGGTGGGTCAAAAGAACAAAGGAGCTATCATCTGTCGTTTTGACAGGGACACAAACTATGAGAGGAAAAGTCATGTTCTACTTCTAAAGTATAACAGCTGTAGGAGACATATGGAGCTGCTGTGGAAGAGGAGACACCTGGTTCATGGTGTGAGACCCTAATCAAAGTGATTGATGCTGGATAAGATGCAGAAATACAGCAGATTCTCTTCTTGGGAGCACTGCTCTACAAATAAGTACAAAGTGCTTTAATGTAGTACCTACAATTCCTCTAGGTGAAATATTAACATTGAGTTTTATATTGGACATAATTCTCTTTTTTGTAATATAAAATTTCAAATAAAAAGAAAAAAGATAGTTTTAAGGTTCTCATAATAAGACACTTATCTGAAGAGTGACACTTATTAATGCTTTCATCCAAATAGCTATTTTAATGAGAAATGTAAAATTTTACCCATGATTGTTTGTATCTGTTTCCTTCACATTTCAGCATTATTATTTTGCTCATTGTTCATGTACCAAATATACTTAATAGACATTTCAAGGAAGATAGCAAATAGAATTCTAAGTCCTAGACATGTATATAGTCAATAAAAATATCTAGTTATTGTACCAAAGCTAAATACAGAAGTTTAAAAATTGTTTGGAACTGCAAATGTTGTGACAGTGTATTTTGGATTCTCTTTCTACTTGTAAAAAAATGGTTCTACTGCTATTCACACACTTTATTCAACTCCGCCATTCATAATGACCCAGAAAAGGACTGCAGAACAAACGTGAATATGTATCCCACTTTAGTACCAAGATTCTTACTTATAGTTCACTAGATTATATTGTTACACTTCTATCCATTAGTATAGGTTATGAAAAACTCACAGATATATGTGCCTAAGAGACTTCAGTAAGCTACATTAAGTAAAAATAAGTTATAAATCAAAAGGGAAATGGATAAATGCACAATATGAATATCATGATAAGATCATCACTTCTATTCTAATTACTGAAACCTGAAGACATCTTAGTAATGAGCCATCAATTTACTTAGATATGATAAGTAAGAAATAAAATGAGATTTCTTTGGTATTTTAATTGTCCTGATGTGCATAGTGCTGCCAGGATAGAAATTGACCCTTGGGTGTAATTTTTGGATATCCAATTAACATTCTCATATCAGGAGCATGCATCTTCTCATTTTTACATGAGCATATGTGGAAGTGTATCCTAACTTCTTTTGAAAGGGTTAATTGGTTAATATGACTATTTAGTAAGACAAAATGTTCTGATGATTTTTATAGAAATTTGAAATACTCCAATACCCTCAAAATACTGGAAGAAGCTGTCATAAATAAATGAGATTCTTCTCTGTATCTAAAACTTAATAGCTAGAGGCTAGATAAAAATAGAACATATTCTTTGGTGAATATGATATTGGGCACTATACAAAGACTTATTACACTTACTCCTCTTTTAATAGTACTAACTAGCACTATACTTAGATATTTATTATAAGCTCTTTCATTACACATTTTAACTAAATTAGCACACTAGTAGTTTATTGATACCAAGATTTGTGATAAATTTAACCATACAAAAATGCACATGCCTTTTAATATGTTAGTGTTATGCTAGTTATTACAAATAAGTGGCACACACATGCATATATATGTATATATATATATATATGGATTATGAATATATACCAAGAAATCTCTTTATATACCACTGAGACTCAGGATCTATTGTAAATATATCAAATTTTCAATAATACTAATTATACTTAATTATAAGACTGAAAACATATGAAGTGATAATTATTAGAGACTGATCAAAATTGTACTTATAGTGTGGTTTGCAGACTCTAATACAATACCAAATACACCAAAGACATATGATAACATGTCATTCCAATTGATTAATGACGCATAAATAATATATCTTGTTCATACCACCAATGAATCTTTAAGCTTAAAGAATCTATAATGTCAACTCTGTCAATTTTATCATACTAGTCATTCAGAAGACTCCCAGTAATTGATATACTATAAAATTTTGCAGCTTTGATAATGGGATAATAAATAAATAGTAAATAAAAATGTTGATCAATTGTATAGGACATACATATCACTCCTAATGAATGTATTGACCGTACTTTAACTTATTATAGCCAATACTATGTTGTGAAAAGTCAGTATTTATACTACTGAGTATGTTTTGTTAGTGCTACTGATAGTGCATGCTTCTAGTGATAATTATTAGATAAAGAATTATAAACATTACTATATTATAGTTTCTGAGTCTTATATTTCCACAAAGTGGTAGTATACATTCTCCAGTGAAGAAAATGGGTTTTGGGATACTACTTAATTATATGAATATAACAATATGCCTTGAATAATACAGACATATAAACCATAAGTAAAATTATTGATGTCCTTGATATGTCTTAGTGGATAAAAATACTTAGCAGACAGCCTGATAATCAGAATTTGATCCATTGAACCCACAAGGTGTAAGGAAATAATCCTCATCCACAAGGTTTCCTTTGACCCTTACATGCAGTCTGTCACATGTATCCCCCAATGATATTCTATTCATTTTAAGTAAATGAAATAAATTTAAAGGCACAATTTAAATCATTGAAGGAGTTCATCAATGGAAAAATAGATACTGTATTTTGATGACAAACAGAACTAAAATTAATTTCTCAGTATTTTTTCAAATGTTCATGAGTTAATAATATTGACAGGACTTTTTTGATATAACAGAAAGTATTTATAATTTAACAGCTGGTTGGAGAAGAAATGCTATTCAAAATTATTGAGAGATAAAACAGCATTAATGTTCACTTTATTATAAACTACTAAGAACACAAATGAGTATCTCCAGATACACTACCTAGTAAGAACCAAGTTTTTAGTATTCTTGTTTGGGGTTATTTTCATTTTTCCTATAGTTTTACCCCGAATGTCATCTCTTCCCAAAATGTCTGAGTATATTTGTGGATAATGGAATTTCTCCTTGATTGCCACACTTGGTAAATTTACTGGGGAATGCATTGCCTTCTTCCTCAGTACCTAAATTGTTTTGTAGCAGTTATGGAACATGTTCTCATGACAAACAAGCACTCATTTAGAATTTCAGAACACTTTCTCTGAGAATTGGACAAAAGATACACTGAGAAAATTCTTAATTCTTCTGACTATACAGGTAACAAAGTTAATGTGGGCAACAACTTAAAATTTGGCAAATTTAATCATTAAAATTATCACGAAATACATAAAAAACTAGTTACTGCATTAAGCATTGAAACATGAAATAAGTAAAATTAAGAGTCCTTAACATATCGTTAGCATAACCAGGAGTGAGTAAATATTATAGGGGTGGTAAGTAATATACCAATATTCAAATACAGTCATTACAATTCAGTTTAACAATGAGCTTCAAGTATAGGAATATATTTTCTAGCTTCAGCCACAAGTTCTTAAATTGAACATTTCTCTGTCCCAGTTTCCACCTTTGTTAAACACAATTGTCTTCCTTCTTATATTATCACAAAGAGTGAACAAGTTAGTCCTAACCACAATCTAATGATGAGAAGAATCGTAGTGAATCTAAAATCAAAGAACATTTCATATCTTCAAATTTTACTACCATAGCTATCATTGAAAGATTACAAAATCCTATAGATTGCAAGAGAATAAGCAAAAATGAGAACTACATTCAATATGGATCTAATCAGGACCTTGAAACAGAAAAGGGATATTATTGGGTAAACTCATGAATTCTGAATGAATTTAAGTTTACTTGTTAGTCTTGTACCAATGTTACCTCTTTAGTTTTGGCAAATAAATTACAGATTGGTAAGGTGATAATATATTTTAAAGAACAGAATAAAATGTAAGAATTTTATAATGTCTACACTATTTCTGTATTCAAGTAAAAGTAATACAAATAATAATACATTCTTGAAGAGTAAACTCTATTAAATAGTTGATATACATGAGATGCAATAGTTTCAGTCACATAATGAATGTTAAATATACATTAGAAGGCAGCAACAGTTTTTGTGTCTTAGATACTGCATTCTTCATGGTAAAGAAGAGAAAGAGATTTTAAATTAATTACAAATTGTTACAGGGTAAGACTGGGCATTTTTGTTGTGAAATGAAAGACTAAAGGTCAAATGTTATAGACCAATAAACAAAAGTGCTAGCACTTCTTTTCATTGTATGGTTATTTCCTTGTATCTTATCTAATAATCTGGTTATGTGTGTAATGATATTCTCATTGGCTGACCTTAAATCCTCCAGTTACTCTGAAGGGATATGTTCATTTTCCTGGTAGTTAATTGAAAGTTAAATGCATGGAACATCTAACAATATGAGGAGTATCACGTAAACTTGTGTATTTTCAATTTTTCACTTTCTGATTGCAAAAGAAAATTGTTTGAAATGAGATTGCTACAGGACAGATCATGCTCTACAAAGTTCCTTTGAAACTTTTGTGGGATATGAAATTTTTGTGGGATTGATTTTACCTTCTGGAAAACTATGACATCACATGGTCTAAATCTGCATGTGTAATAATGTAAGGTTTTAAATGCATTTTTAATTAAACAAATTTAGAGTTGCAGCAATGGTTTTTATAAAGAACTGAGTAGACATTTCTATACGACTTTATGACAAGAAAAGCTTTCATTTTTACCATTCACAGAGGAAGTACATTGAAATTTGAAAGCCAGAGGCATGGAATAGACACACTTTAATTATATCATGAGTATTTTATGTCTTCTTCTTCTTTTTTTTTTTACATACGATCCGAAAAAATCAGTACAATATCTCTGAAATCAAGATATAATGTAAAATGAGAAGATAATTTAACTTAGCATTTTTTATTTTTCTGTGATTGATAAAAATTTAGTTCATTATGAAATTGGTAATATACTATATTTGATAAGAATGAATGATCAATTATTTATATTGGTATACGTATATCAATGTCATTATATTTAGCATCACTAGCACCTATGAAAATAATTATTGGTATAAGTGAGTATATACCATTTAGCTCTTTTTGCTTCTGTGTGAACTCACTCATTATGACAATTATGACAATTTCTAGTTCAATACATTTGTCCACAAATTTTGGAAATTCCTTGTTTTTAATAGCTGAGTAGTATTCCATAGTGTAAATGTACCACAGTTTCTTTATCCATTCTTCTATTGAGGGACATGTAGGTTGTTTCCAAGTTCTGGCTATTAGGAATAAGGCAGCTATGAACATGGTTGAGCATATGTCCCTGTTGTGTGGTAGTGCATCCTCTGGGTATATTCCAAGGAGTGGAATAGCTGGGTCTTGAGGAAGCCCTATTCCCATTTTTCTGAGAAAGCACCAGATAGCTTTCCAAAGTGGTTGTTCTAGTTTGCATTCCCACCAGCACTAACTCAGTAAATATTATATGTGCAATTTCAAGCACACTGAAACAATATTCTGAGGATAATGATTACTTTTATTTTTATCCAGGTCTGGGCATGGCAAATCAAGATAAGTATGTAAATTCAGATATTAATATGTGTATACAAATGTATAGTGAAAGTTTTTTGGGTGCTTCTGCATAAATAAGAGAAAACATAAGAAAAAATCATCATACAAATTTACATTTCAATGGAAGAAAAACTCTTCAGTTGTAGCTACATACAGTACTATGTGGATTATATGTAACTAAATATATCTGCCATTCATTTTTTTGTTTTGGAAAAATCTTTTGTAAACATTTCAGTGAAATAAATGATTATAAAAACAACTGTTTGCAGATATTATGCAAACAAAATAAAAAAAGAAAATAATTATTGGTGGATATTGTACTTGTTAATTACTCCTACTTGTTTTATATACATGATTCCATAATTTTTTCTTTCCTGAGTATTTTAAAAATCAGCAGAGTTACAATCAGTAAGATATTATGGAGAATATTTAAGACATATAAAGAAAGATGTATTTTCTCAACAAATACATCAAGTAGATTGACAGTAAATGAAAAATTTGGTTGCTAAAATTAGAACCATATTGAGTAGCATAAGCAAAAGCCTGCAAATATCTCCCTGAGCACCAGGACAGTATTATTGTACATCTGATAACTACACTCAGATTTTAAGTAATTATCACTGAAACAAATCATTGATGAATGAAAATTTTGGAAAGAGATACCAACAAAATGTTTGACTATGAATTCTAGCACCTTTATGCAAAAAAATTAGATGGACTGTTTACTTTAAAACCACAAGACAACAAGTCTGTCATAGTTTGTTATGTAATAAGCATTACATGAATCTATATTATCTCATTCATCCATCAATATTTCATTTACTATAATAAGATATAGACAGGAGGCAGGCACAGTAATATTGTAATATACTTACTAGAGACTGAGGACAATTACATGTGAAATTAAAAGTACAGAATTCCTTATCTCATGGAAAATTGAGATTTACAAGGATAGGCTCAAAGGAAGAGAATGAACGAGAAGAGTCCGTGCATAAGTATAGTAGGAGTGGAAGTTAATAAATATCCAAAACCAGAGCTTACTGTATAAGCTTTTTTTAAGAGGGAAAAATCAAAGGAAATGCCCAGTTAAGGGAATTGAGAAAGCTTTAAGGAAAAAAAGTTCAGCTTATGTTGAAAGGTTAAAGGGTATGCCTACATTCAATATTTCTCAAACTTTATGGCTCACTATTTACTGTTCATGTCTAATTTAGTTTTTAAAATATTAGCTATAATTATCTTTCATCTTGAATGTTTCCTTTCTATAGGATACTTTTAGCACTAAAGGTTCTTGCAATCTGAAAAATGCCTTGAATGAATGCATCTGCACTTCCCAAGTTATTCATCTTAATAGATCCAGAGCAAATGAGACCTCTTCATACATAGCAGCATTTGACAATGTGAGATTTATGTTTTAGTACTGCTATTGAATGCTACTCTGGCTTTTTAGCCCTAAGTAAAAGACATACCAGTGAATTTCTAAAAACCTGTAAAGTCAATTAATTAAAAATAGTGGCAGTTCCATGGTATCATGTTGTCATTCTTCATACAGCTGTGGTTTGGCTTGAAAGAATTTCTCTGTGTGGCTCATGTTCTTTAGTATTATACTGTCATTCTCCATTAACACATCATGTAGAAATAAAATTTTGTGTAAGACATCCGTTTTGACTAAGAATGCATCTGAAATGAAAGGTATTATGAAAAATAAACAAGCAAATTTTTAATTTCTATTCAAAGGCATTAGCACCCAAATAGTAATTACAAGGGAAGCATCATATGAATGGATGAAGAGAATTTTCTTTCTTTTTTAATATTTATTTATTTATTATTTATATAGTATTCTGCCAACATGCATGCCTGCATACCAGAAGAAGGCACTAGATCTCTAGGTCATTGTGAGCCACCATGTGGTTGCTGAGAACTGAACTCAGGACCTTTGGAAAAGCAGGCAGTGCTCTTAACCTCTGAGCCATCTCTCCAGGCCCTGAAGAGAATTTTCAAGCTGTACAATGTAAGTCTCAGACCCAGTCATCCAAAAGGGTGTGTTGTTATGCACACATCAGTATGTCTTAACTATACTGGCATTCCTGATCACTCAAGTCAGATGCAGTTTTACCCCTTGTCTTTAAGTGACAGCAATCAGTAAGCAATAACAATGGTAGCTGTCACTTAGCCCATTCATTCTTGTGTACCTGTCAAAGAGAAGAGAGTTTCCTTTTGCCAATAGCAAGCCTTACTCTATATTCAGATAATCAGAATCAAAGATACTACAATTGCCAATATCTAAAAATGGAAGACAGAGAATCCAATGACCTAACATTTGTAATTGATAGCGTTCACTAAGGATGAGGCATATCAACTTGGGAACTGATGTTGGAGGAAAGGATTACTAGGACATTTGACATAACACGATTCATAATTTTATCAGTTCTCTGTTCCTATGTAAGTGGATTTGCTTCTTGAAGACTTGGTAATTGTTATCTACAAAATGAGGTGATTTATTGAGTGGCTTTTATCCTTTTTCTCAGCCATTTTCCAAAACTACAACATTCCACGGATAAAACATGGTGCTTTATAGTTATTTTAAGTGATTAGAGGAAAATTGAATTTTAGAAACAAACTGAGCTTCAAGATTATAAAAGGATACTAAGAGCCTTATGTAAGAAATTACATTTTCAGCTGTCTTATGTTCTGAGGAAAATAGAGGAGGGTGTGTTCATATATGTAGAGGTCATGGGTGGATATTGGGTATACTCCCCAACCACTCAATCATGTACTAGACTGGCTGGACTAGCTAGTCAGCAAACTCCTGGGATATTTCTGCTTTTATTTTCATAGACCCTTGCCCAAACATTATAGATGTCCTAGATATTGTCCATGATTTTTATGTGCTTATAAAGCACTTGATTCACTGAAACCAGCCTAAGGTTTTATAATATGTTTATAAATGAATGTGTGCATGCAAAGAGAAAATACAACCAATAAAAATATTTTTACTGGGTGTTTAAACAACTGAACAGAAATTATATATATTACTGTTACCCAGTTGGCTAGCATTTATTTAGAGCTTACAAGAGTTAAAATGTCAAGTAAAATTTAAAAAGGACTGAAGGTCCAGAGGATTTTAATAGTTAGTATTATCCAAAATTGAACAAAGTATTAGACTCTGCTCAATAATAATACCCATACTGCAATGTTTTAAACCATCCCTGTTTAATTACAAAATGATCCACTGTGAAAGAAGGAGACATCAGGCTCTTTGGACCATTCAACTTTTCTTTTTTCTTTTTTTCCTTTTTTTCTTTTAAATAATTTACTCAGATTACATCCCGATTATTATCCCCTCACTTGTATCTTCAAGTTCCTCCCTCCCTTCCTCTTTCACTCTATACCCTTACTCTAGGCCTGTGACAGAGGGGGACCTCCTTCCCCACCATATGACCACATGCTATCAGGTCTTACCAAGTAGCCTGCTTTCCCTTCCTCTGAGTGTCAACAGGACTCCTGACCAAAGGGAAGTAGTAAAATAGGGGGCACCAGAGTTCACATCAGAGGCAGTCCCTGCTCTCTCCACAACCATGAAGAATGAGCTGTCCACTGTCTAGATCAGAATCAGGGGTCTAGGTTTACTGCATGCATTGTCCTTGGTTGGTACTGGAGTTTGGGCAGATCTACTGGTGGATCTGGACTCATTCAACTTATCTTGTGAAGATTTCATCTACCACTATCAACCTTTACCACTGAATGGTGCTTCTACTAAGTAGCCTCTAGATGGCAAAACAATCCCTTGGTATATAAAACTTATGTATTTTATTTATTATGTACTCACATTTACACATATATACAGCCTGCTACAAATTGGAAAGACATATGGCAAATACAATGTAAGTGATCGGGTCTTTCACAGAAAAAAAAAATCTTAGAGCTAGCCATGAAAGTAATAGAGTTGATTATCAGTGTTAAATTTCTACTGTGAGTGTTAAAAATTTATTTTTCTAAAACTAAAATTCAATAATGTGTGGGTAATGTCAAATGCTGTCTACCTAGTCTCCTAGCATGTACTATAAAGATTAATAAGACAATGTTAGGAACTATTTTTATTACTTTGAAGAAACAATATGTGCAAATACAAATCAATATTATTTTTTATACACACAATGGAACCTTATTCAACAGTAAAGTAAAATCAATTTGAAGGTAAATGGATGGAACAGGGGGAAATTATGCTGAAACAGGTAACCCCAAGTCAGGGAAACAAATGGCATTTGTTCTCCTTTATATGTGGATCTTACCCAATTATTTTAAGAAGCAAACAAACTGAAGCCATTCTGAGTAGGGCTCAAATAAAATTTAAGTTCTCAAGACTTCCTTGGTAACTGACATCTTGCTTGGCAGAAATAGGCATGTATGTGGATAACTTACATCCTGCTTTGCAAATTGAGACATGAATGGTAGAGAAGTTGCTTGAGTATGGTTGAATAACCTAACCAATGAAAAGAGATTAAGTGTACCATAAAGACAAGCTCCTAAGGAAGTCACCTATCCCTAAATCCTGATTGGTGGAAAAATGTATTGTAGCTTGACACAGACATTTGTGGATTTCAGGCTTTAAAAGTCTGTGACATTCTTGCTTGGGTCACAGCTCAGCTCCCAAATCTGTTCTGTGTCCCTAGTCAATCATTAGCAGCCTGAGTATAATAATTTTTGTCATCTGCATAAATATTTACTAAGATGAGTGTTCAGAGACATAGTCAGATCGCAAGTCTGTGTTGTTGGCCATTACTGGTCAGTTTCTGCTGCCTAATTCAACTAAAGTTCTTTCTTTTAAATTTTATTAATTTATTCAGATAACAAACCAGTTGTTATCCCATAACTTTTATCCTCCCATTCCTTCCTCACTCCTGCTTTCACCCTATTCCCCTCCCCTAGGTCTATGACTGAGGGGGACCTCCTCCCCCACTATATGGTCATAGGCTGTCAAGTCTCATCTTGGTATCCTACTTATTCTTTCTTTGAGTGTCACCAGGCCTCCCAACCAAGGGGAGGTGGTCAGATATGGGGCACCAGAGTTCATGTCAAAGTCAGTCCTCACTCTCCCCATAACTGTGGAGAATGTCCTGTCCATTGGGTAGATCAGAGTAGGGGTTCGATATTGACTATTGTATTGTCCTTGGTTAGTGCAATATCAACTAAAGTTTTTGTTTGCTGGATTCTAGTGCCTGCTTGTGTAATTTTGGATTTTAGAACCTAGTATTATGAATGTAATATTAATATAATTCTTGATTATTTAGTGGTTCTTTTTGCTCTATGTAGTTTATTTTGTATTTGTGTAATAAAATATATGTATAAGTAAAAAAAACAAATCAATATTATTAATGTTGCTGCATAAGCTGAAATATTCTCTGGGATTGGCCACATATTAAGCATTTCAGAAGAAAATAAAGCAATGAAATCCTTTCAATATTTTATTTTACTTTATTTTATTTTTAAACTAAAACTGATATAAAATTTATTACATTAGCATACAGAGAGTGCAGGTTAGCAGCTTCCAAAATGAGAAGATGACAGAGACAATTTGCTGCCTGAACTGCCACACAAAACTCTCAATAACATTGGAGTATCATCTTCAGCTTTCTGACTCAATATATCTGACAGACATATTTATTAGGCAGGAACTATTGAGAACTTGCTTACCCTGTCTTGGCAGAGTTTGTCATGGGATTCAAAAACAGATAGATTAGTTTTACAATTAAGCAGAGTTGTTTAGGAAGTAAGATGTTTTTGGGTGTAGATAGATGTTTTAAGTTGATAGTGATGAGATTTGGTGGATATTGATTTACATTCAGAATTTTAGACTCACCAAGATAGAAAAGATGTTTTTTTCAAGGTGGCCAAATGCAAATAGCCAAATCAGTATGAATTTATAACTCTTGATTGTTTAGTGCTTCTCCTTGCTGTATGAAGTTTACAGTATATATGTGCAATAGTATAAATGTATATATATATATATATATATATATATATATATATAATATCCTAGAAACCTACATGTAGAACATTATGATAAGAAGATTTGGGCCCAGGGGTCCCACTCAAACTAAGGCACCAGCCAAGGACAATACAGGTGGTAAACTTTAAACCCCTACCCAGATCTAGCCAATGGACAGAACATTCTCCACAGTTGAGTGGAGAGTGGGGTATGACTTTCACACAAGCTCTGGTGCCTCATATTTGACCATGTCTCTTGGAGGGAGAGACCTGGTGGCACTCAGAGGAAGGACAGCAGGCTACCAAGAAGAGACTTGATACCCTATGAGCATATACAGGGGGAGGAAATCCCCCTCAGGAACAGTCATAGGGGAGGGGAATAAGGGGAAAATGGGAGGGAGGGAAGAATGGGAGGATACAAGGGATGGGATAACCATTGAGATGTAACAAGATTAAATTAATTTAAAAAATTTAAAAATCTCAAATAGAAAGAAATAATATATAAGTGACTCTATAAGACTTTGTCTTTGTATGTAATAACACTCTAAAAGAGAAAATAGAAGGAAGAAGGGTACAGTGGAGAGAGGGGAGAGATATTATTTTGAATAATAAGTGGAATGAATACAATTTGAAGATGGTGTCATAGTTTGAAGATGAAATTTTTCCTGCAAGCTCTTATGCTGTTAAGTTGTTTCCAGTTTGATGGCTGTGTTTTGGGAAGTGGCTGGTATAGTAGGAGGTAGTTGAGGCTGGTATAGTTGAAGGAAAAAAGTCACTGGGTTTGATTTCAGATCATGTTATTTCAGTAGGTATGATTTTGGAAGTTATACTTACTGCTATCCTAGCCTTGTTCCTGGCATTTTCTGTGCTCCCTGTCCATGCTGAAGTTTGTTCAACCAACCTCCCTTGCAGTGACTGACTAGATCTTCTATACTTATGAGTCAAAATAACTGTTTCCTCTTTTTAGTTGTTTTCTGTTGATGGTTGGTCTCATTGAGAAGAAAAGTAGTTAGACAATGGGAAATAATATTTTCCAATGGTAAGAGTAAAACTGATATTCTGAAATCAAGATAAGATGCAGTGGTAGTTAAAAAGGCATGTATTGCATGTGTTGTTATAAGTTGACATTGTCATATATGCTAATGTTACTTAGCAACCATCTATTTTTATTTCAAATATCACACCTTGCACTGAACTGCTTTGGGTTGCGCACATGTTTTTTGTGTCAATAAATAATATTTATGCCATGTACATATTTCTGACAACAGAAGTGAATCCTGTAAGGCAACTTTTATCTTTAAATGAAATTACTCCTATGATATTTGTTCTTATTTTTAGTATCAAAACCTTGTTTACATCTATATTTAACATATTATTCTTAGAGATCCTAAGTATCTATTTTCCCTTATGTATCGTAATTTATACTAGTGAGTAATGTAATATACCGATATTTTTATGTGTTGTCAAGAATTTACATAAATCTTAGAATTGAGAAGGAATACAATTGATATTTGCACATTTGTCTTCAATACAACTTTTCTCATAAAAGTTCAGTATATAAAATACAGTCATAAATAGGGTTGAAATGTATTCATCTATTAACTGGCACATATATAAATGTATATATATTATATATAAGTATATGTTCATATTTACTCAGTAATACTTTAACAGATCTACTTACATGTTATAAATGAAAATTTGAAAGTAAGTACTTTAAGAAGTTTATCCAATATTACACTCATTGAACTAATTTATATCTACCTTTATAGCCAAGATAAAAATGTCTTTAATGAAGCCGAGAATCAATGTTACAGTGGCAAGTTCCACTGAAAACTAAAGAAATTTTTAAACTTCTTTCCCTATAAAGACTACTTCAGGAGGCTGGAGAGATGGTTCAGCAATTAAGAACACTGACTCCTGTTCTTCCAGAGGTCCTGAGTTCAATTCTCAGCAACCACATGGTGGTTTATAACCATCTATAATGAGATCTGATGCCCTCTTCTGGTGTGTATGAAGACAGTGTACCCATATACATAAAATAACTAAATAAATACATCTTTTAAAAAAAGACTACTTCATATACACTCATGAGGGACAAAGTTCAAGCCAACATCAGTTTCCAATCACATCACATTCTAGAAATAGAATTACCTGAAATAGATAGTATATATAGTTTTCCCCCTATTTACAATGATATAATAAACACTCAGAACACTGTTTTGGAGAATATAAATTTCATATTCATTGTAAGAAACTACAATTTAGGTTTGATTTCCGATCTATCTGAAAAGTCTACAAGTCAAGTCAGAGGACGCTTCTGCTTCTGCTGCTTTCTTCTTTCTTCCTTTTCTTCTTCCTCCTCCTCCTCCTCTTCCTCCTCCTCCTCCTCCTCCTTCTTCTTCCATCCGCTCTTCTCTTAGATGCCATTCCACAGGAGAAAATCTAGTAATCATTTATCTCAGATCATTGCTATGGTGAATTAAATGTGATTTTTCTTTCCAGACAAGGCTTGAATCTCAAAATTTAGGCTAATTTTATTTTTGATAGTATTTATCCATTTATTGTACCTGAAACAAACTATAATAAACTATATAGTGTTTTCCAACTTCAATATCATTCTTTTCTTCAGCATACTGTCACATATTTATTGCACAAAGCATATATTTTCTTTCTATCAGAATATGTAAATGAAGACAAAATTGCTTATCTTGAAAGAAACTTTAAAACCACATATCATCATATTTAAACTGCACATTTTCCTGTTAATTTTCTTCTATAGACTGACACAAGCTTTAATATAAGATCCTTGGTATCAGGAGAACTTTTTGTATTATTTATTGACATATGCATAGGTTCAGAATATGTTCTGTCTTACATAGGACCCAGCAAATGTTGCTACATGAAAATCAAGGTAGAAATTAAAACCAAATATAAAAGACTATGAATAAAGATGAAAATAAATTATCTCATTAGACTTTGAAAATAGATTTACATTTTATTTTGGTTCTTGAGTTTCAATGAGACAAATGCAATTTTATTTGAAGGAGTTTTAACTTGTACTGAATCATACAGACATTCAGTGGGGTGAATGAAGACAACCACAGTAACAATATTTACTGAAATATTTGTTTCTAGAGGAAACATATTAATACATTTATTCTATGAAGTATACATGTACTCTCTTTTTTTATTTTTTTCTTCTTTATTAATTTATTCTTGTTACATCTCAATGGTTATCCCATCCCTTGTATCCTCCCATTCTTCCCTCCCTCCCATTTTCCCCTTATTCCCCTCCCCTATGACTGTTCCTGAGGGGGATTACCTCCCCCTGTATATGTTCATAGGGTATCAAGTCTCTTCTTGGTAACCTGCTGTCCTTCCTCTGAGTGCCACCAGGTCTCCCCCTCCAGGGGACATGGTCAAATATGAGGCACCAGAGTATGTGAGAAAGCAGACCAGAGAACAGCTTCCATTGGATCATATACTGGACAGATTTTGGAAACTACAGATTTTGTTTTAATACTAAACTTTCTAGAATAAAATGCATGCCTACTCTCTCGATATGCTGCATTTTCCCTTGACCATTGCCTACATGTTAAACAGTCAGCTGTGATTTTTCTAAAATCAATGTTTACTAACATATTACATAATATAATTATAAAATTACAAATTATGCAAATGAGCAAACTCTGACTGCAAATAAAAGGTTGTTTATATTAAAACTGATATGAAAATGTTGAAAAGTGTGAATTAAAGTGAGTCAGCGAGACAAATTGGTGTTATATTACCATGGATGAATCAACTCAAAGTTGGAAACAAATGGCACATAACAGAGTCTTCATATATATACTCAGCATAGTCACATTATTTATTACACTCTTTAAAAATGGAACATAGAAATTATAGATGTATCAAAGAAAGGATGTTATAAGACTGAGAACTCTACTAAGAAAAGGTTAGTTAAAATATACTTGGAAATTGAAGTAAATGCTTATTTCAATGAACTATAATTGAACTTTTATTGTATTAAACTGATAACTAAGGATTTTGGTTATATTAGATAAATCAATTCCAATATTCAACAATGTATTTTCAAAATATTCTTGGATATCTTAAAACTGATGTCAATGACATTGATCAAAGAAGACATCACTGGTGAGAATATGTTGTGATGAAAATAGCATCAGTGTTAAAACAATGATGGAAAATACTAAAGACAAGCAGAAAAGCATATCTTAAATTTATGTGTATGTTTATTAATTCACTGTTATCATTTGTAGCCAATTTAAATATCCAGATAAGATATGGTAAACAATCAATATTTATATTTTCTTAATATAAGTATTTGCCTAGATATATGAGGAAAGATACGTGCAGTAGAACAGTGGAAAAACTTTTCAAAAATTGAAACATGAGAAGGAATAAACATGATTACCTGAATATACTGAGAGCAGGTTTGTAGCTTTCCAAATGAGAAGACGACAGAGATATTTTGCTATCTTAACAGTCACCCAAAACTCTCTATAGTGTTGGAGCATCATCATCAGCCTTCTGGCCCAATATATATAACTGACAGACATATTTTTCAGGCAGGAATTACTGAGGACTTGTTTACCCTGTCTTGGCACAGTTTGGCCTTTGACTCGGCCTACTTACAAGCTTGTCTTTTGTTTTGTTTTGTTTTGTTTTAGGCAAAATTTTGTTTGTGGTAGAAACGAGGACATTTTGCCAAGTGTCTTGTTTACCACATTTGAAGCCATCCAGATAGTTTAGTTTCACAATTAAGCCTAGTTGTTTATGCGTTAAGATGGTTTTAAGTCTAGATAGATGTTTTAAGTTGATAATGATGAGATAAGATATATATTAATTTATGTTATGAATTTTAGACATACCAAGATAGGAAAAATGTTTTCTTCAAGGCTGCCAAATATAAATACCAAAACACTAAGAATATACATTTATGTAACCCTTAATTGTGTCATAGTTCTTCTTGCTATAGGTAGTTTATTGTATATATGTCTGATAATATAAGTATATGTGAAAAATAAAAAATAATTTAAAAAATGAAATTAGTGAAAAATTGAAGCATGAAAGATTCTTCTCTTTAGCCTACAAGCCTGCAAGTTAAACTGCATTATAGTTAATACTTGTATTTTGTAACATGATAATCATAGTAAAACACCATCATTACAATATGGATGATTGTTCTTCATTTGAAACACAGATACAATTAAAAAGAAAAGCATAGTAATAGCTACATAAACAATGAAAATACTAGTTGATCCAGATAGAAACTCTTTTTTTAATTAAGGAAAAACTATAGGTTTACATAACTATATTTTCAGTACAAAGAAATTCCTATAAGAGAACCTCATAAAGAATTAGCTTTCACTTAGTAAGTGAAAATTCCCTATCATGGACTTATTTTGCCAACAAATTTTGTAAAGTGTTAAATTCACTTATTCATTTTATTTGTATTTTTAATTTTTAATTTTGAGACAGCATGTCACTACCTTTTACAGGATAGTGGGAAACTTACTATGTAGCTATGGAAGCCTGGGGCTTGTGCTTTTCTTGAACATTTTCCACAAGCAGTTGAGACTGCAGACCTATACCTCCATGTTAGGCTTCAGAAACACCAACTACAAAAGCATTATAATCTGAGATGAAATGGGTTTAATTGGCTCTGTTTGTACATGTTAAACATGAAATTTCAGTTGTAAGACATAGTACATAGCTGAATCAGAACAGCAGATAGCTTATAGGCTCATGTAACTTCATATCTTCAAGAAAATGTCCTTCATAAGTATTATTGGTTGCCTTCAGGTCTCCCCCTCTCAGAGGAAGGACAGCAGGTTACCAAGAAGAAGATACCCTATGAGCATATACAGGGGGAGGTAATCCCCCTCAGAAACAGTCATAGGGGAGGGGAATAAGGGGAAAATGGGAGGGAGGGAGAAATGGTAGGATACAAGGGATAGGATAACCATTGAGATGTAACAAGAATAAGTAAATAAATAAATAAATAAATAAATAAATAAATAAGTATTATTGGTTTTGTATGAGCAGCAGCCACTGTAACATAAAAAGGAACCTTTTATATCTCATAGCCAATGCCTTAAAGTACCAGTCTTGCAATATTATTTCATATATTATGAGATTAAAAAATCAATATTTGTATGTAAAATTTCCAGGTGGCATTTTTGTTCAAATACTGGTAGGACAAATGAATACTGAATATCTCTATAAGTAAGTCTCAGGATAGACAATATGAAAGTTTAAAGTTCTAAGTCTTTCAGAAATGAATTAAATTTACCTGCATTAACTTTGTTACTTTTCTACATTATGTGGTCCCAGAGCTATATACCAAGGGATACTTATAATAAGTGTAGAAAATTGGCATTCTTGTAAAGTGAGATTTGATCATAAGGTAGCTCTATTTCCAATATTCTGAGAAACCTCTAGATTGATTTCTAAAGTGGTTGTACAGCAATATGCTGTCACTTCGGTTCTTGATAATAGCCATTCTGATGGGTAAAAGATGGAAACAAACAGTTCTTTTGATTTGCATTTATCTGATGACTAATGATGTAGAGAATTCCTTTAAGTGTTTCTTGGTCATTCATGATTCCTCTGTTGAGAATTCTCTTTCTAGTTCTATACCCTATTTTTTCCTTTTTAAAATTTTTCTTATTTTACATATACATTTATATTATTATACATATATACAGTAAACTACCTACAGCAAGAAGAACCATGAAACAATCAGTAATTACATAAATGTTATATTCAAAGTGTTTTTGTCAGCCTTGAAGAAAACATCATTCCTATCTTGGTGCATCTAAAATTCTAAATGGGAATCAGTATCTATCATACCTCATCTTTGGATTATTTTGTTTGTTGTATTTAATTTCTTTTTTATGCATTTTGGACTTTATCCCTTTGTCAGATGTAGGGTTGGTGAAGATCTTTTCTCAGTCTGTAGACTGTTTCTTTGTTCTGTTGAGAGTGCCCGTTGCCTTACAGAAACATTTCAGTTTCAAGAGGTCCCATTTATTAATGGTTGTTCTTAGGGCCTGAGCTGTTTGTGTTCTGTTTAGGAAGTTTTTTTTCCTTTACTAAGGAGTTCAATGCTCTTCCCTACTTTCTCTTCTAAGATTTAGTCTGACTGGTTTTATGCTGAGGCCTTTAATCCACTTGGATTTTAGTTTTGTGCAGGGTGATAAATATTGATCTATTTGCAGTTTCCTACATGTAGACATCCAGTTCTGACTGCACCATTTGTAAAAGATATTATCTTTTTTTCCATTGTATGGTTTTGGAGTCTTTGTCAAAAAACCAACTGTCCATAGGTGTATAGACTTATTTCTAGAAACTGCAAACAACCCAGATGTCCCTCAACTGAAGAATGGATAAGGAAACTGTGGTATAGTTACACAATGGAATACTCTCAGCTATTAAAAACTAGAAAATCAGATGAGATCAGGTGCATTAATGGTGGTATGGCTGTAGCCAGAAAGATATACATGGAATATACTCACTTATAATTGGACAGTAGCCCAACAGAGATGTCCCCTGAAAGTCTTCACTTAGCTGGACATTGGGATAGATACTGCGACTTCTTATTGGGACTCCAAGTGAGAGAGGTAAGGAAGAATGGGGAAATAGAAGGATGCAGAGGGTCCTAGAAACCTACAAGAAGACCATTAAGGCTGGTAGATCTGGACCCAGGGGTGTCAGCTCAAACTACAGTACCAACTAAGGACAATTCATGCACTAAAACACGAACCCCTATCCAGATCTAGCCAATGGACACCACATTCTCCACAGTTGTGTAGAGAGAAGGGACTGACTCAGACATGAACTCCAGTGCCCTCTATTTGACCACTTCCTCTTGGTGGGGAGATTTGGTGACACTCAGAGGAAGAGTAAGCAGGCTACTAGGAAGAAATCTGATAGTGGAGGACAAGGTCCCCTTCTGTCACACACCTGGGAAGAGGAATAGGATGAAAGGAGTAGGGAAAGGGAAAGGAAAGATACAAATGAGGGGATAACAAATAAGATGTAATCTGAATAAATTACTTAAATAAAAATTAAAATAAAAATTGATCAGAATAGCTACCCTAGAAAATACCTATTTGCCTCAGCCCATAAAATCTTACATAAAAAAATTAAATAATAAATTTATACATTTTAATTTGGTATGCAAGTACTGTTGTACAAGGAAATAAATTTTTAAAAGTGAAAAGAAAACCAAAAGAAACAAAAACAATGAGGAATTCTTGAATATTTTAGGCACAAATGGTATGTACTCACTTATGAGTGTGTATTAGCCCACATAGTACAGGATAACCATATTGCAATTTACAGACCCAAAGAAGCTAAGTAACAAGGACAGCTCAAGGGAGGATGCATAAATCTCTCTGAGAACTGGAAAGGAATAAACAGAGGAAGTGGTTGAAGAGATGAACAGGATAGGAGAGGGAATGCTGAGGCTATTCAGGGTAGGGAGCAGGGAGGGGTACAGGAAGACAGAGGGATTGCAGAGGCAAGAGAAACAAACCTTGGCTGGGGCATCTCTGAAACAGGATGGAGATATACAACAGGATAAGCTTATGAAATGATTTGAGGGTGACTCTAGATAAGGCCCCTACTAGTGAAAGACAAAAGACTGAGGAGAACACCCTCTATCCCAACAGGACTCCTATTTGAGGGAAGGAAAGACCAACCCACCCACAAAAATTTCACACAAATTTTACTCTGCATACAAAGTGTGCATCGATAAAGAAAGAGCAGATATTGGGGGAATGTCCAACTAATGCCTGGCCACACCATATAAGAAATCCTACTTCTGACACTATTAATGACACTCTGCTATGTCTAACTGTCCTCTGAGAGATCCCACCTGGCAACAGATTGAAACAGATGCTGAGACTCACATCCAAGCATTCAATGGAGTGCATGCAGAGAGCCTTGTGGAAGAGTGAGAAGGACAAATGGACTCAGAGGGAAGAGTGGCTCCACAAAATACTAACAGTGAAGAGATTTTAACATCAACTAATGACCATGTATATATTGGAATTAGGTCTCCTACACATAGGTACCCTATGGGCAGCTTGGTTTTCATGTGTGTCCCCAAGTAAGAGGAGAACTGGTTGTCCCTGACATGATTCTTATTACCTGCTTTTTTATTGTTTCCTCCTGGAGGGGTTCCCTAGCCAGGCCACTATGGTAGAGTGGGACTGGGAGGAAAGGAGGAAGGAGGCTACTATTGGGATGTAAAGGGAAAAAATTAATTAAGAAAAATTTGGTCCACAGTCATTCAGGACCTCCCTTAAATAAAATATCACTGAAGAATATGTGAAAATTCAATATTTTATTGTTGAGAGCACAAAGGATGTAGGAATTATAAGTTCTCATTCAAAAGTAGTAAAAACAAATATATTATCTTTTTCACCTTTTAAAAGCTCTAAATTTAATAATCTATAATTTGACTAAAAGGACTAATCAATTTTAGGATACTCTCCAGAAATATATATGATCTGTAAGACAACAGAAATGAAATAAATTTATTTCATTTTATTTTTCATAGCTCTTATCTTTTAAAATAGGGAAAATGTGAGCATTTTAAATTTATATTTGTGCAACAATTGCCACAGATGATGATGATGACTGTTTTATTTGTGTGGTTTCAGATTTTATTTGGTTGTATATTCCTTACCATTTTAAATCATCTCACGAAAATCAGTATTTTTTTCTTTTTTTTTTTTTTTTTTTTTTTTTTTTTTTTTTTTTTTTTTGGTTTTTCGAAACAGGGTTTCTCTGTGTAGCCTTGACTGTCCTGGACTCACTTTGAAGACCAGGCTGGCCTCGAACTCACAGCGATCCGCCTGCCTCCGCCTCCCGAGTGCTGGGATTAAAGGCGTACGCCACCACGCCCGGCATAAATCAGTATTTTTTTCATCTTGCTGCAAAATCACTGCCTTAAGTTGTAACAGAAGAGTAACACAAATAACTGAGCATTTTATATTTGTGAACACTGTAAAATCATAAAGAATTTTTAGTAAAACATGCTTTTCTTCAACTAGAAGTGGACAAGAATCTTTTGACTAAAATGTGATCATTCTTCACAGTCACATAGATGCCAAAGAGGAAGTGTTGACAGCTTCTGTCTCAAGTCTTCTTGAAGCTAATAAGAGACTTGATGCCAACTTGGCAGCCTCAATACCCTGTTGGATAGGTGATGAGAGTCCCTGAGTCTGGGTGAGAAATTTGGACTGGCAGCTGGGGGAATTTCTACAGAAGGTAGTCAAAGACAGAAAAAGAAGCTATATTTGAAATTGTTAAAACAAAATGGATCATTTAAATATGACATATAAATGACAGGATGAATTAGAATTTACACTATGGCATGTTGAAATACATGGGTTTAATGTTAGTAATATTTAAATATTTAAATGATATATTAAAGAATATAACATAATTATGTACATTACCTTTCTTATTCATATATTTCTTACATAAATGTTTTAAAAAGAAATAATCAATTATGCTACATCAGTACATAAAATTTTGCATAAAGTTTTCTCCAGTTGGTTCATAGTCTTGTTAATAATTTAATTCATTTGAAGTTAACTATAATGGGTACTGTGAAGCAGAGATCTTGTTTTTTTTAAACAAATTATATTATTTGTCCAACTACTACTTCAAAATAAACCTTGTTTCACTTATTTGAAACAAAATAGTATATGTTAAATTTATCTTTGTGTTCTTTACTCTGTGTTATAGCTATCTATAGCTAATACTTATATGAATTATTATAAATTCAACATTGAAAAAGGAAATTGATAGTTGATTATCATGAAAGGTGAACACAGTATGTTTTTTCTGGGACTTTTTTTGATAATTCATCAGAGTTATAGACAGAAGTGAAGAAGGTGAAGTAATCAAGGCCCCAAGCTTTTATAATTTTACCAGCAAACACTTGGAAAGATTCCAGAAATCAAAGATTTCAGATCTTATGAAGTCATTACAAAACACTGAAATTTTACACTCTAAACTTTGTTTACTATACTAGTATGTATGTTACTCAAATACAGTACATGAAAAGAAATCAATTTCATGTCAAAATATTAAATAAAAATCTAGTCAATGAAGCTTATAAATTCCATGAGCATCTTTATGATGCAGAGCAAGCTTTCATTGCAAAAATTAATTCCTAACAAAAGTGCATAAACATCCTATTTAATGTAAATAGAAATGGCAACAACTTTGGTGTTTATTAAGTACACTTGTTTTTGAAATCCAGGCTTGTAGTATTTTGAAAAAATAGTTTAAATAGTGGAAAACTGATTGTCTGAACAATATAAATATTAACTAAACTACTCAAAACTAAGTAGAAAACATACAATCTCTTTAAATTATATTTAGATTTCATTTTACTCATGTGTAATAATATAAATGTATATGTTAAAAAAGAAACATAATAAAAATATTTATATATAAAAATGTATTTAGATATGATGCCAGAGGTTTCCAAACTGAAGTTAGTTAACATTGTTTTCGTCATTAGGAAATAATTTTGAATATTTTTGCAGTTATGTTAATTTTCTTTTATTTGTTATATCCATTAGTTAGCTCTGATTTATGTTGCGTGCTTGGATATGTTTGTGTACATACACTCTCTTCTCTTTATGTCATTTTTCTGTCATTCTCATTTGGACTGCCAACTGGTCAGAAACTTTGCACAAGAGGTCATGTTTATCTGGTGTCTGCTGTATCTCCTGTACATAACTTCCTTTCTGCATAACTTCCTTTTATATCTCTTGTTTCATGATCTTAATTTACCAAAGAATTTCAGATATGATATTTCTCTATCCTGTCACTAATACTTTGCAATTGTTCTACATTCAACAGAAAACCACAAGTGTTAAAATTGATGCACCAGCCAAGGACAGCGCATGCAGAGAACCAAGACCCCTTCTTCAGATGTAAACTATAGACTGCTGATTCTGTACATTGGGGGGAGTGGAGGAGGGGCTGCTGCTGAACTTCTGACGTGCACTCAGGTGCCAATTATTTGTCTGCCCCTTTGCAAGATAGCCTAGGGGGCACACAGACGAAGGGGATGCAGGCTATCCTGATGAAACCTAGTAGGCTGTCTCCAGACAGTTGGAGTAGGAGCCCCTGCCCAGAGATCTAGGAGAGGGGAATAAGTAGAAGAGGGAGTGAGGGTCGGAATGGAAAGATAAGGAGGAGATAACAATCTGGATGTAATGTGAATAAACTATAATAAATAAAATATACACTTAAAACTAAAAACAAAACTGATAGCTCAATTACTGTCACTACTTTAAGACTTTATCTTTAATGCTCCTCAGTTGATTAAAGAGTGTCATTTAAAGTATTTCCTGTTACAAATTGATACCTTCTGTGTTCAAGAATATGTCTCCTTGTTCACATAATTCTCTCTAAATTAAATGGTAAGGTTCTTCAAGGGAGAAGGTATGTGAATATTTATGATGTTACAGTATCGTTTATAAATAAATAATTTGGAATACTTGGTGAATACACATGCACACACACACACACACACACACATACACACATACACACAATCAGGTACCTTATGGAATGAGGTTTGGCATTTAATAAGAGGTATATTCAAATATTCAGCTTGTACATAAATAATATAAGTAACATTTGCTTTATTTTCAAACAACCTGATGAAATCCATATTATTACATTCCTTTATCATGTTATGTGGTTAAAAATATTATATCTTATTATATTTTCATTTTATACAACCTATGAACTAGCTTTTAGTAGCTTCACATTTCAGTTAACCAAGAGAACATACTTGCCTGTAGTTGCATGAATGGCGGGCACAGAATTGAAAATATACTCAGTTTGATTCCAAGTATATGTGTGGACACACATGTTCATATACTAGCAGATGAAAAAATAGATATTAAACACTAAATGTAGATATGTGGATTGAAAGTTTTCATGAAAGAAGTCGGTAAAAACAATATATTAAGTTTAACTATAGAGTTATAAATAATTCCAGAGTAAGAGAAGACCACAAATGCTTTTGTTTCCTTCCTTTTCTCAGCCAGAACATTTTTTTTTTTTTTGGAAATGGCACTAAAATACGTAATCAAAAAAGGCAATGATTCAGCATGCTTTACAATAACTGTAGAACAATATATGAATATGACAACAAAACTTCTAAAATATAGCCTTTGGTATCTTAAAAGTGTGTTTATGTGTTCCTTCATAAGGGAATCTGCTTACGATAAGGTAGTGAAGGATATAGGAATTTACAGAGAAACCGCTATGGGGGGGGTTTGAATGGAGGGGATGTAATGAGGGTAATGATATAATCTAAAAAACAATTTAAAAATATTCTTTAAAATATACTACTAGTTACTTGCCATGTAGAAGTTTAAATGCTTCATTTTCAAAAATAAAGTATGGCATTAGAGTTGAGGATGGTCATTATATATATTTTGATGGTCACATATGCATTACTATTTGTATGTTATGTACACTATTACTATTAAAATTTTACAATGCACAGTCACCATAGATATGAGCAATAAATTTCTATACATGCAAATAAGGAAAAAGAAATAACACATATTTCCTTTTAAGCTATCATTTTAAATTTATCTCAAGACTTCACACATAAGCAACTGTATTTATATCATTTAATCCTTTACCTCTTTCCCTCTAATACCTAATATTTTAAGTGCCTAAATTTTTTACTTACTGTATTAAACATGATCACTGTACAGAAAAATATATTGACAGACAAATAGGCATACATATGAGAAGATAGGTAGTACTTGTATATTTAATTTGTAATCTGTTTTAAATGTCTGTGGTACATATGAAGAAACTTCATTTTTGAGACTTTCCACATTTTCCATGCTGCACAGCTCAAAATAACATATTCTTTCATTAAATTTATAAGTAACAACTAATGTATGTTATTTCCAGTCACCCAAACTAGAACAACAGGAGAAAAACATTTAAATGAAAGACAATAAAAAGAGAAGTCTAGCCTGGAAAAGGCTGGAGAAGTCATTTTGTGTCAAATGAAAATTTTACTGATATAACAACCAATCATTACATAGATGATCCTTGTAAAATGTGATCATATTTTCTTACTAAAATTATTTTCATTATCTTCTATCAATGAATAATATGGTTACCAGCAGTCATTCACAGTCTTAGGTCCAGAAACTATCATTGTATAAACAGTGAGTATCATGTTGTTTTGATGCTACTTTTAAAAGGCCTGTTTATACATCATTATAGCCTTGGAAATAATGACAATATTTAAATGTTCATTGTTTCATTAAAATTTAACTGACTTAAAATGGCACTCATTCATTTTGTGTTAATGTTACTTTCTTGTCTACTCATCCTTAATGCAAATAAAAAATAGAACAGAAACAAAATATCTCCTAAAAATTCACACTGTCTTGGGCTTTGGGGGATAGCTTTTTAAGAATGCTTAAAGACTTCTTGCTTTGAAGTAGAATTGGCAATTATTGTTGCTTAACTAATATCTGAAACTAGTAGCAACAATCAGAAAAGAAAAATAAGTAACTTGATTTGTATATCTAAGACGTTATTCTTCAGCTTCTCAAACAAGCTAAAAATTATGCTTTGTTATGTGAATAAGCAACACATTACTGCATTCATTAAGTATCAAGAAGTAACAATACAAAAATATAAAATACAATGCAAAAAATGCTGTAAGTTAGGAAACATTTCAGAATTTATTGTCCTTGAAACAAAATTTGAATAGATTACTAGCTTTAAGCAGTTCATTTCAAAACAAACTTAATATGATCCTTATAGAACCAAAAAATAACACTTTATTTAACAAGGTATAATTGATCAGCAAACAATTTAATTCCAACAAAAGAGGAGAATATATGTTGATACAATTGAGACTTTATGAAAGTGGATAACTCAAACAATAGCAGCCTCTGAGATTTATTCTCATTAATACCTTGAAATAACATTCACATTGTCTTTGGCCTTCTCCTAAAATTCCTGAGCACTTTTTTGTGACCTCTTCCTGGCATTTTGTAAATTATTTCAATAGGATTGTTTCTAGACCTCT
Source organism: Acomys minous (assembly GCF_964271855.1). Taxonomy (NCBI): domain Eukaryota; kingdom Metazoa; phylum Chordata; class Mammalia; order Rodentia; family Muridae; genus Acomys; species Acomys minous. The sequence goes on along the minus strand of NC_140488.1, from coordinate 85,832,315 downwards.
ATATAATTATTATTACACTAAAACTACTCTCTTTGCTAAGGCTCTTTATTCCTAAGCAACCAAGCTTGAAATTTATATTCAGTCCCTGAAGACAGAAAAATAAAATTCAAAATGTGAACATTTTAATTTGACCTTTTTGCCTCAACTTGCCAAATTCACTAATATCATCACCATGAAACACAAAAAGAATTTAATCTTCTATTTTAGAAGTTAACTCATACAGAAAATATATTAAAAGACTAAAATGAACATTTTTCAACTATTGCTCAATTTCAGAAAATAAACTAAAAAGTAATCATGTAAATGGGATATATTATGTGTTCATGGTCCAAAGGTTCAATATAGCAAGAAAATTAGTTCTATTCCACACTGCTGCCATTCAAAGTTGGTCTCTGTTATCATTTACCTCTACCTCATATGATTTTTATATAAATAATATGTCATAAATAATAAGTGCATAAAATATAGTCATTTATACACTTAGAATTAAAGTAGATTTTTTTTGAGACAGGGTTTCTCTGTGTAGCCTTGCCTGTCCTGGACTCACTTTGTAGACCAGGCTGGCCTTGAACTCACACGATCCACCTGCCTCTGCTTCCCGAGTGCTGGGATTAAAGGCATGCGCCACCACCGCCTGGCTTTAAAGTAGATTTAAAAATAGTTAATCATATAAAGATAGTTAAATATCTATTTGTTTGTAACTTCGTGTGCACAAATAATATTTTATTTATTTTGACACTGCAATAATAATTACAGTTATAAAACTAGAATTGTAGTGGATAATATTTCATATAAGAGTTAACTGAAAAATAGATCAAGGGGATCCAAATGGAAAGGAGGAAGTCAAATAATCCCTATTTGCAGATGATATAATAGTGTATATAAGTGACCCCCATAATTCCACAAGAGAAATTCTACAGCTGATAAATACCTTCAGCAAATTGACTGGATACAAAATTTTCTCAAAAAGTCAGTAGCCTTACTATATACAAAGGACAGTCATGCAGAGGAAGATATTAGGAAAACTACACCCTTCATGATAGCCACAAGCACTATAAAATATCTAGGAGTAACTCTAGCCAAGCAAGTGAAGGACTTGTTTGGAAAAAATTTCAAATCTCTGAAGAAAGAGATTGAAGATGATATCAGAAGATGGAAGTATCTCCCTTGTTCATGGATCAGGAGAATTAACAAAGTAAAAATGGCCATCTTACCAAAAGTAATTTACAGATTGAATGCAATCCCTAATCAAAATACCTTCACAATTTTTAAAGACATTGAAAGATCAATTCTCAACTTCATATGGAAAAACAAAAAACCAGAATAGCTAAAACAATCCTATACAATAAAATATTCTCCAGAGGAATCTCCATTCCTGATATCAAGCTGTACTACAGAGCAACAGTGATTATAACAGCATGGTATTGGCACAGCAATAGGCTGGTTGATCAATGGAATTGAATCAAAGACCCAGAAATGAATCCACACACATATGGTCACTTGATTTTTGCAAAGAAGCCAAATCTATTCAATGGAAAAATAATAGTATCTTCAACAAATGGTGCTGGTCTAACTGGATGTCTACATGTAGAAAAATGCAATTAGACCCATATTTGTCACCATGCAAAAAAATCAAGTGCAAGTGAAGTAAAGACCTCAACATAAAACCAGAAACACTAAATCAATTAGAAGAAAAGGTGGGGAAGAGCCTGGAACACATTGGAACAGGAAAAAACTTCCTGAACAGAACAACAACTCAGTCCTTAAGGTCAACAATTAATAAATGGGACCTCATGAATCTGAGAAGCTTCTGTAAAGAAGAAGACACTGTCAACAGAACAAAGCAACAGCCTACAGATGGAGAAAAGGTTTTCACCAACCCTACATCTAACAAAGTTCTAATATCCAAAATATATAACAAACTCAAGAAACTAAACACCACCAAACCCAAAAACCCAATTGAGAAATGGAGCTCAGAACTAAACAGAATTCTCAACAGAGGAATATCGAATGGCTGAGAAACACTTAAAGAAATGTTCAATGTCTTTAGTGAATAGAGAAATGCAAGTCAAAATGACCCTGGGATTCCATCTTACACCCATCAGAATGGCTAAGATGAAAAGTTTAAGAGATACCCCATGCTGGCGAGGATGTGGAGAAAGAGGAACACTCTTTCATTGCTGGTGGGATTGCAAACTTGTACAACTACTTCAGAAATCTCTCTGGCACTTTCTCAGAAAACTGGGAATAGGGCTTCCTCAAGACCCAGCTATTCCACTCCTTGGAATATACCCAGAAAATGCTCCACCATACAACAAGGACATATGTCAACAATGTTCATAGCAGCCTTATTTGTAATAGCTGGAGCCTGGAAACAGCCTAAATGCCCCTAAGTAGAAGAATGGATAAAGAAACTGTGGTACATTTACTCTATGGAATACTACTCAGCTATTAAAAACAAGGAAATTTTGATATTTGTGGACAAATGGATGGGACTAGGAATGATCATATTCAGTGAGTTAACCCAGAAGCAGAAAGACTCAATTGGTATATACTCACTTATATCTGCATATTAGCCCAAGGGGCATGTCCCACGAAAGCCTTCACTTACCAGGAAACTGAGACAGAGGGGAGGACATTCTAGTGGGACTCTAGATGAGAGAATCATGGGAGAATGGCAAAGTAGAAGGATCCAGAGGGTCCTAGAAGCTTACAAGTAGAACATTATGATAGGCAGATTTGGGCACAGGGGTCCCACTCAAACTAAGGCACCAGCCAAGGACAATACAGGCGGTAAACCTTAAACCCCTACCCAGATCTAGCCAATGGACAGAACACTCTCCACAGTAGAGTGGAGAGTGGGATATTACTTTCTCACATACTCTGGTGCCTCACCTTTGACCATGTCCCCTGGAGGGGGAGACCTGGTGGCACTCAGAGGAAGGACAGCAGGTTACCAAGAAGAGACTTGATACCCTATGAACATATACAGGGGGAGGTAATCCCCCTCAGGAACAGTCATAGGGGAGGGGAATAAGGGGAAAATGGGAGGGAGGGAAGAATGGGAGGATACAAGGGATGGGATAACCATTGAGATGTAACAAGAATAAATTAATAAAGGAGGAAAAATCCTTTAAAAAAAAGAAAAGAGAGAGACAAATTAATTAATGGTTCCTCTGGACAAAGCAACTAAAGAAGAAGAGGTATTGGTATTGAAGTGTTCTATTAATTGCAATAAGAATTGTCTATAATTGGTTCATGTTGATAATTGAAAAAACATGTGGGCATGTTAAAACGTTTCATTGTAAACTTTAAATAGGTAAATTGTGTACTATATGCATCATGTCATAATAGAATGAAAGGAAGGAAGGGTGGTAAAGGAGGAGTGCAAGTAGAAAATGAAGATGGAACATTCTACTAATAAGCTAACATTCAAATAATGCTTTACACACACACACACACACACACACACATGCATATATATTTGCTTTATGTGAACTGAAGGTTGTCCTTTATTTTAAGAAGGCCTCATTCAAAATCACATTCATCTGTTTATTCTTATGAAACAAAATCCATCTTTGGGATCCTATTCCTTGGCAGCACATTACATGCACCAGGTCTAATTTTTAGGTCCATGGTGTGTAAACCCCAAGCAATGTGTAGAATAGAATCACTGAAGTGAGCCTCTCTATTAATGGGACACTTTTAATTGTCAAAGTATGTATGTGTTTGATGTGGCTTCCCTTTCCTAACAAGCTGAACAACTGATATAAACTGCCCAGATGTAAAACCACAGCAATGTAGATTAAAAGGCAACCAGATAATTAAAAAAAAAAATGATTCCGCAAGCCAGGGGTAGAGGCACAACTTTCATCTCAGCACTCAGATGTAGAGGTAGGGCCAGGATGGTCTACAGTAGAGAATTCCAAGACAGAGCCAAGCTACATAGAAAGAACCTTATCTCAAAACAGAAAAAAAAAATCCTGGAGCTGGAGACTGGTATAGGCCAGAAGCTTTTGCATCCTAGAGCAAAGAAGTCTCTAATTGTATAAATGAGAATGAGAGTCTGGTGACTTTGTTCACATCAGAGGACTGCTTATAGAAATCAGTGAATACAGTTTTATGGAGAATGAACAATATACAACAGACACTGGTCTAGGTAGTGGTGACACAACACAAGACAAAGCAGATCAAGCATGAGTGACAGAAATCCTGGAGAATCAAAACAAGTATGTAGAGGAAATTGCCAAATTTAAGCTGTTCAGGGAAGCAAAAGAAGGCCACGCTGTACATTAAGAAAAATAATGAGGCCTCAAATGGCCACACAAAAACAGAGATCTTGCATACTATGTAAACCCCCTTATTTGAGAAGGCAAGGGTCTACTGTAGCTCTCTTCAGTAGTCTTTGGCAGAAAGGTAAATGCACAAGACTGGGTGAGTGAGACAGGGACACTTAAGATGTTTATTCCCAAGTAGGATATCATGTGACATTTCTAACCAAAGATGAAGCTGTCTCAATGCATATTTTTTCCAGAATTTTCCAGACAATAATCTCTCATACATAAAATCATTAAAGAGGAGTATAGCCTGCAGGTGATGCAAAAAAGCAACGGTGAAATTAAACAGAGTAAGGCACTAAAATGAATATCTTTTGGTTAGGAAAATATTCAGACCTTGGCCCTGGACCACATAAAAATGGAAGCTCACTACAAAGCAACAGGAAGTTAAATTTTGGGCACAGGGTCTCTGATTTCTCTTTTTCTAAGGTATGATAGACTTAAAGCATTTGCTCAAACTTAGTTTTATGTAACTTATGTTTCATGTACAAAGTTTTGTAGGTATTTTTGGGCCTCCATTAAATAGAGCATGGCTTGTTATATCTAAAAGGGTTTGTAATGAAAATCAACAATTCAGAAACCAAAATGGGGAAAAAAATCTACATGATAAGATACACTAAGAAACAGGCTGCACTAATCCTCTTTAACCAAGTCCACTAGAGACAAGGAGTCTATTAGATGAAAAACATTTGTATTATCCAGAACAATCATCAGAAAAGTTGTGGCTTGTCAGTGTTGGTGACGGAAGGAATGGGATATAATTGAACAGGGTGACTGGTAATCAGGACACCCACTGTTCTAAAAACAGTGTCAAACATCCAGCCTTCCATAAACATGATTAATTTGTTGCACCAGACCCTGCAGCTTGACCTACTATCTTAAATTTCTGGACAAATTAGTGAAATTTTATTGAAATAGTAGCAAACCATTCTAGCATCACAAGAAAACACTGAGCAATGAAACTTCAGTTTGGTACTATACAGTGTTACAATGGCAAGATGTTCATTATCATTGCCAGGAGCAAAGCCAAGGACCAGTAGTCCCTACACTTCCTTCACAATGAAACAGTAGACCCACAGCTTATTAGAGGCACTAAAGCTTCTTGTAAGTTTTTGAAGGCAGTCGCAGTGTTGTTTCAACATCATATATTAGCAACAGGATATACCCACTTCCACAAGACATGATTCAGTAAAAATTAAGCAAATGAATACTGCAGTTTCAGTATTTGTTCATATATGATAGTACCCCGATTTGATTCAACAATCTGGTTATATTGAATAATGCAATGGTAAATAGCTTTGCAGATATCTCTATAAATTCTTCTTGGGCTCTTTTAGGTATATACCCAGGAATCCTATGGCAGAATCCTGTGCTGTCTCTGTATTCCTTACTGGAATGAGTTCCATGGCATTCTATGAGTTGAACTTATTATAAACAAGTTTTCCAAAAATTACCAGAGTATGTAAAAAACAAGGGTTCATTCTTATGATTACTTACTAAGGGCTTCCATAAAAATGTCCAGAGTTGTGCTACAATATGTGCGTATGAGTTACAGAAGTAAGAGGGAGCAGACATGCCACCAACTGGTTTTACAAGAATGACTCTTCATTCTATCTGGCTAGCTGCTTTTACTGATCATGCTCCACAGAACTTATTTTTTTCTAGTAAACAGGAAAGAAATGATTTTGGTGAACTGAATTGATTCATTCTGGTGGATAGTATCTAAGTAATATGAAAAAAATATCATAACAGTTAATAAAATAATCTAACCAAAAACAAACAAGCCTCAAATATTTCACCTATGTATATGCATGCATGCATCTGAGTATGTATGCATGTGTTAATGGGCATGTGTGCAAAAATGATATGCATAATACAGTTTTATTTATGTATAAAGAAGATTAATATCATACCATCTTTATGAAAAGGGAATGGTTGGGGGTTTCTGAAACTTCATAAACTAATTTACACAAATACAGTTATCATATGTTTTCTCTTATACATGAAATCCAGGGAGGGTGGGGAAAGGAAAATGAAAGCAAAAAGAATACTAGAGATATGGAAGAGGGAGGAGGCATCAAGGAAGGAGTAAATATGATCAGAGTAGAAAATATGTTTATGTGGAAGTGTCATAACAACACCCTTAATGTGTACTGTAAGTGGCTGCTTAAAAAAAAAGAATCATATAAAATTAACACCTCCCCAAACTTAGCAAATGACATAATAGCACTAATTTCTGGGTAAAGCATATTTGTGTTCAAATCTAACTTCTTCCATTATTTACTCTCTAAATGTTTGTGAGAAACTAATGAAATGTATCTGTCTGACAATACATAATTCGTATGATCTTTACCAAGAAATAAAAAATAATTAATAGTATCTGACATGGACAAATTCATGAATTATCTCTTTAAAATTATATTGATAATCTGAATTTGGGAGTCCTAGGATTTAATTATATTCTTGATAAATTATCAAAGTTAGTAGCTTTGTGATGCTAAATAAGAAGCAAAGCTAATAACATTGCATTTAGAAATATAATCTGAACTTTTAGGGGGAAATGACTGTTCTTACTAGCTCAAATTAAAATATTTGCCTATTTTATAATAGGAAATCCAGAAAGTCACCTATTTAATATGTGCTATATGTAAATTCCCTTGTATTTCACATCCACCATAAGTTATGCTCTTTTACATAAAACATTGTTGACAGCATCTCAAATTAAAATGACTGAGGTTTCTAAAGAAAGCTTTTCAAAATCCCCATTTTTATTTGTCATTGAATAAAGATTTGGATGCTTATTTATTTCCTATTTGCAGATGCATAAAGCAATCCCTTTAGTAAACGAATACTTAGTTAAATTTATAGCTGGTGGGTTCTCATTTACACCAATCTATGCTGCTTCTTTCCAACTGATGCAGTCTGTGCCTGTCTTTCTGAGCACACCCAGAAAATTTCACAATGGCTAACACACACACACACACACACACACACACACACACACACACACACACACCAGGAAAAAATTAAGGGGGAAGGAAGATGCAATAAAAATTAATTTGCATTAACATATTAACGTTCAGGTAACTCATCATTGACAAGGCTACCTGCTTCCTCACTTGCAGATTAATGACAGTCCTTATGCTAGGAAATTAACAAGGACATAATATATTTGGCAAATGAACAAAGAGGCTGCAATAGCAAGGTTTTTTTTTTTTGTAGTAATGTCAACTGCCCATCTTTTGGCATGAAGTGGAAAGCTTCCATTAGCTGTAATTTTTAGTAACACCCTTTGTGGTATTCTCTTATAACTTTATAAAGCAAGAATGATAAATGGATTAGGCTAACAAGTGTGAGCTGCAACGGGTGGTTTACTGAAGAGAACATCTTGATTGTATATAAAAATATGACACTGTTTTTCATTAAAATTAATAGAGGATAATTATTTCTATAAATTCAAAGGTTTCCTAATGAAGAGTTAAACAAACTATTGTGTCTTCTAATAAATGTTTAAGAAAGATTATTGCATTTAATTTTTCCTCAATAGCAAATGAGTTATGAAATGAAGTAGAGTTATATTTGCTTGCTGATTAGGAATGATAGAAGCTATAAGTATTTTTGCTGATCAGAATATTATTTCTATGCAAATTCCCCACTATCTGGTACTCTAATAAATCAAAATAAGAAATGAAAAACTTTTTTATTCTTGTTGCAATTCACATTTCTATTCTGTCTCAAATATATTTAGAACTTAATAATTATATATCTTAATATTCTGCTTTTATGTCTTTAATTAATTGTTTCTGAATATTTCTTGGTGAAAGTCATGGCTTGTACTCAAGCAAAACATATACTAGTTCCTAAGTGTAGACATAAATAAGGAATGAAATGAAAAAGCAGACTACAAATAGGGCATGAAAAAAGAGGGCTTCATGAAAGAAATAGATGAAACATAAAGTGAAAAAGGGTAAAGGTTTATCTTTCCATAACAGCGATGAATGCAAGAATGACTGTGCATACATAACACATACTAAAGTGTTTTAAGTATCCTTTTGTATAGCTGTTAGAGGAAAATGTGTGGAAAATTTATGTCTATTATTTAAAGTAATGCTTTACTAAGAATAAGAAATAGTATGAATAACCTATAGAATTAATGATAATGAAAAGCTCATCAAATTCTGACACACCTCTGTCAGATCTCATTGCATTAAATGGCCAGCTTTTATCATCAAATTCTACAAAGCTACTGTCATGTGGCTTTAACCTTATACAAAGGGCACTGTGAGACCTGGAAAAGGATGAGACATTTTGAAATATTGACCCCAAATCTTAATTTAAGTAAATTAAGAAATGAGATGGTAAGAAATTTGATGCAGTTTCATCCTGGCTTCATAGGAAAATTCAAAACTCCTTAAATAGGCTTCCATTATAAAATCTAAAATTGTGTTGAAGAGAATGACATTCTTCTAGAAAAATACTGCTAAGATATTGAACTTTTTTTTTCTCCTTTAAGTTCCTCTCTGTCATAAGTTCATTTCCTTTATCATTCACATTTTAGTCATGTGGAAGTCTGCATACAACAGTATCTCATATTATTTACTTGCCAAATACAGTAGAAAAACCACACAGATTTGCGTGAATTAACTTAGATCTCAGTTCCAAATTATTTGTCATTTGTCTTTCTAGGACTTGTCCATTAACTTCTTGAAAAACTACACTCAAATCTTTACTCATTCTGTCAGTAAACCCTATTTAAGTGTATTTTCTTTTAAAAATCTTTCACATGCTGTTCTTCATTCTTTGAGTTTTAGGCTACTGCTCTTCCACCACTGAAATCTTAAGTATTCTCTTCACTTGATCTAAAACTCTAGGTTATCGTTCATAGCCACCTTAAATGATAATTTTGGCTCCTCAAGACATGGATGAAATAGTAAAAACAAACAAACAAACAAACAAAACAAAACAGAAAAGCCTCCCATATGCAATATGAATACATCTGATAGGCTGGAATTTTAACTGTAATCTTAAACTTAACTGTATAATATAAAGCCCATATTTTGAATTAAAATTATGGACAGACAAAGGAAATAGTTACTCATGATATTATACTATATTTTTATTACTTTTTTCTTTTTTACATATAAATTTATATTACACAATAAACTACATACAGCAAGAAGAACAACGAAGCAATCAGCAATTACATCAATGTTACATTCCTAGAGTTTTGGCTATTTGTATTTGGCAACCTTGAAGAAAGACAAAATCTAGCATCATTCATGTTTAAAGTCTTGGAGAGATCAGGGATACAAGGCACACACCTAAACATAATAAAGGCAATATACAGCAAGCATACAGCCAAGATTAAACTAAATGGATAGAAATTTAAAGCAATTCCACTGAAATCAGGGACAAGACATGGCTGTCCACTCTCTCCATATTTCTTTAACATAATAATTGAAGTCCTAGCTAAAGCAATAAGACAACTAAAGGAGATCAAAGGGATAAAATTATATATATATATATATATATATATATATATATATATATATATATATATATATATATATATATTTAACATGGAAAAGCAGAGAGGTGGCAATGACCCTCGAGGATAATGTCATTCAATTTACATGAAGCAACTCACCCCCCTCCAGCTAAAGCATTTACTTGTTTCATAAACATCATATTCGATTTCATATCCTTTCCTATCTGCTGCTGTTATGTTTCGGTTGTTCCCAATCTTGTTGGTAACACAGTAATCTACAAGTACTTGAACAATAATCTTGACAGTCTTATTAGGTAACTGTAGGTCTTTAAACCTTTTCATGATAGTATAATAGCAGATGAGAGATATAAATCACGCACCATAAAACTTGCAGTTTAAAAGTGAATACTTCCTTGCTTTAGAATACATCAGCACTGTTGTATGAGTATCATCAGTCTCTAAATATTTTCATTAGTCTTGTTCTCAACCTCTGGGACCAGACTCCTTTGGTGTTTCATATCAGATATTTCATAACGGTAGTAAAATTACAACTATGAAATGACAAAGAAATAATTATGTGGTCGGGGGATCACCATAACATGAGGAACTATATTAAAACGTTGCAGCATTTGGAAGGTTGAGAACTCTAAAAATAAATGTACTCATTAGCTATAATTTCTATACTTTACTCCCTTCACCACCTAGAATTCATGATATACTTTGTGTCTCTGAAGACTACTATCTGGTATAGGACTGTTTTTTGTGTGTGTGTGTACAATATAAATCCTCACCTCTATTTATGCCTATCTGGACTACTCTGATGAATTTCTTGAGTACTCTTCTGACATTTAGCCAACCAGTAAACAGTTATTTTTTTCTAAAGCTTGTCTCTGAGATCATACCTCTGAGTCATTACCACTCACCTACAAATAAGTTGTTTAAAATGGATTTGCCTTCATTCAAATCCCTACAATTGAAAATGTCATGCTTACCTGCCCTAATTTACTTTAAGATCAAAGCATGATAACTTAAGATGTTCTAATGTTGTAGGCTGAATTAGAAGTTCCTTCTCAATGCTTTCAGCATATACAATGCACATATAGTCAGGACACAGAGATGATAAGACCAATATAGTCATATTTCTTCCATGTTATCGAATGGTTTCTAAAACATCGAATGGTTTCAAAACATTTTTATACATATGCATAAATCAATATTGCATTGAAGTGATCAAAATCCACTGAACATTGGCTAATCAAATGTCCTTAACAATAGCTAGATTTCATAGGAAGATTGGTCTGGTTTGAGAGACAATGAAATACATGAATTTCTAGAGTGAATAAAGAATCAACATAAATCCTGATTTAGTAGAGAAATATAATCTTACGAATAGCTAAGAAATGAAACCAGCTTAGATGTCAATAAAAATGTAAATCGATAAAAAACTGTGGTATAAATATACAATGTAATTTTATTTGGATCTAAAAAAAGAAATCATATTTGTAACTAAATGAATAAGAAGGGGCACCACTTCTAAGTACAATATGCCAAAATATAAAAGACAAATACTACATTATTATGTTATTTTTCTTGTATGTACATATAAATGTATATAAAGGACTATGTATGGTCTGTAGTGGTATTCAGTGTCAAGGTAAAAAACAGAAAGAGGAACATCAATCAGAAAGGAAGAAGAGTTCTTAAGGATGGTAAGGAGAGGAAATTTAAAATATAAGGGAATATGCATGGTATGAAATAGAAGGAGGACAATTTGCAGAAAGGCTAGAGACAACCAAAATAGGGCCAGAGTCTTTGGCAAAGAAGAGTAGTAAAGTAATAAATTAAAACAATATATAATAATGTTCATATAAAAATGTCAGAATATAGCCCACTATTTTGTGTGCCAAATAAACAAATAAAAAGGAATATTTAACATATATTAACTTATATAATTTTTCTACAAAATGAACATATGTACCATTATTAATATCAGTATAGAGACTACAGATTATATATACACATATACATATACATATATATGTATATATACACATATATCAATAAAACTGGAACTTTGTATGGCAATTATTACATTTTTTTCAAAATCAGTACTTCTTATTATATGAAGGTACAGCGGGTTGTCTTTAACACAGAATTGAGTTACTGCTTAAAATGTGGCTTTTTACTTATACTGATTTTTTCTGAATAAATTTCAGGTTTCTTCATTATAACACACACTGTGGCTATGTTGACACTCCATTAAAATACTAACAAAGCCTTTGAATGTGGCTTGCACTTCAATTGCAATGGAAAATAAAGCAGAGGTATTAAAACCTTATAAAAGAATGCCCCTTGTTGCTATGGTAATGTGTAGTTCCTAAAAGCTTAAAGATGAACCTCTCTTCTTGGATTCAACTGGGTTCTGTTTTTGCATTGGTGATACTCAGATGATTAACGAGTTTCAAGAGATAAGTACTTGATATAAGCAGTTAAAAATTCCTCATTCATTTTTAGTATACAGGAACAGATTGTGAGCACACAAATCCACTCTCAATTAATTCATTGGGACAGCATGCAGTGCATGGTAGTGATTCAGTACCATTCAGAGTCTTCTTTTATTTTTTTCTCTTAAAATGACAAACAGTGCAACTACATACTACTTCTTTTCTGAACTATTCTGTTTAGTTTTAAGAAGTACAATTTGAAATGTATTGTTTTGTGAGTGTTTAAACAATAGAGTCATATTGATTTGACAGAAGTATTTAGAACATAATTACTTGTTGACTTAATATGAAACAATTTATTATTCCAACTTTTTCAAAACAATGAATTATGTTTTACCTGTTTTCCAATTCAGTACTAGTTCTCATACAATGGATATATTATTCTAAATATATATATATATATATATATATATATATATATATTCAGTAATGTACTGAAATGAATATATAATCTATGTCTTCAGGGCTGTCAAATACAAATAACCCAAACACTAAGAATTTAACATTTATATAATTCCTGATTGTGTCATGGTTCTTCTTGCTATAGATAGTTTATTGCATGTATGTGTAATAATATAAATGTATATGTAAAAAGTAAACAAAAATAATAAAAAATTTTTAAATAGATGATAGATAGATGAGAGAGAGAGAGAGAGAGAGAGAGAGAGAGACAGAGACAGAGACAGAGATGATAGATATGAAAAAAAGAAGAAAGAAAATAGATGTCCTAAAAAACTGTTCTCAGGGCAACAGGGCAGTTTCACTAAAAGTCAGATTGGAAATCTTCCATGGCACACATGAGAAGATGTACCCAGAAAATCACAGCATTTAAAATTTTCTTAGTATTTCCCTCTGCTCTCTGGGATGAACGTACTCCACCTCATAGTCATGAATAAATTGTTCCCAAGATTGTAAACCTGTAATCCCTGGCCAATTACTTATGGATTAAAGCTATTTTATTACTATATGAATTTTATTTTAGAAGGAATTCTAAAATGTACTGTACCACTCCCATAACCCAAGAACTTAAGGAATTGAGATAAGAAAATCACTGCAAGTTTGAGCACAGTCTGGTCTACATAGTGAGTTCCAAAGACTCATGAACCATAGGCTGAGCCACATATCAAAAACAAAACAAAACAAAAACAAAGAAAAAATAAAAGAACATCTCTCAAAACTTAATGAAACACACAAGAAAGAAGAAAGAAAATATGCAAGTAGAGGAAAGAAGTGTTGGTCATGGAATTTTAAGCAGGAGCATTGTGCCACCCTAGTATCTTCAAATGCACCTGAGTTTTCTACTGTACCTGTGATTCATTAATTGTTCAAAAAGGGTGAAATGTCTGCCTTTCAGAATACAGTGGAACAAAGTAGCTGAAAAGGCCGGAGCTTCTCAAAGTCATACAGTAAAGATGAGATGATCCTTATCTCAGACCTGTAGGCTTAATGTTCTTGTGTAGTTTAAAAGCTGATTTCTGTACACACACACACACACACACACACACACACACACACACACACACACAGACACACACACACACACTCCCCCATGCCTGGTTGTAAACTTTCTTCTGAAAATTTACTCTCTAAATGTTGTATAAACTATCCTCCCCAATTGTCCCTATGATATTTCAATAAAGCAGATTATAGCGAATCAATAAAACAAGAACAAAAACCCAAAAACATACAAAAACAAAACAAAACAAAAAAACCAAAAATGCCCAAAAACTTCAGAATGATGTACATATGTATATAATTTCATTCCCTGGAAAGAAAACCAGGTTTTTCATAAAAATTATTAAATTTTATCTAAATATATATAAATCTGAGAGTAAAATCTACCAATTATTTTAATGACTCTTTCTACTCTAACAATTACAACTACTTTGATTTCATTTTCTTCTGAGTATAGAAAAGAATGTTCATCTCTTGCCTCAAAATGATGGGGATGTTTAATTCCTTGCCTTATGTTTCCAAGATAATCTTTATGATATTTATTTTAGCTTTTTTGAAGGTGAACTTAAACTATCTTACAAATACTTTGAATAATACTATATCATGAAACCTCAAGAACATTTTTGAAATACACTGCACACAGTCTTGAATAGTCCTGAAATTAGGTCTGGTACACAGTTGCTTAACTAGGAAAATTTTCTTTTTTTAAAATTTTTTATTAATTTGTTCCTGTTATATCTCAATGGTTATCCCATCCCTTGTATCCTCCCATTCTTCCCTCCCTCCCATTTTTCCCTTATTCCCCTCCCCTATGACTGTTCCTGAGGGGGACTTCTTCCCCTGTATATGGTCATAGGGTATATTTTCTTAGAATTCAGCACCAATGGTCCAATAAGAACCAACAGTGGTATCAAACAAACCTTTACCTTTGTAATACAGCTCAAAATTTCAACACAATTCATTGTACTTTGCAAAAATATTTTCAAATACAGTAATACAGCCATTACAAAGTTTCAAAGCCAAAATTTCACTGCAATTCTGACCTTTCCATTTTAGAAGGGCTATTAAAGTTGTTTTTATAAACTAAAATTAATCATATCTATGCAATACTTTTATAATTCATACTTGATGACTATAGTGCACTTCCAAAGAATTATATAGGCTTTAGATACTTGAGTTAGTAAACCAATACTGCTGGCTAGAGTTTATAATCAAGTAAAGCAAGTTTTTTATAGTTCAAACACACAGATCCTTATGCATAGGTCAAACAGATTCTAATATACTACATCTCCTCCTGTGATAAAGTGATTTTAGATAAAATGTCATTCAGAAAGGGTTCTCCCCATTTCCACAGGAGTTCTTAGAGAATCCCAAAGCCTCTTAGGGAGAATGATTACTTATTCATAAGGCAGGGTTCCTTTGTCCATCTTAGATTTGATTTGCATTAGCAGCAACTATGTTTGGATCTAAAGACTTAAACATTCATCAGATCATAATCATGGCTTTTAAATATCTAAGCATCAGAATTTTCAAAAAAATTTATTTCAGAATAAATATAGCTTATTTTACAGAAATGACCAAAAATGATAAAGCAGTTTGTTTTTACTAACTTCACTTGGCAAAATAATATACTCTATTTATAATACTATTATTTTATCCTACCAAATTAAGCGTATATCATTGATAGATTTTACATGAAATTTCATAAATAATAAATATAAGCTCTTTAAGTAAGAATGTTTCTATTTAATGTATTATCATCCTCTAACTCTTTGTATGAATTATAATTTCATGAATTCCCCATATATAAAAAGGTAGTGCAAATAAGTTACATTCAGAGAGTGATTAAAAAATAAAAAAGGATAACCACGCGACAACCTAGAGACCCAGATAGGCTAAGTAACAAAGAAAAACATGGCTCAGGGGAATAAATACGAACCTCTAGAATGCATATCATAAGTGGGCTCGCTGGGTGGGTGGGAACTAGAACAGGAGGCATGAGTTTGGGGGAAGATGGAGGGAGGGAGTAATGGTGAAATGACTGGAATTGAATGGCAAATTTTAAAGTCACAGAAGAAACTTATTACAATGGAAATCCCAAGGAACCTATGAGGGTGACCCTAGCAGAAACTCTTAGTAATAGAGGATGTGGAACTTGAACTGCTCGTATCCTGTAACAAGGCAAGACAGGCATGGCAGACTGGGCCAAGGGGAAGGAAGGGAAACTGTGATAAGGATGTAGGATGTCGGGAGGCCATATATGAAAATTTATTTTTTTAAAAAACTGCCAAAATAGGCAGGGCATGGAGACACACACCTTTAATCCCAGCACTGGGGAGGCAGAGGTAGGCACATCACTGTGATTTCAGGGCCAGCCTGGTCTACAAAGAGAGTTCAGACCAAACAAAGCTACACAGAGAAACCTTGTGTCGGAAAACTAAAGACAAAAAGAAAACAAACAAACAAACAAACAAACAAAAACCTGCCAAAACTAAACTGCAGTATGGATAGACATTTGTGTGAGTGTACACATATAAATATGTTTTGTCATTACATATTAGTTTGTAATTTACAGAATTTAATGTAAAATGGAATCATACATACAATTTGGATATCAGGTAAAGGGGCTGTCTTTTCAAGTTTCATCTATGTTGCTGCAGAAAACAATACCTCATTAATTTATGGTATTATGCTATTTGAATAAATCATCATATACCAAGTGATTTTCTTCACAAACATTGATTTGGAGTCTTTCCAGATGTTAGAAATTGGGGATGTGCTCTATGCTCATTCACATGCAGGTCTGTTGTGAACAAAAACCTTAATTGCTTCTCTATTAACGATGCAAGAGTGGAATAGGACTAGAAAGAGCCCTTCAACTTTTTTTTTTCAATTTAAACCATGTTTATAATATAAAAATAACACAGACTCATAGTAAAAAAGAAAGATATATATGAAAAGACATAATGAAAAGTAGAGAATCCCTGCCCCCCCTCACTTTCCAGTTTGATGTAACCACTGTTAGCATCTTCTTGCACATCTCTCCAAAATTATGCTCTGCATTTAAAAGAAGGGACACACACAGACGTACAAATAGAATATAATACATGGTACAGGCATAGCTCGGTTGCTTCAGAAGCTGTCTCGTGACTGGCTTCTGTTTTATTTATGATAAGTTGGAGCACCCAGACTTTCTCACATGAAGTGTTATTAAGTTTTGTTTGTTTTTTTGTTTTTGTTTTTGAATAACTGAATTAACTCACACTTGCTGTCAAATAATTGGGAGATAAAAAAGTGTAAAAATTAACCCCCAGGATCTTGAGATTACGCATAGTTTACTGTGTTCTTTGACTCCACTTACACTGTCGCCCCAGAAGCCACCTCTGTCCCCACCTGGGGGCCCTTCAACTTTTAAGAGACCTGAACAGTCAACGTTTCTATGGTTAACCGCTATATTACATCCCTTTCTGCCATTCATACCTACAGAATACTTGTAACCTATACTACAAAATTTTGAGCAACTTTTCAAAGCATTATCCTTTGTCAATTAGCAAAGGGCATAAAGAGAGGTTCAGTTTTGTACAATCTTTGTTTTATATATTCTTTGCAATGGATAGCTGTCTCATCTCTAAATATGTGGTTTGAACAGATACTTACAAAATTAGATACTTATTTCTAATCTACCTAGAAATATTTAATCATTTTGTTAAAAATAACATTGAGTTCTTTACTTTTGTGTGTACTTGTGTATGTGGGAAAGGGCTCATGCAAGAGCATCAGGAGAACTTGTAGGAATCCATCCAATCTTTCTACTAGGCAGGCTTCAGGAATTAACGCAAGCCATCAGTTTTAGTAGCAAGCACATTTCCACACTTAGCCATCTGGGCACATCATAAAACTGATTCTTAAGATAAAGAACATCTAGATCTGGGTAGGGGTTTAAAGTATTACGGCCTGTATTATTGTCCTTGGCTGGTGCCTTAGTTTGAGTGGGACCCCTGGGCCCAAATCTGCCTATCATAATGTTCCATTTGTAGGTTTCTAGGACCCTCTGGATCTTTCTACTTTGCCATTCTCCCATGCTTCTCTCATCTAGAGTCCCAATAGAATGTCCTCCCCTCTGTCTCAGTTTCCTGGTAAGTGACGGCTTTCGTGGGACATGCCCCTTGGGCTAATATGCAGATATAAGTGAGTATATACCATTTCAGAACATTCTCCACAGTAGAGTGGAGAGTGGGATATGACTTTCTCACATACTCTCGTGCCTCACCTTTGACCATGTCCCCTGGAGGGGGAGACCTGGTGGCACTCAGAGGAAAGACAGCAGGTTGCCAAGAAGAGACTTGATACCCTATGAGCATATACAGGGGGAGGTAATCCCCCTCAGGAACAGTCATAGGGGAGGGGAATAAGGGGAAAATGGGAAGGAGGGAAGAATGGGAGGATACAAGGGATGGGATAACCATTGAGATGTAACAAGAATAAATTAATTAAAAAAGGGAAAAAATCAGGTGCTGAAATGATAGATGGAAAGATAGGTTTTTTTTTCCTATAAGTATAGTGCCTGAAGAAGTGGAACACACTCCAGTGGATGGCCATGGCCAATAACTTTGGGGAACCATAAATTCACTTTGAAGAAATTTTTAAAGGGCATAAAACTGGGTTGGTAGGGAAATGAGTTAGATCTGGGGGAAATTGTGGGGAAAACATAAAAGAACTAATAAAAATGTGGAAAATGTAAAAAAAAAAAAAGATAAAGAATGTCAAAAAGTATCCATTATAAACCCTAAGATTAAAAAGTACAAATTCTGATGTCTTCATATCTCCTATAAGTTATTAAAAAGATACAAATATATTTTTGGTCATTCTTATTTTGTATTACTGGAAACAGAATGTAAAATTATGTAAGTTTTTTTCAATAGTCACAAAGATTTAGCTTTCATTAGTCAGTACTTAAATAATATATACATTTCATGCTAAAACATATAAGAGCCTTTGATTTTGTGAAAAATTCATAGGTCAGAAATGTTTCAAATAATTTAGAGATCTTTATGTAAATGAAATTGTACAAGTAGTATATTGTGCTTTTGTAGAACACATATCAATTGCTACATGCAGAGTCCAATTCCACATTTTAATACAACCTACATAAAACATTTTACAAAGCACCAAAATGAATGGGTTTCCTTTAAAAGCACCCCTCAAACACTTGATGTATATTTTATTACTATTAAGAATGAATGAGTATAGGAATTTTATAAATATGTAAATTATATAAATTTAAAGTACCAAAGTATTTGAAGTTGAGCCCTCCATCGCCACTTCTTCTGTGGCTGTCACATTTTAGAAGTTAGTACCAAATATACTTCAGATGTTTTCCTCTGTATAGAAAACTATCAAACTATATGATTGAATTGAGACTTTTGAGGAAACTTTAATAAAAGACACACACACACACACACACACACACACACACACACACACACACACACACACACACATACACAAACAAACACAGTGAAAGTGTAACCAAGGGATGAAAAAAATTAGAAAATACAAGAAAATACCAAAACTGAGAGATAGTGAGAAAGTTAGAAAGACCAGTTGTTGTAGCAGGATCTGTGACTTTGTATCTGACCCCTAGGTTACCACAATTACCAATTTATAATTATCACAATTGCAAAGAGAAGAAAGTTCTCTTGCCCAGTCTTCTTTATCTCACCTTTATGTGGAGTTCTTATGGGTCACACTCAAGTTGAAGTTGGAGAACAGGGAAACAACCAATATTATTTACTAACCCTCCACATAGAGAAGTTGACATTACAAGGAAAGAGCAAAGTAGACAGACTCATTAATAACTATCCTAAAAGTTATTTTTGATCTGTTGAAATGTGATTTTTAAATTTCTCTTTTACATATATGTTTATCATTAATTTTTAAAATTATTATTTTGCAGTAATGCATTTGTTGGCTTACAGTCCATTTGCAGTACTTTGTTAGAAAATTAATTCCTTCAAATGATGATGTCAAGATATAGGCTTCAGTGTTTTTTATATTTTCAGCTTATTATAGAAGTTGATATTTGAAATAATGATAGAAATTTGATAATTATCAATGGGGCAAAGAACATGTCTGAATGGAGAAAATATTTACAACCAACCCCGATAACCTGAACTCCATCTTAGGAATCCAACTGGTGGAAGAAGAGGATTAAATTTCATAAGTTGTACACAGGTTTCCACATGGTCTTAACAGTGGCAAGCATGTGCCCTTTAGGATATACAAATAAATATATGATAAAAACACTTAATGTATTTGAGTAAAGTAGTTGCCTTTTTTGGTTACTTTCTTTTTTGTTTGTTCAAATATAATATTTTATTAATTCTTTAAGAATTACCTACAATGCACTTTGATCATATTCACATCTTGCCATAATGATATTTAATATTTTGACAACATGAAGAATACTTGGCTTGATACAAATACTTTCAGATATGTTATATTTAAGCTTTTTTCATTGATTTTCATTTCACATTCAAAATTTTCTAATCATGTCATGTCTTTACTCATAAAGATAGACAGAACCAAGTAAGAAAAATGTGAGCCTTTTCACCACTGGGAATTTGGTTTTTAAACAGAAGTTTTAAGACTAATGTTTATTGTTCATGATGCTACAATAAGAATTAGCATCAATTTTACAACATTATATCTATAATGAAAACTCTAAAAGCATAGAATTGCTTTATGCAACTGGTATTATGTAATTTTCAACATTTCAAGTTTATTTTATATTATTTCATTTTTTGGGGACAGGGTTTTTCTGTGTAGCCTTGAGAGAGGCAGGCAGATCAATGTGAGTTCAAGGCCAGCCTAGTTACAAAGTTTGTCTAGGACAGCCAAGTTTACTTACTTTAAAGGAACAATAAACCATGATACAAAAGATCTTTCAAGGCCTTGAAGAAAAATATAGTATGATTTCTTTCCATGATTTATTAAACACAGTCCCAAACAGGAGAAAAATACACCCAATTCCAATCTATGTGTTTACAAGTTAAGTATATACTTAATACTTAAAAGAACATAATATTTACTTGCATATAATTTTATATATTATACATTATTCATATATGATTACACATACATGTAATGAAACATGATTTTAGAATTTCATCACAACTGTTTTATTATATATTTTATTACTAAGAAACATGAGGAGCATCTTGAACAATATTATATTTAAAACCTATTTGAAATACCAGCAATATTTAACAAGATCATATGAGTAAATGTTTTCTGATTAACTAGTTATACAATACGTATCTTAAAATTTGACTTGGCTGTGTATTATTAATATTTCAAACTGGTATTTCTACCACTAACAGAAAGAATGAAAAATTCAATTGTTTTCACAAAGAGTATATGAGTTCAGAGTTTAATACATTGCTCAGAGCTCTATTTGATGTGTTCTTAAATTCAAAATGTCAAATGGGACACATTATGCAACAGGAATTGGGTCATTTCAATATTCTAACATGTGAAGATTGCCTGTACCATAAATAGGTATGAGAAGTACTCACAACAAGATTTAACTAGGATGCTCCCAATGATCTTCAACAAAAAATGAAGACGTGTTTGTTAACTGTCTTTATAGGTTATGTCTTTTTGGTCTTTCTATTGAATATACAAATATAATCAATTTATACTTATGTTTTGACTCTGGTAAGACTTCTATCATTTAGCTTTTGTGATCATTGCTTATCAATTTTACTTTTCAACCCTATATAAAAACTACAGGCAACTAAGAATACTTAATGTGGAAGAAATAGTCTTCCCAAGGAAAAACACACCAAAAGTATATACAACGGCAAATGTACAAGATTGTTTTAGCTATTCTAGGTTTTTTATTTTTCCATATGAAGTTCAGAATTGAACTTACAATGTCTTTAAAATTGTGTAGGTATTTTGATAGGGATTGAGGGATTGCATTGAATCTGTATATTGCTTTTGGTAAGATGGCCATTTTTACTATGTTAATTCTCCCGATCCATGAGCAAGGAAGAGCATTCCATCTTCTCATGTCATCTTCAATCTCTTTTTTCAGAGTTTTGAAATTTTTTTCAAACAAGTCCTTCACTTGCTTAGTTATAGTAACTCCTAAATATTTTATATTGCTTGTGGCTAATGTGAAGGGTGTGGTTTCCCTAATTTCTTCCTCTGCAAGCTTGTCATTTGTGTATAGGAAGGCTGCAGACTTTTTTGAGTTAATTTTGTATCCAGCCAATTTGCTGAAGGTGTTTATCAGCTGTAGGAGTTCTCTGGTGGAATTTTGAGGGTCACTTATGTACACTATAATATCATCTGCAAATAGGGATAATTTGACTTCCTCCTTTCCCATTTGCATACCCTCGATCTCGTTTTGTTGTCTTATTGCTCTTGCTAGAACTTCCAGTACTATATTGAAGAGATATGGAGAGAGTGGGCAGCCTTGCCTTGTTCCCGATTTTAGAGGAATTTCCTTGAGTATCTCACCATTTGATTTTGATTATTGGCTTGCTGTATATAGCCTTTATTATGTTGAGGAAAGTGCCTTGTATCCCTGATCTCTCTAAAACTTTAAATATGAATGGGTGTTGGATTTTATCAAATGTTTTCTCTGCATCTAAGGAGATAATCATGTGTATTTTTTTAATTTTTTATTAATTTATTCTTGTTACATCTCAATGGTTATCCCATCCCTTGTATCCTCCCATTCTTCCCTCCCTCTCATTTCCCCCTTATTCCCCTCCCCTATGACTGTTCCTGAGGGGGATTTCCTCCCCCTGTATATGCTCATAGGGTATCAAGTCTCTTCTTGGTAACCAGCTATCCTTCCTCTGTTTGCCACCAGGTCTCCCCCTCCGGGGGACATGGTCAAATACCCAGATCTAACCAATGGACAGAACATTTTTCAAAATTGAGTGGAGAGTGAGGTATGACTCTCATGTTTGATCATGTGCTTTTTTATTTTCAGTTTGTTTATATGGTGGATTACATTGATGGATTTCTGTATATTAAACCATCCCTGCATGCCTGGAATGAAGCAAATGTCCAGTGCTAAAAACATATGGGCACAAGTAATATACAGACTGAATAGGTTGTATTTATGTATGCACAGACATATATGTATATAACAACAAATAAATTTTAATGAGATCACACATTTGAAAGAGAACAATTAGGTACATGGGAGAGTTTGGAAAGCAAAAAGAAGAACAGGAAAATATATGATTCAATTATATTGTCAATTTTAAAAATCTCACTTTTTCTTGTGTCTTTGTTAGATTATACATGCAAAGGTAATGCTATTTCTAAAGAAAAACCTTTTAATTTAGAAGATCTGCTTCTATAATTTTAAATATCTGTAAAAATATTGAATTAACACATATGTCTTTTCTCCAATATAGCAATATGCACTGATCATAATTGTTTTATTTATTTATTATTTATTTTTAATATTTTGTTATATTTCTTTTTAACATAATATACTATTACACATGGGTAAAACTAACTACATACAGCAGGAAGAACCATGAGACAATGAATCATGAAACAATCAGGAATTACATAAATGTTACATTTATAGTGATTTGCTATTTGTATTTGACAAACTTGAAGTAAATATCTTTCCTATCTTGTTGAGTAAAATTTCTGAATGGAGATTATTATCTATCATATCTCATCTCTATTAACTTAAAACATCTATCTTGATCTAAAAACATCTTAACCCCTAACATACTAAGCTTAATTGAAAGACTAAACTATCTGGTCTTCAAATCCATCAGAGACTTGAGAAGGGATAAAACTTAAATACTTGAGTGAACTCGGAGTGCAGGTTAGCAGCTTCCAAAATGAAAAAAAAAATGACTGAGACAGTTTACTGCCTGAAAAGTCACCTAACACTCTCTATAACGTTGGAGAATCATCTTCAGCTTTCTGGCCTGATATATCTGACAGACATATTTGTAAGACAGGAACTATTGAGGACTTGCTTACCTTGTCTTGGCAGAGTTTGGCTGTCAACTCTGCTTGAATCTAAACTTGCCCATTTTTAGGCAGAATTCTGTCTGTGGCAGAAACGAGGACATTGCTCCTCAGCCTTTTGGCTAAGATCAAGTATAGTATCTGTTCTGATTGTAATTGTTTTAATCCTATTTGACCTTTTATGTGAGGACTTCTCACAGATTACACAATTTTGTGTTTCTCATTTACTGAACTAATAGGTATTACAAATACTATGATTTACAATAGTGTCACATTAGCATATAAGCAATCAGCTTTCTGTCAAGTATATTTTCATTTTCAATTAACTTAACCAACTAACATGTGCTGAGACTGTAAAATTAAATAAAATAGCTATGGTTCCAATCTATATTTGACCTTATGCAAGCCATAGAGTAATACTCAAGGAGAACCTAGACTTGCTTTAAAATCATTTTCTAATAATGCGTGATATGCATTGCACAGCAGATATAGAGAATAAATCCTTCAGTATCATTGTATAAATATTTACCAAATGGTTTATGCAACCATACAACACTCACTTTAAATCTATTTTCAAGGCCAAACTATTTGTGAATATGTGTTATCTTACTTTCCTCTTATAAAAACAAATTTATATCTTCTAGTGCATAAAGGTAAGTCCTAACTCTTCTGTAAAAAAGCTCCTACATTTCTATGTACAGCTTCATTGCATCTTATGGTTTGAGGAAGAGCTCATTGTATCTGTCTCTCAAAGTGATGTGGTGCATGTGTGTGTGTTTGCATGTGTGCCTACACAGAAGAACTTATATATACAGCATTATTCTCCACATTTCTTCATTTTAGCACATTTGGTAATATGCAAGAATTACTTACGATTACTTGGCATTATTAATATGTTTGATGTGTATATATGAATGACTGTGAGTTTATGTGTCCTACTTGTATGCAAGTGGCTGCTGAGGCCAGAAGTGTCAAACACCATGGACTAGAATTACAGGTAGTTGTGAGTTGCCTGAGATGGATGCCGAGAACCTCTCTCAGATCCTTTTCAAGAGCAGAGAGTGCTCTTAAATTAGCCAATTGTAATTTTAATAATATTATCGTGCACCCAAGGTCAAATAAAACACATACTCAGACTCTTTCCCATTATTTTGAAGCCTTCCATCTTCACATCCTATCTTTTATGAATACAATTTTCTGTAGACATTTACACTGAAACAGCTCAGTTGACCATATCTTCTACAGATATTTTCTATCATGATGAGCTCGGGGCTGACCACTGAGGAAGCACCTGCTGGGCCTGTGTCAGACCTGCACTCCAGCTGCTTTTGGCCATCTGCCCACTTCCTCTCCTGTTCTTAGCATGACAGCTCAACAAAGGACTGTAACATTGTTGGTATCATCACAGGCTTTTGGAACTCCAGACTTTTCTGTCTGATACTAGCAATCTCATTTTAAAAGCATTAACTATAACACTCAGTGGAAAACTTTTTTCCATGCCCCTCTGTGAGACCAGGACCCATGCACAGCATATAGGCCTTGAGCTGAATGCTCTAAGCCACTCCTGAGAGAGAAATAGGACCTTTGATCTCAAGGTCCCTCTGTTTCTTCCCAGAATCATACAGTGCCTAGACTGGGCCAAGAGATGTGGAACCCTGGCTACCACCAGATGTGGAATGACACATTAAGTGAGGTGATGGTAGGTATCTGGGAAAAAAACTGATTCCATTAAGGAATTTTCAATAATATAGAAATACTTTAGAACACAATAAAGTGGATGGTAATATTTTCCATGTGCTATAATTTATTTTACAGTACAAATTGGATCATGACTAGCAATGTTAATAAAAAGACAATCTTCCAGGTAAATGAAGAAAAATACACTTTTCACATGAGAGAATAATGGAGAGATATGTGCATAAAACTCATATATCCTATGACAGACTAATGGTAATCTGGAAGAGGGTTGGAGAAAATCATGAGAAGGCCATGTGGGGTTCATACTCTGTCCCTCTCCACAACTGAGGAGCAAGTGTTTATATATAAAAAAAACCCATAGTCCCAGAAACACTGAACAATGGTCCATTTCCTTTAAAAAAAAAAGCCATTAAGGAGATAAACTTGTAAAAAAAAAAGGACTACTGAAATATAAGATTATTGTTCTCTTTACTTGATATAAGCATTACCTTTAGGACTGTTTCTAAAGAAGATATGATGAGTAACTGAGCAGCTGTACTCATACACATTTGCTGGCCTTATGGAAGAGCATGTTGTATTGTGAGTGGTACAAAACCAGTGAGGAAAACTGAGACAGAAAATCTTTTTGTAAAATAAAAGCAAGGCATCAGAATGTAGCATAGTTCCCTAAAATTACTCAGTTCCATTCAGAAATCAGCTATTGAACACCTGTTGTGTGTAAGCATAGAAATTAACTGTAGGTGTATAAAGATAAGCAAGACAAAGGGGCTGCTCTCAGTATGTTCAGATTTACATAACTAGAATGCAGGTGCAATGGAGAATAGAGATGATATCATTTGACTGCCATGTTTCTGTGAAACTTCTACAGTGGCAATTAGAGAAAAAGGAACAGTAATTGGGAAGATGAAAACAAGGAATGGGAACGCAAATTCATATAAGTTTTATCATACTGTCTTTTGTTTATGGCATCACTTAAAGTTAACGTTTTCTGAGCAAAAGAATAGCTCACAGTGGGCATGGTGGTGCACTCCTTTAATTCAAGCACTCAGGAGTCAGGGGCAGGCATATCTCTGTGAGTTCAAAGCCCCAGCCTGGTCTCTAAAGTGAGTCCAGGACAGTCAAAACTCTGATACACAGAGAAATCCTGTCTCAAAAGACCAAACCAAACCAGTAACAAAAGAGAAGAGCCCCCAATAGGACGGACACTCAACATTATCCTGCACATACATTGGTACCTAAACAAGTCTAGTTTTTTCGCATTAACCAATCATAATGCAGAATATTCAGAAATTTTCACTTCTTGTTCATGTTTGTCATTGTTTTGTTTGTTTGTTGTTTGTTGTGAGCATAATCTTTAACAGCTGCGCTATGTCTCCAGCCCCTTAATCCTTATTCAATGAAAGATATTCAGCATCAGTATTAATTAGCAGACTACCTTGAGAAATGTTAAAATGAATAGCAGATAATTAAATATTCAATAGCTTACAAAGAATATAATTTCTACAGATGTTTGGAGTAGCAGAGAGTTGCTATAGGTTTGCTAGAAGTTCAGGATTAGTGAATTTTTATTTACTTCATCAAGAATACGATTTAAATAATATTGAACAAGCAAGCACTGGATACTGAGTAAGGAATCTTAGTAAAAGTGCATAAGTAATCAAACAGTTTCATCTTATTTAAAGAATTTTACTAATTTATGCTGGGATTATGGAGCTTAAATGTTTCAAAATGTTTATGAGTTGTCCCCTTCTCCAGTCTAGAAATACTGAACATGATAAAATAAGAGGATCATGAGCAGATTATGAAAAGGGTATATTTGCAACTATAGGTTGAAGAAAATAGTTGTTAAGCTTGAACATGAAAAAAAAGATACCCATATAAAATAAGAAAAAATAGTGAGAATGGTTTATTGAGAATACTGCCCCATGCATAAAATGCTTTTCAGCAAAATTGTGAGAATCTGACTTCAATTCCTAATACCCATATAAAAAATGCAATCTGATGGCACAAATCTGTCATCACAGTGCAGGAGGTGCAGATAGACATGTTCCTAATGCTTTCTGGAATCCATACAATCAGTGAAATTCAGGTGTAGTCAGAGACCCTGTCTCAGCACATAAAATGGAAAACTATTGTGAAATGTTCCCACTATCAATACATACATAAATAATACTGTTTGAATGAACAAGTTTCAAGATAGGTTCAGAATAAAATTTAAAACAAACAAGGAAAAGAACAGTTTCCATCACTTCAAGGATTGTACTGTCATAAATATGCAGGGACAGGAAAATGGAACAAAAAGACAAACCTGTAAAACCAGAATCTGTAGGTATGTTTGATTATTTGAATTGGAGGTAAACTAAGATTGAGTAGCTTCAAGCTTTGATTCTGGATATCAAAGAAGAAATGTGAAGAAAGAAGACAAAAAAACAGATGTTATAAACAGGGACTGTGTAGCTATGAAAAAGTGTCTATCATCTCAATGGCAGAAAATTCATAATTATGAGCATGTCTTGTTGTAGGGCTCTAACAGCCTGCTTCCCCCTATGTAGCCAAGTGGTCAAGTTCATTATGTCTGTAGGGACTTGGAAAGCTCACAAATAACAGTTGTCATTAATCACTCTGGCTAAATTCTCAAGCTAACGACAGAAAGTTATGAAAATGTGTAAAATTCTAGGCTTTCTCTAAAGTCATTTAAACTTACTTTTTGACAGATAAGTTCAGGAATATGTTTCCTTTATGCTGCAAAAAGAAGGCACAGAGAACACATGCTTTGTCTTCCAATCTCAACAGCACAAAACACTGCATGTATCACAAATAAGAGAAAAGACACAGCTTAGCCGTTTAACTTCCTCTTGGTTGCTGATAAAATAAAATAGGCAAATTCTTTACAGAAAAGTATTTATTCAGACAAATATCCTTCTCTCTCACTACAAAATGAAACCCTACTGTTTTACAAGTTCTAAATTGTCTTTGAAAAGCAATAAATATTCATTTTAAAATGGTATGAAGGTAATGCACAAATGACACTGTTAAAGTAAAGCATAGAGTCAACTCCAATAAACTTACTACTTCAGAAATAAGATGAAGTATCACTCACTCCTTCCTCCTCCATGCATAAGCTTTAAAGAATCAAATGTGGGGTTCTCATTAGAAAGTAGAAGGATATTTAAAATGACATATTGCACAAGGAGAAATGTAGCTGTCAAATGACCAAAGCTGGCAGAAATAATCCTTCTTTGCCTTCTTTTCAATCTAGGAATTGTGTTGGACTTTGCTTTCTTTTGGATGAGTGCCATTTTCCCCCTGAATCGTTTCAGTTGTTATTTCTGATGCTGGACAAAAAGAAAGGGCTCCTCAGAGGTGAATGCTTTTATGGCAATTAAGTCATCCTGGGTGGAGAAAAGAACATTGGCTCATTTGTTTTCTGTCAGTTTAGTTTCACAGAAATGGTTTTACTTCACTAAATACAACAGAGTTTGAAAATGGTCAAAAGGGAAATTACCCTTGCCTGGTATAAGTCGTCCCTGAAAAAAACTAACTAAAATGAGAAGTGTGGGTATTTTTCTCATGACAACTTGGTCTTTGCAGAGACTGGTTGTTTTAGCCAAAGTAATCATAAATGGTGTAGTAGAATTGTGTGCACCATCTGCATTCTTTCATTGTCTTGGAGACTTCTTTAAAATTGCCGTTGAAACTGAGGACTTTCCCATACTACTGTGTTTATTTACTATTGATTAATCTAAATCTGGTTTGGGAATACAAAGAGAGATGTGAGATTTTAAAAGAGATTTGATATTTTCAGAAAAAGACTGAGAAACTTAAAAATTATAGTTGAATGAAATATCAACTTAGTTATTATCTCATTTTTTATTAAGAGCAACTTTCATCACTGAGGGGGTCTTCTAATGAGCACACTGATATGAGAAAAGGATTATGGCAAGCTCTTATGTATTATTACTTGGCTTACTCCTACCATTATTACTTGTATAATATGCTACATAAGTAGATTACAACTGTACACCAAAAAATGCTTTCTTCACTATTAAACACAATATTAATAAAATAGCATTACATTATGTAAAAGATATATTCCTTTTCTAAATAAAATATATACCATCTAAAGAGGGTAACAGAAAGTTTCATGCCCATGTAGTTAGTGGTCCTCTATTAATAAACAAATTGGTGAGAGCAAATATGGAAAATAAGTTTAATTTAATGTGTTCCAAAAGATTTTGACTCAAGAATATTTTTTCTTCAAAACATTCTGTAGTGGCTTCTAACTAAACAAGTTCACATGCTATAAATTAGGATTACAAATACTTCTGAATTTTGTTAACATGCTTATTCATGTGTGCATTCCAGACATTATTGTTTCATTGTACTTTTTCCACACTCTCTTAACAAATGAGTATTTGACAAAAGAGTTCTGAGGCTATAAATATGCTTTTTGTGTATAGGCTGGGAAACTCAGGATAATTCTTAAAATATTAAATTGAAAGCATTGCAGAGTTGAGTTTTCATATATGACATTCATTGCTAATGTAAGAATGAATTTTTCCTTGTAAATTAACAATAAAATGATGACCTAATTTAAACTTGGCAGTGGGCTTGAATAGATATATTGTCAGAGAAAACCATGGATATAATAATCATTCAAAAAACTCAAAATTATTAGCAATCTGGGAATTTCAAAAGAAAATCTCTGTGAGATACCACTTTATCCTATTTATAATGATAGAGTCAGATAAAGAAAATGTACTGAAATGAAATAAAGGTAACAGTTACACACCACTGTAAACGTACTAAATGGCACTTAATTATATTCTCTAAGTGGTTAAAATAATACAGTTTGACTAATGATTAGTTTATCACTCTTTACATAAGCAAAGGTTGGTGAAGGAATTTGAAGAAATCAAGAGCTTAATGGACCATTGAGTGGTATGTAAAATGTTGTAGTCACTTTGAAAAAAGTCATCTCGGCAGCAGTATTATTCATAATATTCTAAAGCTGAGCCAAAGTAAATGAGGATTAAATGAAAAATGAAAAATATTACATAATACATCTAATAGCTCTTAGATAAAAAGAAATTGTATACTACATAGAATACCATATGAATGAACACTAAAATCATTATATTAAGTAAAATAAACCAGACACTAAAGATAATATTTGATTTCTTCTATATGAATTGTCTATAACAGGTTTATCCATAGTAATATAAAGTAGATTGATTGGTTGTCTGGGGATGAGGCTGGGAGAAGAATGTGAGTGGAAAATTTCATTATTGGTTCAAGAGTTTTTGAGTAGGAAGACATAAATCTTCTCCAATTCCTTGTGTTGATGTATTCACAACTCTGTGGTTGTGCTAAAAGCATGTATTTCACACTAAATTTGTTAATTTTATGAATGCTTGAATCATATCCTAATAAATATATGAAGATAAGATGAACCTTTTCCTGCTTCATAGAAGTTGATGAATTTTATACTGGAGGTTATATCTACATGAAGGAGACTTACAGAAGATACATCTGTTATTTCTATTTCTCTAAACTCAGCTTTCAACATCTCTCCTCTGGGGTATTGTCTTTCTTTTGACACAGTACTTTTCTACTGCTAAAAAGCTGAAAATGAGAAAATAAATTCAAGGTTGGATTAACAAATTATCAAAGGTGAAGGGAGAGGTACGTAAATGCCTGGGCTAATGGCTGGAACTTACAGTACTTTGACAACAAAAGCATATACATGAACTTCAAAGATTCACAGTGAAATCCTTAAAGAAGATACTTAGTCACTCAAAAAGTACAAAACTGTAGGGACGTAGTTCCTTCCACCTCTCTTTATCACTCCAAATAAATACATCAGTGTTTCCAAAAATGACTTTTCAATTTGTTCAAGGAAACCTGTTTCAGACTTTTGGTTTACAAACAAAAGAAATCCTTGTAAGAGATTGATAATTATCAAAATAACAAAATATTTTCAGTAATAATTTATCTTTCTGAAGAATTAAATATATGTTCACGTTTGCAGATACATAAAATGTGTTACATACTCAAAATATTTTATAATATTGTATATTTGTTGTTTTTTTCCCCCTGAGCATTTAATATGAAGACATAGGTCACATGAGAGTATGCTGGCTCTCTGATATCAGGTACATGAAGGAAATTGTTTGTATATGTCATTTAAATGGTTAAGTAAATAATTTCCAAAGGTTTTAAACATACATAACAAAGTTCTATGTAATTCCTTATTTTATAGCAAAAATAACAAGAACTGTTCATAATCTCTTTTAAACTTCATATTCTATATAAATTAATGTTAATAAAGACATAAGTTGTGGCATTTAAAAATTCTCTTCACTATAAAGTAGAAATCATTTAGATAAATTTTTATGCACTTAATCTTTACTCTTTGAAAAATAATTTAACAACCTTGTATTAAGTACAACTATTTTGATACAAATTCCGATAAGGATCAATAAAATCAAACTTCATTCCACTTAATCTCATCAAGAGAATTCATTTATGTAGGTGTGTGAAAACCAGCATACAATACATATGAAAACACACACACAATGCTTGAAGTAGTATTATTTAATGTACTGTGGAATTATTTTCTAATCAGAAGTCAGATGCCCTTAGTGAAACCCTTAATGCTGTCATTTCCACATTGCAACAACTCTATGTAGATGAAAAGATTCTATTCATTATATTGTTTTAAACATTCACTTTTTGTCATTTGTCTATCATTAACAATTTTGCATTGGCAGGCATTTTCAAATACACAAAAAATTAAAATTTAAACATAAGATTCTATGGTAAAGATCCAATTTAATCCCAGTATAATTTCCAAATCTAGATAATCAATATGAATACAACACTACTAATTAGGTGGATATTGAGTATGTTGCTCTAGTAATCACATTTTCCTTAAAACACTCAGCTTCTCAAGCTGTACATCTTTGGATTCTTTGTCATGCCAGCCTTAATCATTTTCAAGATTCTGAAAAATATCTTTGCCTGTTAACTCGTAATTTCTTTCTCACATGTTGGTATGGCTAACACTTTCATTACTCAGGTCCACCTTGAAACAAATTTGTGATTATATGGTTGAGATTTTTCTTGTTTAGTTTCTCATAGCACTTACACTGAAACCCACATGTATACACAACAATGGCCTGTTTTGTGCTGTGCTAGGAACAGAAATTAAGGCTTCATGCATGCTTGGAAAGCAATCTAACAGTTCATCAAAAATATAAACAATAATCTTATATCTGTCATGAAATGGGTTCTTTAATTCAATATTTCCTGAATCCTTAAAGTAATTAATTTTGATTAACATTTATATTTTATAATTTACACCCTACTTTGGGAATTTTCTAGACATATGTAACATTTCTGAAAAATAAAGGATGTATGTGCACTTGGGTCTTATGTTTTTACTTATTATGGAAGCGAAAGCTGAATTTTAATAATAAACCACATCAGATTCACAGTAATTCCTTTTTATGCTCTGTTAAAATAATATTTTGAAATGATGCCTTCTATTTCATGTGACAAAGATATTACAGTTTTCAACATTTTGAGGCTCTTGACAGTCATGTTTTAGTGTTATAGTTTTACATTTTTATCTTTATATACAAACAAGTACAGCTCTCAGACTTCATTGGAGAAATTTCTTTAACAGTGCTTAACAAAGAAACTCACAATTGGTTTCAGGTGGTGTGAATGAGAATGATTTCCATAGGCCTAAATGTTGGAATGCTTGGATGTAAGTTAGTGGAACTGTTTTGGAAATCATAAGGATGTGTGACCTTGTTGGAGAAGGTGTGTCTCAGGGGATATACTTTTGAAGGTTCAAACGGCCTTGCCATTCCCAGTTAGATCTCTTTTTCTGCAACTAATGCATTAGATGTGAGCTTGCAGCTACTGCTCCAGCACTATTCCTGCCAGCCTCCTGTTAGGCATCTTAAGATGATGGTCATGAATTAACCCTTTGAAACTGTAAGCAAACCCTCATTAAATGCTTCCATCTGTGAGTTGCCTTGGTCATGGTGTTTTGCTTCAGCAATAAAGCAGTAACTAACACATGGTAAAAGGGCAAACAATAAATATCTGTTGTATTTTGACTCACAAATAAGACACACATATTACTACCTCAAAGCTCAGAGTCCATTTAAGGAGAAGGAACAGAACAACTGAAAAAGCCAGAGACCAGGGAGGATTAGTGAATAATAATCTCTTCTAGACATGTCAGGAACAGTATACTCGCGGACTTACAGTACCTATGATTGTCTGACAAAGAACAGGACAAGAACAGATCAGTCAGCACTCTAGCATGGGAGGAAAGCAGGGTTCATGAACCCTTTGCATTAACCAGAGGAGTAATTGTCAGCTAATGGTTCTGGGTAAAGATAGTCACATTTCTTTAAAGGACTATCCTCTAGTAGGTTGACCGCACACCAGTGAATAGTCCCATAGCCTTAATTGTATTGAGAGCAGAAATATGACTGATATGATTTTGGATGAGTACATGAATTTGAGAGATGCTTTGGAGAAAGGAGTGGATCTGGCATGAAGAAGAGAGACAAATGAGGAGATAAATGTGATGAAAAATTTTGATGACCATTAAAGAACCTTTTTATAGAGATGGCTTCAAATGTGGCAAACAAGCCACTGGGGAAAATGTCCACATTTCTACCACAGACAGAATTTTGCCTAAAAAAGGGCAAGCTTGGATGCAGGCAGAGTAGATAGCCAAACTCTGCCAAGACAGGGTAAGCAAGTCTTCAATAATTCCTGTCTCACAAATATGTCTGTCAGATATATTGGGCCAGAAGGTTGAAGATGATGCTCCAACATTATAAAGAACTTGGGTGACTATTCAGGTAGAACACTGACTCTGTCATCTTCTCACTTGGAAAGCTACTAATCTGCACTCCCAGCATACTCAGGTAATCAAGTTTATTCCATCTTAAGTCTCTGATGGAGTTGAAGACGAGATAGTTTAGTCTTACAATGAAGCTTAGCTGTTTAGGTGCTAAGATATTTTTAGGTCTAGATAGATGTTTTAGGTTGATAATGACCATATGTGATGGAGATTGATTTACAGTCAGAAAATCTAGAAGCACCAAGATAGGAAAAATGTTTTCTTCAAGGCTGCCAAATACAAATAGCCAAAACACTAAGAATGTAACATTTATATAATTCCTGATTGTGTCATGGTTCTTCTTTCTATAGGTAATCTATTTTATATATGTGTAATAATATAAATGTATATGTAAAAAATAAAAAAAATTTAATTAAAAAAAGAAAAAAACCAAATTCTTAATGAACTAATAGAAGCATATAAGTGGATGAAGAGATGGTTTAGCAGTTGAGAGTACATGCTGCTTTTGCAGAGAACCTGAGCTTGGGTACAACTCTCACATAAAAGCTCACAACTTTCTGTAATTCCAATTCCAAGATAGCCTACAGTCTTTTCTGACCTTCAGAAGGTAGACACATGTAGTACAGATAGGCCCTGAGATAAATATATAAACATACACATGAAATAAACAAATAAATATTTTGAATTATTATATTAAATTTGTATAAACAAAATCAAAATAAAACCATTTTATGTATGCTTATACTTACTATTAGTTGGCACTTACAAAAATAATGATATCTACCACTTTGAGTTTATACTTTAGAACATCCTGGATTTATGTATGTTTCCAGTTAGTGAATTTTGCATATAGAAAATCCGCAATGGATGTTCACTGTCAGAATGCCTGGCCTCTGATTCTACCTATCTTTTTCTCTCCTACAAAACTTTCTTCTACCATCTATAGCCTCACTGTCATATACCGCTACAAAGATAGCAACAGGATTAGAAACAAGAAACATACAGTCCAGAAAATGAGCTGAAAAGAAACAAAAAATCTCTTTCTGCTTCACTGAAGTAGAAAACTATCTAAAATGTCAACAGGTTTTATATTAATTCACATCTGAGACAGATCTCTCCTATCCAGAAAAACTAAGCTTTATTTATCAAATATAGGGTTCATGATTTAGTTTTGAGAAATTTCTCATATGTAATACAATTGGGTAATCTTATAGATATGATCACAAAGAGTAGCAAGAGAATTTGTCTCAGAAATGACACAGATAGAAAAAAATTGATGGAATTTGAAAATAGAGCCCAAAGAAGATTAATGATGTATATACTCAAGAATCAAATAGCTAACAATTCGGAGAACAAGATTACTATGTTGAGACTGCTTTTTCACCCAAGTTAAGCACATTATATTTAAGATCATAAATATTGATACCAAGAAACAGGTGCACTTAACTAAATGTAATTGCATATCAAATTATTGAGTATGTTTCATAACTATTTAGCATAAATAAGTAGAAATGATTACTCAATTAATAAAGTTGAACTATATTTTCATTTCATATTTGAAAGAGATTTATACTTTAGAAACAATTTTGTTCTTTTTATCAAATATTTGGTGTACAAAGAAATGAGACGAATTTTCAGAAGGACTAATCTTTGGTTAGGCTATACATTAATTTCACATGGACACTCTAACAAATTATTTTAAAATAAGTTATTTTGGTTTTACAACTTTGTCTAAATATTTATAGCCTGTACGGTTGTTTGATATAAAATTCAAAAGCCACAATCAGTTATCTACAATAAGAATCATATATCTATTAAAGATGTTTTCAAATTTACTTTCTTCTTTTTGTGATCTTAGTAGAATGAACAAAGAAGAACAAAAAGAAAAAAAGCAATTACAAAGGTTTAAAATTAATTGGTTTGCAATGGACACAGCAGACAAACTAAAAAACACATGCTTTCATTGTAGCTGATAAAAGATGCACTGAGATAGTGCCATAGCAACAGTTCACAAAACCTTGGACTTGCAACCAGCCATTCTGTTGGCCAGAATTCTGTGAACAGTTGTGATGGCTCTATCCCAGGGAATCTCTTTCAACTATAGAAGTTTGTGACTAAGCTAACACAATGATGAATATGCCTTTATAAGAATTACATGAGTCCTTGAAGAAAGACCAAGAACTAGACTCACACACAAAGGAACAGTGTTTTTGTTTAAAATTGCAACAAATTCCTGATATTCCTAACAGTTACTGTTCTCATGTACCCATTCCTGTTGTCAGAATCTTTCCTTTCTTACAGATCAGTGAAATGATACTTAATTTTTTATGATAAAAGCACACATTGGTAATTGAGAGATGAAATTACAGGTGTTGTAGGAAAGGTAGTCAACATCTTCATCTTGAAATTTTAGATAACTCTTCTATATAAATTTGGAAACAGTAATTCTCCAAGATGAACATATTGAAATTTAAATCTCTCTTTTTCAAATGCACATTGGCTAAATGTATTCCTATTTAGATTTAAATTAATAATTTCTCCCAGGACTCCTCATCTCTATTGCCCAAGCATTTCTTACCCCTAAATATCTAGCAGTTAAAGGTATGTGGGTAGCAAGTGAGATATCATTCCTGAAGTGGCTGCAACTCTGTGTTCACTCCCATGCCCTGAAGATGTGAAATTCTCCAGCCTGCCTGGAGGAGGTCCTGATGGAGCTATATGTGGGGGACAGTGAGAATGCCAGATGGTGGTTTGTGAGAAAATCTGGGACCAAGGCACTCAGCCAAATGAACAGAAAAAAAAATGATCAAGAATATATCTGCCCCATGCAAGTGAATGGGAGATAAATTAAGGCCTCTCTTCCTCAAGCAAATAAAAATCCTCCATACAGTTTTTAGCCGTATGCACCCATTGTAAATATGTTAAAAGATTTGTATTGCATAAATTTATCTTATCTGCTTTTTGGGTTTTGCTCCACTAAATGTAAAACCAGCATCCCATTGATAAGAAGATTGTAGGCAAACTTACAAATAAAATGATGGGAAATTTTTATAATCAGAAACAGATAAGAAGGCATCAAGGAAGAACTTTTTACTTGATTTGTGAGCTAGAGGGGCATTTGCATTGTATTGATTGTTATTGTGTATCTTTATCACTCTTATTGTTTGCTGCAGTATAGCCCTTTGAAGGTCTGCCAAACCACTGCGGCTTGCTCAAAAGCAGGGCTGAATTTTAATTATGCTGAGCCAAACAGACACGGAACAGTTGAACTTGATTAGACCACTTGTCCTGATCCACACAGAGAGGGCATTCAGCATACTTCTTTTAATAACTGACAAAGTCAATTCATATATTTGTTGGAAGCATAAAGATAAAATCACTGCTTGTCAACATATTCCTCCTACATGAGAAATCTGGTTTCCTATTTTAATTTAATAACCAAGGGAAGAAGGGATAGAGGGTTAGGTAGCCAGAAGAGATGTGTGTGGCATAATGTCTTGATAGCAGTCATATTTTTTACTGCCTTTGAAGAAGAAATACATGGATTAATTAACTAAGATTCAACAGGAGGATGATTCATGCAAAGTAGTCTGTGTGTGTGTTTGTGTGTTGTGTGCATGTTGGAAATGATGTGTGAATGTGTGTATGCTAGTGTCTTGACTTTTTTTCACGTTTTTCTATATCCAAAAACTAATTTATCTCAATATGTTACTGAGATAAGTGGACAGGTGAGATGTCAGAATTTCATAAATTTTTCTTTTATTTATCCTAGGAAAAACACAACATACAAGTTTATTGTTTCAGCATAAATGGGCCAAAAT
Organism: Acomys minous; assembly: GCF_964271855.1. Classification (NCBI taxonomy): domain Eukaryota; kingdom Metazoa; phylum Chordata; class Mammalia; order Rodentia; family Muridae; genus Acomys; species Acomys minous. The sequence goes on along the minus strand of NC_140488.1, from coordinate 85,794,099 downwards.
GTATTCTCACAGTAACTTCGACAATGATCCTGTGCAATTTTCCCATGCAGCACAGAGGACACATCCAGGTTTCTGTAAAGCAAACTGCCATTAAAATAATTTTGCTGCTAATTTGGTATGGGATAAACTTTTGGAGACCTCTTAGACTTAGTAAAGAAAAAAAACAATATTTTTTAAGAAGCCCAAAATCATTTTCCCTAAAGAGGACACTGCTTATCAGCTTTTTTCTAAAAACAACCTTGTGTCAATGCTGTATTCTTATTTGTGGGTGTGTCAAAGACGGCTGATAAACAGACCATAAGGTATGGATGACATAATAATACTTAAGGAAATATTTTATCAGCAAATTTAAAAGATAAGGTGTTCAATTTGTAACTGAACTTTTTATATAGGCCAGGTAGTGCAAACATTAGAAATTGGTATATCTTTCTTTGATAAATCCAAATTACTAAACCCTTTAATAGAATTTTGTCCTTTACTTCAAATATCCTAATACCAATAGACTACTTGTAATCCTAAGAAAACAATCCTCCCCCAGGACAAGTAAAGAAAAAATATAAAGAGATATCCTTCTGTGCAGAAGACAAATAGGTAGAGGACTTTTATTGTTGTTGTTTGAAAATATGATATAAAATTCTTATTCTTATGAGAAAATAGTGAAAGTACTCTAACCATCATTTTGTTAATTGTAACCACTTTTTATTCTTTTTAAGTTAATTTTTAATTTTTTACATATACATTTATAGCATTTATTACACATATATACAATAAACTACCTATAACAAGAAGAACCATGAAACAATGAGGAATTATATAAGTGTTACATTTATAGAGTTTGGTTATTTTTATTTGATAGCCTTGAAGAAAATATCTTTCCTATCTTGGTACATCTAAAATTCTGAATGTAAATCAGTATCTATCATATGTTGTCATTATCAACTTAAAATATCTATGTAAACATAAAAACATCTTAATACCTAAACTTTTTATTCTTATCTACATGAGGAAAAAAAAGTTCAGTGATGATCCAAACGATCATGTGTGTTTGTGTGATTTTTTTAAATTAGCCATTAATTAGAAAAAAAAGATGGACTGGGGAAAAAGATCATTCTGAATCCTAGCTATGCATTTTTCTAACCACATTCTTTTCAGCCAGTTATTGAACATCAATTTTATCAGATATAGAAATTTAATAGTTAACACTTTGATGGAAATGATAATGTATAAGAATTACTACATGATTCTTTTATAATATTCATTGCATAAATTTTAATTAATATCTTATTGCAGTTTTAATAGACTGATGATAAAAATATGTTTCTAGTCCATCATCTTTAGCATCTATTTAGAAAATGCGTAGTGTCCAATATTAAAAGAATTAGCATAGTCTCAAAACAATATGCATACTGAAATAAAGGTGCATGTATACATACATACTTACATATATGTATATGTATACATATATATGGAAATTACAATTTTGCATTTTCCTGAAATATATAAAACAACCAACTAGTGTCTTCTTTGTTTTAAGTTATGTGTATGTGTGTTTTGCCTGAATGTATGTCTATGCAAGACATGTGTGCTGGTGCCTGTAGAGGTTAGAAGAGGATTTCAGATTTCATGTGACTAAAGTTACTGTTTTTGAAGTGATATGTGGATACTAAGAATTGAATCTGGGTCATCACATAAATTACTTACAGATTCACTGTGATGTGCTGTGTAGCCACTTATATATTAGAAAATAAAAGCAACTTCCTTTTATATTTCTGTTATACAGACAAGGATCTATGGAAAAATTTTTTTAAATGTAATGTTATAATTTATGAATAATAAAGTTGTTTCAACATTTTTTGACACAGGTCTCACAATGTAGCCCTAAGTGACCTGGAACTCCCTATATAGACTAGACTGAGCTCAAATTCATAAAAATCTACCTGCCTTTATCTCTCGAATGTTAGGATTCACATTATCAGCTAACATGCCTGGCATTCATTTCTATATAAAATGTAATGCTTGCTAGACATTAAATATTGTGTATAAGAGAAATAAACTTTATTTACATTCTTATAAATAAATTTAAACTACTCAATTGAGTTTGATCTTTCAGACACACCTTTAAATATTTTGTAATATCATTATTTAGTATGTGATCTTTGGATTTGTCGTTTTTTCCCTAATGTAGCATTCATGTACTTGTTTATGATGTCTTAAAGATGCTTAAATTCACCAGTAAATATTTCATCATGAATTACAGTATCTAATTGTATAGACTTCTTATTAATAACAGCATTTGATTTTTATTTATAGCCATTTTGATAAATATGTTTTAGAAATATTAGACATTAGACAAGAAAATACATTATTTACATTGAGCTGTCGACTTATATTTAGTACCTCCATGGAATACACTAAAAAACTCAGATTCAGGTTTATCCAATGAAATATACTGAAGTAATTAATATAATATAATATAATATAATATAATATAATATAATATATAGTGTTGTTTTATATACTTTCCAATATTTATTTTTAAATGTACTTGTGTTGTGCACATATTATAAGGTATAAATGGATAGAAGATATAGTTCAGTAGTAGAATGTTTGGATAGCATGCTTTAGAACTTCAGTTTGACCCCTGTCACCATTAAATATATCCTAAAAAATTAGGATATTTTAGATGAGGCTATGTCATAAGACCTCAACTCTCATGAATGCATGAATGATAATTAGTTATGAAATCAAACTCACTCCTGGCCTCTTGCTGGTGCACATTGTGAGGCCCTCTTTGATGTTATGTTGAAAGAAGATGGCTTTCTTCATATGTTAGTACTTTGATCTTTTACTTCTCAGCCTCTAGAACTGTGAAGAATATATTTTTTTATAAATCATCCAGACTCTGGTGTTCTGTCAAATTGACATAGAATAGTCTAAGGCAGATAGGGTTGTTCCAAAATAAAGTCTACAAGATAGTATAGATCATCTTTGTGGATTTGTGTAACTTAATTTTTTATACTAGACAGTATATTTTTCAAAGGTTATAAATTGCTATAATAAGCCTGTCATTCAACCCATCACAGTGATCACTACTGGTAGTTTTATTTTCAAGTTATAAATGTACATTACCAAATTTATTCTATGAGGCCATAGTCACATTGATACCAAAACCTCACCAAGACTCAACAAAAAAGAGAATTTCAGACCAATTTCTCTTATGAACATTGATGCAAAAATATTCAATAAAATACTTGCAAAACGAATACAAGAACACATCAAACATATCATTCACCATGACCAGGTAGGCTTCATTCCAGGCATGCAGGGATAGTTTAATATATGGAAATCCATCAATGTAATCCACCATTGGATAAAAAAACCACATGATCATCTCCTTGGATGCAGAGAAAGCATTTGATAAAAAACCAACACCCATTCATGTTTAAAGTTTTGGAGAGATCAGGGACACAATGTACATACCTCAATATAATAAAGGCTATATACAGCAAGTCAATAGCCAAAATCAAAGTAAATGGTGAGATACTCAAGGAAATTCTTCTAAAATCAGGAACAAAGCAAGGCTGCCCACTCTCTCCACATCTCTTCAATATAGTACTGGAAGTTCTAGCCAGAGCAATAAGACAGCAAAAGGAGATCAAGGGTATCCAAATGGGAAAGGGGGGAGTCAAATTGTCTCTATTTGCGGATGATATGATAGTGTACATAAGCGACCCCCAAAATACCACCAGAGAACTACTACAGCTGAAAAACACCTTCAGCAAATTGTCTGGATAAGACATTAACTCAAAAAAGTCAGTAGCCTTCCTATATACAAATGACAATCATGCAGAGGAAAAAATTAGGAAAACTACACCCTTCATTTTAGCCACAAGCACTATAAGATATTTAGGAGTTACTCTAACCAAGCAAGTGAAGGAACTGTTTGAAAAAATTTCAAAACTCTGAAGAAAGAGATTGAAGATGACATGAGAAGATGGAATGATCTTCCTTGCTCATGGATCAAGAGAATTAACAAAGTAAATATGGCCATCTTACCAAAAGCAGTTTACAGATTAAATGTAATCCCTATCAAAATACCTACACAATTTTTTAAAAGACATTGAAAGTTCAATTCTGAACTTCATATGGAAAAACAAAAACCCAGAATAGCTAAAACAATCCTGTACAATAAAAGATCCTCTGGAGGAATCTCCATACCTGATCTCAAGCTATACTATAAAGCAACAGTAATTAAAACAGCATGTTACTGGCACAGCAATAGGCTGGTTGATCAGTGGAATCGAATCAAATGGTCGCTTGATTTTTGACAAAGAAGCCAAATCTATTCAACGGAAAAAGGATAGCATCTTCAACAAATGGTGCTGGTCTAACTGGATGTCTACATGTAGAAAAATGCAATTGGACTGGTATTTGTCACCATGCACAAAATTCAAGTCCAAGTGAATCAAAGACCTCAACATAAAAACAGAGGCAGTAAATCAGTTAGAAGAAAAAGTGGGGAAGAACCTGGAACACATTTGCACAGGAGACAACTTCCTGAACAGATCACCAACAATCCAGGCTTTAAGGTCAACAATAAATGGGACCTCATGAGGCTGAGAAGCTTCTGTAAGGCAGGAGACACTGTCAACAGAACAATTAAGAATATATTCTTGCCATAGTTTCAGTTCTCCAAGACATTATTATATACTGTTTTATGTTATTCCTATACTGTCTTCCTCCACGAATATAGCTTTCAATGCATTAAATAATCTGTACAATGTTTGAAAAGTTATAGTCAATGCTACCTAGTGGATTTAGATAAATTTCAAGAAAATACTAAACATCCATAAAATTAAATAAATTTATAATTATGGAATTCTTCTTTAGTAAGCGTAATATGATGTGAAAATAAAGGCAATCACCTAAGAAAAATTAATTGGTTGTCTAAAAAATGATAAGTGAAATCTGCCATGAAAACACAGAAGAAAGATGTTGCAGGATATTTGATGACATTGTGAACTCTTAGATTGTGTTGTCTACTGGAAAAATCTGTTCCTCATTGTGCTGTGGTTCAGACACAACACACAAGATTAATATAAGAGCTTTCTTCTTAAGTATTATAAACAGAAATAAATAAAGTCAACCATAGTTCAAGAGGTGGAGCAAGCAAAAAGTTGACAAGGAGTGAGCATAGCAAAAACCCTTTTATATATATATATATATATATATATATATATATATATATATATGAATATAGGTATATGTATCCACACATACTAAGGTATATCTAGTTTCAAATTTTCAAAAGAATTTATTTTTCGGTTTTTAAGTCAGGGTTTCTCTGTATAACTTGGCCTCAGATACACAGAGTTCTACCTGCATAACTTCTGAGATTACAAGCATGTGCTGCCTCACCTGGCATTATTTCAATCAAAAGATATTATGTTTCTGTTGCTGAAAATATTTTGCCCTGAGAAAGATATAACCCACCATAAATGTTATCCTCACTGTCTCCAAAGTTAGGGTTGGGGCAGGGTTTGTCTTTTTATCTTTCCATGAAAATAAAAGCATCCAACTAAGGAATTTGGAGACCACTGGGTGAGTAAAATGTCTGAAGAGAGAGTATTAATCATCAAGAAAAAATGTCCAAAGAAAGAGAATAACTTGGACAAGTGCTGTCGCCTACCTTCAGGTTGTCTCTGCCTCCATCTACAGACATAAGTGGCAAATGCCTTTATGTGGTCCCAAATCAATTAAAAATTAAAAAAGGCTTTGTGGATGGAGTGTTAGTCTCTCCTTCACGAAGATCATGAATGCTAGTTAGAGGAAAATTAAAAGTCTCTGTCTCCTGTCACGTGAGCTACCTTGTATGGGACAGAGGAAAACAGAGATAAGGGACTATTCTATTGCCACTGATCTCACTTTTTTAGTTTTGATTTTACTCTTCAAAAATTTTAAGGTATAAATACTATCTCAAAATCTATAAGATTCTGTATAGATATTATATATATATTTTTTTATATAATGTATAGGTATTAGGTATATATAAAGTTTCTTTCATGATACCAGTCTTACAGAGTAAGAACTAATTCTAAAAATAACCTTTATCTAGCTTCCTGTAAGTATTTTCAGGTATGAGTCTGGAGCAGGGAAATAAGTATAAAGTTTGTGTACCTCAGATGTACTTAAAAGATTGTTATCCTCAAACTTTTGAGAGATCTGGATAAATATGGCATTAAAAGTGTTTAAGTTTTCTACAATAAACTGGGACCACTCCTAGCAGTAAACGTTGAGGTTTCCAAAAGATGATGGAGCACTGCAATGAAGACTCTACCTGGATTGTGGTAATGCTAACCACTGAGTAACATTGCCCCATGCCTCTTCTGCTGACAGTTTCTGTGCAAACAGTATACATTTTGGGGCTGAGTGCTGTATTTTGTGTAACCGGCATTGTCACTAAGATGACAAATATCACCAAATGATCAGCTTTGGACTGCAAACTGCTCAGGACATTCAGATTGCAGAGTTCATATGAGACTGACACAAACATTTTACAGAACTTTGAACTCAAAAGTACTTAATTCTAAGACTGCCAAATACAATCAAGCCAGACATTGTGAAAAACTGGGCAAAAATAGCTTCATTATTGTAAACAGTTTTACTATGTTAGAGTTAAAATCTTTCCTTTCTATTTATTCAAAAAGAGGGGAAGTTGCAAAATATTTGATCCCATTGTGAATCCTGAGATCATGCTGACTACTGGAAATGCCTCTTTCTAGGTAGTGTGTGGCTCTGCCCTAGCACACACCATTAACCCAAGAGCTTTTTGCTTGCTTATTTTAAACAGGATTAAATAAAGTCAACCATAGGTCAAGAAGTGGGGCAAGCAAACAGTTGACTGTGATTGAACATAGGAAAAAACATAGAGAGTAAGAGGAAGTTAGAAGGACAGATAGAGAGACAAACAGAAGAGTAGAAGGGAGGGACATTCCCTCGGTGTGAGGGTTTCTTTTAAGACAGCATGGAAAAAGAGAGCTCTTTATTTTCTTTTTCTTCCTTTTATTTCCAAGATACATATTATTTTATTATTTGTTCTTGTTACATCTCAATGGTTATCCCATCCCTTGTATCTTCCCATTCTTCCCTCCCTCCCATTTTCCCCTTATTACCCTCCCCTTTGACAGTTCCTGAGGGGGACTTCCTTCCCCTGTATATGCTCATAGGTTATCAAGTCTCTTCTTGGTAACCTGCTGTCCTTCCTCTGAGTTCACTTCAGAGCTTTCTTCTAGGACATTGTCTCTGGAGTCTTTATTGACATAATAGAATGACTGAGATTTTGTTAAAAACAACATAAGGAATATCTTATCTGATGCAACCAGCCCTCAACTACGTGGTGAGTTCAAGAAGAGACTGGGTTGTTTGGGGTTCTGTTTCAAAACACAAAATAAGCCACTAGAGATTAATTATAAGGTCAGGATGAATGAGAAGCTCAAAAAGGGATAGGCAGAAGTGCTTTACTTTGTGAAAAAGGTTAGTCACATTGGTAATAGAATACTGAAAATATCTATCATATCTTGTCATTAGCAACTTAAAACATCTATCTAAACATAAAAAACAATCTTAACCCCTATAAAACTAAGCTTAATTATAAAACTGAACTATGTTGTCTTCCACTCCATCAGAGACTTGAGAAGGAATAAAATTAGTTACCTGATTATACAGGGGATGCAGGTTGGCAGCTTCCCAAATGAGATGACAGAGACAGTTTGCTACCAGAGCAGTCACTCAAAACTCTCTTTAAAGTTGGAGCATCATCTTCAGCCTTCTGGCCCAATATATGACAGACATATTGATAATGATGAAGTGTGATAGATATTGATTTACACTCAGAATTTTAGACACACTGAGATAGGAAAGATGTTTTCTTCAAGGTTGTGAAATACAAATAGCCCAAACACTATGAGTGTAACATTTATACCATTCCTGATTGTTTCGTGATTCTTCTTCCTGTGGTAGTTTATTATATATATATATATATATATATATATATATATATATATATATATATATATGTGTGTGTGTGTGTGTGTGTGTGTGTGTGTGTGTGTGTGTAATAATATAAATGTATGTCTAAAAATACTTAATAAAAGAGAATACTGAAAATAGAAGGAGGTCATGATTAACCAATGTTTGCCAAAGTTTAATAGAATTTCAGGGTAATGGGGACAACATTATTGATAGGGTTAGGAACAGACAAAGGATGAGGCTTCCATGGATTCTTTATAGAAAAAGACTGAGTCATGTGAGTACAACATAGACTAAAGACCATCTTGATAAATTAGCAGTACAAAGACAGAGATGTGTGACTGTTGTTAAAGCATGTGAATAAGGATATGATATTTTATATTTGAATATAGTATTTGAAATAGTTGGGACATGCTAAAGAGAATGCTATTTAAATTTATGCATTTTCCTCTATTAAAATTGAGCCCTAATTTTATCATTGATATGGCTGAATATTTGAATAGGACTAACCAAAGGGGAAAGTAAAGGTGATGACATTCAGGCATACTGACAGAAATACTGACTTGTTACCAGGTCTTTGTGTTTCTTAACTGATCTTATGATCTAGGGTGAGTAATTTAACTCACTAGTTCATTTCTTAGCCTTTAAGAAGCAAGTGTGAACTATAGCTCAAACTATCTACAATAAAGCTTATTGAAGGGAAAAAGTATTTTTTACATTTGGATTATTGATTAACACCATGTTTATTGTATATTTCTAAAAGATTTACTGTACTCAAAGCACTTAAAATATAATAACTACACTAATCATCACAACTCCTTATGGAAAATACTATAATTTTCAAAAATATTAGGAAACAGAAAATCGAAAGACTGAAGAAAAGTTTTGATTCTCTTGATCATGGGTTAATTTCTGAGGAACTTTTCACATATTAGTATAGTAAGCTATTTAAGGGAATGGATAAATAGTAAAGATAGCTACAGAAACTGAAAGAAGCACTCCAATATAACAACCCGTCTTCATCAGCAAGGGTTAACATTATGGGCATTGGCCATTTGGATTTAGAACAAAAATAATGAAAGAGAAATCAGAGCTTGCTCCCCACTGCTACATTACCAGATTTGTTTTAAGTAATCGGTTCTGAGCAAAATAGAATAGTAAGACCCCTTCAACTGAAAGTATCTACTTTATCCTTTAGTTAATTTTGATAGTATGGTATATGGCAAAAGTTTAAGAAATATTTAATGCATAAGTAGGAAATTATATGGTAAAGATATGAGGTAGGTTGAAATCAATAGCAGCCCACACACTAGTTTGGTAATGAGATTGTCAAATGTGGTAGAAAGAGCAATGTGAAAGTGTTTGTATCAATCCTTGGCCTCCACAAATTAGTAGAGTTTCAAGAGCTAGAGAATCAATGCTAACCAAAAAGCTAGAGGATTTCAACAGTGTTGAAGACTGTGCATAAATTAGCTTCCTTTGAGTCCTTTAATAACTCCAGTGAATAATGACACCAAGCAGAAGAAACAATATGCACTCCTGTCATACGTAGTGAACAGGAAATCTCAGTTACAAGAAGGGAAAGCAACTCAAACCAGTCTACTTACAAAATTTGAACATCTAGGGTGGCAGTGAGACAGTGAGAGTATTATTCATTATCTTACAAAATATAGTAAGCACTTAGAAAGAGAAATATCTATGAACAATTTAAATGCATGAGAATATGTGTGTGACAAAAAAAGAGAGAGAGAGAGAAAGACAGCAGGGCATGGTGTCTCACACCTGGCAGGAAGATTTCTGTGAGTGTTAGGCCAGCCTAGTCTACAAAGCCAGTCCAGGACAGCTAAAGCTACAGAAAAAAAAAACCCGTCTCCAGAGCTAGATGGAGCAAGAGATAGACAGACAGACAGATAAATAGATAGATAGATAAATAGATAGATAGATAGAGCTAGCAAACAATTGGACAAGCAGTATTGTGCAATTTGAAAATCTACTGGCTAAGAAGTCTAAAAGCATTAACTTTTATTTTATATAAAATATGGGAGATTTATAAACGTTCACAAGTTCAGTTGGTCAATTAGTATCATTGTTAGTCAAGACTTTACATTTTAAGGCTATAGACTGGTACATTGAAACATACACCTGTCCTTTTATGGAATAAAGTTATCCAGATCTTTACATCTGTGACATGTGGATAAATCCCAACTTTACCATATTTCCAAACCTTGAGACTTAGAGCTGTCTTAGTGGTAGGAGTATGCTCCAAAAAAGAATGTGTTTTAAAAGAGAAAAGAAAAGAAATATTAAGCTGTCTAAGATTTGTATATGTCCTCACCCAATTGAAAAACAATTCCTGACAGTAAACTTTTGCTATGAATAATTTCCATAAAACTAAATACTATAATTGATTCTACAAACCAGCTAAAGATTTTTTTTAGTAGATTAATACTAAGTTCTTGATATGCTTGAGAGAATCGCAACTCCAATTTGCACTATTTCATAAGATAACATGCATGAAGTTAATAGAAAACACAATTGGTATATTTACATACAAACATGGCACTAAATGATAAAATACTCTTAACACATGTTCTTACACAATTGACCTCACATAAATATGTGTATAATGTTGATCAGTAATATTTAATGACATGGGAATATAATCTAATTAATTAGTATTGCAGCTGGAACTAATATTAGTTCTGAATGGTGAAAAATGAGAATGGCAGAGAAATCAGCTTGCTTATGTTTGTAAAACAACCCACATAGATTACTGCAGGTGGGAGAAGATAACTCCCTCCAAGTGACAGAGAACCATTGAGAGTCAATGAATCATAGGTAGCTCTCTTGGGAGTCAAGATGATTTGCATGTTTGGTGACTATTGTAGAAAAAGCTAGTAAATCTCATTATATTAGCTCTAAGTATCTGCTATCTCATTCACAGAAAGATGAATATTTCTACCTTACACACTAAATGTTTACATGTTCAAATGCACTGTAATTCCAGGAATCAAGGGAAAATATCCATCAATCAAATACTATGAACTTAGAATACAGAGGAGTCTATTCATAGTAATAATTTACCTTTCATATGGTGGATTGAAGGCTTTAGGTAGTTTTAGCATTGAATATATTTATTAAGCCTTGTATTAGCATAGCGCATTTCTTCCCATTATGTTTCTCCACATAAGAAAAGAAACAAAAACCTCAGCACAGCAACAAACTTGTTACCTAAAGCTTACATTCATATTTATGCACTGAAAGTATCTTAACCAAAGGGTGGGAAAAAACAGAAATTGTAACATGGAAACATTTTGTATAAAATAAAAATGAAGTTACCCTAGGGCAGGCAGTGTCCCCTTCTTTCCTTCCTTTCCATTACTGACTCTGCAATATATAGCACCTCAGAAATTCTGTCCCCTTTAAATAATCATTGAAAGTATTTCCTTCACCACCTTGCCCTAGTATTTCATTATCCTCACTGACTCAAAATATCTTGTCTTCCATTTTGCCTTACCCTGAGGTCATACTCTAGATGTTTTCAGAAGTTCAGTTTTATATATTTTTTTTCCTATGGAAGGCAAAACATTTATTTTGAAATTAGTTTAATTTAGAAATAGGAAACCTCATAGGGAGGAGAAAAGAAAAGAAAAACAGAAAGTATACAGGCAATCTTTTACTTAGTGAGGTTCTCACACCCCCATGTGTTCACTAGTTCCCAAGATGGGAAAACTGACTCACAAGTTGTTTTAAGCACGAAACTCCTAGTTCAGTGTATCCTGACTCTAGTAACTATTGCAACAATATTTTACTATCACCAAGCTTTGCAATATAGTTATCTAGTAGGCTTTTCTGATACTTTCCTTCATACCTTCACTTCTCTCATAATGACTAAATTCAATATGTTGCAAGAATTATCTTGCATATTTCTAAATTATCGTAGCTTCCTTTAATTTCTGGTGCTCAATTGTTAAGTACTTCCAACACACCACATATACACTGTTCACACTTCTATTGGAAGTTATGGAGGAAAACACATAGCTATTCTAATTGGTCTTGTATTAAATTTATGACCACTAACTTCAAGTTGGCACTTAGCATAACCTTCAATCATAATGAATATCAAATTTATCTCTGTAGTGGGGAATGTTTTAAAACAATGTATGACACAGTCCCACAATTTTAGCTAAGTTGTCTTGGTTAAAAACTAGGTATTATGATTCTAAACTTGAGTACATTTCAACGTTTGGAAACATTTAAGAAGTCTTATTTAGATGACTATTTTGTTATCTTCCTTCATTTTCCTCCAGCTTAAAACGTTTTCTCACTTCAATCAATAAAATTGCTTTTTATTGGCTTGATAAGTTTGAAGTTGTCAATAAAAAAGCCCTGACTCTATCACATCTCCCACACACTGCTTCACTGATGCCTAAAAATGTGGCTTACCAGCTTGTATTAATTACAGACTCTGCCTGAGTGTTCTAGATCCTCTTCCCTTTTGCCTACACAAGGGCAGAACTCCAGCAATTAGTTCTCTCACTCCTGAATTACCAAGCACTCCCTCTCTTCTTCATTATTCTCATGAGCATTCTATGCTATTATTTTCCCTTCTTAGAAACATCTTCTCTTGACTCCATTTCCACCAACACCCCCACTCTGACAGTGACAGCTCCATTTCTTTGTTGCTCTTAAACGTGAAACTAGTTCATCCAGAGGAGAGTAATCTGTGCTACCACCATGTTATTCTTCTCAATTTTCTCTCTTCTATTAAATCTCTCTTTGAGTTATGTAACTATTGTCATCATTTTCTGAGGTGACATCTCTCAAAGTCACTAAAACTAACGATTAAATCTTAATTTTAATCTCTGACAAATCAGTATATTGACACCTTACAGAATTTCACTGGTGATTCTTAACTTCTTTTTACCTCAGTATTCAATTTTTAGCATTTTTCACCATTTTGCTTGCTGACTTCATATTACAAATTAAGGATTTGGGCCATAATGAATTTCTTAATTATGGTTAAATATTTCCAAAATTTCTTTGAATCACTATCAAAATTGTTCATTTTCCACTACTCTTGGGTTTCAAGTGCAAATATACATTCCATGTATGTTCATTTATCTATACTTATATCTATTTTTATATTTAAGCTGATATTTACATCTGCATTTGCCCATATTTCTCTAGATAAAAAATATACTTTATATTCAATAGTTAATTCTCAGTTTTTAAATTAAGTAGTTTTGAAGAAGGGAGGGTAGGATACATAGAAAGAAGTATATCTTAGCTCCAGAATGAGACTGAGCATTGAGGAGGCAAATACCATAAAGAGAATTTCTTAATCATTTGGATTTTCAGTCTAAACATACATTTTTATTGTTATTTAATTAATTTACTCAGATTAAAACTCAATTGTTATGCCATCACTTGTACCCTCCCGTTCCTCTCTCCTTCCCTCTTTCACCCTATTCTACTCCCCAAGGTCTAAGACCCAGGGGGACCTCCTCCCCCACTGTATAGTTATAAGCTGGAAAAATAGTGCCATTCTCACATGGACTACACTAGGGTATAAAATAGCAAGTTTAAAATATCAATGCTAGAACAAAGACATTATTGGTAATAAGAGTATTGTTTAAGGGTAATTTAATTGAAGATTTATGAAAAACATATTTATGTAAGTATTTTTTTTTATCTAAAATTTCATGTGGAGTTGAATTATCTCCAAAAAGCTCTTAATCTACTTTTCTTTCTTTTTCTTTTCTTTTGGTTTTTTGAGACAGGGTCTCTCTCTCTCTCTCTCTCTCTCTCTCTCTCTCTCTCTCTCTCTCTCTCTCTCTCTCTCTCTGTTAGCCTTGGCTGTCCTGGACTCTGGCCTCAGACTCACAGTGATCTACCTGCCTCTGCCTACCAAGTGCTGGGATTAAAGGTGTGTGCCATCATGCCCAGCAGGGCAGTCTTAATCAACTTTTCCATATTAACATTTCTACCCTTGATCAGAACACACAAGGAAGGATACACTTCAAATCTTAAAATAATGTGATTGTTTCATAGTAACTAAATAGTAGGCAGCTAAAACATGTACTGAGTTAATGAACAAGCTAACCATAATCTATACAATAATGCCTTACAAACACTTATAGTTCATTGGAATGATGTATAGAGTAAAAATATGTGTCCAGTGAGCTGCATAGTTTTTAAGAAAATTATGTAGTGTACTATTTTCAATTTTATTGAGAATAGAAATAAAAAGGCACAAGGAAATGTAGCAGCAGCAGTACAGGTGAAAAGAAACAAAATGAAGTTTGATAAGTCTGAAGCTAAGATTCTTTATTCATACACATATCTATAACTGTGTGTGTTTACACTCTAAAACAAAGTGGGGCAACCAAGCTAAGAAAGTATACTGGATGAATGTAAAATATGGATCTGTGCAATTCTAGGATAATGATCAGAAATTATAAATAATAACAATAGTATAGTATTCAAATTCACAATATTAACACAAAGGTGTTTTTTATTTAAGTTGCAAATATGACTTACAAAGAATAGAATGTAAATGTTCATGTTATTTCCATAATGCATTAGGTGGACACAAATAGAATATACTCATTCAATAAATATTTATGAACATGGTCTAGGAATATTTACTGGGACATGAAACTAGAGAAGTATACTACTGCAAAAAATTAAAGATTATTCATGCACACACATGAAAAATGGTATGTATGAAATGATAGAAATGTTAACTCTATGCCATAGAAATATTATGAATGTGTGTTGAAGCAACATGAAATAATGACAGTGTTCTGTTTGAGTTTTTATAGTTAAATGACATGTTTTACATCCTGGTTTTTAATTTAGTCTTGAATTCGGAAAGATAACAAATCTTCCTGTTTATCAGGTATCAGCTCTGAAAATATATGAATATATAATAATAACATATGTATATATATATATATAATTTATCATGAATTTATATCCATGTTTAATCATGCAGATTTACTTTGTTAGGCAATGTGGAAGTCTGAACTGTTTGTAGAAAGAATATGACTATTTTAAAGAAATGTCACTGACAATATAACTAATAGACTGGGTAAAATAAAATAGAAAACTGTTAGCAGATTATTTTAACAGTTCAGATGAAAATAAACATGCCTTTGAAATAAGTTGCAATCACTACCAATAGACAGGAAGAAAGGAGATAATTTAGGTTGATAGAATTTTGACCAATAAACACTTGGTAAGAGTTTATTATACTTACTGTGGTTTCTGGAGCAAAATAATTAAACTTCAATATGGTACAAAATACTACATGCTAACTATATCAGACACATAAAGTCAACAGTTTTTAATTTTCTGCTAATTCCTATGTTGGTATTACTGAATACGGTATCAGTTCTAACACCCAATATAGAAAGGGTCAGCTAGCTGCTCCTCTGAATCCTATGTTAAAACTTAGAATTCTCCTTACTCTTTTCTTCAAACACACACACACACACACACACACACACACACACACACACACACACATACACACACACACACACACACACACACACACACACACACACACACACTTATGTTATTGATCATTCTGCCAAATCCCAGGTTACATTTTTCTTCTAAGCGTAAATGATTAATGCGTTCTTCTAAGACTAATGAGCTTGATAAAAGAGCAACCTAACATTGCTCAATAATTTGGTACTCTACCCATGTATTAGTGAGAAGACACAGCCACTCATTGATTATTGCTAATGATATCATGGTTCCTGAACACCTGCAGTCCTTGTCTTACTCTTGTAGGTCATTGGGTTTATAGATTACCTGCTAGAGATTACAAAGGAGGACCCTGAGTGGCAATGGCATTTATACTCTATTTGACTTCAAGCAATTGTTTCGTCAAGAATTTTAAGCTTGTTTAAAACAAAATATTTTCCTTTTTTAAAAATCCAGTATTTCAGAACTATGAACAAGAGTAATACCAACTTTTATAACTAAGTGGTTTGTTATGAAAATCATATGGATAAGGCAGGAGTAAAAATGGGACAAAAGACAAAATCCTCTCTTTTAAAAAATCATTCTACTTTATATAAAATATACCTTGACAGTTATGGAAATGGTTGTTTAAAAAGTAATTCATCTTTAGAACCAAGAAAACAATTAAATTCAGACGCTTTTTGAAAATTAAAAAAATCAGCAAAGCATAACTGTACTTATCATTCAATATTTCTTTTCCTTTTAGTTTCATTCCACTGGACATTCAAAGTAGAGAATATATGCCACATATAATTACTCTGTATGCACTTCTTTTAGACTAGTGTTACTTAACTGAGAACAAATGAGATAATTTAGGAGTGAGTGAAAAATGCCACATGAAAAATGTGAAAAGATTATTAGTTTTTTGTTACGGTTTAGAGTTCTGAGGAAAAATATTTTAAGGACTTGAAACCTACTGATCCTGAACTTTGTTTCATTTTCATAAGCTTCACATTAACTAATATTTATATTATTGTAATATTCACTTTTTCTTTGTGCAATGATATACTGTGAAATTAAAAAACATAAACCAAGAATAATGAGAAAATACAATAGAAAATTGAAATCTTTTATTTATAGTATAATTATTATTGTATCTGATAAAATAAAATCTTAAATATTGTTGAATGAATGAATGTTTATTGAACAAGTTAATTAGTTCTTCTATGTATAATCAGTTAGTTCATTTCTATGTTTTTATATGGGACTAAATTTTGCTTATACAATTTAAAGTTAAATTTTCAACTAGATAACAAATATTTTAAATATACATGGAAGTAATGTAAAAATATGCCTGTTGAAATTCCTCTGTTTATATTGATATAGTATAAAATTATATTTCCAAATACTCACAAATATAAATTCTTGGTTTTATGAAGTTATTAGCACTCAGGAGAAAAGTAGTTGATGCTACCACTGTAAGAACCCAAGAGTAACATATTTTTCATATATTTAAAAAGTGTTGCCAAGATTATAAACATAACAAATACCAAAAATTTAGTGCATATGTTTATCAGATTAAGAAATCAGTATGTGGAAATTAAAGTATTATGTTTCAAATCTTCTAAATACTAAGAACAAATACCTATAGTAAATAAAAATATTTCTGTAGAAGTGCAAGCTTCCTTCTAACAACATCTTGGAAATCAATATTTTGTCTGAATGACTCAATTTACATTTCTAATTCTCTTGAGAAAAATCCAGAGAGTCAGTTTGTGAAACCTCACAAT
This sequence comes from Acomys minous, assembly GCF_964271855.1. Lineage (NCBI taxonomy): Eukaryota > Metazoa > Chordata > Mammalia > Rodentia > Muridae > Acomys > Acomys minous. The sequence continues at coordinate 85,776,802 of NC_140488.1, read as the reverse complement.
TGTATGATTTAATAACATCTCTAAAATGCCAATATTAAACTCCAACATACATTTTACTCTGCAGAATTGTTTGCTTATCAATATATTCTACATATTTTTAAACGAATAAGTAACAAAGTCTAAAAGACAGCTGCTTTACATTCTGAAATATCTGACTTGCTAGGAAACAATATGCTTCACTCCACACTTTCAATTTATTATCTCAATATATGCTACATGTTCCTGATACAACAAAATATGAGGTATGCATGGCTAGTAAGATAGACTGACTACTTTCATTACTGAAAACAAGTAATCGATGTATGGCACTGCTAAAAACAGGTTCCTATTATTCAATAAGTCAATTGTATCAAAATAACAGCATGCATTTACTCCATTATTACTGATTTTGTATGCCTATCCAGACATCTTCTTTCCATATACATATACATGTATATACATGGGCAAATATACATAGACATACACAAATAAAGTTGAAACATTTGTAGAACCTTGAATAAAGAGCCTCAGGGACAGAAACTATCTGATTAAGGTGAAAGAATTAAGGTGTGGTACAACTAAAACTTCCATACAATTAGAAATGGGCTTGTAGGGGCACCTGACATTCCTAGCTAAATTTCCATAATATTTTTATACCTAATGGCACTTTGTATGTCCCTGTCATATTAACAATAGATTACACTTAATTCGCTAACTTATTCCTATACACAGAAATATTTAACTAGTGACTAACAGAATTAATCACTCTTCACTAAGGACTATATATATTTTGATTATATCTAAAATGTGATTTTAAATAAGCCCATAAGCATATAATCATATTCTACATTCTATAAAGTAAAATATGTGTCAAAGGTAATAAAAACTGCATTTCTAGCAACTTTTATAAACTATAAATTCCCTTTAGTTTTCTAAGAAGCAAATAACATGCCATCTGGTCTCCTACTCTTCAGCAAAAGCTAAGAGGTGAAGGCAAGAAGCCACTTACAGTACCTGAGGGCAGACATATCAAATTAACCAAATGTACATACATCTCTCCCCAAGGATCAACATTTATTTCTGAGTCTTCAATATTATCTATCCTCAATATTCATTAAATTTAAGTGAAGAAGTTTTTATTTCTCTAAGGAATTGTTTGAAATAATCATTTTATGTAAAGTGTTTTATTTTTCAATACACACAGAGTAACTCTTTGTTATTAAAATAAACTGTGCATTATTGCAAGGCATCATTTTCAGCTGCATGCATTTAATCAAACAAGCAGGGTTAGTCATCATTAGCTGGTAGATTTGGACGGTTGAACTCAGAGAAAGTTTGATCTAGGTGTTTAGTCATGGTAAGGAAAGAGATAAATCTCAACTTACTAAGCTTAGATGATAAGATATTTAACCATAGAAGTAGGGGAATAGTATGTATATAATAGTATGCAAACAATAGTAATTAAAGATAAAAAAGCATTTAATGGCTTATCGTTCGTATTGACTAAGAGTATTAAGCAAGAAAGTTGGGATGTGGAACTTGTATGTTGATATAAGTATAAAAAGCAAGTAAAGCCACATATGAGTCTAAACTCTGAATTTGAAATCTAACTTCTCTGAGGCTGATAAAAGATAGGAAATAAAAGTCTAAGAAGATGTTTCTATCCACTAGTAAATCAATCTACAGAACCTTAAATGGTCACTTAAATAATGTATTACTGGACAAGTCCAGTAGAATGAAACCACCAAGTGACTTGTATCAATTAAACCTCATTTTAGAGAAACCTCAGACATTTTGAGTAGTCAAAAGGCTATTTATGTGCCCGTATAACTACACAAAGACCATTTTTTGATCACTTAATGATAAGGATTATTAATATCAGAAGGAAATATTTAACTAGGTTCCCTAATCTCAGTTGTGAACTTTCTAGTACAGTTTGATGTAGATTATTATATGTTAAGTAGAATATACTGACACAGAAACAGAAGGAAGTTGCCCCATTTGAACTTAAAAACAACAAACACTTTTCTCATACACATAGAAACCATAATAGTGGATAACATAGTTTGAGAATTATAGAGTAGAGAAAGGGCTCAAATATTCTGACTAGTGGGCACAAATTACAGATAGTTCTAGGTACTATATACAGAAGGCTATATAAAACAAGTAATAAATTATATTATTCAAAATTGCTAGAGGAAATTCATATTCTTTTTACATTTATTGAAAATATATAACTATTATATTCATAACCCCAAAGAATTATGAATTTTTTCAATGACATAAAACTAGATAATTATACATTGTATTTATCAATAAAAATCCTGTAGTCTCTTTGACAAATGTGCACTTATTATATATCAAATAAAATAAAATAAATTTAATGAATGCAATATTACATATTTTTATACAACTAACATATGAAGTTCTATCAAAATAATCAGGACTGTTTAAGTTACATAATGCACAATGATATGTACATAGTAGGTTTCACATAATGCTGATTATATACAGATTCAAAGCCATCTCCCTCCCCAAATTCTACAAGTGGAGAGATACAGAACTGTAACAATGCTATTTCGAAAGATACTTAAAGAAGCCTCAGGGTGACCGTCAGCACACACATCAATTTTCTAGGAAGGAAGGGTAGGTAGCTCCTTTCTACTATCAATGCAACACATCTTTTCAGCCTTCCTAGCTGTAAATGGCATCTGAACACCTATAGACAATCTCCTTAGAATTCTGTCTGTTCCTGGAAAGAAAAGCAACAAAAAAGCAGAGCAGGAGTAGAGACTACAGTTCATAAGGGACTAATCAGTTTTCTAAAGCATAATCACTCCTTTCTCCAGAAATGCAGAAAAAATATAAATTGGCAATTATAAATACTGGAAAGTGTCATTAGAAGCTTAATCATAAAATACCTGGTATTGCTCTAAATTAAGACCTATAAAATGTGTGCTTGCAAACAAAATCAAATTATCTTAATTATGTTCATATTTGTTTAACACATAGGCCATTATACAATCTTACTGCATCCTGTATTCCAAAGAATTAGAGTTGTGCTTTTTAAATTCATGTCTTATATTGTGCTCTAAGTAAAAGAGGCATTAAATAAATATTCATCAAAATAATGAATAAACTGTTAGGAAAGAAGGTTAGTTTTGTATTATTCATCACAATAAAACTATCTCTAACAGTCATCTTTGACACATAGTTTTACTGAATAACTTCATGATTAATAACAAATTAAATCATACAATGACACAACAGAGGAGAGTACATAGATTACTTCATTATTTTTACTTCATTAGTGCTCACTTCTTTGATAAGCAGATATTGCCTCCTGAGCCCAATTGAGAGTTTCAGTGAAATCAATGCCAATCTTACAGGTAGAGAATGAAAGGATTGAAAATAAAATCAAGGACAACTCTCTGTGGTATCATGCCAGTTCAATGAGGTGTGAAGTTTTGAAGTTATCATTAGAGACTACAAAATAATTCCTAAGGGTAGTTTTTTCTTCCTCTGTAAAAGACAGAGCTAAAATAGGAAAGAATGCTTTGTTCAGTTAAGAAAATTCCCTAATGCAAAGATCTTTTCTCAGATCTTCAGACACTGAATTATAAAAGAAAACAGCTCATTTTCCTTCTGCAAACTTAAGATGGCATGAAATAAATGGTCAGAGCATATTTGGCCTGAAATTCTGTACCTTGGAATGCAAGCATTAATTTTGTATTAATAAGTACACCAAAAATTAACTCATGTAAATAATATTACCCTTTCAAGATAAAATCCATTGAATGCATTTTTATTTTTTTCTTATTTTTATTTCAGTTTTTCAATTTTTTTAGATTGTATGAGTTTTTAGAAAGGAAATTTTATTATTTATTTACTAATTTATTTTTATTACATGAACATTTTATTAAATGAGCACAAGGAGAGAAAGGAAGGGGGAGGGGTACCCCAGAGAGAAAGAGGGAGAGGTAAGGGGAGAGAGAGAGAGAGAGAGAGAGAGAGAGAGAGAGAGAGAGAGAGAGAGAGAGAGAGAGAGAGAGAGAGAGCAGATTGTATGTATTTTTAAAACGTGAATGATAAAGTTCTTTCTCCACGTAAGTTCTGGAAAATGAAAGATAAATAAATACAAATGAAAAAAAGAATTGAATGTTACTCTTTTATCAAGCTATGTTGAGCTTCAACTTTGTAAATCTATGTAAAATATAGTCACCTAAATGATATGATAATGTATATCTTTTTAAAATATTTATAATTCTACATAAGTGATCATATTATGGAACCAAGAACACTAACCAAAGTAGTATATTCTATGAATAGTTAAGAAAGAAAGATAGAAAGAAAGAGAAAACAAAAGAGATAATTTCACATACACACATATACACAACAGAGAGTGATAAAGGCAGAAGCAGAGAAAGAAACAGAGACAAAAACAGAGAGACACACAAAGACAGAAATAGACAGACAGATGGAGACAAGGAGAAAAAACACTCAAAACTTTCTTCATAAAAATGATTTCATGTTATTAGATAAAGATAGTTTGTGGAATTGTTAAATGATTTATTTGGCTATATTAATACAATATAAGAAAATATCTGTATTCAGCTAAAAAAGGGAGTAATTTAAGGTGTTAATGGTAGTGAAATACTAGTATAAAATTCAAAAGTATAAACATACTTTTAAGAGCAAAGAGGCTGCTTTATGGTGCATAAAACCATACAAGAGTAGAATAATTTGGAAATCTCTGGGAATAAAATAAAGATACCATTTGCTCAAGAAACTTGACTAAGGAATTTATGTCACAGATATTCCAACTAAAACACAAAGATATGTTTAAAAAAGAAAGCGGCCTCTGCCTGGAATCTCAGCACTTGAAAAGCTAGGTAGGTAGGACTATTGCCGTAAGTTGAGGGGAATCTTGGCTACAGAATAAGACAACGTTTTAATAATAAAATATTAAGAAAGAGACATACAGTGATGTACACTTCATAAAATGTATATATAACAATGTGGAAATAGTTATGATTATCACTTAGAAAACATACATCTCAAGTAAAGTATATATATATATATATATAACAAATAATGGCATATTTTAGCATATGTGCTAGAAAGATTATAACTTAAATCTGCCCTAGTATCCATGGGGAAAAACATAGTTGTGGCTAAAATAGTGGAAATATTGTTGGATTTCTTCCTTTATACCATTCTTTACTAACACATCTTTAATACTATTACAAATTCATAAAGTTAAAGATGGTATTAAAATATTGAAAATGTTTACTATAAATGATATTATACTTAAATACACATTCAGGAAAAATGTTTCCTTGATGTATAACTAAGTCACAATAACAAGATATAAAAAATGTGGAGTATAATTTATACAAATCTATTAATATATATTCTGTAGGCACAAGTACATAGAGAAAACTGTCTAAAATCTATATACAAAATATAAATTATTAAAGGAATAAATCTGTAGAAGAAGCAGTAGGATAAGTGAAATGGGTGAAGTATGGTTAGATTTTTGTATTTTGCCAATTTACTTATTTACAGTTTTAATTCATAAAGAACATGCACCCCTGCCTAAGCTTTGAATTTTAGAAAAGACAATTTAAAATTTGACTTTCTAACTCATTGATATATATGAATAATTAACTATACTTCTTCTGTACATAATTTGAAAATGTCAGTTAAGAAGAAACACAATAATGTTAAATATATAGGAAATAAGTAGATGTCTATATAAAAATGGTTGACATAGTACATTTAAATTATGTGTATTTTAACACAATTACAAATTAAAAATATTTTATTGTATTATATGTGACTCCACACATGCAGAGGTCACACAAAAATTTATAGGCGTTGTTTTCTACCTTCTACCATGAATTATGGGGATTTAACTCCACAAGTGCTTTTACACTAAGCCATGTCACAGGTCTAGTTAAAACATCTTAAAAAGAAGAAGCAGACAGAGTTTGACAAATAAGATACAAAAAATAATTAAAACACCAAGGACCTAAACATGTTTTGTAGTAGTAGCTTATCACTAGTTGAGATCAACTATACAATATTAGAAGTTTTTAAAATAGTAACAAGTGGTCTCCAGATGGATGTTCTTATATTTGAAAAGACTTGATCCCTTGCTGCGTGAAAGCAGCAAGCAAGAAATTCTGGGAGGAATGTTTCATTAATTTTAATTTGATGCTACTGCACTTAAATTTGTTAATTTCAACAAATAAATGATTCATATTTACATACTCTATTATGAAAACAAAATACACAAATATTTGTAAAACCATAAACTTGTTACCAATAGGAAGTCAATGGTAATTTGTTTTTGTTATGCTCAGCCATTCATAAAATGTTCTTATATGGTCAAATATCTTATAAAAAGTGTTGTGGTGTTTATATATAATCTCTAGACATCCCTTCAAAATATTTTTCATCTTCCTTAAATTTTAGAATAATTGTTTAATATTTCCCCGTATGTTCACATTTCAAAATTTTGCTTGAATTTCATTATATCTAAATATGTAGAGACTGTGTATTTCTACAAACATCAGATGCAAAAATTGGCTAATTTTGCCAGAGCTGAAAATATTTACATCTTATTTAGAAAAATGATAGTTAACATTTTTATTTCTACCTAATTATAAATCACTGATTTTTACAACTGCTTTTTTGTCTGCCCTCATAATCTTAGAAAGTGTTGGTGGCCTCTTCTATGATACTATTTCTTGTCTTTATTTTTATTTTTAAGCACACTATAGCAATTGCCATTGCATTTATGTATATAGTACTTGATAAGAAAGATTATGATTTAAGAATTCAGATTCATTCATGATTTTAATCATACACATGGGGAATGAAAAGACATTCACAAATAATCATATATTTGCAATCTCAGAAATGATTTCACTGAAATTCACTTTACACTTAAGTCAATTTCTTAGAAAAGTAGGTTGGTGTTTACTAGGGCCAGGATTTTGAAGGTCTTAGAGAGCCTATAACAAAAGAATATAAATTTCCTTACGATGGAAGAATTTAAGAAACTATTGAGTAGCAATAATATACATTCTTGAAAATGTCCTAAGGAATAGCTGAGAAGTGTTCTAACCACAAAATATGGTAAGCATGCGAGATGATGAATAGATAATTGGATTTGAAAATTCAAGAATGTTTACATGTTTCAAAAGACCATATTGTAAGTGATAACTGGAAAATCTTTACAAGTTTACTACTAACAGTTATGCTCTATGAAAATTATCAGAGGTAGACTCAATATCAGTGATACATTAATAAAATCAGTGAAGTAAGGATAGTGTTGGAGAAAAATGAGAACGAATTTGTCAACCAGTAGAAATTTGTTAATTGTGTGCAAAAATTGTGTTAAAACAACAAAAATATCACAAAATTATAAAATCAGTATTAAACATTTATAAAAATTATATATTCATTTTAAAATTTATTTCAAATACAAGTATACTTAATGAAGGTTTAAAATACAATATTAGATATTTGACAATTCAACCCAAGATTAAGTTATATGAAATTGTCAATTTTAAAGGTCAATTCATTTGTCTGTTAGTAATTTGAAATAATTTAAACACAAAGTTTTTGAACAGTTATCTTATTAGGTGAAAATTCCAAGCTGTGTCAAGTGCTTTTAAAGAACTGAAAATGGACATAAAACAAAGTGATTGTAAATTATCAAAAGAAAAAGCAAAAACACTTTTATAAGGTAAATAGGGCAGACATCAAAGTTAAATTTGCAATTGTCTTAGATCATCTATTGAAAAAAATCTCAATTACTCAATAAAAACTATTAACTCATGTTTAAGAAACTTATTATTAAGAGTCAATAACAGTCATCCCTCTGTCTGTGGATTCCATAACCCTGTATTAAACTGCAGCTATAAAATATTTTTAAAAATCTATCACTATTGAATATGTACAGAATTGTTGTTGACATTACTCCTAAAATTACAGTAAGTACTATCTAATTTAAAGTTTATTATGTATCATAAGTAATCTGTAGATTAACAATCCATTATAGCTTCCAAAAAAACTCTTTAAGTGCTTTAACTGATAAAAAGAAGCAGGTTTATCAACCTCATCCAGAAGCCTCAATTTATTTTTTAAAAAATAATAAAATCACTTGCAATTATATTATAAATAATAGGAAACATCATAATCCAACTAGGATTTCTCCACAATATAGACCATTTAAAGACCATTTATATAGTTTGAGTAATTAATATAGTAACATCTTATGTAGTGAAAGATATTTAGTGTTCATGTGGATTATATGAAAGCACAACTCATTTAATTAAAATTGGTAAATATTAAAAGTTAAATAAAAATACGATTATAGGGTATATGAGGACAGAATTCTTATGACATGCATCATTTTTATCTGCTTAACAATTTCAATATTTACATGTTATTCACAGGCATTTTGCTGAACTATAATCTCAACTTCATAATTTTTCCAGTATACTTGAAATTCCTTACGTTAATATTGTAAAACTTACAATGAAATTGAGCATGTTTACATGATGCAAACGTGGCATGATTTTACATATCAGCAACCATCTCAGAGGTAGAGAAATTATAAAAATTATATTTCCAAAAGCCTCTTTAATTTACTAGCAATAAAATAAAGTTTGGCGTTGTGGTTATAGATGGAGCATCCCTGAAATTCAAATCCAGATTTTCTGATCTGTAATGTTCCTCCATCTCTTTTTTTTTGTTTGTTTTGTTTTTGTTTTTGAAAGAGTAATTTATTTATTTATTTTTAATATATTTTATTAATTTATTCATATTACATCTCAATTGTTTTCCTATCCCTTGTATCCTCCCATTCCTTCCTCCCTCCCATTTCCCCTTACTCCCTTCCCCTATGACTGTGACTAAAGGGGGCCGCCTCCCCCTGTATATGCTCATAGGGTATCACGTCTTTTCTTGGTAGCCTGCTATCCTTCCTCGTTAAAGACTAGGCTCACAACCATCTCTTTAAATTAATTTAAACATTTAAATGTTATAATTTCAATAATTCTAATGTAATATACACTATAATCCACACTAATTCACATATAATTCACATTTATTTGATTCTGAGCAATTGTCTGGCACTAACTACTGAGTGAAATTTTCAGGTAATCAATGTGTCTGAGTACATATAAAACTATAGACAATGCAAATGTGATTGCATTTTTATAAGCTTAGTTAAAGCTAATATTAATACTTGATGTAATTCAAAATAATCTTGATATTCATAGTGCAGTGTTAGGGCTGGAAATAATTTAATACCATGCTTTAATGTAACTATTGATTTAATCTTTGGATTTTGGAAACAGTTAACTAGCCATATGCTTAATGTGAACTTAAACTGCATATATTTTATGAGAATCCTCATTTTAAATGTTTACTTTTAGTCAAAAATTGCAAACAAATGATTTTTTCCCAAGAATAGAAGATTTAAATAGACATTACATGGGTCAAATCCCTGAAATCTCAGTACTTAGGATGTTTAGGCAATAGAATTAGAACTCAAGGTTATCAACAACTACATAGTTTTGATGCCAACGAGCACACACAAGACCTTCTCTCAAGAGAATAGAAAAATTTGAGTAACAGTCACACACACACACACACACACACACACACACACACACACAGACACACACACAGACACACACACACGCACATGCATACACACATACACCCACACATACATATGCACACACACACACACACACACACGCACATGCATACGCACATGCATACACACATACACCCACACATACATATGCACACACACACACACACGCACATGCATACGCACATGCATACACACATACACCCACACATACATATGCACACACACACACACACACACACACACACACACACACACTTTTACAGTCATTTTAATATGAAATGCCATGCTTCATTAGGACTAAATTTATGTTCATCTCTACATTCTAAGCAAAGCAGGTGCTGTCTCTGACACAATCTTTGTTGCCAGCTTTTCTATTACTTCCCACTGGCAGGACTGCCTTGACAGGCCACAGAGTAATATGACATGCTCAGTCCTGATGTGACTAGATGAGTTGGCGTTGATGGAAGGAGGGCTCTCCCTTTCTGAAGAATAAGGGAGGGCAGATGGGAGAGAGGGAGGGCAGGACAGACGGAGAGAAGGAGGGAGGGAGAAGGAGGGAGAGAGGGAGGGAGGGAGGGAAGGAGAGAGGGAGGGAGAGAGCATATGGAACTGGGAGATGAGGAGGGATGGAGCTACAACCAGAATGTAAAGTGAATAAAAGTTAAAAATAAATAAAAAGAACAATTTAAACAAGTCTACTAGAGGCTAATTTTGAGGTAAAAAATCAGTCCTAGAGCTTGTATTCAGAACTCACATTTAAGCATATAATGAAATTGTATTGGATGACGATTGTGCTTACTGCTACAACTGCCTTTCTGGGAAGTAGTTCCAATTCTGAATATACTTCAACTTAATTACCACATGACCAGTAGAAAATTAGACTACAGTGTCATGACTATTGCTAACCTTTAAAAAATGCCATGGTTCAACACTACATCTCTCTGGGAATAGGAAATCTAAATGTATTTTATGGCTCCTTCCTCTCTGTATGGCAAACAGTTCTCACTGTTTTCTAACAATTCTGGGGGTGGGAGTTTGAATTCAGATTATACTGGGACCAATAAAAAATATGATGAAGAGGGAATTCTCACAATCTCTCAATATCAAAATAGAAGAGATTTAAATGAAGTTGCATTTTAGACCTTATATAGCCAAATTTAAGGCTTCTATTAATGTTTTAGGTAGAAGCAAGTGAAAAGTAAATTCAACATATAATTTTATCTATTATTGAGTAAGAAGATAATGAACTATAATGACATTCTTCATTTATATTTGATCTGAAACATAACTTTTATACCTATTGATAAGTCTAAATCATAGACTGTTAGTTTGTAAAAGTAATATTTCTTCTTATAAATGATCTTGCAATTTGTGATAAGCCAGCTTTTGAAGTTAATTATTTATTGCTTGCTACATTATGTAAAAAGCATGAAAAAACTTCCACTGATACTACAATGATTCAACAAACCATTTTCCTTCATGCTAGAAAGTTAATTTATTCACTTTCTCTCTTCTCTTTATGTGTATTTTATTAATTATAATTTATTCACATTATATCCTAATTGTTATCCCCTCACTCTTTCCATTCCCACTCTCCCACCCTCTTCTCCCCTACTCCCCTCCACTAGACCTCTGATGGGGGTCGCCTACTCCACTATCTGGTGACAACTTATCAGGTCTCATCAGGGTACCCTGCATCCCCTTCCTCTGTGTGTTTTTAGCATTCATTGTTCTCCTCTTTCAGCTTTTCAGTGTCCAAAACTGTTAAGTGAATAATAGAATTGGCATTGATAAATACTCATTGAACTCTCCCAGAGGAAAAAGACACTGTGATAAATATAAGCAAATAGCAATGTGCTTTTTACTAAGTGTTATCATGGCCATGTTCTTTACTAAATCATGTACTACAGATCATCTAAATATATGAGCACAGCTTTTACAGAACATACTAAATTGTAAGAAACTGAGAGTGGAAACCCTGTCTTACTTTTATGTTCCTAATCTAGTATAGTGCCTTGATCATAACAGGATGCCATAAATATTATTTGAGTTGAAGTAGGAAAATCTATTAGATAACTTGTGATCTGAAATTACTAGACACTGAAGGATAAGTTCATTCTGTTCAATCATTTCTGGCTAGCCTGAAAGCTGACAAGGTAAAAGGTGCTCCTCAGAAAAATATTTTGCAATATACTTTCATATATTAGTACTTAGAAAAACACAAGGAAAATAAAGCATCAACATCAAAATATGTCTTTATGGAAGGGAATTACAAGCTAAGCCTATGAACTGTACACAGGAACCTTGGGGATAAATCCCAACATAAAAAAAAAATGCTCAACTCTACTGTAATTGGAGTACAGTTAATTCCAAGCTTAGGAAACTAGCAGATGCCATAGAAGGCTGTACAAATGCGGTGAAGCTCAATGAAACTTAAATAAAAGCCTACCTGAGAAGAACTCAGTGATACATGGACACAGAGCAGTATGAAGAAGCTGTGCGACACTACAAAAAAATGTGTCAGACGGAGAATAATAACATAAGCAGCTCCTTAAGAATGCACAGCTGGATCTGAAGAAGAGCAAGAGGAAAGATAACTACAAGATGCTGGGAGTTGACAAAAATCTTCTGAGTACGAGATCAAGAAAGCCTATCAGAAGCGGACCTTGATGCACCATACAGATCGGCACAGTGGGTCCAGTGCTGAGGTTTAGATGGAGGAGAAGTTCAAGGAAGTGGGAGCTGCTTTTACCATGCTCTGTGATCACACACACACACACAAAAAAAGAGTCATTATGACAGTGGACAGGACCTGGATGAAGAGGGCATAAATATGGACGATTTTGATGCAAACAACATCTGCAAGACATTCTTTGGTGGTCCTGGGCCTTTTAGTTGTGAAGCACCTGGCCCAAGGAATTTCTTCTTTTAGTTTGGCTAATGAACTGCAACTACTCAAAACCTTGAAAATGCAGATTTGCTCAGTTTAATCATGAATGTGGACAGGTCACCTCCTCCATCATGACTTAGAGCAGTTTCATTTTCAGTTTGGTGTCCTGTGTCTGTATGGGGTGTGAAGCAAAAGGAGCCAGTGCTGAGGATTGGGGAGGGAGGGGCGCCAGGGGTAGACAAGGAGGCAGCTTGTGGAGTTTTGTTGTGTTGTTTAACTTTATTAAAAAAGAAAAAGAATAAAAATTTTTGAGGATTAAAAATATGTAATGTTTCAAAAGGTATATACTTAATAAGAGGCAGTACCTGATTAACAAATGAATAAGCATCTTTAGACTACAACAATTGTTACTACAACTATAACCGTGTATGAAATTTAGCATCCAATGAGAATTTTACTATATAACATAAAATGGATTATATTTAATGCATACTCATGAACATATCAAACAGTAATTTGAGATGTATTAAACAAGTCAGTCTTTATAAAATTGACTGTGTCTATATTCTATAATAATTCAAGATTTTGTCTTTTTTCATGATTTGGTCTCGTCTCTGAGCTAGAATTGTAGTTTCCATTTGTTAAAGACATGAGCCATACACCTTACATTGTCTCAAATATTGATTAACTCACTAACTATATGTTTGGGTTAAAAATCAGTTAATACTAAACACCCAGTATCAAGAATGCATAATTCTATGAAATGTGTTTTTCTAGTTATTTATAAATATATATTTAAATATCTGGAGTTAGTTAATATAGTATACATTTTCCAGTATCCTATAATTATAAATTATAGATCTTTAGTGAACATAGAAGCTACAAAAAGCAATGAACTAACATGCATTTAATAACCATTTAGTTTAACAAGAGATCTCTAAAAATATCAAAAAGTGTACATATATATATATATATATATATATATATGCGCATGTGTGTGTGTAGTGATAAATGCAGACTTGGTAAAATTTCTAGTATGCCAAAATATGATTGATTAACTGATAATTAAAATGATATGCAAAGTATTCATTAATTGAGCAGATTTAAATGGTCTTCAAATTATGCTTTCTTTTAGTTGTGAAATTATCATAAAATAACCAATTATTAAATGAATATTTTTCATTCTAAGATATAGCTAAAATACAATGCAGTTAATTTTAACTTTGTCTTTAGTCTTCATATATAATTTCAAGCATGTTAAATATTTAAAGATTTATTTATTTTATATATATATAGTATTCTGCCCATATTTTCCTGCAGGCCAGAAGAGGGCATCAGAGCTCATTATATATGGTTGTTAGGCACCATGTGGTTGCTGGGAATTTAACTAAGGACTTTTGGAAGAAGAGATAGTGCTCTTAACCTCTCTACAGTACCAAATATTTAATTCAGATATTTCCCTTTGGTCTTACTTAGTCTTTTAATTATATATTTTATATAATTAGAATCAACCAAAAATAAAGAATTTGCAAAACATTTAATTACTGACATTATAAAAAGTCACATTACACACAGTTTTCTGACTATTATTTTGTGAAATTATAACGCACTGTCTAAAAGCAGGCAAACATAGAACATTTTAAAATACATTTACATTTCAATACCAATCACAGTAGATATGAAATATGTTAATAAAGTAGTATGGAGCCAGCCCATACAGACCTATATGGAATATAGCAATATGTTAAATATACTTTTCAAATTGGTGCCATAATATTTGAATACTTTTAACAGACAACCAAAGATTTAAAAATAATATAAATCAAAAGAAAAATATGATATGAGACTGTTAAGTTACTGTGGTGAATCTAGGGTTTCTGTTTTTTTTTTCTTTGCTTGCTAATATTTGTAAATCTAGGCAATCAAGAACACACTACTGTGGTTTTAAAAACATAACATATTAGAATCACAATGAATTTTAGTAAGAGAAAAAATTTACTTTCTCTTATCTCTTGTATCAAAGTTACAGCTCATTTCAGTGTAATAACATAATATTATGTCAATTTCTCTAAGATAATTTAATTATAAGGGTTAGTTTAATGTTACCCACTATTTAACCCTCAAATTTGCATGCATAAGGGTATCTCTCTTTTTGAGAACTTTTATATATTACTGTTGTACTTTTGTTGTTTTATAACCTTTTTCTCCAGGTCAACAATGTTGAATAAGTTTCACTACCAAATACATATTTTTGAAAATAAGCCTCTCATTGTCTTTTCAGCTCACCTCTCTTTACTTTCACTTGTGTGACTTTTTAACCAAATTTCAGGTACAATCAATTAATCTTTTAACACAGATACCATTTTCTAGAATAAGGTAAATTCTGTTCTAAATATCAACCATTTTTCATAGTCTATTACATACCATCTTATATATCTCTCATAAAAGGATATATAAGTTCAGTTTGCTAAGAGATAAAAGGTAAACACTATGGAATACTGCTTAGCTATTAAAAACAAGGAATTCCCAAAATTTGTGGACAAATAGATTGAGCTGGAAATGATCACAATGAGTGAGTTAACCCAGAAGCAGAAAGAGTCAAATGGTATATATTCAGTTATATCTGCATACTAGCCCAAGGGGCATGTCCCACGAAAGCCTTCACTTACCAGGAAACTGGGACAGAGGGGAGGACATCCTATTGGGACTCTAGATGAGAGAAGCATGGGAGAATAACAAAGTACAAGGATCCAGAGGGTCCTAGAAACCTACTAGAAGAACATTATGATAGGCAGATTTGGGCCCAGGGGTCCCGCTTAAACTATAGCACCAGCCAAGGACAGTACAGGTGGTAAACCTTAAACCCCTACCCAGATCTAGCCAATGGACAGAACATTCTCCACAGTTGAGTGGAGAGTGAGGTATAACTTTCACATGTACTCTGGTGCCTCACATTTGACCATGTCCCCTGGAGGGGGAGACCTGGTGGCACTCAGAGGAAGGATAGCAGGCTACCAAGAAGAGACTTGATACCCTATGAGCATACACAGGGGGAGGTAATCCCCCTCAGGAACAGTCATAGGGGAGGGGAATAAGGGGAAAATGGGAGGGAGGGAAGAATGGGGGGTTACAAAGGATGGGATAACCATTGAGATGTAACAAGAATAAACTAAGTATAAAAAAGGTAAGTCTTCCATTTCTTATATCTAAATCAGAGTTGTGAGGTTAAATCTTATGTGTGATCCTCCTTGCTTAATCTTGTTTGGTCTTTAATTTTATTTTATCCAATGATACTCTATGGTAAAGGTTACAATATGCTTTACTATGAAAAGATATAATTTTATTGAGATAAGAAAACCACTTATTATTGCTACATGTCACATACATGTACAATATGTTTTGATTGTATATACACTTAGTGTGAGAGACTGATCAAGAAAAAGCTGCTATTTGAATATTAAAAATGACCTTCTTCTATGAACATTGAGCCTAAATGTCCTTCGGTTGAAGAATGGATAAAGAAACTGTGGTACATTTACACTATGGAATACTACTCAGCTATTAAAAACAAGGAAATCCCAAAATTTGTGAGCAAATGGATGGGACTCGAAATGATCATACTGAGTGAATTAACCCAGAAACAGAAAGACTCACATGGTATATACTCACTTATAATTGGGCACTAGCCCAAAAGGCATGTCCCACGAAAGTCTTCACTTTCCAGGAGATTGGGAAAGATGTAGGACATCCTACTGGGACTCTAGGTAAGAGAAATATAGGAGATGGGAAATAGAAGGACCCAGAGCATCCTAGAAACCTATAAGAAGAACATCGTGATGGGTGGATCGGGGCCCAGAGGGGTATGTTCAAACTATTGCACTAACCAAGGACAATACAAGTAGTAAACATTGAACCCCTACTCTGATCTAGCCAATGGACAGGACATTCTCCAAAGTTACGTGCAGAGCAGAAACTGACTCTGACATGAATTCTGGTGCCCCATATTTGACCACCTCCCCTTGGTAGTGAGGCCTAATGGCACTCAAAGAAAGAATAAGCAGGCTACCAAGATGAGACTTGATAGCCTATAACCATATAGTGGGGGAGGAGGTCCCTCTTGGTCTTAGGCCTAGGGGAGGGGAATAGGGTGAAGCAGGAGGGAGGGAGGAACAGGAGGATGCAAGAGATGGGATAACAATTGAGTTGTAATCTGAATAAATTAATTAAATAATAATAAAGTAAAATAAAATGACCTTCTCAAACAGTATTTTACTATTTTTTAATTTTTATTAAAAACAATTAAAATGATTATGGATTAATAAGAAAATGGCAAATAGCAGAATTTTGCTATTTACATATTTAAATTCATAGTATATATTCATAGTCTTATAAGATCTTTTACTATAACATAAATTATATATGATAGTATATAATTATGTGGTATGGACTTAGCCATGTTCATCACTGTGCTATTCACAATATGTAGGAAATGAAAGCAATCTAAAATTTTATAACCAGTATATGGATAAGGAAAATATAGTGTATATATATATATATATATATATATATATATATATATATATATATATATATATATATACTATGGAACACTATTCAGCTGTTTAAAAAAATGAAATCATGAACTTTGTAGGCCAATGGATGAAATTAGACATTGAGTGAGGATCCTAGACCTAGAAAGAATAACACTGCATCTTTTCTTTCATCAGAGGTTCTATTTCAAATGGTAGTTCATATCCTGAAGTAACTGCAGAAACCATGAAAATAAAAATAGATCATGGCTAGAGTTGGATGATTGAGGAGCAATAGAGAAAGAACTAGAAGGATAAAAGTAATCTGATGGTGGAAATGGCAAAAATGGGGGCATCTAATTAGGAGGAGAAAGAGATAAATACAGAAAATGATAGAAGAGAGCAAAATAACAGTAAAATATTTTAAAATGCTCTTACGGTATCAACCTATTGACTCTCTACCTAAAAATATCTATAATACAAACAAGTTTATAAATAAGTATACATATATAGTTTAAGTGAAATTTTCCCATGTGGGATGACAATGTTCCACCCAAATCAAGACAATCTAACAAAAATCCCAACACCTATGAAGAGAAACCTCTTTTTAGCAGTTGCTCAGGGCTATCTGAGAGCCTCTTGGATAAGAATCTACAATCAGAATCACCAGATAATTACTCAACCAGCAAAATCCCTAATTACACTCTAAATATCTGTCCATAAATCCACAGATAAGTGTAGTGCTCATGTCTTATCAAAGAAAGTTCCTTATGGAAAAGACAGAGACAACTTCAGAAAATAAAAACCAATAAAAATTCCATTGTGGAGTTGAGTCTTTTTGGATGAATCTACAGTAAAACTCCTGCACTTTGAGGTTCAGGGAACACTGCCACAGGAATAGAAAAATGTACCAGTCAGAGGAACAGGTAGTTTATTGCAAAATTTTGTCTAATAGACAAATGTTAGAAGCTACACTCATAAATTATTGTCAACATGAGTCCCTAAACACAAGCTGAGCAAGGATAACAAGAATAAACATGCCCCTGTGAAAAGAGGAAAGCTCATGAGGCCTCAACTATACACAAAAAACCATAAGCAACTACGGAATAATAAGAAGGGAAGAAATAGTCCTTCCCATGGAAAAAACACAATTGATTACACAGTCCCTGAAAGCATTTATACAAGTAACTTTACATTCTAAGCAGGCTGTATTTATTTATTTATGAGTGTGTGTGTGTGTGTGTGTGTGTGTGTGTGTGTGTGTGTGTGTGTGTGTGTATGTATGTATGTGAAAGAGAAAGAAAAAGAGAGATGGGGGAGAGAGAGAGAGAGAGAGAGAGAGAGAGAGAGAGAGAGAGAGAGAGAGAGAGAGGGGGGAGGGAGGGAGGGAGGGAGGGAAGGAGGGAGGGAGGGAGGGAGGGAGAGAGAATAATTAATAAAAAAGAACAAGGAACAGCATATAAGTGAGTTAGGGAGGGATGAAATAGAAGGGTGAAATTATGTGATTATATTATAATCTCAATAAATAAATAAATAAGAAAATATAATATGCAGAATTTTGTTCTATACTGTTTCTATTTAAATATATTCATTCTCTTATAAAATATTTGACTAACATAACTTATACATTGTTGAATTTCTGTTTGTATTTATTATTTTTAATTATGTGTCTATGTGTGTAGCTCTGTTTCTCTATATGGATATGTGCGTGTGAGTGATGGTGTCTGAAGGGTCCAGAGGCCTGAATTCAGGCCTGGATCCGGAGCTGCTGTTAAGGGCTATTGTGAGCCATGAAAGATGTATGCGGGGGAATGAACCTGGACACTCTGCAAGAACAATATGTTCCCTTAATGTCTGAGCCATCTCTTTAGCTCCTATATTACATTTTGTAATAAGCTTCAGGAAAAAAACATGAATTAGATTATCTTTAGAAAATTTCCTCCAAATACTTCTCCAGATTTCTCAAGTATTTCAGGTGCAGAATAGGCACATATTTTGTAATAATAATTCCTTGTAGATTTGGACATGCTGGACTTCATCTTACTGGATGAAATCCTTTTCTGTTGTCCAGTTCTTATCTTAGTGTTATGTTCAGACTTTTACACAACATCTTTAGAAGGAATTTCTTCCTTTTTCCTCATTATGATCCATCAAATTTTTAGACTCAAGTATTGATTCTTGGAGACTGTACAGAGTCAACTGTACTCTAATTAAACTTAATGATTTATTTTGCCATGTTTGATGGCCTCTGTACAAAAATAAGCCCATAAGTCATAGGAGTTACCTTATAGAAGTTATAATCCATTAAAGATTTTAAGGACTCTTTGTCATTGACGTAATCATATTCTTGGGCATAAGAGAATATGATATAACTAAAAGGTTTGATAGAGCTACACGAACATTGAAGATAATCTTGTAAACATACATTTAAAATAATTGCCTGTATTTGAAGAAAAACTAATAAAAGTTATGTTAAAGCATTTCATTTCTATGCCTCCTGAAATTATGCTAAAGTTGAATAACTTTATTCTTGCTAACACCAGTTAAGATGCAGCTAAATAGAAATTCTATTGAAATTTTGCTGAAGATGTTTTCTTAAGTTTTTAGTTTTCTGATTCATAGATGTTTTTTAAATTCATGAATTTTATCAACTCTAAACTAAATGTCTTACAGGAATTTTGTAACAAGAAAGACAAATCAAAGCCAGTGAGATGGTTCATTTGGACAAATATGTATGCTATTCAAGCCCAACAGCCTGATTCCAGTTAGAAACACCCAAGTTCTTGAAAATCAGATTCAGTATCACACATTTATAATCCAAGTGCTCCTGAAGCAAAATAGGTGGTGGAGTCAGAGACACAGGCCAGAAACTTCTGATTCAGCTAATCTGTAGTATACAAAGTTTAGCATAAACAAAGAAAAGTTCAGGCCTAAAACACTTTGTGAAAGAAGAAAATTAAGTCCTAAATGCTGTCTTATGATCTCCACATGGGCACCATGCAGCATATGCATAACTACATTCACATACCCATAAAACACACAAATTAATAATAGTAGTAGAAGTAATAAATAAAGTATTTTAAAGGAAACAAGGAAGGCAAAACAATCTACTTACAGATATCCATTGAAAATGTCAAGTACATCTCATGGCTCCAGAGAAAGAGTACATTAATATTTATATTGACTATATAAGAAAAATGATAACTATAACTTCCTCAGACAAAGACAGTTCATTGGCTAATGTTTCTTACTTATGCATTTCCATATTAGGATGGGATACAATTATTGTCTTTTAAAATTTATTAAAACTGCTTAGATATTTAGATATTAAAATTTGTTGAGTTTGTCCCATTATTTTAAATTTATAAGGTAAAGAAAAATTAAAATTAAAATAACACTACAAAAAATTTTTAGGAAAGATGTTATGATCTATCTTTCCCAGGCTAAGTAGAAACCACTTTTCTTTCATGTATAACTAAATTATTTGTTCATACACTATGAAAAATTTTCAGATATTTTAATTGACCATGCCATTATTATTCTCATTTTCTACAAATAGTGACCCATATAAATGATTATGTCATTGAAACACTAAATATATTTACCTCCTCCTACAAGAGGCTGAGAGAAGGCTAATCTAGAGCATTCAGCATAATCAAACATAACTGGAAGAGAGTTAACATTACTTTAAGAATCATTTCCTTAAATAAGTCAAAATATAATCAAAGGGTTATATGTTTTCTAAAAGATTTATAACACATGTGGGCTAACTATATCATATTTGTCTACAATGGAAGATAATGATATTTTGTACTTCTAGAAAGTGCTCTTTGTACTGCTAGGTATGAAGAGTTTTATGTAACAAGATTATATTCCAAACTGTTCATATGACATGGCACGGTTGTGAAGGGAAGAGCAAAAAGACAGAAATTATTATTAGGCTTTTATTGACCAATTGTTTTTATTTACACTGGTAAGAAAAATCAATTCAAGTGAATTTTAAGATTCTTTTGCTAAATGCTGCTCAATATTTTTTTCTCAATAATGCATGTCTTCTTTTCTCTTACTACTAAACTTCACAATACTTTTCTGTTTCTCATTTTACTTTTATGAGAATAGTAACTCGAGAGCCACATAAAATGAGCACTCCAACCTGCTTCATACTTTCAGCACAGCTGAAGAAGAGGTAATATGTGGTACTTATATGCATGTGATTTTCTTTATTTTCAGTGAGCATACTTATCTTTTCTTGTTATTTCTGTCTTTACATATTAAATACAAAGGATACATTCTTTGTCAACTGTGTTACCTGTCTGTGTTGCCACTACAACTGTTTTCAGTTTGGAAGAGAAAAGGCAAAATGCACCCTAAGTGCATAGCTCACCCTCAGATCAACCAGGAGATTTCACTCTACTGTGCCACTGTTAGATAATCCTTTGATAGATTTCAAGCTTTATCATTCTCTACCTAATGATGCCTTTAACGCAGTGAATTTTTCTGAATCCAAGATACACTGATAAAAAGATCTGATGCAATATTACTCTCAAAGGATCAAGAAGACAGATTGTAGCTTCAGGGTGTGGTGGCACACTCCTTAACCCCAGCACTCTGGAGACAGAGGCAGGGGGATCACTGTAAGGTTGAGGCAAGCCTGGTCTACAAAGTAAGTCCAGGACAGCCAAGGCTACACAGAGAAACCCTGTTTCGAAAAGCAGAAAAAAAAAAAAAGACTGTAGCTAATTAATTATAAAATGTTTTCAGTTTCAGTTACTTTAAAACGTAGAAGTGTTGTGCATATTTGAATTTTGGAATAAATATTGAATTTTGGATTTAAATATCTTTTATGTCCTCAGAAATTTATGTGGGATTGGTAACCATAATGTTGATAAAAATCCATGTGCTAGCTGGGTGGGGCAGCATGCATTTATAGTCCTAACACTTGGGGGAGAGAGAGAGACAACCAAATTTTCTTGAGTTCAAGGTCTTCGCCGTCTACAAATGAAGGTACAGACCAGCCAGGAATATATAATGAGACCCATACTTAAAAAATAAACAAATGATAAATAAATCCATGTAACAGAATAGAGATAGCATGTAGGTACAATAAACTGCACAAGGATATTGGAATGTTGCTCAGAAAAAAAATGAGTGACTTATTGCATATGGCCCTGATTTCAATACTCAAATTAGCCAATATACAAATGCAAACAGTACAAAAATATTATAGGGACAAGAAAGGCTCTTCTTTCACTCTATCACTAATTTTCATGCTTATTGTATAGGAAGTAGTAATACTGTCCATAACTGCAGTTATATACCCCATTTTATATTTCTGTTTTATTATTCTTTATTTATTACCTATATGATTTTCATTTATTCAAATATCAGAAAGAAAACTACTTTTTTATGTCAAAGCCTAATGACCTGAAACAAATTATACGTTTTTCCTTATATATAAAACAGTATATATTTCCACATAATGACAAATAATATTTTGGCATATTCATGTCACTACAATTTTCTGTTCTTCATCATGTAAAAAGAAACTTCAGAATAATTATTAAATATAAACAGAAATATAATACAGATGACTGAATGTTATTTTTTTTACAAAACTGATCTTAATGATAAAACAATTGGACAAAATAAGGTTTATTTCTTGATTGTTACTTTTAGTAGCAAATCTATAATCTTTTGAACAATATTTTTATTGATTATTGGGAATTTCACATCATGAACCTGGATCACAATCTCTCCTTAGTCCTCCCAGGTTTGCCCCTCACCCTGTGACCTCCCTCCCAACCAGAAAAAGGAGAAGAAAATGTTTTAAAATTTTCAATTTGTGAAAGTCACTCCCCAGTCTCCACTTAACTGTAGAGAATGGTCTGTCTCTTGGCTAGATCTGGGTAGAGGTTTGATGATGACTGCACATACTATCCTTGGTTGGTGCCTTAGATCGAGCAGAATCCCTGGGCCCAGACTCGCCAATCATAGTGTTCTTCTTGTAGGTTTCTAGGACCCTCTGGATCCATCTATTTCCCTTCTATATTTTTCTCACCTAGAGTTCCAATAGGATGTGTTCACCTCTATACCACCTTCCTGGTAAGTGAAGACTTTCATGAGACCTGCCCCTTGGGCTAGTGTTCAGTTATAAGTGAGTATATACCATTTGACTTATTCGGCTTCTGGGTTAGCTCACTCATTATGATATTCCTAGTTCAATCCGTTTGTCCACAAATTTCGGGAACTCGTTTTTAATAGCTGAGTGGTATTCCATAGTGTAAATGTACCACAGTTTCTTTATCCATTCTTCTACTGAGGGACACTTAGGCTGTTTCCATGATGTGGCTATTATGAATAAGGCCGTTATGAACATTGCTGAGCATATGTCCATGTTGTATGCTGGAGCATATTCTGGGTATATTCTAAGTAGTGGAATAGCTGGGTCTTGAGGAAGCCCTATTCCCAGTTTTCTGAGATAGCGCCAGACAGATTTCCAAAGTGGCTGCACTAGTCTGCATTCCCACCAGCAGTGAAGGAGTGTTCCTCTCTCCCCACATCCTTGCCAGCATGTGGTGTTACTTGAATTTTTGATCTTAGCCAATCTAAGATCAAAAATCCCCTTGATGGGGAGGACCGATGGCACTCGGAGGAAAGATAGCAGACCACCAAGAAAAGACTTGATACCCTAGCATCATATTCAGGGGGAGGAGGTCCCCCTCAGTCACAGTCATAGGGAAGGGACATGGGGTGAAAGCAGGAGGGAGGGAGGAATGGGAAGATGCATGAGAACGGATAGCAAATGAGATGTAATATGAATTATTTTATTTTCAATAAAAATTAGTTTAAATAAAAAAATTCAATTTGTGTTGCCCACTTACTCACTGGACCAAGTTCAAACACTTGGTGGCCAGCCCCTTCCTGCTTCACAAATATTTCTGTCAGATATTTTGAGCAAGGAGGCTGAAGATGATTCTCCAACATTACAGAAAGATTTGGGTGACTATTCAGACATCAAACTGTTTCTGTCATTTTCTCCTTTGGGAAGCTGCTAACCTGCACTCCCTGTATGTTCAGATAATTAAGTTGTATTCCTTCTCAAGTCTCTGATGGGGTTGAAGACCATATAGTTTAGTTTATAATTAATCTTATCTGCTTAGGGATTAAGATGTTTAAAATCTAGATAGATATTTTAAGTTGATAGTAATGATAGATACTGATTTTTTAAAATTTTTTATTATTAACTTATTCTTGTTATATCTCAATGGATATCCCATCCCTTGTATCCTCCCATTCTTCCCTCCCCCCCCCCATTTTCCCCTTATTCCCCTCCCCTATGACTGTTCCTGAGGGGGATTACCTCCCCCTGTATATGCTCATAGGGTATCAAGTCTCTTCTCTGTAACCTTCTATCCTTCCTCTGAGTGCCACCAGGTCTCCCCCTCCAGGGGACATGATCAAATGTGAGGCACCAGAGTACGTGAGAAAGTCATATCCCACTCTTCACTCTACTGTGGAGAATGTTCTGACCATTGGCTAGATATGGGTAGGGGTTTAAAGTTTACCGCCTGTATTGTCCTTGGCTGGTGCCTTAGTTTGAGCGGGACCCCTGGGCCCAAATCTGCCTTTCATAATGTTTTACTTGTAGGTTTCTAGGACTCTCTGGATCCTTGTACTTTGCTATTCTCCCATGCTTCTCTCATCTAGAGTCCCAATAGGATGTCCTCCCCTCTGTCCCAGTTTCCTGGTAAGTGAAGACTTTCATGAGACATGCCCCTTGGGCTAGTATGCAGATATAAGTGAGTATATACCATTTGACTCTTTCTGCTTCTGGGTTAACTCACTCATTGTGATCATTTCTAGCTCAATCCATTTATCCACAAATTTCAGGAATTCCTTGTTTTTAATAGCTGAGTAGTATGCCATAGTGTATTTGTACCACAAACCAAATAACCCAATTGAGAAATGGGGCTCAGATATACAGGGGGAGGTAATCCTCCTCAGGAACAGTCATAGGGGAGGGGAACAAGGGGAAAATGGGAGGGAGGGAAAAATGGGAGGATACAAGGGATGGGATAACCATTGAGATGTAACAACAATAAATTAATAAAGAAAAAATAAACATTGAAAAAAAACTGAGAAATGGGGCTCAGAACTAAACAGAGAATTCTCAACAGAGGAATATCAAATGGCTGAGAAACACTTAAAGAAATGCTCAACCTTCTTAATCATCAGGGAAATGAAAATCAAAACAACTCTGAGATTCCATCTCACACCCATCTGAATGGCTAAGACCAAAAATTCAAGTGATACCACATGCTGGCGAGGATGTGGAGAGAGAGAGGAACACTCCTTCACTGCTGGTGGGAATGCAAACTAGTACAGCCACTTTGGAAATCTATCTGGTGCTATCTCAGAAAACTGGGAATAGGGCTTCCTCAAGACCCAGCTATTCCACTCCTTGGAATATACCCAGAAGATGCTCCAGCACACAACAAGAAAATTTACTCAACTATGTTCATAGAAGCCTTATTCATAATAGCCAGATCATAGATAGATATTGATTTACGTTCAGAAATTTAGACTCACCAACTTAGGAAAGATGTTTTCTTCAAGGTTGCCAAATACAAATAGCTAACACACTACGAATGTACCAATTATATAATTCCTGATTGTTTCATGGTTCTTCTTGCTGTATGTAGTTTATTGCATTTATGTGTAATAATATAAATGTATATGTAAAAAGAAATATAATAAAAGTATATTTTTAAAAAAACTGAGTCCTTCCTCACCTGTACCTCTGCCAGAAGTCATCAGTTGTGAAGAGGTACACTTCAGCATTCTTATCACTATTTTAAAGAGCTTTTATCAGCAGTTTTCTGTGTAGATTGTTTCTTTATGGCAGGGGGAGCACTGGAATTGGTGTATGGGTTGTCACAGAAGCCTTCTAAGTATGTCCTTTCTCAGATAATACCATGGTAAAAGTAGCTTCCTTGCCCTTTACAGTCAGCTGGAGCATGGATTACAGACTTACACAAGGTTTCTGGAGACAGCAAGTACCATGGATAACCACATATTCTTCTGTGCCAGTACAAACCAGTAATATTAAAAAGGCCCTCTGCTGTATGGTGCAGCCCTTGCCCATGGTTATTGTGAGTGGTAAAATGATCATGCTTTCACAGGGCTTCATACTGACAAAAGGAACAGTAGCTCCTACTGCTATTTCCAGACTATCGAGGCAGTTACGTCTAAAATGTGTGAATAGCAGGTGTAATAATGTACTTAGATATACATTGAATGAATGCATATTGGGTACCTCTACATAGAACTTCTATAATTGGCTTTATACACATTAATTAGTATGTATTTTATTTTCTCTCTTGACTTCTAGTTACTTCTCTCTCTCTCTCTCTCTCTCTCTCTCTCTCTCTCTCTCTCTCTCTCTCTCTCTCTCTCTCTTATTGAGATAAAATTCACTAACTATACAATACAATGTCATGATTTTATACATATGTATTAGGAACTGCTTTCCTCAATAAGGCTAGTGAACACATTGAAAAAAAAAAAAGGTTGTCTGCTGCTGAAGTAGGACCACGGACATAGACATTGCTCTTGGCTTCACAGACCTGGACTTAAGTTTATACTAACATCATACTACCTTGATATCAGGAGTGAGAGAGCTTTACACAGTTTCTGGGGAGGTAGTAGCTTTGAACTTCCATAAATGCTGTGTCTTCCAAGATTGGAAGCTCTCTGTGGAACAATTTTAGGAAATACTGACGTTTATATGTGAAATGAGGCTTATAAGAAATTCAATCTGAAAAGACCACAGAGTTGTATTCTAGACAGTCAAACAGCATTATTCTTTAATAGAGACTTCAGTACATTTTCATTGTAGAATACCTAATTATGTTTTGCAGGCATGTTGTGTTCCTGTTTTGTATTGCTCTACATGATTCTAATACTAAATATGGGCTGTGGTGCTCTTAAAATTCTGAATGCTTAGCAAAGACAAACATGCAGGTTTAGTTTGTATTTAGATATGTAAACTAGTGTACAAGAGCTTCAATATGATTCAATATTTGAATTCTTCAGACATAGAATATTTTACCCTTTCAAATAATTGTTTAAAATTTTGAGAAAATTGAAGCCAAAAAAGGATGAATTATAGAAGAACAGCATTTATGTGTAGAGATTTGAAGTAAAGCAACCTAATTTTTCTAATATAAGATGAGGATGCCATGAGCCGAAGTGATAATTAGTATTACCTTCAGAATTTCTAAATAACTGTAAAGTGTACAAAATTGCCAAAATAAAAAAAATAAAAAGAAAAGTAACAAAGATAAGGATATATAGAACATTTAAAATTTCCCAGAGAAATAACTTATAGCTTATATATGTATATGTACATAAATTTCTCTTCTTCTTTTAAATATTTACTATGAACATATACAGGGGGAGGTAATCCCCCTCAGGAACAGTCATAGGGGAGGGGAATAAGGGGAAAATAGGAGGGAGGGAAGAATGGGAGGATACAAGGGATGGGATAACCATTGAGATGTAACTAGAATAAAGGAGAAAAAATTAAAAAAATAAATATTTACCTGCTGGCAATAAAAATTAGCTGAATTGAAAAAATGTAAAAATACTTATATGCTCATTGGTAAAAATTAGAAACAGTTAAAAGCTAAATAGTTTTTCTCAAGGGACCCATGAACACACTTTGCTTTCACTATGCTACTTTATATTTGGGTTAATTGTTTCTTTATTACCAACATCTAAGTTGAACCAGAACTAAAACACACTATTACTTCTCTAAAGCAGCCATCAAAACAGAAAATACACTTTTGCTTTCACTGAATCAGCAAGGATCAAGGCAAACCTTAAATTCAATTTTCATTATTAAACTAGAAGAAAATTATGGCTCTTTTTAAAAGATGAGTGATTCTTTAGAAATGAGATGGAGGAACACCACTATATGAAGATTTTGTAAATGATATAGAAATGCATGAATTTGTGAGGGCTCAGGTGAAATAATATTGTACAATTTTCATTAGAACATTTCCCTGGCTAAATTAATTTGCACAAAGTATGTATATAGAGATAGAGGTCTATCTATATGAAAAAGTAATTTATAAAAATGTTTACTATCATTAGGAAGGGCCTATTTAGGATAAATACATATACTAATATATGCAAACTCAACTTTATTTAAGTACAGCACAGAGAAAACTATTGGAAAAATAATTTTATGTGGCTATTATTTTTGATAGGTAATAAAGCACTAGATACTAAATAATAATTCAATTATATTTTAATCATTTTAAATTAATTGTATAATACTTTTCCAAATAAAATTTCTATGTTTGATTTAATAAGATATACATCATTAGCTAACTAATTATAACTAACTTGAAACAAGGTAGTTAAATAGTAATTAATGATAGCTAATAAAATACTGCTATAGTTATATTTTCTACTTACTAATTTTTATAATCAAATTTGTAGAAAACGTTTTCATTAATTTAAAAGTGAAACATTTATACAACTATGAACTGTATTTATAATTTATTAACATAAATTATTTTGTTTATATAAAAATTATTTAAGTTCTAAATATCTTCATTTTTATTGTTGTGACAAACATTATGAACAAAACTAAATTAAGGATGAAAGGATTTATTTGGCTTACACATCCCAGGTCACAGTCCATTGATGAGAAGGGAAGGCAGAAACTCAAAGCGAGAATCTGGAGACAGGAATTAAAGAAGAGGCCATAGAGGAATGTTATGAACTGCCTTGTTCTCCATAGTTAACTCATTCTGCTATCTTATACTACCCAGAAGCACAGACCCAGGAATGACACTGTCCAGAATAATATGAGCCCTCCTCAATCAATCATTGATTCAAAAATTGTTCTGCAAACTTGCCTACAGGTCAATCTGAGGGAAGCTTTTTCAAGTTGACAGAAAACTAACCACCATCAAGAGCTATAAAAGTTTGAAAAACCAATAACTATGGAATATTGGAGTAAGGAAAACCATCCACTTAATTGATTTCATATAAAACAACTTTATAAATGAATATGAATAGTAACAACAACTACAATATTTCTCATTTATTCACAGTTTTGTAAACTATCTACTGAAAATATCAAATTATGTGATATGTGGCATGTGATATGTCATTCATATTTCTTTGAAAATATAGATGTTTTAAATTGCTTTAACAGAAGAATTTCATAGTTAAATTTTGACAATTCATTCAAGAGTTTTCAGTTTTGTTTTAGGTCTAGAAATTTATTTCTCAGTTATTAATTGAAAATTGACAATCTGTGCATGTAGTTCCACAGACAAGAAAATGACAATTTACAATATTATATAGTAACTACTTGAACCTCACCTTTTGGAAGGTGGTGAAATATTTTTAAGAGGTGTGGATGTCTTGGAGTTCTTTATGTCACAGAGTTATGTCTAAGAGAGATAGTGTGACTCCCGAACTCCTCATTCATTTTATCCTTCCTTTCATTTTGCTGCTAGCCATCAGATGAGTAGTGATAATCTGCTGCACAACTTTATGCTGATATGCTACCTTCCTATGAAACTAAAACAACAGGGTCATCCAATTATGTGTTAGAGCCTTCAAAGCATTAACTGAAGCTTCTGGACTCCAGGTGAGAGTGGTATGGAAGAATGGGGGAATGGAAGGGCCCAGAGGGTTCAAGAGGCCCACAAGGAGACCATCAAGGCTGGAGGATCTGAACCCAGGAGGGGGTGGCTGCACAAACATTTTTACCAACCAAGGACAATGCATTGCAGTAAACATAGACTCTCCTGTTCTTTTCTCTGTATGTATGTGGGTAACCTGAACTCAGAAAGACATGTTATATTTTCTTTCTCAAATATAGCTGCAAGATTTTAAACATTGGATATATTGCTTAAATTGGATTATTCATTGAAGGTGAGAAACTAGTTCCAATAATCATAGTGACACTCATGGATGAATAACATTCTACTGATTATATAAATTACAAAGGCTAATCCTAAAAGTCACATACAAAGCCAATCTTATTTTTTGTATTAAGAAGCACGCGATTGAATATTAGTTAGCTATAAAGAAAATGAAACTATAGAATTCACTGGTAAATGGGTTAAGCTGGAAATAATTGTTCTGAATTAGGTAACCTGAGGTCAGAAAGACAAATGCTGCATTTTCTCTTTAATATGTAGCTGCAAGATTTGAAAATTTGGATTTGTTGCTTAAAACAGATTATCCACAGAAGTTGTAAAACTAGTAATGAGCTATAAGAGAATTTCAAAAGAATGGAGATAGAAAATAGGTATGAAGTGGGAAAGGGGAAAATAAGGCAGAAGTGTTAAATAGGAAGGGTAATGAGAAGTTTTTAATATTTTTATTTTGTATACATATATATTATATTATTACACAGACATAAAATAAACTACATACAGCAAGAAGAACCACAAAACAATCAGGAATTATATTAATGTTACATTCATAGTGTTTTGTCTATTTGTACTTATGTTTGTGTAAATTATGGTTACATGTTAACACTGCTATTTTTATTAAGCACTTGTGAAAATATGGTGTTTTTAAATCTCAAATTCTGGCCTTCTTCCAGACCTCTGTTCATGCCTGAGGTATATGTAGCAACCGTTTCTTAGTTCTAGGATTGTGGTAGTGCATTTTTAATCTTTACCATGTAGGGAAGAAGTCCCTTGTCTACTTCCCCTGTGATACTGTTGTGGTGGATTTTGTGATCATGGCCTGTTTGCCCCTCTCCTCTTGCATCCAATCCTCCCATCCTCTCTAAATCCTCACTCTACTGATGCAGTTGATAGTTTATTTTCTTCTTAAAACCTGCTGTGGTTCCTTCTAGTAAACAAGGGTTATCAATCACACACCCAGACCTGACAGAGAGCTCTTCCAGTCTCTGAAGTCATATTTCCTATCTTGGTGACTCTAAAATTCTAAATGTAAATCAATATCCATCATATCTAATTATTATCAACTTAAAACATCTATCTAGACTTAAAAACATCTTAACCTCTAAACAACTAAACATAATTGTGAGACTAAACTATCTGGTCTTCAACCCAATCAGAGGCTTGAAAAAAAAATAAAATTAATTTCCTAAGTAAACAGGAAGTTCAGGTTAGCAGTTTCCAAAGTGAAAAAAAAAAAAAAAAAAACAGAGACAGTTTGTTACCTGAACAGTCACTCCAAACTCTCTATAATGTTATTATTCAGCTTTATACCTATAGATTAGTGAATCTCTTAACATTCATCAGAAGCTTCTATATACAATAGATGAAGATCAGTACGTAGACCCATAACTCCATAACTGGTATATATGCAGGGAATAAGACACCAGGGAGTGGTTAGCTCTAAGTGGGCTATCTACATCACACTCCTTTGCAGAAGGCTCATATATCATCGAAGAAGAAGGAAATGTAATATTGTAAGAGACCCTCCCCACTGAGAGAAGCTTAATTATTTATCCTGAAACAGAAGGGCAATATCTCTCCAGGATATCAACAGACTTCAAAAAGTATGTAGAATATTTGTAAGGAAACGTGACACACAATTCTACATACTTATTCCCTGTGTTCAACAAAAGTTTGTTTACGACTCTAAAATTTGACTTTTATAATTTTCTAGTTGAAATTACTATTTAATATTTCAAAGGTGCTCTAAAATATTAAGAAAATTGCTTTTTTTACAGTGGCAAGTAAATACACATTTAAATTTAAAATGTAAAGAAATAATGTATCTTTATGCTATAGTGCAGCATCTTCCTTTTTTGTTTGTTTGGGATTCGGTTTGTGTGCTTCTTTATTGTGTTTCGCTATGTAGTCTTGGATATCCTTGAACTCACTATGCACACCAGACTGGCCTTGAACTAAAAGAGATTTTACTGCCTTTGCTTCCCAAGTACTATTTATGACACAATATATTAAAGTCGGGGTTAAATTTCTAGGATGATGAAGTTTATTGTTTCAAATTACCTCAGATAAATCTTTATTACATATATTACAGACATATCAATACCCACTAAACCTTTTGAAGATGAAAAATGTGATCGAACATGTAACTCAATATGTTTGATACATTATGGAATTATAAATTTTGTATTAAGTGTTTTTATAACAGCTGAAATATCAAATCCATTATCTTACAGTAAAATTTCATAGTATAGAAAGATTGAAGAATTATATAATGAAAACTCATATTCACATCCTCTAGATTCTACAATTAATACTTCATTACACTTACATTATCATAAATGTGCCCATGTATACATCCATCTACCTATCACTTTATTATATTTCAGAGTATGCTGCAAATATAAGAACTCTTAGTCCATCTACATTTCAGTAGGCCTATCAATTCATAAACATTCAATATTCATATAGAAATGCAAACATTACATACAAAATGCATATATCTTATAGGTACCACTAGAAGACCTTCAATACTCAATGTGATTTTTATTATTGGAACTGAGATAGCATATAAATTAAAGTAAAAGCTGAAAATAAATAATATTGTATTATCAACTTACTATTTTTTCCTACAGGAATAAACCAAATGTTTCCATAGAAGTCAAAGCAAATTTACTCTCTACCACTTAATTTAACAAATTTATAGGTCACATTTACCATGGAATATTTAAAGGTGTATAATAACCTCACAAAGTACTCTCAGTGTTTAACTTAAATTTATGTTATTTAAATATCATAAATTTAAATTTCAGAGGAAAGTACTGGATTAAGCTTTCCAAACATAAATTTCATGGAGAACCACAGTACAGTTTCCTTTTACAAGCAAGAGATAATATCAATTTAGTTAATAAAGACAAAAGTTAGATGTTTTTATATTTGTCTTTTATATAGTTCATAGTTTTAAAAGTATATGTAACAGACAGTGTTACTAAAAATGTTAAAGGTCAAGATTAAGAAGCATTTAAAATGATCAATCCCTTAAAATCTACACTTTTACTGTCAAAAACATTAAGGAGAATGACCCTGTTCTGAAATAAATAAAGTACTTAAACTTCAAAAATGATGTAAGTCTTTCTTACATCAAAATGTTTTAGTTGAATAGGATTCCAATCTGCATTCACAGCACTACCTAGAGTATTTGCTTGATGTTGAGGATAGAATTTTAAAGTTGAAATTCCACGGGAAGGACTGATTTTGTTTCAAAATATATGTGTTTGACATTAAGTGACATGTATTGTTCAAAAGACAGTATCTCACCCAGTTCCCATTTGAATTTAAAAGTGAGGAAATCACATTTTGGCTTTGGTCATCCTGCACTGTGTAAGGGTAGAATGAAACTTGACAATTCAAATTCAAGCACTTGTTGTACAAGAAACTGAGGAAGGAAATATAAATTACTGAACAATGTATCTCCTTAGGTGAGAACATGAAAATTTATAATATCACTTTACTTATGAGTAAATTTTTCTTCCTTTTCAACTTTAGAAAACATGCTAGATTCCATTTCTTAAAAGCCATAGCAGAACAGGTATCATATATAAAACATATGATTAAAATAGTATAACATAATATTTTAATATATTAAAATATGTATGATATTAGATGATGCTGATGATTCAAATATAAAAGGAGACGTGGCTGAATAGATAGCTAAGGTTGTACCACAAGTACTAGGATTAGACTTTGATGTACCCATACTAAGAAAAAAGGAAAAGAAATTTTTAGAAAAAGAAACATAAGTAAATATATAATTAGTTAATAAATAAAGAGGTGATAAAATATGAGAAGAGATGAGAGGAGAATGAAAATATATAATATATTTAAGGGCTATCATTTACATGAGATAAAAGAAGTCTGGAGTAGTTTTGAATTGCTGTAACCATATCATTTGGGAGGCTGAAACAAGAAGCCCTTTACTTCAAGAACCTACTTAGCATGATCCTGTCTCAAAACAAAAGAAAGATAGAAAGAAGCAAAGAAACAAAGAAAGAAGGAAAGAAGGGAGGGAGGGAGGGAGGAAACAAAAAGTAAGAAGTGCATACAAATTAAATGTTGAAGAGACAAAAAAATGACAACTTTACTCACAGAGTACTTAGAAATTCCAAGTTGTACATAGACACATGTAATATGTAAAATTAGACTCAATTACAACCCAATGAAATCTAAATACAGTAAGATTTAATCCATATTTGAAAAGCCATGCTCATTTAGAATAATGAGACTTTAAGGAATATAGATTTTAACTTTCCTTTAAACGTGTAGCCTATTATGAGAATTTTTCTTTTACAAATGATACATATCCTGGGCTATATTATCCATGTCTCACAAAAGTGTTGTGCTTTATGTTCACTATTGTATTCTTCACCACATAAAACAATGAAATAGGATAGAATAAATTAAGATGGAAAAATGTTACCCCATGATTTTCTTCATCATTGACTCTTAAAATAACTTCTGAGGTAAGAATGCATCCTCAGAAGTACACATGGCTGAAAAAACAACAGGTTTCAAAAAAAAACTTATTTATATTTTAACAACAGTACTAGCAAGTACTTCTTAATTTTTGGTCTATGCACTGAACTAAATAATTAAATGAAAAGTATTGAATCCAAATCCTGTGAGTTTTCAGGATAGTTTGCCAAGCAAAAAGACATATATGAAAACCCCTTTCTTTTATTCCTTAGCTTCCTTCTCTTTATCATGATTCTAGGTAAGTTTATTCCAAGATCAGTTAGTTTTCTTTAAGTAGTGTCCATAAAAGGATGTTTTATAGTGAGACATGGAAGGACATGACAGAGAGGGACCTAATGTAGTTCTTATTAGACATGTTTATACTATCTAAGGCCTCATGTTACTGGGGAGAGGAAAGGAAGGGGGCAAGGGTAACAACAAAATAAAAGGGTCAATACTTGGAATGATAAGAGTAGAGGGGAAGTGGGGAAAAAGATTTTTTTCCTTTTTTGTCTTAGTAGACTATAGTACCTTTAATACTTTTGCATTGCTGAGAACAAATGCCTGACAGAAACATTTGAAGGAGAAAGAATCATTTTGTCTGACAACTTCAGATAATGTAGTACAAGATCAATTGACTGCATGAATTTAGACAGATTTCTGGTAGCAGAAGTGTAAGTTAGAAGCTGTTCTTTAGGTCTTGGCAGATAGAAAAGACAGTGAAGAAATGAGGGCAAGTAAAAGAATAGGATAACAGAGAGAGACCATAGCACCCAAGAGCATGGTCCCACCTCTTACCTTTCACCACCTCCCACTGATTAGGTTGGAGAAATTATGAAGAACTTTCCTCTAGAAACACACTGGCAAACACCCAGAGTTATGGTTTATTAATCTCTTAGGCAATCTTTAATCTAGTTTAACTGAAAGTTAACATTAACCACTACAATATGGCAGGCGTGGTGGCACACACCTTTTATCCCAGCACTCAGGATGCAGAGGCAGGCAGATCTCTGTGAGTTTGAGGTCAGCCTGGTCTACAAAGTGAGTCCAAGACAGCCAAGGCTACATAGAGAGACTGTGTCTTGAAAAACATAAATAAATAAATAAATAAATAAATAAATAAATAAACAAAAACAAAAAAACCACTACAATAGCATTGTCCATGTTTTGAAATTGACTTTAATTTTGTAATTAAAGTGTCATGAATTATAAAAGCTATTACATTAAAAGTTATTCAAATAGTGATACAATTTAATTAGACAACTATGAGTGTGGGACCCAGCTATTTAAGTTGAGTCTGGCATTTCAAGTGTGCCTCTGAGCTAGACATAGGACAATGGGTGTCATTGGAGTTCCCTCTTTGCCTGATCTGGGGAATGCCAGAACCTCAAAGGAGCATCACATAGTATACTCTCAGGGGATTACTAACCCAACATTTTCTGTTAAGGAACTTGTCCAGCAAGCACCAGTGGATTCCTGGTAACACCTATCCTATGCTAATAAGATGTCTTGGCTGTCAACTGTACCGGGACTTCTTCTTCCATCCATAGGATAATTAAGTACTGCTTTTACCCTCTTATGATAGTGCTGTTTTTTACATGTAAATCAAATATCCCTGGCATCTCTAGCTCCAGCAAATCAAACATATTAAACCTTGAAATCCATCTTACCACACAAAGTTTTTAATGTCCCTGTTTCACAAAATAAAGGCTTGCTCTCTCACTCTATTACTCCACCAAGCTAAGACTCTTCATTTATTCTGGGGAAAGAAAGGTTCTCCTTCTCCCTAAAGGACATGTGTTCCCCCTCCCCCACAGCCTCCTGCCCTGCTGCTTAGAGCTTCCAATGATGTTCACCAGCACATAGACCTTGCCTATCATTCATATGAGAAATGAAACCTTTGATCACTGGGGTTCCTCTGTTCCTGTCTGAAAGCAAACAGCTCCTGTACTGGCCTTCAAGAGAAATGAGCATATCTGTTCACCACTAAGCAGCTCACAATACCACAGCTGCTTCCTGAGACATGCAAGGCTATATCCAGACATTGAAGGACATATGGGTATTTATATTTACTCTGAAATTATTCTGACTCAAATACACAGACTTTAAAAACTGGTTATCCTGCTATTTTTCTTGTTTGTTGATGAATCCATATAAGTGTTATTTAGATAGACAAAACAATAAGGGGTCTGTAGAGATGGCTCAGAGGTTAAGAGAACTGGCAGCTCTTCCAAAAGTTCTGAGTTCAATTCCCAGCAACTACATGTTGGCTCATAATCATCTATAAAGAGACCTGGTGCTCTCTTCTGGCGTGCAGGAATATAAGCATGCAGAACACTGTATACATAGTAAATAAACATCTCTCTTTAAAAAGAAATGAAAAAGCAATAAATTGCACTGCCAATATGTAAATTGTGAAGAGAGGAACATTCATTTAATTAGAATTCTTTATTTGTTGGATACAATACATAATATCAGAGAACTTTTCCTTCTTTTGTTTTGCATGTCTAATATTATTTAATTTCAGAATCAGGCTTTTTACCAAACCATTTTATGATATGCTTTGGTCTCAGAAAACCACAATAGCTTCATCAACACCTGCATTTCAATACATTCTACTCAAAGTCTTATAGGGAACATTTTTCTCCTCCTCCTCCTCCTCCTCCTCCTCCTCCTCCTCCTCCTCCTCCTCTTTGTCCTCCTTCTCCTACTCCTGTTCTTTCTTGTCCTCTTCCTGTTTCTCCTCCTCCATCTTCTGACCTGCATAGTAGCCTCCCAATGTTTAAACATGTAGAGAGCTAGAATTTATCACTTGCATAACTACTCACAAGGTAATAATCAGATCTTAGGATTTTTCTTCCACCAGCACACAGAAGAAATGTTTCCATGTGAAAAGTGCTCCATAGAGGACTTATTTGGATGAAATCTGCCTGTCTTATGTTCATGTTTTATCATCACTACTGCATACCCATTTCTATTCAATAATTTGGAAGGTTTTGAAGACTTTATTTTAGGTGCAGGCAGAACAATTTGATCTTGGCCTTGCAATTGTTAACAGACAGCCTTGTATTCTGGTACATAGTGTTTGACTGCCAGACATTGGTAAATCAACTATTATGGTCACGATTTCTCTATTATCTCTTTGTATCTAAGCTCTGTTTGATTTTAGCAGCTAGAAAAATGTTAAAGCTTGACCTGGAATCACTTACAATAGTCTCAAACTTCTAAATCTCAAACCCTACTATGACTTTTTCCTGGTTATTGCTAGGTAGTCAGAGAAAAATGATGGTATTGTAGACATTTATAGTTCAAGGTAGGAAAGTACCACTTTTTACACAGAACTATGTTTAAAAAAACAGTCATTTTCCTCCTAAGAAAAGCAACATCACTGCGAATGCATGTCAAAAGACACATTGAAAGCAGCTCTCAATGATACAGCAAAAATGGTAGCTTTACATCTTAACAGAGTGCAGATTTTTTTTTATCACCGAAGCATGAATCACATTATAAAATACAGGTATAAGGAAGCTACGAGGGTGTTTTTAATATTGCTATTATTCTTTTTATTGTGTTTATTATTGGCAGTCATACCACAGTTCATGACTCAAGGTCAGAAAACAACTTTTTATATAGTCAGTTCTCTTCTTTAATTCTATAGGGATTCCAGGGATGTAAGTCAAGTTTTCAGATTTAGACTGAAAGGGCCTTTATACATTCAGTCACTTGTCTTGCCTGAAGATGATGGAGTTTCCTGAGACCTAATATTGTCCCAAAATTATTTAGTAAAAAGAAGATTCTGAAATTAATGGTAGAAATAATATTAGACACGCAAAGAAAAGAGGGGAAAAACATGATATTGTTTGCTGATTTCTAAAAGGATAGTCTGAATTAGATAAACTTTGACATCTTTTCCCAATGGTGCATTTTATTGTGTGCCAATTCAGTAGTATTATAGACACACACGTGATTATACATGCAAATATTCAAAAATAATTAAGCAAATGGAAGTATATTCAAACATAATGCATTTTCTTACATCTGAAAGCAAATAAACATTCGTGTCTTATGTGGTTTTGTAGATTTTGTATTTTTAAAAATAATTGCGATTGTATTATTTTTTAGCGTATTTCATAATCACATCATTCATTTTTATTTGTATTACATATCCACATATTGAATATTTAGTGTATGTAAGTCATAGCATTTTTATGGAATGCTTTACGT
Source organism: Acomys minous (assembly GCF_964271855.1). Classification (NCBI taxonomy): domain Eukaryota; kingdom Metazoa; phylum Chordata; class Mammalia; order Rodentia; family Muridae; genus Acomys; species Acomys minous. Next base: position 85,738,024 of record NC_140488.1, on the reverse strand, counting down.
AAACAACAATTATTCCTCTTTTTTGTTTATTTGTTTTTTCTCCTTTATTAATTTATTCTTGTTACATCTCAATGGTTATCCCATCCCTTATATCCTCCCATTCTTCCCTCCCTCCCATTTTCCCCTTATTCCCCTCCCCTATGACTGTTCTTAAAAACAAGGAATTCCCAAAATTTGTGGATAAATGGATTGAGCTAGAAATGATCATAATGAGTGAGTTAACCCAGAAGCAGAAAGACTCAAATGGTATATACTCACTTATATCTGCATATTAGCCCAAGGGGCATGTCCCACGAAAGCCTTCACTTAGCAGGAAACTGAGACAGAGGGGAGGACATTCTAGTGGGACTTTAGATGAGAGAAGCATGGGAGAATGGCAAAGTAGAAGGATCCAGAGGGTCCTAGAAGCTTACAAGTAGAACATTATGATAGGCAGATTTGGGCTCAGGGGTCCCGCTCAAATTATTCCTCTTTTAGGAGATAAAGGCAGACTAAGAAAGGGCAAATACTTCATTCAATCACAAATGGCTGGTAAGTAGCAGAGCTAGAATTCAAGCAAATTTTACTCCCAAGTCCATCTTTAAAAAAAATCTTTACATTCTATTTTTGTTGCTACATACATTTTTAGCAGCTACTCTGTAAAATTCATCATTATAGGAAGTTTCTGTTTAGGAATATGAAAATAATTTTATTAGAGAAGAGGCATTTTCAGATACCATTAATGTTTTTAATTGCACATTTATACACTGTGACTGCAGAAAGCAAGAATGTTGTCTCATAGTCGTGAAACAAGCATGTTGAGCATATAGTGAAGGGATCACAGTCAGAAATATAATCTTTTATGAAATAAGTTAATAAGGATAGAAACAGTGTATGCTTGATGAAATAAATTTCCTAAGGGTAACAGACATTAACAGATGTTCAAGTATTGTTAATGTCCCCATAGACGAGCATATCACTTTCTCAGTTATTGAGCACATGTGGTGTTCTTTTAGTACCTTTCATCCCATTTACACTAAAGAAGAGTAAATATATGTTCATGTACTTCAGCAAGAACAGCCTAATTTTCTTCCCATAAACATATTTGATTTCCTGTACAATAAATTAATTTTATAATCAAAAATAGGAGAAGATGTTAATTTCTTGCTAAAAATATTTCTGTGGATTTTTGTTGCATTTTAAAGATGCAAAAGGTGTCTACAACTTATGGTATCCAATACTTCATATGACTCATTTCTCCTTTTTCTGCAAAGCATCAGCACCACAAATCTTTCCTCTTGCTGGCTTTCCAACTCTCCATTACTGTTACCAAGGATGCTTCAACTTTAGCTGTTATATAGCAATCATCTATTCAAAACTCAGTTCTATAAGCATGGAGGCCTTTACTTGGTACATAAAAGATTGATTCCTTTTATATTTCAACACTTGTTATTCCATTCTTCCTTCTCATAACCCATTTGAAGTTTAATTGAAGAAGACGTGTTATCAGGCATTCAGCTAGTTAAGTGTTGTTCCAAGAAATGGCCTTAATGCCTAGATCTATAAGGTGTCGTGAAAATTACAGAAGTCAAACTCCCATAAGAACACCGGGACTGCTACATCAATAGTATCCATTTCTTGTTAATATACTCCTATTTGTTTATCTCCCAAATTACTTAACTGTTTTGATCACTTACATAACCAAGGTAAAGTTTTTAGTCCTCTGCGTTTTATTTCAATATGATTATAATTTCATTGTCAAATGTATTTTAGCTTAAAGTTTTTCATTTAATAGTATTAAAAGGAGATGTTTGATATTATAAGATAGGTGACTAATACTCTTTGTTGAAAGAAGGAAATTACTAATGGAAAATGTGACATTTGCCAGAAGTGACAGCTTGTCAAATTGACTGTCACTATGTTTAAAGAAAATATTCATATAAAAAGCAAGTCACAAGGAACAACAGAAAAATAGAAATCATAGTTTAAAGTCAATATTTTTGGTGTTCTTGGACAGATGGAACCCAGAGCTTTCCCTTTAAGATGGGAATATCATGTGTTTAATATACATACATTTAAATTGACTTGTTTTACAGTTTTAGAATGATTATTTAAATGAAAATCCTACATCTTCTAAACAGTAATTCAGTTTAAGATATGAATGGAGTAATTGGGTACAAAAGAGTGAGAGAGCAAAAGCAGTTTATGGTACAAAATTTCAGATTTTAAATCTTTAAAATGTAGTTATATACCTTTTACAAAAATTTGAAGGAAATAAGAATAGTCCATGCATTTTCATTTTTCACATGCCCATGTGAAAATACTTCTACAATGTTTTCCAATACAGGTGCTGCATATTTTAAATGAAATGCTGTTAGAGAGCTGGATAAACATTTCTTTAAGGTCTGACAATTGTTTAACATTAGTGGTTTATGCATCTTTGTCTTCTTTTGTACGAAGAATCATTTTGTATGAACTCCCATTAGAGCCTACCATGACTGCAATGATAGAATAATGCTGTCTCACAAATTTCAAGTTGGTATTAAGTATACACTAAAATGAAACCCAAATATTAGAATATTCTTGGGTCCTAAATTTCACAAATCATGCAAACCACGTATCAAAACACAGGTAAAAGATTCAAAGTTATTCCATGAAAAAGAAACAAGAATCTCTAGAATATAGTTTTTTAAAAAAGTAATGGTAGAAAATGTAATGTGCTATATTTTCCTTCACTAAGACTTTAAATGGTGTTGATTTATTGCATTCTCTCCTCTCTCTCTCTCTCTCTCTCTCTCTCTCTCTCTCTCTCTCTCTCTCTCTCTCTCTCTCTCTCTCTCCGTGTGTGTGTGTGTGTGTATGTGTGTTCTGTGTGTGTGCACTCTGTGTGTGTGGGTGTGTGTGTATGAAACACGATTTTTTTAAATTACTTTTTCTGTATCAGGAAGCAAAGCACATCTCATAAATCCACCTTTTCTTTGGGTAATGAACGCAAAGTTATCTAAGCAAAAAATACATGCAGATGATGTTATGATCTTGAACTCTTACTTCTAAGATGAAACATTGCTATTTTATAATAGGAAACCAATGATGGTCATTAGAGAAAAGCCCTAAGAGAAAGAGATTTTCAGTAGGGGAAATAAACCCCAAATTCAAATCTTATTTACTGTTACATAAAGATTAACTTGTGGTTGCTTGATAAGAAGACTCAGTACATTTAGGGGAAACAACCTTACAGGTCAAAATCATTAGTAAAATACCTCTGGAACAGATAGGAACAAATATAGAGAACCACAACCGGACCTTAGGCAAAGACTGTGGAAGTCAGAACATTCAGCCCTAAATGGGATGTCTGCATCAAAACTCTCCACTTGGAGGTCAGGGAAACACCTTAAGAAGAGGCTAGAAGAATGTAAGAGCCAAAGGGGATGGAGGAGAAAACAGCATCCACAGGGTCTGCAGAGATCTGCACCAGGTCTTCAGTCCCCTGCATATGTGTTATGACTTCTAGTTCATTGTTTTTATAGGATTCCTGGATATACAAACTAGTGTGTCTCTGTGATGCCAGTGTCTTAAACATTAAAATTAAGTACACAGTTATAAACTGCTAGAGTGTAAAGTTCAAAACAGTTATTCAAGCAAAGAAAATAGAAAGCCAGGATCTCATAAAAAATGAGTTTTCTAAGACTGTTAACACAGTATTTCTGGGATCAATAACCAATGTGTTTGTAGCATCTGTTTCTGTTTTCTGAGATGCTCCAAATTGTATGCATAATAGCAACTATTAGTAGAAAAGAAAGTTGGTGTTATTCACACTCACAATTAGCCTTTGTAAGACAGCCCATGCTTTTATGTAGTTCTTAGTTTAATATTTTCATTTTATATATAAGTAGCTTATTTCATTTAATTCTTTATTAGCTACTTCAAATTAACATCTAATTTCTTTCTTCATCCTGTTCAGATATTAGTGAAATGTTATTATTGTTTTCATTCTCAGTAGAAAATGAATGTTGAACTTTGGAAGATATGTAAAGAGCCTTGACTATTTACAAGGTATCATTTTACTGTAAATTATCCTTCACATAGTGTCTCATTTAATTCCCACAAAGGTATAATGTACATAATCTAATAACCCAATTTAGAAATAATGAACAAATGCCAAAAGGCATGACATAATGGAAAAGAGCATAGCATTTGGAAATCTTTTGTTGGAATCTTGTTTGTTAATTATGTTACCTCGTGTATCATATAGAAGAAAAGTAACAATCTACGTTAGTAATTTTGAGAGAATCAATTTGCCCGTATATGTAATGAACTTGCTACAGTATCTAGTTATAAACAATTTTTTTTCAACCAATTTTACTAAAAACTGTTGGTAGTACTGTGGCCACATTACAAAGAAGAGTTTTCAACACTTTGGAAGCTGTCAGTTCCCTATTACAATTATATTGCTCAAGAGCTATAGAATGTAAAATTCCTTAGAAATTATGAAAAATTAATAATAATTTATTTTTCCATTTAAAGCATAGATTTTAATATTTTTAAGTTTCATATGTTAAATTTCTAACAAACTATTTAAAAGAAGCAAACAATATCTGTTTCCAGTGGTAACCTTAATTCATGCAAAGCTCATGATGTATGCATTCTGACAGAGAACACAAAGAATATCTCTTGATGAAATAATGCATAACTAGTTCTATAAATAATTATACCAATCTTAGTTGATTCATTTTGGTTAAATAAAAACCACTCAGTAGTTATAGCTTCAAGGAATTAAAAAAAATAGCACATGCTATGAAAACTATAGGCATTTTAGCTCTACTAGAAACTAAAAGATACGTAAAGACTCAATATTGAAGTTTTAGGTGTGAGATAACATGTACTGATATTCTGAAACAATTTGTAACATATATCCTTTCCCATATACCTATTTTGTTATAAGAAATAAAATGCAAAGTTGGAGGAATGGTTTAAGATTAATTGCGAGAGAAATGATTTACAATAAGGGAATCGAGATTGTATACATTTATGCAACCCTAGATGACTATATGGTGAAGGTCTGAAATCTTCCAAATAATTTATGATTTTTTATATGTGAACTATTTTCACATTTTGTGTTAATTTCTGGGTGTTAATTTTATGAGGGTAAGAGATATGATTTTTTTCATCTTTGTCAGTTAACCCAGACAGTTCTAAGTATTTACAGTCATTTGACAGAATTGTGCATTAAGCATACTAAAAAGTATAAAGACTTGAAAGAAATATTTTATCTAGTTAATATAGTATCTATCCCCATTCAAAAGACCTTCCAAACTAATTTTCATTTTCCCTTTTTATATGCAAAAATACTTAATAATGTGATACAAGTACTCAGTAGAATGTATCAGAGTATATTATTAAAATAATGGTATCAATATTGTAAATATCCACAAAATGTCTACAATTCAGATTTTCTTAGCAGACGGTTGATTAATTCTTTGATACCACTACTTTATAGACAGAACTTGTATCATATAGATAGACCAAAATTTCAAGCAGACAGAGCTGCCTCATCAAATTTCCCCTGTGAGCTCTTTAAAAGAAATATTTCCTTTTATCCGAACACTTAGAGATACTTTCCTTACCTTTCTTCCTAAGTATTCATTTTCTTTTATATTCTCATTGTTGTTATTCCTCATAAAGGATACAAAACATTGTCTTTAAAGGGGAAATTTGATTTTGATTGCAAGAAATAACACCTCCTTACATTGAAACTGAAATAGCTTTTATGAACAACTCTTTATCTTGAGATTATGAGGTATAATCTAAAAATTTTAGTGACCTGGAAATAATCAGCATGTTTTGCTTAGAACCGAGTATCTATAGCTGTAATTCAACAATTTACAAATACCGTAAAGGAATGCCTGTGTCCACTTCTGGTATTTTAAGTTTTGCATTCTAATGTCAAACAGTCACTTGACAAATACACATGACTCATGATATTAAAGTACACCTAGGGAGCTATCCATATAATCAATTATCAGTTGCTAAGGTTCTTTACTAATCTTCTTGGATCATTATATTGTTCTTTAGAAATCTACATTAGAAAAGAAATCCATGCCACCGAATATCATCTTGTACATGGTTATTTTTACTAGTTTTAAAATATCTGTCACCAAAATTAAAGTGACTATGGTACAACATAAATCAATGAGAAATCTACTTTAAATATAAAATAACCTAATACACTGTCTAATAGAAAGACTGAATAAAAACAAACAGAAAACTAAAAATCTTTAATGGAAATCCAATTTTCCAAGACAATTTATAAAATAAATACTCAAAATTCTGTGAATGTAATTGTGTTCTTAGGAGCTAATATGCCTCTCATAAGTAAATAAAATTGTTAAGTATCTGTGACATTTAATTTAGGTTAGACAAAAATATCAAAAAATACAATTCATTGGTTAAGTCACTAGTTATTAAATGTTGTCAAATATCTGTCACTATCTCCAATGATACATTTTTGCCTTAGATTTGAATTTGTGACCTTTATTAAACTTAGTTGTTTATTAGACCCAAACCTATAATATTATAATAGGCTACATTCATTTATTTTATTTTTATTATTCTGTTCATATAACCGAGATGCATAACACTTATTTCCATATTTGATTCTTTTACACATGTATAAAAATTAGTATCAAAGAAATTATGCAAGTCCTTGATTATGTCAACCATGAGGCTGTCCAGTCAGTGCCAAATAATCAGCCATGAAAACATACCTAAAAGAAACTTCATACAGACTGAGTAGGTTATATTTAGGAATACATTTCTCTCTCTCTCTCTCTCTCTCTCTCTATATATATATATATATATATATATATATATATATATATATATATATATATATATATATATAGAATGAGAACAAGGAGGGACTCATGGGAGGGTTGGGAGGAAGGAAAGTGAAATGAAAAAATAATGTAACTGTAATCTCAAAAGTGAATGAACCTCTTCCTCTGTGGCCTCAAGACTGCTCTGCCAGGGGGAAGTGATCAAAGGTCATATGTAAAAAAAATCGATAAATAAATAAATAAAATGACAAATAATTCAACTCATCAAGCAGAATAAGATAGCTGTAAAATATGTGCATCCAACATTGAAACCCTTCTAGATACATAATCTATTAAAGGATCTAAAGACAGAGGCAAACTGAAATATAATAGCAGTGGCAAAAAAGTAAATGAAATAATCTTTTAAATGTGTCAAACTGGAAAGGTATAACCTTTAGAAAGCTAAGTGGGATTTTTCTATCATATTAAGTTGAAAATAAAATCAATTCAAATAAAACATAAATTTTAGTTAGCTTGGTGTTCAATGTGTTAATAAAGTTGGCTTTATTTCCCTACTAACAAGTTCATTTTCATTTGTTACTACATGAGCCAAGCATTCCACTACAACTATATTAGCTATTCAATAGATAAATATTGAAAGAAATAATAGCAACAGTCCAAGTTAACATTATTTTCTTAATTAAAAATATTTGAGTACTGTATATATATATCATTTTGACTTTTCAATATTTCCACTCTAAATTCTCCTGTGTCTCCCCCAACATCCTCACAACAGCTTGACCTCTTCTTTAATTATTATTGTTATACATACACATACATACATACATACATACATACATACATACATACAGGCATACATATATACATAACATACATACATATATACAACATGCTGAGTCAATTTAGTGTTGCTCTTATTTATATGTGTTTGGGACTGAGCACTTGGTATTGAATAATGTTTCAGGAAGTTTATCTCTAGAGAAAATTGACTTTCCCTCTTTTAGCAGCCTGTAGCTCTTTATCTAGGGAAGGGTCTTATAAATTTTCTACTACCCATATTGACATGTCAGCTGGTGTTTTCATTTAAGCTTCTTATAACAATTATTTGTACAAAAATTTAACATAGTGCATTTAAAGTGGTTTTACAGGTGCTCAATGTATTAAGGAGAATAATATTATCCTTAAAAATACTGACTCAAGTGCCTAATATGTAAAATTAATTAATGCTAATTTTCCAAACTAATGGAAAATAAGATAGCAGATGTAACTGAAACTACAAATCTGTAAGTTTCAAAATTAGGAAAATACCTTGAATTACCCAGGTTGACCAATCTCATCACAAGATCAACAAAAGGAGAATGGAGCTAACCATAAGCAATAGTAACAGTGATAAGGCTTGAAGTGGCTCCCTTTGGTGATGGGGCAATCAAGAGAATACAGAGAAGACAAGCAAACAAATTCCTCCTAGAGTCTGCTGGAGTAAGTCGGCCTCTAACATCTTGGTTTCATATATTGAGATACATTTTGGATTTAAGATACCCAAATTTCAAAATAAAATATTTGGTTTTAATATATAAAGTTCATAATTATTTGTCTATAGGAGAAATGGAACACTAATATACACATTGGTTCATAGAAGTGAGAGGTCAATGTAACAAAATACCTAAAATGTGAGACTGAATTAAGAACAGAAGGTCAAATTCAAAAAGCACGACAGAAATGGTGTCCATTTTTAGATATTTATTAATCATGCCATTCTATTGTTCTTGGTATTTATGCCAAACTATTCATTATATGAGTTTGACATAAAGAGCAGTATTATCTCTCCTTTAAAACAATATGCCTTTTCATGGCTGTATGTCAAATATTAAATGCAGTTTTATTAGTCACTATTGTAGAGTTTCTGGAAATATTACAGTTAAATTCGTATCTAGTTAAGAGTAACCATCTTCAGCATTAATATTTTAGAAAAATTGTGTTCTCTTTCCATTAGAAGGCTTTTGTTTTAGTCTTAATTTAATGGCCCTATTATACTTGGTCATTTTTATGTAAATTGCAGAAAAAATATTTTTTCTCTAGAAAGGCTAAGAAAGGGAGGAAAACTAACATAAATTCAACATCTATACTGTGTTCTAGAAACAAAATGATTAAAATGTCTCTACTGAGTACTTATTTTTTTTTCAGTTTCTATGTAAGAAAGCATCCACAAACGCTCAAGTTCTTTCTAGTGACTGTTGCTTCGTAGTCTTTGTACTAGGACTGCCTGTGTTCCAATGACAGACCTTACTGAAATCACACATTATCTATAACTGCTAAACTTGAATCACAAAGAGCTAGTAATAAAAAGAAACTCAATTTCCTACTCCTAAACCCAACGTTATTCAGTAATATTCATTTGAAGGATTTCTGTCTCCTACTAATTTAGACATTTTCAATTTAGACATTTTCAATTTAAGGTAAAATATGATCAAAATTTATTTGAAGTTAGACAACAGCACAACTTTCCAGTTGTAGAAAGCCTCTAGCCTTTCTCTTCTCCAGGAGTGGCTATCCACCTACCAAGCTTTCTAAAAACCCTAGCAATAGCTGATAGGTCAACAAATGGAACTAATATAACCAATGGGCTGATCTGTGATGGGAATTAAAAAGTCAAGCTTAGTAATATCACCTAGTAATTGTCTTGTTTATAGATGCACCTAATGAGATGTGATCCTAAAAGTAGTATAGAAGCTACAATCTCCTCCACACAGGGAATAGTAAAGAAAGCCAATTTTCACAGAGGTGAATAAAAGTAAATGAATACTTAGAATACACTTAGAATTACTTGTTCAGCAGTTGTCTATTTCCTTACTATTCAAAATGTCCTAGGGCTGTTACCAGCAACTTTACAAGGGGACTTGCTAAAGCAGCAGATTCTTGAGTTCATCTACTATACCAAAATCTTCACTTTCAACATGAACTCTAGGTGATATTTATAAACACAGAAGATTGAAACGAGCTGGTCTTTTTCACTGGATTATATAATATGCATAAAAATGGGAACATTATATATCTACTAATAAAAGAATGACATTGGATCTCTTTTCTAATGATACACAAATTTTACCTCAATACAAGCCACAGATTTAAGTGTTAAAGCTAAAATGGTGACACTCCTAGGATGAAATATGAGAAAGCATTATGGCCTTGGGTTAAGCAGTATATTAGTATAAACTGAAAGCAAATGAGATTCAAAACAGACAAATCAAAAGTGGTTCCCATATCCCTAAAATTGTAAATATCACATGCAGAACACTTGTTATAGAGAATGAAATAAGAAACTCCCATAACAAGAAACACTATTTGCAAATAATGTCACAAAAATATTTCCAAAATATGCAAGTTTTTGAAATATTTAAATGGGTCAGAAAATTACTGCAGGTGTTGGTAGGGGCTTTCAAGATAGAGAGACAGAACGAACTGTAATAAAGGGTTAAGAGGGAACAGGAAGAGACCAAATGAAGCAAGGAAGGGATGGCATATTTCTCACAAAATGAAGGTGACTATAGGTAAATCAAAAAAAAAAAAAAAAACAATAACAAGTGCTGGCAATGATGCAGGAAAATAAACACCTTCCTTACTAGTGGGAAGAAAAGTGCATCTATTATTAGTTCTGTTAGTTCCTCAAAGTTATGCAGTTAATCGTTGCGCAACTCCAGGTATATCCCCCAAGACAAAAGAACTACCTCTTTAGAAAAATGATGCAAATGTATATTCCTAACAATGTTGTACACCTACTTACATCACTATGTACATGCAATCATGATCATTATGCTTCATAGCATTTAGGAATAATCTACTTATGCTTTCTTGGATAATAGTTGTGTTGTATCTATGGTTTACATAGTTCCAGGTGTAATTTCTATGGTCTGTTTTTTTTTTTTGTTGTTGTTGTTGTTTTGTGTTTTTGTTTTTTGTTTGTTTGTTTGTTTAATATTACTAGGCAAAAATTTGGGGGAAATTCAATGACTTGAAGAAATTAGATTATTATCATTGTTCCTGACATCAGACGCACCCCTGAAGAGAGCCAACCCCTGTCACTATTAATGATACTCTGCTATGCTTGCAGACAAGAGCCTAGCATAACTGCCTTCCGAGCGGCTTCATCCAGCAGCTGATGAAGACAGAAGGAGAGACCCACAGCCAAATAGGCCCAGCTCAGAGAGTTTTCTGAAACAATGGGAGGAAGGAGTAATAGAACCTGAGTGGTCAAGGACACCACAAGAAGACCTACAGAGTAAACTGACCTGGACCCACAGGGGCTCACAGAGGCTGAACCATCAATCAAAGAGGATGCATGGGTTAGGCCTAGAACCCCTACATATATGCAACTGATCATCAGCTTTGTCAACATGTGAGTCCCATGACAAGAGGAGTATGGGCTGTTTCTGACTATGTTGCCTGCCTTTGGATGCCTTTCCCCTAGCTTAGCTTCCTTATTAGGCCTCAGAGGGACAGGATGTGCTTAGTCCTACTGTGGCTTGAAGTGTCAGGGTGAGTTGGTACCCTTGGGGGCTTCCCCTTCTCTGAGAAGAAGGAGAGGACAGAATGGGTGACAAGGTGTGAGGGTGGGACTGGGAGAAGTAGAGGTATGGGCTGGGAACATACTGCAAAATGATTGAACAAATTTTAACAAATCTTCTCAACCAGGTATGGTGGCCCACACCTATAATCCCAGCATTCAGCTATCCTGTCCTAGGAAGTGAGTCCAGGAGAGCCAAGGCTACATAAAGTAACCCTCTCTTGAAAAACCAAAAATAAATAAATAAATAAATAAAAATAAACAAGCAAACCAACAAAAAAGAAAATAAGAAAGAAAGAAATATCCAATCACATACAATATAATATATCTTGTCTGACTGCAGATTGCCCTCCATCCTTTTTTCCTGGCAGTCCCACTCCACCATCTCCAGTTTTCTCTAGATCCTCCTACACTTCCCTTCAAAAGAAAGCAGACTTCCTAGAGATACCAAGAGAACACAGCATAACAAGACTAGGCACAGCCCTTATATCAAGGATGGCAAGGCATCCCAGTAAGAGGAAAAGGGTCCCAAGAGCAGGCGAAAGAATCACAGACACCTTCACTTCTGCTGTTAGGAGATCCATAAAAACACCATACTAACAACCATAACATATATGCAGAGGCCTAGCACAGACACATGAAGTCTTGATGATTGCCAATCTCTGTGAGACCGAAAGAACTTTTTGCTTAGCTGATTCTGTGGATCATATTTTCCTGGTGTCCTGGACCTTTCTGCCTCTTAGAATACTATTCCTCTCCCTCAATATAATCCTGCTTAAATTGGTTCATTTTGTATTCTGCAGCAACAGTAACTATCATGTTAAGAAAATTATATTTTCAGGCCTTGTGTTTACTATTTGTTTGGAAAATGCAGCCATTTATAAATTTTATATATATATAAAATTTATATAAAGGATATATATATATCCTTAGGTTAAAAAATAAAAAAATCATCTTGTAAATCTTGGTCAATAATGTTTGCTAATAATTTTTTAATTTGTTGTGCTTACCTATGACTGCTTAGTCAATAAAAGTATGAACAAATACTACTAGCAGAGAAATAATTCTCATTTTCAAAAAAGATTGTAAGCTTTCACTGTTATTCATACATTACAATTTGAATATTTACAATCCATAACCCTGAAATATGAAATATGAAACTTCTTATGCTCTGTCATGATATTAGAATGGACAATTGTGCACCTAATATCTTACAACAGGCTGCAGTTAAGTAACAAACACACAACATAGTTTATTCAGAGTCTATGGGGAAAAAAATGAACCCATCCTCAGAGCCCTTCAATTGTGATTCACAAACTCTTTCATCTCTAAATCATAATCATCTTTTAAGTTACATGAAAATTATTCAGGTAATATATATGAGGGATATATGAAAAATACATGATTTTAATGTTTGGACATAAGATGAGCTATGATATAACTTATTATTTATATGCAAACATTATAAAATATAAAAGATTCCTGCGGTCTTCAAGCATTCCAGACAAAGGATACCCAACTTATACAAATTAACAAACTCACTATTACTATCCATTCATATGACAATCTCAACAGTGCTCTGTACTAGGACAAAATAGGTTGCTCAAATGAGGGACTAGCTCTCTTGCACTTACACTGATACAAGCCAATTTGACAATGCCTAAAGACAGTTCATGCTCCATGTATTTGGGGAGAAGAGACAGAGTGCACTGCCTCTAACATGAACTACAATTTGATCACTGCCCCTTGGTGGGGAAGCCTTGGGGTCACACAAAGGAAGGGGATGCAGGCTACCCTGATGAGACCTGATTGACTGTGATCAAGTAGTGGAGAGAAGGCCACATCAGAGGTCTAGGGGAGAGGAAGAAAGCAGAAGAGGGAGGGAGGGTAGGAACTGGAAGGTAAGAATGAAGGGATAACAATCTGGATGTAATATAAATAAATTATAATAATAGAAATCTTCAGTATAAAATAATTACAATAGATTGAGTGTGGTGGTGCACTCAGTATGCTGAGGGAAGGGTACTGCAAGTAGTAGGTCAACATGTAGAAAACTTGAAAGCCATGATATGGTACAGATTGTGACTCAGCTAGAAAATAGCAGAAAATTACTAAAATTGGTATGCCATAATATATTTAGTAGTTAAATATTATTCAACAACATTTCTCATTCTTTCAATGTGATAATAAATTATTCTGAATTTTTTAACTAATTGGGAAACACATCTTATTTAAGTGAGGCCATAATATAGTTTGAAGGAAAAAGTTTGCTCAATACAAAAATGACCCCATATTACACTATAGAATATAAAATTAATAATAGACTGTGTTCTCTATAATTTTCTCTGTTATTTTGAATGGTTGAAAACATAAATGTAATACATCAGTCTCTAAAATATTCAAAAAATGAACTGTTCTATAATTAATTATCCACATGGCTCTTGAAACCCAATATCACTTAATATTGACCAGAAAAGAATGTAAAATTAGAAATATCTTATTAGGAAACTAGGGGTAATTAACAGCCACAAAATTAAAACATACTATCAATGCCTTGTCAGAAAATATTAAATATATGATAAAATTGGATTGATTTTCATATGAGATCTAATTAATACTGTAGAGAAAAATTCACAGCCTAAACACCCTAAGTATGTAGCAGAGATATTTAAGCTAAGGCGTTAGTTCTAAATTGAGTGAAGATTTCATGACCTTTTAAGATTTACCTTTATCTATACTGTCTCACCTCATGTACTACTAAGTCTTAAGAAATGAACAACAAAGAAAGCAAGTTATCTTCTAACAACTATCAGAGTTTGTAGGTATTACGAGGAAAACAAGACAAAAGAAACAACCCCCATCTAAATCAAAGCACCATAGTACTACTGCCTTATTGGAGCGAAATTCCTAGTATAATCTGTCCTTTTTAAAAAAATATTGAGGATTTATAACAGTGGAAAGGAGTACAATAGATGCTGATAAAAAGGCTTCTTTCAGCAAAGGAGCATCTAGCCTAAAGGGGGGAAAAAAGGAGACCCAGACATCACTAGATACTGTAAATTCCCTGTAGGAAAGCTTCGTTACAATGCCTCTGTTAGAAAGGTGAACAAAAGTGTTGAATCTATTAGGAAAGGTAGGAGAAACTGTAGCCAAGTACTAAAATTCCTAAATAAGATATTGCAATTTTTTAACAGAGCAAGTTTCTTCATTAGCAGCCTGCTTAACGGCTTGAAAAAATAGGGTAAACATATATAAAAAATTATATCTTCAGAAAAAATATAGAAAAATAAATGCTTCATTTCAGATAGTATTAACTTGGTAAGTTCTAGTCTACTCTTACAAATTCACATAAAAATGTTTTCTTTACAAAGATATTATGCCAAGCTCCTCATCTGTATACTGTGTCACACATCCACAACTATTTTAAAGTAACTTGTATCATTAATAATGTTGAGTTTTACATCTCACCAAAACATATATTCTTTCTTAAATTTATAGACATAAAATTTTCAATGTATATTTTCATTTAATTATAGCATTGCCTTATCCTCTGATAATAGTGTGACTTTTCCCAAATGCAAAGTCACAGTTATATTCTAATATCTCTAGGAAAAAATATATATTAATATGGTATTTTTGTAGAGCACTAATGATAACTTACAGAAACAGTGATTTAATATCATTTTATCAGACCTTGAAAAATCATGAAAATTAGAGGCTCTATAATATTTTCATTGTGAGTTGGGGACACAAACTCAGCCACAAAACCTTTGACACACAATTTTTCCTGCCTATAAGATGTGCAGAAATAAAGAGGGAGCAGAAGCTGAGGAAATGGCCAATGAATGGCTATTCCGACATGAGACCCATGCCATGAGAGAGAGAGACCACCCCTGACACTACTAATAATGTTCTGTTATACTTGAAGACAGGAAGATAGTATAACCTTCATCTGAGAGGCATCACCCAGTAGATGATTAAATAGATGCAGATACCCACAGCCATGCATTAAATGGAACTTGTAGAATCCTGTGGAGGTTAGAGGGGGGATTGAAGGAGCCAGGGGGGGTCAAGGACATCACAAGAAAACCTAAAGAATCATCTAAGCTGGGCTCAAAAGGCCTCACAGAAACTGAATCACCAAACAGAGATCATACATATATTTGATGGACCTAAGCCCCATATACATATGTAACAAATGTATAGGTTGGGCCTCATGTCAGACCCCCTTAACAGAAGGATAAAAGGGTGACTCTTTCATCTGCCTCTGGATCCCTTTCTCCTAACTGGATGTCCGTGTATAGTGTCAGTTTCCATGAGTCTGTAGAGCTTTGCTATTTCGGAGGGAGGGTGATAGTATAGTATGGGTTCATTTTTCTATGGAGCAAACTTCCCCCAAAACTATATTATAGCCTTGCTTAAATAATATCTGTTTAACAATCAGTTTAACAATTCAGAATATTTTATTATTACATTTAAATATGGAAAATATTTCTGAATAATATTTAATTACTGAATATATTACTTCAGACTCATTCTAGTAATTTCTGCTATTTTTGAGATTAAGTCTCAAATCTGCACCATTTCATGGCTTTTAAGGCCTGCAGTTTAAGTTCTTCAATGCTCATCAGAACAAGAGAGCTTCCAGGACATCTTCAAAGAAAGCTTCCAATCTCAATTGGTCCAGCATTTCAGACTGTCCCACATAGGACTCTAATTAAGCCTGGAATTTCTCAACATTTAGAAACTAGACCACAAATGTTATTCCTGGCTTGTTTAACCATTTCCCCAATTTTATTTGGGGACTTACACATGTATTATTTATTCCAAATCAGCCAGAAGAAACCTTAAAAGAGTGATGTCCTTTAAGGGAGGGTCAGGTAGGTTTTTGGTTGCTTTCTTGAGCTAGAGAAGGTTATATTCAATAGGAGTTGGTTACACGTTATTATTGGTCTTGTTTGGAGAGAAAACAAGGCTAGACTCAGGGATGTCTCTCTTTTCCTTTATCTTCCATTCTTAGGTTTGGAGTTAGGACTTGAAAAGTAAGAAGGATGAATATAGAAATATACTGGGAAGATAGAGCAAAAAGCAGATTAGTGAAAATACTCCTCAACTTAATGCCTCAATTGTCACTCACAATGTTATATTTAATTCACTGGTATAGAATTTTGTATATAGATGCAAAATAATTTTAATTTTAGATACAGAAGCATAGAGTTCAAATGTAAGATTATTCTTACACACATTATATGTATGTATGTATATATATATATATATATATATATATATATATATATATATATATATATATATCTACTCTAATATAAGGTATTTTACACATATAACTCAACTATAAGGTTTAATTCCAGTACTTTGAAAGTGCTATTATAGGCTGTTTAGGATGAATAAGTTATACAAGTTAATTTTTATCAAATCATGGCCATATCAATTACTAGTCTCTGTTTATCACAAGAATATACATCTTAGGTGCAACAGATAGATATGATTCTATGGAAAGATAAGGTTAAATAAGATCTTCAAAAACATCAAAGACATACAGAATATGGCATTTAAAGATGTTTTTATTGTTTTAAAGATTCACTGACAATGAGGCACATTAACTCCGGGCAACACCCAGCCTACTTCAAAGAGGATGATGAACATCAAAGAACCTCCTTATGGACATGGCTTCAATTGTGACAAACAATCCAGTGAGAAAAATGTCCTCATTTCTACCATAGACAGAATTCTGCCTAAAAAAGGGCAAGCTTGGATGCAAGCAGAGTTGATGGCCAAACTCTGCCAAGACGGGGTAAGCAAGTCCTCAATAGTTCCTACCTCACAAATATGTCTGTCAGATATATTTGGCCAGACGGCTGAAGAAGATGCTCAAATGATATAGATAATTTTGAGTGACTGTTCAGGTAGAAAACTGTCTTTGTGTTTGTCATCTTTTCATGAGGAAAACTACTAACCTGCACTCCTAGCATACTCAGGTAATCAAGTATATTCCTTCTCAAATCTCTGATGGGGTTGAAGATCAGATAGTTTAGTTTTACAATTGAGCTTAGTTGTTTAGGAGTTAAGACATTTTTAAGTTGAGATAGATGTTTTAAGATATAATGATGAGATATGATAGATATTGACTTACATTCAGAATTTTAGATGCACCAAGATAGGAAAGATGTTTTCTTCAAGGTTGCCAAATACGAATAGCCAAAACACTAAGAATATAACATTTATATTATTCCTGATTGTATCATGTGCTATAGGTAGTTTATAGTATATATGTGTAATATATACTATAATATATAATATAAATGTATATGCAAAAAATTATCAATAAAACATTTTCAAAAGGAAGATGTGTCTAGTCCCACTACAACTTGATATGCCAAGGTGGTTGATCCATGAGAGGCCTACCTCTTTTTGAGGATAAAGTGTGGATGGGATGGTGGGAAGGGGAAATTTGAGGAGAGAAGAGAGAAGAAGTGCCAACAGTGGTGTAATATAAAGTAAATGAATGAATGAATGAATGAATGAAAGAATAGGCTTTGTATATAACTTCCATAATAAAAACATTTCATCATAAAAACATGTCAAGGGTAATAGAAATTGCTTACACCTTTAACCTGAATCTTGTGTTTGTGATAATAGTAAAATTGCTCTCTACAAATATAGCTTTGCTATTCATAAGATAAGACAGGAATGGTGAGGTAGCTTAGCATGTAAGCATACCCCTAAGTGTGAGGACATAAGTTTGAACTCATATGGGGAAAGAAAAATTGACCTCTACAAGTAGTTTTCTCACTTCACATGCACACAGTTGCTGGCTTATGCATGAATGCACTTGTGTGTACTTGCGTGCACACTCATGTGCACACACACACACACACACACACATGCACACACACACACAGGTACATGCATACTTACATATACATAAAAAATAAAATTATCTTCTATGGTTTCAAATGAGTATAAAGATGTGTGCATAATCAGTTAGAGAGTACATTCTGGGAAGACAATAACTGAAAGTGTTCAGTGGTGAAATTATATACATTCAAGCACAAAAGTGGAGTCAGTAGGTTATATTCATATACTTATTTTTATATATGTAATAATATTAAAGTAGAGGAGGATATCAAATTGAGAGGGAGATGGGATAATATTGAAGGGATTGTAGGGAGGAAAGAGAAGGGAGAATTGCTGTAATTATATTTTAATTAAATATATTAAATATAAATCATGTAATATTTACCATTTTATCAGGATATTACTTACAAAATTCAAGATTCTGTAAACATAGAACAGGAAATAAGATTTATATAAAGCTTTCATTACCACTTATCTTTGTCTCTGATTTAAAATAGTAAATGTGAAAGATAATTTTAAGAAAAACTCAAATCAAGAATATAATACACAATGTTTATACAAAGAAAACACATTTAAAAACTTTTGAACCTTAGATTTGTTCTTTTGTGATTAGGAATATCTGTAGGCTTTAATCTCTAATCTGTGCAATATGTAGTTACACTTGATTATTTAAATTCAAATTGAAGTCATTCAATTTATTTTCCATAATAGGTGTATTAGGTCTGTTACAGCTACACAGACCTAGAAACACACTACTGAGTAATGGAGAAAGAAAATTTAAATTATTACAAAATATTTTTTTATTTTTTGAAATTAGAATATATCATTTTAATCTTACTTTCCTCTTTCCCAATCCATCCTACATACACTCACCCTTCTGGTTTTTCTCTACTTCATGGCTTTGTAAATACAATCTGATCATTTCATATTATGCTACTTGTATGAACATGACATATTTTGATACAATGTCCTATGTTTTCAATGTTTATCTTTGATGAAATGGCAATAGCTAATATTTTTACTATAAATATCTATGTATCCAGTACTAGAAAATATACTTACATTGAAAGAATACACAACATATTTTTAGAAAAGAGAGTTTTCAGAAATATATAAAATTGTGACACATATATATAAAAAAAAGATACTTATTGAAGATTTCATTGTTAATGATTCAGTAAAGAAGCCTAACATGTGCTTTAACCAGTTCATAGGATTTTTTTCTGTAGTTGTTTCTTTGCAGTAGTAATAGATATTAATAAAGTTATAAACTGTCAATTTTAAACTAATTTCAGCAGTGTAAAATACCATTTGTTTTTATCTATATTTTTCATGCCAATTTTAGGTTATTATATTTTTATATTGTTATTTGAGTGCCATGGGTTTATGATTACTTTATACTTTTGTCATTGAAATTTTATATTTTACCTCAGTGATCATCCTTAACATCTTTCATTATTTATCCTGTTCTTCATTGTCTTACATTGCTTTAGTGTCAGTCTCCAGATATTTGTTTTGTTCATGTTTTATTATATCTTTGTTTCTTTAGATTTTTTATTCTTCTTGTAAAATTCAATCACTTAAAACCAAAACATTTCTTTCACTCTCTCATTCTCAAATGACTTCTTTTGTTCAAGAAGAGACCTTCAACAATTGGCTCAGTGTTTCTGGATATTTCTTCAATATTTTTGAAAATATGCCATCGCTTCCTATGTGACATGGGTAATATATCTTCAAGAAATAAATTCTATTTCTTGTTATGAAGCCATGGTATTGTTTTTCCATCTGGACCGTTTCTAGAGTTCTGAAGTGTCTGGTGTGTTGTAATAGACACTGGTGCTTACTTTGGTCTCAGTTGTTTTGATACGGGGTACCAACTATAATTCTCTTCACCACACTATGTTAAGCAAATGTGAATCCTACCCGATAAACATCCTTCCAAAATCTAGAACACTGAATTCCATTCTTCTCTTTCAGTACAGAAGGACAAATCAGTAGTAAGAGTTTTCTTTGATTCTATGCAAATACCACAATTTATTTATGAATGCATCCTATTTGCACTCTATGTGATTCTTGTCCCTTCTTGAGTGTTTTGGGAATTTTAACAAAGATAATTTTCCTTATGTTTTTAAAGTTGGTATCTTTATGTAGAAAGAATATTCTGAGGTTTTGTGGTATACGCTCTTCTTGGATTCTAGCAATTATAAACACTAAGTGGAAATAATGTCCACTAAAATTATTAATGAACATCATACACTTGGAATAATACATCAGTGTAGAATACAATGTTAATGCTTGTATTATACTTAACCCTAACATTGCAGTAATGTTGAAGGTCCAGCAAAGGAGAATAAAAGAAAATAAAAACTTCCTCTGGCTTGAGACCTAAAATTCCAACAGCTTCAGTCAATCAACAGATCTCCCTTGGAAAACAACAACATAAGCCATGCTGAAGAGATACAATGGATAACTTTTACTTTAATTAAGGTAATATAATTTTTCTTTCTATAAACATACTGCGAGCCATTGCTTATGTAACTTAATCAAGCTTGAACAATAGAATATTGTGCAGAGCTGACCAGATATCCACAACCTAGTAAGAATGAAATTTATAGCTGATTTTACATATCCTATGCAAGTTATGTAAAGAGAAAAGACTAGGAAACCATATTTATTCTTGCCCATACCCATCAAAGATAAGGGCTCTTTAAACCAGTGGTTCTATACTTCCTAACATTGCTCATGATGTGGTGACACAAACCATAAAATTATTTTCATTGTTACCTCATAACTGTAATTTTTACTGTTATGAATAGTAATGTAAATATCTCTGTATTTGATGGTTTTAGGTGAACCTTGTGAGAGGATTGCTTGACCCCTAAAATGGGGTCATGACCTACAAGTTGAAAACTGCTGCTTTAGCCTTATTCATAATAGCCAGAACCTGGAAACAACTGAGATGTCCCTCAATTGAAGAATGGATAAAAAAAAAACTGTGGTACATCTACACAATGGAATACTATTCAGCTATTAAGAACAAGGAAATATTGAGTTTTGCTGGCAAATGGATGGAATTAGAAATGATCATCCTAAGTGAGATAACCCATACCCAAAAAGACATGCATGGTATATACTCACTCATATGTGGATTTTAAACCAACATAGACATCCCAGGAGAGACTCCACCCAGCAGGGTATAGGGACAGTTACAGAGACTTAAAGCTGGACACTGGACAGGCCACAGAGGAAGAGGTCATATATAGTACGGGGTATAATAGATAAACTAAGATCAGACATTACAGGAGGAGAGCTCCCTTATCTAAGAACTAGGGCAGGGAGGGAAAGGGGATGAGAGATGGGATGGGATCAGGGGTAGATGAGGGAGGGGTGTCATTAGGAGGGGATGAGTGAGGGGGCCACAACTGAAATGTAAAGAACTCAAACTACAGAACAAGCAGGTAATTTATATTCCTAATCCCACTTCATGGGAATAGTTCTGAGACTGGCAGAGATATAAATGTGTAGACATAGGCATAGAGAGGCCTCATGTGGACCACAGATTCTCTGTGACTTACTATTAGAGGCCACTACCAGTAAGGCATGAAGGAAGATTTGCAAATGCCTTACATCAACCCATACAATGACCAGAAAACTAGCTTTAATTGTTCTGTGCATCCCGCACACCTCATACAATTATAATGTTAGAACTTCATAATACTTGTGAGAAATTATGTTTTCAGAACAAAATATCCAGCTGGATCAGACCTGACAGGAATCATTCCTCCCAGCATGATGGACACTGACATCCTGTATCCTCCTAGTTCCAGCCCTAGATGATTCTGTTGCTTTTACTCATCAGAGTTAGACAGCTTCCTGGACAACATTATAGAAAACATCTGATCCAATTTGGACCACTATTGCAATCTCCTAATAAGCCTGGAATCACTCAACATTTAGAAACTGAACCACAAATGCAATCACTAGATTGATTAACCATTCTCTCCATTTTTGGGTGGCCCACTCCAAAGTATTAGGTGCCCCAATTGAACCTTAAGAAACCTTATGAGAATGATGCCCCATTCACTCAAAGGGGGGGGGTTGTATAGGTTGCTGTATGCTCGCTTGATCTACAAATGCTTATTCTCATCGGGAGGTGGTCATAAGTCATTATTGGTCTTATACAGAGAAAAAATTAGGGGAAATGCAGAACCATCTCTCTTTGCCTTTATCTTGCATATGTAGACAAGGAGATGGGAACTGAAAAGAAAGAAAGGGAGATTTAGGAACATAGGGGGAGGATAGGACAAAAGCTAGATGGTTGAACCTATTCCTTAACTCAAGGCCTTAATTGTTACTTATAATGACGGTTATGCCTAAGTCATTGCTATAGAGTTTAGTATATTGATACAAAACATGGGCATGTCAAATACTTCGCAGATTTTAACACAAGAATATATATCCTAAGTTTAAGAGACAGATATGACTCTATTGATATATGAGGTAAAATAGTTGAATAAGGTCTTCAAAAGCCTTGGAGACACAAAGAATATGGCACAGAATTCTCACAATCCTAAATTTCTTCGATGACAAGTTAACTCCTGACAACACCCAGCCGACCTCAAAGAAGATGATGAGCATCAAAAAGCCTCCTTACGGACATGGCTTCAAGGTGGCAAAATAATCACAGGGCAAAATGTCCTCATTCCTGCCACAAACAGAATCTGCCTAAAAATAGGCAACTTAGATGCAGGCAGAGTCGATGGCCGCACTCTGCCAAGTCAGGGTAAGCAAGTCCTCAATAGCTCCTGCCCTGCAAACTAGTCTGGCAGAAATATTAGGCCAGAAAGCTGAAGACGAGGCTCCAACATTATAAAGTGTATTGGGTGACTGGTCAGGCAGTAAACTGTCTTAAGTCAATTTGTACCTTTTGGAAGCTGCTAACCCACACTGCTAGTTCACTCAGGAATTTAAGTTTTATTCCTCTCAAGTCTCTGAGGGGCATTGAAGACAAGATAGTATAGTTTTAAAACCAAGTTTAGCTGGTTAGGGGACAAGATCATTTTAGATCAAGATAAAGAAGTTAAGCTATTAGAGTTGAGATGGGATAGATATTGAATCTCATTCGGAAATTTAGAACCAACAAGACAGGAAAAACACTTACTTCAAATGAGACAAATGCACATGGACAAGTAACTATGAATGCAACATGTATAGAACTTACTATTGTCATGATTGTCACATGGTTCTCCCTGATGTATGTAGTTTGTTTTATACTTGCGTAATAAAATAAAAGTATTTTTAAAAATACAAAACAAGAAAGAAAACAGCTTCTCTAATCCAATAAATCACTTACATACATGACCAAATCGTAAGGAATCGAGGTCAAGTTTTCAAACACACTGGCCACTAGCAGTAATCATGATTAATTTATAAAACAAGATTCAGAATTTTTTGCCAACAGTTGGAAATACTGTACTGCCTGGAAACAACACAAAAGCAAAACACAAGATAAGTTGAGTTAAGAATAAAAATTGAGAAAGCATGAAAATGTTCTATAGACACATATGATTTGCTTCCAGGTACCAAGCCAGAATAAATGTCTACTTTAAAGTTCTCATGAAATATTTTTCTCCTGAGGAAGTTTACCTGTATACGGCATGTATCTACACTGGGCATTCTGGCCTGCAAAAGCATTTGAGGATCATGCAGCAGAGGCATTGACCAGAGGACCACATATTTTCTTTTATTCTAAAGAAGATAAAGCGGCCAATGAAAATAAAAGAGTGAAAACAAATATGCTACATTTTAAGTGTAAATAATATGTTATAGATAGTTCAATGGAAGATGAAGAAGCATAAATTGGAGTAAATATGTTATAAGTGTCATACTAGGAAGTGGACATATGGTAAAGTCTGTACAATAGTCCATTTTTTCATGCTTGATTAAGTTACATAAGCAATGGCCCACAGTGTGTGATTTACAAAGAGAAAGTATATTATCTTAATTAAAGTAATAGATATCTTTCCTATCTCTTTATAATTTAAATCAAATAGAGGCAAAAGTTATTTAGCCAGAATTAGAAGAAAAGTAAATGGAAAGTGGATGAAATAACATAGAACTCACAGATAATAAATAGCTAAGGGGGAGTAAAATTCTTGAACTTGATAAAATCTCAAGCCTATGTTATATGCACAAACTATTGACTAACCAAGGACAATGCATGCTGTAAACCTACCCACTCCTGTTCAGATCTAGCCAAAGGACAGCTTAATCTCCACGGTTGTGGGAAGAGCAGGGAATGCCTCTGATATGAACCCTGGTGGCCCCAATTTGATTTCTTCCCCTTGGTGGGGAGGCCCAGTGGTACAGAGAAAGGGGAAGCAGGCTATCCAGATGAGACCTGATAAGCTATGGGGGAGGAGGTCCCCTTCAGTCAGAGAGCTAGGGGAGGGGATTAGGACAAAAGGCAGAGGGAGGGTAGAAATGGGAAGATACAAGTGTTGGGATAACAATCAGGATGTAATTTGAATAAATTATAATAAAAAAGGGGAAAATCAATGAATACTCTTCCAATGAAACACATACTCCCCAAAATTTGATGATATGGAAATTAAGGTTCTTGAGGGTAGCAATATATACAGTCTAATATAGTGATTGAGTGTCAGATTAATTCTTTCCCTAGAGCTGGTATTAAATTTGGAGATGTTGTGATATCTTTCATTATTTTTCTTTTAGTTTATTTCAAGCACACATGCAAATCAACTACCACTATTATGATAGGTACTTATTTCTCAGTTCAGTATATGAAAATTCTTAACAATTAAGCTTATTCAAAAATGATATGTGCTATGAGTTTGCTGGTGTAAGATTGCCAACACTAAAGCTATTCAAACTGAAGTTGTATGAGTAGTTACTGAAATTGGTTGCAGGAGGTTTCCTGTATTGTGTAGGAGATTAGATTCTATGACCTTTAAATTATCTCACAATTCCAAACTCTATAGTTCAGTGCTAGCTAGATGTCATAATATCACAGATTACTCTCCTCAGAAACAATTTAGCTTAAAGTCCTGGTCACTTTGTAATTCTCACTACATTTTTAATTCAAATGGTTCAAAACTACACAACAAAAATAAAATATGTAATTTCTGCATATAATATTCTCATTTATATATGAACTGAATAAGTTTGATTCCCACTATAAATGTCTGTCAGCAGACTGCAGAGAGAACTTCTCAGCATGATTTCACAGCATGGTCCAAAGGAACAGAACAGAGCCTGCCATAATGTTTAAAAGCCAGAGAATCAGAGTTCACTTGGGAGGTGAATTCCTCCACAGTCAGGCTTTTGTAAAGATTTCAGCCTTAGGGCCTTGTTCATTCCTATCTTTTTTTCATTCAACCTCAGTACTTCAGATCACATATCTGTTTGAAATTGCATAGAGCATTTTCCTTTGCCTCAATGTTAAATTCAGCAGTAATATTAAAGATTAAGTAACTTTTTCTTGCACGTGTACTCTCCAGCTTACTAATCGTACTCATAAAATCTTGAAATTTAGGAATGAATAACAGGACTATATTTCCACATTTTGGAAGATTACTTTTTCAATAAAAAATTTTACTGAATTTGACATCTATCAGGTATTCATGGAATTACTAAATCACAAGTGTTAAGCTGAGTTAGTAACCATCTATTCCACATTAATAACAGAGCTCCAGATTATCTGTCTTCATATATACATATATATATATATATATATATATATATAATTTTTCAAATGTTTAATATGCTGTGGACCATATGAGTTCAGTAGTTTATCTTCTGTTCTTAATCATTTTAGTAAAATTATCTTTAAAATGCACAAGGAAATATATTTTTGGAAAATTCATTATTTTCTATGCATTAAAAACGTAATAATCACCTTTGCATAAAGTATTAAAAGCATATAATTACACCATTTATTTCAATTTGACATCTTGATTTGATCTATTTACCATTGGCATCCAAATCTTTATTTCTGACCCATAATTCAATGATAGTAACATACATACCATGCTTATTGCTTTACTTTTATTCCTGAATGATGAATTACAATTATGTTATAAAGAATAAGGTGAGAGTGATGGTTGAGTACAGTCAAGTGCCAAGCAATCAGTACATAATACCTAAGATGTTAGATGAGACTCAGCTAAATTCTCTGATCCTAGAAAATGACAATGGTGGAATCTTTTATTTTTGATGCTTTTGTCTCCTTCCAATAGGACCTGAATACAACTCACAGATGTCATTCAATTGACAAATCCAGATCCACGTCCTCTAATTTCTCTCTAGAGCTCATAAATGATTGCTCGGACATATTTTGGAGTTGTCTGAATAAAGTGCCTCAAATAGTAGTTTCACAAACTTACCTAAGACCTCTCTCCTATATCTTTTCCTCTGAACTTCACAAATTCTCATCCTGAACAGGAATATGCCAGTTTCTTAGGAGGCTCCTGAGAGCACTGACTAACAATGTCAGGATGAAAACTTTACCAAATCAACGCTCTGGTCATGCCATCATGCTACTCTTTGATCTCATGTCCTTACACCTATTTCTTTTTAGCCTTTTTCTATTGTCCCCTACAAAACAGCATATCCATTTCCATATGACCTTAGAACTCAATGCCATGACAGGAGCATTTCCCATATTACAGAAGCCTCTCTCCTCATTCTTAGAGTAAGCATTCTGAAGAAGAGTTTTTTGACCTAAGATTGATTTTGTTTATATTTTATAATATCTATGTTCTATGACTAAATTACTATTGCTTTTGTTACCTTTATTGAAGGTCATTTTAAGGGAGAGAGATGAATAATCATGATGCTCATATTCATAGCATTCACATTTTATCTAGTCTATTAAACTGGAGACATTAGCTTAACATTCATTCTTATTCACTTTCAAATGACATGCATGGAACTGGCAGCTATGAACATGATGAAGAAAATGCCCTTTGAAGAGAAAGAGAACAAGTTTATTACTGAAGAAATCTTATAATCATTGGCTTCATAATTGGAATGTTCCAGTCTCCCTCTCTAAGAATCATATTACCTCTAGTTTCCAAACTCAAAATATATGAATTAATCAACTCTATTCATTTTCTTTTTACTGCAGAGTTTTAAAGAAAGGGATTAGAGCAGACAAATCAATTGTTTGTTACAATATTTTATCCTTTGCTTTGGTGAATTTTATATTAGGACAACTATCATAATGATCTCTGCATATACTAAATATGACATTGTGCAGCATATTCAAAATGGATGTATTCCCATCTCAATTGACTCATAAACCAGAATATGAAACACACAGAGACTGACAGGATTCCAAAACACTCTATGAATTATTTAATAGTTTCAGTATTTTTCATATAAGAAGTGAAGCAGAAACATTGCAAACCGGATTCTGCTCTACTAAATTGGTGGTCTTATTCTTAAAGGACAAAGAGGCTAAAAATTGAATTTTTAACAATTTATTGTATTAAGAAAACACATTCAAAGTAAATATGCTTTTTTATGCAACACTTCAGAAGAGCAAGTTTTATGTCTATTTGTTCAGCTAAATCCACCTCATCAGTTTTAAATGTAAATGTAGAGTTTAAATTTCACTTTTTGAATGCCCTCAAATCAGAATCTCAAAAAGTAGAGGTCATAAATTTGTGTGTGTGTGTGTGTGTGTGTGTGTGTGTGTGTGTGTGTGTGTGTGTGTTTTGTATTTAATTGCTTGTCAGATGTTTTTAATTCACAGAAAGTACTGAACAGCTTTCAAGGTCACTAAACATTATTAGATTTTGATAATCAATAGAACTAGGAGGCTACATTCTTTAGCAATACCTAAAATTATTTTGCTTTGAATATGAGTTTTTCATGGAAATCATATAGCACATATCTGTTTTGCTGATCACATTCTTCAAATTATAAAAAGGAAGCAGCAGTGGAAAATCAAAGTTAGTTATAGGCTTCCAAGAGGACAGGCAGAATATTTAAAACAACTCTTTTACAATATCTTGATTTAATAGTTGAACCAGCTTTTATGTGGTCAGGTTTTTTTTTTACAACAGAAAAAGGAGTGTGTGTTTCAATCAATAAGAATTCAATTAAACATGAATAAACAAATGAGTTGCAGCTTGCAAGCTTTCCTGCTGCCAATTATCAATTCAATTCTGATTTCCACATTTGTGAAGCCCAGGTGGCAGATTGGGTTGAGTGGAGGGAATCAAGTCAGTGTGAGCTCATAATTGGCAGTTCTAGGGTTAATCATGTTATATTTGCTAAAGTGGGAGGCCTGTACTTTTATTCTGAGACTTCATTAATTTTTCAAATGTGGTAGAGATGATTAATAGTCTTCCATATCTGGCTATTTTCTCCTTTTGGGCGACATAGAAGACTTACACTCTTTTGCCACTTTCCACTGACAGAATCATGAGAATAAGTGTAGTTGGAAAAAATACAGATATTATTGTTAGCGGTGACTTTTGGCCCACAGCGTTTAATTGTATTGTGAAAGATTCGGTACTTCCCTTTCTGGAGCCACAGGGAACTGCAGCATTCTACTTGGTGAACACTTCCTTAAACATGAATCTCTCTGAAGATAACATACAGCATAGGTGCATTGCCAATCCTGTCCTAAAGTGAACACAGGAAGCTCTAAGCACAAACACAACCATTGTTTTATTACCTAAGGGACTGCTTGTTACCACAGTACAAAGTTGAATATGCCAACTGATAAAACAAGCCAAGTTAATGGAAAACTACTATTTGATGCAACATCATCCAGAGTATAAATGCATTCACTTACACTGAGAGTCTTATAATGCATTCTTTTTGTTTATGTTTTATCTTTTATTTTTCTCTCTAAAGGCATTTTCCTTCAAGGATCTAAATGATAGCACTACTCAAGCATCGATTACTGAAAATGAGGTAAGGCCAATCTGTTACTTCAATCATTTGTAATTACCTATGCTGCCCAAAAGAACTATACTACTTATGTTTTTTGTTGTTCTTCTTGTTTGTTTGTTCAGAAACTATTTTCATATCAAATGTAATTCTCAATTGTTAAAAGTCATAATCATTAGTTTATGAAGTTACAACAATTTATTTTCCCTGTGATTTCTTTATCTGAGTATACACACATCCATAAGTAGATAAATCACTGTGCATACATTGATTGCATACAATAAAATTTAGAAATAACATTTGGATAGAAGAAGGAATTCTACCTTAGGTAAATTCAATCACAACTGATGACTACTCTGAATTATCCCATTGCTTCCCTGGAGGTATCTAAAAAAGAAATGTAACACAAGCCAAAAGATTTCTATTTACTGCCAATTCATGTTAACTTGGAAATCAAAACAAGAACATCTTAATGCTAAATGAAAGCATGAAATGAGAAAATATAAAGTACCACTTGTACTGCCAGCTTCCTTATAATAACATCATGTTCGTTATAATAATACTGGTTCATTGAAAAATAATGTCATTGATACAAACATCATTGGAAGTATGCTTTATCCAAGAAAATAGAGTTCTCACAGTCAATCAATTTTGATATGAAATTATTTATTCATGATAAAAGCTGTGTATTTTGACCTGATAATCAATGCATATTTTTTCATCATTCACACATACATGACACGTACATTTCCAAATTGATATATAAATATTTATAATCAACCATATCTATCTGAATTATACATTTCTAAAATTATGAAAGCCATGAAAATCATAATTAAAAAAACCAGCACCTGTAGAACTCTATTTTTCTATTTTCTTTTTACATTGTAAATATCAGTAGTTGCTAATTAAAAAGCATTGAAGATACTTTAGGCTGGATCTATCCAATTTTAAATCTATTTTATTTTCCTTATTGCCAACAGAATTCTCCACATTTCATTGAGGGTGGTGTTTCTACTAGAAGTAGATTAGTTATATTTTATGAATGAAGAATGATGGACTTGGAATGAAAAATATATGGATTAATAATAAAACACTCCAAAGCCTATGTGTTTTGTGTCACTTGATCCATCAATTCTTCAGTTCTTCCTTATTTCTAAATATTCTGGTTTTCTTATTCTCCTAAAGCCCCCCAATTTCTTGTTGTTGTTTGTGAAATAAACCCCAAAGCCTCCTGTGTTTGATTGTTTGTTCTATACTGGTAGCACTGCTCAGGAAGTCAGGTTACCTTTAGGAAGTATACCCTTGATATAGCTTTATAGCCAGACTTGGCTTCCTGTTTACTTTCTTTGTTTCCTAACTGTGAGCACGATCTTATCTGTATCCTGTTCCTGCTTTCTCCCTGATAGTTGGCTGTATCACTTTGAACTCTATGTGAAAATAAAAACTTCATTCCTTAATTTGGTTCTTTTTTTTTTTTTGTCACAGTTATGTGAATTGTAACTAATTGTGCTATGGCAAGACACAATGACCAAGACAAGTAATAAAAGGAAACATTTAACTGGAGACTTGTTTACAGTTTCAGAGGGTTCGCATCTATGATCATCATGGTAGGAGGTGGGGCAGTAGGCATGCAGTTATGGCACTGGAACCAGAGCCATAGATGATGATTTGCACCTCATTCCATGTTGGGGGCCAATAGGGAGAGACTGATCCTGTTTGGGGATTTTGAAACTTCAAATTCACCCCTAGTGACACACCTCTTACATACAACAAGACCACACCTTCTAATCCTTCTTAAGTAGTTTAACAGCTGTGAATCCAATATTCAAATATATGAGGCTATAAAACGGGAACATTCTCATTCAAACCACACTTATTTTTCCTTCTTCCTAAAAGAGCAACAGATTTTGAAAAATGGAGGAGTAATACATCTGAATGAAGTAGGAAGAACCGACTTGAACAAATAATTCCTATACTGCAACGATAATATCTACTGTTTGTACGACTTTAAGATCACCTCCAATTTCCTTCTTAATAATGTTATAGTAAGTCAGAGGAGAGCATATGCTGCTAAGTGGTCTATATTACCAATTCACTTCCTCTCCTCGTGGTTTAGGATATGACTTATAAAGAAACATAAGCTCAGGGCAATTTAAATACTTTACCTTCAGGCCAGTGGCTTTAAAAGATTCAAATACTCATCTCTATGAGTAAAGTCTAGAATTCTCATATAACTACAAGAAAAAACACTCAAGTGCATCTTTCTCTGTGCTTGAACATACTTGTTAGAAGTATAAAGCAAATAGAAGGCAGAATAATAAGGTTTTTCATCAAAAGACTATTAAGGCATGAAATGTCCTATTTAACTCTTGTAGATAGTTAATGGGACTTGGAAACAATAATTATTTGTGTCATGTTACAATTCCTCTATACAGGATTATGATTATTCTTTTAGTAGATGTATGTTCCAGTAACTCTTTATAGCATAGGACAATGCAAACTTCCGTGAACAAGTTAGTGAAAACTCAAAAGATAAAATGACATAAATCAAAGAGTACCAAGAAAGGACAAAAAATACTCAAAAATGAATAATGAGTGAATTCCTTTCAAATGTCCCATGTTTCCATGTAACTAAACAAATAAGCTATTAAGATGATCACATGTACCAAAAAGCAATATTCTATAAGGATATGTAAAAATATTGGACTACCAAAATGATATAGAAGAAAAGGTCCATGTTATGCTACTCTATGACATGAGATGAATACCGAAGAAAGGATGGGAGGAGAAAACTGACTTCAGAGAATGGTCTCCTGGCCTCCACATGCAGACTTTGGCACATGCACCTCTAAAAAATATGTGTGAATGATTACTGCACATGTGTACACATACATATATATGTAAATACACAAATACTAAAAAAAGCTTCAATTAAAAATGTAGCATGTACAAATTTGATAACCAAATCAAACATTCTATAAAATTACAACAAAATCTCAAACACAAACAAGTTGATGTAATCAAAAATTTAATACCCTGAGACATTAGTGAAAATGGAGGAGCACTGTATCAATAATTGGCCAGCATTATGACTTAAACCTAAATTGGAATCAGAAACAAGCAGGCATTAGAGATATCTTATGCCTTAAATTTTATAGACATAGCAAATGGATACTGAAAGACTTTAAGTGGCTTTTTCACTGTGATGTCACAATGAAAAAATAATTCAAAACTTTAATTCAGATAAGTTTGACAACAAAATACATTGTTTTAGCATTTTGCTAAAGCATTGTCATCATAGAAGAATACAAAGTATAGTTTAAGGGTTCTCAAACTTTAATATATGTGAGAATCAATTACAGTTACTGACAAAAAAAGATACACTGGTATTCCCCTTTCAATATAGATGTAATCTAATTTATGAAACAATGCTAAGTAAACTTGCATTTCTGCAACCCACCTTTATTGGGAAATTTCAATGGCAGTAGCTTGTTCTCTTACCTGAACATTTGTGACCTAATGTTTTTCTAAACTCAGCATGACAGCAAAAAAGAATATATATGAACAAGGCCAAACAGTGAAAAATTATCCAATTCCCATTGTAAACTACAAACCTTTGGAGCTTGAAAAGATACCATATAACCAAGTTGCTTTGTCAACTATGATTAGAGTAGCTGATCTGTTATCTCATCACAATAAGGCTTGTCCTGAAGTTAATTTTAAAACTAGTGTAGTTTGTTCCCACTCTGCTTATTGCATTCGTTTCTCTTACTATTATGTACTTTTCGTTCTCTCCTAGAAAAATCAAGTCATGTTTTTCATGCCAGCTTAATGCTATAATTCTTTGCTTTCTTATATATGACAATTTACAAACTGTTATAAAAGATCAAGTCCAAGTACCACTAAAGGATAAGATTTACATTTTAAATATACTAAGTAATTTGTAACTTTATTTGCAATTTCTCTCTTTACTTCAGTGATTTGCCTGACATACCAGTGAAAGGCTTAAAAACATCAGTCCATATTGGGCTGCAATGTGTTACCCCAATTCTTCATGGGATTAAATAACAGAAATTGAATCTCAAACTATTAAATTAACAAATGGGAATGCAGAATATATGTTCGCATGTGGAGGTGGAGGCTAGCACGATGGTATTATTAACTGCACCCAATAGGCAAGTAAATAAAAACATATAAAGGAAGTTTGTTTTTACAAGGGGAGTATTATGAAAGAGATAATAGAGATATAGAGAAAATGACTTACATAAATCTTATAAATACAAAATTTTTCATTTGAATTTAAAATCTTGAGTATAACAATTTTAATTTTCAAAAAAATTATCTCTAAAATGCAAAATATTTTTCATATTTGATTCCAAATATGAAGTCATTTTCTTTAAAAATTGTCAAGGAATCTGCTATTTATTAATGAAATCCAAGCACAAAGATGTCAGAAAATATTATCATACAGCAACCTAGTGATACAATTAAATATATAACAAATACTGATGATGACTGCAAACCTGTAATCACAGTACTTGGACATCAGAGGTAGGAGGATGTCAAGTCCCAAGCCAGGTTGAGATAAATAGGAATACTCTTTCACAAACAAAACCAAAATATAACTGCTTTGATTTAAGCACATCCTCAAAATTTAAACACACAGTTATTTGGCAGATCCTCCAAATATTAAGCACATATTTTATATGACCCCATAGGAATGTATTCAGAATAATAGGAAATAGGCAACAATGGAGGATCCTACAATCAGAATGTAAACTGAACAAATAAAAATATATATTTAAATGTTTTCAACAGCACACTTGAAATGAACTTAAAGATAGAAAACATGCAAAGAAACAATAACTATTGAGTGTATAAATAAAGTACAATATCCACAAACTAGATTACCATTTAATGAACAGGTCAGTTATACTGTCATTCTCTAATGCTGTGGGAGCATCACAGAAGAGATCAGAAAAGAATGCAGGAATCAAAAGATATATAGAAGTGTTGCAAAATGCTCTCGTCAGAGTGTGATACGACCAATGCAGTTATGACCTGACAGCACCTATAGCTGTCTATACTGAGCTAGTACAAGACAAGACTGGTCATGAATGAAGAAGGGTCTCATGGGGCACTATTCTCCATTCTAATTTTGGTAAAAGATGAATTCTGGGAAAGGGACAGTCATTGCCTTCAGTTCTGCAACAAATGTTAAGTTCACCAAGTTCTAGTAGATACTGAAAACAAAACTTCTCATAAAGACTGAACATTCTGCAAGGGGTTTTTTCATTAATTGATTTGAACATCCATAATTGTGAGAAATTAAAATGTTACAAATCCAGTGCCAATTTTTCTTAGGCTATCTTTCATCCTCTTGATAGCCATTTATTGTCCTCCTCTGTATTTGACTTAATGTTTTTGTGATCATTAGGTAAATAATTTGCAAAGTGCACTCATTTAAAAAAAAAATCTAAGAATACTGTGGAGTAGCATCTGAGTCTTCCCTAGTTTGCTTTAGCTTGCCTACTGCATTTGAAAAGTGTTTTGGATGACTTTCTTTGTTCTATTACTATAAAGCATCATGAAACTTCTTCCATGTTGGAACATAGAATTTGCTGTAATCTAAGTCTGTGTTTCCAGTCCATGATCACTCATATTTGGGTACAGAATAAACTATCTCATTGCCACTTTTCAGTGAGAATTATGCTTTTGCACTAATAATAGTTCCAACACATGGGACCCTCTGAAGTATTGGGTGAAATCAGAGTCACAAAGCAAAAAAAAAAAAAAAAGTTATGAATGACTAAAAGTAAATCAATCAGAGAGTGATTTATCAAAGTGGCTAAGATAAAAAAAAAAAACCTCAAGGGACAACACATGAATGTAAGAATGTGGAGAAAGGGGAAAACTCTTCCATTGCTAGTGGGAGTGCAAACTGGTACAACCACTTTGGAAATCAATCTGGTGCTTTCTCAGAAAACTGGGAATAGTGCTACCTCAAGACCCAGCTATACCACTCCTGGGCATATACTCGAAAGATGGTCCACCATACAATGATATTTGCTCAACTATGTTCTTAACAGTTTTATTCATAATAGCCAAAATCTCGAAACAACCTAGATGTCCAGCAACCAAAGAATTGATAAAGAACTGTAGTACATTTGCACAATGGAATACTACTCAGGTGTTAAAAACAAGGAAATCTTGAAATTTGCAGGTAAATGGATGGGATTAGAAATGATCATTCTGAATGAGGTAACCCATATCTAAAAGACTCACATGGTATATACTTACTTATAAGTGGATATCATCCCAATACAGTTGTCTTCTAAGAGACTCCTCCTGGGTGGGTAGGAGGCTGACGATCAGGGCAGATGCCAGGACTCAAAGATAGACCACAGGCAGAGTCCTGAGAATGCTAAGGAAGAGTGGAGGTATGGAAGCACTAAGAGGATTGAGAAGCCACACAGGAAGACCATCAAGGCTAGCAAATCTAGAACCAAGGGAGCCTACACACACTGAAGCACTAATCAAGGACAATGCATACAAAGAAGCTACACCCCTGTTCAGATATAGGCTATGTACTGTGATTGACATGAACTCTGTTGCTTGGGATTTGATCACTTCTCCTTGGTATGGAGGCCCTGTGGATATACAGAGGAAGGGGAAGCAGGCTATCAGGATGAGGCCTGATAGACTGTGGTCAGATGGTTGGGGAGGAGCCCACCCTCAGAAGTCTAGGGGATGGGGGGAAAGGGCTGGACACTGATGGAGAGAGGGAACAGGAAGATAAGAGCAAGGAGATAACAACCAGGATGTAATGTGGATAAATTATAATATAAATTTATATAAAATAAAATAAAAATAAGAAAAGTAACAATATTTATATTAACTCCACAATAAACAAATGCTATTTTCATTAACTAATACCAACCTTTCTGCTAACATAATAGATTTCATTCCTTCAAGCCCACTCAGTTGCTCTTTTTGAATGTCCACCACTCCTTTATCAAAAGTTTTTCTATTAATACTGGGAAATTTCATTTAACACACAAATATACTGTGATACTATCCTCAAATTAATATCAATTAGCTCATATCTCATTTCTCTACCTTGCATCAGTAGTACATTTATGCATTTCCTTTTATAACAAAATCCTGAAATCATTTGTTTTGGTGCCCCATATTTGACCACCTCCTCTTGGTGGAGAGGTCTGGTGGCACTCAGAGAAAGAATAAACAGGCTACCAAGATGAGACTTGATAGCCTGTGACCATATAGTGGGGGAGGAGGTCCCCCTCTGTCATAGACCTAGGGGAGAGAGGGAGGAACGGGAGGATACAAGTGATGGGATAACGATTTCTAATATGAACAAATTAATTAAATAGTAATTTAAAAAATAATCTGATGTACCATTTGCATGCTGACTCCTATCAAATTTATCACTATAATTAAAACTTCTTCTATGAAAAAAAAACTTCTTCTATGGACCTTAGATTCTAATGTATAATTTCCAACTCAACCTGCTCTATTTTGCTACAGGAATGTCCTCACAAACTTCATATAGTCAAAAGTTAGCTCTTTGTTTTTGATACTCTGTACTCTTATATTCTTCACCATCAGTTGTACATTTTCAGCATTGACTACATACCACAAATGATTTTAAATTTCATATATATATTGAACCACATAATCTACATAGAAAACTATTTTCTAGCTATAGTGTTTTTACAATTTTTACTTATTGTAAGAGTGTTTAAAAAACCTATAGACTAAACTATGTTAGTTATCTATTTTTCCAAATAAAATTAAATTAGTATATAGATATTGTCATATTCTCTACCACTGGTTTCTTTTTATAAATGCTGTTAAGAATGTATTAGAGACTGTATGGCTCACCGGTAAAATCTTTAATCTAATGATTTCATAGTTGGAGTCATTTCTAATGTGACAGTAGTCTGATGATTTTTTGATCAGTTGTTTTTGACAATATAGAGAGGAACAGAAAATATCAGTAATTAGGTATGTAGAATTACACATCAGCCACTAACTTTTGGTCTTTCTACATGAGCAGCTTTCAAGATAAACAAGTGATAGAAGGATCTATACAATCATGTAATATAAAGAAAACCTTTATATTGAATTGTTTTTAAAACTTAGACAGAATAACACATTCATACTGCAATAACCCAGCTTCTCTAAAAATATTGACTGCATTACATCTGTATAGATTTTTAGCCCCTAACATAGATTGAATTAACATGGCAGATGCATTTTTGTAACTTTTCTATGTCCATTTTAGTCATCACATTATAGAACAGAAGTACTCTGCAGCACTCATGGAGTTATATCTATTTATAAGTGAAGAACCCTTTAGACCTCTGTTTAAATAAGTAAATAAAATGCAAAGTTCTATTCTAAAATTTTGCTAGCAATAGAGGCATTATTTGAATTTTTCCTGCATGTTTTCACATATAAATTTAATAAAGATATGTGTAAGTCTAAAATCAATTTCAGTAAGTGTTATAAATGTATCTGTCAAAGTTCTAAAAGCCAAATCTGTTGGTTATTCAGTTGTATGAAATGCTTGTAGCAATTTAAACATAAATTATTTATCTTTCTAAAATTATTTCTTCAAACTATTTCCTTGCAGTTACATTTCAAAATCATCAAACATTTAGAAAGAGTAAAAAATCTACTAATTTATTCAATTGCCGCAGGATATTGTGAATTTTACAAGTCTTTGCCAAATCATTTCTAAAACTTGTATTTAGAAAAAATATCCTCTAATTATATGACTCCATGATTTAGGTCAAGGAGAAGAAACACAGGAAAAATAAAGGAAGATGAAACTAACATTAAAAAATAGTAAAGTACAAAGTTCTGAAACCTTAATAAACAAGTTTCACAACCTTTTTGAGGCAGTAGAAAGGACTAAGGGATGTTCCACATCTTTCTATTTTCGAAATCCTAGTAAGGGTATGTGTGAGAAGAGATGGAACAAATTGCTCAATGAAAGTAATGGGGTCATCCCCTTGGCTGCCTTCAGGGAAGCTGTAAATCTGGATGCTCTTCATTTTGTTTCTATTCTTTTCTCTTCCTTATGTACCTCGCAGCGATTTCTGCTTAGGGTCCACTGTACTTCATTACAAGGTGCATTTCTCCTTTTAAATTGCAGTGCTCTTCCAGCCAACCCTCATAGTCTTGGTTTTCTTACTTAGTATCTTTATTTTTGGCTCAAAGTGCCAAGATAATGTGTTGAGAAAAGTGGGTACCTTTATAGTGTGAATTTATCTGGTCTATTTGATCCTCCCATGTTTTCTCCTCTTTGTTTCATTCATTATTATTCTTAGCCATGACTCAAACATGCCTGGTTGTAACAAAAAATTCATAAAGAATAACTACATAGACATCATGACCTTACTGATATTAGCATGTTATTCTCCTGTGGTGATTTCTGAAACTCACAGCAAAGTTAATGTTTTCTTTGTTATTCTGAAAGAAGATATGGTTGATTCTGGATAATTCCTATTTAACTATACCATAAGTGATTCTTTGTTTATTAAAAATATGATAGTATCTTTAAAATTATATGAATTTGTTTCTACTTTAGCTGATATTATGCTTTGATAAAATATTAATATTACAGTGTTTCTGAGAAAATTCCTTACCAATAAATTTATTAAACAAATGAGAAGTTATGATAGAGAAAAATATTATTATTATTTCTGTATTAAGACATGTTCTTGTACTCCACAGAACATATTTAATATTATGATTCTTTTGAAATATGTCTATATTTGATTTTGAGGATAATTACTTCAATACAAAGTATCTTTGATGAGTAACATTTTAAGTCCAGTTTGCTTAAATATAGAGAATTACTACCTTCCTAAAGTAGACAAAGAATAAGTGAATGAATTATCTGTGCTATATATATATATACTTTTACTATAACTTACACATACTGGGAGCCTACAATATCATACATTATAGGAATTTTCCTTTTGTTTTCTTTCTTCACTCTAAAACCTAATGAGCTCTATAGTATCATTAACTATATTTGACAAATAGATGTTTTGGCATGGGAATTGTGTGACCTGCTCATAACCATTGCTATAATTTTATCTTCATAACTTCCCCATTTTCTTGTGTGGCTTCTGTATTAATTTTGTTAAAAGTTAGAATGGCGCATATATCATATAAGACACTAGAAAATAATTAAAAATACAATAGCTTCATGTTACTTAATTTTGTTATACACCTTTGACTACCATATCATACCTCTCTCATTAAAAGCTTCTTATTTCCTGCACAATTTTCTTATTTTTCCTCTCTCTTTAACCTTGTTCACTATCTCTTTCTTATCTTTCTTATCTTTCTAACCATACCCACCCAGGAAATAATGGATTTTGCAGATAGTTTGGACTATTTTGACTACACATTATTCACCATGTGAATTTTAATAGTTTTATCATATATTTTCTGAATTGTACATCAGAAGTGGAGGGCAAATTCAGTACTGAAGTTACACACATATAATGTATAGCATACTGAAAACTAAATGTCATATCTTGTTTCCTTGATTGTTTTTTGGAAGTTTCCTAGGCTTTAATGCTTACAGTTATCCTGGATTTTTTTCTCCTTCACATCAATGTCCAATTGATGATCAAATTCTACTGATCAAATTATCTTGCTATTCATTCTATTTCCTTCATCCTCACAGCAATTATCTTGGTTTGGCTTCCCTAAAATGCTGGAATCCTGCCTGGCATGTTAAATTGTCCTGATAGGTCTCTCTACTTCCAGTTTTACTCCCTTGCAAAAGGATATTATCACCTTGATCTTATTAAAGTCCACCTATGATTAAATCACCTTCATCATTTGAGATTTATCTTTATTTTTACAACTGACTGTAGAAAACCAGTGCCTCCCAAAATATAATACAAGAATCTGATCTGATTCCATCCATCTCTTGCTCTACCTTTAGGGAAGCCTAAACTTTCCATAATTAAAAAAATTCCATTCTCTCAATGCTCCTCTAATTTTGATACCTTCACATATTTATTTCTTTATGCCTTCTACTCAGTGAAAAATGGCTTATTACTTTGATAACACACTCATATGGTCCATTCATAAAATCTTCCCCCATAACCACAGTCAGTAAAGTAAGTACCCTTTGTCAAGTTTAAATGAAAGATCCTACTATATTCTGAAAATTTGCATTCAAGCATTATCTACCTCTTTCAAACTTGTGTACTCTCATTAAACAGCTCTTATCTTAATTATCTTTATATGTATACTATTGAGAATATTAAATATGATTAATGATTCCTGGATAAAAAATAAATATACATTTATTTTATTATAAATTTATTTTTTATCACATTTGTTACCTTTATAAGCCCTCCTAATTGCCTTACACTGGCATAGGCAAACAAACAATTGCTTTATTTAATAAATATTTACTGAGACTATGTATTGTAAAAACATACCTTTGTCTTGGGCATCTGATATGTGCTGAGAGGATTTATGGAGCAGAATATGACATAAAATTGTAATAAAGTGTTTCCAAGTCTTTTAAAAACATTGTATTTCTTTTTTTCATGTTCTATATATAATGATTACATATGAAAAATGGACAACTCCAATAAAAATTTCAAAGTCCTTTTTCAGAGCTACATTTGCTAGAAAGTCTATTAACACATGTACTTCAAGACACCGTCCATACCCTGGGCCCTTCCCATAGAAACCACATTGACTTGCATTCATTTTCTATTGATGCAGAATTTCTAAAAATGTCGCAGATGCATGCATATCTTTGTTTTCTATATTGGAGCATCCCTACAAAGCCTACCTCACAAAATTCTGTTAAATCTATAAGGATATAGAAGAGCCTTTTTGTTTTTGGTTGAATTCTTCATTATTTAACACTTCTTTCATGCCAAACTCTCTCTATGAGTTACCTACATGTATCTCTATTTTCACATTCAGAAGCCTATGAGTATAGTTAGGATTTCTTGGCATATTAGATGAATTTTATAAAATTATATTCACATATAATTCTATCAAATTTTCCCATAAAATCTATGGGAATGGTATTCTGTTGCCTTATTTTTATGAGTGGAGGAGGAGAAGGGAGGGATTTAAAAAATTTTAGGTGCACCAAGATAGAAAAGATGTTTACTTCAAAGCTGTCAAATACAAATAGCAAAAACACTAAGAATGTAACATTTATATAATTCCTGATTGTGTCATGGTTCTTATTGCTGTATGTAGTTTATTGTATACTTGTGTAATAATATAAATGTTTATGTAAAAATAGAAAAGGTTTAACTAATTAAAAAGAAAAATATACTTAAAAATAAATTTAAAAATCCACTACATACCACACAATCAATGAGCATTTCAAGGCAAGTTCTTATGCAAAATTCTGCATGGTTACTCCTTATTTTATAAGTATCATGATAAGAGAATTTGTGTGGGAAGATTGATCCTAACTGTGGTGGGGAGGTTTCCTAGGCAGGAGATTCTACTCTGTAAAAGAGCACAAAAATCAAACTGAGGAGTAGCATTTCTGACATGCATGTGCCCATTCCACTTTTTACTGAGTGTAGTTATGACTTTTCCTCTATGGTGGACTACGCCTTAAAATGAGAGCTAAAATAAATCATTTCTCCCATGGGTTGTTTGTTTTGTCAGGGTATTTTTCACAACAGTAAAAGAACGAAACAAAGAGGGACCTTCAGTTTTACATTCTGTGGATTTCAATGACAGTAAGACCATCAACAGGAAAACTACTTCATTATTTCCATATTTTCAGAAATCATAGAGACATATCTTGGGGTAAATATTACCGTGGTTTGATATTTATGTGATTAATATAGTCCATGTGTTCAAATTAACATGATAGATAAACCAGCTAAATATAGAGTGGGTTAAAATGCCAAAAGGCAACTTAAACATATAAAGTAATTTTGACTTTGAATGATGAAAGAAAAGAAAATTCTCATGACTGCGGGAGCAAATAAAAATGCTCTGGAATCCTAGATTGCCTATGGTAAAATACAGTAATTTATTGCATCCTTTCAATTTTAGGCACTGCATTGCAAACTTATCAAATATTTAGGAAAAAAATTAAAAACACACACAAGAGCTGGGTTGGATAAAGATTTTAAGATACTGTGAACAGGATAGACCAAATTGCTTTATGAGTTTCATTTCTGTAAATTTCCACACCCTTCTCTGTTTGGAAATATTTTTGTTTTAATTGTCATAAGCCTTAGTTCTTAAATGTAGATTCAATTAAATTGTTTTACTTAGTGCTTCATTGAAATCATTCTGTGTCTTTATTCTGTGTGAAGAGAACTGTTGCCATTTGAAAGGTCATGTGCAGCAACTAAGTGTAACAAAGTTCCCAAAAGCCTTCTAAGATGTTGGTAGATGACTATATTCTCAGATTACCTCAGTGTGTCAAATTCAAGAAGATAATTTTTAATCTATAATAAAATATTCATTGCAGTAGTATGTCTTCAATGCATGAGATATAAATTGCTGACTTCTCCTTACATTTTTGTCTGTGAAGTCAAGTGAAGATATCAAACAGTATCGTTGACAATTTTGATCACAGGTACAAAAGCAATATGGGAGCAAAATGGGAGTTCCACTTACATAAAACAAATTTATAATTGATATGCCACTTTGTAGTCACCAGAGTTAATGGGCCTTTTAAGAACCTCTACTTAATAACAATAAAGTGCCATTTTTATAAAACTTAATGCTAGAAGAATTAATGCACTTCGCAGCCTGACCTTCAGCTGCTACTTTGATGGCAAATACTGTACCATTTCATGTTCAGAGATTGTACCGACTTAAAATTGACATTAAAAATCAGCATTCTATGATGCTTTTAATTGTGGCAATATAGAACAAGCAGTGTGGTAGGTAGACATCACTTTGATAATGCAAGATTTTTCACTATGATTTAGAAAATATATAACCTCAAAATCATCTGTTTAAGTGGCATATCCTGATATATAGGTGGTACTGTTAATATATCAGCATAATAAATTCAGGAAACTTCCCACCAGTAACTCGTGTGTGTGTGTGTGTGTGTGTGTGTGTGTGTGTGTGTGTGTGTGTGAAAATCAAGCACACAGATAAGAACTGAGTAACTACCACCCTCCCCCATCTTTCACAAAGATACATGACAAAATGCTATGCAGTGGTACTATAAATTATCCCATTGCCCTGATCAAGGACAGACACAACAAAACAA
Organism: Acomys minous; assembly: GCF_964271855.1. Lineage (NCBI taxonomy): Eukaryota > Metazoa > Chordata > Mammalia > Rodentia > Muridae > Acomys > Acomys minous. The sequence goes on along the minus strand of NC_140488.1, from coordinate 85,694,559 downwards.
AGCATAAGTAGACTCATTCGAAATAGCAGAGTGCCAAGATTTTCTACTTCCTTAGTAAGTGAGAGCTGCTAAGTGGAGCCACTGAGACAAAATTGCATAATAGGTGCTAGTAACTTGAGAAATTGTTTTGAGGACTGGCAGTGCAGGAAGACAGCAAAGATCCTCAAAGCTGCCTTGATTTAACAAATAATATAAACAAACAACTTCTGACTGACAAATATAGGAGAAACTATACTTTTCTATATTTCTTGACAGTGTACAAATTGAAGGGCATTAAATACCAGGCTCAAATAGTGAATGAACAGAATAGAGCATAGCTACTTTAAAAAACTCTAGGACACCATATTGTTCAGATTAAAGAAAATATAACAAACTTGAAAAAATATGAATAAAGGGGTATAAACGTCAAACTATTTAGGATAAATCATCTCTAAGTCTTCCACTTAAAGAAAAATATATCAAAATCAGATTAGACAGACGCAAGTCCGTGGGGGTACATAGGTGAATATGCAGCACTTATGAAGGGAAAGAGGATGGATCTTGGAAACACCTGTCCTACTATAATGAATTCTTGTCTTTTTGGAGGACAGATGGAGATGGAGAAAGTAAAATAAATATTTCCTTGTAGTACAATCCACACTACTATTGGAGGACAAGAGTGGGTCTATAGTAAAACCATTGTTGCTCCTCAAAACCAAAGTTTTCATGTCTCCAGAGCACAGCATTTGGAGCTAGTAGTTAATTATGTTCTCTGTATCATTAGTTATCATTGGCATACTGAATTTAAAAGTGCTTGACTACTGAGCTAATCCAAACAAAAGTTCACAGGACAAGGGAAACAGGAATAGAAATTTATGAGTAATTTGATAAATAAGAACTGCCAATTGCTATGCTACAGCTTTTACATGAAGAGACAATGAGGAGACAGAAACCAGTCTCTGTAGTAACTTAAATATGAGTTGGGAGTTCTAGTTTGCTGTGAAACAGCAAGTTGTCAGAGGGCTGGCCTGCATATACTATATCTATACATACTGGTAAAAACCTGACTACATGAACTGTTTGAATGGAAATGTGTTATGGTCCATGATTTTCCCAATACACTGAGAAAACAACTTTCATAGAAAGGAGCTAAATGATAATCATTGATGCTGAAACTTATAGGATAGTGCCACCAGGCAAATTTTATATGTTTTACAACCTTAAGCCATTCTGTATATTATCTTGCTGTATAGGAACCTGGAGGAGTGGCTTATGGGACCTCTCTAATAAAATCATAGTAAGAAAATACTGAATGGGAACACTGCTTTCCATGTATCATCACCTAAAAGTATTTTAAAGCAAATATTTGTGAAGATAGAGTTTTTATTAATGTTTTGGATGATCTTAAAGAAAATGTTATCTTCTAATTAATGCTATTTTCTTGTGTCTACTAAAATAAAAAGGTTAGAGAGGTGGTTTCAAACAGCTTCACAAATTTCTAAGAGTTTCATCGTATACTTCATGAGATGATTCTAAATTTGAGAGGAAAATTAAAGACTGTTGGAAATTTTTAATACCTGTTTTGAATTACAGGCCGATAAAATACTCTACCTTAAGAAAAATTGTAAGCATTGTAAAAATGAAAGAACTTCCATCAAAAGCAAAACAAATGAGGAAAAAGAAATAAGTACCACACTGGGAGTAGTATGAGACTTAAGGGTAGAGTCACATAATAGCCAAAACACTATGAATGTAACATTTGTATAATTCCTGATTGTTTTGTGGTTTGTCTTGTTGTAGGTAGTTTATTGTATATATGTATAAATAATATAAATGTATATGTAAAAATATTTAATAATAAAAATAAATTTTAAAATTCACAGAGTGAAAAGGATTTGAGATAGGTATAATTTTATATATTATTCCAGTAGACCCTGAATTTAATTTCATATATCGATATAAGAGAGAGTAAGTGAAAAAAAGGCAGGTCACATATAGATTTGAAGATGCTGACTTGGACATTGGAGTAATATGACCATAAACCAAGAAATGGAAGGAGTCATCAGAAGATACAAAAGAAAATACATAGAGCCTGTAATTTATTAGTTAGATATAATTTGCCTTTATTACATTTTTATTTTATTTCAGTGACACTGTTTTCTTATTTATAATGTCCAAAGTGGTGATTGAATTAATTTCTGTCAATTTAAGCCGTCATGGCTTATGGTAGATTGTTAGACCAATTGAAAATATCTACTGTTCATACGTAATGTCTTCATTTTAGTAATCTTTCATTTTGCTTCTGTAAACAATGATAGCAGTAGAAACAATAAATGAAAATGAGAAAGTGTCACCTGGGAAGTCCACTCAGTGACTTCAGAAACACTAATACTTGCTGTGATTTTTAGTAGCTTTGAACATAGTACCTTTTGAAATTTAACATTCTGTTGGGGTAAATAATGTATACAGAAAATCTAGTATACCACAAATACATGGATCATTTTTTTATAATAATAAGAAGTCTGCAAAACAGCAATAGCAGTAATCTCCATCCACTTCTCATCAAATCCCCAAAGCTAAACATTATACTCATATCTGACACACAATAGATTTATATATCCTTTTGTATCTATTATCTATTTACAATTATATATCAGATATTTTGGATGGTTCTGATTTATTTCATGTATATCAGTGACATTTTCCTGTCCTAATAAATATTTTAAGCATGCTGTCTAATATCCCAGGTAGTCCTGAGGAATTTTTCCAGCTTTTAACTATTCTAAGTGGGACTATTGTGGCTTATTCATAGATACGCATGCTACCTCATCTTTTAGGTGATTAAGCCTAGTGAAGAACTGCTGAACTATAAATTTTAGATACTTAGTGCAGAATAATTTATCAGAATGCTATAATTTTAAAATCATCATATGCCTCTAAGTTTATTATTCAATAATTTAACCCAGAAATTGTAATAGATTTTTAACTGAGTCCTTTTGATTCTGTGCTATTAGTAAAATTAGATAAACTCTGAAGTCAAACTATTATATTTAATTTCATCATGATCATCATGATATTGATCAGGTTTCCCACTACTACCACCACCATCATCATCATCATCATCATCATCATCATCATCGTCACCTTTTCTATTAATGTTTGAGGGTAGGAGGCGTATCGTGTAACAATCTCTTATTGAAATTACATTTGAAAGTCGTTTAAAATTTCTAAAGTACTTTGAAAAAATCAAATATGAATAGAAGATCAAATTTGATACCAAGATCTTTTGAAGTTCCTTAGTCATATGATTTTCTGCAAGTAAGACCTAAAAAATTTCTCAGTAATGATGACAGCTTATTCCTGGTAAACAATCTAATATATCTTGATAATCTTGTATTTTGTCAGATAATTTCAATGATTTTAAAACTAGAAAAAAGTGCACGTTTCTAGATTTTAATGGAGACAAAGTATGAAAATATAATTAATTCGATTGTGTTTTTTAAAGATGTTTCTAATATTTCCAGCCAATAGAACAATTATGGGGTTTTTAATTACCTTTCAGCAACCATATTCTTATTAAAATTCTACTTTTATACCTTTTTAAAATATTTCCCTTCTTCTGCTTTCCTACAAGAGTAAAGTTCCAAGCTCTATATACATTATTGTAAAAGATTGTACAAAGCATAAAATGCTGAAATTTAAAGAGACAAGTGCTAGGTTTTACAATATAATATCATCTTTCTGATAAAATAATCAAAGAGATAAAGTATTAGAAGTTCAGAATGAAATCACATACAAACACTTAGCTCTAAAATTTGGGTCATATTAACATAATTATTGACTGTTCACTTTGCATATGAAAGTACAGTATTTAAGGAAATGAGACTATTTTAATGGTAGGCCAGTGTCAGCAGTTATAATAATGAGGCCTTGAAGCACTGAAAATAATTTCCTATTGTTCTTTTGCCTTTGTCCTTCTAGTTATTCTATATTATGTTTAAGTATCTATCTTCATGTTATATAGTATTACTTGTCTAGTGATGGTTTCTAATTCAGAACTAATTTGCAAAGGTCAAACTAAAGCCAGGAGCATCCCTAAAACCCATGATTATACAGCAATGTTGCAGAGTAGGTAATGGGTGGAAGCTTTTAGCTATAATAGATTTCCTTTAATACACAGAGATGGGGATCCAAGATGGCAGTGCCCACCATGCACTGAGTCTGATCAGCAGAACTGAACCTAGTGACCCAGCTAGGAGCTACAGACCACAAGATCTGGAGTGCTCTGGATCATAGGGGTTCACAGTTTGTGGAACATAAGTAAATCTGGCCTCCTGACATCCAACTGTTTCCACTGAGAGGTCCCTGGTTACCTGCAGGAGGGTGCCCAGTCCCCAGAGTCTGGAAACATACTTGCCTACTTGCTGCATCTGCCCTCTACATCTTGGTCTCAGTGTCTCAGACTCAACTGTGGGCTGCGGAGTGCCAGAATATGGGTATGTTATCCCAGGGAAGAAGCCAAGAAGCATGGGTAGATTTGACTTCATATCAGCTGCAGATCAACTGAAGATCCCAGAGACCAGAGGGGCTTTACACATTCACCAAAGTCAGGCAAGGGCAGGCTGGCTTACTGCACCAGCTCTCTCTCTCTCTCTCTCTCTCTCTCTCTCTCTCTCTCTCTCTCTCTCTCTCTAAATGGTGGGCTGCAGGGCACCAGCACTTGGGTCTGCTAGACTAGGGGAGAACCCAGGGTGTGGAGCATGGGTAGATCTAACCTCAGATCACCAGGCATGGTCGCCAAAACCTAGCCACACACCAGCCCGCTTGCTGCACAGGCACTCTGCCTCAGGTTGAATTGTGATCAGCAGCACACCAGTGTCTCTGAAGAGGGAAATTGAAGAAGATATCAGAAGATGTTTGTGGATCGGGAGAATCAATATAGTAAAAATGGGCATCTCTGAGATTCCATCTTATACCTAACAGAATGGCTAATGATCTCAAGTACCAGCACATGCTGGCAAGGATGTGGAGAAAGAAGAACACTCTTCTATCACTGGTGGGAGTGCAAACTTGTACAGCCACTTTGGAAATCAATCTGGCACTTTCGCAGAAAAGTGAGAATTATGCTGCCTCAAGACTCAGCTATCCCACTCTTGGGCATATATCTGAAAGATGGTCCATCACACAACAAGAACACTTGTTTAACTATGTTCATAGCAGCTTTATTCATAATAGCCAGAATCTGGAAATAACCTTGATATCCCTCAACTGAAGAATGGATAAAGAAACGGTTACATTTACATCATAGAATACTTCTCAGCTATTAAAAACAAGAAAATCTTGAAATTTGCAGGCAAATGGATCGAACCAAAAAAGATCTTCCTGAGTGAGGTAACCCAGACCCAGAAAGGCAGGCATGTTCTATATTCATAAATGGACTTTAGACACATAATACAGGATAACAACACTGCAATACACAAACACAAAGAAGCTAAATAGCAAGGAGGACCTTAGGGAGAATGCTTAATTCTCCTTCAGACAAATACAATAGACATCAGAAGCAGTTGAAGAAAAGGAGCAGGAATGGTGGAGCCTGACATATAGGTCCTTTGAATGACTCTACCCAGCAGGAGATCAAAGCAGATGCTGAGACTCATGGCCAAATTTCAGGGTGAAGCATAGGGAATCTTGTGGAAGAGTTGGGAAATAGAAGGACCTAGAGGCGATCGGAGCTCCACAAGGAGACCAATGGAGCAAAACATTCTGGCTGGAGTTGAGTGCTGCAGAGACAGACACACCAACCAAGGACCATGCATGGTGAGGAAATAGACACCCTGCTCAGATGTAGCAGAAAGGGAGCACAGTCTCCTTGTGGGTCCCATAATATGGGGAGCAGGGGCTACCACTGACATGGACTTTGGTGCCTACTCATTGATCACTACCTCCTGGCAGGGCAGCCTTGCTAGGCCATAGAGGAAGAGGATACAGGCAGTCCAGATGAGAGTAGATATGTTAAGGTCAGACTTTAGGGGAGGAGGGCCCCCTTTCTGAATATATGGGAGGTGGAAGAGGGGATTATAGAGGGAGTGTGGGACCTGGAGGCAATAGGGGAGGAGGCTACAATCGGATGTAAATTGAATAAAATTTCTTAAATATATTGCTAAAACAACCACATTGTTGTGTCACTGAGCACAGACATATCAAGTTGGTATCATTCTGGAAGCAGAATATCTGTTGGCTATATTTCATTATTTTAGAATGTATACTTGGTGTTCTCACTGCTGGAGGAGAAAAATAATCATCAATCTTACACTGCTGTGAATCATGCAAGTTAGAACAATGACCGGCTTAGCAAGATATGCCTTCTGAAACAATAAAAGCACAAATAGTATGGGAATTTGAGTGACAAACCACTTACTGATTGTATTTTAGGGCCTCTCTACAACATAAAACCCATATCTGGCACGATTATTGGGGTGAAGAATCTATGACTAGGTAGTTTAAAAGCCCTAGTGGAGAACCTACTACTATTTTTCTATTATGTACATAATATTTAACTGAATCCTGTACACATGGAGTAATACATCTCTCAACTCTCATTAAATGAGCTTCTTTTTGCACTCAATGATGGTTAACATGGAGATCAAATGCATGGTCAAATGCATAGAATAAAAGGGCATAACATTCTCAGCCCTAAATTAGACAACAATATTACAGGCCCCACTCCCAACTCTCTGGGGTCGTCACAGAAGAATAGTCAGAAAGTTTGTAAAAGAAAGGTGTTGGATTGCTACAGTGAAAAAGTGTTTTCCAGATTCAACAAAGCAGTTTCACATACAAACTCATAGCATTTGTGATAATATGTACAAGATTACACTAGATCAAGACTCTCCAAAAGAAATAAAGTTCAATTCCTGGTTGAAGAGCTATTGTCCATTGATGATTCTTGGGAAAAAGTCAGTATTATTCAGTGATGCTGGACCTAAAAGTTTACCCATGCCCCAGTAGATGGTCCTAAACCATACATACAGATAGCGATAAGTACACTTGGTTGGGGTTAAAAAGAGGTAAAAAGCAGACCACAGAAAGCTGATATTGAAAAGTTGTGGATAAAAAAGGAATTGTAGGAATGAGAATGTGGGTGTAGATTTGATCAAAATACATTATATGGATTTTGGAATTCTCAAAGAATTAAAATTAGACATGTGAGACAATATCTAATTGTGCATATTATCTAATGTTTAATCTGCAATTAAGGGTAATTCATTTCCTAAAACTTTTTTCCTTTTTTATTTGTTATAATTTAGTCATATTACTTTCTGATTGTTATCCCATCACTTCCTAAAACTTTTTAAACACAGTATTTTCTAGGCAAGGGAAACACCATTATAAATATATATTGTATACCTCTTCTTTCATAAAGCCTATTTTTATAAGGAAAATAATATAAAATTATTATTTTATAATAAAATAAATGAAATATGTATCATAAATTAGTGATTATAAGAGAGAGATTAGGAAGCATCTTGATTTTTAAAAAGTGGACAAAGATGATTTCAATAGTGTAACATAAGTGAAGACCCAAAGGAGTAAACACTGGCTTGAGGAATGAATAACAGAGGGATAGCTATGGGGGAAAGCACCCTAGGTAAAGGAAACAGCTAGGGCAAAGCAATGATGTTGTAATGAGGATGTGTCATATGACACAGAAGCATCATACCCTGGAGTTGAATAAATAAAAGGATAGTGTTAGGAGATAAGCTGGAAGCCAATGGAAATTGACATACTTGTAATTTTAACAGTAGGGACTTTGACTATTATCACAAAATAGTTAAGAGACCATCATAAGCAGAAGGGAGGGGGATATTACACTCTGAATCACAATAAATCATATTGTATATCATATTAAGGAAAAAATCTTAAAGAATTCAAAGTATATATCTGATAGAATGGTTCAGAAAGCATTAAAATAAAATAGAAAAGAGGGGAAAGGCAGGCCTGGGGAAAGATGGAGCAGAATTCACGCATTTATGGACATCTGATTTTTCATAAGAAACTTAGAAATACACACTGGAAAAAAGAAACCACCTTCCAACAAATGGAACTGGATGTCTGCATATAGGAGAATCTAAATAGATTCATATTTATCACCCTGCACAAAACAAAAAAAGTCCAAGTGGATCTAAAACCTCAACATAAAACCAGAAATACCAAACCTGATAGAAGAGAAAGTGGGGAATAGACTTGGATGCATTGTCACAGGAGACAACTTCCTGAACCGAGCAACAATAGCATAGGAACTAATATAAACAATTAATAAATGAGACCCCATGAAACTGCAAAGATTTTGTAATGCAGTAGACACTGTCAATCACACAAAGCAGAAACCTATAGAACAGGAAAACATTTTTAATGACTCCGCATCCAATAAGGGACTATTATCTAAAATGTACATAGAAATCAAGAGACTACATATCAATAAAACAAATAATCCCATTTAAAAATGTGGTTTAGTCTAAACAGAATTCACCATGAAGGAATCTCAAATGGCTCATAAGCATTTAAAGAAATGTGTAGTTTCCTTAGCCATCAGAGAAATGCAAATCAAAACTACCTTGAGATTTGTCTTATACATTTTATTACAGTCAAGAACAATAACACAAGTGACAGCACATGCTGCCAAGAATGTGGAGCAAGGAACACTCCCCTATTTCAGTGGGAGTGAAACTTGGATAGCCATTATGAAAATCAATATGATTGTTCTTCTGAAAACTGGGAATAGATTTACTTCAAGACTCAGCTATACTAAACTTGGGCATACACCCAAAGGATGTTCTATCTTACTACAAGGATACTTGCTCAACTATGGTTGTTGTTGCTTTATCCATAATATCTAGTAACTGGGAAGAACCTAGATGTTCCTCAACAGAAGAAAGGATAAAGAAAATAAGGTAAATTTTCACAATGAAGTATACCAGCTGTTAACAAAAATAGCATTATGAAATTGACAGTTGTATGGAGCTAGAAACTATCATCCTAAGTGAGGGAATCCAGACCCAGAAAAACAAATATGGAATGTATTCATTTCTAATTGATTATTCACTGATAAATGAATGATAATCAAGTTCCAATCCATAGACGCAGGAATCTCTGGTAGAAAGGGGACTCTAGGGAACATGCATGGATCTCCCTGTGAAGGGGAAATAAAATAGACATTTGAGGGTACACTGGAGCAAATGAGGACAGGAGCAGTAAGTATCAGAACAATGAAAGAATGGAGAGAGAGAGAGTGAAGGAAGTGACAGTTGTATTTGGAGGGCACTTGGGGAATGGTGTGGAAATTTAAATTGAATCTGTGAGGGTGATCCTAGTGAGGACTTTTAGTAATAGAGGATACATAATCTGAACTGGCCATCTTTTTCTAGCCAAGCAAGGTTGGCTTTAGGTTGAGCTGTTGGCTGAGGGGCTCCCATGGAGATCCCTAAGTAGCCCTGTCTCATGCTAGGACCGTGAGTCACTCTTGGGAAAACTGAGCAGAGCCCCATTTCTGAAGCCAACATCTATATAGCTCATTGAACACAGAAAAGTTGAGCTGCCGCCTGTATAGTCTTTGCCCTGTGTTCTAATTAATCTCTTTGGCATGTGAAGGTACTCTGCAGGCTATGCAAAGAGAACTTTGGTAATCAACACAGCCACAAACCCTTGACCTACAATCTTTACTGCTTGCAAGATGTGCTGGGACAATGGTGGAGCAGAACTTGGGAGAATGGCCAGTGTTTGGTTTAACTTGTAAGACCCCATGCCCTATACTTCCTGGTTGTCCAGGAAGCAGATACTGCATAGCCCAGAGACCTATGGTAGAACCAAGCACATCAGGGGTAAAAAATCAATGAAATGATTCTTAATGATATTCTGTTATACTGATAGAGTGATGCCTCTTCCAGTTGTCATCAGAGAGGTTTCCTCAAGCATGAATTGGTGTTGACACTTGTTTTTAAACTCTGTTTTATGTGGGGTATTTACTATCTCTCCCTCCCTTCTCTACCCCAATCTTTCCAAAACTCCAACACTAGGTATGATAAAAAAGGTTAGTGTAGAGAGAGGGTATAGATCTCTTTATTACTCCCAGCTGTTTAGAGTCAATTGAAGCTCCCGCCTCTCTGAGCTTTCCTATTTATAACCCTTATTTTCTCAGAACTAAACTAACTGCAGCTGGCAAAGAATGCGCCCCTGTCTGTGGCACTCAAGGCAGACCATTACTAGCTGGCAAAAACCATGCCCCACAGGAGGCAATTATCAGCTGTTGGACAAACTAAAGCCCAACCTAAAATCCCACACTTGGGATTAAGACAAAAACATGCTTACATAACACAACGAGTTTTTAAAGAAACCAAAACTTCCATTATAAATAGGAGTGGCTTCAGAGACTCACAGCCAGACATCATCAGACAGAGCATCTAAACTTGAGATCTCAATCACATCTCTCCCCTTGGAAACTGTGGAACCCCACAGAAGAGGGAGGACAGAAATATGGTGTAAGTCAGAGGGTATGGAGGACATCAGGAGAACATAGCCCACAGAATTAACTAAGCAGGCTTTATGCGAACTCACTGAGACTGAGCATGTAGTCATGGGTCCTGCATGTAACTGCTCCAGGGACTTTGCACATGTGTTAGGACTGTTAGCTTGGTGTTTCTGTGAGATGCCTAACAGTGAATGTGGGTGTGTTTATGACTTTTTTTTCTTTGTCATACGTCTGCCTTTATTGAAAACAGCAGGCGGACAAGTGTGGCAATGGTAAAAAATTAATTTACAAAAGCAAAGACTTTGTGAGCTTCCTGGTGGGTACCCTTGGGGACTCAGACATAGATGCCGACCCAGAGCAGGAGAGGAACAGGACTCCAAAGCCCATGAAGAGTGAGGCTACCAAGGAGATGAGGTGCTTCTGGCCATTGGCATGTTCTTTACTGCCTGGTTCTTCGTTTATGAGGTCACCTCCACCAAGTACACACGTGACATCTACAAAGAGCTCCTCATCTCCTTGGTAGTGTCTATGACTCTTATGACTGCTTTTGGGATTCTTTTCCTACTATTGGGTTGCCTTCCTTCTTCAGCCTTTATATAAAGATTTTGTCTTGTCTCATTGTATCTTATTTTGTCCTATTTGGTTGTTGTTTCCTGGAGGTATCATCTTTTCTGAAGAGGGAACAGAAAGGGAATGGATCTGGGGAAGAAAGTAGTTCAGGGGAACTAAGAGGAGTGAAGGGAGAAAAAACTATGGTTGAGATTTGCTGAATGAGAGTAGAATCTATTTTCAATAAATAAACAAATAAGAGAAAAAATTCGTCAAATTTTGCTTCTGTTGCCAAGGCAAAGTTGACAGAATTTGCTGGATTATGGAAGTATACATAAAGAGGCTTCAGAAAAATCCAATGTTATTGTTTGACTACCTACAAGAAGAAGTTTGCATTATGCCCCAATGTAAAAACTCATGTATAGGAGGGAAATTCGAGGAATTTGTTCAGGATTGAAATGCATAGTCCAAACAAACGTAAGCATTTTTAATGCTGCAAAGGAATATATGTGGCAAAATTTACACAAAGAGGACTAATAAGCATTGGCTTTTTATTGAGATGTCAGTAAAGACCATATTCTGGCAGAATCCTCAAGTAATGAGATTCCACAGACACATTATCAAATATCTCAATGTTAATGTTTTCTGTATTTAGTGGACTACCAGGTTTTTATCAACTCATAATAAGATGAATTGCACAAATTGTTTTCAAGGGACTCTTCATAAAATTTTGACTTAAAATAAACACTGTAAAAGTTTATATGCTGAGAAGTGACTTAAGTAAGATTTTTTAACCTTATTTCCAGTGATGTATGCTTTTTTATGATGAATGATACGTTCTCAAAGATATAATAGGATACTACTCCAAATAAAACCATCAAAATTGATAATACAATCATTAAATACTAGCAAAGATAAGATTATTATGGAAATGTCAATAATTCCAGATAAGAGTATAAAATGGTAATGTTACCTAGGAAGACATTGCAGTTCTTATAGCTTCTTGTAAAATTAAGCCAATGACACAATAGGTATTCTCTTCAGATTTTCACAAGGAAGCTGAAAACATGCTTATGTGGAAATCTACACCTGCATGGATGCTTCTAATCATAATTGGAAACCCTTTGCAACCAACATGTCCTTTAGTATGAGAATGAATAACCTCTAGTAATACAGGTAGTAGGATATTATTGAATATTTAAAAGAAATGACGTACTAAACCATGCCATTATGTGGAGGAGACCAAAATGCATACCACTAAGTAAAAAAATGAAAAGACTACATAATATTTGATTCTGATAATATGACATTACAAGAATGACAAAACTACAGAGATAGTAAAAAAATAGTGACTGCCAGGTTGGTGAGGTAGGAGTGTGATGCACAGAAAAAGCAGTGAGGATTTTATTTGTATTTATATATGGTATTATATACTTAGCTAAATATATAGATTGCATACTAAAATAGAACATTAAACAAGACTAGTATTTCAGTAAAAAGGTTTTATCCATATGTGAGAGGGCCAGCAGAAAGCTCTGTACTTTCTACTCAGTTTTATTATAAACCTAAAAAGGCTCTAAAATATACCCCTTTAAAATTTCTACTTTATCTTAATATATTCTAATACATAAATACCTGATACTAAATATTCAGTGAAATCCACTGACTTACTTGTGCTTCATAAATGAGAATCAATGTTGTATTACTCTGATAAGATCTTTCAATAAAAAATCTTGTACATTCAGTGTTCAAGTATTTAGTAGATGCTTCAACCAGTTGACATTCAATACATGAGTATCAATTATTTAATTATATAGGATATTTATTAAATAAAAGTATACTGAGTTGACTTATTGGATGTAGAGATACAGACTATTTTCCATTTAACATGTCTATATGACTTCACATCATACATGGAACTATTTAAAAAGATTGATTATTTTTCACAAATGTACAACTTTTAGTACATACATTAATAGGTATCATAAATAATATGAAAAAGGAGTGGGGCTGTAATTCAGTTGGTCAAGTGTTAGCGTAGCATGCACGAAGCCCTAGTCTTAGTCCCTAGAACCATCTAAACCGTGCTTGGTAACACATGTAGTCTCTAACTACATGAAAATGTAAGAACCAATACCCTATTGTGTCCTCTAACCTCTAAATGGCCACAGTGACATGCCCCCACACATAGGCACAAACATGTAAACATATCAAATATACATTAAAAATATACAAATAAAAGTAATGTGAAAAGTAACAATTTTAGGAAACTTTATGATATTTAATGAGACACATGTATCCATTTCTACATGGCCCATTTAGTTTAGACAGAATATAGCCTATGTTTGCATGTGCATCAACTAACCTTTTTAAACCCTGAGGGAAATAATAAAACAAGCAAGATCCTACATTATTCCTTCTGCATGGACACCATATCTTTACATTTGGAGTGCCCTTAGAATAACACTACAAATAAAACATTTTGCTCCCAGTACCATCTTATATATCTTTGGAATTAAATTCAATAAAGTTTCTAAAAGGTTATGATATTTCACCTGTCATGTACACATCAGTAGAACATCTTTTCTGTCCTTTCCTGGCACTTACTTTAAAAAATCACTCATGATACAGGTAATCTTAAAAATGAGAATCAAAGCTTTTGTCAAGGATTCTGATATGAAAGTCAATAGTGAATGTTACCAAACTTCACAAGATAAGACAATGTCAATAAAAAACTAAATCTTCAGTTTCTCAAAAAAGCAGTCTTTCAATCAAATGACAGTACTTACTTTCCCAAATTTCAGACCATTTAAGCCACAATTCAAATACAAAAACATATCCACATACAACTTAAAGGGTCTATTAGAAAGTTATTTACAAAGACAGATATTTTATTAAAAATAGATTAAATTTTCTTACAACATAGCAAGTATCACACACTTAACTGTTACAGGACATTTGATCCCATTGTGAACCCCAAAACTGTGAACTGTAAAACCCTATTTCTTGTTTGGTGTGGTTGAGCCCTAACACATACCTTTAATTCATGAAGTTTCTGTTTATTGTAAACAGGTGATTAAGGTGTAGTTCAGCAGCCCTAGAACATATCTTTAATGCAAGAGCTTTTTGAACACAGGATTTAATAAAATTTGTCCTAGGTCAAGAGGTAGAGCAAGAAACCAACTGACAGGGATTAAAGAGTAAGAGGACTCTGAGTTGAAGGATATTTAAGACAGCTTGGATCAGAGGTGCTTTTGAGCTGTGAGCTAGCAAGCTCTTTGGGTTTTAGTTTTCTGGCTTTTCCCCCTGGGCTGTCTGATGAGTTAGTGAGTTTTTTTGCACTTATCCTCTGAGACATGAGCTGAGTAGAAAGGTCAGCTGGCTCTTTTCTCTGCCTAACTGAGCTAGCAGGTTTTCACCCCAGCAACTGGCTCCAGAGTCTTTATTGGTAAAATTGAATGGTTGGAATTTTCATTTTTATAAGAACATTTGGCCAACTTAACTATACCATGAGTCTCTTTTTATATTATTTATGTTAAATATTAATACGTACTAAAGTATATGCATTTGTCAATCATTATATTAGTTACAGTTGCCCCTTCTGCTACTCCTCCCAGTTCCTCCCCCATTTCCCCTCCCCTCCCCTCCAGAACCATTCTTTTTCTGTCAGACACTGACTTTTTAATTAAAGCTTCTTACTCATGAGGTGGGGTCCTAGAAATTATTTAAGTTTATTACTTTCCTATCTTCTACAGATTAATTTGTATAATATGACAGTAAGAAGTGTCTGTGTCTTAAAGGAAGACATGCTTCTTGTAGAATTGCATTATATATGTCTAATGGTTAGCTAATAGGTCCCTGGAATAAGTAAACCTCAAATGTTTCGTCATCTAATTTGTCATGGAAGAGTTCCAAGAAAACAAGTGGAAGCATTTAATGTCTATAGAGATCTAAGATTAGAAGTAACCTTCTGTCCATTTGACCGCGTTATGTTTGTTAAAGCAAATCGTAAGATCAGAGACTATTCATGAGGTGAACATGCAAATTCAACCTCTGGGAGGGAGAAATAAAATGGCAAAGCGAATGAGTGTAAATGTAGCAGGAAGTTTATTAAGGTTGGAGAAAGAGGTGAAGTGTTAGGAAATGAAGCTCAGAGATCCAAGTACAGAAGATCAATAGGAGAAGCAGAGAGACTAGTTAAGAGGCCATAGAAACAATCAAAAAGGTAATTCAGATAATTGATTTTCAAGGAGAAAATTCCCAGTACACACTCCTTGACAGAAATGTCACCATAATGAATAAGCATCTGAAACTCAAAAAAACATGCCTAATCAATATATTTCTCTCAATAACTTGTCTGATAATTTTCTAGTTTCATTTTTTGTCACCAAGAAGAGATTAGATTTATTTGTATTTTTCCAAAATATTAAGCAAATTTTGAATAAATACCAACTTGTTCAGTTAGTTACCAATTTATATAGTATGCTTTTAAACAAAAATGGAAAGTAAAATCAGAGACATTGATAATGATTTTAGAAAATTTTAAGATTCATGTTACCCAAAATACTAAGAATAAATAATGGGTTTAACTACCAGTTTGGTTACCAGAACAGTAACTATTGAAATAGAGTGAGACAAAATTTTCTTATCCACAAGCTTTAAAGAGTGTTGCATTTACAGATTTAGCATTTACGTATTGTTTATTTGATTCAGGTATCTTTTCATTTCAGTACTTCAAGTATTTGGGAACATGTCGCTGATTAGAAAACAATTACTCTACATTTTTCCTTTATTTAGAGAACAAATTCTACTAAATATTTTTAAGACAAGCACAAAAAATAAATGGTATGTAACTATTTCCCAAACATTAAAGATATAACAGGATATAAGGGTGATTTTTAAATTTCCACTTTGCTTCCAAATACAAAGTTAGAATTGTTTTAGCTACAAAAATAGCCAATAATAAAATGAAGTAACTTGTTTGCATTTGTTACATCTATATCTTGATTTTGTTACCTTTTCTGTTTGTCATTCAGAAACAACCTTGAGTGGCCATTGTTAAACACAATGGAATCCTGAAGCAGAGCCATCTTTATATTGTCAAGGCAAAAATTACTTCAAAGGTAGACAATTTCATACCTTTTCATGGAAAGTTATTTCAGTAAGCCACTTTGGATCCAAGAAATTGAGTTTTTCTTTTGTTCTCAGTTCACAGTACCAAGTTATTATCAAATGAATTATAATTTACAACATAGCAAAGTAACCTATGATTCCCTTTGTTCAAGAAGCATTTATGAGACTCTTCAATATACATGAAGTCAAAGTAATTATCTTAGATGATATTTAAGGGGAAGGATAATGATATATTTGCTGATTTCCTATCATGTCTTGTGTTATTTTGGGAAGTGCATTGAAAATTTTCATAAGAATCCCAGGAAGTTTATTCATTACATATTTAGCCCAAAGATGTCTCTAAACTGTGGCAGGCCCTGGATTATAACACTTTAGAGATTGGTCTGATGTATTGTGATGTTAATTGCTGCCTCCAAAAAGCTTATTATTTCCCTGAACCTTGCCTAATATACCTAGGCAAGGCAGAAGGAAGGAACAGGGTGAAGGCTTTGGAGAGAGGACCTTGGGTCGGGGTGACAGGGTGTAAGGAGAAAAGGAGACCAGAGGAAGAAGGAGGAGGAGAATTGCCATGGTATTGGAACACAGTCATGTGGGCCTAGAGAGAGAACTCTGAAGTTCCTCATGGAGAGAAATGGAGAACATTAGCAAGTGTTTTGGGATTATGGATGGAAAGTAATGCAAGTAGAAATATTTAGAAGCAGATGGAACGGGATGGAGACTAGGGGATAATGGTGGATAGTTTAAGAGGTAATATTTGCCTTGCCCTGGGTAAAAGCGTATTCTAAAATACATCAGGTGTTTGCATTTTCATTGATAGCAGGTTAGAAAATACCGCCATAGTAATAATTAGCCTAATAATAACCATTTACTAGGCCATACTTCTAAATAAACCAAAATATGCCAAGAATTATCCAGTGTACATATCTACATATTTTCCATGAAACTATGTTTACTTTAATTTTAATTCACATAAAATAATTGTTCAGATTTATAAGATATATTTTAGACTACATTACATCCATGTTGAGATCTTCATAATAAGACATGATACCCTATGAGCACATACAGGGGGAGGAGGTCCCCCTCATTCACAGTCATAGGGGAGGGGAGTAGGGGGAAAATGGGAGGGAGGGAGGAATGGGAGGATACAAAGGATGGGATAACAATTGAGATATAATATGAATAAATTAATAAAATATATTTAAAAAGAGATATTCATAATATGTAAGTGATAAATTTAATTTTATATTGGAACATTTTGGGAATATTGATCATTATATAGTTAATGCTAGCCTAGAATTCCCCATATGGACCAGGAGTTTGTAGGAATTCTCCTGACTTTGACACTTGATGCTGTCATCATGGGTATGAGCCTTATATACACATATTTTAAAACAATAATCACTTTTGCTCCATAACACATGAATTCAAATCTAATGACTTCAGTTCTAGGCTTCACACATGTCATTCCACTCAAATGATATATTCATAAAATATTTATTCCTGATGTGTGTAAGTAGCAAGACATATAAAGTTCTACACTGTGGCTGGAAAATGATAATACTTTCTTAGTTATGTATATATAGTATGATAGGGGAGGAAAGAAGCCTGGGTAAGCCTTTAGGGCTGGAAAATATTCGGGGAATCAGAGTGCTGTTTTTCTTCCTGCATTATGTGCATTTATGTCCCAGATTCACTTCAGCTCATGAACATATCTGGAACTCAGATTTCAAAACAATCAAATCATTATACAATCCTATACTGTTCTATTTCTATATTCATCAGAATTTCTACTTGGAATATCAAATTCTATTCTCTAGGGTTAAATAAATTTAGTCCTTTAACAATGCTTTTACTTTTTAAAATTATTCATTTTTTATATGTATGGGTGTTTTGCCTGTATGTATCTTATGTGTATACATCATGTCTGTGCAGTGTGCACAGAGTCCAGAAGGAGTCAGATCCCTTGCAATTGAAATTGTATGGTGCTGAGAATCAAACCTGTATCTTGTGGAAGAGTGTTCCTAACCATTGAGCTATCTTTCAAGCCCCAAAACGTTTTAAATTTTAAGGAGTCTATAAACAAATTCTTCATTAAAGTACACTATATTGAAAGTGATGATGCTATCTAGGTCCTTTTGCTGCCATACCAGAATAAAAACCAAACAATGACAACAAAAACCACAATCAAATAAACAGTTTTATCTGACACACTTCATTCACATGCTAGGCTTCCTTTTAGATGTTCTTAAAATCATTACTTGGACAATCACCATATGTCCCAACAATAGACAATCCCTTATTACCAGATTTTATTGCCATTTGCCTGCCTTTCCATTTACAGTGAAAATATAGAACTTGGTAAACAAAAAGCTTTCCTCTAAGAAACAGTTAAAATAAAACACTTTCAGTTTTATCCTACACTATCAAAATAAGTATCCTTATACCTTCTTTTTCCTCTACTCCTTATATTTGTGCATAAGAACTATTTCTAGTTATCTTTAAAATATACATGTATGCTCTATAAGCTTAATACTAGAATTCAGAAGTTTGGAGGACCAATTTACTGAATCCACTGGATTTCTTTTCATGTAAATTATCAAGCTAAGTTATATAGAAACTCAGGCCTCCAGCTATAATAAGCCTTATAGTAATATAACAAGAATAAATGCATCAACAGGAATATTATGTACTGTTTACTTGGCTAAAATAACAGCAGAAAGGTAAAATTTATCAAAGAATTATTGGATTACTTTGAGTTAAAGATTATAGGACTATAAGCTCACATTTTGACATACACTGATATTTTAATATTATATTGAAATTATTTTCCTCTAAAGTCCTCTGTTCTTACTCATATCTGTGATGCTGGTCTATATGTTCAGCAACAGAAAATTGTACATGAAAAAATAAAAAATATATTTCAATTGTAAATTAGGTTCCATGCTTGTTACGTTGAAGAAAGTGATTTCAAATATATAACCTAAGATTGTCTCTGAGTTCTAATTGCTACAATATCTGTCACATTCTACTCAAACATATTGTTATTCTCCATGGTGACTCCATTGGACAGTAACTGAGATACAGAAACTTAAATATCCTAACAACATGCAATAAAAATGAAGTCAAAGTCATCAAACTCATATACAGAATACTAATGAAACACATATATTTTATTAAATGTAGTTTAACTGTCTTTTTCTACATGCAAAAATAAAATCTATAGATAGGATGTCGGCAGAAGTCACTTAAAACTTTCAATGTTAAAAAAAATGCACTTGTGGGGTTGAAGAGAGCTCAGCGGTTAAAAGCACTGGCTACTTTTCCATAGGATATATTCAATTCCAAGAAACGATATGGCAGCTCACAGCTTTTTATAAAGCCAACTCTGGGGCATCTAATAGCCTCTTCTGGCTTTCACAAGCACTGCACACATATGGCGCACAAACATCCCTGCAGGCAAAACACCTAAATACATAAAATTTAAAAATATATATAAAACGCTCTTGGAAGTTCAAATGATTTGAAAGAACTGCATAAATTTACAAAGAAAATGACATGTATTGTTTAGTATGCATATACTAGTGTCACTTATATAATTGGGGTTCATCTGAGTAACTTCATGCTATAATTCATGTTTATTAATGCATTTAAATAATAAATACATATTCATTTGAAGTTAATGCATATATATTCATAATTAGTGTCTATATATGAGTCAATAACTAGATGGTAAAACAGAAGTAGTTATTTTAATTACTTGAATTGGGATAGTCACTATAAGGTTATTATAACAATAAGAAATGACTATGCTGGTATTATTACTCATTTTAATCTCTTTAACAGAAAAAGGTACTACTTTTGTATTAACTTCAACAAATCATATTTCATCTAACCTTGAGACTCTGGCATAGAGTGAACCAAAAGTTCTGCCATAAAAGAAGACCATGTTCATTGAGTTTTTAGTGTCTTTGATTTGTTTATTTCTTATTTGTAAAATACTAACACTTTCACTTCCTGTTATATCCAGCTGTCAAAATCTGATTTCTTATCTTTGTTTAAGTTGCTCAAATACTGTAACTCAAAGCTTGTGTTTTGTGTAGTGTTCTGGAAAGTGTATTGGATAGGGAATTGTAAGACCTAATTTCCAGTACTTACTGTCAAAAAAATACACTCCACTACTTACCAGATGTGCAAGCCCTCTGGGCTCAGTTTCTAGACCTCTCAAATCAGAATGTGTTTTGTGTTATGGTTCCTATTGTTAAATTTACTTGTTTTCTATTTCTTTATTTCCACATAGAAACCAATAATGTTTCTAGGACAATATGGAACAATTATTTCCAGGAAAGAAGACTCAGCAACAAAAATACCTGAAAAATACTTCATCTATGTTTGCTAATTTTGATGACAACTAAGCAAATATAACATCAAAACGCTTGTAGAAATGAAAGAATGAGTTCCTGGTCAATATAAAGAGTTTGATCTAAGATAAATTGAAATGCAGAGTTTACCAGGAGCAAATTTGGGGTCTTCAAGAATGAAGGTGTTATGTGTTATCCATATGTGGGATACAGAAGAAAGATGGATGATAGGCAGAGATGTTAGTAAGGAAAAAAAGGTAGGTTTCAATGTTCTATTGGCATTGGGATGGGCATATTGTAACAGAAAGACTTGATTTTTAAAAACAATAAAAAATATTTATTCAATTAAGTGTAGTATCAAGTTGTGAAAACAAACACAAAATCAAAAAACAAAACGCTATCATCCAGAAAGCCTCTCTTACCTTCTGTGGGAACAGACATCATATCTCCCTGTTACCTATGAGGAGAAAGTCCTTTGTCCTACTTATAACATTCCAACGAATCACTTCAAGAATTTCCCAATGACATTTAACTTTGTAAGCCAAAGAGTTACATGATACAAAACCAACATTTTTTAGAGAATTTTAAGTATGCATTTTTTCTTTCTCCATTGAATATCTGCTTTGACAAAAGCATGTCTAAGGTTTCAGAACTTGGAATTGTCAATCAGTCTCTTTTTACAACTTATCCTTAATAAAAGAAATTAAGCAGGTTTAAAGACTACAAGAATAAAATATAACCACACCAAATTTCCTTTCTTGACATAAACAAACAAACAAAAAAAAAAACTCTGCAAATTCAGTCTGTAAGCATAGGAAATAACAAACAGTGATAATTACATGATATAATATATATGTAAATTATCTTGATTTAATCTTTCTACAAATAATATAATTACCAAAACATAACTTTGACATAAGTACATACAATTTCAATTTGTCAATTAAAATAAATTTAAAAGGAAAGAATAACTATAGTTTCCTTATTCTGTCGAAGCTACATCTCATACACATGTCCCAGGCTCCCTCTTCCACAATCTCCTCTTGTATTTGTTAAATGTGCCAAACACATGCAAAGTCTGCTAAGGAAAGCAGTGTAAATCTGAGTAAAGTGAAAAGGAGAGAAAGTGTTCCAGCAAGAAACCTGGGAGTCATGTTAATATTGGTATCTTATGTCTGTAGCAGTGATAATAATGAATGAATGAAATCCTTAAGAACTATCTTTTCTGATTGTAAATGTATGGCCTTACTAAAATATTGCCTTCTTAATTGTAACATTTAATTTGCTATAAAAAGTCATAGCCCAAAAGTGGAATATAATTTTATCTTCCTCATTGTAACTTTTTTTTTTTTTTTGCAGAATCCTCAGGTACACCATTTTCTTTTCAAATGAAGCTAAATAGAACTATATTTTATATAGCTCCATAAGCTGAAAGAGAGTTGTTAGTTAACTCACTGATCAAATATTTCAATTTTATTTATTTATAATTGCTATTAGTGTGCATATTATATATGGATAGCTATTCTCTGTCTCTGTTTCTCTTTGTTTCCTTCTCTCTCTCTCTCTCTCTCTCTCTCTCTCTCTCTCTCTCTCTCTCTCTCTCTCTCTCAGACATAATATATTATATAAAACTGGGAAACAAAAAGCATTTTATAACTCTCAAGCCCTTTGGCACACTTCCTGGAAGTCTCAGTAATGACTATAGTTACTCTTAATTGCCCTCAACATACTTACATGAATGCTACATTCAGTTGAATTATTTCCTGGATTCCCTCTAATTAATCTGATAGCAGCTGTTTTAAGGCCTGTGCTGATTAACAGTTGTACGACAGCTAAATGCCTAGTACAAGAAAAGCTATCTGAAGCTTACGTATGTTCATCCACATAATTTTGTCTTTTAGGCATCAACATTTCAAAGGGAATCTTCTATTTATAGGAAACTATATTTGTTTAAATAACACACATGGTCTCATCCTAATATTTGAAATGTCATCTCATATATTTACTAAGTCCCCAATTAATTTTATGTAAAATAAACATTTTAATAAACTATTATAAGAAAATATTTTAAATATTTAAAGAATATGAATAAAGAGGCACTATTGTATATATTTGTGTGTATCTCTTTCTTTTGGTTGAAAAACATACATTTCATCATCCAAATTATGTAGTAAATAAGTTAAATAAAAAAATACTGCAATACTAATGTCAGAGCATACAAACTTGCTATAAGTCCATGTCTTTTATCCTAGAAAAATGTAATTTGATTGAATAAACCTATATGTTCAACTGAAAATCCATGCTGAAATCAACCTTCCTACAATTAGTAAATATTTAAATTACAATTCATCTGTTAGAAAATTCAAGTTTTTATTCCATTCTAAGATCCTGCAAAATATATACTTTCCTAAGATACTGAAATTAGAATTTATATTCTGACACAGTGATGCCATATAGACTTGCATAATACTCTCCAAGAAGTATAAGCCGTCAATCACTATAGGGAATTTAATTTTCATTGCATGCTCTTTTTAAGAACTTATGGTCTTACTTATCTTTGTAATAGTACCTAATAATTAACTGTCTTAATAAAATTTCCACTGCAAGAAAATATACTCAAAATGTGCTTTACTCAATGAATGAAATATAAAAGTGAACAATTTATATGATGGCATTGAATTTTAAAAACATTAAATTTAGCAAAATATGGAAAACATAAAAGATTGAATAATATTTATTTCAATTGATATATCACTCTAGGAGAGTTAAAATTAATTGAGGGCTATAGAAATAAGGACAAAATAACTAGAGGTGCAGTTCTGTGTTAGAGAACTTCTCTAGGATTATCAAATACCTTAGTGTGATCTCTAGCACTTACAAAAAATAAATGAATGGATGAATTAATAAATCAAGATACAAATCAATATACAAAATTCAATGCCACTGAATAAAATATAACCTTATTTGTGAGTAACAATTGGAGCCTTGAGATGAGGAGTAGATTCAATAATCTACCTTTTGATATATGCTCCCTCTATATTTCTATATCCCCCTTTCTTTCTTTTCAGCTCCTATCTCCTTGCCTACAAAAGAAAGAAAAAGGAAAAGAGATACATCCCTGAGTCAAGTCATGCTCCTGTCAAAAAATAATCTAATTTTATCACAAGAATATATATTTTAGGCCTAACAGATAGGTATGAATATATATATTCATTTATATATATTTTATATAGTTATATATATATATTATATATATAGTTATATATAACTATATAAATAGTTAAATAAGGTCTTCAAAACCCTCAGAGACCTACAGAATCTGGCATTTAAAGATGTTTTTATTTTTCTAAAGATTCTTTGACAACAAGAGAAGTTAACTCCTGGCAACACCCAGTCTGTCTCAAAGAAGAAGATAGGCATAAAAGAACATCCTTATGCAGTTGGCTTCAAATGTGGCAAACCAGCCAAGGGCAAAAGTTCCTCTTCTCTGCCACAGACAGAATTCTACCTAGAAACGTGCAAGTTTAAATGCAGGCAGAATTGATGGCCAAACTCTGCCAAGACAGGGTAAGCAAGTCTTCAATAGTTCGTGTCAGTTATATTGGGCCAGAAGGATGAAGATGATGCTCCAACATAAAAGAGAATTTTGGGGGACTGTTCAGGCAGTAAACTGTTTCAACCATTTTTCCATTTTGGAAGCTGCTAACCTGCACTCTGGGTTCACTCAGGTATTTAAGTTTTATCCCTTCTCAAGTCTCTGATGGGTTTGAAGACTAGATAGTTTAGTCTTGCAACTAAGTTTAGTAGGTTAAGGGTTAAGATGTTCTTAGATCAAGATAGATCTTTTAAGTTAATGGTGATGAGATATGATAGATGTTAATCTCCATTCAGAAAGTTAGACCCAACAAGATAGGAAAGATATTTACTTCACTTTTACTAAACACAAATAGCCAAATCACTATGAATGTAACATTTATATAATTCCTGATTGTGCCGTGGTTCTTCCTGCTGTAGGCAGTTTATTTTACCCATGTGTAATAATATAAATGTATATATTATAAAAGAAACATAATAAAAATATAAATCAAAACAAACATGTGGCAGCATAGTTTATCTTTGGACAGATTAACATAAGGTTAAGAGTAACAGATATGTAATTATTTGATTAATATGAGTTACTCATACATGTTCATTTTATAAAAATTAAAGAAATTGTTACTTACAATGTTTTAAGGAGAAGAAAATTTTCAGTATAATAATGTTACAATTTGGAAGTGATCATTACTTTACATATTTTCAATGTATTTCCATAAATGTATTATTAAAATGATAAAGTAATATTTGATTTCATAAATTACCAAATTTATGTTACCAATTATGTTATCTAAATGCTACTAATAGGTTTTAACTCAAGACTAGTTTTGCTTTCATTAGTTCTATAGGATGTTTGAGAAAAGTTCAACTGCTCTTATACCTACCTATATTCTAGCTCTTAAGCTGAATAATTTATGTAAATTCTAAGGAAAACAGTAAGAGATTATAAAAGTTTATAGGCACTTTGAAGAAAATTAAATCTTAGTATACAATAATAGAGATTCTTGAAATTATATTCCTATTGATTTAAAGACATACATCATAAATTTTCTTGAATATAAGCATGCAATTATAAGGTTGTAAATAAATTTAGTGTTCTGAAGTAGAATTTGGAAAAAAACTTAAATCGTGTTGTTTGTCTTACAAATATGGTAACCTATTACAGTTTACTGTCATAAAACTCTATACTTTTCAAAATATTTAGTAATTAAATTTGATTTTCTTCAAGTTCAGATAAACTTGGAAGAAACTTTAAGATCATCTATTTCCAGTTTATTTTTGTTGAATGACAACAGATGTTTAATTTTGGAAAGAAATGATTTACATGGCCAAATAAATAATTATCTTAAAAGGATTTTGAAAGGAAAACTTAAGAGGAAATACACAATCTTGTGTTAAAAATTATTGAGGATAAGAATATCAGAGAGTGAATTTCTTCAATAATTACACCCTAAATTTTAAGTAGGTCAAATAAATACTGAGGTGTAGAAATTATATTTTAAAAACATAAATGAGGCAGAAGTTATTGGAAAACACAAACAACTACCACATAATACATATCCTGTTCAAAGACATAGCATGAAATGGTAATTTTAATTTTCAATTTCTAGAAAAAAGATAAGCATAATTAAGAATACTATCCTTTTTCATATATTTTAAATTTTTTATTATATGTTTGGTCTTCCACAGGCATATATACATTAGTGCAGGTGCTCACAGAGGCCAGGGGTATTGGCTGGCTCTGGAGCTGAAGTTTTAGGTGGCTATAATACTCCTAATGTGAGTTCTGGGGGATAAATACCAGGAATTTCAGTAGAGGTAATTTCAACAAAACGATATAGCTAAGGCAATAGTCATTCCTCACATACATTGCTACTCAACCCAAACATATAGTACATGAACAAATGTCTTTTCAAAAAGTGTCCCAATTAGTGAATTGTATGTTTTGCACAAACAATAACTTCTATTGCCAATATGAAAACTGTCTATGTTCAAATAAATTTAATTATGCATACCGTTCCTTGCCAAAATTTACAAAGATAATTAATGATCTTCTCAGTAAACTTAAGATCACAGATCTGCTTCTTATAGTCAGAATGCTTCTCAAACACCTGACTATACGAAGAAACTTGCCCAAACTCTTTATTTTCTTTCTCTTATCTTTGGGGCTCTATAATTAGTGAAAGGAAGCTTGCCTATAATACTATTATGGCTTAACTACCCTGTTTTCCACAGTAATATAAGTATCTAGAAGCAAAATTATTGATGGAGTTAAGGAGAAGATTTCAGACTCAGCTCTGAAGCCCCATGATTTTGTCCTGGCATACTATGATTAATTTATTTTGATTCAGACATTCTTTGTCTCTAATCATTCATTACATAACAAAGAATTTTACAACTCATGGCATCTTTCCCTTCAACAAAGTAATGCCAAGGTGTATATAATTGTTTAATTTGAAGGAAAATTAAAATTCAGTGTAGGTTAAGGAAACTGAAATGTATGTATCTCCTATGTGTTATTAGTATACATCAATAAAGTATAATGTAATGACTCATATTTTGCTTAAAGTATATTCTCACAAGTGTTGACACATACATATGCATAGACAAAATGATAAACAGTTATACATGTTCTTCAAGTCAAAGATCATCACATGTATTTTGTGTAATTTTTCTCATATTATTACCAGTTATTATTTGTTGTAGGAAATACTCTTGAGTTTTAATACATAAATTTCTTCTAATCAAAAATGAAACCGAACTAAAATGCTCTTACAAGATAATTTTAGCAGACATGCAAATCATACATAAATTGTTCTGTCAAGAGAAGTCATTTAAATGACCTGTAGGCTGTCTTTGCACTACATAGTTTATGAGTTCAGAGTCATAACTTCAATGGAGACCACTGGTCTAAAGTAATAACTCAACTACTGACTGTTACAAAAACCCTTTAAATATAAAATACCAGAAATTTAGTTCACACTAAGTTCATTAGCCTCTTGTCTGAGAAGCAGATTCCACCAATATGCAGAAATAGCCCAAGTGAGAGAAAATGTCAAATTTCAAAGCATTTACTTTCATAGTTAAATACAGTAATACTCTATCAATTGCCCCACAATTATACCATTGTATTGATGAATTACAGTATAAGTATTCAGAGATGTAGATATTTGGGTATCACTTCATACTAGCGCTGTTACTTTTTCCTAAGACTTTCAAATTTATATAATTTTCTGATAAGCAATATCCATGGGTTTATCAGAATGTAATTAAGCCTTACCTAGAAGTTAAATTAAAATATTGTACTTATTAGTTATTCAACACTGTCAAAAAACAAAGATAATTTCCAAGTCTATTTTTAACATTTGAAGATTTAATTATAATATATAATCATATATTCAAATATTAAAGTTTCTCCAATGTGTAGAATATGATTTACAGTGAAATGTCACCATGATAACTTTAATTCCCATGAACATAGAGATCAAAATAGTATCTAGAACACTTAGAAGAAGAACTGATTTAATGAATGAATTTGACAATTATGATATGTTGGAAGAGGTGTTTATGTTTAAGAACAGATGACAGATTTCAAAACGTGGAGGGCTATTAAGGCACAAAAGGTAATAGATTTTTACAAAAAAATGGATCAAACTATGACCACTATGATGTCACCACTATGTTCACTGTTACATTTACAAAAATTCAAACTGAGTACTCTTATTCCATTATTCATTAATGGCATAATCAAAATGCCTTTTAAGACCATTACATTATGACACCATATACACACTCTTGTACTTCATGGTCAACATTGTTAGTAAGTGACATATTTAAACAAATGATTTTGATAATTATAGACTTAGCACTGGCCACACTGAAACATTTTTAATGCTTTAAAGGAGCTAGGCCATGTAAGATAACAAATTCTTTCCAGAGGTTTTACAAACATACAAGACTAGAGTTAAACTATTGCAGAGTTGAAAAGTTCAAATAAAAGGTATCCCCTGGGAAGCTTTTGGAAAACACTCACATTGGCACACACAAGCCTGACAAACTGCAGTGGAACCTCTGAACTTCTGAACCCATTGTAGGAGAAAAGTCACATCAAAAACATTGTTATCTGTCCTGGCCTTCATGGCATGCTTGCACCAATAGTCGTGCTCAGATGCACATATGTTTGTTCACACAATACAGAAAAATTCTAGAAAAATTGAAAGACCTTGAGATGGAAACATTATTCAATAGGTTCTTATTGACCTACTGTGAATACAAGAGTCATTTTACTAAGGGGGAAAACCAATATGACAATAGGAGTTATACTGAGGTGTAGCAGAATGTGGAGCAATGCACTTTGAAGACAGAGAAAAAGGGCTTGGGGCATTGGATGCAGATAGACTTAAATGACAGAAACTGCAAGAAAATTATTCTATCTTAAAGCTTCAGAAAGCGACAAAGCTCTGCTAACTTCTTTAATTTAGCACATATCAACCGAGTTTGACTTCTGCTCTCCAGAAATCTAAGTTGATAAGATTGTATTATTTTAAGTTACTAAGTTTGTGATAATTTGTTTTAATACACTCTTAGTCAATTGAAGAAAGAATTGCAGCCTAGGAAAGAGGGGGACATAAAATTGCAAAATCAGAAGACACGTGTGAGGCTGAGGTAACATAGCAGATATAAAAAAGTGAAAACTGAGAATGAGGGAGGGGCCAAGAAGTGCTAAGTAATGCATCTAGTCTTTAACCAGGTTGTCATCAAATTTCAAATGAACAATCCCAAAAGTTACTTTTATTATCTACAATTCTTTTGTCACTTTAAAAAACAAATGTAACAAATAAGACTAGGGAAATGGATAATGGCTCATTAGGCAATATTATTGCCACAAATATGAATAACTGATTTTGATATCTAGCACCCACATAAAAGGCTGGGCATGACAACCTATGCCTGTAATTACAGGCTTGGGAAGCAAAGAGACAAGGATCCTGAGTGCGTTGCCTGGCCAGCCAGTTGCTCTAGTTTGGCAATAGACTGAATCTCTTGAAAAAAAAATGGAAAGCAATAAGAAAGAAAGACATTGGATATTGATTTTTGGCTCCCACATGAACACATACAAATGCATACATTTGAGTGTACCAGACATACAAAAACTGACTAAATAAATAAAACACTGCATCAGCAATACAGTCTAGAAAACAGCTTCTTAAACCTCTAGCTACTAAAATGTCAGTATTGAGAAAGGTTATGGAAATGCTATTAAAAAGCCAAGGAACTCTCAAAAGGCTTTACAAGATAGGTTGAAGGAGGAAAAGCACAATGAAAATTAGAAAATCTTTTAAAAGATGCTCTTGATCGCTTTTTCCAGTAGTGAATTTGGGCTGCTGGGAAACTCATAGTATAAAAGGACAGCCTTGGACAGGGCTGGCATGCGTACAGCAGCTGAGTGTATGGTTAATCTGGCTGTAAGTCAAAGACATACCAAAGCCATAGGAACAGGAGTTAATGGAACTGGTACAGCACCAAGCTTTTGGGTCATGATTATGACTTACCATCAGACTATGACCTTGGACACACCCATCCATCACTTAGACTTATTTATTTTGCTTTAATAAGATACAGCTGAGCTGAGTATTCTCTAAGGGCCTTTTAACCCTCAGATTCTTTAACATTGGAGAGAATTTTCATCTCATCTCTCTCCATTAGTCAGATCCCTTAAGTATTCTTTCTAAATTAATGAAATTTCCCTTGACAACCCCTTTCCAAACACACACCAAATAGAAGTAGAAAGCATAGTTTAAGCATGTATATGGGAAGAACTAATTCACGATGAGAGTGCTACTTGGAAGGAATTACATTACATGATCAAGAATGCATCAAGAATAAGACAGAAGTCCCCAACATAGGAGCAAGTAACATCTTTCAATTAAAGGCTAGATAGTAAATATTATAGGCTACATAAGTTATATAATGTGCCATTATTTCTTTTTATTTTTAAAACCCTTAAACACATATGAAGAAAAATGTACTGGCTGCACAACAACAGGCAGTAACTCATACTTCCCCCTTAGGCTACAGTTTGCTAGTCTTTAGTTTATCTGATCATAACCAATGTAATAAGTAACACCAAGTGTACCACAAAGGTCTTTGAGGAAAGCCTATACAAGGTGCTCCAAGACAACAGATGAAATCTTTCTTAGAGGAGTGTTTGATTTAGCACTACATGGACTTCTTTCATGTAAATATTCCTCTTCAGAATTCAGTATCTCCCAAATACCACTGCATCACTGCAAAACATGCTAAGTATGGTACAGCAACACAGGAAACACAAACAGTGTGATTGTGGAGGAATAGAGTTGGACATTAACTGTATCACAACCTCTGAATGAAATTTAAGTTGTGTTCATATCTGTCATAAATTAAACCAGGTAACACATTTTGTAGGGATTTCCCTTTATTTACCCAAAGCATGTTAACTAATAAAATGTGAAAGATGTGATTGTTTCATCACCAAATGTCATACAAATTTGGCCCTTATTTGGCACTTGTCATCTTCAACCACTATGCAATCAGTTATCTTATACCAAGACTTAAGAAAGGCAGACTTCTTAAAAGACTTAAAGAAAAAATTAAGCCTGTGGGGTGGATATTTTGGAAATATTGCTTGCACAAGAAAAAGAGTATTTTTATGTCTAAGAAAAATATATACAGACAAAATTTCCCAAATTTCAATATGATGATTTATCATATATATTTATATTTTATGTACATTCACAATACTTTGTAGAAGATCTTAATATTCAGAAAGTTATCTACCTTTGGGGAACTTAAAAGACTCTGTAATTTTAGGGGCTGACATTAGAATTGTATGTTGCACTGTAGCCTGAATAAAGGCCTCTTAATTGTGAGTTTACCCTAATACCTAGAGTCTATGACTGTTACAGCAAATAAATATTCACTATTTAAATATTCAGGAACAGAAGTAGGGCATGGTGTTGCATACTCATAATCCCAGAATCCAGTGCAAATAGCAACTGGATCACAATGTTAAGGTCATCCTGGGCTGTATGTGCTATGTATCATGATCTCTTTCAAGGATGGATAGATAGATAGATAGATAGATAGATAGATAGATAGATAGATAGGTAGATAGATAGTCTTAGTCATTTTTATAAGATGGTAGTAGCCATTTTCTCTTGTGATCCTTCTCTGGTACCTGTTTTGCACTGTCAGCCTCAATTGGTAACAATGTGTGTTGAACAGTATTTCCTGCTGTCAATTCTGCATAACTGTGAATACTGCACTATTACAGAGGAAAATTTAAAAAAAAAACTGTAGAGTTTTTCTCTTGTGTATTCCAGGACATCTTATGGCTAATTAGAATGCACAGTTTTGTTGGTGTTTGAGGGAAAAGATAGATAGTCCATTAACCTCAGAGGGCATTTATGGCAGACTCATAAGGTGAATACAATGTCTGTAGCAGTACACCAGTGAAGTTCCTCCTGTAGACAGCTACCTGCTATGGTGCAGGTATTTTCCTTAAAATCACCCTTCACACCCAATGCTTTAGTATTATGAACTAGTACACTGTATTCTAGTTCTCTCTGTTTGGGCTTATATCGCTCTGCTCCTCTTTTCCTTTACTCTTCTCCTCTCCTCTCCTCTCCTCTCCTTTCTTCTCTTCTCTTCTCTTCTCTTCTCTTCTCTCCTCTCCTCTCCTCTTCCCATCTCCTCTCCTCTTTTTCCTCTCCAATTCTACCTCCTTTCTCCATACCTCCTCCTTCTCCTTTAAGTGATGATTGATCTGAGGACTTTGACCATTTGGGAGATGTACTCTAATAACTGAGCTACATTACTAGATTTTGTAAGGGATTGGTTGATTTTTAACTAATATGTGAATTTGTAAAGCATACATATATGATATGTATATATACTATTTACATTGTTTTTAATAAAATAATTGAATTAGTTTTGCAATGAACATTTACAAATTTATTGAATAGATGACTGACTTCAATTTACTGGGACAGATAATTGTAATATGCTACCATGCTTCTTAAGTCCCTACATATTTAGAGTAAATACTAAGGACAATGCAAATGTGAGTATTATATATAATTTTTAAATACATGCACTTATCCTTAAAATGATAAAACATAAACCATGAATACTATTGTTATTGCCTCACAATTTCTCAGATAGTTAAAAAAACAACCAAAAAGAAACCAATAGAAACTCAAAATCTAGTAATAGTGTGTAAGATATTAGTCAGACTGTAAATGAGAAGAAATATGGATCCACTTATGTCAGGAAATGAAACATAAAACCTGTGAACACATAAGAATTTCCTAAGAATTCCAACAAGAGGGATCAGAAGTTAAGGGTACTTGTCAGTTAAATGTGAAAGGATATATCTAAATATTTGAAATTGTCTTCTGCGCTCCACATGTAAGGCAGAGCATGCAGGCTCACCCACACTTATCAGGTATATCGAAAAATTTAAAATGCATCTTAAAGACTTCCATGGGAATAGTGAAAGATAACCTATTTAAATAAAGAATTTATGAGATTCGAGCTCTAAAAGATAACCCTTAAACCACACAACAGACAAGAAACTTCAACAAGCATTCGCAAATTGCCAGACTTTAACCAACTTTCAGCATCTGAGACTAAAACATGTATGATGTGATTGTAACATTGCAGCCCCATATAAACATAATTAACATAATATAAATTTAGATTATTATTCTAAACCATTCATTTGTTGAGTTTTTTTTATAAAAACCTGCCTAGGCTTATTGAAAGTTTTACAGTCCAGTATGGTTATATTTGATATAATTTACTGTGTTTCCATGCTCTTATTTTGGTTATTACACAAATAAATAATAAATTTAACGTCCGAAACTACTCAGCTCTAAAACTTCATTCACCGAGCTAATGTTCATCATTGCTTCATTAAAATAAAAACGTTTAAAGCCAATGTCCGAAAACATGTCTTTCTAAAGTAGCAATCTCCATTTCCTTAAATTTTTATAAACCCAAGGTTATACTTTATAGTGGATTCTAAGTAGGTATAACATTTACTTTTAAAACTTCCTTCTATGAAATGAAGGACTAGTCTTGCTGATATGAGTTAGCTATATCTCTGCCACCAGGAATTCTCTTGCTACCATTTGACTATAATTTAGGTGTCAGCTGTTGAAATGATGATCTTAAGGTTCACAGACCTTACAGACAGTCATGATAATTATATACATTACTAAACTGTTCTATCATACCCACACCAAAAATCCTGTCACCATTTACAACCCAACAATCTTAAACTCTATCCACCACAAGAGAGAAGTGCTTGTCAGCAAATGACATGTCCATCATTCAACTATATGTCAGCTCAACATTACAAAATGTCATCTCCTGGGGAAGATTTAGCAATAATACCCAGAGAAATTTAATTATTTTGCTACATGGTTAGATAGTGACATAAAATTACTGGTAGTGTGCATCTAAAACAAAAGTAACAGTAATTTGACAAGACATTCAAAACAGTTACCAAAATGGATCTTAGACTTTTGCAGGCATGTCTTATCTTGTTTAAGGCAACAATCTCTTGTCAGATAGTAACTGATTTCGTTTCTTTATTTAGTGTGTGCTCGGAATATGGCTGATTCAGTTGGTTTAGTGATGTCTTTAAACACTCTGTGCATTATGTTGATTCTGTTACTTGTCACCTGTTAGAGATGTCCCATGAAATGTTGTCAACCTTTTGTTTGCTAAAAATGGTAGCATCTTAACACTCTCTGCCTATCCATCATCTAGAATGGTCTGCCTGATATATGGGTGACCTACTACAAATAAACTGAAGTTTGTAAGTTAATGCCTGCTGATCATAGGTTACAGTAAATGACATCTAGTACATTAGGTCTGTGACTTCCTTATACAGTTGTTACTTGTATCACATTTCTAGAAATACACAGACTACATATAAAAATTGGTGATCCCTTCATCATCAATTTAATATTTTATATCACCCTCTAGCCCAAGTGTTGATTCTTAAATTCTCATGGCCTTTTTCATGTTCAATGTCCTTACATTCTCAGTTGCTTTCTAGAAAACCTTTTCTGGAGAAGAAGTAACTAATATGTTATCTGTCTGTTGTATGAGGAGTAACTATGTGGGTTGCACAATGAAGATACAGTAGAAGAATGTGAATCACCATTAATCCTGTATAAAAGGCTACAAATGAAATTGAGGATTCAATCCTTGGGTTTTATAATATGATATCAATAATCCACATCCTGACTACAAAAAAGGGATATAACAATGCCAATTTTTCTTTTGTATATAATAGATTTTTCATATAATATATTCTGCTTATTTTCACTCATCCAACTCCTCCCAATTCTTCCACACTTCCCTTCTCACCCAAATATATACACCTCTTCTGTCTCTTGCCCATTAGAAAATAGTTTTCTAAAAAAATAATACAATTATATAAAATAGAACAATTGAACTGGAATAAGACAAAACAAAAAAGCAGCAAGAAAAAGAGAGAAAGGAAAAACACTGTGTGTGTGTCTGAAGAGAGAAGGAATACAAGAGACTTCAAAAGCTTTTGAGAAAATAATTTTTATGATTATCAAAACCCTGTAGCATTAGATAATGACATTTAGAATCTAATGAGAGTAAAATTCAATTTTATAATCCTTAATTTTTATCTACATTGGTGCAAATTAAATATGTAACCTAAAAGTTAAGTTTGTGGACATGAGACAGTTGAATATATTAATAATATTTCTATTAGTGATGTGAACCATGCTTTTACATATAATGTCATATTCAGTTCATTCTGTATAATAATCAGGTAGTAATATTGACCAAAGTTTACTTTGGGCAGATATTTACTTATATCCCAAAATATTTAGCTTCTTAATCAGATGCATTGTGGGAAAATTATTAAAATAAAATCCTAAGTTTGAAAGAAACAGAACCTTTAAGAAAAACAAACACACCCACTCAAATAACAGTCCAAATAAATATTCCATATATCATCATGGAAAACAGAAAATTTCCCCTAGCCAATATCCAAATGAAAGAAACCTGATATCTTATTTCAACCCCTATATGTAAATAACAAAGAAGAAATTACCCCTGGTTTTACATCAAGAAAAAAAACTGGAAAAGAGTGAAATGCAATGACCTTTCTTGGATTCATTAGACAGTTGAGTGGAACAGGAAAAAAAATCACTGCCATTCTGAATTCTGGACAGACATGAACACTCACAGAGTCACCGAGGCTAAGAAGTAATACACTAGTAAGAACATCCCAGATAGAACTTTGATAAATTGCTGAAGAATGAAAGTAGACTGACACCCAAATAAAGTATAGTCACTTTCTTGCATGATCTCACACATTTTTATGGGTTTCACTTCCTGGAAACTCACTAGATTCTCACAGTAAAGACACTAAAAATCACCCGTATTTCTGATAGAAGTACAAGCATTATTGAAAATGTAAAAACCTTTTATAAAACTAAGGTCTACTTTCTAGAAGAAATATATTAGTAATGATTCTTTCTGTTGAAGAAAAACAGCCTCTATTATCCCTATCAGCCTCTTCTAACATTCATAAGGGAAGGAATAAAAAGACACAGACAGACAAGTTTGAGGAGAGTTTCTAAGAAAGATATTATTACTATGTAGTCCTGTAGTAAGTAGGGAACAAAAAATGGAGAAAGCTGTTGCACCATATAACTTTTTACAAAGATTATATCCAGGAAAAATAGGCCCACTAAAAGAGTAAAATTCAAACGTAAGATTAAGGACAAGTTTTCCAGCTTTTTATACTGCCACTTCACCAACAGAGTCCAGCATGTTACTTGTAGATTATAAATGGAAGAGGTTGTGCTTGTTGCAATGAAAATGGCCCACATAGGCACATAGATCTGAATGCTTGGTAACAAAATAGCAGCATTATTTGAAAAGTTTGGGAGGTATGGCCTTGTCAGATAAATTGTTTCACTGGGGTTGGGCTTGAGGCTTCAAAAGCCCATGCCAAGCTATTGAATCAGGATGTAGTTCTCAGATCTTATCTAACACCTTTTCTGCTCCCACACTTTCCACCATGATGATAATAGACTAATCCTCTGAAAATATAAGTACACTCTCAAATACATGAATTCTTTATAAATGGCGCCCTGCTCAAGACACTGGTGTATGATATCAGATTTCTCTGGAGAGGAATCTTCTAGAAAGTGTAAAGTAAAAAGAACAAAGTATTTGACGAGCTTTCATTATGTCAGATGGTAGAATGAACATTTTTAAAGGAGAAAGGGTATCAGTGAGTTACTCAGTTGTGAACCATTCAAACAGCTTTTTGGAGCAAGAATGACATGACTGTTATGGGAGTAACCAACTGCTCTGCAATTAATTGTGAATCCCTCTCTATATTAGGGGATTCTCTCATTAAATTTTAAACCTAATCAGAACACATAGGCTGCAGGAAAAATCTAGCTACTACTCTTTAGCTAATGCTAAATCTTACCAAACTGATGTATAAATACTAATGTTTCGAACCATGAACAAACACCAAGCTCATGCCTAGCTATAGAAGTTTACCTTTGCAATAAGTAAAGTTGACTATGAAAGCTTGCTGTGTGTTACTCAAATGCTTTGAACAAATGATCATTGTGTGTTCATCCATAAAATGGATATTTATGTAACAGTCTCTAAGACTGAGAGAACAGTGCAGAAGCTAAAAAGGAAAGAATGTCAGATCCAAGGAATTAGGAAAAGGGGCTATAAATTGATATTTTCTGGGTATGACACACCATTGCAACCATGATCTTATAGCAGTTATAGCTACATGCATAAGGCTAGTCTGTTAACAGTTGATTAGGAGTCATAGAAAGGATCATGGGGCTATTTCCCTCCTCTGATAAACCATTAACAACTGAAGAATTCGGGGCGGGGGGACTCTAGTTTGTCTTTAGCTGTGGATCAAATGGTGAGCCCATCAGGCTTCCATGAATAATCTCAAATGCATGGCTACTCAAATGTCCCTCTTAAAATCAGTAAATCATAAAGCAGAGAGAAAGACATGAATGTGGGAAATAGACATATTTGGAGAAGTGCAGAATTAATGGAGTGGGAAGAAAATCAAAGAGTTTTTAAAAAGAGAATAAACTTAATGCATGACAATATTTTTGAACAAACTTATTCAATACAAAAGAATAATTTTAAAGAGGGATAAATTGAAGTATCAGCAAATGAAGAATTATTATATTTGGAGAAGTGTTTATTTTGCTAGTGATAAATATAACAAAAGGCGGAAAATTATGCGAGACATAGGCAACCTGAATCACACTAAAAGTTTTTAATTACCATTATAGAATACCCCATTCAACAACAGTAAAGTACAAAGACTATATTCTGGAGAAAAAACAAACTGTAACACATGTAAGATTATAGAAATAATTAGTAGAATGCAGTTAAACTAAATATCAGCTAGAAAATCACAAAATACATCAAATAGACACCCTTCTAAAATAAGACTCTTGACCAAAACTTAAAGTATATAAAAATATAAGTCTTTTGAACTAAATGATAATGAATAAATTAATTAACTAAATGTGTGAGAGGCAATAAAAGTAATGATTAAAATAAAAGATAGCATTCCATAAATACTCTAAAAAGAATAAAATCCCAAACAAATGGAAAGTGCTGAAATTTTTAAGAAATAATGCACTGGAGCAGAAACTTATCTGTTACTGCATATCCTGATTTTATAACAGCCTATCAGAGGGAAAATATACAAATCAAAAAATATCTACTTAGTTACTTGTTTCCCAGGCTTGTCTAATAACAAGAATACTTAACTTTAGGATAGGATCATGGATGGCACTACGGGTATCAGAAACAGGGTATAGGGATAGAACAAGGAGAAGCCAAAATGTCAAAATAGGTAATAAGTTCAAGCAAGCAAGCAAAAACAAAAATGTAAAATAATCCAATTCCCACAGGCAAAATCTCCTCAAAGCCTGCCTCCCAACAATGCTAAATAGAACCATTAAGCCTCAGCATGAGTTTTGATAGAGATAACCCATACTCATACTGAGCATACAGTAAACTTGACTGTACTTAGTTGTTTTTCTTTGTATGTGGTAAAATAGTAACTGTACCCCTTTGTAATCTGCTCATTTTCTTATTCTGGACCACATAATACACATTGTTTTGCATTGATTATGGTAAATTCTTTTGATTTTGCACTTATCTGATATAATAAATCATACTTGAACAGAAAAAAAGAAAGAATGCACTGGAGCAAAGATGCCATACTATATTCGATGGTTTATTTTATTGACATGTTTTAAACATCTTTTAGAACAGTGGCAGGTATTATTCTAGAGCACTCTTTCTCAACCTGTGGGTTGAGTGGTGCAAAGGATTTTCCCTTCCATAAATGGCAGGATTAGTTTTATGGGCTCTTGCAATGAAGGAGTCACTCCCTTTATTCTATTTCAGTTCTGGCCTCCCCTTATCTCTTCCAGCATAAGCTTGGCTCTAACATTACATTTCTTTGTGCTTTTTTTCTTCTCAAATGATATATTTTGAATTTGAGTTTGCTCTGTTTGCTTCCCTAATAATGACAGGACAGAGTCAATACCAGGGGGCCTTAAAATGTCCTTTACTAATAAAATTAGTCCCAAACTCGTCAATTTAGACTCAGGCATACTCTTCTGACAAGGGCCAAAAGCAGTTGTATGCCTTGCTAAATTATCTAAACAAGTTTCTCTGACACATTTGCTAATATTGTTCCCTTCTGAAACCTTGAAATGGGCCTCCATAGGCCACATCATTCTCAGTACTAATGAATTTCAAGGTCCTGTTAGGATGGCCCATTAAGTTCCAAAATGCACATTTCTCTAACAAGCAGCATGATCTGTCACAGTAATACTCCACTCTTTGTATCAAATTTCTTTCTTAGTTACTTTTCTATTGCAGCAACAAAACACTATGACCAAGGCAACTTAAAAAAGATAACATTTAAATTGGTGCTCATGGTTCTGGAGGGTTAGTCTATGCCTATCTTGGTAGGAATCCTGCCAGCAAACAGGAAGCCAAGATGATGGAGCAGGAGATGAAAGCTTGCATCTGATGCACAAACAAGAGGCAGAAAGAGGACAATAACTGGGAATGCTGTGACATTTTGAAACCTCCAAGCCCACTGCGTGTAACACAACTCTTCTAACAAGAGCAAAGCCCCTAATCTTTCCCAAAGAGTTCCACCAACTAGGGACCAAGCATTCAGGTATATGAGCCTATTTGGGCCATTCTCATTCAAACCACCACAATTTTGTTCACCTGCATCCTGGAGCATGAGTATCACGTGAAGATCGTTTTCTGTCTTACGGTTGTGACTTCTTTTTTTTAATACTTTATTTATTATAATTTATTCACATTACTTCCTGGTTCTTATCCCCTTGCTCCCATGCTCTAATCTTTCCTTTCCCACCCTCCCTCCCTCTTCTTCCCTCTTCCCCTCCCCAAGACCTCTGACTGGCAGGGGGCTCCTCTGCCACCATCTGACCACAGACTACCAGGTCTCAGAAGGATAGTTAGCAAACCCTTCTGCTGTGTGCCTTCAAGGCTGCCCTGCCAAGGGGAAGTGATTAATCATGGGGACCAGAGTTCATGTCAGAGGTTCCAAGGCAGTTGTCCCTAACACAACATGGAGAATTAGCTGTCCATCAACTACATCTGAACAGGGCAATCTAGGTTCTCAGCTTGCATTGTCTTTGGTTAGTGCATCAGTTTGTGCAGCTCCCCACACACACCGTATCCAGATCCACAGGCCTTGGTGGGGCTCCTGATCTCTCCTGGTCCTTCCATCCCCCTACTCTTATTTCTGACCTTTCTTTATGCCATGTAAAACTCTATTGTAAAATATGTTCATACAAAGAAACTCCTACTCCCTTTGATGGCCAAAGTGAGCAGTCCATGAATATTTAATAATTTACCACACTATTTAGGAGGATGCTACAACTAAATCTCTCTAACATTGGACATTTAAAATTATTTTACCCCACACTGCATTTTTAAAAATATGTTGTAATAGTGACAGTAGTTGTGGTGATGGTGATGTGTAGATGTCTATGTGCGTGAGTGTGTGAGTGTGTCTGTGTGTGTGTGCATTATTGAGGTTTAAACCCAGATCCTCATGCATATAAAAACTCTACCAGTGAAATTCGTCACTATTATTTTAATTTATTATGTTGAAACTAGGTGACATTATGTTGTACAGAATGGCCTTTAAAGTCACTCTGCAGCCTCGGCAAGACTTAAATTACAGTCTTCTTCCCTCAACCTCACTACTAGCTGAAATTTAGACTATTACACACCTTTAAATGCATTTTTATATATTTGTGTTCTCTTAGATTGTCCTCAATGTAATCCATACAAACCTCAAGTATTGCCATAAAAGAAAGAAGTCAGATTTAAGCTGAAGTTCTATAAAAATCCCTCAACTTTCTTTTCTCTTTCTTCAGAGTTACCATATTACTTTCAAATCAATGTATCCTAATCAATTGTTTTTCTATTCATATTCCCATTTCAGGTAATTGAGGCTTGTCTTTGATTCATTATTCTGTCATCTTGCCCTTTACAGGTCATATACCGTTATTTCTACTCTTTATCATCATATATCTTTCCATAATCCCCTAAGTGACAATCCTCAGCTAGAAGATATTAGAAGCAGTCTATACAAAATTTTTATCATCTTTAAAATATATTCTCTTTTTACTTACTAAGATAATTCATTATTTTCAACTTATAAAAAGTACACATTACTAATCATGTTAGACCATACCTTTGCTGTGAGTTTTGATATAGCACGAAGAGATCTTTATTAATCATACGTATATAATAAGCTATCATCTTATTTTACATGTACTTTGAGAATAAAATATATTTTTATAGAATTGGATGAATTAAGTTGACATCTGTTATCAGATTTTTTAAACTTAAGTATTTCTGCTACATTAGACCTCAAGCAAAGAGAGTAATAAATCACAATGTGTTCACATGGCATTTTGGCTATTATGTAAATTTCAGATCTAAATAAAACATGTATATTTGGGTTCAAGGAAGCTATCTGCTGTGCCTATTGTATATACCTATGAAGAGAGATATTGCTTAATTTTGTAGTCTAAATATTTCTAACTAATGAAATTTCACCATTAGATAGGAAAAAAGGGTTTTTTTTTCAAAATGACCATCTGTACCTATTAGAAATTTCACATCTAATCTCATTAGATGCAGGTGGCAAGAATAATTAGTGTAGCTCATTATGCAATAGACCTAGTAAGACAGTATCTATGGTGAATATGGGTTTGTGAAAAAATTTCAATCAATTTTGCCTGTAATACATTATTTATTTTATTAAACAGTTTGGTCTTTATGCTTCTGTTCTCCATGGTTTTCTCATGTTTATATAGTCATTTATAAATATTTAATGGCATGTACTATCATGTACAAGCATACTACCACCAGTGTAGAAATGTAAATTGGATGTATTTTAATACTAATTTGACAAATAAGACATCATCATTGATAGCCTGTAGTTCCAAGTTCAACAATCAGTAACCTATCTGTCTTTATGATGAATTAATAACACTCTTACTCCACAGACATAACAATCTTGCAAAAATGTGAATCACAGAGATAGAGATATGATTAAGCAGTTGAGAGTATGTACTGCTCTTGTAAAGGACCTGAGCTCTAGTCCCTACATTCATAGCTGGCAGCTCACAACCACGTGTAACTCCAGCTTTAGGTACCCACACTCATGTACAAATTCCCATATGACATGTAGATATAATCACACACACACACACACACACACACACACACACACACACACACATGCACAAACACACATACAGTTTATGAAATGTGAATGATAACCTTTCATTTTTCCATTTGCTATACCTAGTGGCTTCAGATTATACTGAAAATAAAATAATCTTGCTACATCATGATCTAAGGAACCATGTCTAATTTTTCAAAGTTTCTTTCTACTTCACTTTTTAAATCATTGCTCTCTCCTTTTTTGCAAACTCCACTCTTTGAGTTACTGTCTCTATCTGGCCAACCATGAAAACCCTAATTATATTTCTTCCAAGTTTCTTCTGTGTCATCGTTGCATGCCTTCAGTACTCCCTATTATTTTCAACTCAATGGGGTTTTCCCACAACCTCATTTAATGGGATTTCTTGTTTTTAGTTAAGTCTCAGTTCAAATGATATCTTCAAAAGGAAACATCTATGAACACTCTATCAACAGCAAATAGTTTAGTGAATCTCTAAGATACTCTTGTTTCAGTTGATCAAAATTAAATATTATGAACCCACTGAGTTATATCCTCTTTAAGAAAAGCACCAATAACTTTATCACTTGTGCCTAGACTTGTGACTAGGTGGTACATAGTCAACTACTCAAAACATTATGCGCAGAATGAATGATAAATTTTAAAATACTGGCTCCTTTATTTGAAGAAAATAAATCCTGTATGTCAGTTAATTACCCCTATAATGTACTAGTTAAATATACTTATAAACATCACTATTAAGATAAATAACTATAAGACCCCAAGAAGCGTTTGTGAAACTTAATAGAAAATGGATTTAATTTGCATGTCTCAAAGCATTTCCTTCAAATGAAATACTTCCCAAAATTACTTTTAGTTTTTCAGATCATTTTTCAGATAATTTTTCAGAAAAATACTTTTCAAGATAGTTGAAAATACAAGAGAAGTACATTGAGTTG
Source organism: Acomys minous (assembly GCF_964271855.1). NCBI lineage: Eukaryota > Metazoa > Chordata > Mammalia > Rodentia > Muridae > Acomys > Acomys minous. Next base: position 85,651,596 of record NC_140488.1, on the reverse strand, counting down.
AAAATGCTGAATCAAAACTAGTAATAAGTGAAAGAACACACTTAATCCTTTCTATAAATAGTAATTGCAAAAGGTTTCTGTTTGGAATAGCAAATACATATTTAAAAGATTTTATTCTATATATAAGCAACAAATAATTTATTTGGGTTATGAAATATTTAATTTTGTATTAAGAGCATATATCTTAATATCTATGTAATTTAAATATTAAATTATTTAAATATTTAACTATACAATCATATAAACACTGTAAATAATTTCTGGATTATCTTGGTAAATTAGGAGAGCTTCTATTTATATTAAACTCGGGGAAATGCTTTCTCAATTGTTCTTATAGCAGTATTAGATTTTCTTAATTTTATATAGTTGCAGTTACTAGTGATATAAGCATTTAGGTTTAATCAAATGCTTGAGTTTAAAATTTAGTCACTGGACTCTAATTTATATATAGTATGAAATAATCACATTGCATCACAAACTAATTGGTCCCATTTGAAATTTCCCAAAAAGGACTGAGATATTTTTTTCTTAAATGAAAGCATGACTTTAACATCGATTTTTAAAATCTTGACCTTTATCACAAAGTTTCCTTACAATACAGAATAGACACTATTTAAGCCATACACAATTTCTCTGATAGTTTCTGCCTCAGTCCATTGTAATGTTTATTAGTTAACTGTAAAATAGCGAAGTGTATTCTTGGACACAGAAAGGAAAAGTGAGAACACACAGGTCACTGTCCACAATTGTTAGTATCCTATTTGTCAACTTCCTATACTTCATTTCCTGCTGTCTGTTTCTTGGGATTTCTCACCCCATCACCACCACCCACATTCTTAATATTACAATACGTTTTGTAGACTCATCAAACACTAGAGAGCTTTTTTGAATGTCTTCAAGTAACATCTAAAAGGTGTCAATATGATTATTTTTCTGCTTGCTTAAAGATCACAAAATAAAATTCAAATAGAGAATGAGTAAGAAAATGAATGACAAAGTTTTTTTTCTTAATTATACTGTCTGGCTTCATCAACATGGCATAAAATGAGGTGTGCATAATAAAATTCTGAGTTTCAAAGTTTTATTTTTAAGTCATGCAAAATAGATTTGGGAGGCATAAAAAATATAAAACTAAAACTAAAGAATTTAATCAAAATTAAATTAGCTGCATTAATGAAATACATTATATACAACTTTCTTTGTGAGGCATCATTTTAGTGGAGCATATGTTATTTTCTAATTCAGAATACGTCAACAGTGTTATCATTCAGAAGGTGATTATAAGATATAAAATGTTATAACTAAATTCTATTCTGCTTGTGTCACGTGTAACTCAGAAAAAGAAAGAACATTAAACTCAAAACATTTAAATACCACCCCAGTAAAGTACAATAATAATTTACAAGATTTATATTATATAAAGAATGATTTAAGGTTTAAGAATCATAGCATTATAGATTTGAGTTTGTGAAGCATCCATATGCATACATAACCCTTATTTATTAATAGGTTATAGTATAAATTATTCATAAAATAGAAAGCATTGCATTAAAAATGCTAGTTGCTGAATAGTGGGATAAACTAAGTGAAACAAGAAAAACAAAAACAGTAATAGTAAACAAGTTAGAGGTGCAAATCAAAGTTGGATCACTCCATACATGTTACACAATAATACTCCCTCCTATTTACATCTGTATATTGTCTCATCATAGACAATTAGAGCTAGTTGCACAAAAAATTTCTCATTCAGAACATGTTTTGAGAGGGTTTACAAGATCCCAGTGGAGCTACCACACTTCCTTTGTTTTCCTAATTGAAAACTTAGAAGGTAATAACCTCCTCTCATTTCAAAAGCTGGAAACCATAGGATACAAAGCAGTTTCCAAAGAAATTTAAAATAAAATCATGTGTCATTAAAAATTGAACAAAACAATCCACGCATGTCTCCCAAAGAAAGTGAAAACATGCCTTTGAAACAAACAGTAAGTCTCCACTGTTCATTGTAGAGTGGCATGTCAGTTACAGAGTAGCAGAATGAATGTGCAAGTTGCCAAATTGAACTAATTCATGTTCTGAATTAAAATAAAACACCCTCAATTCTGTGGGACACTTCAATTCACCAGTGTTCCTAAGGTTTGCTGTGATCTGTCTGAGGAGAAGTATAGGCATTGAGCAGCTGCTTTGGCTCATGCCTCACACTTCTCAGGCAGCATTCCACTCAGGATTCCTTTAATGAATCTTGGAGCCCATTATGAAGGGTCCTATATGGTCACACATGTGCCAAAACCTCCAAAAGATAAAAAGGAAAACCTTGAAATTTTCTTATAAATTATAAAATGAGCTGACAAAGTACATTTTAGATGAATGAAAGAAATAGCATTACAAGAACTATTTTCTAGAGTATGCTCAATGCTTCCATATTTAGGTATTATGATCCCTGCAGGGGATTATATTCAATAATTAGGAGTACTCATATCATTCCAACAGCTGAAGGTAAGAATGTATTTCCCCCTTTCCAGAGAAATACAAAGCATTATATGACTCTTTACTAGCTTGTGTAACAATTGTTCTGGGAATGCTATGTACAAGGCATTGGGTGCAAACCTCTAAAGGGAATGAGGTTAAACTATAAATAGTTTATTCCTCAAGGAATCCCCTGTATTTGAGAAGATTTATGGCAAGCATTTAAATCACCACAGAATGATATATATTTAAATCTTACAGCCAAATCCAAACATGTATAAGACATTAATTATGCAATAACTCCTTTAAATATAATGATTTTGAGACACATCCATAAATATGTACACTTTACACTCAATGAGCTTAGACAATTTAGCACCATAATAAACATTTTTAAATATATTTAAAAAATCAGCACTTGTTTATCCCAATCTCCTTTAAATCTTTGCATCTGGCATAGAGAAGATCATTTATAAAAGCATGTTTTATGAATGGACAGCTAACTTGTTTATATTTTATATACATATGTGAATGTGTGTGAATATATGTGTGTATGTGAATATCATACTTAATGTTATACTTTAGATGAAGCCTGCAACCTTGAAAAAAGTCTCTCCTTGTGTTATCTTGAAGTATTTCACATAAATTTCCAGAGAAGGTTCATTGATACAATACTGCACTCTAACTACAAAGCCAGAATACATTTGAAAGATCTCTGAGGAGCAATTGACCTTAGGGATGTGCTCTGTTGAGGAGATCTTCAACAAGAGATGAATTTTGTCATAAAGCTGTCATTTCCATTCAGTCAGAACCCAAAATGTAAAAGATAGGTTATTTTGGCTTTTTTTTTGATCATTTAAAAATTTCATTTTATTAGTCATAAGAAAAAAAACTAAAATAAAGCAAATATAATTAATTATCGTGGCGTGCACCACCAGACCCTGCTTCCTTTAATTTTTTATTTATTTATTTTTTTATTCATATAGCATTTCAATTGTTAGCCCATCCGTTCTATCCTCCCATTCCTCCTTCCCTCCCTCCCGCTTTCCCCCTACTCCCCTCCCCTATGTCTGTGTTCATAGGGTATCAAGTCTCTTCTTGATAACCTGCTATCCTTCCTCTGAGTGCCACCAGGCCTCCCCATCAAGGGGACATGGTCAAAAATGGGGCACCAGAATTCACATGAAAGTCAGACCCCACTCTCCACTCAACGGTGGAGAATGTCCTGTCCATCAGCTAGATCTGGGTTATTTTGAATGCCTATATATTTATTTGATAAGAAAGAATACAGACTAAAAATGCTGTTAGCTGTTAACACTTAACAGATTTTTTGATTCAATAAGAATGAGTTAACATCAACTTACTATTTGTCCTGAACAATCACTAATTTTAATTTATTTCAGTTTTTACCAACAATCAACTCCATTTCTCTCCTTTTCTAGTCTTACTCTTTTCTTTACTGGACTACTTTAAAGTCCTTTCCATTCTATTTGGTCAGGCTACTCCTGTTACTATGGAATATTACTCATCTATTCAAAACAAGGAAATGTTGAAATTTGCAGACAAATGCGTGGAACTAGAAAAGATCATCCTAAGTGAGTTAACCCAGACCCAGAAAGGCATATATAGTATATACTTACTTATAATTGGATACTAGCTGAACATGGATGTCCTCTGAGAGTCCTCACTCAGTGGGCAATTGGGACAGATGGTGAGACTTGCTATTGGACTCCAGGTGAGAGAAGTATGAGGGAATAGGGAGATAGAAGGACCCAGGGGTTCCTGGGACCCTAAAAGAAGTCTTCCAAGGCAGGTAGATCTTGACCTAGGGGGACCTGCACAAACTATTGTACCAACCAAGGACAATGCATGCAGTAAACCTAGACCCCTTAATTAGATCTATCCAATGGACAGCGCATTCTCCACAGTTTTGTGGAGAATGGGGTTTAACTCTGACGTGAACTCTCATGCCCCTATTTGACCACTTCCCCTTGTTGGGGAGGCCTGGTGGCACTCAGGGAACAAGGAAGCAGGATACCAGGATGAAACTGATAGGCTGTGACCATATGGTGGCGGAGGAGGTCCCCTTCTGTCACAGACCTAGGGTAGGGAAATAGAATGAAAGAGGGAGGGAAGAGGGAAAGGGGAGATACAAGTGAGGGAATAACAATTGAGATGTAATCTGAATAAATTACTTAAATAAAATAGTGTCTGCTAGAACTTGTTCACTATTTCCCAGTTCTTTGCAAACATTTTTATCATGTCATACAAATCTCTTTAAGTTCTGATTCCCACCTATTTTCTTTTACCATATTTTATCCTGGGATTCTCATTCATTTCTTCACCCATGCTTTACTCAAATAGCTCTGTATTTCAGCAATGTTAAATTCTTACAGGTAAAACCTATAGCTCTTATACCTAGAGAGTATGGATAGATACAGTAATGACTACAATATATACCTATGCTGTGATTCCTAGTTCCTGTGAATACAATTCCATGCACTGAAAAGGAGGTTCTTAAGATAAGTTAGGGTTCTGAAAACATGGCTCACTCATTAATTGTGCGTACTGCTCCAGAAAAACACCCAAGTTCAGTTTCCGTTAATAACGTCAGGGTAGCTCATATATACTTGTAACTCTATCCCCTGAGGAATGGGCTGCTTCTGGGCTCTGCCTACACTTACATTCATATGCACATACCCACACACAAATGTCCACTTAATTAAAGTCAAAATTTTTTACAAATAGTATTAAATTAAAGATTTTTGGATGAGAGTAGTCATGTTTAACCTGGTGGATAAATTATGACAGGAGTGTAAGAGGAAAATTGGGAGAGTGGAAGCAAGGAACAGAGAGTTTAGAAAACTAGACTTCACAAAACTTGTAATGTAACTGGTTCTCAGTAGCTGGAAATCACTAAGAATTTTTTTCTTCAGAACATCATGAAGGAATATGATGATGTTGACACCTGGATTTTAAAAATTTTAACTTCCACATCTGGAAGACTGCAAATGCATGTTCCTACAAACTATTATTTTTTATTATAATTTGCACAGCACTAGGAAATTACATCTGTGAATCTAGTATCCCTTATTATTAGTAATCTGTCCCACAGCAGAGATGATGCATTGCTCATCTTTCTAATACCTAGAGAATTTAGTCCAATTGTTTTTTTATAGTTGTTTTGTACAAAGATACTTGTTGAACATGAAAAGTAACCAGAACTGACTCACATATAGGTAACAATAATGCCTGTGGCATCACAGTTCCAAAGTTATGATAGACAGAATGGTTTTTATAATGTGAAAAGTGTGTTTTTCACAAAAATAAGTTTCCATATGCTTCTAAGAAAAATTACTACAGTTATAGGGCAATTATATTAATTTTTTTACAGATATGACTCATGAGTATGTAATTTTTTCTCTTCATTTGAAAATTTCCTCCATACATGAAACTTTAAATGGTATAAAAATAGACAACCATGTTCCTACACATTATATACGTGAAAAAAACTTTTTAACTTTAGAAAACGTATTATTCTACTAGTGCTTGTTTACAGAGTTGTGTGTGAATATATGTGTTTGTATACATCCTATGCCATTTAATTAAAATGTTATTTACAACTACTTTCCCCCTGCGTACACCAATGGTAGTACAGGATAGACTTAAAAATCACACCACAGCCAACCATGGCCTTCACCTTGAAGGAATCCTCTTGTCAGATGCCACTACACCTGACTGGAAGTTTGATTTAAAACTCTGCCACAACAAGGTAAGCAAGTCCTCAATAGTTCCTGCCTCACAAATATGTCTGTCAGATATATTGGACCAGAAGGCTAAAGAAGATGCTCCAATGTTATAGAGAGTTTTGGGTGACTATTCAGGTAGAAAACTGTCTCTGTTGTCTCCTCATTTGGAAAGCTACTAACCTGCACTCCCTGTATACTCAGGTAACCAAATTTATTTCTTCTCAAGTCTCTGATGGAGTTGAAGTCCAGGTATCTTAGTTTTACAGTGAAGCTTAGTTGTTTAAGGGATAAGATGTTTTTAGGACTAGATAGATATTTTAAGTTGATAATGAGTATATGTGATGGAGATTGCTTTACATTCAGAATTTTAGATGTATCAAGGTAGGAAATATGTTTTCTTCAAGGCTATCACATACAAATAGCCAAAACACGAAGAATGTGACATTTAATCCCTGATTGTGTCATGGTTATTCTTGCTATAGGTAGTTTATTATTTAGGTGTGGGATAATGTAAAGGTATATGTAAAAAATTTTTTTATATATATATAAAATAAAACAAAGTCTTTCCATGCAAGATTTGGTCTTCCTATTTGATGATATGATGACAATGATTTTATTAAGGTAATTTTGCCTAGTGAATAAGTCTTTCCAATTTTTGGCTTTGCTGTTCTCAAGTGCTCTCATTTTATTGCAAACACAGTCTAGGGTAGAGTAGGAAAATATCAGCCAGGAATTGCATAATTATAGAGAGTCTTCATTTTTTGAAATATAACAATGTATATTATTAATATTAGCAAGGAAATAAAAATCATTTATTCATCTAATTTTCATACTTGAACTACTAAAATTATAAGTTGCTGGTTTTATGTGTATATAATTCTAGCTCAGAAGCAGAAAGAATGGCAAATTCTAATTCAAATTCGGATGCCTGTGTAGGAAAGTTTATTGTATTAAAATATCATGAAATAAATATATGAAATGGAAAGCTTTGAATGGGTGTGACATTTAAAACAACTTTCAATATTGTATAACAGAAATGTACTTAATCATAATTTTACATCTGATGTAAGGGGCTACAAGTTAGTGTGCCTTAAGATATAATTATACCTTAAATTCAAAAAATAAAAACAATGATATAAAGATAATTTCATAAAAATATAGAGCCTTAATGTCTTCTTAAAAATCTCAGTAAAATGTATATTACACTACAAAATTAAACATGTAGTTAACAAAAACTAAGGAAATTGGAGAAAAATGTTTGTAAGTTTAGTATCAAATTAATTTATGAGCAATAATTTATTGATAAATTCCAACATTTATTTGTTTTTTGTATTTTGTTTAGTGCTGCATTTTTAATGCCAAATACCACAAGATGGCATTGACGAGTGCAAATTCTTTGCATAACATATGCAGTAGAAAAATTGAAATAATCCTAGTAGCATTCTTTTCTAATATAAAACACATGCCACGAGAAAAATAAGGAGTCTATTCGAATATGGAAAATTTTCCTTGCATATATAAACTTAATTTTTCATTACCATTCACACATATAATATTTACATCACACATGGAGGATGAAGTAATTTGAATGTACATTTGAGATCAATGTAAATCAACATAAGAAACTTAAATAAAAAATATTGTAGTATAGTTAGTAAAATATAGATAACAACCAGTGTGAAGAACATTTAGAGAAGAGACTCAGTGACAATTTCTAAAAAAAAAAAATAAATAAACAAAACAAAACAAACTTGTGTGTTGGAATGGGTTGGTAGAGAGGGCTCCCCTTTTCTGAGAAGTAGCGGACAGGTGATGGTGGAAGAGAGGGTAATTGGGACAGTGGGGAGGGGACAACGATCAGAATTTACAGTGAATAAATAGAAAAAAATAAGCAAACAAAACCTTTATATAAACCCCTCAGAAATGTTAAATCGTAGTAATGTTAGCTATTATCTTTGTCTTCAGGCAACATTTCCAATACATAGGTATCATAAAAGGTCAAAATTCTATCAAAAGAAATTGATCTTAAATAACTTTAAAAGAAAAACTAAAGTGTAGTTTATTGTTTTGTAAAAGTCAAAGTCACTTTTACCTAGAGATACAATACAACCTGTAAGAAAACTTTCTGACAGACTGTCTCACTGTGTAACCTGAGTGACCTTGAACTCACTATTTAAACCAGGTTGTCCTTGAACTCCCAGTGACCTACCTGCTTCTGCTTCCCAGGGCTGGGATTAAAGGCATGCACCAACAGCATGCTATAAGACAAAGGAATTTATTGTAGCACCAATGTGCTTTCTAAATGCTAACCAACATTCATGTTCTTCCTTAATTGAAGCTTTATTTTTTTATTTTTTCTCCTTTATTAATTTATTCTTGTTACATCTAAATTGTTATCCCATCCCTTGTATCCTCCCATTCTTCCCTCCCTCCCATTTTCCCCTTATTCCCCTCCCCTATGACTGTTCCTGAGGGGGATTACCTCCCCCTGTATACCATGAAAGCCTTCACTTACCAGGAAACTGAGACAGAGGGGAGGACATTCTAGTGGGACTCTAGATGAGAGAATCATGGGAGAATGGCAAAGTAGAAGGATCCAGAGGGTCCTAGAAGCCTACAAGTAGAACATTATGATAGGCAGATTTGGGCACAGGGGTCCCGCTCAAACTAAGGCACCAGCCAAGGACAATACAGGTGGTAAACCTTAAACCCCTACCCAGATCTAGACAATGGACAGAACATTCTCCTCAGTAGAGTGAAGCTTTATTTTAAACTAACACTCTCTGGTTCATGGTGGCAACACAAGCTCTAAAGCAGAAAGTTAAAAGTAACCAGTAACCAGATGGCCAACTCTGTCAAGACAGGATAAGCAAGTCCTCAATAGTTCTTGCCTCACAAATATGTCTGTCAGATATATTGGGTCAGAAGTACGAAGATGATGCTCCAACATAAAAGAGAGAATTTTGGGGGACTGTTCAGGCAGTAAACTGTTTCAACCATTTTTTTTTTCATTGTGGAAGCTGCTAACCTGCACTCTGGGTTCACTCAGGTATTTAAGTTTTATCCCTTCTCAAGTCTCTGATGGGTTTGAAGACTAGATAGTTTAGTCTTGCAACTAAGCTTAGTAGGTTAGGGGTTAAGATGTTTTTAGATCAAGATAGATGTTTTAAGTTAATAGAGATGAGATATGATAGATATTAATCTCTATAAAGAAATTTAAACCCAACAAGACAGGAAAGGTGCTTATTTAAAGTTTGACAAATACAAATAGCCAAATCACTATGATTGTAACATTTATATAATTCCTGATTGTGTCGTGGTTCTTCCTGCTGTATGCAGTCTATTTTACCCATGTGTAATAATATAAATGTATATCTTAAAAAGAAACATAATTTAAAAATGATTAGGATAAAATTTGAATAATAAAATTTAATAAATAAATAAAATGATAAAAAGTAACCAGTAATAAACTCAAGTACTGGTCTTTGTCCCAAAACCCTGTCCACATCAATATTTTTCATCAATTTGCAAATATATAGAATATATTATGGGACAAAAGGGTCATTTGTATAGCACTGAGTCTGTGCTGAAAATGAGATGGTGTTATGGATTAAAATTGCTCCTTTATAAATGGGAGACAAAGGTTTTGAAAAATTCATGGATTGTTTCTAGTAAGCAGGACTTAATAAGATCTGGATTGGATGCCCAGTGCCTTGTTTTCCAATGCTGTAAATTTCATGATATTCACAGATTAACCTAAATCATTTCAAAGAAAAATAAGTGAAGTTAGGTGTTTTTAGTGGTCAGTATGTTTGTCATTCTATATATTTCTTAAACATACAGAAGGTTCTAATATGCTTCTCTTTGTAAGAACTAAAGGGATTTAAATAACATTAGTATTACTCTATCTTGGGTTTATTGTATGTCACACATTCTTCCTGGGTAAAAGACATTTTGACTGGGAAAAAAATTGTTTTCTGTTTTACAATTCACATTGACAAACAAGAGTTTTACATTTGTTTTACCTAAATGAGAAAACCTTTCTAAGCTCCAAGTCATAACAAACATTTAAAACTAAGTAGCATTTTTATATGCTAAATTTGTATAGTAGGCACATGTAAAAATGTACATGAATTTGAGAAGGTTGAAGGGGCAACAGAGGAGTTTAAAAGACAGTAGATATGAGGGAGTGATATAAATGTAGTATTTTTATATAAAATGCTCAAAAGAGAAAATAAAATATATATTTTATATCAACTTCTTTCAGACTCCTTTTTTTCTAAGCCCCCAGGTTCCCGTAATTTTTTAGTTAGTAACTTATTTTCACTAGTTCACTTCACTCCAAAATTTAAAATCACTCTCAAATTTAGAAGATTTCTCCTTTCTTGGTTTCCGGGAGTTCCTTTTTCCTCTTCAGTCTTTCTTTTCATTACTTTTGCATGGCAGGCTGTTCTTTGCCTTACAGCTTCAAGGTCAGTTGATCCTTTTCATATCCTTTCAGCTGATCCTTTCCTTTCATTTCCTTCTGTTTCTTCTCTCGGTTGTATGCATTTTCTACATGTTTGTTTTTTCCATCATGCTGCGCTCAGTGTCAGAATAAGCCAAATCTATACGTTTCATTTTTACTTTTACAGTCTAATGAAAGATGTTACCTCCCAGAAGGTATGGTGGTTTATATCTGAGATTATGCCCTTGATCTGGTAGTATATCTGGTAATGTAATAAAGAATTTCAAGATAATCATTATGACTTATCAAAAACAGATACTAAAACCATTTACATGAGAAAACCAGAAAAAGGACACGTATGAGTATACTGAGGTTCAACTGAAGCCTCCAGAATCTAGGAGTCTCAATGTAGGATTTCCCCATGGAGTTTCCAGGTCTTCATATGGCTGTTGACTTCAAAATTCTGGTTGACCAAGCTGTGAGACAATTGATTTCTGGAGTTTTAAGTAACCCTCTTTGTCATAATTTGTCACAGAGGCCACAGGGTCAATAATTCATCAGCTCAATATTTCCACTGCCATGGCTCATACTGCAGGAACTAAACTTATTCCATCTCCTTATACCTCCTTCTTCTCTCTGTAATTTGCAACACCATCAATACATCTTCTCAAATTAGTTCATAATCCATCCCAAATATCAACCTGATACTATTAATTCTCCTCCAGAAACATATTTTGTCATTCCCTTTGATTCCTTTTCAGGCTCTTAATAAATCTTAGTACAATTTTCATCGAGTTCTTCACTGGTCACTCATAAATCCCAATAGTCTAGCTCACAGGGAGGATTGTCTGCCTAAAACTATACTGTACTCTGTTGTGGCTTTTTTTCTGGGTAAAGAAAGATTTCCTGATATTTGCAGCTTAATTGTATATCCAACAAGTAGCTACACCTTACTCGTATACAGAAAATAGCACAATAGGTAGGTACTCTTAATTACATGCACTATATACATTTATTATAGGATGAGTTTGAGCTAATTAAATGCTAAGCAAAATCTTTGCCCTACAACATAAAATCCAAAATGCCTTATGGAATATGATATACCTTAGCATTCTATTCCCACCGTATTTTTTTCAGTCTTCTTATTGTTCCCTCTAAATAAGTGGTCATTTCTAGTTTCTCTGCTTCAGAGGCCTCTAGTATGAATGAGAAAAATCAAAATCCCCTCATTACAGAATGATTTTATATACATTTTTTAAAAACTCCTACATCTAGCTGATCATCAAGCTCAGTGGATTATAACCTTAAAAACGGCTTTGTTTTCTGCCTTCTGTCTTCTCTTTTTCACTGACGCTCCTTTGATTCAGATAGTCATTATTGTGTTTATTTTCATTTGTTACCCCTTGAATAGAACATATATCATTTTCAAGCTAACACAAGGAAAAATGTTTGTTTCTAAAAACATTTTGTGGAGTGAGGATATAACTACAGTATGCCTATATTTTAAATTTTTCTTATTTCCCCTTCCTCTGACCTTCTTTTCCAATCCCTCTCACTCCACATATCTCCTTCTCTGCAGGAACCTTGGGAATCTTATGGCCTATTTAGCAACACTATGCAACTTATTTGTTTGTATTTGTCTTATTTCCATCTGGTTTCTGAATGACCACTCTTTGTCTAGTCTCCAAGCTAGTTCAGTAAAATATGTATCAGAATTTATAAATTACAAGTTAGGATAAAATAATATCTGTGGAAATATACTACACTGATATACTACCTAGAAAGGGGGACTTTGGCAAATTTGATTAAATTAAGAACTTAATTACTAAGAGGATCATCTTGAATTATCTCAGAATTCCCATAACAAACTAAAGTGCTTATACAAGAGAGAAAGAGGCAAGAGACTCAGAGTTAGAGAAAGATGTGACAGGGGAAGCACATTTAAAGTGTTGTGCAAGCACAAAACAACAAAGGCCAAGGAAAAGAAAAAAATTGGAGTCTCTTCTACAGTCTCTCAAACTTCAACTGATTTGAACAGTTAACTTCAATAGCTATGATTAAAAACTTAAGCATCAAACTGTGGTAATCTGTTAAAGAAGCCCTAGTAGTGTCCTAATTGGTGGTGCTATATCAAACCTTCACCTTGGCTTTTAATGTATAGGACAATACATTATTTTTATTTCTTTATTAATACCATGTAGCGCCATTCTGCTGTATTTATTAACTTAAAATAGTACATCCCCTGAAATCATAGTCATCTTAAAAGTATTATACATACATGATGGTTGTTATCTTTCTCATGAAAACTGACCATGAACAGGCATAATTCCTCACAATTGGCATTAATCTATAACAATGATGTAAAATTTTATTAACAGAGAAAAATAATATGGCAGTGAAATTCAAAGAAATATCAGATATAACTATTACAAAAAGAAACTAAATGGGTTTCTAGTTAGGTACCAGGTTTTATATTTGTCACACTTATTATAATTAAAGGCATTATCTCAGATGTGATAGAGCTTTGCTATATGCCATTTCAAGCTTGAATTTTAAAAGCACAAAAGCATAAGTGAAATTTTCTAATAAATAAACATTCTTCCTTTTTAGCTTTAAAAAGTAAGGGAAAGCTCAGAAGTTTGGTTTAACATTCTATCTTAAGGGAAGATAAAGAGAAATGCCTCATACTTTTTGACATATTTGACAAACTGAGAATAAACTCATGGTAACATAATGAGAGGCAGATGCTGAGGGGACTAGGTTGTCTCTTAATCATGTAGAATTAAGTTCATTGACTTACAGGAATGCCCAAGAGAAGTGATATATGTAAACTAGATTGTCATGAGGTAGAAGTAACCCACATGGCTTTTTTTAAAGTTAAATTTCACTTGTTTAGTAGTTTAATAACTATTACTTAAAGAAATAAAGATCCATAAATAAACATAAAATTTAGAACCTAAATTGTGTCTTTGGTTATGTAGCTACTCTTTGCTTTTAGAAATTATCAGGGCCCAAACTCTGTAGTTTTAATAAATCTCTTGAGGCTTGTCTTCCTCTTGTTGTCAGAAAGAATTTTAAATCATTTCACACAAACAGGTGTCTCTTGACAGCTCCTAGAATGAAGAGAAGATCAACTCCTGCAGCAATCCTCTTATTGTGTAACAGCTTACTGCTCTAGGGAAGTTTTATGTACCATTAATCTTCTCTAGAATAATATGAACACTTTATTCTATGAAACATGGCCACTTAGCCCTCTCTATGCTCTAATAGCTGTGAGTCTTTTTTTCTATGCTTAAGTTTTCATGTGTCTCTCATCAAGAGCTATGCTCTTTTCAAGAATGCAACTTTTGAGCAATATTATCAAAACCAAAATTCCAGCACATTGAGACTAGTACCATTTTAAACTGGTATGAAGTCCAGTGAAATTTCATTACAGAATAGAAGAATGATGCACACCTTTAATCCTAGCACTTGAGGAAGCAGAGGCAGGCATTTCTCTGTGAATTTGACACCAGCCTTGTCTAAAAAAGAGATCAGGGAAACCAAGGCTACACAGAGAAAGCCTGCCTTGGAAAAGAGAAGAAAAGAAAGAAAGAAAGAAAGAAAGAAAGAAAGAAAGAAAGAAAGAAAGAAAACAGAAGAGAAAATGCACTTCTTTAACAGACTGTGGACTACATCCCAAAACTTCAATAACCCGTATGGTTTGTAAAAGTTCCTTTTCTTCATTTAAACTGGTAACATGTTCTAGGTGTTGCATATACTGAGTTGTTACCTTTCACTTCACCAGTCTCAAACAATATATTACTATGTTCTCTTTTTAAGAATGAAAGCTCCACCTTTCTTTTCTTTCTTTCTCTCTTTATGTCAAGGAAGGTCTGCTGTGTAGGCCCCATTGGCCTGGACCTCACTATATACACCAGGCTAGCACTGGAACTGAAAGTGTCTAGAAGCACACTCACTTATACTTTTCCTTAAATTCCTCTATTTTGATTTTCTATTATCTTTGAAGTACTGTGCTGTTCCTGCTTCATTTTCAGTAACTACTAAACACCACTCAAAATTAGCTGAGTCACTTAATCATTCACTTATTAAGATATTTCCATGACTTGAGCAGTTCATAAATAAAGTGGACTCAAAGTTAGGTGGGCAGCGAAGGAGAGATGGATCTTGGAGGAGTTGGAAAGCAGATTAATATAATAAAAATACAACATTTTGAATTCTCAAAGAACTAATAAAATTAATAATAAAATAAAACTGACTAGAAAACAAAAGAAAAAATTCTGGTTGATTTGTGGTTGTTGTGTTATATATTAGAAAAGAACATGTTTTGGGCTTTACCTTTCTAAACAAAATAATTATAATATTTTTATAGTTAGAAAATACTAGGTGTGTGTTTATTTGTATACACATGTAATCCTAACACTAGGCATGAGCACCCACTTTAACTATGGGGATGTAAGATGTATTGCAGAGATAGACTACTTGCCTATCATGAACAAGACTGGTTAAATCAGTTCTACAAAGACACAGTAACAATAGGTGCCTTTTCTGACAAACTACACTAAAATAAAAGAAGAGGGAGAGGGAGGAGAAGGAGAAGGAACGGGAGGAGGAGGAGGAGCAGGAGAGGCACAATAGAAGTGAGGGGAAGGGATCCCAGGGAGGAAAAGAAGAGAAAAAGATGAGAGTGGAATAGAGAAGTAGGGAATACAGGAAAGGAAAGGAGGAAAATGGTGACTGGAATAAAAAAAATTAAGGAAGGACAAACAGGAATACTAAGCCACACTGTATAATTTGGTTGAGACACAAATAATCTTAAAACAAGAATTTGCTTTACATGATTTTACTCAAAAAGTCAACAATTTACAGACACTTTGATGTTACTAGGTTGTTGTGATACCACACATTCACAGACAGTGGTAATATTAGTAGAATATCCCTTCAAGTACTGCTTAGAATTTTACATGTAAAATCGTTCAAGAACAAAAATCTATTGTATAGTAATAGAGGAATATTGGCTCTCAGAAATATTCTTGATTCTCAATGTAAGTAAAACCTTATACCATTACTTGAGAGACCACATTCAGTCCTCATTTATCATAGCAAACACATAGCAGAAATGATTATTTAAAATGAGACACAAACTTGCATTTTGAATATTTCAATCCAGGAAGCTATAATAATAATAATGTAATTGCCTTTTTAGATTTAATTCATTCCTTAATTTAATAGCAATAGGAGTGTAAGCCAAGGTGATAAAACTAATGCACCTCAGCTTGTATAAGAGCTCCTATTGCTTTCCAATTAGTTTTGCTAATGAGAAATAAATACTTCCTTCTATATTTTTACAGAACTACCATATATGTTTATCTTAAGTAAACAATACACATAATTAGCATGCCATAAAACTCAACATTTCACTGTATAAGTTAATCATGTTTTGTACATTGTTAATTATTAAAGTATCTACTTTTCTTTTTGGTCAGAGTTAATTAAAAATAATATTTCAATAAAACTCACTTGAAAAGGATTAAATTTGAATCGTGATCATCAAACTTAGTAAAAGATTTACAAAATAAAAACAAAATGATAAACAATAACAAAAACAGGAATAAGTAGCCCTCTTGTTTAATATGTATGACTAAACTTCAAAAAAATTTTCTAATTCTAGGGCCTTGCTGCCTCCGGTTTTGACAGTTAGGATAGGTGTAAAAGCTGAGCCATTCATAGTTTAAGGTGAAGATGCCAAGGACATTCCTCTTCTTGATCTATGGAGATCAGTAATGAGTCTATTCAGTAAACTACATTCCTGTTTTTCTCAAACAGAGCAGCTGTGGTAACAAGCATAGTTAAAGTAAGTGAAATCTAGAAAAGTGTATATGACAAAATATTGAATCTCAAGTTTTACACTTACTAGCCAAACCCCACTTGAACAGATTCACATTCTCCTGAGTCTTAACACACACACTGGGAGGAAGCATTCACAATTTAAACTGTAGATGTGAATTAGAAAAGTAAATGTTTCACTTGCACTATTTGTTGTTTTGTATGATTATGTCATGACACATTTGATTTCAGCAGTAAGAAGTAGGTATGTGACAACTGCATTCATAAACTGAAGAGTGCAAAATATCAAAATATAAGTCTAATTTAGAACATCAATTTAATCATAGTTGCCTAAATAAATTTATGTAATTAAAATAAAGTTCACATTTTAAACAAGCCACTGAGTTTTCCTAAGTCTTTAGAGCAAGAGATATGAATTGTCTAGTTGCTTCACATTTCTAGATTGGCTCCTTGTTTCTCAAACATAGGAAGTCCCACTTTGATTAAAAACAAAGAAAAAATTTATGCTAAAGATATAGAATAGACCTGTTAAAACTTTTATGATGAGAAAAGGGCACATTTCCATTTCAATAAAGCATACATCTGAAAGAACTGAAAAAAGCAGTTTTATGTAATAAGAGAAAATAACGAGGAAAATGAAGCTTTTAAGATTTAATCAATAATCAGAATCTTACTCTACACTTTTCTTGCATTTAAAATATCCATGAAAAAATAGATGAAAAAAGTGCAAAACTGCACACATTATTTTCTATATTTCCTACAACCACAGCAATGACATCTAAAAGCAATATCACCAAAATGTTTCAGGGTACCTAACACGCTCAGTAAAACAACCTTGCACTGTCCCTACACAAGAAACCTTTCAGAATTTCTTCTCAAATTTTATCTTCAGAAGGGGTTCCTAAAAGCAAACTAACTTCCCACTTTCTCTACAGGTGGTAGTTTCCACTATTCCACATCTGAGGCAGATCTGATACTAATCCGAATCAGGATGTCACAACACTGCAATATTTTGAGACTCACCTTAGTCTTTGCCTTTGTTTCTGGAGACATCACAGAAAGCACACTATAACTGGAGCAGTTAAGCTCAATTCCTCTAGTCTTCCATTATGCTTAAAAGCTATACCTTTAAACATTCTATAATCTCATGTGAAATAGAAAATGGCAATGATAAATCCTATCAACAGCTTACGAGACAGGGTTTCACATCAATATGTATTCACTTAAGTGTTATATGATTCCCTACCTCCAACTTTGAACAGACAACTAGAAACCAAAGGCACCTAATGACATGTAAACTATTTGTGAGTTTCAACACTAATTGACTCATCACTCCCTTTTATTACCATTTTATTCTTTTCCTTATAAAAATATTAAGATAAGCTCCATGTCCTTTTCTTAAACAGCACTATTTTTTACTCTAAATCCTAAGTAAGTCAGCAAAAAAGCTGAAGTGCAGTACTTAAAAGAATTCACTTTAGACATAGTTGATAAGGAAATAGTAGAATTAAGAAGTAAGGTGAAATAATGCACAATAATGTTTCATTTAAATGATTCTTGGCAAGAGAACATGGAAAATTACATTGATTAATGGGATATAAATGAAACTTTTGGTATGCAACCAATCCAAGTTTCAAGTTCATGTCAATAGTATAAGCCACATTGATTTTCACAAACAGTTTTGTAATTGTTGGTTAATAATTCACTATTTCCCATATACCTTTGATATCTACACATATGGATTTCTAACACTACTCATCATCTCACAAATAACACATGTGTATGTGTTTCAAAGATAAAAAGTGAGAAATAAAGAAGGCAGTTCTTACCAGAACCTCTTTTGGTCACAACCTTCAAACTCTGGGTGAAAGTAGCATATAGGAGAATCAAATGCGGAATCGGAGCTTTCATCTTCCAGTTATTAAAGGCTATTCCTTAAAGGAAATATAAAAAGAAAAACATAGTTTAAAAGGCTTATTGATGTATTATAAGAACTTTGTGTACATCTATTCCTAGATGGAGACACGCCCTATATCCTTGGCTGATCTTAAATTCGCAATGCAACAGGCTGACTTTGAATTCATGACACCCTTCCAAAAGGTGGGTTTACAAATATGAACCAATGTACCTGAGTTTTGTGCACCTTTTTATCATACATATTTGATATAATGAATTACTCATAAGGAAAGAATGCCACACACAGAATCTATACTACATTTTCCAATAAACTACACTTTTTAAGTTAAATCAAAATCAGTGATGGCTGCAAAGTTTCCATATGCTTCTCAGAAAGGCTTCAAAGTTATATGTTCACTTAAAGTTTAAATTTTCTCTAAAAGTAGAGATCTTACTTTTCTTTAAACAGGAAAAACAATCTCTCCATTTTGAGAACAATTTATTTTAATATACATTCTGATATTAACATTTTAAAATACCCATTGCTGCAACACAGTGTAGCTTTTTAATTATTTTTCTTTACAAACAAAACCTTATCAGTTGTAGACCTCTAATGATCTGAGATTTTCCAAAATTAAAAACCTGAAAAACATACTTTAGAAAAAATTTAAGACATTTTGCTATATTGCTTGATAAAAGATATACTTTAGATTAAAGCTACACAAATATATGTCATCATGTACTATAAAATTCTCTTCGGAATTCTAAGAGGAATATTAGCATGTGATCAGAAAAGCAAAATATTTCATTTTAAATGACATAAATATATATTTTATTCTCAAAAATATCATTCCTTTTCCAATTTTACACATAGATAATTAATAGACTGCATATATTAAAGGTGTGTAATATGGTGATTTTATATCTATGTACATTATGAAATGGTTACTATAATCAAGCAAATTAAAAAATCTATCTCATAGCATAGTTGCCTTCTTTGCTTAAAGGATCAAAATCTGTAAAATGTAAACATATTGTCAGCAAATATCAAGTATATAGCACAATTTTATAAAGTACAGTCCCCTTAGTGCATGTCAGACCTCTAGAATTTATTCATTTACTGGGGCAGGTTTGTGCTCTTGGAACATCTGTTAATTTCTCCTAGATGTCCTAAGCAGACATGAATTTAATGTTTCTTTTCTTTTGTACTATAAGATGAAAAAAATTGAGTTCAGCAATGCAGGACTGAATTTGAAAGGTAGCAAATCAGGACACAGTTCAGATATAGTGTAGGCCCATGACAGCACAAATTTCTTTGCAAGACATTTGATGACTGTTCATAGCCAGCTGTCTATCAGTATGAGTTTATTAAATATGAGAAAGCTGAACTTCAATTTGACAGCCATATTTTTGTTCCCACAACCTCAGATATATTTGAGTATTTTTAAATGATAAATTCATTCACAATAATAAAAGTCCGTTAAAATATATTCCACCTTATAAAGCAAAAGCAAAATCTATTCACTTGATACATCATGATCATTATAGTCTCAAAATCAGAAAAATGTTTTAAAATAGCATCAAGAATGAGATATTTTAATCTAGAAGAGATTTAAATGACACTACCAATATTGTTTAAGTAAAGAACTAGAGTCACACAAAGATATAAATGAAGCTCATCCAAAGGGCCAATTAATCAGTAAGGAAACACCACATTGAATTGCAAGACTGAGTCATGCATTCCTAGAACTCAAATCCAATTTTCCAGATACCACACTAAATAGGAAGCAGAAAAAATTTAAAGGTGGTGCCTTCCAATTTCAGGTTAGCAGTAAGAATCAGTTCCTTTCTCAGTGGGAATTTAATCATCACTGCCCAAGGAACTCCAAGATCAAACTAAAACTGTAAGCTCTCTCAGCTTAACTACCTCTTCTATGTATTATTTTATTCATTTAAGCTTTTAGCGGCGTAACCTATACAAAAAAGATGGAGACGAATGAAGAGACAAAACATTCATGAACAATGGCAGTGGAATAGAGGAGTGTTTGGAGGGCAAAATGAGGGAATTAGGAGAATAGTATCAAAAATGCAAATATTTGGAATTCACTTTATATTGAGATATGAACACGTTATCTCACAGACCTCCAGCTTACCACATCACAAAATTTGCAATACAGGCCATTGGCTCTAGATGTGTGTGTCAGGTTACAGATCATTCTGATTGGTTGGATTGTTTTGCTTGGTATGTATGTTTCTCTTTTTGTTTTTTAAATTATCATAATTTATTCATATTACATTAAATTGTTATGCCTTTCCTTGTATTTTCCTGTTCCCCCTCCCTCCCTCTTTCACCCTATTCCCCTCCCCTATGTCTGTGACAGAAGGGGACCTCCTCCCCCACCATATGATCACAGCCTATCAGGTCTCATCTGGACAGCCTGCTTCCCTCTGAGAGCCACCAGGCCTCCCAACCAAGTGGAATTGGTCAAATAGAGAGCACCAGAGTTCATGTCAGAGGCAGTCCCCACTTCCCCTACAACCATGGAGAGTGGGTTGTCCATTGGCTAGATCTGAACAAGGGTCTACTTTACTGCACTCATTGTCCTTGGTTTGTGCAATAGTTTGTGCAGGCCCCTTGGTTCCAGATCTGCCAGCCTTACTGGTCTCTTCGTGTGTCTTTACACTTGTTCAAAAAAATATTTCCTAGCCTAATTCATTTCTTCAAGACACACAGATTAGTTTGCAATTCTACCTCTTAAATTTGAAGAGGTCTAGAAAGCCTCAGTTTTGTTACATCAAAATCTTTAATGAAATCTTTTGAAACTGTGTATTAAGGCAAAAACATTTATTTGCATTTCATGGGCTTACTGGTTTGGTCAATCTATGATAATCTTTACAAGTGTCTTTGAGAAATTTTATTTTCTCTTAAACTGAAAGATAGATTAAATATGGCAATCATAGATATCCATTGCTTGCTCTGCTGTTAGCAAAATTAAAATTATTACCCAGAAATAGCAATGAAAGTATATCTAGGAGATCCAAGATGGCAGTGTCGAAAAGACACTGCATCTGTTTGGCAGGCCTGGGCACTGGGAGCTATAGACCACAAGACTGGACAGCCTTAGATGAGAGGGGTACACAGAGTGCAGAGGACAGGTGGGTCTGGCCTCGGGCCATCCTTCTGGTCTAAGGAGGACAGGTGCCCAGTCCCCTCCCTAGAGTCTGGACGCACACCTGTCTACAAGCTGCATCCATGCTTTCTCAGACTCTGTAGCTGGGACTGAAATGTGGGCAGTGAAGTACCAGCATCTGGATCTGCTTGCCCAGGGACGAACCCAAGAAAATGGATGGATCTTACATCAGACCACCCTGCCAGTCCAATTAGAGACAGCTCCAAGGTCTGGTGGCCTTGGGCAGGGTCTCCAAAGCCTCCTCGCATACCCTATATGGCTATATCTGCAGTCTTTCTTCCCGTGAGCTATATCGGTGTCTGCTGGCTGGGCGTAGGGAGTGCCAAGTGTGGATCTGAGATAGATCTGACTTAAGATGACCCCACCAGTCCACAGAGGGGCTCCAGGCCCACACAGGAGGCCCCGGTGGCTATGGTCATATTCTCAATATTCCAGCCAAACACTTCAGGCTAAGGCCTGGTACTGGTGCTCTTTGGAAGACTGAACCAAATCCCCAATGTCTGAGTGAACACAGAGCACAGGATCTGAAGCATAGCCAACAGCCACAGCCAACACACTGTACCCATGTTCTCTGGAAGACTGAATCAAGGCCTCAGTGCCTAAGTAGACAAAGGCATGGTAATGGAAACACAGCCAACTGCCATAAGCCAGCACCTGTGCATGTGTTCTCTCCAGCAGACTGTATCAAGGTCCCAGCACCTGAGTGGAAATGGCCACAGTCAAGGAAGCCCAGGCAAGCATCATAAGCCAGAGGACAGTACCTGCATTCTCTGGCGGATTAAAACAAGGCCCCAGGGCCTGATTGGCACAGGCACGTACACAGAAGACCAGCAAAATGCCACAAGCTAGCACTTGGTACCTGCTGCCAGGGGCGGCTTTCTACTTCTGCTCAGCTCAAACTACTTTGGCTCCACAAACTTAGGTCCTCTCAGGCCTTCTTCCTTCACTTCTTCCTTCTTCACAAAGACTTCTCCACAATCACCTTGGAACCTTATTGTTCTCGGCTTCTCATGAACCAGATAAGATCTATGGTCACAGTCGCCTAGGCACCCATCTGGCCTGCCTCTCTCAGTCAACCAGGTTTCTGACGTGTTTTCTCAGAATGTGGCTAGCTATGAGCTCAATTCCCCTACGACCCTCCCCTTGACTCTAATTGATATAATTGATATCCGCACAGCTGCAGCCAAGATCAATCGCTTCTCACCTCCTCACCCCCCTCCCTACATCCTGCCTTTAAAGTATATAAGCAGCCTGAGAAAATAAAATTTTGTCAGTTTGATCAGACTCCTTGACTTGCTGTCCGTTCTTTGCATCTCTTGTCCCCCATTCTTTCCCTAGGAGTCCGAGGGTCTCAGTTGATTATTCGGTGGGCCCCTGCACTCTTTGGGGGACAGAACCAAGGCCTCTCTTTCTCGGCCTCAGACTCAAGGTGCGATCGGCCCTTCTTCTGGGCCAGAGGCCCCTGCAACCCCAGCCAATGCTCCCACCACCCCCAAATCTACTATTAAAACTACCCCCTTACTCTATCCCGCTCTTATTGACTTTGGAGATGACGAGCTTCTTGACCCTGGCGATGCAGCCTCCCTTGAGGAAGAGGCTGCTCGCTACCATAACCCTGAGTGGCCACTAGTTAAAACTGAAACTGTTCTTGCTGTTTCTCCTAATTCGGCCTCTATTCCGGCTGCACCTGCTCAAACTCCTATTGCCACTAATCTCAAACCCCTTACTACTAATCTCCTTCCCCCTTTTCGTCCACCCCCTCCCTATGGGTCTCAGCCTCTTGATCAGATTTTTGCTGCCAGTCCTTTGCTCTGTCAGGCTCGAGTGGTCACCACCGCTGATCTTTCTTCCTTGTCCGAATTCGTCCGCAATCGACAAGAACAAATTGCCTTCTCAAGAAGCTCAGAGATCTGGACCAACAGCTTGCTGGTCTCTCGTTTCCACTTCATGAGGATCCCTTACCTCCCACAATCTCAAAGAAAAAAACACCCCATACTGCACACGCCTTTCCACTTTCACTTCGCAGCGGCGCAAGAGTTCCTAGTGGTGGAGAAACACCTGCTTGCCAGATATCTGGGAATTCCCCAGGAGAACAGGGAGAAAATGATGAGGGTCCGGATGGAGAAGAGGCTGTAATTAGAGAGGCTGATGAAGGGCTGGCAGGTGGCCCAGATATTCAAGAGGAAGGGCAGCCACTGGTTTACACTCCTTTGTCCTTGTCTGTTATAGTGAAAATTAAAGCAGTAGTGACAAAATATGGCGCAACCACGCCCTTTACTCTGGCCTTGTTAGAGGCTTCTAAAGAGGCCTGGCTCACGCCTAATGAATTTAAACAACTTGCCCATGTTTCCCTTGAAGGAGGAGACTTTGTACTCTGGAAGGCCGAGTTCCGGGAGGCTGCACGGGACCTGTCAATGAGAAAGGCCCATAATGAGGGCACTCGAGACTGGACCGCAAATAGAATCCTGGGTGACCCCCTTTTTGATACCCTTAATGAACAAATTGCTTATACTCCTGGCTACCCTTGGTGCCTGGAAAAGGCTCCCTTCATGGGGCTCTGCCTCAGTCACTCTTACAAAAATCAGACAGGGCCCTGAGGAACCCTATCTTGACATTATCAGTCGCCTCAATGAGACTACGAGCCTCTTGTTCGGACCTCAGGATCCAGAAAATCCCTTTATCAAGCAGTTGGCTTTTGAGAATGCTAACCTAACATGTCAGGACGTCCTTAAGCACCATAGGAAAGGAACCCTTTCTGACTATGTCCGACTTTGTGCAGGCATAGGGCCCAGCCATGCGATAGGCCTGGCCATTGGAGCCTCCCTCCAGAGGGCTGATCTTGGTTCTCGTTCTTTGCAAAGAGCCTGCTTTAATTGTGGCCAGCCTGGACACTTTGCCAGGGAATGTCCCCGGCCCCGTAAGACCCTGGAGAATGGCCAAACTCCCCCCTCAGTTGGGGCAACTAGTACACCCTTGATTACCCGGCTCCAGCCAGCCACAGTCTGCCCACGTTGCAAACGGGGATGTCACTGGGCTAATGAGTGCCGCTCCAGGACCGATTTGCAAGGCAACATTCTTCCTCCCTGTGGGTCGGGAAACTTCCCTCGGGGGCAACCTCCGGCCCCCATCAACCGAGTGAACCTCGGGGGAATTGGGTTCGTTCCGGCCAACATGCCACCCCAGAACCCAGCATTGACATTCACCCCAGCCTCAGGACACCACTCCCAATGCCCCCCTCTGTCAGCCCACAATCCATTTCAGATCTCTGGCAAGCAAGTGAAAACAGCCCAGGATTGGACCTCTATACCACCCCCAGCAAAATATTAACAACTGAGGAAGGAACTAGACTACTCCCTACTGGAATATTTGGTCCCCTGCCCGCTAATACTTTTGGTCTAATCATTGGGTGTGCCTCTACTGCCCTAAAGGGCATTCAAGTTTATCCCGGTGCCATTGATTCCGACTATTCGGGAGAATACCAGCTCTTGGTCTCTGGCCTACAGGGGCCTGTATATATCCTTGCTGGTCAAAGCCTGGCACAGGCCCTCCACCTTCCTCTGGAGCCTGGGCCCTCTAAGGCACTAACTAAAACCCGTGATCATGACCCCCAACCACAGAGGCGTTCTGGGTGCAAAAGATTTCTTCCTCAAAACCTATGCTCACTTTGTTTCTTAATGGGCGGTCATTTAAGGGGCTCCTCGATTCAGGAGCTGACGCCGCAGTTATAGCATATGAGCATTGGCCAAAACATTGGCCCTTGACAGAATCAATGACCCATTTGTAGGACGTTGGACATTCTCAAAATCCCCTCATTAGTGCTTCTGCAATCAGGTGGTCGGATCAAGAAGGCAACTCAGGTGTAGTCACTCCTTTCATTATCCCAGATCTTCCTGTCAATCTCCAGGGCAGGGACATTTTGTCTCAAATGAATGTGTTGATGCTCAGCCCCAATGAAACAATGACTAAACTCATGATGGAATAAGGGTATCTACCGGGTGAGGGACTAGGCACTCATGCCCAGGGCAGAACAGCCTCCATAGAGGCCTCTCCAAAAAGAAGAGAAGGACTCAGTTACCCTTTTCTCTAGGTGGCCTTGCCATAACTGCATCCCTACATGCGGACAAGATTACCTGGAAATCTTCGTCCCCGATTTTGGTTGACCAATGGCCCCTTTCCAAAGAAAAACTCGATGCGGCTATGCTGTTAGTGCAGGAACAGCTTGCCCCTGGTCATACGGAGCCCTCCAACTTACCCTGGAACACTCCTGTATTTGTTATTAAAAAATAATCAGGCAAATGGAGACTCCTACACAATTTACGAGCAGTAAACAAGGCCATGGTGGTGATGGAGGCATTACAACCTGGTCTTCCCTCCCCCACGGCCATCCCTTGTGATTTCCATAAGATAATTATTGACCTCAAGAATTGTTTTTCACCATACCCCTCCACCCAGAGGACTGTAGTCAGTTTGCCGTTAGTCTCCCTCAGGTTAACTTCCAACAACCTATGCTTCAATGGAAGGTACTGCCCCAGGGGATGGCTAACAGCCCTACCCTGGCTCAAAAGTTTGTAGGACATATTATACAACCCGTGCAGGATGCTTGGCCTTCTATTTATATCCTTCGTTATATGGATGACATTCTTTTGGCCAGCCCCTGTCCACGTGGGCTTCTCACCTGTTTTCAATAGCTTCAGTGTGCTCTCTCTGCCGCCAACTTAAGGTGGCTCCTGAAAAGATCCAAATGTCTGAACCTTTTATGTATCTGGGGTATGAACTCAAGTTACAACAGGTCTATGTCCCCAGACTCGAGGTACAAACCTCATCTCTTCAAATGTTCCATGATTATCAAAAATTTCTAGGAAACCTACCTTGTCTTAGGAGTTATTTAAAGATACCTCCTGAGGCTTTAGTGCCCCTCTACCAGTTACTAAAGGGAGACTCTCATCCCTCCTCCCCCAGAAAACTTACACCCGAGGCTAAAGAATCCCTTACCTTAATCAACCAAGCTATACAATCACAGTCCACCTTTCACTTTACTCCCCATTTACCTCTTGTATTTATACTCTGCACTACCACGCACTCTCTCATTGGAGTTTTCTGGCAGGGTTCATCCCATTCTCCCAGCAAGGGACCTCCCCTCCTTTGGGTCCCTCTGTCCTCCTCCCCCTCAAAGGTCCTTGCCACCTATGCTTCATTGCTTTCCCAACTCATAGTAAAAGGAAGAAGGATGTCCAGAGAGCTTTTTGGTAAAGAACCTGATTTAATAGTCTCACCATATATGGAGGGTCAAGTAAACTGGCTCCTCCAAATGTCCTTATATTGGGGCACCGCTCTTGATTTATTTACAGAACAGATTGATAATCATTATCCTGATGATCCCCTCATTCAGTTTGCCCAACTTCACCCCTTCATTTTTCCACAAAAAAAATGTTCATAAGCCGCTCATAAATGCCCTCCTGGTGTTTACTGATGGCTCTTCGAATGGCCATGCAGCTTATGTGATTAACGGAGAGACACACACCTTCTTTACTGACCTCTCATAGGCCCAATTGGTTGAGCTCTTTGCTGTGCTTCAGGTCTTCAAAACGTTTCCCCACACTCCTCTTAATATATATACACAGATAGTGCATTTGTGGCACATTCTGTTCCCTTGTTGGAAACTGTGTCTTTCATCAAAGCCTCTTCATGGGCTTCCTCTCTATTTGCTGAGATACAAAAACACATTGAAACTCGTACCCCTTCCTTTTTTCTCACTGTTCTTCGAGCCCACACTGGCCTTCCTGGCCCCTTGTCAAAAGGCAACACCCTGGCAGACGGAGCCACCTACACCGACGCTTTCGCTTTGACCCTTTTCGACCCATTAACCCAGGCAAAGTACGCCCACTCCCTTCATCATCTTAATGCCACGACCCTGTGTCTTATGTATAAAATTACTAGGGAACAGGTGAGGGAAATAGAAAAGGGTTGTTATACTTGTGTTTCCCATCTCCCCATTCCCCACTTGGGTGTTAACCCACGTGGATTGCTCCCCAATGCCCTATGGCAAATGGATGTTACTCATTTCCCTCCTTTTGGCAAACTCAGATACATTCATGTCACTATTGATACATTTAGTGGCTTCATTTTTGCCTCTCCTTTGTCAGGTGAGGCCTCTAAGGATGTTGTTACCCACACACTCCATTGACTCTGCGATGGGCCTTCCTAAAACTATTAAAACTAACAATGGTCCAGGATACACTGGTAACAAATTCTAGACCTTTTGCGCCTCCCTTAGAATTAAGCGTATTACAGGCATTCTTTATAATCCCCAAGGCCAAGGCATTGTCGAGCAGGCACATCAAACAATTACAAATACCCTCCATAAATTAAAGACCCATTCCCCAACTCTCTACCCTATGCCTACACCCCATAATTTGCTCTCACATGCACTCTTCGTCCTCAATTTCCTTACCCTTGACCAGAATAACAAATCAGCTGCTGACCGTTTATGGCACGCTGGCTCTCAACATGGTCATGCTCTGGCCCACTAGAAAGACCCCTTGACAGGTCAATGGAAGGGCCCTGACCCAATCCTCATTTGGGGCCGAGGTTCGGCTTGCATTTTTGATACCGAGGAAAATGGTCCTTAATGGCTCCCGGAGAGACTTCTTAGACAAGTTAACCCATCACCCAGGATGGAGAACAAAACTCCTGCTGAGGCTCCACCCTTTTCTGTCTCCACAGAACATAACAGCAATTTAGCCGGCCCTGGCAATGATGAGCCTGCTGTTCCTGCTCCTCCTGATTGCCCCCCCCCTTCACATGATCAGATTGGACCGACCTCAGACCAACATCCACTACTCCTGGAACTGGACTTGGGTGATTCTCTCCGAGAGGTGTGACCCTGTCTGGTCTTCCTCTCGAATTTCTCCAGTTGCTTGGAACCCTGATTTAATGACCCCTGACTTATGTAAATTAGCGCTGAGTGCTGGGGCCCCCTGGGGCCTCGAATATCAATTTACTGCTTTTTCTGCCCCCCAAAGAGATCTGCCTGGCAATCCTGCTCCCGCCTCCCCCCATGGCCCCTCTACTTTGCTTTTTCTGCTCGATGTTCCTCTAAACCCGAATGCAGTAACTCCATCCTTAGGACCCTTCTCCAGGATACTGATTTTTATGTTTGTCCCGGACCCCACCGCGATAGAGCCCTGCATCACAAATGTGGTGGCAAACTAGATTATTGTTGTGCAAATTGGGGCTGTGAAACTACAGGCAGTGTTTATTGGAACCCTTCCTCCTCTTGGGATTACATCACCCTAAAACGAGGATTTTCAAAACCTATTAACTCCCTGGTATCCGCCGAGGCCTGCAAACCCACAACCCCACAACTCAAGGCTGGTGCCTACTTCTCCAAATTAATATCAATTCTGAGGGTCGTCTCGTTGACTGGACCCGAGGATTTCATTGAGGCCTACGTCTATACCAGTCTGGTACTGATACTGGCATCACCTTCTCCATTAAACTCTTCAAGGAGGCCCCCCGCCAACATTCTCCAAAAGCCATTGGACCCAATCCCGTTCTGGTTCCAAAGCCTTCTAATCTGCCTGTGCGTCCCACCATTCTTACTGCGTCTCTAACCCTTCCCCCTCTCCTCTCGACAATGTCTCCTCAAATTCCACAGGGAACCTCCTCACACCTTGTGTTTACCCTTGTACAACAAACTTTTTTGGCCATCAATGCTTCCCACCCTGATCTCTCACAGGAATGCTGGCCTTGCTATCATTCTTCCATGCCTTTTATGAGGGCATCACAGTCCCCTTGACTAACTATATGGTGGCTCCGGATCATTCCACCTGCCACTGGCATCATCCCAGTACTGAGGGTCTCTCCCTCGAATGGATATTGAGAACAGGAACTTGCTTTTTGGGACCGGGAGCTATCGTCCCCGTCTCCCTATCCTCCCTTTGCAATAGTACTCTTACCTACACCAATGGCTCTTTGCCTGAATATATTATCTCTCCATTGGATACCTGGTGGGCCTGCTCAATCTGGTCTAACGCCCTGCATATTTGCACCCAACCTGGTTGTGCGCAAAGACTTTTGTGTCCTTGTTCAAATCAACCCACGGCTAACCTATTATTCTTCCCCCTTCCCCGAGTTCTTTCTCCTCTGGGACCAGGAAGAACAGTCATCTACCAACGCCCCCCTGAAAGCTCGATGCAGCTCCTCCGGAGACGGCCCCGTGAGCCCATCACCGCCATCACAGTTGCTGTCATCCTCGGTCTAGGGGCTGTGGGGACAGGCACCGGAATCTATTCCCTTGTCCTCTCTAATCAATACTACTCTGAGCTTAGTGCTACTATAGATCAAGATGTTCGGGAAATTCAACAGAGCATTGAAGCACTCAGTGAGTCGCTCTCCTCTCTAGCAGAGGTGGTTTTACAAAACGGACGAGGCCTTGACCTTCTGTTTTTATAACGGGGGGGACTCTGCGCAGCTTTAAAAGAAGAATGCTGCTTTTATGTGGATAAGTCCGGGGTGGTAAAGGATAGCATGCATAGGGGATGGGAGGGACTGGAAAAACAACAGAGAGAGAGAGAGAGAGAGAGAGAGAGAGAGAGAGAGAGAGAGAGAGAGAGAGAGAGAGAGAGAAATCTGGCATAAAAACTGGTTCTCTAATTCTATATGGCTGTCTAGCCTTCTTCCCTCTGTTCTTGGACCGATTCTTGGTCTGCTGCTCTTGATATCTTTCGGCCCCTGGGCCTTCTCACACCTGATAACCCTCATTAAGAGCCAAATAGATACATTTGGCTGCTAAGCCACTCCAGGTCTAGCTAAAGCAGATTCAGAAGAAGAAGCATTGCAGCTGCCAGTAGTATCCCAGCCGCGGCGCAGCCGACAAAAAATCCCTTGGAATATGGCTCTCCCCCAAGATGCTTGATTCATTTCAGACGGTGCGAGGTTAAGCACTGCAGGGAGTCTACATATTTGACTTATGGGACTCCTGAGAAGCACGCCTGATTGCACAAGGGTTAGGCGCAATTACACATTCCCCTTTCCCCCACAAAAGCGCCTGGGAGGTTGAGGTCATGTTCTGTCACTAGTAACAGAACGTTGACCTTTTAACACAGTGCCCATTCCTCTAACTCAGGGGATCAGGCCACTACTTCCCCCTCTACCTTATTTGTCTCATATTACAGAGAAGGGGGAGATGCCAGGGGCGGCTTTCTACTTCTGCTCAGCTCAAACTAATTTGGCTCCACAAACTTAGGTCCTCTCAGGCCTTCTTCCTTCACTTCCTCCTTCTTCACAAAGACTTCTCCACAATCACCTTGGAACCTTATTGTTCTCGGCTTCTCATGAACCATATATAGATCTATGGTCACGGTCGCCTAGACACCCACCTGGCCTGGCTTTCTCATTCAACCAGGTTCCTGACGTGTTTTCTCAGAATGTGGCTAGCTATGAGCTCAATTCCCCTACGCCCCCTCCCTTTGACTCTAATTGATATAATTGATATCCTGCACAACTGCAGCCAAGATCAATCGCTTCTCACCCCCTCCCTACATCCTGCCTCTAAAATATATAAGCAGCCTGAGAAAATAAAATTTTGTCAGTTTGATCAGACTCCTTGACTTGCTGTCCGTTTTTTGTGTCTCTTGTCCCCCATTCTCTCCCTAGGGGTCCGAGGATCTCAGTTGATTGTCCGGCAGGCCCGGTCACCTGCACTCTTTGGCGGACAGAACCAAGGCCACAGGCCCTCAAGTGACCACTAGCAGGGTCTCCAAATGCAGGATAATGGGCTGTACCTATACTCTCTGTGACTGAACCTTGAACTGCAGAGCACAAGCATCAACCTCTACTGGCACAGTGGAGAGCCCAGGGTATGGATCAATTCCCCAGAGCTGAACGCAGGTCACTGGCCTGATCCAGGGAAGGGGTTTCTGATGTCGTCAGGTGAGGGGTCTCCATCTATAGACATTCACCAACGAACTGATCTCAATGGCCAGTGAAGGACACCAGAAAGTAGTACCCAACCTCATAAACAGCAAGATGACTAAAGGCCAGCATAAAAAACACAAAAAACAAAAATCAAAAACAATATGGCATCTCCAGAAACCAGTTATCCCAAAGATAACAACCCTGGAAACTCAAACACAACTGAAGCACAAGAAAATGTCTTCAAATCCTTCATAATGATGATAATAATGGAGGAAAACAATAAAATCCATAAACAAATACAGGAAGATACAACTAAATAGATTGAGAACCTTACAGAGGCCATGACAGTAGCCTATAGAGAGGAAATAATGAAGATAAAAAAGAAAAGAAACTCCAGGTCTTCTGAACTAAGCTGAATAAAATATCTTGGAAAGAGTACCAGAAAAGTAACATACTAAAAATATAGGGGAAAATGTTTTGGGGAAAGTTTCTATGGAAAGATTTAAAGACAAGCAGAACACTCAACTGTAAATAGTCACTGAGGAAAAGATTGATGTATGGCAACAGAATTCCTTGGAGGTCTAAGGAAGATAGAGTACTGCAACAATGGCAGCCGAAACCGAAGTCAGGAGTGATGGAAAGTATAAATTGTAGCTTTGTATGGGCAGTTCTCTTAAACTTTCAGAAAAAAGCAATAGGCTTTATTTGGTATGCTTACCCCAGGTAGGCTCCCTGAGAGACTTAGGTATCTTTTCTCTGAAGTTTTCTCTCTCATCACTGGGTTAAGGGCATTAACCATGACTTCCCATTGTACTCCTGTCATCCTATAATATGCTGTAATCAGTATACTACTTTCATTAAACTGTAGTCAATTTTGTAAAAAAATAAATAAATAAATAAATCACTGGAAGAAATTCAGGAAAATGCAAAAAATCAGGTGAAGGAAATCAATAAAACAGTTTAAGATCTGAAGATGAAAATGGAAACAATGATAAAATCACAAACAGAAGAAAACCAGGAACAAGAGAACTTAGAGAAGAAAACAGGAACTGCAGGGGTAAGCATCGCTAACAGAATTCAAGAAGATACAGTTGAAGAATTTGGTGCACCCACCAAAGAAAATGTTAAATATGAAAAATTCCTCACACAAAACATCCAAGAAATCAAGGACACCATGAAAAGATGAAACCTAAGGATAAGAGGAATTGAGGAAAGAGAAGATGCTCAGCTCCAAGGCTCAGAAAATATTTTCAACAAAATCATAGAAGAAAATACCTCAAATTTAAAGAAAGAAATGCATATAAACATACAAGAGTCCTACAGAACACCAAATAGAATAGGCCAGAAAAGAAAATCAAGAAATTAAGCACCACCACACCAAATAACCCAATCAAGAAATCGGGTTCAGAGCTAAACAGAGAATTCTCAACAGAGGAATATCAAATGTCTGAGAAACACTTAAAGAAATGTTCAATGTCCTTTGTCATCAGGGAAATGCAAATCAAAATGACTCTGAGATTCCATCTTACACCCATCAGAATGACTAAGATCAAAAACTCAAGTGGCAGCACATGCTGGTGAGGGTGTAGAGAAAGGGGAACACTTCTTCACTGCTTGTGGGAATGCAAACTTGTACAACCACTTTGAAAATCTATATGGCGCTTTCTCAGAAAACTGGGACTAGGGCTTCCTCAATATCCAGCTATTCCACTCCTTGGAATACACCCTAAAGATGCTCTACCACATTCATAGCAGCCTTTTTTGTAATAGCTGGAATCTGGAAACAACTTAAATGTCCCACGGTCAAAGAATGGATAAAGAAACTATAGTAAAATTACACTATGGAATACTACTGAACTTTTCAAAACAAGAAAATCTTGACATTTGCAGGCAAATGGTTGAA
Organism: Acomys minous; assembly: GCF_964271855.1. NCBI lineage: Eukaryota > Metazoa > Chordata > Mammalia > Rodentia > Muridae > Acomys > Acomys minous. The sequence continues at coordinate 85,618,182 of NC_140488.1, read as the reverse complement.
ACTAGTAATGACCATACTGAGTGAGTTAACCCAGGGCCAGAAAGTGAAACATGGTATAATACTCACTTATAATTGGATACTAGCCCAACATGGATGTCCTCTCAGAGTTTTCCCTTAGCAGGGGATTAGGACAGATATTGGGACTTGTTATTGGGACCCAGAGGGTCCAGGAACCCTGTAAGAAAACCATCAATGCTGGTGGATTTGGATCCAGGGTGACCTGCACAAACTGCTGTACCAACAAAGGACAATGCATGTAGTAGTGCTAGATACTCGTTCAGATCTATCTAGTGGACAGCACATTCTTCACAGTTGTGTGGAGAGCCAGAACTGCCTCTGACATGTACTCTGGTGAGCCGTATTTAACCACTTTTCCTTGGAAGGGAGGCCTGGTGGCACTCAGAGTAAGGGGAAACAGGCTACCCAGATGAGACCTGATAGGCTGTGATCATATGGTAGGAGAAGAGGTCCCCTGTGTCACAGGTCTAGGGGAGGAAATGGAGAAAGAAGGAGAAGGAATGGGAGACACAGGTGAGAGGATAAGATTCCAGATATAACTTGAATAAATTATTAAAAATAGAGAAATTATACCTCATAATTTTCTTTATCAGCAGGCAATAAGTTCCAAGAGCTTTATTTAATGCTTAAAAGCTTATATAGTAAAATGACCTATGTGTACTAAGTTATCTTACTTCATTTGCACCATTAATTTCAATTTATAAATTAGATGTAGTTAAAGGTTAATAAAATTGTAAAATATGCTATAACAAGTTTCATAATTTTTCTCTCAATACTTTGTTGAACTGTTCTCACACCTGCAGTGATGATGAGATGATATGTTGCCAAATGATGAGATAAACTGAGTTGAAATGTTCAAACATTGTGGCATAGAATTATACTGGTACATAAGGATTAATTGCCTTCAAATACTTTGATTCCACTGCAATCTATCCAATGACAGTGATGGCTACAAAATGACTAAAAGGTAAGTGGCACATACATAATGAATACAATGAATGCAGGGATTATTGCCATTTCAGGTGAGAATGAACATGACAGCATGAGATTTTATGAAACACTCAGATGAGCATGTGATTTAGAACTATTGAAATTGTGACTTATGGGATTTTATAGGGCATAGTTTTAGAGCATAGATGACTGTGCAATATTTTAACTATAAAAACTGAAATCATAAAAATTTACTGTAATTCTTATTTATTTACTATTGCTAGACCGAAGCTCACATTTTGAGTGCTTTAGTTTCCTTTATGATATTATGACTAAAACACACACACACACACACACACACACACACACACACACACACACACACATACCAGAAGCAATTAGAGGGTGAAAGGGCTTAACCCAATGAGGTTAACTGTACCCAAGAAGACAGAGGAAATAAATAACTCCACTCCAGAGAACCAGAAGAAAAACAAACAAACAAACACACACACACACACACACACACACACACTCCACCACCAACATCAAAATAACAGGAATTAACAATCATTAGTCACTAATATTTCTCAACATCAGTGGACTCAACTTCCCAATAAAATTTAGCAAGCAACCAGATTAGATAAAAAGACAGGATCCATCATAAAACAAGAACATTTGCTCAACTATGTTTATAGCAGCTTTATTCATAATAGCCAGAAAATGGAAACAACCAGATTTCCCTCAACCAAAGAATGGATAAGGAAACTATGGTACATTTACAGAATGGAATATTAATAACTATTAAAAACAAGGACATTCTGAAATTTATAGGCAAATGGATGGAACCAAAAAAATCATCCTGAGTGAGGTAATCCAGACCCAGAAATATATACATGGTATGTACTCATTTATAAGTGTGTATTAGTCATAAAATACAGGATAACCATGCCCAAAGAAGCTATGTAAGGAGGGCCCAAAGTAGGATGCTTTAATCTCACTCAGAAGGCAAACTAAAATAGACGTCTGGAATTGATGGAGGGAGGGAACTGTGTGGTAAAGGGGGTGAGGAGTGGAATATGGGTGTCAAAAGGGAGAGGGCTGGGATAGATAATGGAAATTGATGTGGACAGGTCGTCTCTGGGATGGAGGAGGCTCCTGGTAATCTATAGTCCTAAAATAGCTGAGACTCTTAACTGGAGGGGGAGGTAGAGCCTGAAGTGGCCACTTCCGTAGCCAAAAGGGACTACAAGTGGAGGAAAGGGAACTCAAACTCACCCACAAAACTTTCTACCCAACCAACCAATCACTGGCCCAACTTGATTTACAAGCTGTGAGAGAGCCCTCCATTGACATTATTAATAATATTCTGCTATACATGCAGACAGGAAACTAATATAACAGTCATCTGAGTGGCTTCACCCAGCAGCCGAGGTAAACAGATGCAGAGACCCACAGACAAGCATTAGGGGGACGTCAAGGAATTTTATGTAAGAGAGGAAGGAAAGACAGAAAGAACCCAAGAGGACAAAGACAACACAAGAAAACCTACAAAATCAACTAACCTGGATTCACAGGGGCTCACAGACACTGAACCACAAAGCAAAGAGCATACATGTAACAGATATATAGCTTGGTCCTCATGTGGGATCTCTATCAGCAGGAACAGGGGCTGCCTCTGACTCTGTTGCCTGCCTTTGGATCACATTCCCATCACTAGACTACCTTGTCTAGCCTTAATAGAAGAACATATGTCCAATCCTACTTGATGGGTTGATATCCGTGGGAGGCCTCCCCTTTCCTGAGAAGAAAGGTAGGGTGCATAGGAGAAGGGGAAAGCAGATGAGATAGTGAGACTGGGGAGAGAGAAGGGAAGGAAAGTAAATAAATTAATAAATCAATGACTTTAAAAGTTCAAAATCTCCCAAAGGTAAGGTCCTATAAAATCTAAGAACATTATATACTTTTTTATTCCAAGAGGGAAAAACTGAGACATAAATTAATCACACTTAAGAAGAAAAGGTCAATGTAGTTCAGTTTCTGTCACTAGAGATTCACTCATGATCACAGGGCATCAGCAGCAAGACTCTTCTGCTCTGCCATCCACAAACTACACTACATGTTTCATAGGCTCAGGTTTGCCTGGTCCATGTCTGTTGCTCTTAGTGTTGCCATCTCAAGTTCCTGGCATCTCCAAAATTTTGGTCTGTTTACTAAAACTGAGGCTTCATCTTCACCAATGTCATATGTGCACGGACTGCAGCACTGCCACAAGGTGCCAAGCTTCACATCTTTTAACAATCCCTTTAATCCTGCAGTTCTCATGCCTTCAAATCCAATAACATGTGAGGAGTTTTCATGTTGGCAAGCTCTGTTTCCAACTATAAATGTGTACTTAGCTTCCTTCGACCACAGCTTTTGTGTGCCTAATCTGGGGAATCGCATTCCTATTCAAAGAAAATTTCACTTCAGTGATACTGATCGCATATTAATCAGAGCTGATTCTTTAGCTCCAGCATGACAAGATCCCACACATTCTTAGTCAAAAATCTCACATAAATGGCCCCTAGTCCAGTTTGTAATTAAGTCCTTCTTTCCTTCTGAAAACTCACAAGCCAGCCTTCCATAGTCCACATTATCTTCCAACACCTTCTTCAAGCTTTGAGCAGTCAACAGCTTTCCCGTTGCAAAGCATAACAAGAACAACAACAAACTTCTACAATCCTTTAGTAACTAGTACAAAAGCTTAAAAATGTACATGGTCAGGTTCATCATGCCAACACCAACATTCCTGAGACAATTGTCTGCCCTCTCATTTCCGTTCTGTTACTGTAATAAAGTACTCTTAACAACTTTGTGAAGAGCAAACAATAGTGTTTGTTTGGCTTATATTTCCACATCACAATGCATCACTGATGGAAGATGATTCTGAACTCAAGGTAGGAATCTGCAGGAAGGAACGATGGAAAAAGGCAGCTTGCTGGTTCACTCTTCGGTTCACTGGAAGGTTCAGAATTAGGTAGCAATTTAAGATACATCTCAAGCATCTCTGTCTGAACAAGGATCATTTATTCTTTATCAACAAACAATTGAAGCAGTCCTTTAAACACATGCCCATATGTAAAACTGACCTGCAAATCCTCAATAAAGGTTTCTTAGATGATCCTTCTCTATGTTACATTGACAATTAAATCTAGGCAATGAATCGTGGCAATGAATTGAATCAATTTTAAAAGGTTTCAATTTTTGGATGAATATATCTACACTTACTTGTATCTTCCATTTAAAGAATATCATTCATTTCTTGGCTTCATGTACAATATAATTCAGTCATACACAAAATGAATACATCACAATAGATAAGAGCACCAAGTCAGTTTGGGTTTTTATTAGTGATTTGACATGCATAATTTGTGTTATTTGAATCAAATAACTTACCTTCTCTTAATGTCTACTTTTGAAAACTACCCCTTATAAAAGTGCATATATCACAGTGTCCTGATATACACTGCATGAGAAACAACTCAATGAATGAAAATGCTATTGCTATAGCAGAAGATTGGGTGCAGTAGTGGTAGAAATTATTGTCCATTCACACATTCTTCTATTTGAAGTTCCTGTATATACCAACTAGGTTTACAATCCTACTCAATACTCTTTGATTATGTATGAGCTCATTTTATGTTCTAGTAGATTTCACATTGTAAGGTGAATGCATATTTTATTTATTCCCAATAACCAAAGAATAACAGAAACATACAAATGAATGAATGAATGAATGTGGTCAGTAGTTTCCTCATTAAAACTTGACGTTTGATAAGCACATAGTGATTATATACTATTTACAAGATTCTGTTTCCAAGGACTGTGGAAAGCTGTTCAGTACAGAAGACAATAAAGAAGACAATTGTTACCTACTTAATTAGACTGGCCCTGTTGCTATATGTTGAGTATGATGTACTGAGTGAGCCAAGGGGAAATACCATTCATTTCTGTTCTAATTTTGTATGGTAAAGGCATAGGAAAATGCTTTAAAAGGAGAATGGAAAGAAGAGACTCTCAAGATAAGGAATTGGGGCTTAGGTTAAAGAATAAACAATATTATTGATCTAATAAGTATAATAATTTTCTCCACCAAAAGCTGCCCACACTCAAAAGCATTATTATTGTATCTTACATAGTAAAGGAAATGTGAATATGTGATTAATTTAGGCATTTTGAGGTGAGATATGAGCATTCCAGTATATCTGAAAGAAACTACAGACTCTCTGATGAAAAGGATAGTAGAATAAACTGAGGGTGTTTAAAGGGACTAAATTTTGTAATAATTTGTTGAGGTGAACGTTAATATTGATTTTCTTCTTTTTTAGTCTATTTATTTTATTTTTTTTAATTCATTATAATTTATTCACATTACATCTCGATTATAACCCTGTTGCCCTTGTATATCTGATCTCAACCTCCCTCCTTTTTCACCCTTTTTCCATCCCCTAGACCTCTGACAGGTGGGGTCCTCCTCCCCCACCATATGACCACAGCCTATCAGGTCTCATTCTGATAGCCTGCATATCCTTCTTCTGTCTTCCCACAGGGTCTATACCACCAAGGAATGGTGATTATATCTGAGGCATCAGAGTTCTTGTCATAGGCATTCTTCTGCTCCTACGCCCACTTCTCCACATGGAGAGTGAGCTGTCCATCTGACCAGGGTATCTAGGTTCTCTGCATGCATTGTCCTTGGTTGGCACACCAATTTGTGCAGGACTCTTCCTGGGTTCAGATCCACTACACCTGATAGTCTCCTTGTGGATCTCCTGACACCACAGCAGCACCACCCCGTCTTTCCATCCCACAAGTGTTCCACATAATTCACAGCTCTTCACCTAGAGTCAGGCTGCCAGTCCTAGTATCTGTCCAATCCCAAGCTGGGAGGAGTCTCTCAGAGGACATCTACGTTGGGGTAATATCCACTTGTAAGTGACTATATACCATACGTATCTTTCTTTGTCTGGGTTACCTCACTCAGAATTTTTTTTCTAGGTCCATCCATTTGCCTGAAAAATTCAACATTTCCTCGTACTTGATAGCTGAGTGGTATTTTATTGTGGAAATTTACCACCGTTTCTTTATCCATTCTTTGGTTGAGGGACATCTAGGTTGCTTCCAGATTCTGGCTATTATGAATAAAGCTGCTATGAACATAGCTGAGCAAATTCCTTGTATGGTGGAGCATCTTTTAACTATATGCCAAGGAAAAATATAGCTGGGTTTTGAGGTAGCCCTATTCCCAATTTTATGAGAAAATGCCAGATTGATATCCAAGTGGTTGTACAAGTTTGCACTCCCACCAGCAATGGAGGAGTGCTCCCCTATCTCTACATCCTTGCCAGCATGGGCTGTCACTTGAGTTTTTGATCTTAGCCATTCTAGTAGGTGTAAGATGTAATCTGAGTCGTTTTACATTTTCCTGATGACTAAGAACATTGAGCATTTCTTTAGCTGTTTCTCAGCCATTCGATATTTCTCTGTTGAGAATTCTCTGTTTAGCTCTGTACCTCAGCTTTTAATTTGGTTATTTGGTTTTTTGGTGTTTAATTTCTTGAGTTCTTTATATATTTTGGATATTAGCCCTTTGTCAGATGTAGGATTGGTGAAAATGTTTTCTCAGTCTGTATGATGTCACTTTGTTCTGTTGACAGTGTCCTTCGCCTTGCAGAAGCTTCTCCGTTTCATGAGGTTCCATTTACTAATTGTTGATCTTAGGGTCTGAACTGTTGGTGTTCTGTTTAGGAAGTTGTCTCCTTGGTAGGCTCTTCAGTAAGCTAGGAAATGCATCTCTAGCCATGTCTATGACTGTTTTTAGAATAGTTAGAATATGTGAGATGGGTAAATAATAGAAACTATGGATGACACCATTCTATTAGATGAGGTCCTGGACTGAATGGAAAAAAGAGAGAAGATGCATTCATTGCCCTCTGCTTCTTGATTAGCAGTACAATGTAGCCAGATGCTTCCCACTCCTACTGCCACTGTTTCTCTTGACAGACCCTCAAACTAGGAGCCAAAATACACCCTTCTTTCCAAAGCTTGCTTTTGTAAGGAGCTTTGTTGCAGCAATGAGAAACATAACTAATAAACATGGCAAGTTTCACTGAAGAATGTTGCTTTGGACTAAAATGAGTAGTTAAAAATATCAATCTGAAGTGTGAATAGCAAGCTATGCTAGGGAAGAACTTGAAGTTTTATTTTACATTATTCAGTATATCTTCTTGGAGAATAATCTGAATTATTTCCTAAAACATAGGTTGAGGTTGAAGGAAACATTTTTCAAGTAGTTTCAAAAAAGAGAGAAAGAATCAGCCTTAAATGTGACAGTTAATAGTTAGAGAATAAATGTAACATAATGACACAAATAAGGTTGATTATTATATGACATTTCCATATATTGGCAAATATCAGGAATATTTTTGCCCAATAGCAGTAGACAATTATACAAAATAGTATTTTAGCTATGATGAATTCAATAGCCTAAGGAATCTCCTGATAAAATTTTCATATGCTTAATTTTACAAATTATCCAAAGGTTTAGTAAGGTGGTTGAAGGTAGCAACATTGTAATCCTAGCTGGTCATAAGTGTATAAATTAGGGCAAAAGGAATAAAGAAAAGGAATGGGGCACTTTAATACTTTCAATATGGGGCCCTACCAATATTTATGAGACAGGAAAAAAGCAATCAAGGAAGAAGGAAGATGAACCTAGAAAGATTTGACACAATAAAGCCAGTAAAAACTAATCACACCATTAGTAGAACACATGTAATTTGAGAAATAAAGAGCACAAGAAGCTCCAGAGTTAAAAATTATCCTTATTATAATGCTCAGTCATTTTATTTGACTCGACTAAAGATTAGAAAATGTTAGATGAAAATCAGTTTTATTTTCCTGTGCACTGGGTGGTAGGATATGAAGTCCCTGTCTGAACATACAGAAGTTGAGGTTTATCTATAATTTAGTGGAGAAGACCAAGACATCCATGTAAAATGAGGCAGAGTGAAAAAAGCTAGAGGAAGATAGTGAAACTAGAAAGCAACTGGAATTCAGATTATGAGACTGAAACACTACCTACTTTGCTAATGAGGCCAGATAGTTTAGTTTTACAATCAAGTTTAGATGGTTAGGGGATAAGATCTTTTTAGATCAAGATAAATGATTTAAGCTAATATAGATGAGATGTGATAGATATTGAATTTCATTCAGAAATTTAGACCCAACAAGATAGGAAAGATGTTTACTTCAAGTTTGACAAATGCAAATAGCTAAATCGTTATGAATGTAACATTTATATAACTCATGATTGCCTCATGGTTCTCTGTGCTGTGTGTAGTTTGTTTTATTCATGTATAATAAAAATAAATGTATATGTTTAAAAGAAAAAGAAAGCAACTGGAAAAATGTCAGTGTCAGAGACCCAAACTACACCATTTTAAAAGCAGAAAAGTACAAGTAGCTAAATATAAAGGTAATTTACCCATAATATACAGAGAAGCTGAATTTATTTTTATTTATTATGTTGAGCAAAAAAAATTAGGAATGAGAAAGAGCTGGATTAGGATCAAATCTTAAGTTTACATCAGGGTAAGCATGCTATCTCATAGTTGTAAGTTCATGTTTTTTTTTTTTTCATCTAGAGAGGACTGGCATAAGTACTGGCAATGCTTATTTTATCCTTTACTTATTTTGTCATCATACTGAGACGCAAACACCTACTTCAGTACTTGGTATATATTAAAAAAAATAATTGTCTTTAAAATGGCTATTTAATAAGGGCACTTAGCTATAGATATTTTTAAATGTTAGCTCATTTCCTGTGTTTCCTCTTAGTGTAATAATTAGCTATGCTAAAAATGATCCACTATATTTGATTTAATCCTTAACATTTTGACATTACTATACTCAAGATTAAAGTAACCACTTTTTCAGTCTCATAAGAAAATTAAGTATCCATTTGTGCATGACAGAGATAAAGTATTTTTCCAAGTACTCAATTTACATAAAGCCGTGCAGTTAAAGTTGTGAGCTTGACTTCATGTGGAGAGAAGTAGACACTTCTACAGACTCTCCAATTATAAGTTACTGAAAGATATAATGTTTAAAACTAGTTATGAGAAAATTTCTTTTCTAATAAGAAACAGTAACGAGTATTTTGAGAAACATTAAACACACATGCACATTTATACACTAATAAAATTATAACAGTTATGAATCCTAGCCCTCAGCAGGAGCTTTCAGCAATTGATAGTTTCTAGAAGAGGAGGAATAATTTCTGTTAAGTCCACCAGGCTCCAGCAGAAGGACACACACCCAAGAATATATAGACAGAACAAATTGGACTTGAGGGATGGGGAAAAGAAGGCACAGTATAGTGGGTGTGGAGGAACTAGATCTGAGAGAAGTTTGGGGAGAGTGTGAATATGATAGAAAACATATTGTATGAAATTCTAAGGAACTATTCTTTTTAAGACTCAAAACGACTGGTGAGCTATCTTGGTAGGTAAAGGTAGTTGCCTCAAAGCCTGACAGCCTTAGTGACATCCCTAGCAGGGGAGAACCAAATCTCACAAGACGTTCATGAACTCTGTACATACAAGGTGGCACAAGCCTGCACATACAGGAAGATAAAATAAAAAGCACTAAAATGAGTTTTAAGACATCATTTTTAGAGCCAAAAGAAAGTAAATTCCTGCAATAGCTACGTGAATCTAGGAAAGAATTCAAGATACCAGGTGATATAAGACACTCAAACCACCTCTCCAGCCCCAATATTTTAAAATTTTAACATGTAGTGCACTGTGATTATATTCTCACATTCACTTTCCACTACTGTCTCTCATCTGCATTACAAACCACATATTCATTTCCTTTTCTCAACTAGGGACCCTCCTACTACCTCATGTCCCTCATTTTGTATATTTCTTTTAGGTACATTGTAGCCTTTTGTTATTTTTTGATAGTTTGGTTTAATGAGGTGATAGACCCTAGGTCTTTGTGTGTGGTAGGCAACCACTCTGTCCTCTGACATACTTAATGTTCAAAGACAAAGACAGGAGTATCTCTGAGGTTTACTGGGCATCCAGTCTAGCCAATCAGCAAGCTCCATGTTCAGTGAGAGATTCTGTCTAAAATATAAATAAATAAATAAATAAATAAATAAATAAATAAATAAATTGATAGATAGGTAATAAATAAATAAATGAAGGATGCCGTTAACATCAAGCCTACACACACACACACACACACACACACACACACACACACACACACACACACACACACACACTTATGTTATGCATGCATGCATGCATGCCTCTGCACTCAAGTGGACATATACAAAACTCAAACACACAAAATAAAAATCATTTAGAGACATTTTATAAATGTATAGAAAAGAATTTTACATGTCAACATTAAGAACTTAACTGTCTTAACAACTAAATATTAATCTGTGATACTAAAACTTCCTGCCAGGTAGTAATGATTGTCATCACCATATTTCACTTCCTTTATCTGCAAAATGGGCAGATATAGATATTCCAATCAGGATTACTGTGAAAAGCAAACATAATCATGTGTACTCACCATTAAATATGTGTGCTTTGATTGAGTTTGTATTATCTTTATTGTAATAAGCCACAAAACACTTGCAGGACTATATGATAGCTGTAGTTTTATCTGTAATAACTATGCATAATATTTCAAAGTTTATATTGCTGGGAACTATTGAATAAATTGAAATAGTTCATACACTGCCAAAAATTTCTCAGAAATTCAATACAACTAATACTTATTTAGTGACAGGGGAAAATCCAGTAAATGGATGTAACTGACTAGATAAAATTATAAGTGTGCTGTGCACAAGAATAGGGAACATAAATAAAAACACCACATAATTTTCATCTGCCACTTTTCTAATTCTCCTTTCTCCTACCTTTGATATTCAGCATGCCCTCCCGGACATAATTCAGCTGGAAACACTCATGTTAAAGAAACATTTTAGGATTCAAAATCAGCAGATTGGATGAGACTTTAGACAAAGCCAAGGAAGAAAAGTAAATGCTTTTCATCATCATTCTTGTGGGCAGCAAACATAAGCTTAACAGGTTGGATTTGGCCTGCTTTGTGAGTTCTTCCTTCCAATATGCTTACTAGAATAAACCTGAAGACCCTTATCACATTTCTGTGTGTTAAAATTTCAATACATTTAGGAAACACTGAAAATTTGATGGGGAAAGTGCCCTGATGCTTATTCAAGATCGATGAGTATTCTTGAATGTAGCAAAAAAAAAAATGTGTTTCTTTTTTCAGTCAAATGCTCTATCTGCACCCATATTATTTTTTTCATAAGTGGCATATCTTTATTACACTCTTCCTCTCCAGACTTGTATCTATGAAGATGAGGAGTAAAAGTAAGAGAAAGGGGTGATGGACAAATTCAAGTGAAGAGCCTTTCCAGACACAACAAGGCTGAGGCATATATGAAATTACAGACACTAATAGAATGAACAAGAGCTACACAATTTCAAATCATACAATATCCTAGAATGGAAGCAGTAAGCACAAAGCCACACCTTTAACCAAAGAGCTAATAGCAATTAATAGTTGCATGGTGGGAAAAATCAGTTTTCTTCAATGGAGTGATACAAGGTATATCAACCACCATAAAAGGAAGGGCTCATGCTCAGTAGTGCTTTACCAATACAAACCAGTCTTCTTGTGTGTGCACACACATGTACTCTGTTTTGCTTATTGTTTTATGTGTTTGTCTTTATTCCTTTTTATTATTGATTTTTATTTTTACATGTCCATTTATATTATTACATATATATACAATGAATTACATACAACAAGAAGAACCATGACACAATCAGGAATTATATAAAGGTTACATTCATAGTGTTTTGGCTATTTGTTTTTGGCAAACTTGGAAAAAAAATCTTTCCTATCTTGGTGAGGCTAAAATTCTGAATGTAAATCAATCTCTGTCACATCTCATTTCTACCAACTTAAAACATCTATCTAGACCTAAAAACATCTTAACCCCTAAACAACTAAGCTTAATTGTAAAACTAAACTATCTGGTCTTCAACTCCATCAGAGCCTTGAGAAGGAATAAAATTAATTACCTGAGTATATAAGGAGTGCAGGTTAGCAGCTTCCCAAATGAGAAGATAATAGAGACAGTTATCTGCTTGAACAGTCACCCAAAACTCTCTATAACATTGGAGCACCATCTTCAGCCTTCTGGTCCAATATATCTGACAGACATATTTATGAGGCAGGGACTATTGAGGACTTGCTTACCCTATGTTGGCAGAGTTTGGCTGTCGACTCTGCCTGCTTCCAAGCTTGCCTTTTTTTTAGGCAGAATTCTGTCTGTAGTAGAAATGAGGACATTTTGTCCAGTGGCTTGTTTGCCACATTTGAAACCATCTCCATAAGGAGCTTCTTTGATGCTCATCATTTTTGTGGAGTTGATTGTGTAGTGGTAAGAATAGCTGCCTTCTGTATTATTTTTTATATCAGAATACTGGGCAGGGGGACACAGGCAATGTTTCCTAGCTCTCCATCCACATTGAAATAATGTAGACAGCTTTCAAAGAGACCAATATTTTGAGAGGAACTAATGCAACTGGTCTATGCAGTATTATTCAAAATAAAGTCCTCAGTAAAGAGTGCTTTTCTCTTTGGTTTGGTTTGGTTTGGTTTGGATTTTTGACACAGGGATTCTCACTGTAGCCTTGGATTTCCTGAACTCACTCTGTAGACCAGACTGGCCTTGAACTCATAGTGATCAACCTGCCTCTGTCTCACATGAGTGCTGGGATTAAAAGCATACACCACCATGCCTGACTAAAGGGTATGTCTCAAAGTTCTCTGTAGAGGTTGTTTTCATCTGCAGTGGCATTAATACAGGATAATTCTTTGCAATTAAGAACTGTCTTTAACATTATAGGATATGTAGGTCCAGCTGCTGCCTTTACCCTCAATTGACAGTAGGCAGTGTTTTATACAGTTCTCACAAGCAAATATGTCCTGAAATGTTGCCAAATGATCTGTGATATATCTGGTATCCCAAGAACACATCAGCAATTACTAGAAAGAATAATATTCTTTATTAAACAAAAAGAAAATCAGTCCTGAGAGAAAGGAACACAACCAAAATAGTCACCTCTTGAAAAATTCACCTTGGAATTACTTAGTGAGATTGTAACAATTGAAACTGCCGCACAACATGATTTGAACATTTGTCCTATGTGTCAATGTGTCAATAGAATTCTCTTATGTAAGGAAGAGAATAGTGAAAAATAGACAGCTCTCTGTTTCTTTCAAAGTGATATGTCACATTAGGAGTGGATGTAATGTTACAGGACAGTATAATAGCACTCAGATATGTTCATGTTCTCACTCCCAGAATAACTAAGCATCTTATCTTACATGGCAAAAATCACTGTGCAGAAGTGATTCCATTAAGGACAGTGAGATATGAGAATTATCCTTAGATATAAGGTGAGCATTATGTAATCATAAGAATCCTCATAAAAGTCTGACTAGAGTAACAAAGGTCATATGGTGATGTAAGTAGATAATAGAGCAATAATACTATTAGCTAAAGATTGCCAATAACAACTACTTAGAGCTGGAAAATTTATGCAACAGTCATTTCTCTAGTGCTTCAGAAGAACAAACCCTGCCAAGATCTTGATTTTTAGACTCACAAATTCCATTTCATACTTCTTTCTTTCAGAGAAATAAATGGATAAAATTATATCAGTTAGAACAATTTTGTGATAACTAAATGGTGTAGTGAAAAGAATCTAATTGAAAAACTAACAAGAATATTTTAGTTTTTGACTAAAGATAGGTGTATTTTAGGTCATTATATATGTTACTAACATTTAATCTTTATTGAGTACTTGTGAAGTGATATATATATATATATATATATATATATATATATATATGTATATATATACATACATATATATGTATATGTGTAGTGTTTGTTTTAAAAGAATGTTTAAATTTTTACTTATAAATTAGATACTTCCTATTTGTTACTGTATATAGTATTTATTTCAAAATAATGTAAATAGAAAATGAAATTGTCTTGTAATAGCAAAATATTACTTAATTATCAATAAAAAGAGTTACTTCTGATGTTTTGATACATACATACATATGTACAAATGAAAATGAAATGAACAATCCTAATAGACATGCAGATAATGTTAAAACTTCTCTTGAAAATGTGTGCTTTCAAAATTTGTACATTATCTGAGATTCTTTCCATGTGCTATTTATGTAGTTTCTCAGCTAGGTACTGGCTATAGTCACTCAGCTCAAAGACTTTTACTGTCTGAAGCTTCTGCTCCTTTATAGCACTAGCTGCACTGTCTCATCAAAGAGAATATGAATTACTTTATATCTATTTGATCTGGTTGCTTCTTAACTTCCTGACTTGAAGAATACACCTTCTCTTTCTTGAGTTTTTTCTAATATTGACTTCTACAATTGACTGTTCTTGCCATTATATCTGAAAATACTAATTGTCAATTAGTATAGTCACCAGTGCCTTCAAAGATAACAGATAAGCTAGCATTTGCTCACAACTACTTCCCAAACATGTTGGTGTTTTGTATACCATGTTGCTACTTGAGTCTGTGATGAAAATAAAAATCCATTAACCAATATATGTATTGTTATCATTTGGGAAGAAAGAACCTCAAATAAAGAATTGCCTCCATCACATTAGCCTGAAGGTATGTATGTCTGTGGGGCACTGTCTTGATAAGTGACTGATGGAGGAATGCTAAACTTTACACAAGTGATCAACGGCTGAATAAGAAAACTAACCGAGCATGAGCATGGAGCAAGACAGTAAGCAGCATTTATCTTTGGCTGCTGCTTCAGGTTGCCATTTTTACTTCCTTCCTTAGTTTCTCTTGATAATGGTCTGTAGTTTAATAAAATGAAACACACTCTTTCCTTCCCAACTTGCTTTGCATCATGGTGATTATCACAGCAACAATACAAAGAAATTAGTACAGGAGCATGAAGGAAATAGTAGAGGCATAGCTTTTTTAAACTGCAAGCTTTTCTTCCTATTAAAATAAATATAGAATCAAAAATACACTTCAGTTGGTGACACATATTGAGAAGATTATGATAGGATATGGGTAGTACTGATTTGGGTTATCCAAGAGTTGCCTTAGCTTGTGTAAAAGTATAGGAAATTTCCAGGAAGAAGGAAGAAAATGTACAAAGGTCATAAGAGCAGAAAAAGAGTAGGCCACATTATGTACAGGATTGTTGACAAAAGTAAGAAGCTTCTATTCTCTTAATTTAATATATGGACTCCTGATAAGTTAAATTGTGCCATCAAAAAGATATATTGGAGTCCTAGCCTTGAAGATCTAAACACGTGGCTTTATTCAGAGATAAAATATTTTTAGATATTTCACTAATACCCTGACATATTATTGTTGTTCTTAAATACAATTACCAGTGTACTTATCAGGAGGCAGAGAGACATTCCTAGCAAGGATAGAAAAGTAACAAGAGAGGTGAAGATGAGTAATACAACTATAAGCCCAGAAATCTAAATAATGTTGATGACTACTTGAATGCAAGCAGAAATCATGAAGGATTGCCCCTTAGAGATTCAAGAGAGAAAGAGAATTACCATGCCTGTACCTTGATGCCTTACTTCTAATCTCTGGAAATATGATTGAATACATTTCTATGTTTTCAAGCACCGAATTTGGGGTCATATATCTTGGAAGCTCTAAAAAATTAAGTTCAAGAACAAAATACTTATTGTGCATGTTTCTAATGTTTGCTTGATCGCTATGTGGAGTTTGGGCAAGAACAGAGCAGACATGGGGGAAATCATTCTAATAAGGCAGGTGTCCAATTTAGGAGCACAGACAAGAATTGATATTAGTTCAGTCTAGATTTTAACAAAGTAATTATCTAAAATCATCACACTTGGCTTATAGTTTGGCAATTACAATAATAGTATTTATTTAGTGAAATAATAGGCATATATGATGAGTAAAGAAATCAAAGATCTCCCCCATGTATGGCTGGAGAACATAAATGTTTTGTACTGCCATTGTCTTAGATGAGACAAACTGGAGAAATTCTCTTTTTTATTATAATTTTTCATATTACATTCTGATTGTTATCCCCTCCTATGTATCTTCTCATTCCCCCATCCCTCATTTGACCTATTCCCCTCCCCTAGACCTCTGACAGAAGGAGACCTCCTATCCCACCACATGACCACAGCCTATCAGGTCTTATCTGGATATGATAGCCTACTTCCATTCCTCCATGTGTCACCAGGCCTTCCCAACAATGGAAAGTTATCAAATTGAGGGCACCAATGTTCCTATCAGAGGCATTCCCTGATCTCTCAACAACCCTGGAGGATATGTTGTATTTTGAGTATGTTGGGATTCTTTTATAATGCCCAGGTTGATTAGATATGCAAGTTAAACTTTTCTTATAGAAACATCCAAAATTCAAAATACTCTAAATTGAGAAAATTCTAATAGTAACATAATTCTGGGAATGCAAATGTGTGTGTTCACATATAACTCACAATCAAAATATATATTCCAAAGAAAGTGTGGAAAATTATCTTTGAACTGAGCATATAGATATATGTAAAAATAAATTGAAATTGTATTTAGAAAAAGGGTCTTAGTCTTTATATACTTCATTGTGTTTATGCCAATATTTAAAATTCAAAAATATTTGAAAATGGTAAAGTTTCTGGATAAGGGATAGTCAAGCTGTAGTAGTATGACAGGCCTCTTAGAATGACAGCCTCCTGTTATGTACATTCCTGTGTCATCTTCTACTTTTAAGTATTGAAATATACCTCACTTCTAATTAATAAGCAAGAGCTACAGGATATCATTTCTTATATTAAGTTAAAAATACTTCTGTATTGCTGATGAATTCTTGCTAAGACTCTTTGATGAAGGTAGCTGCCATACTGAAATGACTCTTATAGGAAAGACCACACAACAAAATATATAAATGACTTGCAGTCAAGAGCAAAAAAAAAACCCTCAGTCCAATAATGCCCAAGAAGCTGATGGGTGACAACAAACATTTAGTGGACTAGCAAGATATTGCTACAACTAACTTTGAGATGAGCAGTACACCAGCCAATGTTTGTACCAGTGTACCAGTGTGAGACTCTGAGCCAGAAAGCTTGGATCTATGCTTGGATTTGTGTACACAGAAACAGTGGGACAATAGACTTTGTTTTCAAGATAAGTCATGTGGTTGGGCAGCAAATTAATCTAACTTTTAGACATGTATTTAGGGTCATCAACAGCTATGCTTTACCAAAAGTCCAAGAACAAAGTTTGCCACTGGAAGAAATTGAAGCTGATTAAGATTTGAACTCTGTCCATTGGCTAGACCTGGGTAGGGGTTTGAAGTATACGGCCTGTATTGTCCTTGGCTGATGCCATAGTTTGAGCGGGACCCCTGGGCCCAAATCTGCCCATTATAATGTTCTTCTTGTAGGTTTCTAGGACCCTCTGGATCCTTGTACTTTGCTATTCTCCCATGCTTCTCTCATCTAGAGTCCCAATAGGATGTCCTCCCCTCTGTCCCAGTTTCCTGGTAAGTGAAGACTTTCGTGAGACGTGTCCCTTGGGCTAGTATGCAGATATAAGTGAGTATATACCATTTGAGTCTTTCTGCTTCTGGGTTAACTCACTCATTATGATCATTTCTAGAGTGGAGTATGACTTTTACACGTACTCTGGTGCCTCATATTTGACCATGTCCCCTGGAGGGGGAGACCTGGTAGCACTCAGAGGAAGGATAGCAGGCTACCAAGAAGAGACTTGATATCCTATGAACATATAAAGGGGGAGGAAGTCCCCCTCAGGCACAGTCATAGGGGAGGGGAGTAAGGGGAAAATGGGAGGGAGGGAAGAATAGGAGGATACAAGGGATGGGATAATCATTGAGATGTAACAAGAATAAATTAATAATAAAAATAGATTTGAACTCTGAAACTCCAAAATAATAAGACTGTTATATTTTAAATATGACATGATCTTCATAACCTCATGTTAGATTCCAGCTAGTGGTGCTGCTATACAAGGTCATAGAAACTTTATACAAAACATTTCTTCCTTAAGTAGTTTTTTTCTGTTCTTTTTTTATTAATCCTCCCATTCTTCCCTCCCTCCCATTTTTCCCTTATTCACTTCCCCTATGACTGTGCCTGAGGGGGACTTCCTCCTTCTTTATATGCTCATAGGGTATCAAGTCTCTTCTTGGTAGCCTGCTATCCTTCCTCTGAGTGCCACCAGGTCTCCCCAAAATGCTCAACCTCCTTAGTCATCAGGGAAATGCAAATCAAAACAACTCTGAGATTCCATCTTACACCCATCAGAATGGCTAAAATCAAAAATTCAACCTTAAGTAGTTTTTGTTGAGTATTTTTCACAACAAGAAGAAAACTCACTAATTCAAGAGTCAACTAGAGGGGTAGGGGAAGAAATCTATAAAACAAAATAGACAGTAAAAATCAGAAAGTAAGAAAACCACGAAAAAATGAGTTTGATTTGGAAGTTATCAGCTAAGTTGAACTATACAAAAGATCAAGTAAAATGAGAAAGAAGAAATGACCACTGGTTTTGGTAATACCAAGTTCGTTAGTGATTTTAACATTAATATTTTACAATGAATAAACATGGGATTATGTTTGGCTATGGAAACAAATAAAAGTGAGATGACAAACACATTAAATGTAAATGATATTTGTGTGAATGTGGGAATTTGTTTTTAAAAATGGATTATTTTCTCATACAATATATTCCCTTCTGTCTACCTCTCCTGCCCACCCCCACTGCTTCTCTCCCCGAGATGTATCCCCTCTATATTTCCTTTTCAGAAAAGACCAGGCTCCAAGAGATGACAGCCAGACAGGACAGAACAAGATACAATTAATCATGGCAAAAGCCCTCCTATCAAGGCTGAACAAGGCAACACAAGAGGGAAAAAGTCTCAAGAATAGGCAAAAGAGTCAGAGATACATCCATTCTCACTGTTAGGAGTCCCATAAAAACATCAAACTTACATCCATAGCAGAGGATCTAATGCAGACACATGCAACCCCAGACTTACCACTTCAGTCTCAGTGAGCCCATGTGAGCCCTGCTTAGATGATTCAATGGGGCATGTTTTCCTGGTGTCCTTTATTACATAATATTCTGTGTCATCCATAAGGCTGTCAAATGGTGAAGCCGTTTCCTAACTATGTGACAAAATATTATATTTATATATTCATGAGAATGCTCTGAGACAGCTTGAAAACATAAATGTTGCAACTGGTTTTAAATCACAGCTCATCTACTATAGATGAAAGAGAAGTTAAATGGGAACTTTGTTTATAAACAGGTGACCAAGTTCTATTTGAGTTATATAAAGTATCAAGTGGAAAGAATGTAACTCTATGTCACATCTGAGTGTGAAACATGTGGAGAGTTTGAATTTTTTGTTTTTTAAAATCTGTTGTTGTTGTTATTATTGTTAATTCACATTACATCCAGACTGTAATACCCTCACTCTTATCTTCCTATTCCCACCCTCCCTTTCCCTCTGATCTATTCCCTTCCACCAGATTTTAAAGATACAAAAGAAAGGCAAAATAATATGTAAGAATGTGATTAAAGTATATGTTCCAAAGAAAATAAATTCTGAGATAGCACATCATGCTCACAGGAGTTTTGTGATTTTTGTGGGCTTTTTGTTTAATTTTAGCCTTTTTGTTCTATATTTATTTATTTGTTTGCCATAATTTTGGATTGCTTGGAGAGGAAGAGAGAGAGAGAGAGAGAGAGAGAGAGAGAGAGAGAGAGAGAGAGAGAGAGAGAGAGATAGAGAGAGAGATAAAGAGACAGAGAGACACAGAGAAAGAACATGAAATTCTTTGAGTATGGAGGTGGGTAGGATCTAGGACGAGCTAGGTGATGATAAAAAACATGATAAATTATATTGTATCAAAAAATAATTTAAAAGTCTGATAGGTTCAGGTTTCATCTTAGGAATTCTCAATGGAATAAAAATGGAGTGTATGTAGATAGCTGTATTTCATTCCAAATGATTTCTTTTACAGTGAATGGAGTGGAAAAAGCTGTCACAAGTATTAAGGTACATTGGGATAGCATACTGATAGATAATGAAACTATACAAATAAATTGTTTACATATACAATGCATGGCATTATATTAGCAGTATAAAATATCATAAAAATATGTTTCTCCATCAATAAAGTATAATACTGGCATATATAGTAATATTAAAATATAAAAATTAGATAATATCCATTGCAGAAATATATTTCCTGATACATCAGACTGTCAATATAACATAATGACTATTAAAAATTAACATTGTTTGCATAGTCCCATAGAGGAGTTTCATAATGATGATTAAGAAGCAGACACAAATAAAGTGACATTGAAAATGTCATGTTTGCTTTTGCTCCTCAGTATTTTAACCAAGGTAACATATCCAGTGTTACAGTCTTGAAATACAAAACTATTTCCTGGATGAAGGCATGTCTTCTGTTTCTTATCTAGTAAATCCAATGCAAGCCCTTGGTTTAACACTACCATTTAACAGGAATTACAATTCGTAATTGGGATATAAGCACAATTTTCAGCTCCAGTAGATATTGTTAGTTCAATCATATCAGCAGAAAACTTAATTTGGGGAAATCTATTGTTTCCAAGGAAATGATATAAAAATTTTCCTATGATTAACATCATGCAGAGAATAATGTCTTAAACTATTTATTAGAAAAATGTGTACCTAAAACAGCTATATCATAATAAAGAATTATATCCATCTTGTCATCTAGTTAGCAAGATTTCACATTAGCTTTTGAGGGTATTTCTTTTCTTTTTCAGTGTCTCTCTTTTTTCTTTCTTTGAGACATTTTTTTCCTCAATAGAGAACATCATCTGTCTTCCATCTACCAATACAGAAAAGTTTTCAGATAATATTTAGAGTAAAAATCCCTTTAAGTATATAGTTGTTAGTACTAGCAAAACGTTTTCTCAACTAGTTCTTAATATTTTCTTCTATAGTAAGTAATTCTTTATAAAGGCTAAATTACATGATCATAATTTATTTACTAATTTTTGAGATTACAATTTAATTACAACATTTCTTCCTTCCCTCTAAAATCTAGCATACACCTTTTCTCTCTCTCCTTTAAATTCATGGCCTTTATTAGTTACTAATTGATATATATATCATTCCATACTATGTTACATGTATTTATGTATGCTTATTAGGCTATTTGGCATTGGACAGAATACTGGTGTGCTCTTCCATGTGAATGGACAGCTCTCCTGCTTCTAGCTTAACTTGTATGCCTACAGTTGTTTCAGTAGGGCTAATGCCTCATGAGCTTTCCCCCATCCAGTTTGACAGGTTCCTCGGTGTCATTCTTGTCATATGCTCAACAGTATTATCAAATATTCACTGTTATAAGTGATTACTTTACAATTGTATATGTGTCACTGCTTTAAAAATACTATTAAGAACTAAACCTTACTTTCAGAACATCAAATCTCAGAAGGAATGTTTAAAAGTATCCTTGGAAGGCATTTCCCAAAATCATGCTATTATTCAGGATCTGCCTTCACTCTTAAAAGTTCTCCATTACAGAAGGTATCCAAATCCTCTTTACTATGACCTATGTACTTTTTCTCTGTTGCTTTTTTTAAATCAGCCATTTTACATTTTAAAAATCCATGATGACTAACATTCCCTCTGAAATGTGCATGTATGTAATATATTCTAGCAGCAACAATCATGCTTGCAATTGTTGTCTTCCATCTGCTCACTTTGGTTTTTCCATCTAAACACATTGCTTATTAGAAATATGCTAGGTTGGCAATTATCCTGCCAAATCCTGCCAAGTACAGAGGGTTCTAATTAAATAACTCAGTCATAACAAAGAGTTAAATTATGTGACCTTGGGAATGTGGCCATTTGTAGGTTGCAAAGGACATTGGAAATGGTGCAAACTTCCACTAGCCTTTGGAAAAGAAATAGCGGTATAATAAAAAGCCTGCTGCCCTCTGTGTAGTCCAGAGCTTCAATGCAAGATATGTTCCCTTCAGGGAAATAAGATCATATCCTGCAAATGATATTCTCCAGAAGACTGGGAAATGTAATAACAACCTTGTCTATTTCAAAACACTATGTTATATAAAAATATTACTTTTATTTCTCTTAAGTTCATCATGCATTCTATGTGGCATACTACCAGCGAACATCTATGGACAAACAATATTTTTCATAGTCATTGTTCCTTGAATATCAGAACTGATACATTGTAAAATTACATTAATAATAAATTCTCACTTGACCTCAAATTATTAATGGAGAAAGTAAGGTCAAATTGTTTATAGACCAGTAATTTTCAAAAATATATAAATACACAGACTTCCTTAACATAAGTGTCTAATGCATCTCATCAGATTTCTTAGCCTTCCAGAATAAATAGTATTATTTTATCTCAGACACTGGAGCTAAATCAATGAAATGTTTTACATATATGTACACGGAACAATGTTTAGATCTTTATAGCCCACAGAAAACTTGAGCATGCATAGTATTCTTTAATTTCAGCAGTGAAAAGAGAAAGAAGAGCTTCTCTGTTCAAGATGGAGCCAACAAAGCACCATTTCTCGAGAAATAATGTATAAATGTTTTAAAATAAATACAACATGAATGTTGGGCCTCCACATGCATATCTGCATAGACATACCCTGACACACATGGAAATGTGCATCTGCACATATGAATGCATGCCATATGCACATGAAAACTAAAGTTTATTGTGTGTATATTGAAGAAAGAACATTGGTTACTACCATCTAGGAAAGAATTAAGGAAGGGGTGGTAAAGTTGGGTAACAGATATAAAACTGCAATTAAATAGGATTAATATACCCTAGAGTTTAGGACACAGTAGACTGAATTTAATTAACAATTACTTAAAACATTTCAAATTAGATGGAAAAGAATATTTGAATTGCACCAAATTATAATAAATGTGTAAGCTAATACACATGTTAAAGCAGATTGATCATTACACAATATATCCTTGAATATAACATATTGTACTGTATTCCATACTGAAATTAAAGCTCTAAAATAGTTCTTCTGTCTACCTAAATGTTGCTGACTAGATTTTTTCCATAAAATAACTACATTGATTAATATATAAGACATTATCATTTGCTTAGATATTATAGCGAGTGTTACCTTATATATGTCCAAACATGTAAAAAAGTTGACTTTCAAATGTAAAATTCTTCATACATATAAAATGCATGTATTTTGAATTGAAAGAAAAGGCTGTGTTTTGGTTACATTCAGCCAATAAGATGTTGTACAGGGAAATAACACATTCTTCCAAAAAATACAATAGAAAACTATAATTTCACTTAGATCAATCAACACAGAAAGGGAGGGCAATGAGTTTAAGGATCTTTATATTATACAGACCTATTTTAAAATTCTATACTTAATTGTGTGTCATTTTTGCTTACAGATTGGAACCAAAATTGTGTAAGTTTTAGAAGCAATAAAAACTACATCCTCCCCAGCTCACCATATGTACGTAAGTGACTCACTGTCATACTTTTTCTCAAGTTGACTAAACATTTTCACTCTTCCAGAAATCTGAAAACATTGAAGTTATAAAGAAATAAAGTTTTCTCCAACATGAAATGTATACGGTATTCCTATATGGATTACAGGAACAGTATATCTTACCACAGACTTTTGAAATAGTGTGCTAATATGTGGAGCCAGAACTGAATTGCTAAGTGAATGTTCACATCACCCACAGTAGCCATTAACATTAAGATGTTTCCAATATTACTTAATCTGTATAGGCCTAACTATCCAGCAATATTTCTTAGTCTTATGTTTTTTGGATTGATTTTATATTTTAATAAATTAAAATGATAAAAGTAAGGAACTTTCTTGAGTTCCTTATATATTTTTGACATTACCCCTGTAGAGTTGGTGGAGTTCTTTTCCCAATCTTTAGGCAGTCATTTTGTTCTGTTGACAATGTTGTTTGCTTTACAGAAGCTTTTTATTTTCGTGAGGTCTTATTTACTATTTGTTGATCTTAGAGCCTGGGCCATTGGTGTTTTTTTCATGAAGCTGTCTCCTATGCCAATGCATCCATTCTCTTTGATGGGAATTGCATGGAATCTGTTGATTGCTTTGGGTAAGATGGCCATTTTTGCTATGTCAATCCCATCTGATAGAGGGCCAATATTCAAAAATATATAAAGAACTCAAGAAATTAAACACCAAGAAACAAAATAATCTAATTAAAAAATAAGGTATAGAGCTAAATGGAGAATTCCAAACAGAGGAATGTCGAATGGCTGAGAAAACCTTAAAGAAATGCTCAATGCCCTTAGTCATCAGGGAAATGAAAATCAAAACAACTCTCAGATTCCATCTTACACCCCTCAAAATGGTTCAGATCAAAACCTCAAGTGACAGCACATGCTGGCAAGGAGGTGGAGAAAAGGGAAAACTCCTCCATTGCTGGTGGGAGTGCAAACTTGTATGACCACTTTGGAAATCATTCTGGTGCTTTCTCAGAAAATTGGGAATAGTTCTAACTCAAGACACAGCTATATTACTCCTGAGCATATATCCAAAAGGTGCTCCACCATACAATGAGGACATTTGCTCAACTATGTACATAGCAGCTTTATTCGTAATAGCCAGAATCTAGAAACAACCTGGATGTCCCTCAAGCGAAGAGTGGACTAAGAAATTGTGGTACATTTACACAATGAAATACCACTTAGCTATTAAAAATAAAGTAACTTTGAAATTTGCAGGTAAATGGATAAAACTAGAAACAATCATCCTGAGTCAAGTAGGCCAGACCTAGAAAGACACGCATGGTATATACTCACTTATAAGTGGATATTAACCACATAATACAGGATAACCACACTACAATCCACAGACATAAAGAAGTTAAATAACAATGAGGACCCTAGGAAGGATGCTTAATTCTCATTCTGAAGGACAAATAGAAAAGACACCAAAAATGCTTTAAAAGATGGAACAGGACAGGAGCCTACCAGAGGTCCTCTGAAAGACTTCACCTAGGAAGAGATTGAAGTAGATGCTGGGAATCATAGTCTGACTTTGGGGCAGAACACAGTATTATGGAAGAGTTGAGGGGATAGCAATACCTGGAGGGGACAGAAGCTCTACAAGGACAACAGCAGAGTCAACCAATATGGGCTCATAGTTACCTGAAGAGACTGATGTACCAACCAAAGACCATGCATGAAGAGGACCCCCTGCTCAGATGTAGTAGATAGGCAGAATAATCTCCATGTGGGTCCTACAATATGGGGAGTAGCAGCTACCTCTGACATGGATTCTGATGACCACTCTTTGATCACTTCCCCTGTTGGGGTGGCCTTGGCAGGCCACAGAGGAAGAGGATGCAGGCAGCCCAGATGAAATTTGATAGGCTGGTGTCAGATGGTAGTGGAGGTCTCCCCCTTTCTGAGGACCAGGAGAGTAGGAGAGGGGAAGGGAAAAGAGGGAGGGAGTCTGGGACTGGGAGAAGATGAGAGGGGCTGCAATCAGGATGTAAAGTGAACAAATTTTAAGAAATATTTTTAAGTAAAGATCTTTCTTAAAATATCTTCCTATACTCAGGACTGCACACTAGGAAATGGATCATCAAATTAAGACTTTTTGTTTATTTTATCAGCTTGAATCCTAAGAGGATATATGGCATCACATAATGCTTTATCAAGTGAGTTGTTTAACAGTCTATGTAATATCACCTTAATTGTAGTGATAGGTGCAATTTTCACATAAAATCTATGTGAAAGTAAATGTGCCAAATAATCAGTAAACATTACCTTAATAGCTATCTCAAAATGTTGAATTAGAGAGATTTGTACATCTTACCATCATTTTTGGAATGATTGTCATATTGTTTATGACTAGGAAGTGGTGATAGGAGAATATTACCAATTTTCAGCATTATTATAGTGCTTGCAAAGAGCCAGTTACAAAATTCCTACTATCCAAGCAGTAGATGTGTTTGCAGATCATCATATCGACTTTTACATAATACAAAGTAAAGATCAAAGTGCATAAAATCAATGAACTCAAGATGATGAAAACCAGAATTTAGAGAACTAGACCTGTAGTAAGAATTCAAAATAAATTGTATTTCATTTTACCAACATCAACAAAAGGTGATAAATTTAAATCCATATAAAATGTTTACTACAAAAGGCACTAGAGAAATAAAAATTTAGCATTCTTTATAAATGAAAACAGTGCAAAATATTCACTAAGATACCCTATGTAACACACATACTCAAATACACATAGACACACATATTTTTATGATACAGCTAATATTCATTTAATTCAAAGTTACACTGAATCTAAATCTCAATACTTCTGAAATGTTTTTTTTAATCAGCTTATAATTAGTTATTATTTATTAACATTTCTGTTCTATATTTTTGATAGACTCTGGGTTCTAAAGACTTTTAGAAGCCTTTGAATAAAGCCCATGTTTAAATTTGAAAACATAGGTACACAGGAAATACATGCTTAGTAAGATTAAAAGGAGCAGTAAATTAACAAATACATTAGTATACAAACATTTTGTGTTTATTTTATATATATATATATATTATCCATATGGACATACATATGTGTACACACATGTTGCCCCAGATGTCCTGGAACTTGCTATGTAGACCAGGGTGGCCTCAGACATATAGAGATCATCCTGCTTTAGCCTCCCAAGTGCTAGGTTTAAAGGCATGTGCTACCATGACTGGCTCTATAGTCTATTTTCCTGAGACAGGATCTTTCACTGAACCAGAACTTGCCAAACTGGTTGTCCAGAGAGTTCTGAAGCTCCACCTGTCTCTAAGCACAAATTCTGGGGATCTAGACATGCATATCCATCTAACTTAATGTTTTATGTGTATTCTGAGAAATTGAATTAGCATCCTCATATTTTCAAATCAAACACTGTTATCCACTGAGCCATGCCTCTGCTCTTACAGGACTGAATTGTACTTGATTTGGTGAAAATTTTCCTAGAGAAAAATGAGAACTCATGAGCAGACACCCAACTCTTGAATATGTCTTATTTAAAATACCAATACTTATTAAATCTCAATTTAGACAGTTGTTTCTAACAAGGATAAATACCTCCTATAACCTTTCATGAAAAAGGAAAACTCATTTTTCCTTTTTTTAAATGTAGAATAAATTAATGGAAAAATAATACAATAAAAGGGTACTATACCCCCAAACTATTCAGCTAACAGAGTATCTGTATAGTGATATATATATATATATATATATATATATATATATATATATATATATATATATATATATATATTCACATTTATACACTAAACTATTCTTTGATCCATCAAAGAGTCAATTTGAGAAATAATCAGTCATAGATAATTCTTTCTTACTCAGATAAGTTTTAGTCATAGTTTTCCTACTAAATGCATAAATAATACGTTTAGGTGATGTGATCTTCTTAAGCAAACAGCAAATCAGAAACTTTCTTAAATGGAAAAATGTTGCCTACAAACAACTTTGTGATTGTCTTAGTACATACAATCACTCTATTTCAATGTTTTCAGTTATACTAAAGAAAAAGAGCAGAAGTAAAAACATGTTTATAAGCTTTTGAGGTGATGATCTATAAAATTTTTGCTTTCCAGAAAATTTCAAGTATTGTTCTATGATATTTTCTAATATGAAGACATAATGCAAACTTAATGATAGTTTGTCTTTTTAAATCAATGTAGGTATATTGGTTTTCAGACATTCAAATCTGGCCTGTTGCTTTTTTCATAAGATCCACTAACTAAAAACAGGTTTTAGATTTTATACATTTTGTTACATGGTGCAGTGTGGAAATAGAGGGCCATTTAAGTTAGTTATTTCCCTCCATCCACCACATGTGTCCGAGGGCATCAAGCTTAGCAGCAATACCTGTATTCATACAG
Organism: Acomys minous; assembly: GCF_964271855.1. Lineage (NCBI taxonomy): Eukaryota > Metazoa > Chordata > Mammalia > Rodentia > Muridae > Acomys > Acomys minous. The sequence goes on along the minus strand of NC_140488.1, from coordinate 85,590,053 downwards.
TATTCATAGGTGCAATATTTATTTTTTAAAGTAATGAGAAAACACAGACTAGTGCTTCCTAATATTTGAAATTTCATGAAATCAACAAACATTTTTGTCTTTTATAGTACATTTTTATATAGATAAACAATTTTCAGGGAAAGTAAAAATCGAGATAATGCCATGCTCAATAGCTACACTAAAAGAAAATTTGAGCTCAAGTCCAAGTGGATCAAAGACCTAAAATAAATCCATATACACTAAACCTGATAGAAAAGAAAATTTTTGGAATGGTTTTGAGCACATTGGGATAGGAGACAACTTGTTAAACAAACACCAACAATGTAGGCACTAAGACTGACAATTAATAAATGAGACTTCATGAAATGGAAGAACGTTTGTAAGGTAAAGAAAAATATCAACAGGACAAAATGACAGTCTAAAGAATGGGAAAATGTTTTTACCAACTCCATGAACAACTGTTATAGCCAAAATATATAAAGAATTCAAGAAAGTAGATATCAAGGACCACATAATCCAATTTAAAAGTGGAGTACAGATCTAGGCAACGACTTCACAATAGAACAATCTCAAATGTCTGAGAAATACTAACAGAAATGTTCAACATCACATGGTTCAGCAGGTCTGAATATTGGCAGTAAGCAAGTAAAAAACCTATATGACAAGAACTTCAAGTCTTTAAGGGGGAAAAAACTGAAGAAGATATCAGAAGATGAAAAGATGTCCCATATTCAATGATTGGTAAGATTAACATAGTAATAATGGACATCTTACAAAAAGCAATCTAAAGATTCAATGTAATTTCCATCAAAATTACAACACAATTCTTTATAAACCTCAAAAAAGAAATTCTCAACTTAATATGGAAAAATAAAAACCCAGAATAGCTAAAAACAATTCCGTATAATAGAAGAACTGCTGGAGGTATCACTATCCCAGATTTCAAGCTGCACTACGAAGCAGTAGTAATAAAAAACCTCCCTCATATATTTAGCATAAGATCACACAGGTTGACCAATGGAATTGAATTGAAGACCAATAAGTAAATCCACACACATATGCACACTTGCTTATAATAAAGAAGCCAAAGTAATAAAATGGAAAAATGACAGCATCTTCAACAAATGGTGAGGTCTAACTGGATGTCTACACATAGAAAAATACAAATAGATCCATGTTTATCACCTGTATGAAACTCAGGTCCAAGTGGATCAAAGACCTCAACATAAAACTGGATATACTAAATCTAATAGCCTTGAACTCATTAGCACAGGAGACAACTTTCTGAACAGAAAACCACCATCTCAGGCTATACGATCAACAATTAGTAGCTGTGACCTCATGAAATGGAAAGACTTCTGTAGGGGAAAGGATGCCATCAAAGGGACAAAACTACAGCCTACAGAAGGGGAAAAGATCACCAACCCTACACCTATCAGATGGCTGATATAAAAAATATATAAAGAACTAAAGACATTAGATATCAACAAAACAAATAATCCATTTTAAAGATGTGGTACAGAGCTAAACAGAAGTCTCAAAGAAGACTCTCTAATGCCCAAGAAACACTTAAAGTAATATTCACCATCCTTAGTCATCAGGGAAATGCAAATCAAAACGACTCTGAGATTCCATCTTGCACCCAACAGAATGGCTAAGATCAAAAATTCAAGTGATAGCACATGCTGGCGAGGATGTGGAAGAAGGAGAACACTGGAACACCCCTACATTGCTGCTGGGAATGCAAAAAACCACATTGCAAATCAATTTGGCTGTTTCCTAGAGAAGTTGGAATAGTTCTACCTCAAGAATCAGCTGTGCTGCTCCTGGCCATATACCCAAAAGACAGTCCACCTTACCACAAGGACACTTGATCAATTATGCTCATGGCAGCTTTACTTGTAATAGCTAGAAAATGTGGTACGCTTACACAATGGAATACTACTCAGCTGTTAAAAAACAATGACATCCAAATGGTCAGGGAGAAGCCCTCCTCTCCCAGAGGTCCAGATGAGGAGAATAGCGTAGGTGGGAGGGAATGTGGGGATGGGAAGATATGATCAAAGGGATAATAATCAAGATACAATCTGAATAAATTATAAAAAATAAAACAAACAAACAAGACGACATCACGAAATTTGCTGGCAAATGGATGGAACTACAAATGATTATCCTGAGTGAGGCAACCCAGACCCAGAAAGATATACATGGTATATACTCACTTATAAGTTGATATTAGCCATAAAATATAGGATAACGATGCTACAATCCACAGACTCAAATAAGATAAGTAAGAAGGAGGGCCCAGTGGAGGATGCTTGAATCTCACTGAGAAGGAGAAACAAAATTGACATTGGGGGTGGACTGAGAGAGGGAACTGGTTGTTGGAGAGGCACAGGAGGGATCAACTGTGGGTAGGATAGACGGAGAGAGAGAACTGGGAGAGAGAACTGGAATCAGTTTGGAGGGGCATCTTTAGGGAGAGCTAGAAACTTAGAATGATGGAATCTTCCAGGAATCCATGGGGGTGACCCCAGCTAAGACTCCTAGAAATAGAGGATATGGAGCCTGAAACAGCCACCTCTTGTATCCAGGCAAGACTTCCAATGGAGAGAGGGTGACACCAACCAAGCCACAAATTTTGACCCACAATTTTTCCTGCCTATAAGATATGCAGGGATCAAAAAGGAGCAGAATGTGATTGAACTGCCAACCAATGATTGGCCTAACTCATGCCATGAGAGTCAACCTGTGACACAATTAATGATACTCTACTATGCTTGCAGACAGGAGCCTAGCATAACTGTCATCTTAGAGGCTTCACCCAGCAATTGATGGAAACAAAAGCAGAGTCCCACAGTCAAACACTAGGCACAGCTCATGGAATCTTGTGTAAGAGGGAGGTCAAAGATTGAAGAAACTAGAGAGGTGAAGAACACCACAAGACAAGCTACAAAAACAACTACCATGGACCCGTGGTGGCTCATAGAGACTGAACCACCAACCAGAGACAATGCATGGGATTGACCTAGGCCTCCTAAACATATGTAACAGATGTGCATCTTCATCTTTATGTAGGACTCCTAACAAGAGGATCAGAAGCTGTCTGACTCCATTGCCTGCATTTGGATCCCTTTCCTCTAAGTGGACTACCATGTCTAGCCTCTATAGAAGAAGATGCACCTAGTTCTAATGCAATTTGCTGTGCTAAGGTGTTTTTTCCAAGATATATATTATTTTATTAATTTGTTCTTGTTACATCTCAATGGTTATCCCATCCCTTGTATCCTCCCATTCTCCCTCCCTCCCATTTTCCCCTTATTCCCTGCCCCTATGACAGTTCCTGAGGGGGATTTCCTTTCCCTGTATATGCTCATAGGGTATCAAATAACCCAATTGAAAAATGGGGCTTGGAACTAAACAGAGAATTCTCAACAGAGGAATACCAAATGGCTGAGAAACACTTAAAGAAATGCTCAACCTCCTTAATCATCAGGGAAATGCAAATCAAAACAACTCTGAGATTCCATCTTACACCCATCAGAATGGCTAACATAAAAAATTCAAGCGAAACCACATGCTAAGGTGTTTTGATATACATGGAAGGCCTCTTTTTCTATGAGAAGAAATGGAGAGAGGAACAGGAGGTGAGAGAGTGCAACTTGGATGAATCCCAATCTGTGATTGAGATATAAAGAAAATGAATGAATGAATAAATGAATGAGAAAAAGAACACAGGCTACTCTTCCATAGGACCCAGATTCAACTCCCAGTTACCACATGACAACTTACAACTGTAACTCCAGTTGGAGGGGATTTCATGACCTCACACAGATATACATGCAAGAAAACATCAATCAATGTTCAACATCCTTAGCCATCAGGGACATGAAAATCCAAATTACTTTGAGTTTCTATTATATATCTGTCAGAATGGCTGAGATGAAAAGTACAAGTGACATCTCATGCTGGTGAGGGTATGTAGCAAGGGGAACACTCAGCCAATGTTGGTAGGAGTGCAAACTTGTACAACCACTGTGGAAATATGTGGAGGTTCCTCAGAAAATTAGCAATCTGTCTACCTCAAGACACAGATATACCACTCTTAGGCATATATCCAAAAAACACTCTATCTTACCACAAGGACACTTGCTCAACTATGTTCACAGAACTTTATTCATAATAGCCAGAAACTGGAAATAACCTAGATGTCCCTTAACTGAATAATTGATAAAGGAAATGCAGTACATTTACACAATGGGGTATTACACAGCTATTAAATATAACACAAAAATTTCAGGCAAATGGATGGAATTAGAGTGAGACAACTCAAGTCCAGAAAGATAAATATGATATGTACTCCCTTATAGGATATTAGCTGCTAAGTAAATGATAATAAAGATAAAATCCACAGACCCAGAGATGCTAAATAACAAGGTGGATTCTAGGGACGAATTCATGGATCTCTCTGGGAAGGGGAAATAGAGTAAATTAATTGGTTAAGTTAGAGTGGGTAGGGATGGGAAAAGGAAGAATAATTTGGGTAAGCAAAAGATGGAGGTGGAGAGTACTGTTAGAGATGACTAGAATTGGGGGCATTTGGGGGATGATGTGGAAAACTCATGCAGTGGAAACTTCCTGGAACATATGAGGGTGATCCTAGTGAGGACTACTAGTAATGAAGAATACGAAGTCTGATCTCGTTATCTTCTCTAAACAGGAGAGGCTTCCAATACTGGAACTGTGAAACCAAGCCAGCCATTAGGCCTTTGATCTACAACCTGTCCTGCTTGCAAGATGTGCCTAGGAAGGGGTAGCGCAGGGCTTGTGGGACTGGCCACGAGAGAGAGCCCGTGTTGAACACTGCCTGAGTTACCAGGAGCCAGGGGAAAGAAATCCCAGAGGCCCAAGGTAAAACCAAACATGACTTGCCTAATAACAACAACAACAACAACACCAATACTAATAACAATCTTATTATTATTATTAATTGAAATAATACCTATTGATATTTTGCTGTACACATAGATTGGTCTCTGGCCCAATCATCTTCAGAGAGGCTTTCTCCAGAAAATGATAGCAGATGTAGAAACCTACAGCCCAACATTAGGTATGTGTGTGTGTGCATGTGTGTGAGTGCGTGTGCGTGTGTGTGTGTGTGTGTGTGTGTGTGTGTGTGTGTGTGTGTGTGTTCACTCACTCATACCTGTGCATGTTGAATCCAGAGATTAAATTCAGGATGTCATTTTCAATAGTTTATCCATTTTACTTTTTAAGAGAAGAGATGTAACTGAAAATGGATCTTACAGATTTGTTTAGACTAGGAATTTGTCTGTCTCTATTTCATTGGCAGTGCAATTACAGGCAGGAATTTATATGGGTTCTAGGACATAATCTCAGGTCCTCTGGCTTATATAACAGGCACTATACTCATCAAACCATCTTGACAGACTCACAATTATTTCTTTTTCAAGTGATTTCCTTTTTGTGAGATTATAATATAATTACATCATTTCTCTCTTCCATTTTATCCCTGGAAACTCTTGCATATACTCTTCCTTCCTCTCTCTTTATTATCATTTACTTAGCAGCTAATATCTTATAAGGGAGTACATATCATATTTATCTTTCTGGACCCAAGTTGTCCCACTCTAGTTCCATCCATTTGCCTGAAATTTTTGTGTTATTTTTTAATAGCTGTGTAATACACCATTGTGTAAATGTACTGCATTTTCTTTATCAATTATTCAGTTTAGGGACATCTGGGTGGGAGGTGGCCATAGATGCTCATCCCTGAGGAAGGAACTGTTGGCAATTGATAACTCCTGGGAGAAGAACAATCAGTTTTCTTTAAGGATGTGGTCCCTGATATGTTGATTTTTCCCCAGTGGGCTGACATCCAGGAGAGTGCAAGAAACAGAAATTGAAATGGAAAGATTTAATTACCAACTACCAAAAAATAGTGGACAAGGAAATAGTGAGTTTGCAGACGTGAAAATGGATCAAAGAAGAGTTAGGAGAGGAATTGAGAATGAATATGATCAAAATACATTGCATAACATTCTAATCTCCTAAAAATAATGATACAAACAAAATAGAATATCTGCTGCAGAAAAAAAAACAGGGTCTCACCTGGAGTCCCAATACCCCACTGAGTGAAGACTCTCAGAGGACATCCTTGTTGGGCTAGTATCCAATTGTAAGTGAGAATATACCATATGTGTCTTTTTGTGTCTGGGTTACCTCACTCAGAAGGATCATCACTTCCCCTTGGTGTGAAGGCCCTGTAGCTCTCAGAGGAAGGGGAAGCAGCTATCTGGATGAGGTCTGATATGCTGTGATCATATGGTGGGGGAGGAGGTCCCTTTCTGCCACAGGCTGGGGAGGGGAATAGGATGAAAGAGGGGCAGAGGGGGAAACAGGAAAATACAAATGAGGGGATAACAATTGGGATGTAATCTGAATAAATTATTTAAATTAAATAAATAAATAAATAAAATCAGGAGCTTATCTTTAGGGTACAAATAAAGAAAAAAACCTTCAGACAACACTGTAGCAATTTGAGTCCTGGAAATATTCTTTTATGTCTTTATAGAAAAGTATTTTTAAAGGAAGCGAAACAGAAAATACAATTAATACTTCTAAGCACCCACATGCCAGGTCACAACCATTTGAAACTTCAGGTTAATTTCTAGCAACAACATGAAGGCTGACAACTGTCAATAACTCCTGATCTAGAGTACATGATCTGTATTCCATGGGCACCAAATATATATGTGGTATACAGATATGCCCATTAAAATATATATAATTAAAATTTTAAATAGTTCCTATATAAAAGTTCTTATATGTCCTCTGATTTAGGCTTGGTGATGTCAAGATTTATCAGTATTTCAGAAGGATATAGCCTTATTTCTCTGCAGTTAAAGGCCCCATGGACCTTTAATTTAATGGCTTGCTGAGCATCCCATAAGTGCTATGAAAAATATTCACCCATATCTCTTGTACTTACTATGTAAAATTATTCTTCGAAGGGAGTTTTCTTAGGATCTGCAATGTAGCTCCAATGTATACTAGAGTACATGTCTCACTTGTATCAGGTTTTGGATCCCACCCACACATCACCACCAATGTGATTCACATAAAACATATTTGACCAAGAAAATGCAAACCAAATAAATGCTTCTTTTCCTTTGTTTTTCTCCTGAGTAATGAGTTGGGCTCCTAGTAATGCCCAATGATGACTAATCAAGTTCCTTTGTGTTGCATGTTTATGAATTTGTGGGATTTTAAAATATTTAATGTGCCCTAATTCATTGTAGTTGTTACTCTTATTAAAATGCAAAATTTCCCAACTTATGCACTGTCCCCATATTTAATTGAAGACTCACACCACTGGATCTAGTGTTCTTTCCCTGCAGGAGATAATGAGATGCTGATGAATCCCAGTGATGCTCTACAAAATACAAAACAAAACATAAAATCCACCTATTAACCAAGGAGTCCCATATTATTCTTATATAGAGTTATAGAATGAAAATATTTATTTTACATCAGTCTTTTCTAATTTATAGAAAGTGGTCATATCAGCAAAAGAAGAGTTTGGGGAGATTAAGATAAAAGGATAGACATTAAAGGATGTCTTTGGTGAGTATGTATAAAATGGGTGATTGTCATGAGCACGTTTTCTTTTTTTTTTTTCTTGATTAAATTATTTAATTTACTCTACATCCCTAACACAGCTTCAGCCCTTTCTTTCCTCCCAGCCTTTCCTTCTCCCTTCCTCTCCCAGCACACACCCCTCCTCCCAAAGATATTAACAGAAAAGAGGAGCACCCACCCCCCATGGACATCAACAAGATAGGCAAACTAGCCAAACTAACTAAAATGCAGAAAGACAGTACCCAAATTAACAAAATCAGAAATGCAAAGGGAAACTTAACAACAGACACTAAGGAAATCAAAAGAATCATTAGCTCTTATTTGAAAAGCCTGTATTCCACAATATTGGAAAAATATAAAGGAAATGAATTATTTTCTTGATAGACATCACTTACCAAAGTTAAATCAAAATCAAGTAAATAGTTTAAACAGTTCTATAACCCTAAAGAAATAGAAGCAGCCATCAAAATACTCCCAACAACAACAACAAAAAAAGCCCAGGGCCAGATGGTTTTAGTAGAGAATTCTACCAGACATTCAAAGAAGTATAAATACCAATACTCCTCAAGCTAATCCACAAAATAGAAACTGAAGGAAACATTACAAATATCATTCTATGAAGCCACAGTCACCTAAACTACATGAAGACTCAACAAAGAAAGAGAATTTCACACAAATTTCCCTTATGAACTTGATGCAAAAATACTCAATAAAATGATTGCAAACTGAATCCAAGACCACATTAAATATATCATGCACCATGATCAAGTGGGCTTCATCTTAGGGATTTAGAGATGGTTCAAGATATAAAAATCCATCAATGTAGTCCATCATGTAAACAAACTGAAAGAAAAAAATCACATGATCATTTCATTAGATGAAGAAAAAGCCTTTGACAAAATCCAACACCATTTCATGATGAATGTCTTGGAGAGATCAATGATACAAGGCCCATACCTAAACATAGTAAATGCAATATACAGCAAGCCAATAGCCAGCATCAAGTTAAATGGAGAGAAACTCTAAGCAAATTCATTAGCATTTTAACATTGTGTTTTATAAAAGCCCAATCACCTCAATCATTATTTCATTTTATGCTAGCTCAGAGTATTAGCTCTTTCAGCTATGATACCTGCAATAGCCTGAATAGTTTCTAGCTCAATTTCTCTATCTCACAATAACAAATAAGGCCCATGAATTATATCATTCTATTTGCAATATGTTAGTCACATGGTAAAGTGTAAAGTGCATGCATTTCATATTTAACAATGATCACTTAGTTCTTCAACAGATTTTCAAGCTTTTCCATGAGCTATATACTTCCCAACTAAAGTGTGTAATTTATTTTTCTATAGCATAAGATGTATACATGGATTTTTGTGCATGAGTGTGAAGAAATAAAACTGAGGTCTTCTTTTAAAATAATTAGAACAAATCCAAGGAAAGCCTCTACAGTCATTCAAATTCTGGTGAGGAAAAAAACTTACTCTAAGTTTCAAACAAAATGTTTTCATATAACAAACAAGAAGAAAGAAAAGACTGGTCAATATTTAAGAATCTAAGGAGAAAGACTAAGACATTGGTTTGGGAATGACAGTTAAGTATGAAGGCTCAGTAAAAGTTGGAGATATTAGGAAAGTTGGGCTGCAGTCAGATATCAGTAATGAGAAATCTGACAAAGTGTGAAGTGAGCTGATGAATAGCCACTATATTTTCATTAAATTACAGATAAATATTATTGCTGCTATATGGAAGACAGCTAAAAGCATGATGTAATGCTTACTCAAACACTTAAGAACAGAGCAGTTGCGGGGCCTAACTTTAATATAAGGGAACATATAGAATGGTGTCTCCTAACAGAAGAACCACTAGCAAAAATAAAAGCTAAATGCTAAAGAGCATGCCACAAGAAAACAAAAGGCAAACTATTTGATCACCCTCAATATCAAGCATGAAAAAGAAAAAAGAAAGGAAACAACAAATATCTCCTGGGAATCGCCAAAGGAAAGAGAGCACACCAAAAAAGCAAATATAGGCATACTCAGGCAGAGTTACAGTAGGTAGGTTTAAAGTTACGAGAGAAATATTTGGTTGAAGTCAACAGAGGAAAAATATAAAAGAATTAAATTATGTTTTGTGTGAGAAAATGTATAGAACAAGAGATTATCATGTTAAATAAAATAAGTCAGACTCAAAACCACAAATATTACATAATTTCTTTCATATGCAGAATACATATTGAAATTTTAAGATATGAAAATATAATGGGAGTGTTTAGAAAGAGAAACGAAGAGAACTAGTTGGAGGGGAATGATATCAAGAAAGGTTAATGTGGGTTAATATGATCAAAGTTCATAATACACATGTATTAATATGGCATATTGGAACTGTTTATTTTGTACAATTAATACATGATATTAAAGAAGAATTCCAGAAAGAGAGTTCAAATGGCAAACATGGGGTTCTCTGTCTTGAGAAGGCCTTCCAATCTTTTCCAGAAAAAATATAAAAAAGCTAGAACTACCTAGAAATTATGGAAATTCATACTTCACCACACTTAGAGTAACTTTGTAATGGTATAGGATTTGGGATCTTATTTTGAGATATTTATGATCACATTAATAACAAAATAAAGATCAATTGTTATCAGATTGTTACATACATGGCTGAGTGAAAATTGACATAGATAAATGCTTATGTCCTTGTAGTATTTAATTTCTCAAAAGTATTATACTTTACGAGCATGAACAAGAGTAGACTCTTACTTAATATTGAAACTTTTTCATCCAAAAGTATATTTACAAGACCAAAAATGAACTGTCCATTTGTAAACAATTCATATCATGAAGGAACAAGGTGAAATGACTGAAGAAATAGCCTCAAGGGAAAGAGAATATTGAAATGCCTAAAAAAACAAACTGCATACTTATATCCAAAGAGGCACTTAAAGAGGAAAAAAGAGAATGTTTTAAAGTAGGATTTAAGATATGGCAGGAACCAAAGAAAAAAGAAGTAGAAATCAAAGAACAAGTGAGAAGAGCATATGAAATAAGTGCCAACATGACAAGCGAAGAAGCAGGTCATATAAGAACAAAGCACTACCCAGAGAAAAGTTACAATGCCAGAGAAAAAAGCAATCCACTTGACAAGATTAAAAAAGACAGCTGAATTTGATGCTGAAGGGGAAATAGCTGAAAATAACTTTAAGAAACTATAATTGATAACAGTTAACATGAAAGGTCTTCAGGTCTCTTTCTTTTTCTTCCTTGCACCCTCTCTCCTTTCCTCTCAAACAATGACTTCAAGGACAGGAAACAATTAGAAAGATAAAGATTCCAATAAGGAGCATCTCAAGATTATTTGACTTTAAAAATGCCTTTAAGGCTTAAGAATTAATGACACAAAAGAATTTGCTAATAAAATGTGTGGACTAATTAAAGAGATGAGAGAGAAAAGCAAACCTAAGTGTATCATAGCTATATGTTTGCTATTATGCAAAAGAATTTTGAATGCAGTGGAAACTGGTACAGTGACTATAATTCAAGAAACACTTTAACTGCCATGTGAACCAACCAAACCAACAAATAAACAAAACCATGTGGAACCAAGATGATGTTTTAAGCTTTATAACACAGAAATTAGAAAATTGCCATAGGTAGATAATTAGAAATATATAACACAAAACTGACATCTGTGAGAATTGATTTTTTCTGCCTATGTAGTATTATACCCTTCTTACTTTTGCTTTAAAAGTTGTCTACATTCTTTTTTCCATTTTTATTATTAAATATTTTTACTTTTACATAAACATTTATATTATTATACATATATACAACAAACTACCTACAGCAAGAAGAACCACAATCACAAATTATATAAATGTTACATTCATAGTGTTTTGGCTATTTGTATTTGGCAGTCTTGAAGAAAACATCTTCCCTATCTTGGTGAGTCTAAAATTCTGAATGTAAAAACCAGTTAGTTTTGTTTTACAATTAAGCTTAGTTGTTTAAGGGTTAAGATGTTCTTAGGTCTAATTTTTCTAAGTTGTCTAAATTCTTAATGTTATTTTTCTCATTTCACTCCATTTATTCTCCCCCTTATAATTTCTCTCCATTTTTCGAATTTGTTCAATTTCATGCATTTCTTTCTGAATTCAAATGATATGAAGACTGGGACCTAAATTGCCTGACAATGTCTATCATGATTGACTATATCAATCATCTGTGATCAGCAGAATAATTGAACTCAAAAGACATTCAATATTTTAATGAATTACTTTAAATTTATAATTTATTCATCTACATTATGAATACTATGCATTTGGTATGCTTGTATAAAACAAAAAAAGCAATATTGAATGACAAATAAATAAAAGGGAGGAGCCATTTTAATGTTTTGTGTGCAACTATTCTATGCAGTTTCAAGGAATAAAACATGTAAATTAACATTGAAAAAGAATCTAGAAGGCAAGCACTCTTTTATGAATGTTATCAATGAGCCATCATTTTAATAAATAGGAATATATGCATTCTAAAAACCCATCATTTGTTTCCAGTTTAAACATTTGGTTTTAACAAACATATAAATGTTGTCTATCTTCTCATAAAACATTATGTTTGCTTAAATTGCTAAATGGTAATGTTTCATTAAACTTAATATATTATTAATTTGTATATAATCATAAGCATAAAGACATTTCTTATGCAAAAGAAATGCATAAATACAAAAAATTAAATGATTAATTTTTAAAAACTTACTTGTTTATGATAATTTGTGATTATATACTTTTATTGGTGTGACTTGTTAGTTTGTAACTTATTGTTTTAAGCTAAATTACCTCAAAGATTCCAAGAAATACTCTTGAAAAAAATCTGTACTAAATACTTTATAAATCCATTGGAGCGTGAATGTTTGTATGAATTTGCTAGAAAATATTCTACATAGCTACTGTATGTCAAGGTTTAGACAGACAGTTGAGAAATACATTCTTATGAAACATTGTGACTCAATGAAAACATGTGATATCTACATTTTATGAGACGGAAATATACAATAACAATTCTGAGATATTGAAAATGACTGTTGTTAGGAATGAAGAGAGATGGAAAACTTTGTGGGTCATATAGAGCTTGCTGTAGAAACAAAATATGCAAAAAAAATTAATGGCATACATTTCAAGTAAGTAATATAGCAATGGAGGTTGTGAACAAAAATGTGAGTGGTATTATTCTAATTTAATTAGTAAATGAAAACAATATATGGTATTAATAGCTTATGTCAGTGCATACATTTAATGCAACACTTGTATCAATAGATAACCTTCTTCACTATAACGTTTGTAGGTCAAAGTAAAATCCAACAGCAGCCCCTTTATTCACTTGTTCATACTTTTTAATTACCAACTAAGTGGAAACTACTGATCAAACCAGAAAAAGAAGTGTTCCTACAGAAAGTAGAAATTACATTTACTAGGAGAAGGCAGAGCTAAAGTAAAATATGTGTACCTGTCCTGATTTTGTCTGAAAATGTTATTTCCTTAAACGTGTCCACCACCTGCTGTTCTGTGGATATAACAATGTGTCATCAAGCATTGTTTCATTGCTATTTTCACTTAGCAGAATAATAGAAGCAGGTTTTTCTCTAAGGTCCATGATCTGTCAAGTCTCCAATTCTTGGCCCCATTAACAACAACAGGTATGGGCATTAAGGCCAAACGAAAAAGTTGGTTGGTACTTCTGTAACATTTGTGCCGTTATTTTACCAGAGGGAATCTCTTTAGGACTACCACTGTTATAGCTCTTAGGGTTCTTAACTGGGTGAGACTGAATTACTTTTCTCTTCTAGGAAATGTGTATTGCCTTCCAGTGTTAAAATGCTGGAGGTGAAAATTCCACTTGAGCACCAACTTGATTTCCCCATGTTATGCGAAATAAGCATCTGGTGTCTTCAGCAATGGGGGCTTACTATCAGATTATGAAGAGTAAAGAAGAGCATTGGCCACATAAAAACTCACAGAAACTTTGATAGCAGCACAAAACCTGCATTGGTTGAAGCCAAACTACTGTAGCAGAGAGGAGGGTAAATTGCTACAGAATCCCACCATTCACTAAGAAAGCTATTCACAAGTAAACAAATGATATATGCTGAGAGAGAAAAAACTCAAGTTTCTTGAATTAGTAACATTGGGTGTATCAAACATACTCTATGTTCAGGAGCAGTCGGCCAACACTAGCAGTTCTGTCTATTTCAGTGGTTTTTCTTTTATTAAGAGGAGGATGAGAGAAGCATGGGGGAATGGCAAAGTTGAAGGATACAGAGGGTCCTAGAAACCTACAAGAAGAACATTATGATAGGCAAATTTGGGCCCAGGGGTCCTGCTCAAACTATGGCACCAGCCAAGGACAATACAGGCCATAAACTTCAAACCCCTACCCAGATCTAGCCAATGGACAGGATATTCTCCACAGTTGAGTGGAGAGTAAGGTCTGCCTTTCACACATACTCTGGTGTCCCATATTTGACCACGTCCCCTGTATGAGGAGGCCTGGTGGCACTCAGAGGAAGGATAGCAGGCTACTAAGAAGAGACTTGACACCCTATGAGCATATAAAGGAGGAGGAGGTCCCCCTCAGGAACAGTCATAGGGGAGGGGAGTAAGGGGAAAGTGGGAGGGAGGGAGTAATGGGAGGATACAAGGGATGAGATAACAATTGAGATGTAATATGAATAAATTAATAAAATTAAAAAAGAAAAAAGATAAAAAGAGGGGGAGAAGAAAACAGACATATAAATTGATAGGAAGAGAGAAGGATCTGGGAGAATTGGAAGAGCAAGAAATAATTTGTTAAAAATATATGAAATTCTCAAATAATAAATTAAAATCAATATAAAATTCAATACTTCAAAGGTTTCATGTGCGTGTGTGTGTGTGTGTGTGTGTGTGTGTGTGTGTATGAACTTAATATATAAGAAAAATTAGTTGCAATGGAGTAAGGGAAGAGGAAGGAGTAATGAGGAGATATGAATATGAATAGTTTGAGGACTTAACTAAATTCTTTATCTTGACTGAAAAGATAGATAAATATCAGAATCTATCTGTGCAATTCTTAATGTGTAAAATTTACTGTGTGTCAATTATACCTCAAAACTATTAAGAATAAATGAAATGTAATCATAAAGAATAAAAGACACATTAAATGAGCAAATCACATATTGTTTTGGAAAAAATCTGAGCAATATAAAGAAGATGGAAAGTCACAGGAGTGTCAGTGGACGGCTGGAAAGGGAAAGGTTTAAAACCATAGGGAAAACTTTATTCAAAGCATAACATCTGGGCATAGGCCTGAAAAAGAAAAGAGAATATTGGAAATATGTAAGATAAAATTGTTTTATACATAGGAACACCATGCTTTCTGGTGAATGAATGTCTAGAAAATATCAAGAACAGTGATGGACTGCTCTGGCTAGAGGTATATGAATTTGAAGAAAGTGGTAGGAAATGACACAAGAAAAATAATGAAAGCCAGATCCTACACTTCATATAAGACTCTATAAAGACTTTGGGTTTTACTCTTTGTGCAGTTCAGACCAGCTGCAGGGTTTTGTGGAGAGATGATAGGATTTTATGGAAATTCGGCTTCTGTATTTATTGTATGTCAGAAAGGGAGAAACACAGAACAAGGCAGAACAGTGGCTACTGCCAATTCCAGAAAGAAACAGTAGTGATCTAGTGCAGGGTGATATCAACGTAGATAGTAGGAAGCACTCATCATCTGAGTTTACTGTGAAGCTCAAAGAAAGAAAGAATCTAAAAAAAAATCCAAAAAAACCAGAAAATCAGAGTATGACAGAACAAAAGAAGTGAAGGATGAATATGGAGTATTTTTGCCAAGAGCTGTAAGTGTGGTATCATAGCAACTGATAGAAGTAAGGAGGTGAGTGCAACCACTTCTGAGTGGAATATTAGACCTACAGTTGTGGGTGCTCTTCACCTAATGTGTGTATCTGTGGGTTACACATGAATATGTTAAATAAGTATTTAGTGATACAAGTTAGAAAACTAGGAAAAGAGTTGGAAAAATTATTAACTATCCAATTTTCAGCAAACAATCTTTAATACTACAGTAGTTGGTGAAATTACCAAGGGCACAAGGAGAGGAGACTATGGAATAAGTTTGTCTTCTTCAACTACTCATATAGAGGTCTCTTAGAAGACAGATAACTATGAAAGATGACTGAGAAGGAACAGTTGAATATTAGGAAAACCTAAGCCATGCAAGGAGTTGATCAAGTAAGTGTGTGGTAAGAGGTAGCCCATAGGTCAAATTATACCAAAGTAAACAACAACTAAAAACATTTTTCCTAACTGTTCTTAGTAATGTGGAAGCCAGTGGGGCTCTTTTCTAGAAGTTCGTTGGAACAGTGGCTATAAAATCCAGATTAGGTTATATTTAAGATAAACAATGAGAAACTGGCCTTCGTGGCACACATGTTTGATCTCGGAGGCAGAGCTTGTGGATCCTTGTGAATTCAAGTACAGCCTGGTCTACACGGAGAGTTCCAGGACAACGTTGTCTCAGGAAGAAGAGGAGTAGGAGGAGGAAGACTAGAGAGAATGAATGCTAGCAGCTGTTTAGTATTATTTTTAAAAGGAGTTAGAATAAATGGGGAAAAATGCTGAAGGACGATGTGAAAAAATATTTTTAAGTTCCAGAGACATAGTTCAGTGGGTAAAATGCTGTGGTTCTATTACCATCAATCATTGCACGTGAAAAAAAGCCAGTCATGGCAGCATGCATTTGAAATCACAGCAGTGTGGCTGTACAGATAGACAAATACCCAGAATTTGCTAGAGGAGTTAACTCACACAACCCATAAAGCCCTACATTCTCAGTGAGACATTTTACCTCAAAAGTATTATTTCATAGCATTAAAATAATTTCAATCCATTAAAAAATGTACTCAATGTTCAACTATGCCTTCTACATGTGTATCCATTTTCTTTCATAGACACCTGTACTTTCACATACACAACTTCTATACAGATGCATTCAATTAGTAAAGTGAAAATATTTTATGATTTTAAGGATGAGAATTTCATTGTTATATTTGTTTGTAGGATTACAGCTAAGAAATACAGTTAGGAGTCCAATAATGCTAATAAACTGTCTCTTGCTGTTATTCTAAGCATATATGTGGTTATACTTATACAAATGTACTAAACAAAATACATACAATAAATTGTTTCAAGGCTTATATAAAATATAAATTATTCCTAATAATACTGTGTTATACTCGCAGACCAGACCCTAGCATAATCATCACCAGAGAGGCTTCATCTTCCAGCAACTCATGAAAACAGATGCAGAGACCCACAGTCAAACAGTAGGCAGAGCTCTGGACATCCTGCAGAAGGGGAGGAGGAAGAACTATAGGAGCTGTAGATATCAAAGATACCAGGAGATCATAACCCACAGCATCATTTATGCTAGTTTCACAGGGGCTCACAGAGACTGAACCAAGAATCAGGGAGTCTGCATGGGTCATCTCCATATTCTCTGCAATATATTTTACAGTTATGTAGATTGGTGTTTTGTGGGATAGCTAACAATGGGGCGGGGCCTGTCACTGACTCTTTTGCCTAATTTGTCACCTTTTTCCTCCTACTGGGTTGCCTCATGCAGCCTTAATATGCGGGTTTGCACCTAGAAACATTGCAACATGACATGCTGTGTTTGGCTGATATCCCTGAGAGACCTGGATTTTTCTGAAGGGAAATGGAGAAGCAGTGGATCTGCAGGAGAGGGCAGGTTGGGAAGGGAAACTTCAGTTAAGATGTAATATATGAGAGAAGAATAAAAGGAAATTTAAATGGCTATATATTAGGAAGGCTGAGAACCAGAGTCTCTTAGATGACTGTAGATTGTGTCAAATTGGAAATGAACAAACAGTCTGTTCACTTCACCCTCAGTAGAATGTTGCATGTGCTGTTCTGGGAATGTGAAGGAAAGATATATTGCAAGCAAAAGGGTCTGGGAGGGGCTTTTCCTTCTTGAAGATGTTGAATACACCTTGTTTTCAGGTATATAAAATATGAATATGAATTATTAGTGACTTATTTTGTAGGTAATATAAGTGGGAAATAGACATAGATAGTTTATATACTTACAGAGATATAAAAGAACACAGCTAGGATTTATTCTAACATAATTTATCTCCAGAATATATACGTTTAATAATCTACTGTCCATATTAATTCACAGTAGCCTCAAAGAAAATAAAATGTCTAGTTATAAGCCTAACCAAGGAAATGGAGGATCACTACAGTGAAATATTTAAACCCCTGAATTAAAAGATAGATAAGGACAGCAGAAAATCAAAAGTCATCCAATGATCATGAATTGGTAGAATTAACAATGTTGAACTGGTCATTTTACCAAAAGCTATTTACAGATTCCATGCAATTCCTATTAAAAACCCCTCTATTTCTTCACATAAATATGGGGGAAACATTCCTAAAATGCATATGTAAACACAAAATACATTACAGACAAAACCATTCTGAACAAGAGTTATAATGCCAGAGTGATTACTGTTCCATATCTTAAGATATATTATAGTCTTAGTAACAAAAAAATATGGTACTGGCACAAAACCAGACATGTGTACCAATGTAACAAAATCCAAGTCTCAAACATAAGGACATGTAACTTTTTCCATTTAGTATTTGACAAAGAAGAAAAGAAAGTATTGTCAACAAACAGAACTGTGAAAACTGGATGTCCTCAAGCAGAAGAATGAAATTAGACCAATATCTACTATCTTACAAGAAAGGAATATTAAATTAATCAAAGACATAAATTTGAAACCGTAAAAATGGAAACATCCACAAGTAATCATAGGCAGTTCCCTATAGGATGTAGGTGTGGGAAAAGGCTTTTTGAAGAATACTTTAATTTGACTACCAGCTGGCAAGTGGGAATTCACGCAACTAAAGAGCTTTTACACAGATGAACAAATTGGATAAAGAGAAAAGCAACAGAATGGCAGAAAATCTTTGCCAGCTATACTTCTGACAGAGGATTAATATCCAGAATCTATAAAGAATTCTAAAAGTGAAATGTCAAAAGATCAAATGATCCATTCAATAAATGAGCTTGAACAAATCATTCTTTAAAAAACAGAATGGCTAAGAAAGGTTGCAATTTTTGATCACTCCTAGTAGTTAAGGAAATACAAATGAAGAAACCTTTCATTTTTTATAACTAACATTATTTTTTTTAATTTTAACAAATACATTTATATTATTACATGTATACCTAATAAACTACCTACAGCAAGAAGAACCATGAAACAATCAGGAATTATATAAATGCAACTTCTTAGTGTTTTGGTTATTTGTATTTGGCAGCCTTGAAGAAATCATATTTCCTATCTTGGTGTATCTAAAATTCTGAATGTAAATCAATAGCTATCATATCTCATCATTATCAACTTAAAGCATCAGGCAGCGAACTGTCTCTGTCATCTTATCATTTGGGAAGCTACTAACCTGCACTCCCTGTATACTCAGGTAATCAATTTTACTCCTTCTCAAGTTTCTGATGGGGTTGAATACCAGATAGCTTTGTTTTACAATTAAGCTTAGTTGTTTAAAAAACTTTTCAATTTCATCTTATACCAGTCAATATGACAGAGATCAACAAAAGATTCTATAACAAATGCAGAAGAAGGTTCAGGGCAAGAGGAGCTTTCATTCACTGTTGTTGAGACTGGAGATTGGTGCTGAAAATCCCTGATACTAGAAACCTAGCCAACTACCCAAGCATAGTGAAGTCATGGACCTTGGAAGGGAACTTGCAACCTCCACTTTACTAAATCAACATATTCCTTAACTGTATCCCAAGTATTTGTCCTTATAGCCACAGATTAAGTGTAGTACTCACACCTCATCACATAAATTTTCCTTTGCAACAGACAGAGATTATTATAAAAAATTACTCAAAATACAGGTTTGTAGAGTCTAGTTACAATAAGTCCATCTACAAAACAACTTGTACACATATGGCACAGGGAATATTGTAGAAGGAGGGCAGAAATATTATAAAAGCAACAGTATTGCAGAGTTTTCAGTGTGTCTCCTAGTAGTGTCATAAACTAAACCCATAAAATTTCATCAGTATGAGAAAGGCCCACAGGCGTAAACCCTACACAATGAACTACAGGCAGATAAGGAGTACTGAAAGCCAGAGAAATATTTTTTCCCAGGCAAGAGCACACAAATTATTTCTCGAGTACCAAGTATTCAGCTCTGAGAACATGCACACAATTTACATTATACAGACTGAGCAGGTCCTACTTAGAAATAGTTAAGTATATAAGTATACATATATGCATGTAGAAGATACTAATGAAAATAAGCCATGGATTTGAGTGAGGGCAAAACAAAAGAGTATAGAGAGAGGACAGAGAAGGGAGAAATTATATAATTATATTACTACATTATAATCTCAAAAGTTAAAAAGAGGAAACCACTCTCCAGGTGAATTATGAAGCAAATTAGGAATACAAATGAGGTACCACTAATGATGCTTAAAGTATTTAGAGCATCAGACTATTTCAGTTAGCTGAATTAATAAACCAGTCTAAAAACTCTCTTTCACACACAGTATTCTGTAATTTGAAGGCTTTGTTTTTGTTTTGTTTTGTTTTTTTAGATGTAGGCTAAAGGAGTTGACAGAGTATAAAAAGTGACCTTGGACACCTTTATATATTGAAAAGCAATAAAATTCCACCTTGTTTAGATAATTCATGAATTTAGGATATTCTTCCAATAGTCCACATGAGGCTGCTAAATGACAAAAAAAATGCAAATTAAAGTTTTATATATGATTTTTTCAAGTAATGTTTTAAAAAATATTTAGGTTATAAATACTCTTTTTCTCACTATTTAATTTGTTAATACCTTCATAATGAAGTTAAAATGTTTTGTTTTCTGAGAAGAACTCGGGCTCAGACAGAGTAACATAGTCCTAGGCCTCTTGAGCTATTTTCCCTCCAGTCAGAAGTCTGGTTGTTGACAAAGAGCTTTTTCTAAGTAGGTCAACTTCTGCCTTAAACCTCTTAACTGGTCTTGCCTTTTTTCCCCCTGCTTCAGACTCCAGCTCCTTATGATTATCTTCAGGGCTCTGGTTACCTCATCCCTGCCTGTAGTGTTGCTTTGATTCTTGCCCCACTTTTTGGGCTTAACTTCTGAATAGTACCTTTATCTTTTTCCTCCACTGTGTTCTCACGATGCCCCTGTGCCTCATTCAAAAATTTCCTTTGACATCTTTTCTTGAGAAATTCTATTATCCTTGACATCTTTCTCAAAAAATCTTTTTAGTAAGAGAGTTGTCTGGGGTTAGGCAGTGGGTGCATAGAAGAAGGGAGAAAAGAACATAACATGGACATGAAATATTCATGTTAGAAAAGCAAACAAAACTCTATAGTACTTTCATTACTTCAACTTCCTACTTAACAACCACTACTCATAGCAGATCTCTCTCTCTCTCTCTCTCTCTCTCTCTCTCTCTCTCTCTCTCTCTCTCTCTCTCTCTCTCTCTCTCTCTCTCTCCCAGTGTCCCAGTGTCCCTTCACATCCTGGACTGAAATGAATGTGTCTTCAATACTGCCTTTTTCACACCATTCAGTCTCATTGTATCATCTCTACCTTTAACTTACCACTCAGGTTAGATGCTCTTCAAAGAAGAAAGAATGTTTTTTTTTTCTTTAATACTTTCTTTTTTTTTTCCTCCTTTATTAATTTATTCTTGTTACATCTCAATGGTTATCCTATCCCTTGTATCCTCCCATTCTTCCCTCCCTCCCAATTTCCCCTTATTCCCCTCCCCTATGACTGTTCCTGAGGGGGATTACCTCCCCCTCTATATGATCATAGGGTATCAAGTCTCTTCTTGGTAACCTGCTGTCCTTCCTCTGATTGCCACCAGGTCTCCCCGTCCAGGGGACATGGTCAAAGGTGAGGCACCAGAGTATGTGAAATCCTAGCATGTACATGGTGGCTTATAACATTCTGTAACTCCAGGGGATCCAACACCCTCTTTTTGACCTATGTGGATACCAGGTAGCACATACATGGTACACAGACATACTTGTAGGCAAAGTACTCATATACATAAAATAAATAAAGAAAAATTATATATACAAAAAAAACAAAGAAGAAAGAATGTAATCTCATAATAAAAATGCCCTTATTCATTGTTATTCTTCCCTTCTAGATTTCACCTTCAAAGTGAGGAAGAACTTAAGAAGGCATGGAAAACAGATTTGCTAGCATTGAAGGAAATGAGAAAATACTAGCCAGCAATAAGTCATTGTTTTTTTAAGACAAATCTTTTGATTTTCAACATCCAGGCGAACTAAGTTTGTAAGACCATTTCAGAATATTTCAGAATATAATGTAAAACAATTCTATGCTTCAATTAGATTGTTTTCTTTTTAACTGAGAAGAAACTAAAAGGAAAGAGGGCACAAATGAATGTGATATTCTTTTAAAAGAGTATATCTGACATAGTAATTATATACAATTAAAACCTTTAGAGTTGCTGATCCTATTTTGAGACCTCTTAATATGAGGATATCATTATTGCTTCACCCATCTAGTACTTTATCAC
Source organism: Acomys minous (assembly GCF_964271855.1). Lineage (NCBI taxonomy): Eukaryota > Metazoa > Chordata > Mammalia > Rodentia > Muridae > Acomys > Acomys minous. The sequence continues at coordinate 85,567,713 of NC_140488.1, read as the reverse complement.
TAATATACCAATTAATCTTTCTAGTAGTGAGCATTCTTGCACCTTAGTCATTTCCTACTTGTTGTCATTTTGCCAGCCCTTAAATTGATCTCAGTGGCCCTAAGATCAATTCCATTTAAACCAATGTGTAAAACCTGGCACATTCATTAATTAGTGTCAAATTTACACTTCTGTAATTGAGCCTAATTATTTGTTTAGTTTAAGGAAGTTATTAAGTATCCATTAAAGTCATCTATCACATGACCACGGTTTCAAAGTTCACATGTACATTTAAGTATCAGGCTTAGAACTATACAGCAAGAAAAATCTCAGAGACAATTACCACATGTTCTCTTTCACATGTGGTGTAAACAGTACTTAAACTAAAAAAAAAGAGCAGTGGCTAATAAGCTTAGGAAGGGAGTTAAAATCCAAGGTAGGTTGGATTGTACCAGTACAAAGAACATACATGAATAGAAGTGTGTATGCTAGTAATATGTGTTGATGAAATAAAAATATTATGGAATTACTTAGCATAACTTTAACATAAACATCACATATTCCAGTTTAAGAAGTATAATTCATTATATAAGAAATGGAAAATCATGTTTGTTGATCATTTTACTCAAATGGTATTTGGATAAAGACATGGAAGTTATCGAGGAAACATCTTTATTTTTATCAATGATTCAGCAGAAAATGTGGCCAAAACTTTTGATTACCATTATTCTGAAATTTTTCTCTGAATATATAACAGTTAAAATCTAAGTAAAAAAGAAAATAAAATGTTTCATTATTAAAATATGAAGGTTTCTATGTTCATTATAACTACATGTAATATGGAAAAAGCACAAGAAAACAAGTACATTCAAGGACTAATAATTTAAGTCAAATAAATTTTCTAGGTCTATATGTGCTGGTTAAGTTAAGAAGGAAAATGTCTAATTACAAAAGTCATCATTGTTTTTCCTTAGCCATAGAGTTCTCAAAGTAAAATCTGAGACAGCAATATAAGGGATAACCATTGAGATGTAACAAGAATAAATTAATAAAGGAGAAAAATAAAATAAAATAAAATATAAAAAAGAAATAATTTTTAAAAAGTTCAGTAAATGGATTCACTTTTTGAAGTACCAGGATTTTACTAGTTTTAGAAATGCCACCATCATTACAAAAATAATCTTTAACACTTATAATTGAAACAAATGAGAAAAACATTTATGATGAGCTACTACCAGACAATTTGAAGTAATGACTGTGTAGGATCTCTTAGAGAAACAATTATTTAATGGAACAGAATGATGCTGAAAAATCAGAGTGTGCCATTGGATGTCAACCATATTAAAACAGCATGCTGTGTCTTATATATTTAAAATTCATATATCTTGCATGAGTTATAGTATATTCTCCTAAGGAAAAAAGTCCCGATACTATTTTCTTGAGGTGCATTCAAGCATTTTATTGTGCCATATGTCACATCAGAAAAATTGGTCAAAATAAAACATTAAGTTTTAAGGAAAGTTTACCATGTAGCGACATTGGTTTCATTAAGTTACAAAAGAATGACTTATCAATTTCTTGTAATGGAAATTTAATAAAAGCACACCTCAAAGTTTCTTTCCTTCCTTCTTTCCTTCCTTCCTTCCTTCTTTGCTTGCTTCATTCCTTTCTTGCTTGAGAGACACACCCATACATATCATACGTACATCAGATTAACTCTGTAGGCAAGAGTTACCATGAACTTCTGATTCTCTTGACTCCAACCCCAGAGTGCTAACATTAAAGCCATGCTCTACCAGGTATGGTTTTTAATTTTTAATCCAGCATTCCAATAATCATACTGAATGTTATATTAAAGATTTTGATTAACAATTATTTAAGATTTATTGTTTTATTTTATGTATATGAATGTTTGCCTGCATATATATACATATACACGTGTGTGTGTGTGTGTGTGTGTGTGTGTGTGTGTATGTGTGTGTGTGTGTATCATACATTGATATGTCTGGAGCCCTTGAGTATCAGAAGAGGATACCCCTGGAACTGGAGTTATGCATAATTATGAGCAGCTCTATGGGAGCTTCAAATTAAATCTGGGTCCTCTGCAAGAGCATTTCTGAGCCATCTCTCTAGCATGAATGTTTTGTAAAATTCTAATGCTTATGAATCAATAAACATACAAAGCTTCATGACTTAAGGAAAATATTAAGGGGCCAGAAAGATGGTTCACCAGGTACAAAGACCATGTACTCAAAGTTGAATCACTTGAGTTCAACTCCTGGAACATACATGGTAGAAGAAAAGAAGTGATTTCCATAAGCTAGCTACACACACACACACACACACACACACACACACACACACACACACCAAATAAAGGAATTAATAAGTTTCTATAAGAATAAATTTTATAGAATAAATAAGTAGTTCACACTAACTAGAGAGATTAAAGACTATATGAATGAAGTTCTCCCCCCAGAGTAGTGTTATTGGAAAAAATCTAGGCATTTAAAAGAACCTGAGGTTTCCAGGAAGTTTCCAACCTTTAAATTCATCATATAAAACTAACTCTAGTGAAAAGATAAAACAATTACAAATTAAATTCTCTATAAAATCCAAGCTTCTTATTTTAAGAGCAAAAACAACAGTTTAGTGTCATTTATCAAACAAAGGGTTCTCACTCACACAAAAAAATGTAACCCTGAAAAAACATGCACGCTTCAATAGTTGCAAGGTGCAGTCATACCATATTATATGAACAGTTCCTTACAATAAAAAATTAACAAAACTATGAGGAACCTTGTACAAAAGGCTATTTAACTCTGATAAATATATTAAATAAAGTACTTGTAAATTATGTTTAAATATAGAAACTACATTTGAAAATTTTATTATCATTTTATAAATATGTATAGTTACCTATCCATTAATCCATTTCATTGACTTATTTAATTAACTGTGACATGCTAAAGAGGTCTATCACACTTTTTCTGTGCATGAATCACTAGCTTACTTGCTAAAAAAGCAAGGTGCTACAAAACTTACATACAACAGGCAAGATGCCAAAGCTGAAGAGATAACACTGAATTTATAATATGGATATACATATAGATGATCATATAGATTATACAAATATAAATTGCTATAGATACACAGAGAGACAGATAGGTAGATATAGTTATATAAATACAGAGATATCACTTGAGTTGGGAATGGGTGAGAGTAGAATACTTTTTTATTCTTCTGCATAATTGTTTTCTTTTATGTTTTTAGAGAAGTAAATTTAAGACTAAGAAAACTTGAATGTTACATACTTTAAGGAAGTCTATAAACAATTGATAATATTCTTGTTTTCCTGTAGGCAATAGAGTAAAGTTAAGCTCTGACTTGATAACTAGTGTTACAAAGACAATTCCCGCATGTGATCCACCTATACTTTTCCAAATTCTGACTTTCAAAACTACATATTTTTAGGAACAAACTTAGCACAATCACTGAAAAGAAGCAATAGGATTGGCTCCTAGTCTAATAAGTAGTTGGCTTTCACATATTTGGCTTTCAAAGAACCTATATACTTGTACATTATGTAATCACAACTTTGTGCTTTATTTAGACTAACTTTCGACAACTGAAAAACAAGTATTTCAGGCTATGGCTCAGAACTTTGTTGCTATGATTGTCCTCTTTAATTGGAAAGTCGTAGCTTCCAAATGCTAGATTATTTTAGTTTAGTAGTTTCCAAGCTGTGTATATGCATACTGTGCCATGAAATTCCCTATTAGAATTGAGTTAAATGTTCTAAATTCTCTCAAAATATCATTGTCATTGTCTACTTTATTTGTGAAACTTCCTGTGATTATGGCATGTCTTTTCTTGGAGAGTGGGAAGGAATAACCTCAGTGTCCTAAAGGAGAAAAAGAAAGAAGTAAAATGAGGGAAATAGGTAGAGAGAAGAAGGAGATGTGAGGAAGGAAGAAAAGAATGGCTGAAAGAGAGGATAAACTGAAAGAAAAGGCATAGGGTGTTTGTTTTTCTGAACCTGCACTACATTGTTTTATATAATGTTTTCTAGTTCCATTGATTTTCTCCTAAATTTCATAACACATTTTCTTTTTTACAGTTGAATAAAATGTCATTATATTTTATTTTTGTTACCCATTCACCTATTGATTAACGTCTTGTCTGGTTTTATTTCCTTACCATTATGAAAAGAGGCATGATAAATATGACTGTGTATCTCTTTAGTGAAATATAGAGGCCCTTGGATACACTGCCAGGAGTGTTATTGCTGGGTTCCTCAAATGTGGAATAAGCATAGCCAGGAGGGAGTAAATGCAGGGAATGGAGATTCAATAAAGGTGGAGACAAAACTATAAAGTAGAAAGGGTAGAGTGGAAAAAGTGTAGGCAAAGAGATGTGGGAGGAACAATGTAAATATAAGAGAGAATCAACCAAAACGAAAGACACATGGAAGTTCCATATGGAATCCTATTATTTTGTAAAGTAATTTTAAGAAAAAAAAAGATAGGATGAAAGTTGGGGGGAGGAGAAAAGAGGCAAGGAAGAAATTATACACATTGGCTTGTGTGTGTTGGACTTCCTCTTCCTTAAAATAAATAAGAAAAACATGGAAAATATTCCTGCTGTAAGATTCATTTCTTATAAGCTTAATACAACTCATTCACTAATTGGCTTATTGTTTATTTCTTAAGGCTGATAATTGTCAGGCACTGTGCTAGGAGCACATGAAATAATTATGTTTTCTAAATCCTTATTATCTTTAGGAGTCATATGTTCCAAATAAAAATAAGGTAACAGCTTTCAAAGGTGGTAAGGAATTCTCAGCTCCATCAGAACTCTGTGGTAACACTGACTGTAAACATCTATTTGTTGAGGTCATATACTCAGCAATACATAGCAACTGAGGCATTATTGATGATGCCTATTGAAAAAAAAAGTCTAGTCATGAATACAAATTCTTAGGTACTGATTACTTACATCTTCACAATTTGCCAGCATGAGCATTCCTTTTTTTTTTTTTTTTTGTCTTTCCATAGCTCATGTATTATATACCAAATTATGTTTATAGATATGACAAATACAGAACTAGAAGATAAGTGAGTACATTTAGTTTTTAAAATATTATATAACACATTATTAACACTCAATACATATTTGGATTGCAAGTAAATAATACTTTAGTTAACAACAATCACAATCTTATATAGGAATGAAGGAAAACAGCCAAAATAAAACTGACAAAATAGAGTCAAAGAGTCCTCACTCTTTTTTCCAAGAAATTGTGATAATTGTTTAATTTCTCAAGAAAGGGTGTTTTTAGGCTGTCACTTTGTTCTCTTGACAGTGTGGATAAATGGATTGACCTAGAAATGATCATAATGAGTGAGTTAACCCAGAAGCATAAAGACTCAAATGGTATATACTCACTTATATCTGCATATTAGCCCGAGGAGCACGTCCCATGAAAGCCTTCAAGTACCAGGAAACTGGGACAGTGGGGAGGACATCCTATTGGGATTCTAGATGAGACAAGCATGGGAGAATGACAAAGTAGAAGGATCCAGAGGGTCCTAGAAACCTACAAGTAGAACATTATGATAGGCAGATTTGGGCGAGGGGTTCTGCTCAAACTAAGGCACCAGCCAAGGACAATACAGCCTGTAAACTTTAAACCCCTACGCAGATCTAGCCAATGGTCAGAACATTCTCCACAGTAGAGTGGAGAGTGGGATATGACTTTCTCACAAACTCTGGTGCCTCACCTTTGACCATGTCCCCTGGAGGGGGAGACCTGGTGGCACTCAGAGGAAGGACAGCAGGTTACCAAGAAGAGACTTGATACTCTATGAGTATATACAGGGGGAGGAAATCCCCCTCAGGAACTGTCATAGGGGAGGGGAAGAAGGGGAAAATGGGAGGGAGGGAAGAATGGGAGGAGACAAGGGATGGGATAACCATTGAGATGTAACAAGAACAAATTAATAAAATAATATATATCTTGGAAAAAAAAGAAAGGGTGTTTTGTTCAGATTTCAAATCAACACTCAAAACTACATTGGTCTGAGTAGATGATTATAAACACTGCCATGCGTCTGAACATCGATAACAGATTATTACATTTCATCAACTGGAGCATACAACCTGAAAGAAACTATTATACTCTTTGGTAAACAGTGGTAGTTTGTCCAAATTCTTCTTCACTGAGGAATTCAGTGCCTCAGGAATTGGGAGTGCTAATAGTCGCAGTATCAGCTGTCAGTTCCCTAAAGCAATTACTGAGCTGAAGGAAATGGGATCCACAGAGTGACCCATGTGTGAGTTTGCAATTTTCTTTAAAATGATGACCTTTCACCTTGGAGGAAATATTGTTAATACACAGGATGTTGAAAAGAAGGTGAAACAACGGGATGTTCTAAGGGGAAATGAAACATTATATCCTGAAAGGATGATCTGTAATCTCTCAGAAAGTTGTCATTTCAGAGAATTTATGATTTGAGTTCAGTCCACATGATGGAAGGTGAACTAACCCCTGCAACTTCAATTTGTGCTCTCTCTCTCTCTCTCTCTCTCTCTCTCTCTCTCTCTCTCTCTCTCTCTCTCTCTCTCTCTCTCTCTCTCTTACACACACACACACACACAACATATACACTAGTAATAAATTAATGAATAAATATAAGCTTTAATTTCAAAAGTTTGCAAACAAAACAATGATACTTTCCAAGGTTCTATAAAAATAAAGATGCCATACTCAAATTTACTAGATAGTAAGAAATAAATTCTAGGGCAGAAATAGTCTCTATTACACTAATTTCTGCCCCAATCCTTATTATTTCCTAGAGCCTAAACAACAGCAGATAGAGTCAGTCAATCAGAGTTGGTTTTTGACCACAAAGGCAAGACTGACCAAAGAAAACAAAAACCTGACTAACCAAAAGAAAGAGAAAGAGATCTATGTAGGTAGCTTAGTGATCCTACAGGGCCCAATTAAGTTCCTAAAACACGATCACTTTTGTTCCTGTGTGTAGCCTCACCATCATGGATAATTTCCCTCATCTTGAATGGGACAGGGCTGGGCTGTCTGCCATATACATTTCTGCTCTTCCAAAATCCAAGATGATTCCAAAGGAAAAGTTAAGACTGCCAAAGCTGTCTTAGGGGTTCTACTGTTACAACCAAACACTGTGACCAAAAGGAAATAGAGCTGGACATTGCTTATTTAGCTTACATTTCCACATTGTAGTCATCATTGGAAAAAATGCAGGACAAGAAATCAAACAAGGTGGCAACCTGGAGGCAGAGGTTAAGGAAGGGTGCTGCTTACTGTCTTGCTCTACATGGATTACTCAGTCTGGTTTCTGATAGGAGACAGAACCACCAGCCCAGGGATGACCCCACACACAATGGCCTGAAACCACTTCCACATCCTTCACTTATTAAGAAAATGTATTTTTGACAGATTTTATGTAGAAATTTTCTCCACCAAGGTTCCTTCTTTTCACAAAATTTCTGCTTGTGACAAGTCAACAAAAATCTAGACATCACAAAAGTTAAAGAGGTTGATATGAAGCAAAGCCTAAGATACACTGTGGGCCTACCTAGGTGGAGATGCTTTTTTTTAAGTATAAGAACACATTAAAAATACCACCCACCATTACCAAGTAAGTTTCATCCCAGGAATGGAAGGGTGGTTCAAATTACAGAAATCCATCAATGTAATCCACCATATAAACAAACTGAAAGAAAAACTAAACGTTCATCTCCTTAGATGTTAAAAAAGCACTTTACAAAATATAACACCCATTCGTGACAAAAGTCTTGGAGAGATTGGGAATACAAGGCACACACCTAAACATAGTAAAGACAATATATAGAAAGCCTATAGTCAAATTAAATGGAGAGAAACTTAAGTCAATTCCATTGAAATCAGGGACAAAACAAGGCTGCACACTCTCTCTATATCTCTTCAATATAGTACTTGAAGTCCTAGTTAGAGCAATAACACAACTTAAAGGATAACAAAGGGATACAAATTGGAAAGGAAGAAGTCAAAGTATCAGCATTTGTGGATGATATGATAGTATACATAAGTGACCACAGAAATTCTACCAATGAACCCCCACAGCTGAAAAACACCTTCAGCAAAGTAACTAGGTACAAAATCAACTAAAAAAATTAGTAGCCCTCCTGCATACAAAGTACAAATAGGCTGAGAATGAAATTAGTAAAACAACCTTCACAATAGCCACATAAACAAAATATCTTGGTTTAACACTAACCAAAGAAGTGAAAGACTTGAACAAAAAACAAAAACAAAAACAAAAATCTTAGTTCCTCAATTGAAGAAAACATTAGAAAACAGAGATTTCCCATGCTTAAGAATCAGTAGGACTAACATAGTAAAAGTAGCCATCTTACCAAAAACAATGTACAGACTGAATGCAATTCCTATCAAAATGCATACATAATTCTTCAAAGATCTTGAAAGAATAATTCTCAACTTGATATGGAAAAATAAAATACCCTGAATAGCTAAGATAATCCTGTACAATTAAATATCTTCTGGAGGTATATCCATTTCTGATTTCAAACTGTACTATAGAACAACAGTAATAAATACTACATGGTATTGGAATATAAACAGACAGATAGATCAATGGAATTTAATTTAAGGCTGAGAAATAAACCCCCACACCTATGTACAATTGATGTTTGACAAAAAAGTCAAACCATACAATGGAAAAAAGATAGCAAATGATGCTGGTCTAACTGGATGTCTATGTGTAGAAAACTGCACATAGACCTATTTATCATCCTGCCCAAAACTAAAGTACAAGTGGATTAAAGACCTCAACATAAAACCAGACACTAAATCTGTTAAAAGAAAAAGTAGGAGAAGAGCCTTGAACTCATTGGCACAGGAGACAACTTCCTGAACCAAACACCAACAGCAGCTCAGGCTGTAAGATCATCAATTAATAAATTGGACCTCAAGAAACTGAAACACTTATGTAAGGCAAAGGACATTATCAACAGAAGAAAACAATAGCCTAGGTACTAGAAAATATCTTTACCAACCTTATGTCTGACAAAGGACTATAATGTATAATGTATAAAGAACTCAAGAAATTAAACACTAACAAATCAATATCCAAGTAAAAATTAAGTACAAAGGTAAATAGAGAATGTTCAACAGAGAAATATCATATGAATGAGAAATGCTCAAAGTCCCTAGTCATCAGGGAAAAGTAAATCAAAACAACCCTAAGATTCCATCTTACACCCATTCAGAATGGCTAAGATCAAAAACTCATGTCACAGTACATGCTGGTTAGGATGTGAAGGAAGGGGGATACCCCTCCACTGCTGGTGTGAGTGCAAACCTGTACAATCACTTTGGAAGTAAAGCTGGCACTTTCTCAGAAAATTAGGAACAATTTTATCTCAAGACCCAGCTATACCACTTCTTGGCATATACCCCAAAGATGATCCACCACACAGCAATGGAATTTATTCAACTATGTTCACAACAGCTTTATTCATAATAGCTATAAACTAAAAACAACTTAGATGTCCTTCAACTGAAAAATAGTTAAATTGTAGTACATTACAGAATTGAATACTACTCAGCTATTAAAAATAAGAAAATCTTGAAATTTGTAGGCAGATGGATGAAACAAGAAAACATCATCCCAAGTGAAGTCCCAGACCCAGAAACACACACATGGCATGTACTCACTTATAAGTGGATATTAGCCACATAATACAGGATAGTCACACTATAATACACAGACCTAAAGAAGGTAAATAATAAAGAGGGCCATAGGGAGGATGCTTAATTCTCATTCAGAAGGGCAAATACACTAGACAACAGATATGGTTGAGGAGAAGGAAGAGGAAGGGAGCCTACCACAGACTTCCTCTGAAAGATTCCACTCAGCAGGGAATCCAAGCAGATGCTGAGATTTACAGCCAAATTTTAGGAGGGAACAGAGGGAGTCTTATAGATGAGTTGGGAGATATAAAGACCTGGAGGGGACAGGAGCTCCACAAGGAGATCAATGGAGCCAACAAATCTGGGCTAGGTGTGTGTGGAGAGAGGGTCTGTACAGACAGCACCAACCAAGGACCATACATGATAAGGACCTAGACTCCCTGCTCAGATGTAGTCAGTAGGCAGTACCATCTCCTTGTGGATCCCCTAATTTGAGGAGTAGCAGCTACCTCTGACAGGGACTCTGGTGCCCACTTGTTGATCACTTCCCCCTGGAGGGGCTGCCTTGCAAGGCCAGAGAGGAAGAAGATGGAAGCAGTCAGTCCAGATGAAACTTGATAGGCTGAGGTCATACGATAGGGGAGAATGGCTTCCCCATTCTCAGGACTAGGGGAGGGGGAGAGGAGGAGATGAGGGAGGGAGAGATGGGCCAGAAGGAGACAAGGGAGTGTGCTACAATTGGGATGTAAAGTGAAGAAATTAAAAATAAAAAAATAAAGAACGGAAAACAAGAAAAATCAGCTTTTGTCTTGTTGTATATTTCTAGCTTCAACAGGATTTTACTTCCAGAATCACTTTGTCTTTAAACTTTGTTCTTTTCAGTCAGTTCTGGAAAAAGGAAATGATAACACTTACAGGAAAATAAAAGACAAATGTTTTCTCATTATGTGGATCTTAGAATCCCCACCCCCAGCTCCTGTGTATGTGTTCACAAGGGGCAAAGGGAGATGAAATTAGGGAACCATGAGACCAAAAGAAGTGATATTAGATGGGGGAAATGTGTAATAGAATTCATGTGATATGAAAGCAGAAAGGGTTTGGGTATTGGGAAGGAAGAAGATGATTAGCAAGTTGGGGTAAAGGAGTTGGCAGGAAATAAAAAACAATATATGTGAAAATACCATAATAAAACCAACTATTCTATGTGGTAATTCAAAATAGCAATTTCAAAATTGTAATAAAACAGAATGTGAAGTTGGGAGTAGGATGGGTTTGGCTGTTCTTGGGGGGACTTGGAGTATGTAGTGGAGAGAGGATATAATCAAGATGTATTTTATACTATGTGAATGTTTTAAAGAATAAATAAAATGGTAAAATTAAAACTTGAGAATGATTGAAGAAAACAATATCATTTCACAGAAAGTATGCTATTAAATTTTGCTGTTTCTCCAAATTCAGCAAACATGTACAGCAGTGACTATTATCAAAGCTGCATTGTTCCCAGTGTTGTTAATTTCAATAATGGCACTTATGTTGACAGGATGACACTCCCTGACTATCTTATAATGGAAATCATCAGAAACATATGTGAACAAGTTAGTTATCTTAGACACAGACTTCGGCAGCTGTTCAAAATAGAGAAGAAAATTCAATTCTAGTCCTTCTCAACTCCTCATAAAGATGAATCTTAAAATTGTACGTCAGGTTGCTTTTTACTAGAAATGAATACTTATGAGGGATTTGGGAAAAACAAAAATCATAAGTAACTTGTGGATGTGCAAAGAGTTTTTTATTTTTATTTGATTTTTTCCTAAAGAATATCTTCTTCCTCATATTATTCCACTACCATGTAGTCATTCTTTAGTGGGAAAATATGATTAAATTCACTAAAAAATATTGTTACTAACAATATTTACTCCAGATACAATTACTTCTTTGCCTTTCTGAGAAGAATAGTCAACATTTTAGCCTTACACACTTCTAACATGAGCTGGAATAGTCACTGGAAGAGTACTTGCATGAGGTAATAACCTTTAATATGCTCCACTTGACAGCAACAAGATGTAACACTTTTCTATTTATTCAGAGAATAATAAGCTGGAAAAACTTAAATTTCTCCTTGTTTGTTTCCTCAAAAGGAAATTAATTAATTAATTAATGCATCTTTTATTGACTGTCATTAATGAGAGGGTTTCTGCATAATGAACATTACAAATAGGTGTCGTATGCTAACGCTCTTATATTTTTAAAGACAATTTACAATGCTTATGTGAAAAGAAATTCAATGCTTACATTGTAAAGACTTTATTCTTCCCATCCCTATTCATTTTATTTTCCTTACTTCAAGTTTATATTCCTTAGATTGTTAAATGCATGCTGAAGTTGAAACAACACACTATTCTTAAACATTAAGTAGGTGCTCCATAAACAACCATATAAATAAAACAGTTTACTTGTCATTGAATCCTCATCTCACTATGAGGTAGAATGCACTTTATTCACTTTCATATTTTTATCTATAATAACAGATGCATTAAATATTAATATATTTGTGTAATATTTTGTAAAAACAAGGTAAAGGCCTGGACTTTCATGTTAACTGGATGCACTTATGTTAGTTACAAATAAATGTAATACAAAGTGTACATTAAAACCCCTTATAATGCTTCCCAAATTCCTAGAAACATATATCTTTATGAGAAATTGTGTTTTAACCCAGTGTCAATGCAAAAGCAAAGCAAAGTTTTCATGATCCTTATGAAATATAGACAGGCATTAGCCCACTTCTTATACACCCAAGCAAGGAAAAAAGAACCTTTACCATTTGTTTTCTGGAATACTCTTGGTTCTTAGACAACTCTAAAATCTTAATTGATTGAAATAAATAAAAGTAAGTTTATTCTGTAAACTATCCTAATTCCATATGTATTCACTTTTATATTTTTCTTTATTTGCAAATATCTACCTTAGTTTTCTTTGTTTTTCCATTTTTTATTAATTTATTCATATTACATCTCAGTTGTTAGCCCATCCCTTGTATCCTCCCATTCCTCCCCTCTCCCATTTTCCTCTTACTCCCCTCCCTTATGACTGTGACTGAGAGGGACCTCCTCTCCCTGTATATGCTCATAGGGTATCAAGTCTCTTCTTGGTGACCTATTATCCTTCCTCTGAGTGACAACAGGCGTCCCCATCCTGTGTGTGCCCCCAAGGGACATTATACCTTAGTTTTCATTCCACAAACCAGTTCAAGTCAACCTGTAAGCTATTTGTAAAGTTTCCACATATTATGTGATTCACAAAGATAAGTTTTAGTTTAAAACTTGCACCAGGTTTCCCATTTTAAGAGGATTTCAGAAAGAACTACATAATAAAGCTGTAACTTAGAAAGCTCACATGGATTAGATATTTTCTATTTAGAGTTTAGTGTTAATTCAAATGCATTAACATATTGCATATTCATAAAAATTCAGTTTTGTGTTCCAAAACGAAAGGATAAAATTATGATGTATTAAATCCTGTAAGAAATGATCACATAATTATTTTATCTTTATGTACAAATAACATGAAGTGGACTGGAATAGTTATTTTAAATAAAAATAATAATGAATAGATGAAAACATATTAATAATTACAGAAGATATTAATGAATAAAATACAATTTTCAAGTGAAGAATAAATATAGGAGAATATATAATACATATTTTAACTTTTATATTTAATGTTTACAGTGATATATCCCATTTAACTATAACTATACTAGCCAAATATAATATGTGTACAAACATATTTATTAATGTATACATAATGAATTATTTCTCACCACCATTTCTGGATTTTTCTTTTTGATTTGTCATTATCTTTCCAAAAAATGCTACTTAATGATAAATATCCCTTTGCCATGAGATTTATGGCTTTGGCATTGACCTGAACAGGGCAATAGGAAATATAGAAATGACAATTACACATACAGAAAAGTTTGGACTGGATGGATGGACCAAGGCTTCTGTTGAGGATGTATCTACAGTGGGGAATCTCAGGGTGTTTGTTTTATTATATCCCATTGAAGGAGACCTGTTAGCTAATCTCAGTAGAAAACATCTATCTGTAGGGTATCATTATTAGTTTGCATTTCCTGGAGGAGGAAGCTGTGGTTGATGTTTTATGCACACAAACAAATGTAAAATTATGTACATTTTCCTGCGGGGGATTACCTCCCCCTGTATATGCTCATAGGGTATCAAGTCTCTTCTTGGTAACCTGCTGTCCTTCCTCTGAGTGCCACCAGGTCTCCCCCTCCAGGGGACATGGTCAAAGGTGAGGCACCAGAGTATGTGAGAAAGTCATATCCCACTCTCCACTCTACTGTGGAGAGTGTTCTGTCCATTGGTTAGATCTGGGTAGGGGTTTAAGGTTTACCGCCTGTATTGTCCTTGGCTAGTGCCTTAGTTTGAGCAGAACCCCTGGGCCCAAATCTGCCTATCATAATGTTCTACTTGTAGGTTTCTAGGACCCTCTGGATCCTTCTACTTTGCCTTTCTCCCATGATTCTCTCATCTAGAGTCCCAATAGGATGTCCTCCCCTCTGTCTCAGTTTCCTGGTAAGTGAAGGCTTTCGTGGGACATGCCCCTTGGGCTAATATGCAGATATAAGTGAGTATACAACTTATCCAGGAAAATATCTGGGCTCCAAGGAAAGAGAGATGATGTACTGTGTACACTGGAGATGATGGAAAACTTTTAATGTAGTTTATTGAGAACAGAATGTTAAGTCTTGTCAGGAATGAACTTAAAACCAACTAAAGACTTCAGTATATTCTTAGTGAAGCATTTGTTAGATCATCATTAAAACACAATAAGGCAATAAAAATCATATATAAATGATAACATTGACCTACTTGTTTAAAATGTGTTGTAACAGTGTCCTGAAAGCTATGAAAACTCATTGAGATTCACCTTTACAAGATGTATCTATTAAAATGGTATTGGCATTTCCTACTGTGTGTTGTCTAGCCTCTTGGAAGTTGAAACTTTACAACTCAATCAAGATTCCTCTTTACTTCAGTCGGAATTTCTAGGGAAATTCAGAACTTCAAACATTGATTGCTACCTCTTTTTGGTAATATGTAATCTATTTTTGATGTGACTGCTCTCCTTTTACATATGTTTTCTATGTTAATTCCCCTCCAAATTCTTAGGTACTTATTAGCCCAAATATCATGTATGAATTTCTTAAAAGAGTGCTTCTGGCTCATACCTCTTCACAGTTACATGTTTTGAAAAAACGTTATTTGCTTGTAAAATTCTAGACCCAATATTTTCTGCTCTGGGCTGCCATAATACACAATCCAACATCTGTAACACTTTAGCATTGTAATTTTTTTCACCCTCACAGGGCAAAAAAGAGACATATTCAATCTCTTTTCAAATACAAGTAACATGCATCAAAATTCATGCTAATACCAAACTATTTTTAATATAACAAAATTTTCAGATCCTTATTCAATTAAATAGTCAGTAACTACTAGGAGCGAGAGAGAGAGAGAGAGAGAGAGAGAGAGAGAGAGAGAGAGAGTGTGTGTGTGTGTGTGTGCTTGAAGCACTGCCACTTCCTTCTCTCTCCTCACAACCATACTTTCAGATCCACACACCCATACTAAGCCACTACATTACTTCTTTACTCATCTTCAGCATTTCTTCATTCAAACCTAGGCAAGTTCCCCTTGGTCTAGTCAAGTCTTTTCTTTCAATCACTATGGTATCATGTGACTGATTGTGATGATTATTAGGCATACAAACTTTGCATTTAAATTCTTTCTCACTATTAAACTATGTGCCCTTCATTATTTTCATGAACCTGTTTATGTCCCAAATTTCACCAACAAAATGTCCTTTCCACTAACTTTCTAATGATGACAAACTATATTGTGACATATGAAGTATTTGGAATTCTTTTTTCTAGATATGCTTTCTAAATATCTTCATATTAGATTAGTGGTTTTTAACCTTGCTAAGGCTACTCTTTAATACAGTTGCTCATGGTGTGGTGACTCCTCAAACATAAAATAGTTACATTGCTACTTCATAACTAGTTTTGTTAGTGTTGTTAATCTTAATGTAAATTCCTGGTATGAGTGCCCTCTAAAAGAGTATTTTGACCACAAAAGTTTGCTGCCCAACAGTTGAGAACCATTGTTTTAGAGTATTTGATACTTAAATATTATCAACTTCTTTCACAGATATTTTAAAGCATCTCACAGAACTTTAAGTTCCTCAAGTATGGGCTTTATGAATTATAATTATGTGCTTGACAACTAACATTATTCATTGTACATAGAAGATAATTTAAATTATTCATGAACTGATTGATTTACACTATTTTTTCTATTGAATCTTGCATTAAGTATACATTAAGGATGTTGGTTTAAGGATACAAATAAGTCGTTTTCCTCTGAAAAGGAATTTGTTTTAACTAAATATGGATATTTGGAAATATTAAGGTTTCATCTAGAGAAAATCCAATAGAACATTACTATTGGTCCTCAGTTACTACATTTGCATTTGTTTGTAAAGGTGCATAACTCTACAGAAATTTGCTCTAGTCTCTGTTTCAAATATTCACTGAGACTTTTGGCAAACCTTCGACACTTTGAAAAAAAAGACACCCTGATATCTGCACTAAGATTCCAAAACATAAATGATGCAGTTCAGAAAATGGCCTGCAGGTCTTAATAAGAATTTAAAGTTTTTAAAAAACTTACCAGGTTGGGTCAGTCATTGGTTGGACATTTCCTCAATCACCACTCTATTTTTATCCCTGCACATCTTGTAGGAAGAATAAGTTTTGTGTTGAAGTTTTTGTGAGTGGGTTGGTGTTCCCCTCCCTCTACTGGGAGTCCTGTCTAGTTCGAGAGTATCCTGTTCAGTTTCCATAACCCATAATACTAGGAGTCTCGGCTAGAGTTACTCCCTTATCCTCCCAGGAACATACCTTGTCATAGATCTCCAGTTTATCACAGAGATGACCCTGCCCATGGTTTCACCTCAGCTATACCACTCCTGGGCATATACCCAAAAGATGCTCCACCATACAACAAGGACATTTGCTCAACTATGTTCATAGCAGCTTTATTCATAACAACCAGAAACTAGAAATAACCTAAATGCTCCTCAACTAAAGAATGGATAAAGAAACTGTGGTACATTTACACAATGGAATACTACTCAGCTATTAAAAACAAGGAAATCATGAAACTTGCAGACAAATGGATGGAACTAGAACAGATCATCCTAAGTTAGGTAACTCAGACTCATAAATATACATATGGTATATACTCACTCATAAGCAGATATGAGCCATATAGTACAGGATAAACATACTACAATTCACAGACTCAAAGAAGATAAGTAACACGGAAGACCCAAAGGAGGATGATTAAATTTCTCTCAGTAGGGGAAATAGAATAGATAGCAGAAATAGTTGAAGAGAGGGAACAGGATAGTAGAGGGAACATGGAAAGAAATGGGGGTGGAGATTAGACCTCAGGGGAGCTGGAGGGGGAGGACAGAGGTCTTGCACATGCCTCTCATTAAAGTCAATGTGCTACAAAATTCTCTATCCAAGGCACTACACTCTGTCTTCACTAGTATATCATTTCTATTAAAAACGAATCAAAGAAGAGGAGGAAGGACCTTTAAATATTTCTTTTTTAACCAACATCTGAGATTACTAGCTTTTTAAAATTAGTCTTCTGTGTGACTTTGGACTAAATATTAATTAATATACTGGTGTAACATCATTTAGGCTGAGATCATTCATACTAATGCCAATATTTCATCTTGGTAACAATGCTGCCAAATAGATTTTCAGGATTCTGTTCCATCAAGTTATAGCAGCTAAGAAAATTAGTAAGATGCATGATATCTGGTCTACATATACCTGATAACTCTATTAACTTTATATAAGCTTGAAGAGCTCCTTCTAAAGTTTTAAGAGACATTTCTTGAGCGTTAATTTATTTGGTAATCAAACAGTTGAAGTACAGACTTAATAATAATTATAGTGTGTGTATATACTAACAGACATATAAAATACCACTGAGTTTGTTAGATTATGTTGTTTGTAACATTATTGGAAAAAAATACACACACATAAATATATATATACACTATAAAGTTTTCCCTATAAAATTGTATTTATTCTACCGAATTTTATTTTTTAATTTTTTTTATAATTTACTTGTGTTACATCTCAATTGTTATCCCCCTGATCTTATCCTCCAGTTCCCACCCTACCTCACTCTTCCTCCCCATTCCTGTCCCCCTAGGCACCTAATGTGGTGGCTTCCTCCTCCACTGTAAGTTGATATATACTATGACTCTGGAGGAAAGGGAGAGCAATCTAGCCTACACTTGTTAGGAAAACACTAAGAATATAACATTTATACAATTCCTGATTGTGTCACAGTTCTTCTTGCCATAGGTAATCTATTGTATACATATGTAATAATATAAAAGTATATGTACAAAAATAAAATAATTAATATATGTATAAATAAATATCATGTGACATTAAAAAACAAGAAAAATACAAATATAAAGGAAGTAATCATTTTTGTTGGGTTTTGAGGAATGAGTACTGATAAGACAGTGGCCACAACCACAGTAATAATAATAGGTCAGTATGAATCAGATTGTAAAAGAAACATGAAAATGTTATTTGTGGAGTTCTTTTTATAAAAAGCCATCTACTGATCAAGACCTCATGAACAAATATGTCTGTTATCTGAGATACATTACAATATGTGTGCTATGGCTTTATTGGCTACACCACTGAAATGTGAGATCCTTGAACGATGATAATGTATATCATTCATATTTTTATCATAGTGATCATTATATTGTCTAATTACCAGGTCTATATTGGTGCTTTCTTTACAGTTTTTGTATAAATATTTTTTAAGAATGTGTAATTCATTGAAATAAGAATTTCTTTTTTTCCAAAGAGTAGAAGCATCTTTTCACTGAAAGTCTTATACAACTAAGGGACGTTGATAAATCTTATTAAGACTTGTGCACATTTTAAAGGGGATTCACAAAGAAATTTAAACTTTTAAAAATCGATTGTGTTGGTTTTATTTATAGCATTTTTGTGGCTTGAGATTTTGTTTAATACATAATTTTGTTAGCTCTAGTTCAAATTTGTCAGGGGTACTGTCATTAGATTTATCAAATATAATCAGGGCAAGGTTATTGGATTACAAACAGAACTACCAGATTTTCCCATTGTCTCTGTCACAAAAAAACTTTCTTAAATTTACCAGTTTTCCCTAATTAAAATCTTACAATCATAGATCAATTTGAGAAAGTTTTAATAACCCCCAACACAGTTCACAATACTAACTCTGGTTGGCTACAAAACATTTTCAAAAAGCAATCACACTCACAAATTTGAATTAAAAAATCATTGCATCTTTAGAGCTACAGTTTTCTCATGAATCTATCGTATTTATAACAAAATGGTTCTTTACTGCCAGTGCCAAAAGTGAACTGGCCAATGAATATCTCACTATTTTAGTCTTGACTTCTGCTTACATTTGCCAGCCATGTTACTAGCACACGGTCTTTTTACTGTTATTTAAACATGAAAACTTTCCCTTGCCATGTGGTCCTTATACAACTTCCCTATATGTATTTTTTCTAGATCATTTGTATTCAGGTATAGGGTCAATTATGACTGTATCTTTTATAAATACATAACTCTACATAACCATAACCATACTTAATGTGAGCTTAAAATTTTTATTATGGCCTTATCATACAATTTTTATTTTGTGACTGTTCTATTTTCCCACTTAGACAAAAGTACCATTAGTGGGGGGGTCTTTTGTTGAAATTGCCATTGTATCTCAGTTCCAGATACCTAAAGAGTTTGTGTATGAATGTGTGTGTGTGTGTGTGTGTGTACAAGTGCCCAGTTATAACTAAAAATTAAACAATATGCAAAATTTGTATGTGTGAAATATTTGATACTAGAATATTTTCACTATTGTTTCATGGACACAGAGTTTAATACATAATTATTTCAGGATATTCAATTTTTTTACTTCTATCTCCTGCTTCTGAGATTAGAACAGGCTTCATAGCTTCTACAAATTACTACTAAGTGTCTCTAAATCATGTAGAAATTTGAGTAAAGGGGAATACAAAATGCAATATAAAAATGGTAGGAGGTAAATAAGGAGATTCTGGAAAATTTTAAATGATTGTAAAGGTAGTTATGATATTTATTTATCTAGACAATATTCTAAACATCCTCTAAATCTTTTCTTGTAAAACAGGACATACAAACACATAATTTTAAATGTGTGAAGCAACAGTTTTCTTTTTTTTAACTTTTGGTAAGAAAATTGTAGTACATGAGTACAAAAATTTTTATTATGATACAAGTATATCAAATGCTTCCAAATTGATTAATAGTATGTCCCTAATTACCATATTATACTAATAATGAATGGGGAGACAGTGTATTAATCTATTTATTCACTTTTCATCCTGGTTTTAGCCCTCTCCCTCCTCTCCTCCCAGACCCACCCTCTTCCCCACCCCCTATTCCCCTCCTACCTAGCCATCCAAGCTCATCAAGCTCCATCAGGACTCAGTTTATCCTCTTCCCCTGTAGCCTGCCAAGGCAGTCCAGTCAGGGCGAAGTGATAGAAAAGCAGACAACAGAGTCCATGTCCAAGACACAGCCCCCATCCCCTTAATATGGAATCACATGTAGCCTGACCTGCCCATTGGCTGCATCTATGTAGAGGACAAAGGTCTAGGCCATTCATGGTCCTTGATTGGTGCTTCAGTCTCCACAGACTCCTCTGGGCCCTGGTTAATTGGCTCTGTTGGTCTTCTTGTGATGTTATTGTCACCTCTAGGTCCTTTTATCCTTCCCCCTACTTTCCACTAGACTCTCTATGCTTTGCTCACTGTTTGTCTGTGAGTCACAGCTGTTTTTTTTTTAGACCATCTGATGACTGGAATATCTCAGAGGACAACTTTGCTAGGCTCTTGTCTGCAA
The DNA here is from genome assembly GCF_964271855.1 of Acomys minous. Taxonomy (NCBI): domain Eukaryota; kingdom Metazoa; phylum Chordata; class Mammalia; order Rodentia; family Muridae; genus Acomys; species Acomys minous. Next base: position 85,546,927 of record NC_140488.1, on the reverse strand, counting down.
GAACAGCAGAGTATCATTAAAAGTGTCATGGGTTAGCTCTCTTCCATGGGGTGGGTCTTGGGTTGGGCTAGGCATTAGTTGGACACTCCCTCAATCTCTTCTCTATCTGCACTATCTTTGTCCTTTGTAGGTAGGGTAAGTTTTGTATCATAGTTTTTGTGGGTGGGTTGGTGTTCTCCTCCCTCATTAGGAGTCTTGTCTAATTAAGAGGTGTCCTCTTCAGTCTCCATGACCCCTGTTTCAAGGAGTCTCAGCTATAGTCCCTGTCATATCCTTCAAGAAGGCTATTATCATATTCTCCTAAAGGTCTATTGGGATAGATATTTTTAATGTACTGAAATTCAATGTATTTCAGCATGAACTTGAAAGCATCTGACTTTTCACTAACAGTAGCTTAGTGAAGCATCCATTCTCTAAACATACATGATGAGATTATTACATTTGAAATAGTTCCTTTATTAGAACTACCATGGACATTATTACTTGAAAAGGCCAATGGTTTCTTGATGCATTGGATTTTCTTCCCTTCCAAAATCTGTCAGTTGTATCGCAAGTTTTCTTAAAGTTTAAAGTACCAGTTACAGGTTTTTTTCATCTGTGCAAATTGTACTATAATAACCTTCTAAAGTAATTTCTGAAAAAACATTTAAATTTTTTTTCAATTGTTGGTTCTAGTTTATTTTCTATTATGTGTAACATACAAACATAATTTTTGCTTACAGCAATCCAGAAACTATAAATGTGAAGACCATACTGGCTCTGAGTCAGAATTTAAACATTGAAAAGCCACAACTCACCAACAAAACAAGGAGAAATATTGTGGAATCTAAACCATTGTTATTTAGAGGAAATATATAGAGTTCAAGTTTATAAAATTTAGCACGTGTCACAAGGACCATTACTGTAGCAAAGGAATCTCCAGAAGCAGTCTGCAATGGCTCATGCTCCTAAGGAGGCAAAAGTATGGAGTAGTTGTTAAAGAAGACACATTGCTTTATGTACTTGACTTTAAATGTTCATTGTATGATACTTTCTGCGAATTTCACATTCATTTCAGTAAGATGTTATTTTCTTTAATTATCTTCCTTTCCCAAATTTACAGAAATTCTCTTCCCACATCTCCTGTTGTTCATGTTTTCTGTAGAAATTCGCGCGGTGATATTACTAGATTTGGGTACAAGGTTTTGACCATTAAAAGGCACAGACAAAACCATAAGGATTAAATAGTTGGGTGCTAAGTCTGTGTTCATGTGACTATAAATGGGACAATCCATCATTGAAAGTTCTAACACTTTCAGAGGCAGGCTTTTCTCTTCAGGCATATACATCTCTAGTCTTCAAGAACAGACTCTAATGAGACCCAGTAATATTCATTTACTTTTTATCTGAGATGAAGATATCTGAAATATGTTACTATATGTGTTTTACCAAGCAGACTTATAGTATTCTCATAATTAATCACACTTTCAAATATGGCAATTAATTTAAAATCTGTACATTACAGAATATAACTGGCTCCTACAGAATACTAAAGCAATAGTGGTCATTTTATGTATAGGTTTCATCTATTCATTTATTCACTCAGTCATTTGTAGATCAAATAATTATTTAGGAAGTACACACCATGTTTCAAAGGTGTCATGTGCACCGCTAGGACATTCACTGGAAATAAGGCCTAAATAAATTCACTATTAACCTGACTTTATTCAGATTAGCACATAATGCTGCAGTAATAATTACAAGCAAACTGGAGACAAAAATCTCAACTGTGTTATCTTCAATTAATTAATTTGTTTATGTTTTACTTTCCTTAGGCTTCAATTTCTTTATGGAACAAGAATCATGATACTACCCACATCATACAAATGAACTGAGGAAAAATGGCTTCCATATGTAAAGTGTCAGATAATTATATTATTAGTTATCATTAAAATACATTACTTTAAATGTATGCAAATTTTAAACCAAAGTCTGTAAACTTAGTAGTTACTTTGTCACTGTCTTAGTTTGTATAGCATTACATTGACTTGTTTTACTTTGAGAAAAGACATCTTTATGTAACCCTGGCTGTCCAAAAACTCTATATATAGGCCCAATTATATTCAAGCTCAAAAACTGTGTCTACCTCTGCTTCTTGAGTGCTTGTATAAGGGCATATGATACCATGTGTAGATGAGTATTATATTGTTTGTATATTATATTATAAATAAAATCCCATAAAATCAAATAATCTTTAAAAAATCTTTATTTGATACCAAAATTTTCTCTGTATGAAAATAAATCCAAAATTTTATTCTTTTTTAAACAATACTTCTTCTTTGAAAAAAGCTACACTTATCAATAAATGAATTAATATTATTTTGCCTTTCATTGATAAATTGAATAATGACGGTCTCTGCTAATAAAAGCTCTTCTAGGTCAGGATTTTAGAGGCCTAAGAGACCCATCTTTTCATTTGTGTGTTTATTTTAAGTCCCCAAACTTAGTAAGAAATGATAAATGGAATACAGGTAAGATGATAGTGACCTAATTTAAATAATCTGCCTTTAACTGTATTGTTTTAAAGAATTTCAAGTTTCTTACTCCTGGTTTATCAGTGAAGTCCTTTGATCATTTCAAAGTGCTTATCTGTCACTCTGTTCACCATTTACAATTCACAGATAGTTGGTGGCAATGTCACCATCATTGCATATGGTTCATTAACAGTTGACAGCTGTCAGTAAGACAAGACTACTCAAGCCCTTATTTGGCCATGAGGTGTCAACAAACAGAGAAGAGATAGAATATGAAGCAACCACCTGCCAGGGTCATCTTCATCTGGCAGGAATTATGTTCTTGGATATAGTCCTCCTTTTATACATGAGAGATAATTCAGTTCAAAGAAAATGTCCAGATGAAATATCTGCCTAGCCCATAAAGCTATTGAGAAATATTACCCATTTCTCACTATGCATTCTCTGTTCTGGATAAATACAACCCTCATATTGATGAAGCTAAGAGAACCTAATAAACAAACTTAAAATCATAGCAGACACATTGAATAGGAAATTTGTACCAGCACTCTTTTTTAAAATCTATTTTATTATTTTATTTATATTACATCTCAATTGTTATCCCATCCATTCTATCCCCCTTTCTTCCTTCTCTTCTGCTTTCCCCCTACTCCCGTCCTCTATGACTGTGACTGAGGGGTTCCTCCTCCCCCTGTATATGCTTATAGGGTATCAAGTCTTTTCTTGGTAGCCTGCTATCCTTCCTCTGAGTGTCACCAGGCCTCTCCATCCAGGGGATGTGGTCAAATATGGGGCACCAGAGTTCATGTACCAGCACTTTAATGAGTGAGATGAAGACATATTTTATACAACCAAAGGAAAAATAAGCATATTCTGTTCAAACGTTACAAAGACTACAGTCACCAGGTAATAATTATAATAGCTTTGATGCAGCTGATTTCTAATAAAACTCAGCTATCAATTCATTCCCTGGTTCAGTGGATTGTACGGTGACATATGTACCATATGGTGGCCTATACCCTTATGAAAAAATGACAAAATATAGAATAATAATTTCACAAGTTGTACTAAAGAGAAATAAGATTATAGAAATGAGAGTGAAATGGTGATGCCTAAAAATTATATTGCTAATGTTTAAAACAGATTTATTATTTGTTTGTTTATTACAGAATGAGTGATTGAACTTAATACCTTATACATGCTAGATCAACACTCTACCACTGAACTATACTTTCAGCCCTAAAATTTCCTCTTCATTTTGAGACAAGGGGAAACTCACTTTCTTTGACTGGCTGTGCTCTCACTCAGTAGACTTGGCGATCCTTGAATCTACAACCCTCCTGTTCTACTAGGCAAGGCTTTGGTAAATGAGCCCATGAAAACAGAATTCATATTTTCAGATTCTGATGACCCATGAATCCATGTGCTTAAATTAAGTCAATTCTATTAAGTATTATATTACTTTACATGCCTTGATAACTTCTGTTGGTTTTCCTAATTCATATACATATGGCAAATATAAGATATGATTTATGCAGACTTCAGTTCATTTGGTGTTCCCATGACTTCCATGACAAAATTGTTTATTTTAGTGTTTCACTCAGCTTTAAATATATGTATACATTAATCATAAATTATGAAGAATATATGCCTGAAAAGTATACCAGTTAACGGTACATTTGTGATGTGACCTCAAAAGAGGTAGATTGTTTTTTCATTGTTTCTTAAGTGGCAGTTTACCAGGTTTCTCTGCATAGCACAAATATGCAATAAAATGAATAATTTCAATTATGTCTGTAAATAGTAATGATTCTAAACTCTCTAAAATTACCACCAGCACAAGACATCATGCACACATTATCATGATGAGCTATGAACTGACTAGAGTTTTTCATTAAAATGAGTTTTCAAGCCTGTGTTCCATCAACATAAGTCATATAATGTATCAGTAAACAATGTCTAAATAGTTATAGAAATACAAAAAAGAAAGTTACAACTGAAGAATCACAACCATTTCCCTCAGTTTTGAACTCACCAAACTATGTGTCACTCCTTACTAAAGATACTCTATCCAGCCCACATGATGCAGAGACATAGATATACTCCACAGCATAGCTCCCAGCAACTGCATTTATGCACAGCCGCTTGCTGTTTTCATCCTTTTAAGCTTCTTGTGCCTGATCCATTTTCCAAACCCTGCATGCCCACACATCCTGTGCTCTGGTTCAACCTGATTCAGGCTGGAAGGCTTATATTGTGTCTCCAGCTCAGCTGGTTGTGTCTCTTCCAGACACACACACACACACACACACACACACACACACACACACACACACCAGTATTTAAGAACAAGAATGCATGTCTTTCATAACCACAGGTGAATTCACCATGAAGTCCTGTAGAAATATTCTTCAATGAGAAATACCTAAAAGGAATCCAAAACACAGAATTTAAAAGAACAGCAATAAACTTCCTCAAGTAATTCAAGGAGTTTAAAGAAGATACAAACAGCCCAGTGAATTTAAAGAATGAACTCAAAGGCAATAAATGTTTTAGTGTTGGTCAAAAAACACAAATATTAAAAGTTAATGAAATGGTAAAGATAATACAGGATCTGAGAACCAAATTCAGTAAAGAAATAGAAGTACTGAATATAATTCAAGCCGAAATGAGATAATTGAAAAACTCAACAGTCCCAGTAGAAAACTCAAGAGAAAACCTTACAAGTGGAATGGGTCAGCAGATGAAATATCAGGACTATAAAATAACATAGAGGAACTAGATCTTTGACTTATAAGCATGGACCAGAGATAAGAATCCTATGTCAATGGCATAGTCCAGCTCTTTAACAATAGCATAGAAAAAACTTTCCCAAACTAAAGAAGAGTATATCTATACAGATACATAAAGTACACACAACATCAAAAGTACAAGAATAGGAAAAAACTCCCATTACATATCATAATTAAAACACTAAACACACTGAACAATTAAAGGTTATTGAAAACTGGAAGAGTAAATCCATAAATCATATATAATTAAAAATTAGAATAACTATTAATTCCTCAGTGGAAATGCTGAAAGTCAGAAGAGACTGGAATAATGCCCCCAAGTTCTAAGAGACCATGGTTGCAAACCTGGACTACTATATCTGCAAAAGTTTTGCCATAGTTGATGGAGAAAGAAAACCATTACATGATACAAGCTACTTTTAAAATTCATATTCAACAAACCAACTCCAGAAGGTACACAAGGACCATCATGTTGGCAAGGGTTTCCATTGTCTCTGTGTGGAGAGGCTACTGGGGGAAGAAGGTTGGCAAGCCACACACTGTTCCTTGCAAGGTGACAGGCCGCTGTGGCTCTGTTTTGGTGCATCACATCCCTGCTCCCAGAGGCACTGGTATTGTCTCTGCTCCTGTGCCCAAGAAGCTACTGATGATGGCCAGTATTTATTACTGCTATGCAACAGCCAGGGCCTGTACTGCCACCCTGGGCAACTTTGCCAAAGCCACTTTTGATGCCATTTCCATGACCTGACACCCAATCTCAGGAATTCACTGATCATCTTGTGAAAACCCACACCAGAGTGTTTGTTCAGAGGACCCAGGCTACCACATAAGGCTTTTTATACAAGAAAAATAAAGCAAATTATCTCTGCTTTTTAAAAGTGAGTAAAATACCTTAAAGTAATCAAGGAAAAGACAAACAAAACATTGGATGAAATGAGTAAATCCACTAAAGAAAGCCCAGAGAAAACAAACAGCTGAAGAAAATGAATAAAACTTTTTGAGACATGAAAATATAATATAAACAGTAAAGAAAATACAAATGATTGGAATTCTGGAATTGTGGAAAATTTAGGTAAGCAAACAGGCGTTAGAGACAGAAGCATCACCATCAGAGTACAGCGGATAGAAGAGAAAATCTCAAGCACTGATGATACAATAGAAGAAATAGATATGTTAGACAAAGAAAATTTTAAATCTAAATAAATTCTGACACAAACATCTAGGAAATCTGGAAGACTATGAAAAGACCAAACCTAAAAATAATAGGAATAGAAGGAGAATAATCCCACCTAAAAGGTGGAGAAAATATTTCAACAAGATCATACAAGAAAATGTTTTTAGCCTAAAGAACAAGGTGCCTATAAAGGTACAAGAAGCATCCAGAAAAACATATGCAATGAACCAAAAAAGAAAGTCCCACCATGGCATAATAAGCAAACAAACAAAAATAACCTACAGAGTCTAAAAAATTTTAAAAACTGAAAAGGAAAAAGAGCAAGCAATATATAAAGGTAGTCTTATTAGAATTATACCTGACTTCTCAGTGGAGACTCTAAAAGCCAGAAGGGCCCAGACATATGTGCTGTAGCTTCTAAGGGACCATATATGTTAGCACAGTCTATTATACCCATTAATACTTTTAGTCATCATAGAGGAAAAACTAGATATTCAGTAATAAAGTCAAGTTTAAACAGTATATAGCTACAAATTGAGTCCTACAGAAGGTGCTAGAACAAAAAATCCAAACCAAAGATATCAGATACACTCATGAAAACACAGGAAATAAAATAATTTCAAATCAACAAAGCTAATAGTTGGGTAATACACACACACACACACACACACACACACACACACACAGAGAGAGAGAGAGAGAGAGAGAAGAGAGAGAGAGAGAGAGAGAGAGAGAGAGAGAGACAGAGACAGAGACAGAGACAGAGACAGAGACAGAGACAGAGACAGAGACAGAGACAGAGGGAGAGAGAGAAAACCACCACTAACAACAACAACAACAACAAATAACTGGGATTATTAATAATTTTATTGGTATCTATCAATAACAATAGACTCAGTACTCCAGTAAAAAACATAGACTAGCAAAAATGCAAAATAAGGATCCATCATTCTGCTCTTTACAAAAAACACACCACAGCATTAAATATAGATATTGCTTCAGAATAAAGGATTGGAAAAATATATTTCAAGCAAATAGAGCTAAGAAGCAGCTGGTGCCGTCATTCTAATGTCTAACAAAATAGACTTCAAACCAAAATTATTCAAAATAGACAGGAAAAAGGATGTTACATACTCATCAAATGAAAAATTGAATTGAAAACAGACATAAATTCACACACCTATGGATAAATGACTTTATATAAAGAAGCAAGAATTAATCAATAGGGATAAAAAGCATTTACAAAAAATGTTGCTGGTGTAACTCTATATCTGTCTTTAGAAGAATTCAAATAGATCCATATCTATCACCTGCAGAAAACTCAAGTTCAAGTGGTTAAAAGACCTCAACATAATACCAGATACAATAAATCTGATAAAAGAGAAAGCAGAGAATAGCCTTGAAGGTATTGACACAGAAGACAACTTTAAGAACACAACACTGATAGTGCAGGCAGTATGATCAACAATGAATAAGAAAATAATTAATTAATTATCAATCAACAATGGAAAAATTTCTGTAAGGCAAAAGACATCATCAATGGATAGAACCGAATCCTTGAAATGTGAGAAGATTTTTACCAACTCAACATCTGACAGAGGGCTATTATCCAAAATATATAAAGAACTCAAGAAGCTAGACATTAATAAACTAAAAACTCCAATTAAGAATAGGGTACAGGTCGGGCGCTGGTGGCACACGCCTTTAATCCCAGCACTTGGGAGGCAAAGGCAGGCGGATCTCGGTGAGTTTGAGGCTAGCTTGCTCTACAAAGAGAGTCCAGAACAGCCAAGGCTACACAGAAAAAACTGTCTCGAAAAACAAACCAACAACAAAAACAAAAAAGAATAGGGTACAGATCTAAACAAAGAATTCTCAACAACAACAACAAATTCAAATGGCTGAGGATTACTTTTAAGAAATGTTCAACATCATTAGCCACCAGGGAATTGCAAATCAAAACTACTTTGAGATTTCATTTTACACCCATTAGAATGGTTAAGATAAATAACACAAGTGACAGTTCATAATGTCAAGAAGACTGAGCAAGGATAACACTCCTCCATTGTAGATGGGGAGAACAAGCTTGTACAGCCACTATGGAAATCAGTATGACAGTTCTTCAGTAAGACAAGAATACTTCTGCCTCAAAATCTAGTTATACCATTCTTGGGTATATAACCAAAGATTTGGCATCCTACCACAAAGATACCTGCTCAATTATGTTCACAGCAGCTTTATTCATAATAGCTAAAATCTGGAATCAACCTAAATGTCCTTCAACAAAAGAATAAAGACAATGCAGTATATATACACAATAGATTATTATTCAACTATTATGGTAAAAGATGAAATTGTTAAGCAAATGAACAGAACTAGAGTACAACAACCCAGACACAAAAAGATAAACATGATATCTTTTCACTTTTAAGTGGATGTTAGCTGTTAAGTAGAAGATACTCAGACTACAATTCATTGACGCAGAGAGGCCAAGTCACAAGGAAGGCTCGAGGGGGGAACTCAAGAAACTCTCCAGGAAGGGGAAATAGAATAGATTAAGTGAGTGGGCTGGAGGCAGATAGGGATGGGGACATGAAAGGTTAAGTGGAGTGGGGAGGGATAAAGGGAGAGAGTAAGGATGGAGATGACTGAAATCTCGAGGCATTTGGAAGAGTGATATGGAAACTTAGTACAATATAAACTTCCTGCCACCTATGAGGATGACCTTAGCAATGACTCCTACTAATGAAGGCTATGGAACCTGAACTACCTTCTGCAACCAGGCAAGGCATCCAGTGTTGGGACTGAGACATCAACCCAGCCACAAACCTTCAAACCACAACCTGTTTTGCCTGCAAGATGTGCTAGTGAAATAGTGGCTCAGAGTTTGTGGGAATGGTCATCCTATTGCAGGTCTCTCTAGAGTTCCAGGCCATGAGAAGAGATACTTTAAAAACTGTATGGCACTGAGTTGGAAAATGTAAAAGAAATAGAAAAAATTCCATTTTCAATAGAATTTAGAAAAATGTAAATCAAAACAGTATTGAGATTTCATCTTAGCCCAGTGAGAATGGCAAGGATAAAGGAAACAAATGACAAGTGCTGTAAAGGTATGTGGGGAAAAGGCAACTCTCATTTGCTATTGATGTGCATGCAACTGATTCAGTCACTCTAGAAATCAGTATTGAGAATTCTCAAAAGTCTAAAAATAAATGTACTCTATAACCCAGATTTACCACTCATTGACATATTCCCAGGACCTGACATCCTATTCCAGATGTTTATTGCTGTTTATACTCTAGCTTGGAAATGAGAACAACCAAAATGTCCTTCAACTAGTAAATAAATAATGAAAATGTGTCCCATATACACTATGAAGTACTATTCAGCTTTAAAGAAAAATTAAATAATGAACTTTGCAGGTAAATGAATAGAACTAGAAAGTTCATATTGAGTGACGTAATTCAGACCCAGAAAGACAAGCAGTACATGTCCTTTCTCATCTGTAATTCCCAACTCCAACTCTTAAAATTTGGATGCACAACATGAAGTGATTATAGAAATCAAAAAAGTAAAAAACGAAACACAGGGTAAGGCACTATAAACAAATAGCAAAATATATGAGATTTGAAAGGAAAATTGAGTAAAATGAGGGTATGTTTTAAATCAAGAGAGGGAGAGAGTTCAATTCAAAAGGAAATTAAGGTTACACTAAGGATTTTTGACAAATCCATAAAATTATATTATTTACTTAACCACAAATTACATATAATACATATAAGGCAATATGTGTTTATATACATATATAGTACAAGTGAAGTTATAACACTTGGGGTTTACAAAACTCTCCCAAGGAGCCATAAACTATCTAACAAAATACCCAATACCAGGAATGAGAAACTCTCTTTTGAGTTGCTTGTCAGGAGACTTCAAGTAACTCTCAGAACAATATAAGCTATTGATGTTAGGCCTTGATTGTCTCCCAGGGGCTGGAGGTTATGCTCTCACGAATGAAGACACCATGCACACAAGACCTGCATGTCCCATGCTGGATTTGAATTGCAAGCCTTCTCTCTGAAGATAGCTTTCACAGTACTTGAAGCTGCCATACAAGCTTTCAAGAGAGGGAAGCAAAAATAGTCCTACACAGATGAAACTTTTATGAAACACAAAAAGACCAGCATGACACATAAGGGTTAAATAGTTACCTATATACGTTATCAGTATTTGGACAAGAAAATCGTGAAAACATAGAACCAACTTACTACTTGGCTTTTGCTTTTATTCATGATCGGCAACAAGAAATATACCTAGGCATTCAAATTAATTTACATTCTTCCTTCAGTCTCTTCCACCTACTCTGCTACAAATGTTTGCTTAATTAGGCAAAAGATAACGATATACAACTGGCCATGACAGTGGATTTGACCTTGTGCTGTCATACAAAAAAACAAGAAAGGATGCTAGAGATCACTGTGTTTATCTTCTTCATTTGATTTTAAGAAAAGTAAATCCCAGCATTGAATGTTAGAACCTATTATTTCTAACTGAGAGAGCATCAGAAGATGTGGGTATTTTGTTATTTTAAGTATGCACATATGAATGCCATATCTCTATCAAGAAGCAGCCATCTCAAACTGTTATCTTGACATTTTTCTTTCCATTCCTACTTTAAGGATCTTCAAGAAAAGAGAAGTATCTGGATATTATTAAGCAATGTTTATATAGAAAAATAGAAATTCTATTGGTGAAACAATACTTTAAATAAATAGCATTAATGAAATTTTGTTGTAAAATAATAATTATGTATTATATTGTCATATCAAAACTGCCAATTCTTTCATGTGAATGATAATAAACAAATATCTTCATTTTAATTCACACATTTTCTGTTATACCTAATTTATCAAACACTTATAACTTTTAAAACTCAAAATATTATGTATTTATAAATTCTAGAAAAAAACACATGATCATCTCATTAAACACTGAAAAAGCCTTTGGTAAAAGCCAACATTTCCTCATGATATAAATCTTGGAGAGATAAAGGATACAATGAACATACCTAAGCATCATAAAGGCAATTTACAACAAGCCAATAACCAACATAAAATTAAATGGAGTGAAACTCAGAGAAATTCCACTAAAAAGCAGGTACAAGTCAAGGCTGTGCACTCTCTAAATATCTATTCAATAGTTGTAGCTAGATAAATAGGGCAACTAAAAAAAATCAAGGGGCGGTAGAGGGAGTTCCAAAATGGTGGTGGCCAGGGTATGCCATATCTGAGTGGCAAAAGATCAGAGACTACATTTACAGTGAACAACCTAGAAGCTGACTCAAAAATACCAATGTGGGTGTTGTCATGATAGGAGGAAACATCATGAGACCTTGAGAACCACACAGTACCAGGGTCCTACAGAATTCTCCCTGGTCCAGGAGTCTTGCAAGGACCTGAACTCTTGAGATCCATGGTTTTCTACCAATAGGAGCACAGTGTGAATCCTCAGTTCCAGGGGCACTCTGCTTCAGCAATCTGACCTCGGATTCCTCCCACTTCCCAGGGGGCAGCATGTGGATACAGTGGACAAAATCCCAACCCCAATCCATGCTTCTACTGGTTCCCCTATGGAGACCAGATAGACAATATGAGCATATATATAAGGTCCTTGGTCCAATATGGTCAAGCCTAGCCAAATCTGAGTGCCAGGAACACCATGTCTGCTTGGCATCAAGTGGCTGTGCAACTGATTCCCTAATACCAATGCCTGTTTCTTCCTGTCTTCCTCTGCCATTCTGAAGGTGACTAAGACATGCAGATACAACCTTTGTTTCAGCTCTACTATCTGTTTTAAGGAGGCCAGAAAGACCTCACTAGAACACAAAGGCCCTAGTAACCCAGCAGGTTCCAGAAACAAACAGCTAACACTACAGACAAACAGATGGCTAAAGTCCAGTGTAAGAACACAATCAACAAAGACCAGAGCAATATGATTCCACCAGACCCTTCTGCCAAAACACTGGCTACTCTGCAGCTGAAACACAGGAAAATAGCACTAAAACTATGCTTATGATAATGTTAGAGGCACTTAAATTGGAAACAGATAAATCCCTCAAAGAAATAAAGGAAACCTCAATCAAACTGGTGAAGGAAATGGGAAAAAGGTCTATCTCTGAAAATGGAAATAGAATCATTAAAGAAAACACAAACTGAGAAAATCCTGAAGATGAGAAACTTGGAGAAGAGAACAGGAACCACAGAATACAATAGAACCAATAGAATACAAAAAGGGAAGAGAGAATCTCAGACATAGAATAGAAAATTGAAGAAATTGATACCTCTGCCAAAGAAAATATTAAATCAAAAAAAGTCCTGACAGAAAACATCTAAGAAATCAAGAACACAATGAAAATATGAAACCTAAAAATAATAAGAAAAGAAGAAAAAAAGATCTCATATCCCAAGTACCAGGAAGTATTTTTTTAAATCATAGAAGAAAAATTTTTCAACCTGAAGAAATAGGTACCTTTAAACATAAAAGAGGTTTACAGCAGATCAAATAGACTAGATCAGAAAAGAAATTTCTCCCACCACATAATAATGAAAACACTAAATCTACAGAACAAAGAAAAAATACTAAAAGCAGCAAGAGAAAAAGGCAAAGTAATATATAAAGGAAGACCTATCAGAATCACATTTCTCTTCTCTATAGAGACTATGAAAGGCAGAAGGGACTGGACAGATGTCATGCAGACATTGAGAGGCCACAGATGTCATCAGCCCAGACTACTATACCCAGCAAAGCTTTCAAGCACCATAAAAGGGGAAAGTAAGATACTCCATCACAAACCCAAGTTTAAACAATATCTATACACCAACTCAGACTTACAGAAGATACTAGAAGTAAAACTCCAACATAACTATGTCAACTTCAGCTAAGAAAACACAGGATATAAATTACTTCATAACAGCAAAACCAAAGGAAGACAAGCACACAAGAATACTATCACCAACAGCACAATAGAAGGAACTAATAGTCATTGGTCATGAATATCTATCAACACCAATGAATTCCATTCTCTAATAAAAAGACACAGGCTAACAGAATTGATGAATAAATAGGACCCATCATTCTGTTCCATATAAGAAATATATCTTAGCAACAAAGATAGACAATACCTCAGAGTAAAAGGCTGGAAAAAAGTTGTCCAAACAAATGGACTCAGAAGCAAGCTGGAGTAGCCACTCTAGTATCCAATAAAACAGAGCAGAGATTGGGGGAGTAGAGTCCAACCAATGCCTGGCCCAACCAAGGACCCACCCCATTAAAGAGAGTCAACCCCTGACACTATTAACTTCTATCCTTGCAGGCAGGAGCTTATCAGAGTTGTCCTATGAGAGGCTCCACCCAAGCTATGGTTTGAAACCGATGATGAAACTCAGCCAAACATTGGGCAAGGCGGAGGGAACCTAGTGAAAAAGTATGGAAAATTATGAAAGGACTTAGAAGTGACAAAGCACAAGAGGAAGACCAACAGACCCAAGTAGGGCAGGTCCCAGAGGGGCCTGTGAAGTCTGAATCACTAACCAAGGACCATGCATGGACAGGACTTAGGTCCACTTGATAGATGTATCTGATGGGCTTAGAATGAAATCATCAAAATAACACCTTTCACAGTAGTCACAGTTAATACAAAATATATTGGACTAACTCTAACTAAGCACGTTAAATACTTATATGATAAATACTTCAAAGTTTTCAATAAGGAATTTGAAGATATCAGAAGATTCAAAGTTTTCCCATGCTGAAGGATTGGTAGTATTAACATAGTAAAAATGCTCATCATACCAAAAGCAATCTACAGATTCAACAGAATCCCCATCAAAATTCCAATATGATTCTTTACAGGCCTTGAAAGAACTATACTCAACTTCATGTGGGAAAACAACAACAAAAATAAAACCAGGATAGATAAAATAATCCTATACAATAAAATAACAACTAGAGGTATCACCATCCTGATTTCAAGCTGCACTAAAGAGCAGTAGTAATAGAAATAAATTGATGGTCTTGGCAAAAAGGAATAAAGAAAGAAAGAAAGAATGGTGGATTAATGCAATCTAATTGAAAAAACCCAGACATAAATCGACACCCATATGGAAACCTGATTTTTGATAAAGAAAACAGAAATATACAATGAAAAAAAAAGCATTTTCAACAACTGAAGCTGGTCTAACTGGATGTCTGCATATGGAATGCAAATGGATCCATATTTATCACTTTGCACAAAACTAGAGTACAAGTGGATTAAAGACCTCAACATGAATCCAGACACACTAAATCTGTTAGAAGAAAGTCAGGAAAAGGCTTGAACTCATCCGCACAGGAGACATCTTCCTGAACAGAACACCCATACCACAAGCACTAAGATCAACAATTGATAAATGGGACTTAATGAAACTGAGAAGCTTCTGTAAAACAAAAGACAAGATTAACAGGACAAAATGGCATCCTACAGAATAGGAAAAGATCTTCACCAGCCCTACATATGACAGAGTTCTGATAACCAAAATATATAATGAACACAAGAAATTAGACATTAACAAAGTAAATGATCCAATTTAAAAATGAGGCACAGATCTAAACAGAGGATTCTCAATGCTGAAATCTCAAATGATTAAAAAACACTTAACAATCATACTGAATTAACCCAGAAGCAGAAAGACTCACATGGTATATATTCATGTATAATTGGACACTAGGCCAAAAGGGATGTCACATGAAAGTCTTCACTTACCAGGAGATTGGGATAGATATGAAGACATCCTATTTGAACCCTAAGTAAGAGAAGTATGGGATAATGGGAAAATATAAGGACCTAGAGGGTCCTAGAAACCTACAAGAAGAAGATCATGATGAGTGGATATGAACCCAGGGGGATCTGCTCAAACTATTGCTCTAACCAAGGATAATACATGCAGTAAACATTGAACCCCTACTCCGATCTAGCCAATGGACAGGACAGTCTCCAAAGTTATGTGGAGAGTGGGAACTGACTCTACATGAACTCTGGTGCCCCATATTTGACCACCTCCCTGTCATGGGAAGTCCTGGTGGCACTAAGAGAAGGGATAAGCAGGCTACCAAGATGATACTTGATAGACAGCCTATGATGATACAGTCAGGGAGGAGGTTCCCCTTGGTCATAGACCTAGGGAAGAGTAATAGGGTGAAAGCAGGAGGGATGGAGGAACAGACTGATACAAGTGAGGGGAAAACAATTGAGATGTAATCTGAATAAATTGATTAAATAAAAAAAGAAATGCTAATCATCCTCAGCCATAAGGGAAATGCAAATCAAAACAATTTTGAAATTCCATCTTACACCTGTCAAGATGGCTAAGATCAGAAACACAAGTTACAGCTCAAGCAAGTGATAATGTGCAGTTAGGATAACACTCCTCCATTGATGGTGGGAGTGCAAACTTGTACAGTCACTTTGGAAATCATATCAGTTTCTCAGAAAATTGGGAATGAATCTGCCTCACAAGCCCAAACATGTTCCCTCCTATCACAAGGGCACTTGATCTACTATATTCTAAGCAGCTTCATTCATAATAGCTAGAAACCGGAATCAACCCAGATGTCCCTCAACTTTACAATGGAGTATTTAAAATGTGGTACATTTACACAATGGAATATTATTTAGCTGTTAAAAATGACATCATGAAATTTGCTGGCAAATGGAACACAAAAAAAAAGCATCCTGAGTGAGATAACCCAGACCTAGAAAGACAAATATGGTGTGGACTCACTTATAAGTAGATAAGAGCTATAAAGTAAAGGATAAGCATGCTATAATCCACAAACCCAGAGAAGCCAAGTAATTAAGGTGTGTGAGGGGGAAGGTGGAGGTATACACAGATCTTCCTGGGAAGAAAAAGTAGAATAGATTTCAGAGTTGGAATAAGATGAGTGGTGATAGGAGCAGAAGGGATCAGGTTGGAGGGCTAGAGGGTAAGAATACACAAAGAGAAGACTGGAATTGAGGGAAGCTTTTCTGGAAGAGATAGGAACCTAGTCAATGGAAAGTCCATGGAATCTACAAGGGTGATACCAGGGAAGACACTTTGTAATAGGAAACATGGAGTCTGAACCAGTGAGTCTCTGTAACCAGGCAGAGCCTCAAGTAGTACACCTAGAATACCAACTCAGCCACAACACCTCCAACCTACTGTTTGTCATGCCTGTAGGATGTGCTGGGAACGAAGCCTAGCATAATCGTCATCAGAGAAGCCAGAGAGTTCATCCAGCAACTGATGGGAGAAGATGAATAGTCCCACAGCCAAATTATAGGCAGAGCTCCGGGATTCCTGTGGAAGAGGAAGAGGAAGGATTGGAGGAGCCTGAGGGATGTGATCACAGAAACCACAAAAACATGGCCCACAGAATCAACTGACCAGGCCTCAAGTGGGACCTATACAGGTTTGACCTAGGTCTTATGAATATATGTAGTGGTTATGTAGTTTAGTGTTCATGTACGACTCCTAACAGTGGATGTGAAGGCTGTCTCTTACTCTTTCCTCTGCCTTTTGGATCCTTTTCCTCATACTGGGTTGGCTTGCCCAGCCTTTATGTGGAAATGTGTGCCTGATCTTATTGTAGCTTGTCATGTTGTGTTTGGTTGATGTCCCTGAGAGGAGGTGAAGGCAAAGGGATCCAAGGGAGACAAGGCAAAAGGGTGGTTGTGGGGGTGAGAGGTCTGGGCAAGGGAGGGCTTGGAAACTGTATGGAGGATGTAATATATAAGAGAATAAAAATAAATAGATAAAAGAAAAAATGTAAACTCTCACAAAGAAGAAAGTACTTCTTGAAGAAAATGACCAACATGTAAAACAATCACTTATTTCCTAAACATAATTTCCCAAATGCTCTCTCAAGAGGAAATATGTAAATTTAATGCAAATAATACAACTGAAAGATAATTTCAAATAGTGAAGATATATCATTCCTATCTATGTCATTTAAAGTGTACTTGTAAAATGATGAGAAAACACATAACAAAAACCTGGAAAAGCATCTGAAGTAGATCATTTATACTAGAGAAAAATAGCAACAGAATTCTCACTAAAAACATTTTAGTGATTAAGACATGAGCAAAATTCAAACTAACAATTAGTAATAATCCTACAACTATCTCACTAGTATAAATTTATGTCTCTCACATCTTGCTTGTATACAATCAAGGAAATGTCTACATATACTTTTAGAAACAGAAATAGCAAAAAGTTTTAAAATGTCTGGTGCCCCATATTTGACCATGTCCCCTGGAGGGGGAGACCTGATGGCACTCAGAGGAAGGACAGCAGGTTACCAAGAAGAGACTTGATACCCTATGAGCATATACAGGGGGAGGAAATCTCCCTCAGGAACAGTCATAGGGGAGGGGAATAAGGGGAAAATGGGAGGGAGGGAAGAATGGGAGGATACAAGGGATGGGATAATCATTGAGATGTAACAAGAATAAATTAATAAAAATTTTAAAGAATAAAATAAAATAAGAAAAAAATGTCTGTCAATAGCTACATGAAAGTATGAGATTGTTATCCTTTATCCAAGTATTTGCATACTTTGGAATCTCTCCAAAGGATACAGATTTATTTAAGGGCATGTGTTTCTCTTTTCCAATATGTGTATTTCCAAAGCCTAAAACATGCCTGTAGAAAGAATGTAAAAAAAAAACATTGTGGTTTTTTTATTAAGAAATATTATACACCTATTGAGGCAAAAGAATGGCTATGCAACAAAAGATCCCAAAATATCTCTGTTGACATAAAAAAAAAAAACTCCCATGTGTTATGATTGAGTGCTAAAAGCAGGATGCAGAAAAGCCAATATTGTATAAAAATTTTTCTAAAAGGTGATAAAACTCTTCATTTGTGAATGGCTCTGTGATTCCTAAATATAAATATAAGATCACAGAGGGGAAAGTGAAAGTATACACAGTTGGTTACCAATGTGTTCTGACTTTAATTGGAGTGGCTTTAAAGAGCAATAGATGTGTATCAGGGGTAGAATAAAGATAGAAGCAGAGTATAAGAAAAAGTAAGAAAAGGAAAATGAGAATGCTTTGATTAAAGCTAGGCTTTTATGTGAGAGGATATATCCGTAAAAGAAATTAAAGAAAATATTTAAATTTAAATTTAAATAGTATTCAGGGAAATTTATACTATCCTTTTTTCATAGTTTTGATTGTTTGTTTGCAAGTAACTTTGTGTTCGTGTATTTGTAATATTAAGTGAAATTACTTCCATTTATTTCATGCCACAAAACACAACAAACACTATAGACACACTACACATATACATATATAATACAAAGCATATGAAAATATTATATACATATACAGTATATATATTATATATATAAACAAATAGCAGCATATATATACATATATATTGCTTGTTGGTTTTTAAGTGTGTTGAAAAGTTAGAGCAAAATACATTCCTATGTTTCCTTCTTTCATAGCTTGTCAAATACATAGTCTACAAATGTAAATTTATAAAAGAAGAATTATGCTTTTTGGCTAGTAACCTCATCATTTTTAGTCTTTCTGAGGCATAATAGAAACTGAGGAAATAGTTGTTGAATTTTTGGAATAAGGAATTAAATATGATTTTAAAAGAATTATTAAAACTTTGGTTTCTGAGGAGATTTAATGTATACTAAGGTTTACTTCAGATTTTTCACTATCATGTTTTTATACTAATAATTCAGAAATTACCAATATTTAAAAAACAAAATCCATGTAATTGATTTGAGCATTGTAAAATAGATTCATATACTGAAACATCAAGTGTTGTGTTTTTAACATGTATTAATTTTACATTTTACTCAAATAATTTTAATATTTTAAATATGTATTTTATTATTTTTGAGAATTTCATATATGAGAACTGTATGTACACCATTTCCACTCCATACTTTCCTTCTCCAACACCCTCTAATGCTTTTCAACTTCATGACTGCTTCTTTTTTAATTATTATGGTTATTAACACACACATATATGCATATATTACCTCTTTGAAAAGGAAACAGAACCCAAGGTGATTTAAATTTTGATTAGAGACTGTAGATATAACTTAGTGGTAGTGTGCTCCTCTGCCACATTCAAGGCCCTACATTTGATCCTCAGAACTCCAAGAATGAAAAAGAAATTGAGACTACATTATGGGACAGAGTTAAGAGATTAAAAAACAGAGAAAACAGACATTTTGATTAGAAATAAATCCATATCTTATAGTTTACCACTCTGGGGTGTCAACAATAAAAAATATAGACTAAGGAATGGTTTTGTTAAGGCTTCAGTCTTGTTCCTCCAGTCACTGTGTGATGCTTATGCCTCTTCACTATCCGGCTTAGAGGAGGAATGGCACGTGAAACTCCCAGCATGTGCCAGAGCTGATTTTTTAATATAAGGTATGTTTAAGGACAAAGCAGTATATTCTTTATTATCTGTTCAACAATGGCAGTGAATTTTTTGTTCTTAGTAAGAATGCTGTGTAGAGCATTGCATTCACCCAAATCATCTCCCACAAACAGATCTGAAGCCTGGGACCAGATCATGATCAAGTTAGAAGGAACAAGTCATCTCGAGACACAGAATCTCCAGCCAAGTATTTATTTTAATGCTATTAATAAGAATGAGTAGAAAGGAAACACTAAAAATCAAAAAGAAATGTTGGTTGTACAGTAAAGATCAAAAATAGAATTTAGGAAGACATAGAACAGAAGGAAAATACTAGCTGTGTGCACTATAATGATTGAAGCTTCTAAGGTAAATCAGGCATCATCAGAAACCTCCTTGCCCTTTTTTCTCCTAGCAAGCAAAACCAAGATGTGACTATCCCTGAATTGGTTGATAAGTACAATAATTAAATTAAATGGATTAAAACCTATCATAATATGAATAACAGCCTATCTATTAATTGGCTAACTATTTTATATTAATTTTTGATTCTGTTTTTTTAATTGTCCTAAGAAATGTTCAGTAGCACTCTCCATTTATCTTAGATAACAAGCACAACTTTCATTAACTGTAGTGAATTCTTCTGAGCCCAATTAATATGCTAAAACATCCCAGTTCATACTGCCCATGTGTTGACCTGTGAAATCTTCATATTTTAAATTGGAACATGGCTTAGGAAGCAATATCCTCATGCCTGTCTCGCAGATTAGGCCAGGGTGAATAATACGCTAAGTCAATTTCCAGTGGAACAAAATGGGAGTGATGCTTCATTTATTAAATTAAAATACCTAGTCAACCTCCTTGCAAAAGGAACTCAATCCAAATTCTCCAGGTTTACAGGGAAAGCATACATATTGGTATAAAAATATATTGCCAATTTAAAAGAAAACAGCTGATTAGTAGTTGTCCATAAATGGAGACAGAAACTAAATTATTACCTGAGTGAGTTTTCTGGTTTCCTGGGCAACAGAAGCCAACCACTGCAAATAAGGGGCCTGAGAAAGGTAGTGCTAAAAGAAAATCAGAAAACATGCCACCACAGTGGTCCCTATGCTAGAAGGTATCAGTGAATGTCCAACAAGTGTAGGAAGGTAGTTATTCCACTACAGGTAGTGAAGATGAACTAAGCCAGAAGTCCTAACAATTCATTTTGGAAATGCACTTCCTCAACAGGTAAACAGTTACTTAAGCAGCATCTCTTGTCTTGCATAATTGAATATTGATTGAAAAGATGCATTTCTTGCCTTCCAAGTGAAATAGGCAGACACTGTGCTGGAAAGAACTCAATAGATGGATCAGAGAGCAGAGACTCCTGCTGACAAATGAAGGGTCTAAAGCATCCCTTCGTCAATAGTATCAGTGGTGCTGATTCCTTCTGTAAGTCATCATTGTTATTCCAGACACTAGCAGCCTCAATAATTCTATCAAATTCACTTGAACTCAATTCAGACGAAGAAAATTAAAAAGACTCACCCAATTTGATCCTTGAAATACCTGCAAATAGGCAAAATATATTTTATTACTGTTCTAAAAGACAGCATTGTAGAAAATTTGGGTTCCATTTCAGCCTTGAAACACCTTTCCCTGAAGTTAATTCTTACATGAAATACAGTCATCTTTTGACAAAGGCATAATGAGATAATGGCAATAATTTATAAAAAAATCAACAATCTAACTGATAAATTTAAATGGACAGTACATCTGTGGAGAGCTCACTCAATAAATCATCATTAAAGACATACACTTTTTAAAGTAAAGATAAAAAGACTGTCTTGGTAATTTCCTGTTGGATAGTAAAACAGAGCTTTTGCAAAGCTGCCTTGGGAAGGGTTGTTTACCACTTTAAAAGGATATCAGGCATGTACTGGGTATGATGCAATGTCACAGAACAGTATCAGCTGTGTAGTTGCCAAAAATGACATCAATCCCTACTCCACAAAGACAGATATTGTTAAGGGTACCATTAGCGAAGCACACATTTTCTCTTTCTTCCACTTTTCTGCTATGGAAGTAAGAGATCAAGGCATTCATCCTAGTAGAATTATCTTTCTAGAAAATAAAACAATAACAGCAACAAACACTTCACTATGCTTTGTGTCTCAACAATTTTAAAGAATAAAAGTTAATAAAAAATTTAAAGCAACTAATAAAATTACTCCACTTCATATATATTTTAATATCATGTGGTTCACAATAAATGTATGCAAATATGATTTATTAACTTAAATAACAATAATTAAAATATGAAGAGTTTGAAATGAATTCTTAGACAAATATATGCATACACACATACATTCATATAGTGATTAATGTGCCACATACACACTTTTTTCCAAAGTATTTTCTAAAGTATATTTTAATCCTCTAAAATGATACTTTATAATTATCAACAATAATTTATGATTGTTTGATTTAAATGTTTCATGAGTATTGTATAATGGATTTTCAATACTCTGTGCTACTTAATAATCCTTACAAAAATTGGCAATTACTTAATGCTTTCAACAAAACCCAAAGTGACTTTTACTTATTGAGTAGTTTCTAAAGGTCAAGTTCTTTCATTACCCATATGATTACTACATAAAACATGTGTGATTATCCTATATTACACCAAAAAAAGAACTGACTTTATAAGGGCCATGGACTTGTTCTGAGACATGAGGCAAGCAAATAGCAAGACTGGTAGTAAAACAGCTACACTGTTTATTTCAAAATCTGTGCCCTCTCTCTCTACTTTTGTGTTAGCTACTATCATAGATGTCCTTCCAGAATACCACCATTGACAACAAAAAGACTCATGAATATTTAACAATCAGCCCATAGATTAACTATAAAGTGAATATCTGACTCCTTAATACTAGGTAGAGAATAAAATTCTTCAAGGAGAGAGGAGTGGGAGAAAGACAAGAAAGAAGAAGGGCAGAAAAGAAGTGTTTTCATTCATTTCGGAAATATGTATCTATATGTACATATATGTATGTATATATAAAACAGATACTCAAAGTTTAAAAATAAATGTACAAATCACAATATTGGCACTGCCCCATGACATGAAGTATAAGGCAATGCCACATGTGTGCAGCAAGATGGTTGAAGAGTTAAGATGGCTAAGAAAGATTTTCCTGAAAGAATCATGCAAAAGAATATAAGAGTACTAAATATATGTTAATAAGTTAACCATGGTAATGATGGGTTCAATAACTTGAAGTTGTTTAGAATAAAAAGCACAAAGAAGCATAAAATGCATAAATGTGTTGGTGGAACTAGAATACAAAGAGTGATATGAAGATAGTGGAAATAAAGTCGGAGAGATATCTGGCACCAAGACTTGTATGATTATATGAAAGAATTCTGTCCTTTTTTTGAGAGAGGTAGGAATGCAGTGAACATCTTTTGAGTCTTTAAATGTTTTTAAAGATGACTATAATTTTGAAAAGAGATACTGAGAAAAGGGTTATGGTGCTAATACAGTTATCTGGTTGAAGATAGGAGCTCAGATTAGGGTGGAAGTATTAAAAACAAGAGAATTGATCACAAGGAAGAGAAATTTAACATATCACCAGTATGACTAGTGTTGTGGGTATTTGGTGGTATGACAAAGTACGCTTACAGTGATGTTTATGCAGCCTATGAGGGAATATGGTTACAGTAATTGCCCTTAGGTTTCTCTTTTGATAAATAAAATACTCAAGGGAGGGAAGAGAAGGAGATGCAGTGTGCTGAGGGTCAATTATGTTTTGTTCTCTTGATATGCTAAGAGAGCTGCTCCTTTGAATCACTTAAAAGATTCTCAGAATAGAGGTCTTTCTAGATAGGACAACTTTAAGCTAAATATAAACGGGTTGCAAGAAAGTTATAAGTCATAATAATTTGCCATCAAGAATTTGTAGTTCATTTTTTTTATTTTTTCCTCCTTTATTAATTTATTCTTGTTACATCTCAATGGTTATCCCATCCCTTGTATCCTCCCATTCTTCCCTCCCTCCCAATTTCCCCTTATTCCCCTCCCCTATGACTGTTCCTGAGGGGGATTACCTCCCCCTGTATATGCTCATAGGGTATCAAGTCTCTTTTTGGTAACCTGCTGTCCTTCCTCTGAGTGCCACCAGGTCTCCCCCTCCAGGGGACATGGTCAAAGGTGAGGCACCAGAGTATGTGAGAAAGTAATATCCCACTCTCCACTCTACTGTGGGGAGTGTTCTGTCCATTGGCTAGATCTGGGTAGGGGCTTAAGGTTTACCGCCTGTATTGTCCTTGGCTGGTGCCTTAGTTTGAGCGGGACCCCTGGGCCCAAATCTACCTAATAAAATTGAAAATCCTAAGATAAACTTATCACTCAGGGTTTCACCAAAAACAGAGTCCATGCCAGGCTTAATGGCACATGTCTTTAATCTCAGCATTCAGGAGGCAGAGCAAGCTGATCTTTGTGAGTCTGAGGCCAGCTAGGTCTACTTAGACAGACAGACAGACAGACAGACAGACAGACAGACAGATACACGGACAGGCAGGCAGGCAGGTAGGCAGAGCTACTAAATAAGGCCCTACCTTGAAACAAAAACAAAAATGAAAAACCAACCAGATAAGAACAAAAAACCCAGAGGTCATGTTAACATAACCCATAAATCTTAAATTTTGTTTTTTAATTAGATATATGTGGGGGTGGGGATGTAGGTGTATGTACAAGAATGCTGGTGTCTGCAGAGGCCAGAAGTATCAGATGTCCCTGGAGCTGGAGTTACTCCATGTTCTGATCTGCCTGACATGAGTAGCAGGAATTAAACTCAGGTCCTTTGCACGAGCATTATGTACTCTTTACTTCTGCACCATCACTTTATCCTCCAACCCAGGAAACATAATACAGGAAATTTTTGCATGTGTGTTGTAGCACCTGTGAGGCCAAAATGAGAAAAAAAGAACAACCAAAGTGTCTTCAAGAGAGGAGGACTCAAAAGAGACTGCAGAAGCTCATGCTCCATGAGGGCTGTCTGCTGTGAGATGAGTCAGAGGAGCTACTGCTGCTGCATAGGCCATCTTAAACAGACAGATGGATGTATAGAATAATCTGATTTCTGCAGGCATCCAGATATCTCCAGATATCAAAAACGACCTGTAACAGACAGGAAGACAATCGGGAAATATAGTCTTTGTGAACCAGAATCAAGATTGATAAGTGGAAATAAGGGGCATGAGAATAAACTAGCACAATGGGACATTCACAAGTTCTGATTCATGAATTGAGAAAAGAAGTAATACAATATTTTTAGAGAGAACATTTAATTACAAGTCAAAAAATTCTCTGATGCCCTCTTTCTTCTACCATAATGATCAGTACCATTCTGAAAAGTGACCTCTCTGACAACCAGGGTCACAGAGTGAATACTACATAGAGAAGCATGCCCCAGTTGACTCACAAAGAAAACACATCATGTAATCTAAGTGAAAATTAGCCTGATGTTTTTCTCTGTTTAAACCACTAAATCTTTTGAGATTTGGGGACTGTTTGCTACTTACAGTTAACCTAGGCTATCCTGAGACACATGAAAATTAAAATTGATAAGTAGGGTGAGGCCTCCACGTCATCCTTCGTTAGTTACATCATTAATTAAATTGAATTATAGGATTATAATCTCCATCATTCAATGGAAGAACATTGGCTAAGTCATCTGTCAACTATAGTCTTAAAGACAGATAATATGTCCTAGGACTATGTACCTTTCTATACACCATTCTTACATTTGCCATATGTCTTACTTACTCATCTCATGCTCTTCTAACAGTTGACAGTAGGTAGCTTAGACATCTCTATGCTTACAATTTGCACCCTAACTTCAGAAAGGTATTTTAAATATTACCTAGAAATTTTGTGATTTAGATAAGATTTATGAACTTCCACTTTTGGAGACTTAGTAAGGTTATTTTTGCCAATGTGTCAAGTATTTACAAATAAGAACAAAATTAAACATGGGGGATGAATAAATATTTTAAATTTCTACATTCTGCTTCCAAATGGATTTTATTTTTTATTAAATTACATAATTAGTCTTGTGTGGTGAGTGCTAAAAGGAAGTGAAGGATGTTACTTTATAAGGATCATGTAATAGCTGATATGAAAACTATTTTATCCCTTCTGACATAGAGATGAACAGTGAGTCAAGTACTAATTAAACCATGTATTACCAACTGTTATCCTTGTTGTGACCAAGTATCTTATCAACAATCTAAGAAATAACCAGTTATTTTAGCTCACTGTTTGGCAGCAACCAAGCCTGTGATGGGATATCAAAGCCATAATTAGAGTGTCACATAAAAAAGTGAACATGAATGTCTAGGAAGAGAATAGAATGTTCTCTATGAGAAAATACCTTCATCAGAAACAGGAAATGAAAGGAAATTAGAGAAAAATAGGATAATTTTCTATCACCACAAAAATCTGAAGCAAGCAAGTTCTTCATGAAAAGAATGATCAAGTGTCTATTGCTGCAAAGAGATCAAAAATGAAAGATGAATGAAAAATTGCTGTGGACTTGACAACAAAGTGGTCATGATGATCTCAGCAGGAAATCTTTCATCTAATGATGATGAGACCAAAATAGTCTGGGTTGAGGAAGGGGTAGGACTTTGAAGCAATGAAAAGAATATGAACAAAGCACAATGGAGAAGCAATTTCATGCAACATGAGACAGTCCAAGAGCAATCATTTCAAAAACAAAATTCAAGACCCATGTCTGCAAATGTCACATTAATGGTTTATAGCACCTCACAAAGTGGAATTATTTAGAATGCTCATTGATAAGGCAAGAAAGCAATCATCTTCAATGTAAAACATGAAGCTCTTTCTATTTGTGACTCAGAAAAAAGAAAAGAGGGAGAAAGGAAGAAAGAAAGGAAGGAAGGGAAGAAAGAAAGAAAAAAGAAAGAAAGAAAGAAGAAAAGAAGAAAGAAAGAAAGAAAGAAAGAGCAGAAACCTACTTTGCATTTGAGTTTGCTGCAGAAAGAAGCATAGAGACCTAAGTGTACATATATACTTGACTAAAAGGGTCACTTGCATATGATAAAATTATCATGTATAATTCAGTCTGTTTGTGTCATTATTGAATTTAGTACTGGGCTAGTAAGATGGCATTGTGGGTGAAAATAATACATCAACAAGCCTGCTGATTTGACTTAAGTTCAGCATTTCTAAACCTGAAAAACTAACTTCTGATAAATGTCTTCTGACCTACACAAGCATTTTCTTTCTTTGTATCACTGTGCCTCTCTGTCTCTGTCTCTGTCTCTGTGTCTCTGTGTCTCTGTCTCTCTGTCCCTGTTTCTGTCTCTCTCTCTTTGTCTGTCTGTCTGTCTGTCTGTCTGTCTGTCTCTCTCTCTCTCTCTCTCTCTCTCTCTCTCTCTCTCTGTCTCTGTCTCTCTCTCTGTCTCTGTCTCTCTCTCTGTCTCTCTCTGTCTCTCTCTGTCTCTCTCACTCTCTCTCTCTCTCTCTCTCTCTCTCTCTCTCTCTCTCTCTCTCACACACACACACACACACACACACACACACACACACACACACATACACACACACACACACTAAAGTAATAATGAAATTATATTTTGGTTGGTTCTATAAGTAATGACTTATCAGATCATATATTTTCTAGACAAAATTATAGCTGATATATTTGAAAATCTAAACATATGTGAGACATTTTCATAGTTTAGTTACAATGTTTTATGCCTAGAACATCACAAATAATCCAGTGAAATTCTTGTACTATTTTGTGGAAATAGACTTTCAGACAAAAAATTAATTGTGATTGAAATAATTAATAGCTTGATAGTTGCTGAAAAAACAGCTAATCATTACAATTTCAGGGGATTTTCATAGTCAAAATTTCACATAAGCACCAAAAAGAAGTCATTACTCCAGTGAAACACTCAGCAAACAGTAATAGATATAGTTGCAAGTATGTCTCTCTATACGTACATTTGCATTTAAGGGCAGCAAAGAAAATAGACATTATTACGATTGGTGGTAGTGCTGCTGCTGCTGCTGTTGTTATCTGCTTCAAATGTGCTTCGTTAGCTGATGATTTTCAAATATTTTGTAAAAGTTTACATTTCATACATGTTACACTTCCCATCTTAAATATGAGTAAGTCCATAGAAGTAGCAGATGTCTTAAATTAGGATGGTAGCCAGCATAATATGGTACCAAATTGCTTAAATATTTGTGAAAGATTTTTATGACACAAGTAAAAACATTCAACGTTTCACTGGAGTTTATGAAAACAGAGGCATTTTCATTTATACATATGCAATATACATCTTAGTTTAAAGGCAGGAATTTCTTTTAGAGTCTAATAAAGGTTGGTATTAGGATCCTCGATTATAACTTGATTGTGTAACAGTTGTAAAAATTAAAAAGTCTCATTTTTAGAAATGTTTGAAAAGAGCTTTTGAGTTTTAATACAGTAGGAAATAGAATATTTAAAAAATTGTGAACAACTTTTATAATAGCCTAAATAAATGGTGACAAGAAACGTTTTCTCATTCTCTTGTTCATATCTATTTTAAGTGGCACTGGGGATTAAATCCAGCACATTATGCATACTACTAAAGAGCTCTACCACTACAATCTTGGCCAATATTTAATATTTATTAAAAATATTTACTAATTGTCTTATTAATAGTCAAGATGAATTTTGTACTCACTCTGTACCCAAGGCAAGTCTTAGCATTGCCGTCTACCTGCCTCTCTTTCCCCAGTAACTGAGATTACAGGATAGTGACACCAGGCATGACTTACTAATACCTATTCTTCATCTTAAATTAAATGCTTTCAAATTGACTATTTTCTCGGTGAATCTAGATATAATACAATTGGTCTCACATCTGTATATATGGCATTTCTAACTAAAATTATTTTTAAAACTTAAAATTAAAAAAAAAGTAATGTTCCTATTTTCCTCTTAATGGTGACATATATAATGATACTTGGATTAAACATCATGGCTAGAGTGTGATTTACATAATTGTTTTATTAACTATTCTTTCACCATAAACTTGACTATTAAACATTCATATATGTATTTTTTATAAATTCTCCAATGAATAAAAATCCCCAGAATTTTTAAGTTTTCAAGTGCTTTCTTTTTTTAATTTTGATTTTAATAATTTATTCAGATTACAACTCAATTGTTATACCATCACTTGTGTCCTCTAGCTTTCACACGATTCCCCTCCCCTAGGTCCCCTCCCCCACTATGTGGTCATAGGCTATCAAGTCTCATCTTGGTAGCCTGATTATTCTTTCTTTGAGTGCCATCAGGCCTCCCTACCAAGGGGAGGTGGTGAAATATGGAGCACCAGAGCTCATGCTAAAGTCAGTCCCCACTCTCCACATAACTGTGGAGAATGTCCTGTCCATTGGCTAGATCAGAGTAGGGGTTCGGTGTTTACTACTTGTATTGTCCTTGGTTAGTGCAATAGTTTGAGCAGACCACCGTGGGCCCTGATTCACCCATCACAATGTTCTTCTTGTAGATTTCTAGAACCCTCTGGGTCCTTCTATTTCCCCATCTCCTATATTTCTCTTACCTAGAGTCTCAGTAAGATGTCCTCACATCTATCCCAATCTCCTGGTTAAGGCATGTCCCACAAAAGTCTTTACTTACCAGGAGATTGAAGTGCTTTCATACACACTTACAGTGTTGTAAATTCAATGAATGGCAAAGTGTTTAAGAACTAGGGATGGAGAAATGGCTTCAGTGTTAATAGTACTTGTAGAATAACCACATAAAACTGCATTTGGATCCTAATACCCATGTAACAAGTGGAGAATTATCTTATGAGTTACAATAACTGGGAATGAGAGTGGATACAAAAGGATATCTGAGAGCAGCCAAGGTTGCTGAAAAAAATGCAGCTCCAGTTTCAAGACAGACCCTGGCTTAAAGGAATAAGGTAGAATGCCAAAAGAAGGCACTCATCACTTATTTATGACTTCTACAAACACTCACAGGTAGATCCACATATACACATGTATGCATGTGTATATAAATGTGTGTATACAACATTCATGCATGGGGACACACACACACACACACACACACACACACACACACACACACACACACACACACACACTTTAAAACTTTAAGGACCAACCGAACAAGGGAATGGATTAATGCAAAATGGCTTCACTTTCAAAATCATCTCACATGAATTAATATATTGGTAATGTAAGAATGTGTTTGGAGCTCTTCTAACTTCTATTTTCCTATTTTGATATAATATACTTGATTCAAAAAGTTAAGAGAAAACTAAAATATAAATTCACCTTGCAAGTGTCAATGTCAAGTTAAATATATGATATTGTAACATGGTAGATATTTTGCAAAGTATAATTTTCTGCAATGGTTATCTTGCTTCTACAATTGTATATCTTATTTAACTATTTGTGGGCTGGCAAAATAAAATATCAATGTTAGGCCATGATAAACTTCTTGTTGCCTGTGGCTATTATGTATGGTAAAAAGTTAATAACATATCAACTTTTGAAATACACAAAGGGTTTTTAACATAAATTTAAATGAGTTAAATTTCCTTTTGACAAGAAGTAAATGTGTAATTTAGCAGATGTGTTTACATAAATAATTTTTCATAGTGCTCTTGTTAATGTTCTATATTCTTTTTAGTAGACTTTTTTATTTTTACATATACATTCATATTATTACACATATATAAAATAAACTAACTATAGCGAGAAGAACCATGGAACAATCAGGAATTATATAAATGTTACATTCTTAGTGTTTTGGCTATTTGTATTTGGCAGCCTTGAAGAAAATATCTTTCCTATCTTGGTGTGTCTAAAATTCTGAATGTAAATCAGTCTCCATCACATCTTGTCATTATCAACTTAAAACATCTATGTAGACTTAAAACCTCTTAACCACTAAAAAACTAAGCTTCATTGTAAAACAAAACTATCTGGTCTTCAACACTATCAGAGACTTGAGAAGGAATAAAATTGATTACCTGAGTATGCCAGGAGTGCAGTTTAGTAGCTTTCCAAATGAGAAGATGACAGAGACAGTTTTCTAACTGAATAATCACCCAAAACTCTATATAATATTGGAGCATCATCTTCAGCCTCCTAGCCTAATATATCTGACAGACATCTTTTTATTAATTTATTCTTGTTACTTCTCAATGGTTATCCCATCCCTTGTATCCTCTCATTCTTCCCTCCCTCCCATTTTCCCCTTATTCCCTCCCCTATGACTGTTCTTGAGGGGGATTTCCTCCCCCTGTATATGCTCATAGGGTATCAAGTCCCTTCTTGGTAACCTGCTATCCTTCCTCTGAGTGCCACCAGGTCTCCCCCTCCAGGGGACATGGTCAAAGGTGAGGCACCAGAGTATGTGAGAAAGTAATATCCCACTCTCCACTCTACTGTGGAGAGTGTTCCGCCCATTGGATAGACATATTTGTGAGGCAGGAACTATTGAGGACTTGCTTACCCTGTCTTGGCAGAATTTGGCTGTCAACTCTGCCTGCATCCAAACTTGCCCTTTTTGGGGCAGAATTCTGCCTTTTTGCAGAAATGAGACATTTTGCCCAGTGGCTTGTTTGCCTTACTTGAAGCCATCTCCATAAGGAGGTTCTTTGAGGCTCATCATCCTCTTTGAAGGAGGCTGGGTGTTTCCAGGAGTTAACTTGTCTCATTGTCAGTGAATCTTTAAAATAATAAAAAAATTTTAATGCCATATTCTGCATATCACTTAGATTTTTGGAGACCTTATCTAACTATCCTACCTTATCTTTCTATAGAATCATATCTTTTTGCCTTTGGTACAGTCGGAGAGTCATAATATGAAGAAAACTGAAAACGTTGTGTGATATTTGTAGGTAGTAAGGTAATAATTATAAAAGGTGAAAATGTCTATTTATGGCTCTAAAGTAACAAATATTCAAGGCAGAAATATTACAAGGTGATTTCAACAAAGGTCATATTTGATTTCAGCATCTGAAGTAAAAGTCTTGAAAATAAATAACTAAAATATTTCAAAGACTACAAATAACTAAAAGTTCCACAATTAAAATTATTTCCTCACTATACTTAACATTTGAGCATGTGAGGTTTCAACCTAAGTTTATTAAAACCTTAACAAAAAATAAAACAAAAACAAAAAATTGTGGAGGGTTAAGTATTTTGCTCGCAGCAAAACACTATTAAGAAAGTTAAACATGATTCCTATGAATAATAATTATCCCAAATATAATATAAGTATAAGCCAAGCATGATGTTTGCTGACTCCTATAACTCCAGTGTTCAGGAGATAGAGGCAAAAAGAACATGTGCTCAATGCCAACCTGAGCTACATATCAAGTTTCAAGACAGCATGTTTTAAACAGTGAGTTCATATCCCAAAATGTATGATAATAGGGGTAGAGGACACACTCAGTCCTTATATGACTTGATGAGCAGGGGTGAATGGGAAGGGGTTCTCTCTTCTGAGAAATAAAGGAGGGAGATGAGGATAGGGAGGGAGGGTGGAACTGAGACATGGGAGGGAGGATTGGGCTACTACCTGGATATGAAGTGAATAAATAAATAAATAAATAAATAAATAAATAAATAAATAAATAAGATAATTTCATAATAACTTCACATTTGTGAATTGCTCAACAACATTATATGTAGTATTGACACCCTTATACTGATTATTTGGCTTCTAATGCATTAAGGTATGTTGAAAAAAATCACCTTTCTTTTTTTCTGGATAGACTAGAA
This sequence comes from Acomys minous, assembly GCF_964271855.1. Lineage (NCBI taxonomy): Eukaryota > Metazoa > Chordata > Mammalia > Rodentia > Muridae > Acomys > Acomys minous. The sequence continues at coordinate 85,514,141 of NC_140488.1, read as the reverse complement.
AATATGATGGAAGAGTTGAAGTGATGAAACAGTGGTTAAGAGTACTTGATGCTTTTGTGATTAAATCATGGATCAATCATTGTATTTTATTTGTTGGTTTTGTAAGAATTTTTGTAATTTAAAAAAAGAAGTAGGAAAGTCAGAGTCATGAAAAACATGTCATAATATAATAATAATAATGTTATTGCTGTGTTTAGATCTAGAAGGGACCCAGGATCCAAAAGTCTTCCTGATAATGAAAACATGGGAAGAAATAGATTCTGCTTTTAAGTCTACAGGTAAATATGCAACTCCATCAAACACTTATGACTTCCACAATGTTAAACTAATAAAGTTGTATTCTTTGAAGTACTAAATCCATGAAAATTTATTACAGAAAATTACTGCAAATGTCATGAAAATTTTTATAGCTAGATTCTATCCTTATTCTAGACTGATTTTAAGTGACTACTTTCCTTTTTCAATCAAGCAGGTAGAACTAAAGTGATTCTAAAACAGAAACTTAGAAGTTGTTTTTGTCAAATGGAATTTACTTGTCACCTTGGCCAACAAAGACTTGAGCTAAGACAACCACAAGTCAGTTATGGGAATGGACCACACCTTAATCAGATATACTTCATCATACATGCCTCCTGCTCTCTACTTAAACCTCAGACTAGTGTAATACCTTAGAAATAGATTGGACTACTTTATTTGTTCCTCTTCCCAATGTAACCACACTGAAGAAATTAATATTTCTTCTGGATTGCCTATTGCTTATCTCTTTAATTGGCAAATAACTGATGGATGGCCAAAAGTACTTTGTGGAGTCTGCCTTAGAGTCCCATCCCTTTGTGCTAAAATTTCTATTAACAATCTGTGTGGTCTCTTCCCTCTCAAATCTACTATAATTAAGTGGGCTTTTCTTTTTCATTCTCGGTTTTCATTTTCCCTACATCCCACACCTCTGGAACAAAACAAATTATTTCCCTTTGCTTTTATGTTATACTTCAGGAAAAAGATAAGTCCTTATACTTGGTAGTCTGGTAGAAACTACTGAGGGATAATGAGGCCTACTTACTGTGACAAGCCATGTCAGTTTCTTTACTTCCCCGGAACTAAGTAGGTAACTTCTCTTGCCCACTCCAATTTTCTCTGAGTTCTATTTTCTAGGTCTCAAAATACACAGGCATAAGTCATATAGGAATTCAATATGAACTCAAGGTCCCTAAAGAATAGTTTCCTGGGCAATTATATGTAAAGCTGTTCTTGTCAGAATGATTCTTCACAGTCTATCTTCACCTCTAAGATTTTAAGGATTCATGGACTTGTTATCCCTAATTATAAATGAATAAATGTACAAGAATCTGTGCTTTCTTTGGACAAGATCACTTGCACATTCAACCCTGAAACAGAAGGGTCATCTTAACCTCATAAAACAGCAAACAACTATTGTTTGTTGGTATTTTCTTTACATTTTAATTATAAGTTTGAAGCATAGTGTCAAACTCCAGGAATTTTTGGCTTGAAAATTAAGATTAAAAATCTATGAACATCTAGCACTGTAGCGATAGTAAAATTGGTGATTTGCAGATATTTTAAAATAAAAATAGTGAATATTTCACTTTTAAATTTTAAAAATACAAGTATTCATCTCATTTTTAAAATCACGTGGTTAAGATAAACCAACAATTCCACTCCAAATGCATATGCCATAGAAATGAAATCAACTATTCAGTTACCACCAGATTAATTTTCAGAACAGCACTATATACAATAGGCAAATTTAAGTACCCATCAACAGGTGAGTGAATAAAGTGATATAGCAATACAATAGTATTTTATTCAGCTATAAAATAAAGACGTACTGATACTTGATACAGCATGAATGAACTTCAAAAATGTGCTGTACTTTTAAACACAGGCACAGAAATTATATATTTTATTATTCTATTTACATTAAATAAGCAGAATAAATGTATCCACAGGGAAGGAAAGATTAGTCATTGTCAAGGACCAGTCCAGTGGGAGTTAAATAAGTAGTGACTTGATATAATATAGTATTTTTTGTAGAGATTAGAAAAATATGTTGTGGTTACATAGAGGGGATGGCAATGCAACACTATAATCGTAATAAATATCATCACTGAAAATTTGGGGCTTGTTTTCATGTTTACCAGAATATAATTTAAAAGTAATATTGAATAAATAAAATGTTTAAATGCACAGAATATATTTGACAAAATCCAAAGTACACTTATAACTTAAAAAAAATGAAAAAAAGTCTCAACAATCAGCTCTGGATATGTACATAGAAGTAACATTATATGGACTAAAAATGTTATATTTATGAGTATATATGTATATACAAATACATTTATGCATGCAATGATAATAAGTGAAAATAGGCCATGACATTGAAAGACGGGGGCAGAAATAAATATTCATTATAAAATATTAGGAAGGAGAAATATGATAACATATTTAAGCATTTGAAGCCTATGGTGGTTTGAATGATAATAAGCTCCTATATCCTCAAATAATTGAATGTTTGATCAGTCCCCAGTTGGTGGGACTGTTTGTGAATTGTTATGAGGTGTGTCCTGGTTGAAGGAGGCATGTCCTTTGAGTTGAACTTTGAGGTTATAAAAGCCTGAATCATTCCAGGTGGTTCTCTCTGTCTGTCTCTGTCTCTGTCTCTGTCTCTGTCTCTGTCTCTGTCTCTGTCTCTGTCTCTCTCTGTCTCTCTGTCTCTGTCTCTGTCTCTGTCTCTGTCTCTGTCTGTCTCTCTGTCTCTGTTCTGTCTCTGTCTCTGTCTCTCTCTGTCTCTCTCTCTCTCTCTCTCTCTCTCTCTCTCTCTCTCTCTCTCTCTCTCTCTCTGTCTCTCTCTCTCTCTCTCCCTCTCTTTCTGCCTCACGGTTGTTTCAGTATATAGTCTCTAAGCTACTGCTCCAGTGCCATAACTACCAACCTGCTGTCCTCCTCCCTGCAGTATGGTCATGGACTAACCTTCTGAAACCATAAGCACGACCCCAACAAACTTTCTTCTATAAGTTGTCTTGGTAGTGATTTCTCTCCATAGCAATAGAAAAGTAACTAATGCAAAGCCTATAAGTATAAAAAGAAGAGATAACAAAAATTAGCTGCACAATGCTGCTACTATTAGTCAATAACTATCTGTTCAAAATTTCAGCATATTTCTATGGTGAAATGCATACACACTACAAAACATAATGTACCCAACTTCTCAGAATTCTCTTCATGTACATGTCCTAGTTTGATTTTCTATTAGTGTGACAAAACACTGACCAAAAGCAACTGAGGGGAGGGGTAGGGTTTTACTTGAGTTACAGGATACAGTCTATTTTGACGGAAGCCAAGACAGACAGGAACCTGAAGAAAGAAACTGGAGCACAGACCGTGGTAGAATATTGCTTACTAGTTGTTTTCAAGGTCAATGTTCTATTACCTTTGCTATAGGGCCCAGGCCTATCTGCCATTGCACGGTACCACATACAATGGACTTGGCTCTCCTATATTGATTTGTAATCAAATAAAATGCCTCACAGACATGGCTGAAGGCCAAGATAATGGATGCAAATACTCAATTTGGAGTCCTTCTTCCCACGTCTGTCAAGCTGACAAAGATCATTAGCCATCACCGTTCACTAAGCAGGCTAATCATTTTTAGTATTTGTGTTTGGCATCAAAATTATAATCAATGTTTATTTCTTGTTTTATATTAATATTTTCAGAAATGATAGACCATGTGTTTAAGTTGACAAAAAGAGCATATATACATACATGTTGTAAAATAGAGCTAGATAGTTACATTGAGTTATTGATTTGATCTATAACTCAAATAATTAATACATCACATCATGCCTACACATAAGTATATGCATTTTCCAATGTTAAAATGATTTACTTTTTAAAGTTACTTTCCTTCATACTATTAAAACACCAATATACTCTTACAAAGAAATATAAAAATAAAAATTCTGAAGTACTTATTTTTCCAAATTAGATGTGTCTTCCAGGGACTGTATTTTTCAAAACCAAATTAGGTCACCCACATGAAATACAGGTGAATAATTCAAACTATTTCAAAATCAGGACAGTTGAAACAAATCTAGGATAAAGGGCCATTACACCTACTTTAGCTCAGTCAAAATAACTGAGGTATAAAATATTCTTCCTTCAAAATATTTTCCTGGCAAAAAATTAACAATGAAAACATAACTATGCATTTGTTATGCTCATGATACTCTAGAACTTGGAACCATTCTTGACACATAGTAGACATTTAATTTAGATTGTCTGAATGGATGACAAAGAAGTACTGGTGGGATTTTGTATATGTGAGAGAGAGGGGGGAGAGGAGGAAAGGAGGGAGAAATGGAGAGAGGGAGAAGACAAAGAGAGAAAGAGTTCATTAGAATAAATAAATTTTCAAACAATTGAGTTAATGTGCCTCAAGTAGAGCATGTCTTTGTGTGTGGACTGATGAGAGATCATACAAGCACATCTATCTTTGCTATTACTATTAGAAAGGTGTTATGTATGAGGACCATGAACCACAGCAAGAAAACATAGAATTAAGTTATATTAGATGTCAGGATCCTATTCCAAGAACTAAATGAAACAGAAAGTAAGGAAGATGAAAATAGTGGCAAATAGCATAAAAAAACACCCCTCATAATAGTAGGAAAATAATCTACAAGTCATTGTCCCCCTCATGTTGTGGGTCATTACATCTTGAGAAAGCTGTTTTCCCATAGGAATGGTACTTAGGCTCCCTTCAGTATTTGTCTTCCCTTTCACTCACTTAGCAGTTTTTAAGTGCATGATACAAATATATCTTTAATTTGTCATGATTAGTAGTCATTTTAAAATCCTAGTTTTAGTCTATTTTTTTACATTCTATCCTTGCTTCACTACATAAACACACAAGAATGAATCTGGTTTGCAAGGATCAATAATAAGGTCTGAGGTACAAACTTACTATTATAAAGAATGTAATTTGTCTTTGGAGCTCTGGTTAATACTTTTATGCCCATACAGTTATAAATGTTGATACTCAAGCCTGTAAAGATTATATTCTATGAGGTCACAAATATGCTATTGAATATAAATTATTTTCAATAGAAATATAAGGCCATGATTTTTCTTAGTTATAACAGAATATGTCAAAAATGAAAATAGAAAATAGCTAATCAAATTCCTTGCAATTCTCACCCTGGGATAGGTGAATCAATTTAACACTATGCTCTGAATACTACAAAACTCATTTAGAAAAGCATTGGAAAATAAATAAATACCAATGCAGACTTACTGGTTTCAATCATATTTTGTATTAAATTGGGCAGGCAGAGACAACAGTTCAGCAACTTCATTGCTCTTTCTTCTAAAAAAAAAAAATACCCCCTGTATTAAGGATGGCCCAGATTCTGGCCTAGTACCTCTGGCATACGTTGTTGGAAAGCATGCCTTTTAACTTCTGTTGCCAAAATGAATTTTTTGCTGACCAGATTTGCTAAGCTTCTGTGCTTGGTTCATGCACATTTTCCTCTTGTTTAATAAATTTAGTCCAGACATTGCTGCTGAATGATCCTTATTACTATGCTGCCCAGCTGGACCAGAAATCCAGACATCTTTGTCATCAGAGTTCCTCGGCAGACAATATAGTCAATTGGGGGGAAAACTAAAATAAATTTCAACATAATTGTTAAGTGCCATGTAGACATTGGATGGCCAACTGAGTCTATCTTTACAATAAAAGAACTACAAACAAAAACATTAATAAATGCATTGGTTTGGTTATTAAATATGCTCTATTCTTCAAGCTGGCACATATATTAGAACAGATTTCACAATGTTGATTCTGTTTATACATAAAAGTATAACTAGCTAGCTCTTTTCCTCATTAGCTATGTGTTGGGCCCTGACATTATGTGTTTGTTATGATTTCAAGGAATAACTTGTCCTTTTATTTGCTGATGTTTTTAAAATAGACTTTGTTAAGCACTTGAGTAATAACACTAATTACAATTCACAAGTAACGGAATTAGTGTGGGCATTTTAGGAAGCTAAAGTTCTAAATTGCCTGTGAATTTTGAGCCAGTGTGGGCATTTTAGGAGGCTACAGATTTAACTTTCACACAAATTCAATTTTGAAAAGTCATTACCCTTTAACAGGAGTTTTATGAAGGTGTGTGATGGATAGTTAAAGTTACTTTCCTTTATATGTGTACATGGAAACCTACATATCATAGTTAGTGCTGTCACAGTACCACATCATGATTAAAATTCTTTGAGTTGTCTGTCAACATATAGCACTGTAACATAACTAGTAAGTAAAATAATTAGAACATGTATTATTCGTAAAGGTTTATGAATGTAGTTTGTAAGGTTTGGATGAGATTGTTTTCTATGAGGAAGTTGTTATAGTGTGCATGTTCTAAGTTAAAAGTAAGAGAATATTTAAGATTTTGGAAGATTAACTCAGATTTACCTCAGAGAATGATGAAGCTATGATTTTTGAAACTCGATTTCATCCGCTGCTCTGATTTCCCAACACTGATGTATAAGAGTAAACCTTGCTGTAGAAACTTTGAGGATTAAAGTAGAATTAGAGAATAGAAGTATAGGTGTGAGCTAAAGACAAAGATGGAACTTAGTTTTTCTCAAATGTCCCTAGCTTTCTTTTAAGCCAACAACTATATTTTCTCATTTCTCAAGCTTAAGCAATCAGAGTGTATTCTAATTGAGCACTCATCCAAAATCACAAGGTTTTCACGGGTCACTTAATATATTTCATTGAGTCTGTTCAAAGTACCAGAAACTGTGTGAGATTCTGAACATTAATGCAGTCTTGTCTTTGCTTTGAAGAGTCAGATGACCAACTGATCCCAGCCTGTACAGAGCACTCCTTGTTTTAACAACCAAAGTCTTCTTTTCTCAGAATCTCCACTGGTAATGGGATGGCTTGTCTCTCCACTTAGAAAAGGTTTATGATCTAGTTTGGAGGCCTGTCTGCAAATAAAATAACACCAACAGCAAAGTCCTGATAATAGTGACATTCTGAAAGTCTCTAGAAATAAGGCAGTGGTTCTTTTCCTGAGGAGTATTTACTTATCGATCAAGTCCATTTAGTTCAAATACATTAAAATCACAACTTTCTATCTTCAAGCCTCAGTGGTATCTGTAAGATGACCTTTTAATTTCCTACACTGGCATTCACTTGGTTTATCATTTTCCTCTTCATTGCAACATTTAGGGTCAGTTTTAGCTCAGCTACTCGAGTTACTCCATTATCATTTCTCGTCTACCTAACTTTAGTACATCACATTCTTATTACAGTTTGTAATGAGTTTCTCAGCCAGATGAACTTAACACAGGGCCTAGAGTAAAACAGCATTTGAGAACACTCAACATTTCAATTGTCTGTGTTTATCTAGAACATAATATATGCTATAGTAAATCCATTTTTGTTCAATATGTAGAGGACAGCAAATTATATGAGTGCTTCTTGATTTCAAATATGCATCAAATACTTAAGTTTCTCCATACTATTGTTTTACCCACTGTGAGAAAGAAGGAGCATCATGATTTTCCACATGTTATAAAGACATAAAATAAGCACAGGGAAGTTGAATGACTAGTTCACTTGTAGGACATAAATTCAGTTCAGTGTCCATTTTACTGTCAGTCTCACAACGATTGTTCCTGGCCCAGAATATATATATATATTCTGTGTGTGTGTGTGTGTCTGTCTGTCTGTGTGTGTGTGTGTGTGTGTGTGTGTGTGTGTGTTAGCACCATAGTAAATTATTAGTTTCCCAAGGAAATATTTCCCATAAGGCCTCCAATTAGGATAAGTAGGATACCCTAAATATTGTATCAGTAGAAATGTATTTGCAATGTATGACTAGGAGTTTAGAATATTGTTTATTACATAAGACATCCATGAAATATTTATTGCTCATAAATATATGCAATTTATTGACAAAGGAGTAGATACAAAATTAGATAAAGAAAGAATGATAAAATAGGTAGATATGATCAAAGTACCTTATATGCTCCTAAGTAAATGTCATCCTAAATTATACTTTCTACAATTAATTCACACAGACAACAATAAATAGTTTAAGGTCACAGAAGTCTCCAGAGGGTTCTAGAAGCCTACAAGTAGAACATTATGATAGGCAGGTTTGGGCCCAGGGGTCCCGCTCAAACTAAGGCACAAGCCAAGGACAATACAGGCGGTAAACCTTAAACCCCTACCCAGATCTAGACAATGGACAGAACACTCTCCACAGTAGAGTGAAGAGTGGGATATTACTTTCTCACATACTCTGGTGCCTCACCTTTGACCATGTCCCCTGGAGGGGGAGGCCTGGGGACACTCAGGGGAAGGACAGCAGGTTACCAAGAGGAGACTTGATACCCTATGAACATATACAGGGGGAGGTAATCCCCCTCAGGAACAGTCATAGGGGAGGGGAATAAGGGGAAAATGGGAGGGAGGGAAGAATGGGAGGATACAAGAGATGGGATAACCATTGAGATGTAACAAGAATAAATTAATAAAGTAAAAAAAAAGAAAAGAAAAAAAAGAAAAAAATTTTTTAAAAAAAGAAGAAGTCTTGAATCCAGTTCTTTTTCTTTGTCATTTCATCTGTCTACTTGTCCCACATGTCACACATATGAGCCTCTAGCTCCCAATTCTCCTTCTCTGCCCCACCCCGAGTGTTGAGATTGTAGACACACGCTGCAAATTGCCTGACTGAACTGAGCTATAAATTGTGAACAAAGACTAAACAAGTAGAATCCTAGTGGTATTAGAAGTCACTAATAATATCTATAATCAAATGAAACTGCCAAGTTCCAGATGCAAGTTGTTAACATATGGCACATGAAGTAAAGCACTGCTGGATACAGAAGTGCAATTAGTAAAATGTATCTCTAAATGCATGGTTGGATTATACTTAACTTCTACTTGTGAAAGTACACTGATTAAGAAATGTGAGAAATCTATTTGCTGGTATCAGATAATAGTAAATTATTTTTATATAGCCATAGAAATCAACTGCCAACAAAAATATGTGGAAATTACACTTGCCTGATTACAAGCTTTCTTTGACACCAGGTATATATTTTCTATGAAGTACTTTAAGAAAAGATACAAACGTACATGGTTTTGTGCTGATTTAAAAGATTTTATGTGTGTTTCTTTGTACTTATCCATACCACTACTCTTTTTTATCTTAATATGAACATAGCTACAGAGAAAATAGATGCAATTTTTAAGCAACAAAAGATAATCTTATTTTATTTATTTTTTAAATATATTTTATTAATTTATTCTTGTTACATCTCAATGGTTATCCCATCCCTTGTATCTCCCATTCTTCCCTCCCTCCCATTTTCCCCTTATTCCCCTCCCCTATGACTGTGACTGAGGGGGATTACCTCCCCCTGTATATGCTCATAGGGTATCAAGTCTCTTCTTGGTAACTTGCTGTCCTTCCTCTGAGTGCCACCAGGTCTCCTTATCCAAGGGACATGGGCAAAGGTGAGGCACCAGAGTATGTGAGAAAGTAATATCCCACTCTCCACTCTACTGTGGAGAGTGTTCTGTCCATTGGCTAGATCTGTGTAGGGTTTTGAAGTTTACTGCATGTATTGTCCTTGGCTGGTGCCATAGTTTGAGCAGGACTCATATTTTAAAACCATTCAATATGTAGTTCAGTAGAAGAGTGAACACTTTTCAGCCTTTGGACCCTGGATTCAATCTACTGTGTATACATAAAAGTAACACACTTTGTTTTATCATTTGGAAGTAAGTATCTTGTAAAATAGAATTTCTATTTCTTTGCCACATTTTTTTAGTTTTCCATTTTATACAAAGAGCCAAAAGTATATACTATCAAGTTTCCACATGCCCATGATATATATCAATATGTTACATTATTTTTCTTAGACCAATCCATGAATCAGAGCACTCAGAGCACTTCATTTTCTCCCTTGCTAGGGAAGCCTGGTAGCAGTCAGAAGAAGGGTAAATAGGCTATCTAGATGAGACCTGATAGGCTATAATCATATGGTGGGGGAGGAGACCACAGACCTAGGGGAGGGGAATAAGGTAAAAGAGGAGGGAGGGGGAACAAGAAGATACAAGTAAGGAGATAATAACCATTGAGATGTAACAAGAATAAATTAATAAAAAAGGAAAAAAATAAGAATAAAAAAATAACTGAGATGTAATCTGAATAAATTATTTAAAAAATAAAAAATAAACATCTTAGCCATATCAACATTTAGTCGCAAAATAAATAAAAGGGTAAATAAAAAATGTTTTTAATCCACATAGAAAGCTCCTAGCTACTCTCTTTTTCACTGAGTGTCCTGAAGTACCACCGCAGAAACATTTGTTAGTGAGTAATGCCACTAAGTGACTTCAAAAGTATCACATCTTAAAAGAGAACAAGAACAGGAATTGAGACTCATATCAAAACTACCCTAATGCTCCTCCACAGAGCAGCACCATCTGCTGGGGAAGTACTCTAACTAGGCAAGTATAGGAGCCTGGAGGCCTGTGTGGGCTAGTGTGATACTTTCTGTGTGGGCCAGTGTGATATCGTGTAGGCCAGAGTAAACTGGTGTAGGCTTGAAGCAGGCTAGTTTAGGCCTTCAGAGGCCAAGTCATCATAGCCAATTTCTGGGGGGGGGGGGCGGGTATTGCATGCTCCATAAGTGACACCCACTCTTGATTTTCTTTTCTCACATTCCCTCCCACTTCCGTGACATTTGAGGATATGGGAATAATCTCATTAGTCACTAACCTCAGGAAACACACTATTTCAAATTATTTCTGCAGCCTATAAAATACCACTTATAAGTAGCATTACTGTTGTTTAGTAAATAAAAATATAGGACCCTTGATGTAATTGGCATTTCAGATAGACAACTAGGTGTTTTTAAATCTAAGTATATGTCATGTAATACTTGAGACATATTTACACTAAAATTTTCGTCATGAAGGAGGCCTCCATTTTAACAAGTTGATCAAGTAAAGATCTTGTTATAGAGGCCCAATTTGATCCTAATTAATTTTTAAAATAATAACTGACTGTTTTTCCTTACAATAACCAAAAGACTCTCAGTCAACAAAGTAGAACCATGTAATAGCATTTACAATTCAGGTCTTGGCAGTGAAATCATAGTACCTGTGCCCTAGTAGAGTCTATTTATGGTTTTAAATTTTCCACTGCACTAATTGGGCCATATCCAGTTCAGTGTAACAAATGTATGTTTTCCTCCAAAACTAAAATCTCTCACACAAAACATATTTATGCTATGTCCCTTTACTTCAGTGAAGAAAACTGCTGAGAGACATGATTTAGTGTCCAGAAAGAGGTTTGTAGTTCTGCTTCTCCCTTGCACAAAGGGAGGCCCTTGGGAATTTCCTGTTTCACCTTTCAATGGCTATGATGTGCTGTCATGGCAACAAGTCTGACAGGCACAGTTCTCTGAGTTCTCAGCAAAAGAAATCATTTAACCTTACAGATTTGGGACTGAGTCGGGATACAACTCTGTTATGAGCATATGAAAAAGAAAAAAGTTATCAGGTAAGAACAACACTTTCTTGCGGATGAACTGGGCTAAATACAATAAGAAAACTTAAGGAAGGAACAGCAACAATAACATAGTACCACTGGGCACACTTAAGAGAGTAAGCTTTAGAAATAACTGAATACCTGGACAAGTTTGAATTTTTAAATATATTTTTATGAATATATGAATTTATTCATATTACATCTCAATTGTTAGCCCATCCCTTGTGTCCTCCCATCCCTCCCACTTTCCCCTTCCTCCCCTCCCCTATGACTGTGACTGAGGGGGACCTCCTCCCCCTTTATATGCTCATAGGTTATCAAGTCTCTTCTTGGTAGCCTGCTATCCTTCCTCTGAGTGCCACCAGGCCTCCCCATCAAGAGGATGTGGTCAAATATGGGGCACCAGAGTTCGTGTGAAAGTGAGTCCCAACTCTCCACTCAACTGTGAAGAATGTCCTGTTCCTTGTCCAGATCTGGGCCAGCGTTCGATGTTTACTGCATGTGTTTTCCTTGGCTGGTGCCATAGTTTGAGCAGAACCCCTGGGCCCAGACCTGCCCATCATAATGTTCTTCTTGTAGGTTTCTAGGATCCTCTGGATCCTTCTATTTCCCCATTCTCCCATGCTTCTCTCACCCAGAGTCCCAAAAGGATGTCCTCCCCTCTGACCCACTTTCCTGTTATGTGAAGACTTTCATGGGACATGCCCCTTGGGCTAGTGTCCAGATATAACTGAGTATATACCATTTGACTCTTTCTGCTTCTGGGTTAACTCACTCATTTGTCACTATGCACAAAACTCAAGTCCAAGTGTATCAAAGACCTCAACATAAAACCAGAGACATTAAATCAGTTAGAAGAAAAGGTGGGGAAGAGCCTGGAACACATTGGCACAGGAGACAACTTCCTGAACACAACACCAAGTTTGGATTTTTGAAATGGGAAAACCTTAAATTCAGAACAGCTAAAACAGTCAAGAATTCTTAGACAAAGTCTCCTACAGAATTTTTTAATTACTCCAAACAAAATCTTAATCTCTGAATTCTGATATAGTTTGACAGGATCCTGTTGCCAAGTTAACACTGTTCACCTGGATATAATATAGAAATTGGAAGTGCTTCCCTTCACACTCAAATATTCTAAGAAAATATACATGTAGACAAATAATGGTTGAACTCAAAGTCAAGATATTCCCTATGGATTTATACTTTTGCCTTAAAAGTTAATAACAGTTGAAGGTATTTGATTTACTGTCTTTCCATTTGCACAGAAAAAAACAGAGGATGACTATAGTTATACATATTTTTATAATGATCATGCATTTCACATGCAATAAGGTAGGTAATTTGCTTGGAAAGTATGTCTATGTCTAGAACAGAGAATAGGCTTTAGGGTTATGTCAAGCTGCAAAGTAATATGTATGCGAATGAATTATCAGGCTCATTAATCATTTTTGTACTTGAAGTGCTAAAGTGTTAATGTTACACTGAGAGTGAAAATGAAGTAATTAAGGAGTTTAATAGCTACAGTCTTTTGAGGGGAAAACAAGTTGATAATGTGTTTTTTAAATATGTTACATAAATTGGCTATTTTTGTTAACTTATGAAAACCAGATTTATCTATCATAGTTCTGAATGACAGAAATCATTTGATTATATTTGATATGGGGCCAATAGATGGCCATGTGAAGTCAGTTTTCTAAAACTCTACTTTCTAAAGAAAGTCTATGTTATAGAGGGAACAAAAACACCTATTAGGGTCTCATCCCACCCCCACCCCTTTTGGATGCTGTACAACATTACATACCAAATGATCTGCAGTGAAGGGCCAGATTTGGTGCCCCTGTTCCAATTCAGCACAGAGAGATTCTTTTATAAAATGCAAGACCAATTCCTTGGGAGAACAGTGGAGCAAGTCCATGTTTAAAGTGCTGGATCGAGCAATTGTGACATTATGAGGTGGCCCTAGTATAGAGGCTTCTAACAACCCATTCTGTTACCCACGCAGGCTGGGACACACGTGAGGATCTACAGGAACCCACATTATAAAGTAGCATTTTCAAAGCATGCTTTAGTTCAAAATTGACACGAATTAACTTCCTGGCAAATAGAGTCCCTTCCAAGCTACGGAGGAACTTATATCCTGTTTAAACCTTCTACCTGCTTTAATGAGTATGACGAACTTACCTAGCTGAGGGCAGGAACTACATGTGGGTAAACATTTCTCCTCTCTTCAGCTGGACTGTGTTTTCCTTGCAATGATGAATCTACTTTTTAGATTTTCTCTCATCTTCCTACCAGTTACATCATTCTTCTGCTTATTTTCAATTTCATTTAAGTGCAGTTCAAAGACAAAGACCTTGGAGACAGAACAAGGTTTGAAGTGCAATGCTACCACTTTCTGACTCTGAGAAAATGGGTCAGGTACTTCATGCTAAGTCAGGGGATTCTGTAACCTGGTGCTTTTCTGTTGTGAACTGATGATAGTACTGTCCTCTGCACAGTGTGAATGTGATTGAAAAATAAGGGCAATAACAGGAACTACTCTTGCATTGCTGCTGACCCCCTCCATCTTTTCCATTATCAGGTTTGTGTATGTACGAAAGATAAAGTTGGTATATAAACACTGTTTATGTTAAATTAACAATATTGTTGCTGATTATGAATATAACAGCCCTCAGAATATTAATCAAAGAAAACCAACCTATCTAGCAACAAAGCAAGTAAACTACAAACACCATTACATTTTGTTATCTCCCTTAGGAAATGATACTCATCCACAGTGGTTTAAGCCAGAATTCTGGGAGTTATAATCACCTTCCAACAACATGTGGCCATACCCCTTTCCAGTTGTCAGTGACTCTATAAAATAATTTTCTCCAAAGTAGTTCTCACATTTTCTTACTCACTTCTGCACTTTACCTGCTACCATAGTTATTTCCTGATGCTTTGAAACAAATTCATCTGTATCTTTCCTCAAATCCATCCAATTGATTATCTTAAACATTACCAGCAGACGACATTCTAAATACAAACAAGTCAGGCTCTTGGTTGAAGCCTTCTTTAGAGGTCCTCTCCAAGGTTCACTCACTGTGAACTGTGGTGACAAGTACAAAAGACAAGCACACAAAAGGCTAAAGCTGTCCCATGTTTTAAATAACTAAAACTTTCCCAAATCAGTTGCCAAGTCACAGCTTATCTGTAACCAGATCACACAGAGTACAAGCACTCTGTTATCTCTTCCATCAACTTGCATCTAAAAGGTTAACACACTCAATATAGCAGAATAAGGGCCTTCCCTCTCTGCATCCTCTTAGAATCAGTCTGCTAGAAAAAAAAAACCAGTAGAATATCTCTCCTGCTTAGAGATCTTGCATTAGTCTTTTCCCTGTAATTCAGGAATCTGCTACTTTTAAACAGGGAAAAGTGTGAAGCACAATTTGATTAGAATGTGGAGCAGATATTTGAAGCCCTGTAGCATATTTAAAATAGCACAAGCTTAACAGATTACAGAATTTTACAATACAGACTGCTCTCTGAAAAAAAATCAAAATGTTTTATTGTAGTAATCCAATGGCTATTATGTGACAATTAGGATTCCTTGATTATCACTAACTCATTCTATTTATATTTTCCCTCTAATCAATTATTAGTATTAAGACAGAAAATTAATCTTTATGTAATTTATATTTTAATTAGTGCCAGCTCTTTTAAAATGGATTGCTTTATGCTTAAAAACAGAAGAACATTATAACTATAAAAAGCAAGTGCATTTCAAAAATAAGTTAACTGAGAGATATTAATTTAGTATAAATTGCTAAGCCTTTCCAGCAATACATTGAAAATTACTTAATGGAACAAATTCTAAGTGTTCAAAAATATTTAGACTTATATTTTATCACAACCACTTAATCAGTCCTTCAGTCTGCAATTGTCAGTGAACATTTCCTTGATCTTTTATATTATTATCTAGACTTTTACATAAATGTTTTCTATTTTCTAATGATACAGAAACTATGTTCAACTGAATTTTGTTCTTCTGAATCAACTGCTTTTTGTCTTAAAGATTCCTATGATAGTTATGTATCTTTAATAGATATCTATTAGATACCTAATCTTAATTAGGTAAAGTGTTATCAGAAATGCCAGTATTATTTTAGTGACAAACTTGCCTCCTTGGATTAAATTATAATTTATGGAGTAATTGCATACTTTAGCTCTGGATGACTCACTTTCCTGTAAGAAAGAAGCAGATTTAGAGGCAGGGATCCTTGGACTGGAAAGATGATTCAGCAGTTATGATCACTTACTGCTCTTGTAGAGGACCCAAATTCAGTTCTCATTATCCACATTAAGTGACTATGCTAATGTAGTTACTGCCTGTAACTCCAGCTCTAGGGGATCTGATGCTTTCCTCTGGCCTCCAGGAGTATCCACATGCACTGTGGCAGCTGGTTTCAATATGAGCCTCCAAACACTTAGACTCAAGTCGATAGACCTGATTACCTTATGATAGGACAACTCATACTGAGTATGGACAGCACATTCTCATGCCTCACCAGATGAGCAAGGGCATGACAGAAGGAAGATTATTACATCCTTTACTTGCTTGGCCATCCATCCTGTTGACCTAGCATTCACTTTTGCTGTAGAATTATTTTGACCCCCTTTGCTGTTGCTGATTCCTTCACTAATATAAGAAGCAACATTTCCTAGATTCGGTATTTGAGAAAGGATCAGCAACTCCCTGGGAATCTTCCAGCTTTCAGAATCAGATTGGGTTCTGGCCTCTTTCCAGCCTAAGATATTCTGTATACTAAATGGTGTCATAATTTATAATCATTTCTAGGTCTAGACTTGTTCAGGCTCTCTGTTTTTTCTTTAAGATTAGAGAGAGAGAGAGAGAGAGAGAGAGAGAGAGAGAGAGAGAGAGAGAGAGAGAGAGACAGAGACAGAGACAGAGACAGAGACAGAGAGACAGAGAGAGAATGTGTGTATGTGTATGTGTGTGTGTGTGTGTGTGTGTGTGTACACATGTGTATTAGTTGCATGCCCTTTTTCATCTAGCAAGTCATGAGAAGGTGCTGTCCATACTCAGCATAAGTTGTCCCATCAATTAAGGTAGTCAAGTCTACTCAATTGAGTTTATAATTCGGGAAGTTGATATTGAAACCAACTAGCACAGTGCGTGTGGATACTCATGGAGGTCAGAGGACAGCATTAGATCCCTAGAGCTGGAGTTACAGGCGGTAACAGTAGCATGGAATCTGGTTCAAGGCACTCAAGTTGTCTCCAGTGTGACATATGCACTGTGAGACCACCCTGACTGTTTGGGCACCCAGCCTCAAGGACCAAGCAATTACTGGATTCTCAACCTCCCCAAATCAAGACAATTGTAGTTACTATTTTAACAAAAGATGACTTAATAAATTATTTTAATGTATATGTATATTAAATCTCCATCCTCTTGGTCCTGTTCCTGTAGAGAATCCTTACTAATATACACTTATACACACACACACACACACACACACACACACACACTTAAAAATGATGAAAATAAATCTTAACGAAAAAACAGGGAGCCTGAACCAGTCTAGACCCAGAAATGATTATAAATCATGACACCATTTAGTAATACAGAATATCTAGGATGGAAAGAGGCCAAAGCACACATTTAGAGCTGGCCCCTTGTTAGGTTATAAATATTATTATAGCTTAGTCTGCGTTCTCCCTGACCTTTCCTTGCCAAAACTATTTTAAAACTATACTTGTAATACTGTCTCTTTCATTGGCCTTGCTGACTTATTCTTTGATATCCATTCCCAGGATGATGCACCTCTATATTTCTTTATGACTTTTCTTCAGTATAAAATGGTAGTACTTACTGGCATTTGACATTTGCTCAAAGAGTTAAGATCACCCTTCATCTGTTCTGTAAGAACTGTGCAGACAGGATATAATCCCTTCTTAAATCTCTTCAGTCTCCAAGTAAATACTTAGGAAATTTAACGTTTTCTGGAATATCCATGTTATGGAATGTACATGTTTTAGTTACTCAATACCTGTCTGTTATTTCAAAACTAAAACTTTATAATAAACAAATATGAATTTGAGTATGTCATAGTAAATGTTTCACTGATGGTTGACTATTTTAAAAACTTAGACAAAATGTTGTGACCCATGATAAAGATAATGTTCTATGACTGCAAACTCTACCTTATGTGTTCTCAGTCAGTGACATTTGAAATGTACTGTAAGTTTCAGACTTACAACCACACTGATTATCAAGAAAGGATTCTTTTTTATATAAAGATTTATTTATCACATATACAGTGTTCTGCTTGCATGTTTACCTGCGCTCCAGAAGAGGGCACTATATCTCATTACAGATGGTTGTGAGCCACCATGTGGTTGCTCAGAATGGAACGCGTGACCTCTAGAAGAGCAGCCAGTGCTCTTAACTACTGAGCCGTATCTCCAGCCCCAAGAAAGAATTCTTACTCAGGCATGGTGGCACAAGCCTGTAATCCCAGCACTCTGGGAGGCAGAAGCAAATGGAGCCTGTTCTATAGAGTGAGTCCAGGACAGCCAAGGCTACACAGAGAAACCCTGTCTTGTAAAACCAAACAAAAGAAAGGAAGGAAGGAAGGAAGGAAGGAAGGAAGGAAGAAAGAAAGAAAGAAAGAAAGAAAGAAAGAAAGAAAGAAAGAATTTTCATTTTTCTGATGCTCTTACTTGGGTCATACAACCCATAGATTGTTAAGCACTTGACTACTTCAATAAGGAAAAACATCCCTTGCAATTTGAATATAAAATTTGGAAATGCCTATCTCTTTATTCTATCTTTAATCAAATCCTCTTAGGACCTAATTTGGTTAACATATCCAAATCCTTTATATCAGAAATAACTTTCACTTTCCCTTAGTTCCTTTTTCTTCTTCACTACTATCAAACTTTGAATTTAAATGTTCCTAGAATAATTTGAGAGCAATACCACACAGTTAAAAGTCGCATATCATGATTTTGTTGCATCAAAAATGTAAGGAATAATGGCAAAAGTGAAATTTCAATATCTACCATTGTTAGAGTATAAAAATGGTGAACAGTTGTATGAACAGTAAACTACTGATAGTTGATTTCTATCTTTAGTAGTGAAATAAATTTAAGTATACAAATATTACATATCCCAAATGTGCTGGTGGGAATGCAAACTTGTACAACCATATGGAAATCTATCTGGCACTATCTCAGAAAACTGGGAATAGGGCTTCCTCAAGACCCAGCTATTCCACTCCTTGTTGTATACCCAGAAAATGGTCCAACACACTACATGGACATATGCTCAACCATGTTCGTAGCAGCCTTATTCATAATAGCCAGAACCTGGAATCAGCCTAAGTGTCCCTCAGCCGAAGAATGGATATATAAGCTGTGGTACATTTACACCATGGAATACTACTCAGCTATTAAAAACAAGGAAATCCCAAAATTTGTGGACAAATGGATGGAACTAGAAATGATCATAATGAGTGAGCTAACCCAAAAGCAGAAAGACTCACATGGTATATACTCACTTATAATTGGACACTAGCCCGAGAGCCGTGTCCCATGAAAGTCTTCACTTTCCAGGAGATTGGGATAGATATGAGGACGTTCTTTTGGGACTGTAGCTGAGAGAAGTATGGGAGAATGGGGAAATAGAAGGATCCAGAGGATTCTAGAACACTACAGGAAGAACATCATGACGGGCAGATCTTGGCCCAGGGATTCTGCTCAAACTACTGCACCATCAAGGACAATATATGCAGTCAACATCGAACCCCTACTCAGCTCTAGCAAATGGACAGGACATTCTCCACAGTTGAGTGGAGAGCAGGGACTGACTCTGACATGAACTCTGGTGCCCCATATTTGACCACTTCACCTTAGTGGAGAGACGTGGTGGAATTCAGAGAAAGGATAAGCAGGCTACTAAGATGAGACTTGATAGATAGCCTATGACCATATAGTGGGGAAGGAGGTCCACGTCACTCACAGACATAGGTGAGGGGAATAGAGTGAAAGCAAGAGGGAGGGAGGAGTGGGAGGATACAAGTGATGGGATAAAAAATTAGATGTAATCTGAATAAATTAATTAAATAAAAAGTAATATTTTTTCCAACAAAAACCCCAAATATTACATATCCCATAATACTTGTTTATTTATCAAGTCTTTCTTATTCACTGAATGCAAAGTTGTATACAATATTCTAAAGTTATAATAAATAAACAAAAATACTTATATAACACATGTCCTGTGGAACTTATAGTCTAATAGGATAATTATGCAAAATGCACACTATATACTACAGACATGATATTTCAACTAAATGGAGATGTTAAGGAAGAGTCCTGGAGATGGAATAAGTAGGGAAAGTAGGAAATAATTTGCCAAACAATGATAAGAATGTGGGCTGAGTACATAGCTCAGTTGCTAGATTTCTTTCCTAACATACATGAAACCTTGGCGTTAACCCCAATGTGACATAAATAGGGCTATGATAGAGCATGGCTACTATCTCAGCACACAGGAGGTAGAAAAGGGAGAACTGAAAGTTTAGGGCAATCTGCAGCTGCATAAGAATTTAGAGGCCAACATATACAGCTTCCACATAAAGAGTCAAGTGGGCACATTTATCAAGAATTCTAATATGTCTGGAATTGAGACAGGAATGAGAAGCAAGGTAGATAATAGTTGCATGAATGGGAATAACCCCTGATAAGGACTTGAGCGGAGTGTGTGTGTGTGTGTGTGTGTGTGTGTGTGTGTGTGTGTGTGAATCTTTCATAATTCACAAAGAGATAGCAATCCGTGCTTGAACTGAAAATTCAGTAGGTTTTGCATCCAGCCTAGAGGCAACAGGGAAATGTAGTCAGAAGAACAGGTCAGGAAACGGCCCAGCCCAGATTAGTAAAGGCTAACTTAAGTGCTACAGAATACTAGTATTGGAAAGGAAAAGCCACAGCATGAGTCTCAGCCACAAAGTAGAACATGGTTGTCATTTAAAAACAATAGGCCTAGTAACTGACATGACTTTTTATCTGACAGTTTGCTTTGCATTTGTATAGATGAGCAAGAGAATGCCAGAAATACTCATTCCTTTCCCATACAGTTATGAGCCAAGTGAAATTCACTGAGATTTTTAATTCTTTCTCTTTCATTCCTTCTCAAATATATAAAACAGGCACCTGACTGTGCTTCTGAGGAAGAATCCTGAGCATCTTTTTAGTTACCTGTTTCAGAGCTTATTGTGTACTCACACCTTTACCAACACTTATTAAAGATAAAGCAGTTATCGCCCTAGCTTGTTGACAACTTGCCTCTTTCTATCCGAAATTTTGTTTTAATCAAACTCTATTTACAGTATATGTTGTAATTAACTGAGATGCACTTCCTGTAATCCACACATAATTCTTATGAAATCTCTGCTGGGTTTGATTGGTGGTAGTGTGCTCCCTCCCCACACACACATATACACACTCACAGAGCATCAAAGGAGATTATTTTCTACGTTTAGTATAAGATGTAATAAAAACAAAATACCAAAATAAAGTTCTCTGGCTTGTACATTACATTATTCTCGATAAAATTTTTAACCATTTCAGGATTTTTGTGATATTGATAGCACATTATATGTATGCCAAACTACCTCTCAAATACACACTTTCACCACTTGAATTTTCTCACAGGAATTATGGTTCCCTAGTTTTATCAGCTCATCCTTTTCAAGGATTTCTTATATCAGTGTGCATGTAAAGATAATTTTTCTGGCTGTATTTCATGCAGACCAAGGTCATGAGTTTAATTTCTTTGGAGAAATTTCAGTGTTTTAAAAAGAACTAATTTTGGTCCGAAACAGACCCGATTTGCCATTTCCACTCCATCTACCTTTTTCCTCAGGTCTAAAGAAAGAGTTTTCTATTTTGTCTGGACTCATCACCCATTTAAATCATTTTATTTTAAAGCATACTACTCCATATCCATCCCAAAATCTAAGAATCATGTCTTTGTTATAGGGTTACCTAAGTTTTTTTCAGTGACAGGCACCAAGTACTCTACCTAATGTATAACAGTTCCTAAAGTCATATTAATGCTTTCTTTCCCTGACTTTGAGTTTTTTATCTATATATGGAAAAGGCAGATTGTTAGACTCATAAATAATTGGCATAATGTTTAAAACAATCCCTCAAGTTCCACTCAAGATTGTTGTCTTCCCCCAAACAATTTTGTATCCCAAGTGTGTTATTATATATTAATTGAAACTTTAAAAGTATATATATATATGACCAGACACAATCTGTTCCACAAACTTCATATGACCATAATAGAAGTCACATGTAATATTTTATCATCTAAATAAATAAGTTCAATAAATGAAAAGACTTGTGTACAATGTGGTATGCAAAATTAAATCATCTGTAACAAGTAACTATTACCATTTTTTAGAAAGTTTATTTTACTGAAGAAGTACACCAAATTATAGAGTGCTGAAACAGTTTTTTAAAAGGAGGTTACACAATAAGAAATGGAGGGTGGAGGAAGGAGTAGGAGAGAAAGGAGAAGGGTGGAGAGAGGAACTTTCCATTTTTAACTTCCTGAAGCAGAAACTAGTAACTCATGCCATACCCTATACCTGCACAATGACCTTGAGCAAGTCAACATTTATAATTCCGAATTATTTTCCTTAACTCCTAAGATGACTCACTTTAAAATGTAACAAATATTTATTGACTACACACCACAGTGATAATCTTTAATATCATGATGGATATAAAATGCATTGTGCATTGTATAATGAAACATAAATGCAGTTATCTGTGACATTTGATAAAATGCCTGGTGTAAGAGAGATAAACATGTTTTTGTGTTGATCTCAAGCGTGGGATGGGGAACTGACTAGTGAGAGAGTAGGATGTTTATCCCCTTAGGAGTCGAACCATGTCCTGGGGGAGCTTGGATGTTGCTGGTTGAAAACATCCTAGTAGAGACTCTGAGAGGAGATATTTATATGAGCCCAAAACAATAGGATAGATAGAGAGGACTTGGGATCATTTTGACTGTTCATCCCTGCACTTCGAGAAATGTTCCTAGAGAGAACTGCTCCAGGGAAGGCATCAAGGCTTTGGGCTCCAGCTGAGGCTCTGGGCCTCAGCTGCTATTCCAGGTTCCAGCAGCAACCTTGGTTGAATTGAGGATTTGCTGAGATCTGACTATGCCAGGGGAATCGTTGCTCAGAACTGATATCCTTAAGGTTTCATTATTGTGTTCTTTAAAATCCTTTTCCTATTGTTCGGGTTAGTCGGGTTGTAAGTGAGGAAGTGCTGTTAGTGAGTTCATAATAAAGTATAATTGCTAAGAAAATTGAGCCTCCAACCTGGTTATAATTGCCTGATTTAAAAGTTTGAATTTAACTCTATGATTACTGAGGTGAGATTCCTAAGAATCTTTGTGACAATAGAAGTATTTTCACTTAGTTGTAGCTTTAACACATTCCTATAGTTACCCTCCTAAGATCTCACTAAGTCCCTCATTCTGTAGAGAGTTCCATGTTCTGATAGTACTGCTACAGCAGCCATTCATGTATGAATACACACATGCATATAAAAATTCATCCATTATTATATGGAAATAAGCTGAAATGTTTTTGATGATAAAAATGAATTTAGGAAAGAATAGTTTGAGACATAGACGGTATATGTATATGAAAAGTGGAGTTGAACTATTCTCACATATGTTATTCCATATTGAAAATTGATATTGTGTTATACTGAAAAATATCTGGATCAAGCCTCAATGAACTGAGCTAAAGTAAAAGTGAAAAGACTTATGTGACAAGATTCATTTGGCACAAGTGGAAAAGATTACCTTTACTTGGACTTATTGTCCTCCTTTGCTGAATATGACATACAGCTTTTCTCAGGATTAATTTATTAAGTTGCTACACTGTCTGGAACAAAAACTCATTCAAGCTAGGTTTACTTTAAAATATAGCTGTCCTATGCACCAGTTAATCCCATATTCAACCAGAGTTATGAATTGATATACATTTTCTTCTGCGTTATTTTTCCCTCTACTGAAAAAAAAGTCATACTATGGTTATACAGCTATTTTACAAAGGCCAAATGATGTTAATGATATGTAAATGGTATCATTTCTTTGGTAAAAAATATGCTTTCACATTTTTGCCACCTATAATATAGTGTGAAGCCAGCTTTAAAGATTCATCAACTGAATCTTCCTACAGTAAGGTGATTGCAGTTCCCCCTTAGCACTGCTCTTAAGGTACAGCATAATTAGCACTCCATCAAAAACCACTTTGGAGAACACAACAGTAGTTGGCTTTCCAATCAGACTTCTGAAAAGGACTGCATTATACAGTATAAATAAAATGCTAATTTATTATCGATCATACAGGGAAGTGCATGCACAGAGAAATTCGATTGCTTTCCAATATAAAGTATTCAATTAGATACACCCTCCTTTCTTTTTTTTTTTTTTAAGAAAGATGGTCAAAAATGGTTAGGCAGAACACTTTTCTGCACTCTCTGTGTGTGCTACAGAAATTCAAAGGAAAAGAATTCTTTTTATGCACAAGGGATTCACAATATTCAGGAGAAGATAGAGTATGCAGATTCTATTGCTTAATCATTGCCCTGGCTGAGACAATTTTGTTACCAGGATTTAAGATCCACAGACAGAATTAAAAATCAAGGTTTCAGTAACAGAGGTCATTGTCCCATTAATAAGGCATGTAAAGCCTTAAAAGGAAACAACACTAAGCACACAGTTAGACATAGGCAACTAAGTTACAAATCATTCCAATTCTGATACACTACAAACTAAGCACTCCCTTTGAGAATTTTACATACTATAGTACACCAAAATCTTTTTTAATTTTATTTTATTAATTTTTTCATATTACATCTCAATGGTTATCCCCTCCCTTGTATCCTCCCATTCCTCCCTCCCTCCCATTTTCCCCTTACTCCCCTCCCCTATGACTGTGACTGAGGGGGACTTCCTCCCCCTGTATATAATACATCAAAATCTTTCCAGGGTAATTAAAAGGCCAATTCTGTCAAAAAAAAAAAAAAAAGAAGGAAAGATCAGAAAGCATCTTAAGCATCCTTATAATCCTATTACTTTATCATGCTAAAATGTTTGCATTATGAGGAAGCCATGTAAATTTTTGTTATCCCACCAAAATATAATTAGAAAAAATATTTGTGTAATAAAGTATAAAATACCAAACAGCATCCGGAATGAAATATGAAAAATGCAGATTATTTCAATAGCATATGTTCTCAACTGTGAATGATTCTGGTAACCAAAATTACATGGAATTATTTATGTCATAATAGATAAAGTCCTAAATTAGTTCAATGTGCTTTAACCAGAATCTTTTTCAAAGATTTCTTTTATTACTTTTAATTATGTGTATGAGTATAGGTCTGAGGGTGTGGGATGTATACTTAATTGCCACTGCCCATGGATTACAGAGATTCATATCCTGGAGATGGAGTTACAAGCAATGGTAAGCCACTTGAATTGGGTGCCAGATATTAAACTAGGTACTTATGAAAAGGCTGTATTTGCCCTTAACCACTAAACCATCTCCTTGGGTTCCTGAATCAGAACCCTATGCAGCTATAAAATATGATTCAACAAAGATGAACATGTTGTTGATGGAAAGAGGTCTGAGTGATCTAAGACATGGGTCAGTATATTTTTTCCTATAAAGGGCTGGATAGTAAACACTGTGCGGAAATCCTTGCTGTTGAAGGATACAATAACATGCAGCCAGATAATCCATAAATAAATTAGGAGCATTCCAGCAGCACCTTATTTATTGATGAAGCTTGAATCTTGTATAATTATCATAAATGATGAATTAGTATTGTTTTTAAGTGTTTTTAAAAGACTCAAAGGTAAACTATCTTAAAAATCTTAAAGATAATGCAAAACTCTCTTATCTTTCAGTTTCTAAAAAAAAATAGGTAGAGTTGCTTTGGTTTTGGTGTTGTCATTTTTAAACTACTTTGTTACAGCAGATTCTTCTTTACATTACTGTTGTGTTATGTTCCTCAATTCATAGGTAAAAAGAAGATCCACATAAAACAATACAAGTACCTTTCAGTTGCAATTTTTCCAGTGAAGTTATAAGCATATAACAATTCATAACAGGATTGCTTTTGACTACATGCCTCTAACAAGAGTTAGTGATTTGCTGGCCCCAGGTGTCTGTTTAGGCAGACCTGGACTCAACCCACATTAATGCTGCTAAGATGACAATTCTAAATCCCAGACTATCATTCATGGCCCTCAAATTGTTCCTGAAGTATGGAAGCAACATGGTGATTAAATAAAAGGGCTAACATTTGCATGTCAAGTGAAGAAAACAGGTTCCCAGGCATGTAATCTCCTTCATGTATTCTGGTTTGAGTTTGGCAGTAACAGGATACAAATTTTAGGTAACAATCTGAGTTGAAATAATATGTAATTGTCACACAGAAGAATGATTATACCTTAAATGTCTACTAGAAAACTCTTCTCTCATGCCAGATACACACAGCACTGGTGATTAATATTGAAAAATGTTCAACAAGTAGAGAGACATTGTATCTGATGCCCTTTCATACCCAAATGATTTGTGATAGAAACAGACTGCTCATGCACAGGCTTTAGAGCAGCCCTGCCCTTATTAGGATGGTGATATATTCATCTGTGCTTCTTCCATTATGATGGAGTGACTTAACACCAGAGCACTACCAGCACATCCCATATGGCTTCCTATGGTGGTGAGTGACTTTGAGGGGTAAAACTGCTGAATGCATCATTTCTCAAACTCCATCCTGAGACACTAATAACTGTCCCACACCAAAAGAGGGAAACAACTTTCAATGATTAAGCAAGTATATACTTACTTAATTTATCGTTAGCTATTCACTAAACACATTTTCAGAATAAAGAATCTGAAATTACTTATGGGCAAGATTCTGCTTTTAAGAACTGTATCTTCTATTCATTTAAAAATAGTATTTGTTTTATAGTTCCTCTACTTATTCTTGTTTTTATATATCTGCAGATTTGTTAGAGAGCTGAGTATAGATCTGCATTCTGTGGTGTTTGATACTGATTTTTATTAACTTAGTGAGGAAAGATACAGTATATGCTTAGTGTGAGTCACATACTCTGTGATCCATACTTGAATACTACAGTGAGTGAAAGAGACTTGGTTTTTGACCTAATACAGTTTTCAACGTAATGTAGTACACTAAAGATCAGCAAATATATTCACCAATTCTGTGATAACTTACTGAATACGTACTTTGGGTGAGGCATTGTTTATAACGTGTTTGTGAATTAGAAAATGCCTAACTTATGGGTTATGTTCAAATAATAAATAAAATAAATTCAATTTATTAAGCTATTATCATGTGCCAGCCACTACTCTATGTACTTGTTATGTTGAGAACACAAATTGCTTTCATCTTGGACATCAAGGACCAAAGATGTCTATCTGTATCCCTCTGTAATGATGTAACAGCATTTTCTTCTAACATTATTACTTTTATTGATTCTCAGGAACATAAATTACTTTGCTATTCTTCACAATGACTTCCCAAAAGGCCCATCAAGTCTTCAGTGGGGTAAGCACAGTTTTAATAACTGGATTTTTCAAAGTTCTCTCTCGGCATCCAGTTTTTGAGTTTTTACCAATCACAGAGTGCTCAATCTTACTGACACTTACTTACCCCGCCATATTAAAGTCCACAATCATTTTAGTAATGCTTGGGCTAAAACCCAGAATATGGTGGATGCAGGGTAAAGTTCCCATTATTTAAAACCCACTTACTTAAATGAAACTTACAATTCACAATCAATTCTTATCCTGCCTTCTCCCTTCAGAAAAGCAGCCAAAGTTCTGATGAGTCATTAGTTTCTCTTGCCACAATTCCTTTACCAACAAGTTTTGTGGCTGATATCTGGGGAATTAGCACTCTACAAAGCTCGTTTAATTTATGAGTTGTGATAGCATTATTAATGGTATCATTATTGGATTTTAATGGATAAGGAAGCTGAAGCACAATATGGCAGAGTAATATGAAAAAGATCTGAGGGCTAATAAGTACCAGGACAGGCTGCTGAACCTAGGCTATGTAGTAATAGCAGTAGAGGTGAGTGCCATGAATTCCAAAGCAAAGTCATGTTAGAGTCACAAGCTGATTTTAATGGGTATTCTAGGACTTCTCCCAGAAATATTTGTGGCAGAACTGATTGATGGAAAACAATAATGGAGTCATTCTAGGCAGAGGCAACCAGCAAGTACAGGAAGGAGCCTCACTTATTCAACCAGGAAAAAAGCTAGTGTACATTGGACTACACAGAGAAAGTATAAACATGGAAAGAATTGAAGTGATTGAGGAGATATTAGATAGATAAATCTTCTAAGCTGGAATTTTACTCTTGACAGGAGCAGAGGAGCTACAGTGATAATAAGGAAGGATATGAGCAGTGCTTTTAAGTTTAAGAAATGTAATTCCCTTCTGCTGTGAAATTAGGACTATGTTAAATAATATGTGTTCCAAAACTAGTCTAGGTGAATGATAAAAGATTTTCCCTAAATGATTACTTATGACCAAACCTAGAAACATACTTATCAAAAATCACTTCACGGAGCAGAACATGCTAGTGCACATCATTAAGCTCAACATTCAGGAGGCAAAGGCACATGGATCCCTTGTTTATAGTCCCAAATGCTCTGCAGAGCCAGTTTCAGGACATACAAGATCAGGATTACACAGATAAACCTTGTCTTGAGAAAGAAGAGAGAGAGGGAGAGAGACAGAGACAGAGACACAGAGGGGAGAGAGAGAGAGAGAGAGAGAGAGAGAGAGAGAGAGAGAGAGAGAGAGAGAGAGAGAGAGAGAGAGAGAGAGAAAGGAGGGAATGAACAAGAGAGGGAGAGAGGGAGGGAGGGAGGAAGGGAGGAAAAGAAAGGAAGGAAAGAAAGAGATCACTTCAGAAGGTAAATATGTATACATGTACAGCCCAGCCTTAACACATGAATTTCATCACCATGACCCACATTGAGGAAAGAACCAACTCCTGCAAGTTATCTTTCGATTTTCACTTATGTACTATATCACACACAAGCCCACAGTCTTATGCATGCTTACATATATGCATGTGCTTGTGTGTATGCACAAGCACACAGAATGTAATTTTAATTTTAAAAGTCTTACTTCAGAATCAAAGAATCACATTTTCTATACAAACCAGTCCAAAGCCACTCAGCAAAATGTATCCAACAAACATATCTAAGTAATAAAAACTGCCTACTCTCAAATAATCCCTCCCGGGCCAAACTCACACTAAAATCTTCCATCCATGTCATCCATGCCCTGAAATGAAATAAATATCTACCACATAGTTCCTACTTTGAGATTCCATTCAAATAGTAGATTCTGAAGCTTAAATTTACATAATCAATAAACTATACAGAATATATTGAAATGCAGACAAGAGAATAACATTTTGAAATGATTAAAAGGATAGTTCTTTTAGCCAGGGCTTTATGTACTTATTGAATGTATTTATGTACTTGGGCAAAGAAGATTCAAGAATGATACAAATTTGATGGCTGCTGAGTGAGGGTCGCTCTACTTTGGAGATATGGTCAGTGGTAGATTTCTCATGTATCATTCGATAATCACACACCTCTCTGGCAGTGCTAACTTGATTTCATGAAATTATTAATAACAATGGATTTGTATTCCGTTTTACTCATTAGACTTACTCGTCTTATATTGGGTACCTATGTTTCAATAGAACAATGAACTAACTACAGAAGCCACAAGAGCTTCATCAAGTATGAGAGTAGAGGGATAAGCAAGAATTCCATGTTAGTCATGTTAAATTAGGAGAGTTGATTAGCCATCAACTGGAACTAGCAAAGAGCATTTGGAATGTGCTACTGTGGGGATGTCACAGTAATTCTGTTTAGAATTCAGCCATCTTGGGTATTTCTGAAAGCTACTGGGAAACTAAGGGAAACAGGAACTGAGAGATAAATTTGCAAGAGCCATGTAAAGGCAGCTAAATGTTATTTTTATGTTTTAGCAAATGTTATCTTTGGGATAT
This sequence comes from Acomys minous, assembly GCF_964271855.1. Classification (NCBI taxonomy): domain Eukaryota; kingdom Metazoa; phylum Chordata; class Mammalia; order Rodentia; family Muridae; genus Acomys; species Acomys minous. Next base: position 85,484,357 of record NC_140488.1, on the reverse strand, counting down.
GAAATGGAAAGATCTGAGAATAAAACTTGTGGAATGAAGGGAGTAAGAGTTGGGAATACATGTAGTGCTGGTGACAAATTGAAATTGCTACTAAGAAGTGCTCTGAAACTATTACTTGTAGGATTTTCTCTTTATATCCATCTGACTTGTTTCTGTCCCACGGAGGAGAAAATCACCAATTTATCGCTTTCAGCAAGCATGTGTATATTCAGCACTGCCACATCACACTGCTCTTTAGAAAGGTAAAATACGCAGCATTGCACTGAGCCAATCTACCGTGGGAATTACTTTAGAAAACATGAGTTTGGGGATATAATTATGTTATCATCTTAATTAAAATGTAACAATACATAAGTAATAAAATAATGCATGTATACTAATATATCTGGAAGTAACATTTTGAATTCTTATTTATATTCACTGCCAGTAAGTAAAAACCGTACAATAATCATTTTGATAACAATTTCAAATACAATGCACTCATGAGATTACATACCTTTGCCAAAGCCATTTTAAAAGCTTCAGTGTTTTTACAAAATTTATAGAGACCTACAGTTAAATGAAGTTTTCATTGTGCCATATGAACACTGCAAATTAGAAAAGGAATTAGTGTACTGACAAATCAATGAAATCATCATGCTTTCAAAGCACAGCTCATGAAGCCTGGAATTAAAACCTACAAAGAAAACAGTAGCTTCTAGGAGGGGGAGCAGGGGCTAAGAGAAAAAGGCATTGATTGTGACCATAATGTCTCATATACATATGTTAAGCTATCAAAAGATAAATCAATAAAAATTAAAGAGAACATTAATTTACAATAATATAGTGATATTCTCAAAGAAAACTTTCATATTTTGAGATTTGTATTGATGTTTTCACTTTCTTTTTCATTTACTCACCATATATATGGCATGGGAGCTTAATTTTTCCTAAAGCAACATTTTCATCTATATCATTAACTCTTCTATACCTCCTTCCAGCCTCTGATACAAACTATTTCCAATACTAAATGGACACTATAGTCAGAACTACAATCAGAAGAACCTATAGGCTTTCATTTCATAATTTCTCAAACATGGCTTTCAGATTTATCTCTGTAATTGCTCTTTAACTCTTGTTTTTTCCAAAGAAGTAGTACATAGCCCTAAAACCAAGTCCTTTGCCATTTTTTTAAGATTCTTGTTTTCAGTCTTCAATTACTGAATAATCAATATATCTCATAGTTTATGGATGAGTGTGAAAAAGAAGAACAAACATAAACTATCCTTAATTAAACTTAGCTTCTCAAACCTGCTATCAATGTTCAGTAATTTTGTTTTTCTCCAAATAAAACGGAGAGCAATTACAGAGCAAAGATAACACTAGTGACTGTTTAGTGCCCACAAAATTATATTAAGGCTTAAATATCACAGAAGTGTAATGATGGTCAACTTTAAAATTTGAAGGTGTGGGTTTTTATCCTCATTTTGTGTTTATGAAAATCATGAGCATCAAAATAAAGTGGACCTCATTTGTAAGGATTATGCTAGCAGACAAGCCTCTGTTTTCATTGCTTCTCTCATCCCAGGAACCTCAGTCAATGATAGCCAATTAACACACATGAGAACCATTGTTGCTAAGGACAGGCCACTGGATGGGGTGTACATTAAGGAGCATGACCAAGCTACAAGCTATAAATTGTGTGCATCCACTCAGACTGGCTTGGGTTCTTAAGCACCAAAATTTCATGTGGCTTGCAGGATCAGATGAACTGAACAACAGATCATAAGACTGTTTCTAAATAAGACAGGGTGTTAACTCGATGGCTAAGAGCTCAGTAATAATGGCCAGGAGAAACACAATGGCCAAACCTTGAGAGCTATAACCTCAAATAGGAATAGCTATCAGTTGTCACAAAACTTAAGGATTATTGTTTTCCCTCAATATAGAAGCTAAAGGAGCATTATATAAAGATAAAAATGAGAAGAAAAGTATTATATTACACACAGGAGAGCATATTGTTCTCTTTCCTTCAGTCATTAAAGAAAAACTTTTTTTGAATGAATAGCAGTAAGCTACTTGACCCACCCATCCCGAAAATCTTTTATCCTAGGGCAGAGTGTTCCTTACATTCTAAAGAAAGTGAGAATGGCTGTCAGAAGTCTGTTCTGATGAGAATGTTTTTAAACTCATGACTAGAGCTGAATATTTGACACAACAAACAAGATTGTAGAAGCTATGTGGGAAAAAGATAAAGAAAATCGAGACAGCTGGAATCAGAATAGGGAGATTTAGAAAAGGAAAACAGAAATAAAGGGAAGTTTATTTTTGTGGCTATTAAAAGTTGTATGATATAAAGCCTTTTGTTAATCTTCCTTCTAAAACTATTCAGTAATATCCACTTTTCTTACTAATGGGATGCTGGATTGTACCTACCTGCTTTTAATTAAAAATTTGGGGAGAGTGGCAAAAAAAGGACAAAAAAAATCTTTGGGGGAGGTGTGACAAGAAAACTGTTAAGACTTGGGATACAAAAGAAAGACATTGCTGCATGAAAACCAAACTCCAAGATAGGGTTCAATGATCCTTAGGTCTTGGTGTTCATGTCCATTTGTAGTCTGCTCAGCTATGGAGCAGGTTAGTGTGAACATGACACGATGTGTTTTTCAGGACAAAGTCACCAAATGTATTGGGGACTCCAATCTGCTTAATGTTGAACCATTCTTTCTGGAAGAAACTAGTCTCTGTTTTGTGAGGATCTTCAAGAAGTTCTGTGATGAGGAATACGTAACAAGAAACCACACTTCCTCCCAAAAACCAACACTAATCTGACAATTACATTAGTGCACTAGAGAGCTTCCAGTTCCAGTCAAGCCTTCACAAGATTGACCACCACCATCACCACCACCTCCACCTCCTCCTCCTCCTCCTCCTTCTCCTTTTCTTCCTTCTTCTGGAAAATACCAAGATGACAGTTTTGGTAGTTTTATTTAAACACAAAACACGCATAAAAGACGTCTACTCATTTTCTTTGCTGTGTAGCCTGTCTTTGGTATTAATGACTCTGATAACCAGCTGTGCTGCTCTTTGAACAATGGCTTTTTGGTCCCTGGGGTAAACATTGGGAGCAATCTCAGCACATTATGATTTTTGGCACATCAGCAGCACTTCCAGCTCCCTGACACTATGGACCAGAAACTTCCGAAGTAGCTAGGCAACACATACTTGGCTTTCTTGTTGCTCTCATAAGCAACGCTGGGCATGAGGATATGACTCTTGAATCTTCTCTACACCCTCTTGTCCATACCTCTGGGTTTCTGCCAGTTTCATTTAATTTTGGCACTTCAGTCTGAATGGTGCCTGATGAACTTCTTGATCCTCTTTTTGATGATCCTGGGCTTCACCAGATGCTGGAGGGTAGCCATGATATGACAGAAGAGATGGAAGCTACGTTGTAGGTAGCATTGAGAAAGAAAGAGATTATACTCTTTTTTTTCCTTTTGATTTTTTTTTGAGACAGGGTTTCTCTGTGTAGCCTTGGCTGTCCTTGACTCACTTTGTAGACCAGGCTGGCCTCGAACCCAGAGAGATACCCCTGCCTCTCCCTCCCAGGGTGCTAGAATTAAAGGCATGTACCAGCATGCATGGCTGAAGTTTGTATTCTTAAGTAACACCTCCAGGAAACCACTTTCAAGACACAAAGCTGGGCCTACACAGATAAGCTGTTTCTGAGTCCCTAAACCACAGAAAATGTGAGGATGAAAAGTGGTTATAATTCATTTAGGAGTGGAACAATGCATTCATTACACAGCAGTGGACAACTAACACCAATGACATCCTACCATATAATGGAGTCTATTAGCACTGTTGAGCAGTAAATTTGGTCTTATGGGAAACAGCAAGTGTTTCAGATTTGCACTAGGATTATAGCTCAAATGACAAATTTCTAAACATTACTATCTCAATTTTTTCATAACTAAAATGATGCTTTTAGTTCATGATAAAATAGTAAAAATCATCCACCACTAATATATAGCTTTGCATGTCCTATAGCACGCAAGAGAAGCAGAGAAACAGTTTGTTCATATCTTTTCATTGCTGTCAGAAATCCTTAAGGCACAATGAACTCAACGTTCAGCTAATTCCTTTAATACCTAGGTCCTGTCCAATTGAAAAACAGAGTGTCCCTTACTAGGAAATAATAGTGCTTTGGTGCTCCTTGAATATTTCTGAAACATAAAATGCTAGGAACCATCAAAAGTAAGCTGGACACTATTAGTTATATATCATGAGGCCTTTCCTTTCTTTTTCCTGTGCTGTGCTCTGCGATATACCTCTTCTGTAATTTGTACTATTTTTTCTTTTTTCTTCTGTGGTTCATAATAATAGCTTCTCTTTTGAACACTAACCATGGACACTGGAGCCTCCTCATTCTGAGAATCAGAAGGTCTTGGAGATTTATGCTCCTTGGGGCAACCAATAGTCCAAGATTGACTACTCAGTGTTTACTAAATGGCAGTACCTATCCCTTGACAAAAGACAAACTCAAAGGTACAGTCTTTCTTCCAGGGATTACCCATAAGACAAGCCTGAATCTGCTATTTCACCTAAAAGTTAAACTGGTTTTCTTCTTTCCTATTTCCATGCTGCTTATCTTATTCTTGAAGGCAATTCCATAATATATGCATTGGCCTTGAAGTCTTTGGCTGTAGGTCAGCTTCTTACCTCTTTCTATCTCACAGATACTTCCATTAAATGTCCTTAGCAACAAATTTGGCCAAGCATGCAGTTCAACTGTTGATCTGATTATTTGGTAATTATCATTGCAAATGAAGATTATTACTTTTTTAATTTGATAATTAGAGGAAATAGTATTACTTCCAACCTAGCTGAAGGTCAGATAATTGAATTGAAAGGAACATTGATGATAATATTGTTTCTAGTTAAATTCAAATTACATACACCATGGTTAGACTAAATAATGTAAATAACATACTTGTTGATAATAAAATAACTAATAAATGAATATATAAGCAATAATGTCTTTTATACAATTCTGGGATATTTTTTATCAACTGAATTACAAACTCTGAGTCATTCATTGCTCTCAGTGGGAAAATTGGAAGGCAATTAATACATAATTAGCCCTCATTTAATGCCATAGCATGTATTAAAGCCTTTTATATATTTATTTTCAATCTCCATACCCACTCTCTTAACAAAAGGAATCCTACTTCACAAAGGAAAAATCTGGTGATCAGGATGCTTAGTCAAAGTGTCCAAGATTGCACAAAAAAGTAATAATGGAACAGATTCAAGATCAGGCTGTAGGATCACATGTTTTTAATCCCAAAACTCAGAACTCATGAGCAGAAGCAGGTGGATCTCTATAAGTTTGAGGCCAGCATGACCTATGTAGAAAATTTCACATCAGCCAGGGCTACAAGGTAAAATGACTCTAATAGAAAAAAGAAAGAAAGAAAAGAAGGAATGGAGAAAGGAAGGGAGGGAGGAAGGAAGGAAAGAAGGAAATATTTAATCCTGTATCTCTATGGTCACCAACACAAGGCTTTTCTTAATGTGTTTATGAGAGCCATTGTTGCTGCCTATCACACAATGTGAGATGACTGTGATTTACGAAGGACTCTTACTAACATACTAGGTCAACAAAGTTTCCACACACTGCCCATGTATTAATGGTCATGTGGATTCTGTGCTTCAAGAGCCAATGAAATACTGGCATTTTAAGTGACATGCAAATATCCAGTTCATTCTACTGCTGAGGCATGTAATATCAATATATTAACTTTTTCAGTTCTCTTTTACAAGAATGTCATTTCCCATCCTGTATTGATCATCTAATTGGTCTTAAATGAAGAGAGAAAACAAACACACCACTGCACCTGTTTTGTATTATTGCCCAAAGCATTTGCATTAAATCTATTAGGGGCTACATTTCCACAGCAGGGAGTTTTCAGTCAATAGACTTCCAGAGAAACCTATTACAAGAATAAATAATGTGGAAAAATCAAGATAAGACAAGGTAGACATTTCACATGAGCAATGAATCATGAACATGCTCTTAAGAAGCCAGAGAAAGTTTGAATTATTTTGATGGAGGACTCTCTTCAGTATTCCTCACTTGAATACCCATATCATGCCTCGCTCCCTGAATCATGACAACTTACTCTATTTCTACAATCCTGAATTTCCTTTTTTATACGTTTTCAAATCTTGAATTATGAACTAGGTGTTACATTTCATAAAGTACACACCAAAAGGATTTCATGTAGAAAAACATGGAAGAGGAAATCCTTTTTTTCAAAATCTTCCACTTCCTCTATATGATATTATTAATGTAATAAAATTGAATTTAGTGAGATGGCTCTGTAAGGCATTGCTACCAAGCTGTCTATCTTTTCTTGATCCCTTGGCTACACTATTTAGAAGGAAACAACTGACTCCTACAAGTTGTCCTCTAACATCTATCTCTATCTCTATCTCTGTCTCTCTCTCCCTCTGTGTCTTTCTCTTTCTGTCTCTCTTTCACTCACAAATTAATATAATATAATACAAAAATATAAGAGTTACAAAATTGTTGCCATGAAAATTTCTTCCTTACCTTGAAGTGGGATATTTTAGTGTTCTAAATATAATATCCTAGGATATATACAATAAGAATCATGTCTATTTAAGCCTATACTAAACATTTTCCCCAAGTCAATATGACCCCAATTTACATTTTTAAATAACAGGATTGAGAAGATAAACTGTGAAATAATAGCCTGTAAGTAAGCAGAAAAGAGTGAAAGACTGGCATAAAGTTAAGCATTGGTCAGAATATGATCAAAGTGTTTCAGAAATTTAATTGGTCACTACTCATTATCTCACATTGATAAAATCACTCAAAAATAAATTTGTACAAGAAAAAGCAGAGCATAAACACTTTTTAACTAATAGTACACTGATTTTTCAAACATATAACTCTTATGACATTTTTTCCTGAAAATATCCAATATTTTATTGACGTAAGATTTTTAGAACATATGTTCTTGGAGAAAAGATGCTGTATGAAAAAGCTTTATGGGCTGGGCTTGGTGGCGCATGCCTTTAATCCCAGCACTCAGGAGGCAGAGACAGGTGGATCGCTATGAGTTCGAGGCCAGCCTCTTCTACAAAGCAAGTCCAGGACAGCCAAGGCTACACAGAGAAGCCCTATTTAAAACAACAACAACAACAACAACAACAACAACAACAACAATAATAATAATAATAATAATAATAAATAAAAATAAATAAACCTCTGTGAAGGAATTAATTCATAGACACACCTATGATTCCTACATAATGATTTCATATATATTTCTATTAACGATGTGTTCACACATGAAAATATTTTATAGTGCATTTTCTGTAGATATCAAACTGCTCACTCCAAACCTACTATGAATTATCTTCCTCAAGATGTATTTTTATTTCATTTAAAATTCATAGAGCAGATGAGCTGCCATATATGAATAGGAAACTTGAGTTGGAAAAAAAAGATTTAAAACTGGGAGAGAAAGGAGTTAGAAGTAGTATTACTTCCAAGTTTCTGAAGAAGTGCCCTGTGTTGCCTGTAAGGTTAGAGAGCCAAAAATTTTCCTAGATGCAACTAGTATTTTTGAGGGCTAGTGTGATGAGAGTAATAGAACGGTTTTCAAGCCTGGATGTTACTTGTTTTACCTTTTAACCCAGTTGTAAAGATAGACAATTATCTTTTAGATGATGATCAAATAAGCTAAGCTCTTAGAAGAAACTGATCAAAAATGCCCTTTCTGAATCGTTGTGGTAGCTACTCCAGTTAGAAAATGATAAAGGGTGAATTAAGGTTTAGAGAAAGGAAACAGATACTATCTGGACAGAAAGCTAGGGGAAATTGAAACAAAAATGAAGCAAAGATTAGCCAGAGGATGAGAACAAATGAAACAAAAAGTAGATCTATCACTGACTCACACAAATCAGTCATGATACAGAAGATAGAAAAGTGTGTCTTGATATGGATTTCTCTATGTCTTCAGTCTCTTGTATTGGTATTGTTTTATATTTTGTTGTTAATTTATTACAGTGGCCTCCTACTGAACTATAATTTTCTTAGAATTAGCAAGCTAATTTTTGTGTGTTTATTAACACATCAGATTCCTGGAAAATCTTAGGGAACAATTTGCCGAAAAGGAGAATCAAGTTTATGTGTAACATTATAACACTAATTTGGCACATTGCTCAAACCTGTCCCAATGTGAAAGGGATGGCTGCAAAGAAAATGCTGTTAGTAAATTTAAAGCCTCTCTTTGCCATGCATGCCTGTCTTTAAAGGACACTCTGGCTGTGAGTTCGAGGCCAGTCTGTTCTACAAAGCAAGTTGCTCATTTGATGTCCACATCATATTTCTGTAATGGCTCAGGGATGGGGCTTCATCTCAGAAAACAAAAACAAAACAAACAAACAAAAACCAGAAATGTGGCATTAGTCCCTAAAAGCTATTGTACAGGGTATTCTAGTGTAGTTGCAGTCATACTGATGCTGCTTAGCTCTTCCCCACTTCAGGTGATAACATCAGCCATGTTTTAGCTCTTCTCTCTGTGGAGATAGTTGCTAAGTTCTGATCATTATACTGAAAAATAAATTGACTTTTCTCTGCATTCTTGTTGTGGTTAATCTGGATTGTCGACTTAATGGAATCTGGAATCATCTAGGAGATAAACCTATGGGCACATTCATGAGGGATTATATAGATTAGATTAAGTGAAACAAGTAGACTTGTCTAGGATGGCTGCACTGTTCCATGGGCTGAGGTCCGTGGCTGAACCATGTAAAAAAGGAGAAATCACGCTGAGAACAAACATTCATTGCTCCCTGCTTCCTGACTATGAACACAGTGTAATCAAATGCTTCACTCCCCTGTGGCCATGACTTCTTATTGTATTATCCCTTTAAGCTGTAAGCTAAAGTAAACCCTTCCATCCTCAAGCTATTATTTGTCAGGTATTTTTAACACAATAACGAGTAAGGTAATTAAAACAATCCTCTAAATATGTGTATGTTTCTGCATATTTCATAGTTTATTGTAATTATTTTATGTGAAGCCAACTATGTCTTTTCTGAAGACTAAAGTGTTGGCATGCAGTAAGTTCTTTTACTATTAATCAGCTTTTTTTCCCTCAAACACCTCCAGTAATGATCAGTTAGCAAGCCACTAAGCTATATAGTTACCTTTTTCAATATAGTAAGTTTTCCACCTTTGGGGCCTTCAAACAGGACTATACCTCAAAGCCATTAAAGTCTTTTCAGGCCACACACCTTATATTTCTACATTAAAACAAAGAGCATGCCCTTTGAGTCAATTTCTTTTCTTCACATTATTAGTTCTGCTGTCTTTCCATTCAGTGTGTACTGTAAGTAAGGCACAGTTAATGATGTAAATGCACTACATTTGTGGTACAAAATAATTTTGTCTCCTTGGTAGTGTTACCTTCTCTCATATATAATGCATTGATATTATTAATCTTGTCCAAGAAAGTTTGATCATTAAAATGAAACTAGGAATTATTTAAAATATATGCTTATTTTGCTGTTTTTCCCTGAAATCAAGTGGGCCTCTTAAAATGGCTAACTAGTTAATACGCCAAAATTCTCTAACAAATCATATAATATTTCTTAAAAGAACAAGATTTTTTAGACCAGACAACATCAAGCTCATGAGCAACATTTACAGGTCATAATAAGAAAAAAAACTTAATCAAGAATATTGACACTTTTTGGCATGTCTATGGTATCCGAGAGAGGTGTTTGATCTGTGTACCACATCAAGGTACTCCTTTTGTCCAAACATGATGCAAAGTAAGAAAATATATCACATTTTAATGCAATTGAACACATTTCACTTGGAGTCACATTAATTAAAGTAATACTAGGGTCCATAATGGGAAGGGTGAAAATCTTTCACTTCAGAAGTAAAAATGGTAACTAGAAACAAACTAGATGTACCTCAATCAAAGAATGTATAAAGAAACTTTGGTACATTTCTTTGTTTTAAAAACAAAGAAATCATCCAGTTTGCAGAAAAATGGATGGAACTAGAAAAGATCATCCTGAATGAGATAACCCATTCCCAGAAAGACACACATGGTATGTACTCACTTGTAAGTGTATATTAGCCATAAAGTACAGGATAACCATATTACAAACCACAAACCTAAAGAAACTTAGTAACAAGGAAATCCAAAAGGAGGATGCTTGAAACTCACTTAAAAGCAGAAATAAAACATACATCTGAAGTAGATGGAAGAAAGGAACTGGATGGGAGAGGGAGTTTAGAGACTAACAGGATGGAGATCTGGTGAGGAGAGAGTGGGGATTTTGGAGAGGGAGAACAGGGAGAGAGAACAAAAATCAGTATAGGCAGAATATCTCTGAGACACAGGAAGCTCCTGGGAGTCTACGGGGACTGACCCTAATTAAGACTTTGGGGGATATGTAGCCTGAAGTAGCCACTTTGTGTAGCCAGGTGAGATTTCCAGTGGAGGGAGTGGGACACCAATTGTCCTATAAAACCTTCAAGCTAAAATTTGTCTCATCTGTAAGAAGTGTGGGCATAAAGATGGAGCAGAGATTGAGAGAAAGGCAAACCAGTGACTGGACCAACTTGAGACCACTGCAGAGGAGAGAGCCAAGCCCTGACACTATTAATAATACTCTGCTAGGCTTGGAGATAGGACCTTAGCATAATTGTCTTCTGCAAGACGTCATGCAGAAGTTGATAGAAACAGGATGCAGAGGCCCATAATGCAACAATAGGCTGAATTCTGTTTTGTGGAGATTTGTGGAAGAGTGGGAGGAAGAACTGAGGGAACTGGAGGGTCAAGGATACCACAAGAAGACCTATAGGTCATCTAACTTGGGCCCATGCTGCCCCACAAAGATTGAACCACCAACCAAAGAGCATGGAAAGACTGGACCTAGTCCCCCTACACATATGCAACAGATGTGTAGCTTGGTCATTATGTGTATTTCCTAATAATTGTAGTAAGGGTCCCTGTTGCCAGTTTTTGGATCCCTTTCACCGAACTGGGCTACCTTATCTGGCTTCAATAGGAGGGGATGTGCTTAGTCCTGTTGTGACTTGAGGTGCCAGGGTGAGTTGGAACCCATTAGAGGAATTCCCTTCTCTGAGAAGAAGGAGAGAGAGGAATGAAAGGGGGCATGAGGGTGGGACTGGGAGGAGAAGGAGGAGCTGGGATCAGGCTGTAAAATGTTAAGTTAAACAAAAAGAAACAAACAAAAACAAGAAGTGAAAATGATTGTCTCCTTAAGACACTCTGCTTAAGACTCCAGCAATAGTCATTCTCCTGAAGACCTATGATGACCAAGTAATTATTTTGGTGGTACAATCTACTTCATAAAAAAGACAGATCAATATTTCCTGCATACCAAAACAATGGCTCCCAAAACAAATTGATCGTGACAGTTAAGTCATGGGAAAAGTTTAAGTACATGTAGGAAATGGAAAAAAAGGCCAGAACTCTTTACTGATTTCTACATCCAAGACACCTTTTGTAAGGCAGGTGTGCAGTTTGTCTCAAATAGAGACAGAGCTAGTTGCCCTTCCCCTTGACTACGGTAGGCCTGTGGCTCCCTTCAGTCAATATACAACAACAAGTCATTACCTCCTAGCTCTGAGCCTAGGTTCAAGAAAATGCATGTGTTATTTATCCTTTTTGCATCAGAACCTAATGAGCACTGTGGGAAAATAAGCTCAAGCAAACCTGCTGGATCACTGGAGATACATGGCGTAGCTGACACATCGCCAAGTCTCAGACATGTGACTGAAACCATCCTACAACAGTCATCCTTCACCAGCACACAACTGTCAGAGCCAAGCTCCAGTGAAATAATTTGAGCCCAGACAAGCCAGAAGAACTGGTGAGCTTAGAGCTCAATATATTACATTTTGTAGTGGTTTGTTACACAGCAGCAGTTAACCTTGTAGATGACAATTACCTGAAATAGTGTCGCTTAAAATAAGCAACAAAGAAAATGACATGACAAGGTAAATGAATAGTATATTGGAGGAAATTTTTAAATGTCAAACACCAACAATAAATCTCATTTTCTTAAATGTGCACCTGATCCTAAAATTTAGGTATAATTGATGGGGCTATTCATGAAAGAGGAATTAGCATCGCAGTTATTATAGGCAAGTAAATGATTGAAAGTCTAAAACACTGGCAACAGAAAGATCAGTAGAAAACAGAAGCCGCTGAAGCTGTGATTGTCACCTGGTAAATATTGATTAAGGAAAATGAAAAGTGAAAGTGCAAAAAGCAGAGGCTGCGCAGAGGTGTTGACCGTGGGCCGTGCTCCCACCCCAGAGATTACTGCTCACTTCTTAGCACTGTAGGCAGGATGAAAATGGCAGAATCTGGAAAGCTGTTAAAGCAGTGTCTTAATGTTTTTGCTTCCCAAGCAGTGTGAGTTTTCTATTTAAATTTCTATTCCACAGAAGAGCTGCATCAGCGAGCAGCAAAGGAGGAGGTCTCCGTAAACTTGCTGCTTTGAATTTACTCCCGACCTTTCCATTTTGTCCTTTAAAATTGGAGTTTTCAAGTCCTAAGATTACACCTCTTCAACCTACCTTGGTTATGTTTTTATCTGTAACACAAGATTGAACAGCCTAGGCCATTTTCTTTCACATTTGCCTCACCTTTCCTTCCTCTCCATTCTGTTAAAGGGAGTCAGGAACCAAGAACTGTTTAAAATGCACAGTTCATAAATCTTTTGATGTGGGAACAATTGAATCCACAAACCGCATAGCTGCCAACCTCTGCTTTTTCACCTGTGTTATGTTTTTTTATTTGGGAAGACATGAAGCTAAGAAAATATGAGGTATCCCTTGGAGGGGGTAAATGTACCTTCTCTTACAAACTAAAGCTAGCCAAAAGTGTATGCTTCCGTCTTAGCATGCCACCATCACTCATTGTGTTAGATTTCTCTGTAGGTCTAGTCACCACAAGATGAGATGTGCCAGCGATGCAGTGATTCAAACAAAACAGAATCCAAAAGGAGGACTCATAAGTTTTCAGGGCAGCTAAGGACAAAACCCTAAGATCTGGATAGAGGCTGTGTGTGGCTTCAGGTAGTACGGAGAAAAGTCCCCAGCACTTTGAAAACTCTTAAGCTCCACATTACTGACTGTTAAAATGAGTCATCCTGTGACTACTTCCCTAGGGAGACAATATTTATACACCAATGACACCAAATGAGAGGGTGGGTTGTTTGACACCCTAAATTAGAGTAGCACTTACAAAGAAACAGCAGAGGAACAGACCTCGGAACTGTCCCCCATTTAAACTGAAGAAGCCAGAAGAAGGAAGAAATTAGCACTTAAAAGAATTGTAAGTCATGTATATAACAATTACAAAAAAGAGGGGCAGAAAAGACTGCAAAGTGAGGTTTTTTTGCTCTATCTTCAAATATGAATTCACTTAAAAAAGAGAGAACGTTGGAGAATATTTGACACCATAGTAATAGCTGTTATATCTGGATCTTGAAATAGTTTAGATATCTTTTATTTTAAGGCACTTATAATATTATGCATATAAAGGCAAAAATAGTTTAAGAATGTATGCTGCCCGCCACAGAACCAGCTGATTACAAGGAGATGTTTAATGATAATATAAAAAGAGAGATCTGAGTGGATGTCTAGGCCTATTTTTTTGGCCTAATTCTGAATGTCAGGTTTCAATGAGATTTGAAAAGAAGCCTTCATCTGTTAGGACACTGAGCTTCCTGATGCTAATATATTTTCTCTGTCTCCTTAATGTAGAGGATGGAATATGTTTAAGAAAAGTCAGTAAGACATGAGATGTACTTGATTCTCAAATTATTAAAATTCTAACAGCTTTAAAAACTAGGGAATTTATGGAATTCTGGCCAAAATAAAGGAAAAAAAAACTTTCTCTGTCATTAAATAATAAACTTGATTACTCATTGGAAATACAATAAATCCGTTTAGCAAAGCAGAAGATTGGTTGGTACATATTTTTTAATTATTTCTTTTGAGTTCTCAGTCTACTGGCATTTTACATATTTTCTAAATATTAAATATCTATATTTGAGCATTTCCACTCTAAAGTATTTCTTTTATGGTCACAATCCTGGGCAACAGCAGCACACCTGGATCTCTGCCCACTTGGCTTTATGCTATCACTTACCACAAACAACAAGGAAAGACACATTAGCAGCAAAGAGCTGTCCTTCCCATGTGTTTGCTAAACACAAAAGGGCAGGCTAGGAGCACACAGTTCAGTGTGCAGGAGGTCGTCTGCCTTACAAATATGTAGTTTGAAGCATTGGAAGGAACAAGGACCCAGTAGGTGGCTGATCTGCTGCCTCTCTACTCTGTGTGGGCCCTTAAATCCTTTCCTTTGAGCTCCCTAATATAGCTCTTCTAAGGGATAACTATTTAAATAGAAAGCTCCCACTGTTTGGCAAGTCAAAAAGCATCAGTTCACTGTTCTAACAGCTCTACAGCAGCTCTGAAAACACAGAGGAGATGGGTGAGCAGGAATCCCCAAAATAGTCTATTTGATCTAGCAGAAGTCACTTCCTTACAGTGCTGCAATTGAGAAGGGAAAACTCTGGCCACTCCTTTTCATCATTAATATCCTCAGATCTATCCAAGTAACAGGTTACCTTGTAAAAACTGTGCTTCTTGTTCACATGAGGTAGGACTTCCCAGTCATGTGATTCATGGGATTTGTATTTATGTTCCAACCAAAGTAGTATGCAAGGCAAGCTCCACAGAGAAGATAAGTAACCTTGCCTCATTAACTGTGGCATAATTATTCGAAGTACGAGTGAAAAAATGATACAATACAATATTTAAAAGTGAAATATTGACATTGATTGGATTCACTGAGGACTATAAATTGTGCAAGAAATCAAAAGAAAAGAACAAAATAAACGTTGTGTGAATAATACATACAATAATATGATCTACTACTTTGTCTTGTGCTGTAGGTTACAAATGCATGGTTCAAATAAGGGAGGAATGGTGGGGATGTATAGATTTAAACAGCTTTGAGTTGATAGAATTTTACGTTTTGTGTGATGCAAGTACTAAAAAGGTTTCAAGAAGATAGGAGCAGGTCTAATGGTGAAAAAAAGATGTAACAGGAAAAATAGGGTGTTAGCCAGCTGCTGGTGCAAGTGATGCAATGGATTTGGTTGGTAGGGGCATTTTTGCAAGTGTCTGTTAGTAGGTTAGGGCAGGAGTACAACTGTCAACATTTCAACATGACGCAGTCAGTGAACATTTGCTGAGGAAGTTTTGCCTAAAATATAATTTAAGAGTAGAAATGTGGGAAATCCGACATTTTTTTAGAGAATACCTTCTCAAAGTAAGTTGATAACGGAAATGAGTAGAAATCAAACATATCCTTCCCATTATGTGGTATAAAGTGAGTTTCACATCGTCTTAGACAAGAATTTTTTAAAAGGAAGAAAATCAATTTATCTCAAATCCTACTGTAAATATTCACAATGAATTCCCATCTAAAGAAGAGCAAGTTTGAGGATGGAGAAAAGAGAGGACAAATAGCAAGTGACATGGACACATTTAAAAAGTTGACCTTATTTTTTGAAGTCTTCCTAAAATGTGAACAGTGTTCAAATGATTTTTCTTCTTATATAGTTAAAGGGAAACGGCTAAAGCCTGTGACTTTGTGGTAACAGGGCATCTCAGCAAGAAACAAAAGAAGTACGAAACGTTCTTAGTTCTAGTTGACACTAAGGGTTTCGAAAGCACAGCCTCAAAGGCCTTTCCTTTTTTATTCTCACCACATTGCTTAAAGGATATGTAAAACTATTCCTACAATCAGAAAATGACCCACAACAAAGAAACAGATATGCATTCAGGATTGACATGAGCACAGAACTGGGCAGATGCTGTTCTGCTGTGTCATTTAGTCACGAGTGCAGTGCTTAATTCTACAAAGCCAAATTTTCACGTTTTGAGATAGAAGGTATGAAAAAGTAAAGAGCCATTTCTGAACTGATAATACAACCTCTGTTTTTCTTCTATTCTCATGGCTACTGGAACAGTGAAATTTAGGCAGTCAGTGAGAGAATGCTTTAAATATTACTAGTATCTGAGAAAGGTTAAGCCTTCACGAAGCCTCCAGACTAACACTGTCTGTCTTACTGCATGAGACACACCAAGTAACATAAAATGATTAACTGATAACAGCTTCCTATCTTTTGCTGAGCCATTATGAATCACCCTTGTAATATATTCCCCAAATTTAGGAGCTGGTACAACAAAATCTACAAGTTTATCCATACATAAAAATTCTTTCCATGATCTATACAAGGACAATGAAGGAAAACATCATAAGTTGACAAGGACAAAAGATGTATAGACAGTATCATAGTTCTCTCAGAGAATCTGACCTGACAAGCCCAAGATAGATATTTTTATGACATGACCCATATAAGGAAACCCAGAGGATAAGTTTAGCATAAGGGCCACAATGTAAATGAAAAAATATAAAAGATAGATAGATAGATGGATAGATAGATAGATAGATAGATAGACAGACAGAGATAGACTCATTAGGTAAGTTAAGAATTTCACTTGAGACTTGATACCCTATGAGCATATACAGGGGGAGGTAATACCCCTCAGGAACAGTCACAGGGGAGGGGAATAAGGGGAAAATGGGAGGGAGGGAAGAATGGGAGGATACAAGGGATGGGATAACCATTGAGATGTAACAAGAACAAGTTAATAAAAAAAGGAAAAAAATAAAAGATGTGCCATTGACACTCAGAAAATACCAGTTCTCAGGGATGCATTTGGCATGGTGACTATTCATCAATTTAATATTTTTAAATAAAGGTTCATTTATTACATAAAAAAAAAGAATTTTACTTGAAGACAAAAATGTTTGTTTCTTCAACAGAAGTGTATAAAAAACTGACAAATAGATTTCTCTGACATTTTTTATGGACTGAAAATATTCATTTTATATCTTGTCTCAGTTATGATTTTTATTGCTGTAATGAAACACATGACCAAAAAGCAAGTTGGGAGGGATAGGGTTTATTTGGCTTACACTTCTATTTCACTGTTCATCATCGAAGAAAGTCAGGGCATGAATTTAAACAGGGCAGGCAACTGGAGGCAGGAGCTGATGCAGAAGCCATGGAGGGGTGCTGCTTACTGGCTTGCTTCCCTTGGCTGTTTTCTTATAGAACCCAGGACCACCAGTCCAGGGATGGTACCACTCACAATGGGCTAGGCCCTTCCATATCAATCACTAATTAAGAAAATTATCCACAAGCTTGCCTACAGCTTCATTTTTCCAAGTGAGGCTCCTTCCTCTTTGATGATTCTAGCTTGTCAAGTTGACATAAAACTAACCACTATATATCCTTTTTTCTATGAATAAGTATTTAATTCTTAATTCTAAGGTATAAAGTCATTATTACAGAGTAGATACTGGCTTTGGGGAGAAGCTAAGTTTTTGTTTCTTTAAAAATCTCAAATCAAGGTATAAACTTAAATATGGTAGAAAAACGAGATATCTATTAGTGTGTCCTTCAGTTAGATCTTGAATAAAAATGAGATTTTACTGTTTAAAATTCTGTGAACAAAGATTGAGTTTTGTTGGTGATTTAACTTACAGAAAAGACCTGTGTTTAGAACTAATTTGCTTCATTATACAGGACCATTTTGCTTCATGACTAATGCCTACTGAAAACATAAGAATTTCATGGGTTTCTTTGGCTTCTTTGATAAACTTTGTGATAAAGATATAGCACACCTTTCCTGACAGTACTGCTTTTCTGACTGATTAATAAAAATCATAAATGGATTTATGATCACTCACATAAAATCTTAGCTGAAGATTATATAATACCATTGTTGTATTCCATTCTCTTTTCTTATTTCTGGTTGTTAGCTTAGCTTTTAATGGCTGAGCCATCTCTCAAACCCCAATTTGCTTTTTTAAAACTCACTAATACAATCTTATATTAGAGAAATAAGTTTGTTACAAATATAATAGCAAAAGGTAAGACAATTTCACAATTTTATTCAGTAGAATTTTGTATAATTTAAATGTATTAACACCAACATGAATTTCTTAGGAAATGGTAATTTTAAAGAATACCATATTTGAAAAATGGATAAAATACCACATACAAAATATTCTAAAGAGATTATTTCTGCCTAAATCATAAAATTCATATTTTTATGTTTGATCACTAAATATAAGAATGTGCAAAAGAAAATTTTACTTGTAATTGTTGTTTTTATTTCCACAGATGAAGGTATAAGATGAGAGTTCAGAGTACTTCTATCTAAATATCCCTAGGCCTAGGCATGGAAGCCTCTAGCCTCCATACAATCTAATCTTTGGTGAGTCCGGACCTTGAACGCTTCAGCTTCCAGCCTCTGTCTCCTGACTTAAGCCTATAATGTTTACAGCCTCCAAGACTTATTGCTGAATAAGCTCACCCTTTCCAGTCCTTTCTGAACTCTGGCTGGCTGGTTCAATTCAGCTGTTCTGGCTCAAAACTCTTCTCCAAGCTGACTGATTCAAATTGGCTTCTCACTGAATTTCTCTGCTTGAAAAAATCTGACTCTGAACTGTATGAACTGAACTACACTGAGTGCACTGACTGCAGAACTGAACTAAATTACACAAACTCAACAGAACTCCACTACATTCAGCTTAACTGCACAGAACCAACTAAACTCCACTGTTTTCAAATGAACTGCATATAACTCAACTGAACTCAGCTCCATCTCTCTCCCTGCACTGCTCTTAAGTAGCCTCTCCTTCCTTTTTGTTCTCCTAAGAGTTGGGCATATCCTATCTCTGACTCATTCTGTATTCTTTCTCTGATTCATCACTTTGTCTGCCCTTAATTAGATGTCCTTGTTTGGAATTAAAGGTGTGTACTAAGAGCATGTCTGTATTCCAGCCAAAGGGATTAAAGATGTGTAGAATGTCTGCATTCCAGCCAGATCACACAGACCTAGACTGCCCTTGGATGTGATCCCTGGCCAGAATAGCCCTGTTGATGGATTAAAATTCCTCTACAACTGATGG
Organism: Acomys minous; assembly: GCF_964271855.1. Taxonomy (NCBI): domain Eukaryota; kingdom Metazoa; phylum Chordata; class Mammalia; order Rodentia; family Muridae; genus Acomys; species Acomys minous. The sequence continues at coordinate 85,465,218 of NC_140488.1, read as the reverse complement.
TTTCCATTTTTCTATTTTAAAATTTGATCAACTAAGTATAAAAATCTTATAGAATTATTCTTGTTTCCAAATAAATTAAATGAGGAATGCTGATATCTATAATCAAAGAAAGGGCTCTGACTTGGAACCTGACTTGGAACCTGAGTTTGATCCTCAAGACCCACACAGGGAAAAGGGGGAGAACTCTCTCCTAGGTGTTGCTCTCCGTCCTCCATGAGCAAATAAGTAAATGCTAAAAAATTAATAAAATATTAAATCATATTAAAGCAAGGAAATAATAAGGAGGTAGAGGATAACAACTTCCCCAAACATCTTCCTTCCTCATTTGTGTCCATCACACAAGTGTCTTACTGAAAGCCATTAATACCAATGATATATTTTCAGTATACATTGTATAAGACCTGCATTTAATTGATATGCAAATTTAAAACAAAATCAATAAACAATTTCAAATTAATCTTATTGTTAACTAAGTAAATTTAGGACAGAGAACCTTTGCACTAAAGGCTTTCTGTTTGCTCAAGAATATAATGTGACTATGCATTGTACAATGAGCAAACAAGAATTTAGCTGACAGTTTTTCCTGACTCAGCAATATTAAAGTTAAGAAGTCAGTGATATGATTATGGTTTAGTTTCAAAAGATTATACAGAATATTTTTACTGTATAAGTAACAAACTTAAGTCTGGGAAGGAATGTTGTCTTCGATGTAGTGTGCTAGAAATACACAAGAAATCTTGAGACCTGAAAAGCCCTTTAGAAATATAGGTAAGAAAAGGTAAGATACATTTATTATGGGACAACATGAAAGTAGTTAAGAGAAGTGGAAGGAAATTGAAACTATGAAAAGGATAGCTCCAACGTATAACTGCAGTCATGATATCCAATAATGATATGCACTGTGCACCAAATAAAATAAGGTACAGTGATATTAAAGGAATAGTCAGATGACTCTGTCTGTTATCCAGGGAACACTTACCCAAAACAAAGATTTAAAAACAATTTTCTTTCATCTCATGCACATATGCAATGAATCTCGGTCATATCTCTACCCAAATCTATCCAGGTCCCCAAATATATAATCTGTTTGCCTCTTAACTTCATGTTTCTTTTTTTCAGTAACCCAGTAAGTGCAATGAATGTTGCCCATATAGAAAGTTGGGAATCAACCAATGTGGCTTGGAAACCATCTTGATATCCTTCCAAAATAAAAGTTATAGAGATGATATTTAAATAGATTTTTGTTGCAAAGGGCACTCAACATGAAGATCATAGAAATTATAAATAGTGTGCCTAGAGATTAATGTACTAGGAGAGAAATAAAATGCAATTATAGAAAGAAAGAATTCAGGATAAAAGTGATAGAAAATCAAAGGTAAATAAAGATGATATATTTTCAATTATATAATGATCTACATATTTTCAACTCTTTTATTTCATAAACCAACTGTTCTAGTTGTTTTCCCTGTGTGTTAAATTGAAAAGATGTAATGAAAATCTGCTACTCACTTACTAAAACTTTCTAAATTACTCCCTCCATAAACAAAAAGAAAAATATCATGGGATGAATTATTCTTTAAGTTCACTGACCCATCAAAAAAACCTGTCAAAGGAAAGAAAAGAAAACAAACAAACAAACAAAAGGAAGCCATGGTGAAAGAAATAGAAGAAATGTCTAAAAGAAGTGTTAGAATATCTTTAAAAGGCAATAATACATAAAGATTTTTGCTAGACAGAGCTCTTTATATCCCATACACTTTATACTATCTCCCTTGAGAAATAAAAACTATAATACCAAAAGCTTCTGGTGAGGTATCAAATAAAAAACAAATATGGTTGTCTAATAATTGGAAAGAATGCGGAATTCTAGAAAGGAAGTTGCCTGGTGGTTACAGCAAAGGAACAAGAGATGCTCTCAAGCAAGATTACAGCTGCCTGAGATATAAATGCAGTATACTTCTGGAAAAATTTAGTTGTTATACTTAGATTCGTTTCTGTAAAAATACATAAACAAACTAACGTTTTTACCACCTTTTTGGCACATAAGATAGCATTTTGTGAAATACAGTGGGATGTATCAAGACAACGTAGAAAAGACTGCCCTTGGTCAAATCTATTACAAGACTCTGGATTGCAACTTTGTGTTTTTTTTATTTATATGTATGTATGATATCTCTCAGTGTGTATGTATGTATATATATATAGGCTCCAAATGTGGATAGGAAAGGGTCTGATCTCCTGGAGCCAGAGTTATAGGCAGTTCTAAACCTCAGAGCCCAATCAAACTCATGTACTCTCTTAACTACTGAGCCATCTCTCCAGCTCACAGTTTAATATTTTGTTAACCTCACAATCTCTCAAACTCTTTAATTATGCTTATGCCTATTAAGAATGTCCCACATGATATGTCTCATGAAAGTCTTCACTTTCCAGGAAAGTGGGACAGAGAGGAGGACATCCTATTGGGACTCTAGGTGAGAGAAGCATGGGAGAGTGGGGAAATAGAAGGATTCAGGGGGTCCTAGAAACCTACAAGAAGAACATTATGATGGGCAGATCTGGGCCCAGGGGTCCTGCTCAAACTATTGCACCAGCCAAAGACAATACATGCAGTAAACTTCGACCCCTACCCAGATCTAGCCAATGGACAGGACATTCTCCACAATCGAGTGAGGAGTGGGGTCTGACTTTCACATGAACTATGGTGCCCCATATTTGACCATGTCCCCTGGATGGGGAGGCCTGGTGGCACTCAGAGGAAGGATAGCAGGCTACCAAGAAGAGACTTGATACCCTATGAGCATATACAGGGGGAGGTAATCCCCCTCAGTCGTAGTCATAGGGGAGGGGAGTAGGGGGAAAATGGGAGGGAGGGAGTAATGGGGAGGATACAAGGGATGGGATAACCATTGAGATGTAATATGAATAAATTAATAAAATATATTAAAAAAAGAATGGCCCATGCCAGTTGGGCAGTGGTGGCACGCTCCTTTAATGCTAGCACTCAGGAGGCAGAAGCAGGCAAATCTCTGTGAGGTCAAAGCCAGCCTGGAGTACAGAGTGATTCCAGGACAGCCAAGGATACAGAGAAAAACCCTGTCTTGAAAAACTGAAACTAAACCAAACCAAACCAAACCAAACCAAACCAAACAACCAAACAAACCTACCCAACAACAACAAAAGCAAAGCAAAACAAAAAGAATATCTCTTGCCAAAGGTATTTGAAGAAAATTCTTGTTCTTCTTCATAATATTTCATAGACTTATTCTTGCAAGTCTATATCTAGCAAGCAATATCTAAGCACAAGTTCATAACTGTACAAGCTATTAAAATATGACAAGGATAGATAGAAAATCCAGTGATTGAAAGCACTGGCTGCCCTCTACTGGATCGCTGCCATCATAGACAGGAGCCACGTGCAGCTCATCAAGCTGGTCAGAGTAAGCAAAGTGCTAGGCTGGACTGGTTCAGAGGGACAGTACACGCAGGTGCATGTGGAATTTATGGATGGTGCCAGTCGCTGTATCATCCAAAATGTCAAAGGCCTCACTCCAGAAGGTAATGTGATAACCCTATTAGAGTCAGAAAGAGAGGCTCGGAGGTTGTGCTGACTCTGCTGCTGGGTCCTCCATATCTACAACGTAGCCCATGGGATGACCTGCAACTCTTAAATAAAGTATTTGTATTATTTTGTAAAAATAAAATCACTGGCTACTCTTCTAGAGGACCCAGGTTCAGTTCTCCGCACCCATGTGGTAGTTCACAACTCTCTATAAGTCCAGTTCCAAAAGATTCAAAGTCCTCTTCTGTCATCCATAGGCATGTGCTACACATATATGTATTAAATGTAAACATTTACACAAAGATTGAAAATAAATAAATCTTGGGAGAGGATGATAAGAGACTTTGGCAGTTGAGATGCTATTGACAACTTCAATGGAAGATACTTTTAGAACTCAGATTCTAAGTGCAGAAGAACATTTCAAAAATTGTAATTTTTTTATTTAAGAATGTTATTAGAAGTTGTATAAAATAGGTATATTTGACCAAAAATACTCTTTGTCCATATTGTTTTGTTGCATCCCACTAAATTTTCAGAAATGCCATTTTAAGCATTCAACAAGATAGTATAACTTACATTCTCTTATTGTGATGGCTTGAATCTGAATGGCACCTATTGGTTCATATATTTCAGTGTTTGCTCCGCAGGTGGAACTTTGAGCAAAGGACTAGGAGGTGTCAACTTATGGGTAGAGGTGTATCAGTAAGGGTGGGCTTGGAGATTTCTAAAGTATACACCATTATCAGTTAATTCTCTTGGTCTCATGCCTTTATTAGCTCTTACCCACTGCTCCAGCACTCTGCCCTGCTTGCCTGCTAGAATGCTCCCTCCTGTAATGACCATGGATTCTAACCCACTGGAATCATAATCCCAAATAAAGACTTTGTTTTACATGCTGCTTTGATCATGGTGTCTCATAGCAATAGAAAAGTAACTAAGACAGAAATGTGTTGGAGAAATATGAAAGCCTGGGATTCTTGGATGAGAAAAGTGGTTAAATGCTGTAATCTGGAATTAATGGGTCCTCATAGTAGGAGCTTGAAGTGTAGTGGTTCTGAGATCAGTAGGGAACATTAGTAACTGGGCTGGAAAACTTTCTTGTGCTATTTCAACAAAGAATATGGCTACTCTTTGACCTTGTCATAAGGATCTTCCTAAGGCTAAATTGAAGAGTTTTAGACTAATTTCATTAGCAGAGGAGATTTCAAGAAAGCTTAAATCTGACTGTATCACATGATTATTAGTAATCACTCTTCTTTAGGTCTACAGTTAAAAAGAACAACCAGGACAAAAAAGAAATACAAAGTGTATAGCATTAGAAGAAAAAGCTCCAGAAATGTTGGAGCCAAGGCTAGTGCTGAAAGAGATGAAAGGTCTGATAAGGAATGAAACAAAGGAAGTGTAGTGCCCTCAGAGCAAGAAACCACCCTTTAAACTTCAAATCTGCAAAATAAAAAGATCTAAGATATTATTTGTTTCTAAAAAGCTTCAACAAAGCAAAGCTTATTCAAATGTAATCCAAGAATAGGATTTCCAAGCCGGAAGCTAAATTTGGCAACATCAGCCATGTGTTTATAGATTTAGTGTTTATAGATAAAGGTTATAGGAATAAAGGGGTTGTGGAATATTCCTTCAAAGTTATGGAGAGCCACTGAGGCCAGGCATGAGGCAGGATATTCCCTAAATGGAGGCCCAGATAGTTCATTGTATATAGCTGTGATGGTGAAGCCAGCATAGTTTTGGAGAGCCCAAATCATTGAAGACCCCAAAATATTTCCATGCCAGAGCCATGGAAAACCTGTCAAAGAAAGCTTTAGACAAGGAACAGAACCAGCCAAAGACAGAGAAGTACATTATAGTCCCAAAACCATAAGAAAAGAGACATAAACCCTCTGACATTGAACATAGAACTACAGGATTTTGAGTTTACCCTGAGATGGGTTTTGGCCTTGCTGTGTTCCAGTATTTGCTCACTGTGCCATTGTATGCTGTCAGTATTTAATTTCCCTTTTGACTTTATAGGATGCTACCATTAAGAGACTTGGAGTCCCAGAGGAGACATTGGACTTTGAAGCAGTGTTGAGACTGTAAAATACCATGGGCATTTATGAAGCTGGACTAAGTGCTCTTTACTTTATGCTATGGCTCCAATCCTATGGAGGTAGGGAGTAAAATGTAGTGCTTTGAATGAGAATGGGCTGGGTGTGGTGGTGCACACCTTTAATCTCAGTGCACTAGAGGCAAACGCAGGTGGATCTCTGTGAGATCAAGGCCAGCCTGGTCTACAAAGTGAGTCCAGGACAGCCAGGACTACAAGAGAAAACCAACCAACCAACCAAACAAACAAACAAAAAGAATGAATATGGCCCTCATGAGCACTAATATATTTGAATGCTTGTTTCCCATCTGGTAGAACATTTAGGGAAGGATTAAGAAGTTTGGCTTTGTTAAAGAAGGTGTGGCCCCAAGGTTGGCTCTGAGGTTTTAAAAGTCCATATTTCTCCATTAGTTACTCCACAGGCCTTATGCCTGTGGGTCATGATGTAAGTTCTCAGCTACTGTCACAGGGCCAAACTTGGCTTCCTGCTGCCATGCATCCTAATGTGATGATCATGGACTCAACTTTCTGAAGCCATGAGTTCCTAATAAATGTTTTCTCTTATAAGTTGCCTTGTTCATATTATCTTTTCAGTAATAGAAAAGTAACTATGTATTATTACATAACATACATATTATTACAGAAGTGGTTCTAAGTATACACACTAAGATCTTATAATCAGAAATAATTCATAACATAAACACATAATACACTCAGGTGCCAATATTTATGTTGTACAGCTACATTATCATACAATTTATAATGAAGTAAACACCCACACCTTGCTTTAAAATGAGAGTTTTAATGATATTTTAAAAATGTTCTCTATCACTATCATTTTTTTTATTCTTCTCTCATATATTACTTCACAACCATAGTTTCCTCTCCTTCCTCCCCTCCAAATCCCATCCCCTTCTAACTTCCCTCTTCCCCCCAAGTCCATTCCTCCTCTGTTTCTCTTCAGAAAAAGGAATGCCTCCCAGGGATATCAACCCAAAATGGCATGTCAAGTTGCAATAAGACAAGGCACCTCCCTGTATATTAAGGCTGGATAAGGCAACCCAAGAGAAGGAAATGGATAACAAGAGTATGCAAAAAACGTCAGACACAATGCCCATTCCCACTGTTAGGTGCTCCATAAGAAGACCAAGCTACACAATCATAACATATACACAGAGGGCCTAGGTCAGCATCATGCAGTCTCCTTTATTGTCAATTCAGTCTCTATATCACTGTGTGTGTGCGCGTGCGTGTGTGTGTGTGTGTGTGTGTGTGTGTGTGTGTGTGTGTGTGTGTAGTACATGTGTGTTTAATTACATCTTGTGCAAGTTAGTGCCTCAAAATGATGCTGGAATGTCTGCTCTATTGCTTACCATTGAGACAAGGTCTCTCACTAAAGAAGGATCTAGATTCTTGGCCAGTAATAGCAATCCTAGCCAGGGATCCTTCTGTTCCCCAAAAGTATTCTTATTGCACATTCTACAGCCATTCCAGAGTTTTTATACAGGTTCTGGAAATTTGAAGTCAGGTCCTCATGTTTGCACTAAACCTTCTCTCCAGGCCCATTTAAATAAATCTATAAATGTTTCCAATATAAAAAAAAAATAAAAGCCATATGGAATTCATTCAAATAACCTATTGCATCTAATAAAATCAAGTAAATAATAATTTCATCTAAGGAAGTAAAATAAAATATTAAGATCTATGAAGGGACTGCAAAATTATTGGGTTTTGTGGTTCCGTGTTGTTTTGCTTTGTTTTTAGCAGAACCAGGATTCACACACCCCTGACACTAGCCCTTCTCAGCCAATTTACCACTTTTTTTTTTATCTCACTAGGGGCTAGCTCATTTTCAGAGCATAAAACTCCCACCTCAATAAAATGCCCTTTAAATAAAAGATGGTACAGCCAGTTACACTGTATTCTTATTTTTAAGATTTGTTTTTATTATTTTTAATTATATCAGCCTGGGTATATACATCTATGTACAAGGCCCGACAATGCTAGAACAGAGACTTAGATTCCCCTGGAACTGGATTTACAGGTGGCTGTGATCTACCTCATATAGCTTCTAAGAACTGAACTCAGGTCATCTAGAAGAACAGTACTGCTAAGTCATCTTTCCAGTGCAAGCTTTGCATTTTTGATGGACCTGTGATTACAAAATACATACCCTCCCTTTTACCACATGTAGTATTAACTCTACACATGCAGGCTTTTCCTGGATTAATTTGGAATCCATCTTCCAAATTCTTTCCAAAAAAGCATAGTATTTGAAGTTAAGTTTATGATTTCTGAATATGAAATAAAATTTGTATTATAATACAAACTTTTCACCATTATGTTCCTCTACAAATTTTGAGTTTTTTTCTAGAAATTAAACTTCCTTTTTTATCAAAAACTGAAGCAACAAAATTACAATGATTTTTGGCCCCCAGGTCACAGAAATGTAACATTGAACAATTTTAGAGTATTATGCAATGATAATTAATAGGAATACAATATGTGTACTATGATACTAATATTAGTGTGTATTATAATATATTACATATAGTACATTGAATAGTAACTTTAGTAATAGACATATTATCTTTATTAATTTAGCCCAAATATTCAATCCACTTCTTTCCACTAGCCATAGATTTTTAAGCAGAAGTACCATATGACTGTATATCAGAACCATGTGTATCAGTAAAGCTTTGAAAAATCAGATATAGTGATAAATTCCAAACCTTCAACAAGTAAGATGTAACTATTCCCAAAGAAGTTACACTTTCATTTCTAAAGCATAAAGAAAACGCTTGATAAGATCATGTTTGCAGACACTGTACTACGAAAATGCCTCAGACAGATAAGCAGAGTCATATACTAGAAGAGACAGGTGTGGGAATCGCAGCATCTATTCATGGAGTGCTGGCATGCAGTGCTTTCCCTATCCCTATAGGTTTGGGGGAGAGGCAGAAATGGAGATGTCAAAGACCTGGGAGAGTGACAGAAACCACTTTTTAATCTGACATTTTTTGACTAGTCTCCCAAGTGAGCAGGGTGCTTGAATGGGATAAAAATGCTAGTGGTCTGCGATGTGTACTGAGAATTGATAAGCATGATTCTAAGCTGCCTTCTCATCTTGAAAATGCTGGGAGAGCACTTTGAAAAACATTAAGTAAACAGAAAGGCATTTCTTCTCACACTTGCCTCCTTCATATGCAAATTACTAGAATTCATTGACATGTGAAAATTGAAAATATTAGTGCATTTGTATGACTGTTTTGCACAAAGCTCAAGAAAAAGCCACATCTATATTCAGTTATATTTCTCAGGTTCAAGTTGACATTAAGAACACATTAAAGTACTCTTTAAAAATGAGAGACTAAAAAAAAATGAGAGACTATCAAACATGCTTTATCAACAGCAACTACCATTCATTGAGACCACTGTATGAATTAGCAAATGCTTGAGGAACCTTACTTCCAATTGGATGTATTCTTTCAATTTCTAAGGTAAGCCTTGACACAGGCACTATTATTTTTTCTTGTTTTAAAGATAAGACCATATTAATACAATATATAGTAGAGTTAAGACATTTCAAGAATAAAAAATTAAATGATATGATGTATTATTATTTCATCAGATAGTATTGAAACAGTGATGATAGATAACGATATTGTGAGTAGTACCACTTGTCAATGGCAATCTTTTGCTGAAAAGAAATTTATAAATTAGTGTTGAGTTGCATTGGAATGTTAATATGAAGTTACACCCCAAAACACAGAAAGATTTAAGAAAGCAGACCATAGATGCATTATCTTCAGTGATGGATAGTAAGCTGTAAGATAAACTATACCCTTTCCTTTCCCAAGTTCCTTGTGGTCATGACTTTTATAATAGCAATGGAAATCACATTAAGACCACACCTAAGAATATTAACCTTTTTTGTCTTGTTACCTTTGTATTTCATTCTTCTCCTATTCTCTCTCTTTCCACTGGCTTGACATTAACATTGTCAACATTTTTTGCTTGTTTTACTATTGTATTCCTTAGGTCTTTTAAATATTATTGGAGGATTTAAAGTTCTCTGAAACAATTCTTGAAATCCTTTGAGTGGGAGAAGTATTACAGATTTCATGCCAAGAAAAGAAAGAAAATCACAGGCTTTCATTTTTGAGCACTTTCTCTAATCAGTGCAGTTCTCCATTCTTTAGTTCTATGCATTCTCACTCACTGCCTTCTATTATGGACTTAAGTTATAGATATCTCATTTGTATATTGTAATTGTTTAAACTACTTTACACAGAAATCCATTCCAATAAAAGGTAATATTGATCTATAGTGACAAATGAGTAAAGAGTTATGTAAAACTTCTCAACTAGTAACTTTAAAATGTAAATTCTAGGAAATAATAATTTAACCAGGTTTCTGTGATCTGTAATAAGGTCTAGGACAAATTGTCAACCTGCAAAACACCTACAAGAAGAAGAAGGTGACAAGAGGTCTCCAATGAAGCTTGTGAGCAGTCTATCTAATAAGACCACTTCAACATTATTTTATGGCAAGCTTATAGGATTAACAGACACCAGAAAAACTATAAATGTCATCTGCCTGAGTGTTAATGCATTTGATGTGTTTCTATATAAAATGATAATCAGTCACTTCAAATTCCTCAGATAAATTTGTCAATTCCTGAAGGTATGCATGCCTTTCTTAAATGGGAATGGCAAGGGTTTTGGAGAATAAATATACTTCTGAAAGGTCTAAAACGATAAGAATTATAGATAAATAGGACCCAAAACAGATATACAACCATTACTATTATTTCACACATTTGAACTATTGTACTGTGCAGCTTGAAGCCGGAAGGAAGAAGAGACTTGGCTAGAATATACTTTCTACTTTTTCTCTGCCTTTATTAAAAGATTCTGGGATGATATGACTATTGGGTATGGTTAAGTCGCCATGCTTTCTATAATTTAAATGTAGAAATGCCTGAATCTATAATTTAAATGTAGAAATGGATGCAGTAACAGATGTACACAGATCACTGTTAAGTATTGAGGAATAAAAAAAGTATTGAGGAATAAATGTATATACATATATGTATATAACAACAATTAGTGAAAATGGAGGCAACAACTTTGAAAGAGAACAAGGAGGGGTGTTGTAAAGGGAAAATTATGTCATTATATCATAATCTCAAAAGTAAAAGAAATAATTCAATATAAAAGAATTAAATCTGGAAGTGACTTTTACACACAGTATCTGACCTTCAAGCCTTCATGGCCTTTGAGAAGATAGATAAACTGTTGGCTCCACAGGGAAACTCAGGAGGACAAGGACCTGTTTCTGGCTTTTTTCATCCTGTTGAGAACTTGGAAGCATGTTCATTATTTTGGGGGCTATATTTAAATTTTCTGTTATATGTATTTTAATTCAGAGGCTTTGATAAATTAATATACATGTCTCTATATAAATTTTTATAAGATATTTATACAAATAGTTTTTAATTACCTTAGATTTTCCACATTACTAACGTATTGTTAATTAAGTTATTGTTTTTGTAAAATACTAACCTATATTGCCATTATTACTAGCATTTTAAAACGTTTACCTCCTTCTCACTGCTTCTGACTAGAAAGGGTAAATATTAGGTGATGAGGAAGAATAGAATGTAGGTAATGGACACTTCCGGTGTGAAAAATGTTATAAAACTGTTTCTCTAGTTGTATTTCATTTTACAGTGATACGTAAGTACAAAAATATATTTGATAGTGTAAGATCCAGAATTTAAAAATGGTTATTCTAATTTTATGGATGTTCACTTGAATATCTATAACTTGAGTCTAGTTAATACTGTTAGTGATGCTATTTGCTTCTAAATTCTTAATAATAAAGTTACAATAAATGAAAAATCATTAAGGTTTTCTTAATTCTGTCTTCTATTCAGAAATACAAAATTACTGCTAACTAGTAGTCCTACAATAAAAAAGAATAGTACCATTTTAAATCTACTATTTAAAAAGGTTTCAACATTTAAATTATGTTTTTAATGAAATACCTGCACAAAGTGGAGTTTTATGTGTGTGTGCAAACTCACCAGAAAAAAATAAAAACCAAAAAACTATCACATATGGAACTATTCAGTAGTTTTACCACCAAATTCTTCAATTTTGTCAAATTCAAAGCTTGTATTTTATACAATTTATTGCAAAATGTATCTGGTATTTCTTTAAGACAAATATTTTCATCAAAGTTAACACAAACACCAAAAGCTTATACTCAACATAAGAGATTAATATACATGTTTTTCTGTTAATTTTCAAGATAATCATTTAAGAGAAATATACTTATAGATGATATCTAAAGCCCTACCTTCTCTAGTTCTGTGATCAAAAGAAGAAGGAAAGGTGAGAGTGACCAGGAGGAAGGCATGGGTATCATACATGAGTAGCAGCAGCTCAAAGTTTGGGAGTTAAAGAAATTTTCTGAGGACCTAATGCTTCTGTAATGTTCTGTGCCAGCCTATATTTAACTTGTGTTGAAAAGCCCATGTTCTCTCAGAGTTAAAATTAAGCTGTCTCCATGGTGAGTTCCAACAAAACTGGCTGGTTAGCTCAGCAAGTTAGAGCATAGCAATGATAAAATCAGATAAGGTCAGAAAACTGCCTTTTCCCTCTGGGAAGCAGGTGACTCTAATTCCAAGCTTAAACAGGGGCACTCCATAGACCGTGATTGGAATATGTAAGGTAAATGGGTCCGTGTAAGAAAGTTATAACAGTCTTAGGAGAAATAAGCTTTTTACATACCAAAAGCTCGTCATCAAAGAGCTGTATTTAAAAGGAGAGGAGACACATTGTATTCCATTGCTTTTCAAAATGAATCACAATCACCACCTTTATCTACATTTCCACAGATTCCTTTCAGAAGCATTTGCACAGCCTAGTGAAAACATCCTGAATCTCAAAGTTCGAAATCCAGGGGATTCTTGTTTTTAACAAGCTTAGGGGAACACTGGTCTAGTCCATATTCTATTTCCAAGTACTAAATGGATTTCTTGAACATGCTTGACACTTCCTTGCTGTTAATAAAATGCAGCATAGAGGACAAACAACAAATGGTCCAAAGTCATAAGGGTATTTTCTAATTCGAGCTCTTCCATTAATTGTCATTTTTCATAAGCTTAATAGAAAGGCAACTGGGAAGTGAGAGATGGCTTAGAGGTTAAGATAACTTGTTGATCTTGCAAAGGACCCACCAAGGTTCTGTTCTCAGCAGCCATGTGTTGGCTCACAACCATCTGTAACTCTAGTTCCAGGGGATTGGAGACCCTCTTCTGATTTTCAAGGATACAAGGCATAAACATCATTCACAGAAATATATGTAGATAAACACTTATATCCATAAAAAACAAAATAAGTAAAATCAAAAACTAAAGTAAAACAAAATAAAGGCAATATGAACTACAGTCTACATTGAATATTGGTTCTCAGCTTAGAGCTGATTCTTCCATTTGCTTCCATCCCAAATTATACTCCAACACTTTAATACCATATCAAACTTACTATTACTTACAGAGAGAAATATCACACCATTAAGACTAATAGGCACAGCATTGGAACTGCCACAGTCTTTCATAGTAGCACATGCCTGGAATCCAAGTAATAAGGCAGCTGAGGTGGGACCAGTGAGAATTTAAGAGCAGCCCATGCTACTGAGCAAAACCCTGCTTCACAGCAATAGCAAGAGAAAAACAGCTCCATCCTCCAAACATCCATGAGAAATCCTAGAGCTCATTGTGTTGTTAACAATATTGACAATATGCTGAGCATCCAGGTTTCTAAATTCTTAGCTGATATATGGCCTAGTTTCTCTCTCATTGGACAGAACATTTTCCACACTGGCTCTAAGGATTTGCAACAAAGACAAGGTGAGGCTGTATCCATTTTGAAATGCATAATGTATCCATATGTTCTAGCCATTCTCTCTGTGTATTTAAAGTTTGTTCATCACTCTGGCTCTGCTCATTATAATTTCTCTCCTTGGAATAACTCTCTAACATTCATATGTACCTTAATCCCCATAATGATCAATGTCTAGTTAAACACATTTTCTTAATAGATACCTTGCCCTATTTCCAAATTAAAGAAGACTCCTTTGTAGAATCAGTCTTTATCCAGGAAGAGACCCATGGCCTGCCTTTTGATGCCTTTTTACAATCTTATTCCTACCATGAACCAGTGGATGGAATAAACTTTTGAGAAACCAAGGAGGTGTGCACACCCAAAGCTATTGCCCACTGCCTTTCAGTCCAAAATTTAGGCCGTGAAATGTTAGGATGTTCTGTCCAAGAGGTCCTGGGTGCACTACTAAGGCTCATTTTCCTCTACTGATTTTATGAAAATCACACTGTCTGTGTATATACCTACACTCTCAAAAGAAACTTAAAGTCAAATATTTAGGAAGCAAGAATGTTGGGAAGGCAAAACACAGGTATGGGAGGGATGTGTTTGACTTACATTGCAATGCAGGAGCAAACTGGCTATAGTAAAAAGAAAATGGTTGAGGTTCACAAAGATATCATTTTGTTTCTTACCCTGAAATATCAGAAACATACTTTGAAAATGTTAATGGCTCATCAATTATTTTCTTACAGGCACAGATTTTAGCTCTGCAAGCCAATGAATGAGTGTCTGTTGCAACTCTTGAACACAATTGTCTCATAAAAGCAGCCATGGATAATTCACAGATGAATAGGCATGGCTGTGTTCCAATTAAACTTTATTTAAAGAAAATATGGCAGGCCATATGTAGAACATTAGTAGCACTTTGTCAGTAACTACATTACATGTGCTTAATTTTCTTGACTTTTAGTACATTTTATTCAATATTTCAGTTATTTGCTCCTTTCATACAGTTCTTTTAAGAAGCATACTTGTAACAAGTATGGCTCCATGGATACTTTGACAGGTATCTATTAAATTTACAATCTTATACTTGGGAACAGAATAGTGACTCTGGTATAGTCTTTACTTGATTTACAAATAGGACATGAATTATGCTAATATAACATTTATATCATGGCCACATTCTATGTTTAAAGCAGAATCATGAAGCTATAATGTACTGACTGGAAATGACATGAAAGCATCACTTGTAACTCCACTAAATATGTTATAAGCATGAATCATGAGGTAGAATTAAAGTACAACATGTTAACCAGGAACAGTCAGATATGCTAGCAGTTCTAGGATGCAGGAGGAAAAAAGCCAGAAAACCACCAATTAATTAAAGGCAAATTTGAGCTTGGTCATGAATGAGACCTTCTCTGAAAAATCAAGAGCTAAGAATAAACAGCTCATGAGTATAAGGCGTCCTTAATATATGTAAAGCTCTGGGATTGATCCCAAGCACTGAAAGAAAAAAATATTCTTACACTTGTAACATTGTATGACAGGGATATATGTTTGATGTGCTCATTAAGTGTGTATTTTAAAGGTTGCAGAAAACGAACACTCCTGCAATCAAAAATCTGTCTATTTAATGGAATTAAGTATAGAATACTCCCGGGGAGGTATCGTATTTAATACCTTTTTTTTACCTCTGGCACCTAACACACTATGACCACAAGCAGCATGACTATAGCAGTTGATAGCTCTAATACCACTGTCTTGGAGAGTTGAGTGTGGAAAAAAAAAAGCAGAAAGAAAGTCATCACATCCCCAAGAACTTGGCAATTGAAACTCACTTATTTTTCAGCAAATAAAAGTAACCTTAAAACAGTAATTTGACATTTTGATGCACTAAAGCATTTTCATCAAGTGATTTAGTCAGCAAGACCAACCTCTTCCATTTTCCATGCAAGAGAAAAAGCACAAATAACTCGGCAATGTGACTACCATCAGTAACAAGCTGCACTAACATGAAGCACTGATTGAACAGCTCATTCACTTTGCATCAGGGCATCTTCTGTCCTTCTGCAGTATTGCTGAAGCATGGTAGCTCATAGGTAGATAGGTAGATCAATATGCATCAGACAGATAAATGGATAAATGATAGATTATACATAGGTTGATTGATAGATATATGATCGATTAATAGATAGCCAGACAGACTTATAGCCAGCCAAATAGATATATACTTACATACATAGATACATAGATAGATTAATGATAAATAGAGATATATTCATTACTAGATTGATAGACTATAGGCAGATTGAAAAACAGATAGGTAGATGAAGAAAAAATATGCCCATTATCCAGCATTTCTTTGGAAGAGCTCAGTCTGTCCAAAGTGAGCTCCTCTGGGAGCTTGTTAGTAATGCAGAATGTCAGCTTCATCCTATACCTAGTGAATCAAAATTCCTAGGGGATCCATATGTAATCCAAGTCTGAGAAACATTGATCTGTATGTAGTACTGCATACAGTTCAGTTTTATATCCTCAGCCAAAGTGGGCAAGAAATGCAACAAGGGCATAGTACTTTCCATTAGCATTATCATCTTGCTAAAACAGCAGTTAAGGTGAAGAGTATTGGTGTTCTTTCATCTAGAACTACAATTAATACAATAACACTCATTGCTACCAAGGCATTTTACATGTATAATCTCCTCCTTTACTAGAAAGCAGCAACAAAGTCAATTTTGTATAGATTTATTTCTGTGCTTTAGTCCTTATTGGCACTGCACTGCATTCACCTTCACTGCTGGTTGTGGCAACATGCCCAGGTTCACCACACAAATGCTTAAAGTAATACATGATCACCAGAAATAAGATAATGGAAACTGTCCAGCTTCCCAGCCTTTTATAGCAAAGTTACTTGGATAGGCGAGGCACAGGAGGGAATGGGTAACAGCAGGATGCCCCGGAAACCTGCTGTACAGAATCCGAGAGAATGAAGCTGTATAGAGAGAGGAAAAAATGGATATGGTTTTTTAAAAAATTGAACTCTGCAATCAAGCCAAGTGCTGTTGGGAAAAATCCTATTAGTGGGGAATGTACAACAACCAAGAATGTGCTGGCAGAACATAAAACTGACTGGCAGAGCTGCAAACAGTTTCCAGCTCTGCATATTGAGTTGGCACCAACAACTGTAGGTTGAGCAAAATCCACAAGTGAAGATCTGTTCATTCAGTCAATCAACTCCCTCCTGTGACCTGTTATGTTAAGCTCTGTACAGTAGGTTGATACTTTTCTAAGATGAATGAGTAGCTCCATGGCCCATATGAAGGTCCCAACCTATCAGAGACAGAGACAAGCTAAATAATGATACCAAACAATCATTTTATCAGGAATTTATATTCATTGGGGTTGGGTAAAAGTAGGGGTAAAGAACATACTTTATCAGAAAAGCTGAAGAAAGTATTAAAGAGCAATTATCTGAGATGTGTACTGAGGAATGATTATGAACTTTGGCTAGCAGAAAGTAATAAGAGCACATATCAGTGATATCTATATGTTATGTGTCAGTGCATATGAATAGGAATGGCAAGTAGTTGTTTGGGACAGAGTGAAGAATGAAGTTGAGAATGATAGGGAGGGAGAGAGGGAGGGAGGGAGGAAGAGAAGGAGGGAGGGAGATATTGCTAACCTTCTCATAATGAATCCTGTAAGTACCAAAGATTTAAGGGAAGATTTCAAGTGAAGGAATAATATAAAGCTAGAGATTGCTAAAGATCACTTTAAATAGATAATTGTTTTCAGTGATACAACCCATGGGTCAAAAAAAAAAAAAAAAAAAGAACCACAAGGATAACAACAGTGATCCTGGGGTCTTTTGTGGCACTTAGAGAGTTAGAAAGAAACAAGAGGGTAAAGGGAAGATCTATAATCAAATACGCCTCTCAAAGGGATATTGGATATTCCCGTACTCAAGTAGCTACTTTGTGCTACTCACTCAATAGCTTTTCTTGAAGCAATAATAAAGGGAGCCTTGTTCATCATTGCAGCTGGCTAAATCTGTCCAAGTTAAAATTTCTCCAAACTCAATCATGACATTTTTCCCCTTTTCTACATTAAGGACTACAGCAATTTGCATTTTATATGAGATTCAAATTTTTAAATTAAAATATATCACTTATTCAAAATTTCGCATCTGTGTCAGCCTGAATTTATTAGTGGCCACTACACGTAACTTTATTTTATTCTTTAAATAACAGGCTGGGGGAAGTCATTATTTATAAAAGCCAGATCATGCTAACTATTCTTTTTCAAAATCATTTCACATTTTCTCTGCTTTCTTCATTAAAAACCACATCTAAATTATGTCCCTTTTTCATCTTTTTAAATTTTGGTCTTAAAACTTGCCAATAAAATGAAAGTAAGATGTGCTTTTAAAATGGGCTCCATATCTCAAATCATTTACACCTTAATTGTCTTAGCATTGAATTTTGGAATGGTAATTACAAAACAATATATGTAATTTTACTATAGGGACTGTACTTGCAAAAATTATAATTGAGTTGTATATTTGTAGCTAACCAAACCTCATGTTTGGATGGTACATTGTTGTAATAAAGTGAGTCATGAACATCAATGACTATTCAATGTCTGAAGATTAAGGTAAGTGCAAAAGACTAAGGTGAGATATTTTTCCCAGAAGAAATACAGAAAATGAGAATCAATGGTGTCTATTTAGAATCCATAATTATCTAAACATTACATTAAATGAAGTTGGGTTTTCTTTTTGTTTTATTTAGTTTCTAGAACAACCAGCTGAAATGCTCTACATTTTGAAAAACTTGTCATTTCCGCTGCCCTGGATATACAGAAAGTGTTCTCTAGATTTAATTCAGTTTTCACTCTATACAAGGCATCCTGGGTGTTGCCAGGTCTCTATTTAAGATCTAAAAGAACTGGAGTTCAAATCAAAATGCACTCACTTGGCAGCTAAGTACATCATGTGAGTGCCTTTACCACAGCTATCCACAATTTAAAGCCAGTGAACCTAAAGGTATTACATCTGTCATCAAAGCAATGCACACAAGGCCCTAAAGCTGTGTGCTATGATCCGCTACAGTAGGAAAGCTAGGTCTTGACAGATTCATAGCATCTTACATTTGTACAGATCCATAGGCATCCCGGACTATGTCATGCCCTCGGGAGGGAATCCTTGTCTACTGAGAAATAAATTTGAGGGATACAAACTGCTCACAAATCCTGTACATGAATGTAAAGTACTTTGGAATTTTCTGTGCAGATGGACTATGCTGTGTGCGTGGTAAACACAGCTATTAAATATTACTCACTCTTGTGATTTTAATAGAAGGATCACTATCTATATAAACATGGCTTTTTCCTCAACCCACTAGAGATTCTTGAACCCACCCACTAGTAACTATTCTGAAATAGTCAAATTCCATCCACCCACAAGCAGTAGAGGAGTAACAAAGTAAAGCAGGCATGAGTGGCAATAAAACTACCGGGGAAAATGATTCTTTCTAAAATAGTTAAAAGAAAACTTACAACATTTAGATAGAGCAATGGTAAAGTTCAGGGACTGAGTTTGTCATTGTCTTTTTCCCCTTTTATCCATTTTCCATCATTATTCTGGTTTCAGAAAAACTAAACTCTAGCAGGAAGAGGTAATTATCAGGACATTTCAAACTTGGAGCAGAGAAATTAAGCCATGTGATGCACACCCAAGAAAATGAAAGAACAAGAAAAGATGCTGATAGATTTAGTAGTAAATTAACTCCAGTAGATTTGAGAATCAACATGCTGAAGTTGTATAAACACACATATTCATGTGTATACACATACACACAAACATACACATACATGAACAGTACATTTTTTTTCACAGATCAAAACTTTGGACATATCCAGTCATCTCACATAATCACACCAGGTTAGGCAAGTAGTAAAATAGTTGAAATTCTTTGGAAAATACTAGAGTATACATACGAGTTTAAGAGTGAATTTGTATTAGTATAGGCAACTGATGATTGATGAAGGAACAAGAACAATATTCACTTTATGTTTACGAATAATATTCTTCATTTTGACTCAAAAAGGCTTTTATTGTAACAATTTTTCAATTTTAACAAATAATGGGAGTAAAATAAATTTTTTCTATTGAAACTTACATACTAAACCTACATTTATAATGCAAAGAGGAATGTTTCATAACAATTATTTTCTATTTATAAAATATTAAAAAGAGAAATGTATGTTATATAATCCAAATTGTTATCAGACAAAAAAGGAAGGAAGGAAGGAAGAAAGAAGAAAGAAAAACTTTGTTATCTATTCCAATAGAAAGTAAAACTTCATCTGCTAAATCACTATCAGGTGCTTGAAAATTTATCCATATTAGAAAATATTTATAAGAATATCATACAAGTTTAAATTTCATATGAAGTTTAATTGGTATAAAATAAAAAGAACAACTTCAATTTATTTTACTGACATGTAAGTTATTATAGCTGATGAATATTTATATAGCTTTATATTAGGTGAATATAATTAAATGAAATATACTTCAGGTACACATTTTCTTGTGGTATGAGTTAATGAAAGTTTATTTTAAATGAAAGTGTTCACACTCCAATACCTTAATTTTGAATTATTTTTGTATATGTGTGCATGTTCGGGTGGGTGAGCATATTCTCATGTGTGTGGATTCATGTATGTACAGGTGCATGTGCACACTCACACCTTATTTTTTAATACAATGTCTTTCACTAGTTCTGAGACACATAGATTCAGCTAGGTGAACCAGCCAGCAAGGCCCAGAGTCAGCCAAATATGACAAAATTAAAACATTTGGTAGGCATCAGATTATGTGGAAATGGTGTTCCAGAGAGTGATACTAGACAATACAATGGTTCTAAGTCAATAACTTACCTGCCATGTGAAAGAATGGCTAACTGAGGCCAGAGAGAAAGGAGAAACTGAGTAAAATTTCAATGGGTGAGAACGATGAAGTCAAGAAATATAAGCCAATATCTCTAGGCAATTATAAAAATTTTGCTTTCACTTCAAGTAAAATCACAAGCCAAGCTCTGCAGGGCTCTGAACAGTAAAATGGCATAATTTGGCTTCTTTTTCAAAGGACAACTGCAGTTGTAGTCAAAGCAGACTCTCCAGAGCAATGGCAGAGGCATGGAAACAGATTAGAGGTTACTACAATTTAGAAAAGAGATAAAAGGTTCCAACAAGTATGATGCCAATAGAAGTAAGGAAAGTGGTTAAATTCTAGAGAGATGAAGATAATACCGATAGCACAGTGGATATGGCGTGCAAGAGATGGGGCATACTGAGGATGGTTACAAAAGTTTTTGTAATGAAGAATAGAAACCTAAAACTAAAATTTTTTGAAATGAAGAAACTGTGAATAAGTTTTTGAAGATAAGTTCTGATTTGGACGATTTTCTTTTAAATGAGAAGGGATGTGAAATAGGTAACTGTTAACATATTTGCTTGAAGATCAGTAGAGAAATCAAAGTCAAACAAGAGTGCATGAAGTCACAAAGCTAAGGACAGACCAAAAATACAACCAAACGCAGTGAAAAGGAGACTAAAAAGGAGAACAAAATGATGTACAAATGGACCCATGACATTGTGTTATCCTGAAAGTCAGGTATCTTAGTTAACTGTCAAATTGGCACACATTTGAATTACATATGAGTCTTTTTTGAAAAATTGTCTTTATCAAGTTGATAAATATGAACATGTTTGTGAGTGTCTATCTTGCTTTCATAATTGATGTTGGAAGGCTCACTGTGAGTGACACCATTTCCTAGGCAGGTGGTCCAGGGATATATAATATATTAATAATATATTAATAGACTTACCATAATTATATTATACAATTATATAATATTATATATAATAATTATATATTATAAGTCGAGTATATAATATATATAATAATTGTAAATAACGTATTGATAGCATATATAATAATATATTAATATATGCAGATGTGTGTGTGTGTGTGTGTGTGTGTGTGTGTGTGTGTGTATGTAGCCTGCCCCTAATTTCCTTTCTTGAATTCCTGCCTTGATTTTCCTCAGTGATGGATTGTGACTTGGAAGTGTAAGACAAACAAACCTCTTCCCCTTAAAGTTTTTTGGTCCCTGTGTTTTGACAACAACAAAAAGAAAACTTGAATACTACATGATATAAGTACACCCAGGAGAAGGCATCATCCAATGCATAAACATTCTCCAAGGTCAAGTGAAATGAGGATAGAAAAATCACTTGGAAGTACATTGACAAAGCTAAAGAATGCTACTGTCTGTTACATTTTTGTAATTTAAGGTATGCCAAAACACTATAATAAAGAGGGTTCCCATCATTACATAGCTACATTTGTAAAGCATTGCCAACTATATCTCTTACAAATGCTTTATTTTCCCCAATAATTCCAAAAAGCAGACATTCTCTTTGGGTATTAAGACACTAAAACACCAAATAATTCACTTGTTTAAGATTATACAGCTAATAAACAGCAAAGCCAGTATTGGAACTCACAGTTGCCTTGACCTGAATCTGAATGAATAGTAAACAATAATATACCTTACAATTAAAACAGGATATTAATATTACAAAAGTGATAAAATGGGAGTCAGTGCTGTTTTTAAAAGCTGCTTCTTAGCAGCTTCTTAGCTGAAAGCATACGAAGCAAAAAGATAAAAACAATCAAAACCTATAAGTTTTATTATCTTACAAACTATAAAGTTAGAATGCTACCTAACTGTAGGATGAAGGCTATTTCTGTTTTTCTCACATGAAAAATTTGTGAGATTTTAAAAAAAAGAAAAATTTGTGAGATTAATGGTCCTCAAATATATTTTTCTTCACTCCTGGTGTTCCACAAATTTTTGGTTATGCATTTATACTGGGCTCAATTTGGCACTCCAAGATATTTTATCAGATGACTCAGCAATTTAGAGCATGCATTGGTCCTTTACTCAGCCCCCCATCCCCTGAGTAAAAACACATTTTCACTATGCAAGTACATTGTATCATGGAAAAGACTTTAAAATGCTAATGCCATATAAGGACCAAGATGGCATACATTTTAATTACACTTCCTTTTCTCTTATTATCTTACTGAAAACAAGATACAGAGAGTGATTTCCCCTCCTCCTCTCTCCCCCCCCCTCTCTACCTCCCCCCCTCTCTCTCTTCCCTTCCACCAACCTGTACTGTTTGCTAATGAAGACCCTCCTAGGCACCAAAGCAATGTGGCAAATTAAATTGATTTAGGGCTGTACATTCATTCTTACATTCAAGTTAAGGAAGACAATCAAGAATCCTCATTAAGAGCTGGCCACAGTGGCACACTCCTGTAATCCCAGCACTCAGGGAGGCAGAGGCAGGTGGATCTCTGTGAGTTTGAGGCCAGCCTGACGTACAAAGCAAGTCTAGGACAATCAAGGCTACACAGAAAAACACTGTCTCATAAAACAAAACAAAACAGACAAAAAGAATCAGATTAAGGACCGATGAGATGGCTCAATGGGTAAGGTAAATTGCTGCTGAAACTCTTGTTCCAAGTTTGATCCTCAGAAACCATGTGGTGGAAGGAAAAAACTGACTCCTACAAGTTGTCCTGTGACCTACATATATTGCGACACATGCATATGTATTCTAATACATACACACAGAATGCATGAAAGAATGAATGAATAAAATGTAAAATAAAAGTGTATTTAAAGACATGCACTTAACATAGCAAATTTGATGAGAAAAGCACATGGATACTAGTGAATTGGAAGCACACTATTCTTTCAAGTGAGGAACTCTTAAGCATGTAGGCATAAAACTAATTTCTATCAGCTGTTGGATTAATAATGAAGTCAGAAGGCAGTCACAGGCAAAGACTCATCCACTTGGCATTACTTCCAAGTAGCATGGAAACCATGAAGCTCATTAACATTGGGGCCTGTGTCCTGATCTATATTGCTGTTCACTTTGGCTAGGTAATATCTGCTGTATTAATATCAGCTTTTTAATAGTGATAATAACAATAACTGTGGTGATAGCGGTGATGATGATGATATTGTCATTCAAATGAACACATTTTTACCTACCTTATCCCATTCTATCATCCTACCACCATAAACTTAGACTAGGTCTCACACAAATAAATCATTCTTTAGGTATGGAACAATTTCCACTTAACTTCTTATAATCTGTCAGTATGTAGATGGATATGTACTTTGGGTGCTGTGATTCCTTTGTAAAGTGTTAAAGATGTAATTTGTGGTACCTAGTTATAGTGAGCATCTGTGACTTAAATGATTCAGTGAAGTTAAATAATTTCAGTCTTCTCAATATATTTCAGTTTCCCAAACCTAGACTATGGTGAAACTTTATCATATGTATTTTTATGTTTCATAAATATATTGAAAAATAACATTAAATCTAATGAGAGTAGGCTAGTAGGAGTTCAAAAAATCAATAAAGACTGAGCTATATCTACTAGAAGTTGAATTTTTGACTCTAGGAAATTGGTATTACAAAAAATATGCTCACAGAAAAGCCCACATCTTTTATTATTACAATCTTAAGAAATTAAAGCTAATTGTAGTTTTGGAAACAGGAAATAACAGTTCTCCTTTTTTTCTTCCAAATATAGATGAGGTTTAAATAACTTCTGATGCAAAATCTGTTCCAATAACCGTCATTCATTTCTCATACCACCTACATAACTCTTTTAAGTAAGAAACCTAAAATAATATGACTTCCCTACTATAAAGGATATAGCACTGTGTGGTAGCATAAAATATCTATCTCAATTTTATGAAAACAAATGAAAATATATGCTGTGCACAAATATCATAATACAAACAGTAAAATGCAATAATTCTGATTCTGGAAAACCTAAAATATATTTATTCAAAGACTTAGAAGACAACATTTTAAAAATTCTTACTAGTTTACTTCCTCAACTGGCAGTAAGTGAATTGCAAATTCCAGCCTAGTTCTTGTGTTTAAGCATAAAGTAAGTAGGTAGAAAATATGGAAGTATGCCTTGAACTGAAATGATTTAGACAACTATTAAAATCTCAGAGGAATTGAGGAGCAAAGTAGTCAAAGGGGCTGTTTATTAAAGTTCATGGATAATTACATTAGTTGCAGAGGAGAGATTTTATCAGTCTGCAAGTGTATACACTGAGTTCACCTATTTAAAATTTTCTATGATTTAATGAATGGTTACCCATTTAGGTATAACAACTACTTTTAAAAAATTACTGGGAAAATTAAATCTCAATATATTCAGCCTGATTGAAAATCTTCACAAGAAGAAAATAGAAGGTGCTCTTATCACCTCACTGGAGCTGAAGAAAGCATTTTAAAATCTCTAGTAATAGCAGTTCCCTTGCATTCAAGAATGAAATTAATATATCTACATAATATAAAAATGAATTTTATTATATGCACCTCACAGTAAAAATTGAACTCTATAATAACTTATCATTATGATTTTAAATTCATCAATTCACATTTAGTCCCCTCCTCACCTACACAAAATCTCTGCTGAGAAAATGTTACTGAAACACAGCTTTCTCTGTTCTGAGCCAGCCAGGCAATCTACATTCAACTCAGTCCACTGCCACTCAGTTCAAGTCTGTACCTTCTGCCGACTTTCATTATCCCTTACAAATCAAAGAACTGTCCTACTATCCTTGCAATTCAGGAAAATTGGCCCACTCTTCTCCATTGCCTTGTCCCTTCTTTGACCTCCAAGAAAATCCTCTCCTAACCTTTAAAATTAAACAAATAACTGCTGAAGAAAAACTTCTCATGTAAACACACTAGCCTTAGTTTTTCAACACCCTTTTCACTGTTTATGGAAGTCTGAGGCATATATGAGACGTTTCTTACATACTTCTGACCTGTAAGATTATGGGATGAATAACTAGCATATAGTTTCACTATATTCCTCAGGAAATAGAATCCTCTGAAACAAAGCTACATAGAGCAATCACGTATATTTAGTTTCCTTGCATTATTCCAGTAGTTTGCTACTGTAGTAGTGAAGTATATTTCTAGGACTAATATCAAAAGCTTGTCAGAGTTTCAAAAACTAATCATTCTTTTCTTCATGGTCTATATGCCTGACAGCTGAGAGCATCACTGCACAAGATGGTGTTTACTATGCCCTATGCAGCAACTGTTGAGTATAGGACTAAAATTTCAGCTCCTTGATTAAATTTCAAACTAGAGCTTCCTAATGAAACTGCTTTGAGATCACGTGCAACCACATGGCAGTTAGTTTTCTCTTTGCCTTAAAAGTAACAGAAGCTTCTAGTTGTCGTTCTACATTTCAGAATAAGCTTGCAGGGAAGGTAATTGAAAACATGTGTCTCCCTCCGTACTCTATACACTCGTTTGTTTTTTCTGAGACAGGGTATTACTATGTGGGATAGGGTGCCCTTGAACTCATGATTTCTGGCCTCTGCCTCATAAATGCTTCTACTAATCTGTCTATAATCTTTCAGCAATAAGAACTGCCTTGGACACAGTCATAGGGGAGGGGAGTAAGGGGAAAATGGGAGGGAGGGAAGAATGGGAGGATACAAGGGATGGGATAACCATTGAGATGTAATATGAATAAATTAATAACAAAAAAGAACTGCCTTGGACATCTTTAGCATATGGTAAGTACCAATACTACAATAGAAAGGGCGCTAAAATGCTATATCTCATTTTTTATGGGAAAAGGAGTAAATAAATTGAGTTGAATATGAATGAAATATCTCTGATCATGTAATAGGAATAAAGGATAGTGATTACTTTGGTTAGCAAATTAGTTCCAAGCCTGAAGACTTGCATTCAATAGGAGAATCCACCTAGTGAAGGAGAGTACTGACTGCTGCAAGCTGTCCTGTGACCCCCACAAACTCACACTCAGAATTGTTCTAAAGTTCTAATAGAATTTCAGAGCAGAAAGGACTCATTTCTTTGTATTACCTTATACTATAAAACATATTCTTTTGTGTAATTTCTAATGATGACGCATATTACTTGTGGTTTTTGCCTTAAAAAATCACATTCTCCATGTTTTCATCAGTATTGATGAGTTCTGATATTACTGGAATTTCAACTAGGAGTGATCTCATAAAGTTTAGAAAAAATATCTCTTGGTTTCTTCTACTTATTTTGGTTTCTTATTAATACAGTATTGATTTGTCTTCTCTCTATGAAATCCTGAGCCAAAAAGGAATGTCCAGGGCAAATGAGACATGGGAGAAAAAAACTAAGAAAGGTGGAAGTAGAGACAGCTGCTTCACACGAAAGAGATAAAAAAGGCCACCATTAGGGAAAAGAGCCCCATGGTCTCTGAGAAGGCAAAGCCCGGAATCACATAGATCTAGATCTGTGCTTCAGAGAAGCATGCCTGGGCAAAGAGGAGAGGAGGCTGAAAATCTAGTCCACATAAGGGAAAGGCAAAACATCCACGGTGGACTCTGTCAGTTTTAGATTCTACTTATTAGAAGTAGAAACAAAATATGTGATCAAGAAAATATTTTAAATTGAGCTTGCATAGATTATTTTTCATAGGAGGCTTACATTCTCTTTTTCATCTATAATTCAAAATTGTTATAATTATTACCAGTTAGCAAAAATGATCACAATGGCTAGTAATAAAACACAATATCTTATTATTGAATGCACATTCTACTCTAAAACAATATCCATTTCCATCATGATCATAGTATGAATCCATTTTGTAAATTATATTTCTACCTTATATAAAGTGCTTCCTTATTTTTTAAGTCCTATAATCTTCAATCTCCACATTCCTTGGAATTGAAGTACCACTTTACGGTTATTTTACTGTTACCATTACTATAAATAAATATAACTTAAATATTCCCATTTATTCATTGAATAATTATACTTGAACTGCAATGTTTTGTTAGTATGCAGGACAACTTTCTAACCCCATTAAGGAAATATAATCTAAATCCGCTGATCTCATTACACATGACGCCATCTACATTTTTTACAGCTATTTTTTTTAACCTCTATCCTGTGTCTCAGAAAGGAGGAAAAAAGACAAAAAAGCAATGAAGACAGACAATGATGGCAACTGGAGCTATGAAGTTCAATGTAAATACAGTTGCAGTAAAGAGAATACTAAAGAGTTCTTTGGAGCTTCACAAAACTGAAAAATCAAAGGTACTGGGTAGATGCAGGCTGTCATCTTATCATCTTCCTGTGTTTCCTAAGGAAAATTTAAGTTTTTAAATGTTTTCCCCCTAGGTTCACACAACCTTATTCCACTAGCTGATTGCAACCGGACCTGGAGCTTTGGGGACTCTAGCCTTATCTTATCGTCATACAGTCCACACTGTATATCTTACTCTTTAGGAAAGCTGGAGTATTGCCTTCTGTCTAACCTTGTTCCATTTGGTCCTTATAAACTCTTTTCTCTCTCTCTCTCTCTCTCTCTCTCTCTCTCTCTCTCTCTCTCTCTCTCTCTCTCTCTCTGTGTGTGTGTGTGCGCGCGCGCGTGTTCGTGTGTGTGCGTGTGTGTGTGCGTGTGTGTGTGTGTGTGTGTGTGTGTGTGTGTGTGTGTGTGTGTGTGTTTAATCTGGAATGTTACATCTCATCCATGAAACATGAAGCCTGTCTGTCTCCTTTAGTAAGTATCTCCTAATTATTCTCTATTCAGGAGTTCTGGCCTTTTGCTAAGTTTCCACCATACTTGGTACTACTCTTGGAAATATGCATGGAGAACTGCCTTTAATTTGAGAAATAGATGCTTTTGTTTCCTGGCCACACCTTTGACTAACCAATCCTTTTTTTTTTTTTTGGCTGGGAGATTACAGAACATTTATTCTATGCAGAGATGGAGGGAAGGTGCCTCTTAGGTCACCCTTCCTTTTCTTTTTCTTTCTTTTTTTTTTTGACTCAGAAATTGTTGATTTTTTTATCTCTTGTCTCTGAACAGTGAATTGATTTAAATAGCTATATTGATAGCTGACTGAGGTTGCACACACCTGGAATTGAAGCATTCAGAAATCTGAGGCAAGCGGTTCCCTCATTCAGCATGAGCTACGCAGTAACAGTCTGTTGAAACAATAATTTTAAAGAATTATAGTTGGGGTGAAAGGAAAGCAAAGCATGGAAAGAAGGAGCTGGGGAGGCCAGTGATTTTCTCTTCCTCTGCCACCTATAAGCTATAAACTACCTTTTATTAATCCTCTCTCCTTTAGTCTACAATTTTCTTTCATTAGAAGCTTCATTAGAAGTTTTAGTCTCAACTTACAATGCAGGTCATATTTTGGAGGACATAAATCTAAAACTGATTTGCAATTAACAAATATTTAAACATTATTATGCAATTAATTTCTGGCATACTACTACATGTCTTGCATGACTCTGGTGCCTAGAAATATGAGACTGACAGGCATTTGCTCCCTGGAGCTAAACTAAACCATTTAGTCATTGAGAAGAGCACACCCACTGACACAAGCAACTTACTCTGAGACTGTTATTAAGGGCCCTGTAGGAAAATCCCAAGCAGGAAGAGCAGCAGTCCAAGCTCCCCAGAGGTTCCCTGAATGAATTTATTCTACACACTGTGGAGCTGGGTTCCTCTTGAGTGCCATTCAGGAGTTTTGTCATGGTGAGAACAATTAGGAGCTTTAACAGGGATATTCAAAATCTAAACACTGAGAAGCACCAGATTCATTTTTTACATTCAAATTTTCTCCCTTGGCAACATAAAGCTTTGTTT
This sequence comes from Acomys minous, assembly GCF_964271855.1. Classification (NCBI taxonomy): domain Eukaryota; kingdom Metazoa; phylum Chordata; class Mammalia; order Rodentia; family Muridae; genus Acomys; species Acomys minous. The sequence goes on along the minus strand of NC_140488.1, from coordinate 85,435,858 downwards.
ACACAAAATACCTGATACCATTCTATGTCTTTCTCTTTTCCATTCATACTGCTGTGCTTGTCTCCCCTGGCTATGTCTCTTCAGAAATAAAGTTCATGATGAGGTTGTAAACATCAGAGTGTTCCTAGCTGGTGTCAGTTCTCCATACAGGAAAATATTACTAGGTGCCTACCTAGTATGTCTGGAGCACACTGCAACATCTAACCTGAATGAAAATATGATCTTCACAGACTTCGCTATACCTTATCATCTAAAATGTAGTCTTCTGAAGGCAGCTTTGAATGAAGAAAAAAAACCCAATATCTGTGTAAGTGAAGGTTACCATTACAATCTTTACATTCAGGAAAATATCAGGGGTTCATATACCAAATATCCTAACAAAATTATAAAGCCCCTAATTGGATACACAATACTAAGTGGTCAGCCTTGATGTACATAAAAACATTAAATGCATTCAGAAGATTTTCTTTATATATTTTGCATATATATATATATGTAAAACTAATAATTAAAGAAAAAGATGCCATGACTTTGAGAGGGAGTAAGGGGGGAAACATGGGAGGGGCTGGATAGAGAAAACACAGGAGGGGTTGGAAGGAGGAAAGAAAAGAGGAGGAATTTTTGTTATTGCAGTATAATTTCAATTTAAAGACTAACATGTTTATATGTGCTTGTGTATACAGAGGTCTCAGTGTAGTCACTAAAATATGTGAATATAAATAACACACATAGATAATTCATGAATGCTAGATGGATAGATATATCAATTGTTAGTCTTTCTGTTTGTAGCTATGTTATTATAGGTTAGCAAGCTCCATAAATATCACTCTCCTTAGTTTCTCAAAATTACTCCATTACTGCCTATATAAGAAGAGTGATCTTATTGGTGGAGACATTTAAAAGGGGATTCTATGTTTTTAAAGCAGAATAAACGACTAAAATATATTTTGAAAAAGGTCATTAGTAGTCTCCCTTGGAAGCAAGGAGGCAGCATGCAATACAGAGACAAAGCAGGCTATCCTAAAGGCCAGAGAGTGAAATGTTTACAAAAGTCATTTCTGGGTCACTATTTTGACAAAAAAGGAAGAATTCTATACAAAAGCAATTCTCTGCATGAGAAGAGATATACAACTACTGCAGAAAGAACTGTGCAAAAAAAGAAAAGAGACTCACCAGTGACCCATTTTTCCCATCTCTTCCCTTGTAAGATATCCACAGACATCAAATAAACTCAAGAGTAGCACAATGCACATAAAGAAAATAAGATTTTGGTCCATATAATACAAATGGGCTATTAGGAAAGTGATCACAAGTCAGTAAAGTGAACTAGAATCCAAAGTGTTAAATTTGGTGACTTTAGCCCCAACAAAGAAAAAAATCCCTGCCTTACTGTGTCCTAAGAAGAAAATATGGTATGTCAGGGTATATTGTAATATAAATAAAATACTCAATTGTGGGGTTATACCTTATCAATAAATCAGAATTAAAGGCCAAAAATCTAAGATCTTGGAGACTCAATTTCATTTCATTGGCTCACAATCTCCTTATCTAAAATGAAACAATGGAGCATCTTTTACCCATCTACTTTGCACAATTCCATTAGATTCATATGACTCTACCCTAGTTACTTCTGGTTATATTTATTAAAATGAAATTTATTGTGGAAACAATACAATCGTTCTAAAGTTACTGTTTTGTCATACATAATGAGTTTATGAAAACCTTTGAAGCATAAATATGGATGTCAGTCAGTTTGCTAATATTGAGACTTCAGGAGATTATACACTCCAAAGTCTGTGCATCCACAACTTAACTCTGTGGATTCAAGACCCATAGTAAGAGCTTCCTTTTCCCTTTCAAGATTTGGTAACTGTGGCTCATATGTAGATGCAATGCTAAATATTTTTGCTCTGAACACATGGACATTTTATTTAACTGAGTCTATATTCCACACTAAACCTTATACACAGATAAACAATGCATTTTTGAAGAGATTTACGAAGCCAGTTGAACACACAATAATGTATTTTAAAGAATATTTATTGTTATTATAAAATTTTATCAATTGATACTAAAAGTAAAACTGATTAAATGGATTTCCAACATTTTTTAAATTAGCATTTTAAAATCTCATTTAACTTGATGGCTTGAGATCTTTTGCTTGCTTGTTGTATGATTGTGCACTATGCATGTGTCAGGTGTCTAGAGAAGAATTGGAGTTGCAGTTATGCACCACTAGTTGAGTGCCAGGAACTGAACCTAGGTTCTCTGGAAGAATAGGCAATGCTCTTAAGTGCTCAGCCCCCAAATAACATTTCTTTTTATTTAAATTAATATATTATCTCATTATGATCACTCCACTAACATCATGGTTATTGTGTATAAATATTGGTAAGAATGTATCAATTAACTTCAACAAGGAAGAGATGAATTTCTATGAAAAAAATTATAATTTTCATGTGCTGATTTGTTATAATAATTCATGTGAACTACAAAACACATAGTTATCACTCTTATTAAAAGAGGTAAAGCCTATAATCTATTTTCAGGTTTTTAGTGAATTCACACGCCACACTCTATAACTTGGCTTAGTAATGTAAATGAAATACTGTCTAAGTGTAGTCTTAAATTTAAGTAAGAACAAAATTTTTCATTTAAAGTCATTTAATGTGTGTGTGTGTGTGTGTGTGTGTGTGTGTGTGTGTGTGTTTATGTACATGCAATTAACTGTAGAAAAGCTTCTAAAAACTTTGCCATGAAAAAATGATCCCATTAATCTTATAAAATGAAAACAACAAAAAAATTTTAGAAGTAAAATACTAAAGAACAGAGCTTTGTTCCCTCCTTTTGCCTCATCCACAGCACACTGCTTGGCAATTTCAGATTATATGATTTGATGGCAATACTAAACCACTCAGTCATCCCTTTTCCGTAGCTACAAGCCTTAGGAATCTTATGGTTTTGGCACTTGAATAGTGTTTCTGCACAGCAGAATCAAAAAAGCATGCCAACTGAGGATTTGTCATTGTGAGCCAATGGCCAGGGTAAGCAGCAAGGGGTATGCCCATTGAGCCATGTGGTTGGCCTGTAATGGTATGCTATATGCATTGTAAGACACTCCAGGGTGGCATTCTCTGGGTGGAAATTAAAAGCATATTTGTAAGGTGATTAACTGAATTTGTCAAATAAACAAGCATATTTATACTACTGTGCTATTCCTTTGAATTCTGCTAGATCATAACTAAAGAATTTTTGTGATAAAGGTATATATTTTCAAATGTAGTATAGCAAGAAAATACTTGAAATTTTTAGGTAGCCACAAAGTAGGATAAATATACATGAAAATTTTCATCCAAAATAAAGAAATATTGAGGATCTTTAACATAAAAAAGCAAGAGAGTTGGAATTGAGAGGGGGTTATATTTTAACACAAGAGTCATTTAAGTTCATGAATATTAATTTATTTTTTACAGGATAATTTTACAGTTTCCAATTCTATCTTAACAAAAACATAAAACCTTATTTCTTAGCCCATTTAGTCATCTACATAAACTATATACGGAAATTCAAGTAATGAACTATGTCCTCATGTATGTGAATATGTTTATGTTAAAATGCAAGCATTAAAGAAATGCAGCTTAACAGTGACACATGGGGGATTGCCTCCCCCTAAAGAACGTTAGTAATTATTGCAACTAGAAAATTACAAACAGTGCTAGTGTCTTTACATTTCTATTTCCTCTGTTACTCTGGGTACTCAAGTCCATATACTTTGGTAAATAAAATCCTTGAGAGTAGCTTTGTGGTCAATTGACCTAATTCAAGTGGCAGCATCAAGTTTGTTTGTGAGCATTTGTTTGTGTAGTCCTGTCACCAGAAACAGATTCTAACTACTTAGGGGAATTAAGTGGGGGAAATCTATCTCCTTAAGTATCTACACAAAATCCTTTTGAATATGATTCGAAAGCAACTATTTTTAATTATTTAAGACAACTATATTTCCATATAAGTACTTATGAAAAACAAATCAGAGTGGTGAGTGAAATTTTGTATCAAAACCTTTTTATATGTCTATGTTGTTTACTCATTGAATGATATGACCTCCCAGCTAACTATAATAGATACTAGAAATTGTCTAGAAAGACTTAAAACTAGGACACGGAAAACCATAGGCTGAAAAAATTCATAAGATAAGAGAATCCTGACTACTGTTTCCATACGTTTCTAATGCAGACCTTAGACACACACACTGTCTCCCTGTCTCCTTTTTTTTCCAGAGCAACATGTAGCTATTATATTTTTATGGTTCTTTGGAACTCTTACAGGTCAAATGTAGCATGGGAGGTTCCAAGTGTACTAAGTAACAAATCCTAAAATACAAGTCAGGGAGCCTGATTCGCCCAGTGTCCCACAGTGTCTGAATAGAGAGCTAGATTCCTTTATCTTTGAGATTCCTGATACGACTAATGAAAACTGGATTGGAATTTAAATGCTGATATGACCTGTTCTATAGCTGCTAAAATAGTGAAATCATAATTATGCTTCATAACTTCAGCATTACCACAAAACTTACTACTTTTACATCTTACTAATCAATACTTCTTTACAAATTATAAAATAGCCTTCCTTATAAAAGCATTTAATTTTTTCAAATGCCAAGATCATATCCACTGTAATACTAAATACAAATAAATATATAACAGTCTAAAAGATTTCAAAATATAAATCTTCATTTTTAAAGTTTCATCCTAGAAAATGCTCTATGTATAAGTCTGTTGAAGATAACATTGATTTATTCACATACATTGAAATAAAAATGTCATTTAAATTTCTGTATTTGTGTGAATATTATAATTTTTCCAAATATTCTAATTTTGCTGAATTTATCATAACAGAAATCAGTAACTAACATATTCATAACAGAAATGGTAATTTTTCTCAAATATTTTCTAGTATGAGTATATTTTAGATTGAAAAGGAACAAAATATATGACTTTAGCTTTTAAAAAGCAATAAAATAGAAAATACACATTATAATTTACATCACTTACTGATTTCATGTTTAAATGCTTTCTTGTTAAGCAAAGCTGTTTACTATTGATTTGTAGGATACTTATGATAAAAGCTATGAAGTACCTTCATTACATAATCTTTCTAAAGAAAGTAACAGGTTATAAGTCGCCATTAAAATGTCCAAAACTATCTGTCCTGATGTGAGTATACAATTGTCTGTAAGCAAATGAATAGCAATTATATGTATGTGCTAGATTCATGCTCGCTCAGTGTCTTTTAAAACACACTTCTTTCCCATCTATATTAAATTTCACCCTCTGTTAGAATTAGAAAATCCCTAGAAGATGCATTGTTGGGTAACATTTGTATGGTGTAAGCCAGAAAACAACTGAGGAAGTCGTTTATACAATGTGAAAATTGAGGATATAAAAAAATTCATTGCAGGCTGAATTTCTGCACATAGTTGGAGACTAACAGCCTGGAAGCAGCTGTAGTGTTACCCTGACCCCTGAAGGAAGGAATCAGGAGTTAACTTCACATTCAATTTCCTACACAATATGAACACCAAACCTCCAAATTCGCTGGCACAATATATCGATGTTTGAGCATGTCCTGCAGAAATAAAAAGTCACCTCAAATATCAGACCTCAAAATTTCATTCCACAATTCCACCATCTGATTAGAAGTGAGCAAATCTTTTCAAAGTTACTTAGGGAGAGTCTAGCTCCTATCCTTGACTCCATAGGACTTCACAAAATAAAATGCAAGAAATCAAACAAAAACTGTAAAAAAAAAAAAAAAGTCACCTCAGCACTCTGACAGAAAGTCTTTTATTCATCTTTGGAAAATAAATGAAAAGGAAAATGGAACAAGGACTATTACTAGTAGATAAGACTCAAATGGCCAGGGTTAGAATGTCAGCAGCTTTGTGTGTGTGTGTGTGTGTGTGTGTGTGTGTGTGTGTGTGTGTGTGTGTGTGAATACGAATACCTGCTCTATTGGGGGCCAGGAATCTTGAAACAGTGAAAGGCCTAAAAAGCTGATGTGCATCTGCTTAAAAAAAAAAAAAGCACAGCTCCAAATAAAGCATGAAGGAAAATGACATTTTATTCTGCAGTGTTCCTTCCTCTGTACAGTGAGAACAGTGCATTTATCTCATCTCTTGGTAAAAGTCTCCAGCTTTTGCAACATGTCTTTTAAAGCATTCATTAAGTAAAACTTGAAAATAGATTGCTCTTGATTTCTAGGATTTGTATTAACAATGAATTCAAAACCGTTGTGAGTTGTTTTTTAATTTAATAGCATGTTGTTACCTTTAAAAATTTTTTACTTCTCTTTTTCCCCTGAGGGTTAAAATGGCCCAGAAAGAGGTTGTCATGGCAAAGATAAAGGTAAGAAGCACTCATTTCTGACACACCGTGGAAGCAATCATCATTTTTTTATGAGGGAACCACCAGACTGAAATCTGCATCAAGTTCTCCCAGGAAAAAAATGCAAAAGGAGACCCTAAATGGTCCTTCCCTTCAGTCTTTCTCAGTCATTTTAGTGCTTTAACTTTACACTCAGTTGAGGTCACATATTTCAACCATAGGGAAAAGAACTATGACCTTGGCTGCAAGCATCAGCCCCAAAGACTCAATGGGGCACTTGTGAAACATTGCAGACACATTTTGACTCTCCACGGGTGTGGCTAAAATTGCTCCTGTCCAGCCCTAAAGCTTACACGATCTGCTAGCCCTCTGAAACACAGTGTGAGAAAACTCATGTTAAATTCGCCGCAGAGATCAAGGTTTACAGGACCCTTGGAGCTATCTCTGTCTGCCCTCCTCCTGTTAACTGTTACAAGCCTTCAAAAGTTAACAGGGTGATGGAGGCTCTCTCTATACAATCATTCCATCTCACTATCGTTGACTGAAGCTCACTGATGTAATGAAGTTACATAATCACCGATTATGCACGACTTCCATCCATCTTCCTACATATCCACATATCTTCCCCCCTCCCCTTCAGATCAATCTACCAGGTGGGATTTATAACACATGCAAATGCTCCATTCTCTCATCATAGGTACTGAATATGAGACTTTGGCATTGCAGTACAGTGCACTGAACCACGTCATCAATATCGATTTTTATCCCATTTCTCAGGCAGAATATGCTTAAGAATTCTGAGTGCTGTAGTCTCTAACTTTTTAGCAAAAGGGTAAAATAACAGAACACATCTTCAACTTAAGGTTAAGAGTGGTGTGTAATTGACTGCATTTCCCAAGCTAGCTGCATTGCAATAAAAGGATCATCTCCACTTCCAGACCTTTGACTCCCCTGCACGTGGGTTGTAGCTTCAGCTATTTAGGGTATTGGATAAATAATTATATTATTGAACAATCGAACTTAGCAAAGAATGCACGATGGTGATATTTAAGATAATATTGCTCTATTCTTCTCTATTTTACTCATCAATTTCAGTCTTTTCTTTCTTCACTCTGAATAATAATCTACCAGAATATATAGAAAAGTAGTCCACGGCACTTAATAATCCCCAATAACCACAACCTGAAGAACAATTAACAATGATTATCACCTTAAAGTTTAGGAACTTGACAAGTGGGATATCCCTGGTCCCATTGCAGCTGGGAAATGCAGCAGAATGCTGCACTGAGTTGCAAACATATTTCTTTTAAAGAATAAAGAGTAGCTCATTTCATTTGAAATGGGCTCTTCAGTAAGTGCTCCTTTCACTGCTGCTATCCCTCCAGAGCACAGGGACCACAAATATTACATCCAAACAAAGAGTGTCTATCCAGAATTAATCCAAGACTCTCTTCCACACCAAAATAATTGGGAAGAGAGTGATTCTTTGATTTATTTCCAGTTATACTCAGAACACACACACACACACACACACACACACACACCCAACTGCAGTTATTCCATTCAGTGCCAATAACGGCCACATCACAGCCATCAATACGATGCAGCAATCATCCAAGTCACCCATTCTCATTACAGACGGCCAAGTTTGCTCACGCCACTGATGGGTCTACATATAAAAATGACCTTACCCACAACAGTCTTCCAAATTATTCTCCTCTGGATATCAGTCGGTAAGGTAATTGCTGGTCATCACAATGCGTATTCAGAAAAATCCACGTTTTACTCCTGTGTTCTTTTTCTTGTTTTTGCTAGCAATTAATATTGTGAACAAGATACCCATTCACAAATGCCAAGTTCACCATAAAAGCAGATAATTCCATACAGATCTTCCCTACAAGACTGTCTCCAGTTAGTTCTCAAAGTGCCCGATTGTTTAGTGACGATACAATCCAGGTGCAGAGCAGGGAAGGGGAAAAAAAGAAGACTAGGAGGGGAAAAAAAGAAGAGGCAGAATAAAAAAGGAGAGACTGAAGAAGGAGAGATCAGAAAAAAGAGGGAGAATTTTTTTTAAAAAATGTGTTTTGCTTTGTTTTGTTTTTTTAAGAAGGAAGGAAAACGGATGATAAGTGAAGAAGTCTGTGAGCTCTATGACAAGAATCGGAGTCTTGCTTGCAAATCTTCTTGATACATGTAGCCTTTCAAATCTTCCTGTTCCCCAAGTAAAATGTCCAGATCCGGGATGCAGCCATAAGAAAGAATCCTATGTGTATTTCACAAGTATCCCGCAATAACAGATCCGACGGGGTTTTCCTTGTACAGTACTGCTATGTGAAAGCACACAACCCCTGCTGTTTGGGAAGGTGTCTCCTGGGTCCTAGTTCTCTTCAGCAGACCCCAAAAATGATTTTTCAAAAGAGAGTGGGTGGGGGGAAGCAGCTTTGCGTTTATCTTGAATGATGCTAATCCTGAGCGAAAACGACAAGCAAACCGCGAACAGCACGAGATCTTGATTAATAGCCAGAATCCACTCAAAATATCCCAGGGAAGAAGGAGCGAAAACAAGAAAGAGAAACTGCAATGCATAAATGATTCCAGTGTTTCTACAAGATCGGTTCATTTGATTGAATGCATTCTCTGGTTTGCTGCAAGTCATAAAGAGGATAGTATTACTGCCACCCAATGGATATTTTAGTACTAGCCAATCCACAGACAGCCACCGCTTTGCGAGTTTTAGTTTTCAGAAGACCCGAAGAGGAAGGACGGTAGCCTGGGAATCTTTCGGAAAGGACCCTCGGAGGAATAATAGAAACCTGTCCTTCCAGACAAAAGTGGCCCAGCGAATTGGACGATTACTCGGGCTTGCATGAGCCACCTTAGAATTGTGGTTACATTTTTTTCTAGGCAGCTGAAAGGTACAGAGAGCGTTGCCTGATCTGACATACTCATAATAACCTCTCTTTTCGTCTTTTCTCTTTGAAGATTTATTCTCTCTCTCTCTCTCTCTCTCTCTCTCTCTCTCTCTCTGCAAAAAAAAAGAAAGAAAGAAAGAAAGAAAGAAAGAAAAGAAAAGAAAAGAAAAGAAAAGAAAGGATGGCATAAAAACATAGCTCAGAATCAGGTGGCAAGGTGATAATCTTTCCTAAAGGGCAGTTTTGCAAAGTGCTTCTCTCTGTATTGGTATGTAAACTGGAAATCCTTCAGGCAGTTACCCTCCCAGCAGGAGCTCCCTCAGTTTGTGGAAGAGCAAAATCCTCCCAGAAAGAATGGAGTTTGGGAAAAGAATGCTTGTGGTGGGCTCACCTTGAGGATAGGGGGCAGGGATAGGTGTAGGGCGAATGGGAAGAGAAAGTGACCAGAGAGGATTGAAGAGGATCCTCTTCCCAAGACATAAAGATTTCAATATATCAAGAGTTCGTTGCCGTTTTCTCGTAAATGTGTTTGTGTTGAGGGATGAGGGGCAAAAGAAGGTACTTGTAGATAAATAAAGGAGCTACTTAAAGTTCCTTACCTTTTTTACGTGAGATGTTATGAAACTCTTAATTCTGTGATTCCCAGACTTAAATGCAGGCAATTTCCTTCTGTAGATGTAGTGTGAGGCCTGAAAACCTGAGTCTCTAATAAGCTGGCCTGTGGACTATAATAACGCTGTCAGACTACAAACTACACTTAAGAGTAGCAAGCCCCTGGGGAAGCGTGCACACTTACACCGCAGTCACAGCATTAGGTTCGGACAATGGAGTACACAGGGAAAGAGAGAGATAAATGCTTTCCTGTCACCACTCTTCCCTCTCCCCACACTTCAGCTTTTCCCCTACACCTCCTGCAGTGGCAATGCTGAAAACCTTAACTTGCTGAAGGAGGTTTTCCTCAAGCTTTATAACTGGAAGTCTTCACAAGATACACTAAATGTAAAAAAGTAAATAGACAAAGCAAACCTTGGACCTTTAATGTAATTTAGAGAATAACGCACAAATTGAGGTATATTAAACACTTGAAAAATTAATTGAAATGGGGGGGGACCTAATTTAAAGCTAGAATAAGTTAGTCCACAGGTGAGGATGTTTGAGGGCTGGAGGACAGAAAGTTGAGACAAATTTAGATTTTGATGGAATGTCCATTAAAATGAAGTTATAAAGCTAAGCAATGGAAGGTGTGATAAATGGCTAGTGCACTGTCAAGACTTCCATAGTTTTGTTTTGTTTTTTGGAAGTGATTTAACCCAGGTTAACCTTTGGTGTGCAGGTGGCTCTCTCCTCCCTGTATCCTCCCCATATGCTACAATTTGGAAACATTTAAAAGCCAAATTTGAAGAGAGAATTCTACTGCTCTGTCCTAGTGAATGATCCATTTTGCTCTACTTTGTTGCACAGTCCTTTTGCTGACCCACTTAAATGAGGAACTAGACTCCCAATGTGCTGGAGGGAGTACAATTAACACACTTAGTTGCTTAAAGCAAAATGTGAAAGTACAAGCCTTCGACCATAAAACACAGATCTGAACTAAAATTCTACTTCTAGCTTGGCATAATTTTTCATAAGAATCACTAATCCCTCTTGACCTCAATTTCTTTGTTTGTAAAATGGCAGTTAAAATGAACCTGTTGCCAAGGTGTCATTGAGGTCCACAGGCGAGAAAATTCAAATCCTGTATTTGCAATGTTTCTGCAAGTCGGTTTGTTACCCACACAGGGCACAACTTGAAACCTTACCTTGACAGAGGCTACGGAAAGCAATCAGGAAGCTTGGATAAGTGCTTTGAAGAACAGGTGAATGTTGGACCATTGCAATCTTATTGAAAGAGATGATTTTAAGAGCTTTCTCTTCAAATCAAGAAAGGGAAGTGTTTGTTTGAATCCTAGGTGAAGCATTGTCTATTCCTGGATCTTACAGAGCCAACTGTGGGCCTCACTGTTTGTTGCCATGGGATCCTCTTTGTGCGAACTGTCTTGAACTGTGTGGGAACATTTTCCTCTTGCTTCCCTTCAGTTCTCTCTCTAACTCTTCTGAAGATATGTGTCAGAACAAAATGTAGCTGCATTATTGCCAATTAAAACTACCAGCAGCTGCAAGGTGCATCTAATTAAGAAATTTAATTACTTCACTGAATTCTTCTTCGCAGATGTTTGAAGCATTGAACAATATATTATGATTTTATTTTAACATCTGGAAATGGCTGACCTCTTTCCACAAGGGGGATAAAACAAAACCTAGACCCATGATGGGTGTTAAAAAGAGGACTTTAATCCAGGTGTGGTAGAACATGTCTAAAATTTCAGCACTCCGGAGGCTGAAGCAAGTGGGTACAAATCCCAAAGTAGCTTGAGCTATACACTGAGTTCAAAACTAACATAGGATAACATAGTGAGATACTCGATTTAAAATGTGCTTAGACATGAAGAGTACATACCTTGATATATTGCAGATATGCAATGATATATTCAGGATGGGGTAATAGTATGCATAGCCAGGAACATTTTTATTTTATTTTATTTTGCCAAATGAAATCTCAAAACACTGAAAAAAATTCACTATTTGAATAGAGTATTTGCATATTGCATAGTTCTTAAATGTTCTTTTTGCCAGTAACAGGATAGTTAACAGTAAGTTTGGTGCTGCAGTATGGGAATTGTAGGCTATAATGCAGAGCATTATGGGGTTTGTAGTAATTTCTGGCTGCAGATTAATATATGCTTCTAGGTTTTCTCAGTGGAAGAAACTGCTGTTCTCTTTTCTGATAATAAGGAAAAAGAGCACCCACATACGTTATAAAAGATTATTGAAATAAAGTTTAGTATTGCTAGAATTATGAAATTAGAGTTTAGGTACAAAGGCATTGTGATTGAGGAAACTACCATAAGTTCTATTTTCTCAGCCAAAAAATAAACTGAGTGAGCTGCTTCTTAATATTAACATATTATAACTGAGGTTTTAAAAAATCACATTAATTCCTTTAGCGGCAATAAATGAAAAATGCCTATGTTATTTTTGTGGAAAAGATTTCAAATACTTATTGATTCTACCTTACCTATTGGTATCTGAAGTGTAATTTCCCACTCTTTACATCATGTCTCAATGATGTGAGGGAAAAATTTATTGGGCCCCCCTTTTAAGTGTTTTATTATGTAAAATTACTCTGCATATTCTGAGTGCCTCCTCAAAGCTATAAATATGTTTGGAGTGCATTACTTCAGTCAGACCACATTTAATTAACTATAGTAATTTATAAATTATGTTATAATTCAGTTGGATTTTGTATGTAGGTAATTCTACATATATAAACATACAGTTTGCACATATTTTGATTTAACTCTGTTGGCATTTTATTTAAAGTTCAATAAGGTTCTTCTGTATGATAGGAATTTACAATCTACTTACTCCCCAGTAATTTTGGATGAAATCAACGTCCCTTTTGTTATGAAGACTAAAATATGTCTCTTCAAGGCCTCTGAAATTCATCATTATCATGCTAAGTTCCTTAGAATGTATTTTATACCTGAAGTTACTTCCTTTTCTCTTTTGCTCCTTAAAGAGGCCTTCATGCACAAAAAGGTGGCAGAAAAGCAAACTATTATTATAGACATGAATAAATGCACATTCAATTGCCCTTCCTTTTCAGGCCTTTTGCCAGCAATATTCATTTGAACCCACCACCACATATTTTCAAATGAGGAACAGACAAAGACGTGAACATCTCAGCAAAATTCTACCATAAAGTTCGGAAATAATAACGAATGCTAAGAAAAAGCAAACAGCAACAGTAAAGAAAATGCCATGGCTGCTTTTCTTTCAGATTTCTAAGTTTTGAATCATAAAAATACACAAATATATATCTTTTTGAATGTAGTTTACATTATTGTTCACACTGTGAATATTTCTTTTATGGCCATAAAAATAAAAGCAATGCCCCAAATGAAACACTATGTACATAAGCGATGCAAATGCATCCCCGGTGGAAAGCCGGCTGGCTGCTGGTGGGAGGGTATATTTATACAGTGCCTTTCATTTGGAAGGTTCCCAAAATGATTTGCAAACTGTATATAGAGGAATTGCTCACCATGGAAATTCACCCACTTCCAGGAGAGAATGCAGAAGTCATTCCATGCTGACAACCAGTTTAAATAAGCCCACAGAATAGGATTTCAGGTGGGTAAAACACTCAAATCATAATCAAATCTGGATATACACATTGAGCTCCCACTATGTGCTGGGTACTACTTGAGATTTGCAGAGTCCCTTTTTTGGATATATGTATTCACGTTCCCCGTTTTCTAAAAGCTTACACATGACTGCAATTTGACTGGAACTTCAGAATTAAAATCTCTATTGCCTGGTAAAATTTCTGATCACTGCAAATAGTTCCACTGAGATAGTATACTTGCGAATTTTGCGTTTACTTATAACTCACTTTGTGGTATTCAGGACAAATTACCTATGGTAATGCTTTCCATTTTAGTCTTAATATAAACAGAGAGAGAGAGAGAGAGAGAGAGAGAGAGAGAGAGAGAGAGAGAGAGAAAGAAAGATTTCAGATACAAAATGGTACTAACATTTCTTATGTTAAATGATTTCAAAAGTGATTGGACAAAAGTCACCCTCTACAAGAATGGTTCTCAACCTGTGGGTCTCGACCTCTGTGGAGGAGGGCCTCAAATGACCCTTTCACAGGATATCTGATATCCTGCATATCAGATAATGTACAGTATGATTAATAAAAATAGCAAAATTACAATTATGAAGTAGCAACAAAAATAATTTTATGGCTTGGGGTTCACCACAGCATGAGGAACTGTATTAAAGCATTGCAGCATTAAGAAGGTTAAGGGTTAGGGAAATTTAATGAAAAGGCATCCATGTAACTATATAGAAGATAGCCTCTTCGAACATGATGCAGGTCACCTCATGCTAATTAAGGCATATAAAGCACTTTGAGGAAAGAAAGGAACAATGTAAGCTAGTATTTTAAAACATAAAATATGGCATCAAATTTCAGTGTCTCCTAAATTAACTAGATCATTAGTATTTCTCAAGTGAACAGGAAAAGAAAAGTAAAGCATTCATTGTTGAAGTTCAGCCCAGACTCACTCAGGTTCCAGATCTGTGTGGTTACAACCACCAACTTCTACTTTAAAATTTGCTTGCAGGGGAGATCCAAGATAGCAGCACCAACAATGTATGGTGTCTGATTGGCAGGATGGAGCCTACGGACCAGGCTGGGAGCTACAGACCTCAAGACCTGGAGAGCCTTAGGTGACAGGGGTCCATGTGGTGCAGAGCACAGACGTGTCTGGCCTTAGGCCATCTAATTGGGCAACAGAGGACAGGAAGCCAGTCCCCAGAGACTGGCTGCATACCTGCCTGCAAGTTACAGTTGCCCTCTATATCTCAGATTTTGTAGCTAGGACTGAACTGTGGGCAGTGAAGTGCCAGCATCCAGATCTGCTGGCCCAAGGGAGAACCCAGGAGAACAGGTGGATCTTACCTCAGACCTCCCCACCAGACCACAGAAAGCCCCAAGGTCCTGTGGCCATGGCCAGGATCTCCAAAACCCAGCAGAGCTTATTGGGCTATACCTGCACACACTCACCCCTTCTCTCTCTCTCTCTCTCTCTCTCTCTCTCTCTCTCTCTCTCTCTCTCTCTCTCTCTCTCTCTCTGTCTCTCTCTTTCTGACTGAAATGTGAGCTACAGACCACTTAGCATCAGTGTCAGCTGATGCAGGTGTGAGCCCAGAATGTTGATATGTGATAGATCTGATTTTAGATCATGCCTCCAGTTCACGGAGGGGCTCAGGGCACAGGCAGGGGGAACAGGCAGCTGTGGTCACATTCTCTGGCTATGACACGATACCCACACTCTCTTCTGAACTGAATCAGAGGCCCCATGGCAATTAATAAATTAGAATGGCAAACCTAACAGAATCACACCTGACTTCTCAGCAGAGACCACAAAAGCCAGAATGGCCTGAGCAGAGGACTTTCAAACCCTAACAGACCACAGATGCCAGTCTAGACTACTATTCCAAGTGAAACTTTCAATAATCATAGATGGAGAAAACAAGATAGTCCATTACAAAGACAAATTCAAACAGTACCTACCCACAAATCCAGCCTTACAGAAATTACTAGAAGGAAAACTCCAACCCAAAGTGGCTAACTACAACCAGGATAACACAGGAAATAGATAACTTTAGTGTAGCAAAACATAACCAGAAACACAAAATACTCTACCACAACCAACATCAAAATCAAGGGACTGAACAGCATCAAAATCAAGGGACTGAACTTAATATCTCTCAATGCCAATGGTCTCAACTTTCCAATAACAAAACACAGACTAACAGAATGAATGCATAAACAGAATGAATGCATAAACAAAACACAGACTAACAGAATGAATGCATAAACAAAACCCAACATTCTTCTGCATTCAAGAAACACCTCTTAGCCACAATGATAGATATTACCTCAGTGTAAAAAGTTGGAAATAGGTCTTCCAAGCAAACAGAAACAAGAGGCAAGCTGGTGTAGCCATTCTAATATCTAATAAAATAGACTTTCCACCAAAATTAATCAAAAGATATGAGGAAGGACACGTCATACACATCAAAGGAAAATTCAACCAAGATTACATCACAATTCTGAAAATCTACACCCCCAGTACAAGGGCACCCACATTTGTAAAAGAAGCAATAATAAAGCTTAACCCATTCATTGATCCCCACGCATTAATAGTGGGAGACTTCACCCTATTTTCACTGAAGGATAGGTCATTGAAACAGAAACTAAACCAAGAAGTAATGACACTAACGGATGTCATGGATCAAATGGATCTAATGGAAATCTACAGAACTTTTCACCCAAACACAAAAGATATACCTTCTTCTCAGAACCTCACAGAACCTTTCCAAAATTGACCAGAAAACAATAGTAGGTCACAAAGCAAACCTCAACAAATACAAGAAGATTAAAATAATACCTTGTATCCTATCAGATCACCATGGACAAAAGCTAGATTTCAACAACAACGGAAATAACAAAAAGCCTACAAACACATAAAAACTGAACAACTCTCTCTTAATGACAACTTGGTAGAGGACGAAATAAAGAAATTAATTAGAGACTTCCTAAAATTCAATGAAAATCAAGGTACAACATACTCAATTTTATGGGACACATTGAAAGCAGTGCTAAGAGGAACGTTCATAGCACTAAGTGCCTTCATACAGGCAAATTAATGACACATCTGAAAGCTCTAGGAAAAAAAAAGAAGCAGAAACACCCAAGAGTGGTAGATGGCTGGAAATCATCAAATTCAGGGCTGAAATCAATAGGTTAGAAACAAGGAGAATGATTCCAAGAATCAACAAAACCAAGAGCTGGTTGTTTGAGAAAATTCACAACATAGATAAACCTTTGGCCAAACTAACTACAAGGCAGAGAGACACTATCCATATCAAAAAATCAGTGAGACATAACAACAAACACTGAAGAAATACAAAGAATCATTAGGTCTTACTTCAAAAGCCTATATGCCACAATATTTGAGTTCGAGTCCAGCCTGGTCTACACAGTGATTCCAGGACAACCAAGGCTACATAGAGAAACCCTGTCTCAAAAAAAAAATGAAAATCTAAAAGAAATTGATAATTTTCTTGATGGATTCCACTTGCCAAAGTAGAATCAAGGTCAGATAAACAAATTAAATAGTCCTGTTACTCCTACAGATACAGAAGTTAAAAAAAATCTACCAACCAAAAAACTCCCAGGGCCAGATGGTTTCAGTGCAAAATTCTACCAGACCTTCAAAGAAGGACTAATACTGTTACTCTTCAAACTTCTCTACAAAAGAAAAATGGATGGAACATTACCAAATTTATTCTATGAGGCCACAGTCACCTTGATATCTAAACCTCACAAAGACTCAACAAAGAAAGAGGATTTCAGATCAATTTCTTTTATAAACATTGATGCAAAAATACTCAATAAAATACTCACAAACCAAGTCCAAAAATACATCAAAGTTATCATTCGCCATGACCAAGTAGACTTCATCCCAGGCATGCAGGGATGGTGCAATATATAGAAATGCATCAATGTAATTCACCACATAAACAAACTGAAAGAAAAAAAACACATGATCATCTCCTTAGATACCAAAAAAAGCAGGTTTCATGTCTAAAGTCTTGGAGAGATGAGGGATACCTAAACATAACAAAGCCTATATACAAGAAGCCAATAGCCAACATCAAATTAAATGGACAGAAGTTCAAAGAAATTCCACTATAATTAGGGACTAGACAAGACTGCCCACTCTCTCAGTATCTCTTCAATATAGTATTTGAAGATCAAGCTAGACCAATAAGACAACAAAAAGAGGTGAAGGGGATCCACATCAGAAAGGAGGAAGTCAAATTATCCTTCTTCGCAAATGATATGGTAGTGTACATAATTGACCCCAAAATTCCACCAGGGAACTCTTACAGCTGACAAATATCTTCAGCAAATGGCTCCATACAAAATCAACTCAAAAAAGTCATCAGTCTTCCTGTATACAAATGACAGTCATGCTGAGAAAGAAACTACAACCTTCATGATAGCCACAAATAATATAAATTATCTAGGTGTAACTCTAACCAAGCAAGTGAAAGACTTGTATGAAAAAAATTTCAAGTCTTTGAAGAAGGAAATTGAAGATGATATCAGAAGATGGAAAGATATCCCTTGTTAGTGGATCAGGAGAATTAACATAGTAAAAATGGCCATCTTACCAATAGCAATTTATAGATTCAGTGCAATCCCTATCAAAATATCTACACATTTAAAAAAATACTTTGAAAGATCAATTCTCAACTTCATGTGGAAAAACAAAAATCCCAAAAAGCTGAAACAATCCTGTACAATGGAAGATCCTCTGGAGGAATCTCCATCCCAGATCTCAAGCTGTACTATAGAGCAACAGTAATAAAAATAGCATGGTACTGGCATAGCAATAGGCTGGTTAATCAATAGAATTGAATCAAAATCCCAGAAAAAAAATCCATACACCTATGGGCATTTGATTTTTGACAAAGAAGCCAAATCTATTCAATGGAAAAAGGATAGCATCTCCAACAAATGGTGTTGGTCTAACTGGATGTTTACATGTAGAAAAATGCAAATAGATCCATATTTACCACCATGCACAAAACTCAAGCACAATTGCATTGAAGACATCAACATAATACCAGAGACATTGAATCTGTTAGAAGAAAAAGTGGGAAGAGCCTGGAACACATTGGCACAAGGGATGGATAAGTCACAGTCTTTGTCCTTCGATAGTTCATATCTATCTTTAGAGATACACATAGGTAATACATGTATGATGTAATATGGTAAATACTTTAAGAGAAGGTATTAGCACAGTGACCTTGAAGCATAAGAAAAATAAATTTCAGAAAATGATTGAAGACTAAGAATAACACATAATACCTAAGCAAACCAATTTCCTGGTACCTAGAAGGGTATCACAATAGTTCTGGTAGTAGAATTCAAGGGTTTAAAATAATAGAATCTACTTTAAAGGTGGCTCTAGACACAACCTTGAGTAATCTTTTTATTTTAGACAGAGGAAATTGAGTGTCACTCGACCAAATGACATAGTTATTTAAACTTACACAGCTAGAACGTGGTAAGAGCTCTCTCCTGACACAGCTCAGCCATATTGCCTGTCAGCCTTTTCTTTTCAAAGATAAGTTTGGGACATAATCAAGATACCAAATGCAACAAGATTTGGTATCAATCTTGGCATATGACTATGACTGTATGACATTGATAAAATATCTTGCCTTCTCTGTCAATGTCTTCCTGTAAAAATGAAGGTAATAGTTCAACCTTCTTTATTTTTTGTTTGTTTGTTTGTTTTTGTTGTTTTTGTTTTGTTTTGTTTTGTTTTTATGGTTTTTTGAGACAGGGTTTCTCTGTGTAGCCTTGACTGTCCTGGTCTCACTTTGTAGACCAAGCTGGCCTTGAACTCACAGTGATGCTCCTGCCTCTGCCTCCCGAGTGCTGGGATTAATGGTGTGCACCACCACGCTCAGCTTTCAACCTTCTTTGGATAATACTGTAGCATGTCTATCTATTAAAATACTGCATAGAATATGTTGGTTCCATTATGGGTTTGAGGTTTTGTTTTATTTATTTTCTTTCTCTATTAGAGTTGGTAAGTTAGAATGATGTAAATTCAGCCAAAGATGATTACAATTTTGCTATTTTTGTTGTATAAAGCTAAAGGATTAAAGAGAATCAGATACCCATGTAAGAGAGTGCTTACTCAAGTTGTTGAGATTTTGTTGTCGTTTGTATTTTGTTTTGTTTTGATTTGTTTTAGGACTTTTCCTGGTTAAAATTTATGGGTATTACTATTGGATGGTCTAAGGACCAGTTTGACTTTAAATGATAAAGACAAGTCAAGTAGGTGAATCTGAATTGTAACAATGATATATTTACAGGTTAAAAAGTCTATTCTACTAATGGCATAAAAAAGAGTAGTCACAAGGCAAATGAACATATGAATAGGTAAGCGGCTTCCTGATATATGAAGATGATACATATTTAAAGCACCATATGACATAATTATGCATTCTCTAAAATGCTTAAATTTAAATCGTGGACAGGAGAAAATGTGAATGAGGTTTGAAACAACTGGAGATCACATAAATTCATTATACAACTGAAAATTACCTTAACAACCTTGAGAGAGTTAGCAGATTACATTAAATCTAAATATTCACATAAACAAAATCAACACTTATTATAACTTTAAAATTCTTATAACTTTAAAAAATATTTAGTATTTCCCTAGGGCAGTTTAAAAATAACCTATAGAATGATTTTATGGTTCAATAGTAATCATAATAGAGTCGTTAATGTCATGGTCTGTTATTTCTCTATTCCAGAAAGTACTTCTTGGCATTGCACAGGCTATACTTGGTCAATAGATACTTATGGCATAAAAGAGACAAAACAATTATTTTCAGCAACTAAAGAAATGGTTCCACTGGTAAAGTACCTGTTACCTAAATCATGGACTTAAGTTCAAATCCCCATTATACACAAAGCCAAGTACAGTAGCTTGTGTCTGTAACAGCACTGTAGTGAGAGAGTGGAAACAGGTAGATCCATAGAGCTTTATTGGCCAGCCAGCCCAGCTAAATTGATGAGCTTTAGGTTCAAGGAAATACTTTATAACAAAATATAAGGTAGGTAGAAGATAAACAAGGAGATCCCTTACTTACCTGACTTCAACCTCTGTCACCCATACACACACACACACACACACACACACACACACACACACACACACTCACATAAACATGTACACATATCACATGCGTACATCTAAAAATAAATAACATGTATTTTTAGAAAATAACTGTGATTTTCTTTATTTAAAAAGCTAAATAAGCCAGGCAGTGGTGGCACAGGTCTTTAATCCCGGCACCTGGGAGGAAGAAGCAGGTGGATCACTGTGAGTTCAAAGCCAGCCTGGGCTACAAAGTGAGTCCAGGAAAGCCAAGGCTACACAGAGAAACCTTGTCTCAGAAAAAAAAAAGAAAAAGCTAAATAAAATGTAATTCAACATTGAAAATAAATACAATAATTAAGATGATGTTTTCGTTTTTTGTTGTTGTTCTTATTTTTGTTGTTTTGTTTTGTTTTTGTTTTTGTGGAAATCATACCTGTATCCAGTTTTTTAAAGAAATTACCGTAGCTAACATTTATTCAGAATTTAAGCATCAGGTATTTCTGCAAAGTACCTTACATACTAAATAACTTGTTTTTTAAAAAGATAAATAATTTAAAAAAAAACAAGGTTGTTCAGTACAAACTTGGACATAACAATGTCTCTAAATTGCTAGTCTTTTCTGATGCTTTTTAAACATTTGATTCCTTTCTATATATTACATTTAGCTAACACTATCAATTTTATATGACTTGTGTGTTGTTTTCACTGTCTTGCAATTTCAAATGTCTCAAACTGTACACCAACGACGTAATAACAGTTCAACACAATCTCTACTGCTGTGTCTCCTCAGTAGAGTCTGTGACTCTTATTTCTGTGTACACATTTTCTCTGTTTGTCTTTCACTTACAAAGAAATCTAAGTGAATCATTATGTTTCTGATGAAGACATAAACATATGATAAATTATAACTTCTAGGGCAAAATAAGGCTATTTCAACTTTACAGATACCTAGGAAATAATATGATTAAAGAAATGTAACATTATGTAAATCAAAATAGCATGGCATTCAGAATTAATTTTTGTAGTCATTCTTATAGGATGCTATAAAGAACCACCTATACTCAATATACATGCACTTATCTTATGCTACAGGGCAATTACAATATGATTAGATAATATTATAGTATAATAAGTATTGGATACTACAGGACATCATAGCACATCACAATATAGATGATAACTTCTTAAAAACAATATTATCAAAATTTTCCTATAACAGGGGCAATGTTACACAGAGAAGTTCACCATGAGCTTGATATTCCTTATTAAACACTATAACTTATCACATTTCACAGGCCTTTTACATCTGGTTGGATCCATAGTGCATTGTGGACAGATGTGTTAACTCATCCTTAACCTCTCTGGAAAGTTCTGGCTTCTTTATTCTGTTTGTTTTTCTGCATATTGGTGGCCTGAAGGAAAGAGCTGAAAGATGGTGAATCATGTGGTGGAAGGATCATAATTTCTAAATCATTGGTGAGAAGAGTAATATGTAGCCAGGAGCAACAGCCTTGGATTTTGTATAAAGTAACAAACTTTTCTTAGACCAAGCTACAACAGAATTCTAGTTTTTTGGTTAGTACAGAGGAGTTTTGATGATGCTGAGTTATAACCTCTACTAGTCAAAGTCAGAGAAAACATTTTTTCTTTTCTGTTAAATGAATGAAATTGTCTTATGTTTCTTTATGAATAGTGGTTTTTGTCAATGCACATACTAATTTCATTTACGACATTCTTTACTTAGCTATTTATATAAGGTTATAAATGCTTGAGGAAGCACCAACCAAAATAAAAGCAAGCATCAAAGAATTAGCTATACCAACCATATGGTACGGTCCTTATGTCAACCTATACATTTGCTACTCTTCACCTTAAGAAATCATCTTCCTGTATCTCACGTGCATTTTTACTTCATTTTTTAAAATGATACTCTTTGCTACATCGATAGGTATGCTTATAAAGAATATACATTTTCAACTTCAAATGTTTTAACTTCATAAAATAGCATCAGTTCCAATTCTGGGTAAAATGCAGGAGATATATTTCATTCCTTCTCTCCTTCTAAACATAACTTTAGAACCTGGAAAGAATGGAGGGAACAAGTATTTTAAAACACTGAAAAGGAAATTGCAGGAAGCAAATCACAAGTGGATGCTGGAATTTGAAGTAGCACTGAATTTACTCTCATTTTAACATTTTGCGGTTTTATAATGCCCAACTTGAAACCAGTATAAGCAAAGCCTGGAAATCATAACCAAAGGCCAGGCATATAGGACCCCAGTTGCTCTCTTCCTCTGTCTCAAAGGACAAAGAAAAACAATTCCTTCCTTCCTTCCTTCCTTCCTTCCTTTCCTTTCCTTTCCCTTTCTTCCTTCCCTTCTTTTCTTTCTTTTTTTCTTTTTTTCTTTCTTTCTTTCTTTCTTTCTTTCTTTCTTTCTTTCTTTCTCACCTCTCTTCTTTTCTCTCTCTCTCTGTCTCTGTCTCTCTCTGTGTTGTTTGTTTGTGTGTGTGTGTGTGTGTGTGTGTGTGTGTGTGTGTGTATGTGCTTGCATGCTTATTTGTTGTGGCTGTTGCAAGCTCATGAGTATGGGAGTCCCCCTTATGCATGCAAAGGCCATAGTAGGATGCCATGTGTTGCTTTCTGCTTTATTTATTTCCTTGAAGCCAATTAATCCAATTTCACAATTAATCCAAGCCTACCCTTTTAGCTGACTGGAACTTTTGGGTTTTCCTTCTCTCTAGCCCTCAATACTGTGGCTTTGCCCAGCTTTGTAAATGGGAGTGGAGATTCAAATTTAGATCTTCTGCACTCATATACAGTGACTTAACCCCACATTCTCAGGAAAGGAATTGTTAATAATCAGGAGGAAGTATAGAGATAAACTCCCAGCATAACTTGTCTGAGTCTCCATTCTTCTCTGCCCCAGGGGCGATACAAGTCTCTGTTGGGTATACAGGAGGCAGTTGCAACGGGGCTTAGCAAGGGAGAAAATTCTAAAGGAGTAATGTGCTTATCTGTACTATGGTGCTGCGATTTCTAAGGGATCATGAAAACTAGTTTAATTTGAGTTAGTTCATTCTTTACTCCTTCCACTTTTACAAGGACATTAATCTAATCACAGTAGTCCACAAAAGAGCATTCCATAGTAGAATAATTAGAATTTCACCTTTCTGGTCACTGACCAGAATGGATGGGAAAAATAACAATAAAAAAGTACAGGAGACATTGCAGGAAGAACACAGGCAATCAATTCCACATATTAATTCATAAAGCCCAACATTTACCCAGAAGTTACTGCTTTCTCACTAATATTTTCCTTTCTGTGTAAATTTATCTTCCATGTAAATTATAATTGTCTTCTAACTACTTCGTCTTCTATTTCTATTTTATATATATATTGCCTTCTATTTTGGAAATATATTCTCTCGATTAATTTTATTTTGTTTTATTTTCTGAGATTAAGTTTAGAAAATTCAGGGCCTCATGCTTGCTAATCAAAAGATCTCCTACTAACCTATAATTTCAGTCTACTCTGTGTCTAGCATCGTTGATGTATACATACAGGGCTGGAGAAACTTCTCAGCACTCAGTAGCACTTGTTTTTGCACAGGACCTCGGTTTGTTTCCCAGCACCCACTTGATAGCTCATAAAAAAACCATAATTCCAGTTTCAGAGGATTTACCTTCTAATCTCTGTAGGCACCAGGCATGCATTCATATAGTTAGAACAGGTACATACATGCAGGCAAAACAGCCATATACATAATGTTTTTAAAAGAGAAATGAATATCAATATCATTAATTTTAAGAATTTCTTATGTTTTAGTATTAATGATTGTGGTTTTTAATGGCTCTATCAGGCTCCAGTGATTTCTTTAGTGTTGTTTTTCTGATACTTATACTATATTTTTGATGTGAATGAACATGAAGCTTCAGTTTGAATTTTCCTTAAATGTATAGTGAACATACTTTTATTATGGTTAATTTTGAGAATTTTAAAATTCTTTTCTCATATTCTACATTCCTACCACACCCTCCCCTCACTCCACTCTTTCCACTTCCCCCAACTTCATCTCATCCTCAGATCCACTGTTTTTCCTTTTCCGTTCAGAAAAGATTAACCCCCAGGAAATATCAACCAAACAGCATAATATGATGCAATAAGACTAGGCACAATCCCTCTTATCAAGGCTGGATGAGACAATCCAGTAGGAGGGAGCAGCACCCAAGGGTAAGCAAAAGAGTCAGAAACATGGTTAGAAGTTCCACAAAAACCCCAGGCTAAACAACCACAGACTGTATGCAGAAGATCTAGCACAGACCCGTGCAGGCTCTGTGGTTGCTACTTCAGTCTCTATGAGCCCTGCTTTGCTCTTTCGGCTGTGTTCTTCTGGTGTCTTCAACCCTTCTGGCTCCCCCTCTTCTGCTGGGTTCCTCAAGCTCTGCCTAATGTTTGACTGTGGGTTTCTACATCTGTTCCCATTAGTTGTTGGATGAAACCTCTCTGATGACAATTATGCTAGGCACCAAACTATAAGTTTAGCAGAATATCGTTAGAAATCATTTCATTCAATTTTCTGTTTGTTTGTTTGTCAGTCATGTTTGATTTACCCTAGTTCCCTGAGCCATCTGCCTTCTAGTTCCTTACTACCCAAGCAGTGTCCTACATAGGCTGAAGATAGGACAGGTTGTAGGTCAAAGGATTTATGGCTGGGTTAGTGTCTCAGTCTCATCACTGGGAGCCTAGCTTGGATGGCCAGTTCAGGCTCCATATATTCCATTACAAGGAGTCCTTACAAAGATCACCATCATAGGCTCCAGGAAGTTTCCACTGCAAAGTGGCAGTTCCTCTTAGTCTCCCCAATGCCCCTAATTCCAGTCATCTTTCTCTGTACTTTCTCCATCTTTCCCTCCCCCACCTGATCCAGCCTGTTTCCATTCCCACTTGTCCCAGAGTATCTACACAATCTATTCTATTATCCTTCCCAGGGAAATCCATGCATTCCCCCTCTAGAGCCCTCCTTGTTACTTAGCCTCTCCAGGTCTGTGGATCACAGTGTAAACTTTACTTAACAGTTAATATTATAAGTGAGTACATACAGTGTTTCTCTTTCTGGGTGTGGGTTGCCTGGCTCAGGATGGATCATTTCTAGTTTCATCCATTTGCCTGCAAATTCATGATATCATTAAAAAAAACAGTGGAGTAATACTCCACTGTATAAATGTACCACACGGTTTTTGGCTTGTTGTTTCGTTCATTCTTCTGTTGAGAACATATAGGCTGTTTCCAATTCCTGAATCAAGTAACACTGAATATGTCTGAGCAAGTTTCCTTGAGGTAAGATGAAGTGTCCTTTGGGTATATGCCCAAAAGTGGTATAGCTAGGTCTTGAGGTAGATTGATTCCCAACTCTCTGAGAAAATACCATTTTGATTTCTAAAGTGGTTGTACAGGTTTGCACTCCTATCATCAGTGGTGGAGTGTTCCTCTTGCTCTACATCCTCAGTAGCATGATGTGTCACTATTTTGATAGGTGTAAGGTAGAATCTCCAAGCAGCTTTGATTTGCTTTTCCTTCATGACTAAGGATGTTGAACCTTTCTTTAAGTATTTCTCAGTCATTTGAATTTCTTCTATAGAGAAATATCTGTTTAGATCTGTACACCAGTTAAAAATTAGATAAGTGTTTTTGATATTAAGTTTCAGTCTTCTATCAGATGTAGAGTTGGAAAAAAATCCTTTCCCATTCTGTAGCCTGAGACTTTTTACAAATGCCAGTGTAACAGTGTAACAGAATCTTTTCAGTTTCATGGAGTCCTAATTATTAATTGTCTATCTCAGTGCCCACACTATTGTGTAGTATTCATTAAGTTGTCCCCTGTGCCAATGCATTCTTTATCAGGTTCAGTGTATCTGGTTTTATTTTGAAGTCTTTAATCCTCTTGGACTTGAGTATATATATGGATCTATTTGCATTCTTTTACATACCAATATCAAGTTAGAACATCTTTTCCTTAAGATGCTTCTTTTTTGCAGCGTCTATTTCTGACTTCTTTCTCAAAATTAACGTGTCCGTTCGCATGTGGTTTTATATCTGGTTCCTTGATTTGACTGTATTGACCAACATGTGTGTTTTGATGTCAATATCATGCAGTTTTTATTACTATCGCTCTGTAGTACAGCTTAAAATCAGGGATGGTGACACGTCTGGAAGTTCTTTTATTGTACAGGATTGTTTTAAGGGAATTTCGTCAATGAATGATATGTTAACAAATTTTTATGAGTGTTGTACTTACATATCAATAAGTATATATTCCCCAATGATGAAGATATAATTATGTTGGATATTCCAAGACCTCTAGCAACAATCAGTCTTGATAATTTTGTTACTAGCTATTTTTCTTTAAGATGTATTGTATTGTGTTTTCCTGCTAGTACGTCATTGTACCATGTCTGATGCCCAAAGAGGTCAGAATAAATAATACACTCTGAAACTGGTGTATTCATGTGGTTGTGAGCTGCCATCTGGGTGCTGGATATTGAACCTGGGTCATTTGAAAGAATAACAATTACTTTTAACCATGAAGTCAGCTTTCCAGGCCTGTTACTTGCTAATTCAGATATTAGTTAATTTGCTGTTTATTTTCTATATATGCTGAGTTGTACTTTGTATAACTTGTGACAAATAAAAGGTGTATTAAAATCTTTAATCTTGATAAGTACTTTGATAAGGGTATATGATTTAGGGGCTGGAGAGATGGCTCAGGGTTTAAGAACAATGTCTGCTCTTCCAGAGGTCCTGAGTTCAATTTCCAGCAACCACATGGTGGCTCACAACCATCTATACTAAGATATGATGCCCTCTTATGGCATGCAGGTGTACATGTAGAAAGAGCACTCATACATTAATTCAATCACTCAGTCAATCAATCAATCAATCAATCAATCAATCAATCAATCCTTTAAGAAAATTTATGGGCTGAACATGTTTAAAAGCTAGTTTAGAGGTTTATACATGTTTTAAAGTACTTTATTTACTTGGTTACTTGAACCTTGTTTATGTCACAACTCTCCTGCTGAAAAATTTAAAGTTTTCTTATGTCATATAATACAACTAAGAGTATTATTTTGATTAGAACATTACTAATAGTCTTATTTACAAATAAATTCACCTTTAAGTTCTGTGTATGTGCATGGTCATATGTGCATGTTCAGGCATGCTACTGTAGTGGAGATTGAGTGCTCTAATACTCAGCTAATACCTAAATTTTTATTTCAATATTTGCGTGTCCAAATACTTTGTGTCTCATAAATTCAAAGTTGTTTGTGCTTTTTATTTAATTTGTGTGTCGGAGCATTTACAATTTTATATTTTATCTGTTATACTTATTATAATTATGACACCTTTGTTTGTCATCTTAGTTTCTATCATGTTGATTTCTTATTAGAAGGTTATCTGCCCTTTTCCCCAACATATCATTTTTATCCTTACTTTAAATGTTTTTAAGTGAAGCTATGTCTCACTTAGGGCTCTTTCAGGCCTTTTCTTCCCCTACATTTCAGCACCAATCACGATAATGAAACCAGGACCCCAGGTTTTATTTTAAATGTGGTTCAAGGACCAGAAGCACCTGGAGCCTTACAAAGATTACAGAATGTTAGTCCCCATTTCCAACCTACTGAATCAGAATTTGCAAGTAAACAAGAGCACCAGGTGTTCATATGCAAAATGAACTGTGAGAGTCACTAAACTAGACTATAAATCATTGGGCCTTGGAAATATTTTCCCTTTTTTCTTTATTATTTTTAAAATACAATGACATTATAAATGTACTTATTTATTCATATTCACTTCCTACATCTCTTGTAAACTTATAGATTTGTTTTTCCTTTAGCACGTACCTAAGTGCATTTTAAATGAATTTTTGTATAGCACAGCTTTTGATATATTGTATGCTTGAGAATACTTTTACCCTGTCTTTGTATTTAAAAGACAATCTTCAGATATGAAATACTATGTTCAAAGTTAATTTTACTTCAGTCCTTGAAAAACATCTATTTGCATCTGGAACTTTTAAGAAGCCTGACATCAATCTGATTTTTCTTCCTTCATATGACACCTGTTCTTTTCCTTTTGTAAATGCTTAGTGTTCCTTTTGTCTTTGAATTCTTGCATTTCTTTATAATATGTTCAGGTGTAAATCTTTTTCTGTCTCTCCGTCTCTCTCAGTCTCTGTATCTCTCTGTTTCTGACTTTGTTGCTTTGTGGGTTCTATTTTTTTGTTTGTTTGTTTACTGTTTTCCATTTAGTATTTATTTAATATCTGTAAACTATAAAATAAAAATAATCCACATTTTTCTGGGTTTATTCTTTCTTTCTTATTTATTTATTGATATGTACATTTATCTTACTATACATAAATACA
Source organism: Acomys minous (assembly GCF_964271855.1). Lineage (NCBI taxonomy): Eukaryota > Metazoa > Chordata > Mammalia > Rodentia > Muridae > Acomys > Acomys minous. Next base: position 85,406,764 of record NC_140488.1, on the reverse strand, counting down.
ATAAAGTACATTTACCTGCCCTTTATCCCCTGCCCCAGTTTTACCCCCATCTCTAAATAGAACAGAAAGATGGATAGAAGGGAGAGAACAAGAAAGAGATGCTTGAATCTTTCTTCCTGTTTCTTCTTCAAGCATGACAACTCACAAACTGCAACTAACCCCCTTGAACAAGCAACAACAGCCAGTGCCTCCAAATTCTGTTATGTTGACTTGCAGATCAATCCTCACTGACTAGCCTGTCAAGCAAGGCGCAGAAGAGCATCACTCAATGCATTCAGCCCCAGGCCCTGTGACTCTTGCAGGAATGAGTTGAGAAGTCTATATGTGGATGACACCATCATAGCCAAGGTCAAGTGCCTCTTTTGCAGGCCTCTGGTAAAATTTGCATTCTGAGCACCAATCACAGAGTTGTTGCTTAAGGAAACACTGGTAGCTTGTACGTTTAAAAAAAATAGGGTGACATGAATAGCAGACATTTCCTTACTTTCTAATATTTTCACTTGTCTGGCCCCACAAGGGAATTTGAATGGTTGGATTTTTATCCTTGTGGACCGAAACACTTTCCACATGATGAGCAAGAGAAATAAATTAACAATTAAAGAGGACACTGCACTTTCAGAAAGCATGAGTCCAGCTCCCAGCTCATAACTGAGTTTTTAAAGAAATAAAAAAAGAAAAGACAGGAGTTATGTAGGTATGGTGGAGGAGAAGTTTTCCTGTAGATAAAAATGAGAGCACAGACACTGAACTGGGCCACGTGAAGAGAGAAGGGGAGCCACTGAACAAGAGGGGAGGCCTGAGCCAAGAGGCTGGCATAGCCAAAAATGGCTGTATTATATTGGAAATAGCAGCTGAGGGAAGGACATCTCAATCCCTGGGCAGCAGGAGCTGCAGCAGCCTTGTAAAAGGTATGGTCTGAGAGATACTGGGAGAACATGGAGGTTAGGTCCTCTTTACTATGTTAGGTAGGCACCTCAGCCATTTATCCAGATTTTTGACCTAACCAGATCCACTGTAAGTCTAGCTCTCTTCTGACTGTGGACATTGCAATCAATGCAAACACACACACACACACACACACACACACACACACACATACACACACACACACACACACACACACCCTTAATCATAAAATAAAAACCTTTCCATATGAATGACTTTATCCAGGTTTCTGAGTCAAAAAGACATCTGAAACTTTGCAATTGCTTCCCAGATGCTTAAAACGACTCACCCTATTGTCCCAACTCCTTAAGTGTGTAAAAAGTCAAAGCTGAGTACTCACTATCATATGATAAACTTTTGACTTTTTTTAAGTACTGTATTTGTCACAAGCAAGCAAACTCACAAAAATCTTACACCAATTTCTTCTGCCACTTTGAGTTGTTTATCTCCTGCAGCCTCTGAGGCTGCAAGTCTCATAGAGCTCCCCCTGCCAAAAATCAGAACAAAGCAAAACAAAACAAAACATTTCTTTCAAATGAAATAATAAAAACTGCCTGTATTTTGAAGAGTCTGTGGAATGGCCATAGCCTAACCTGCATAAAAGTAAGTGAGCAGGTACCAGAGCCTATTCGATAGTTCATCAAGTAAAGTGCTTTCTTTTTTTCCAAGAAAAGCATTTCTCTGTTTAACAGAGCTCTGGCTCTCCTGGGCTTTCTTTGTAGGCCAGGCTGGTCTCAAACTCACTGACAGTCTGCCTGCTCTGCCTCCAAAGCACTGGGATTAAAGGTGTGCACCACCATGCCTGATCAATAAACTTCTTATTACCCAGCTTTTGTAATTTTTCTCCATTTTTACTCTTCTGTACCTGCTGCCCAGGTTTTCTCTCTACTATTTATTCTTTCTTATAAGACAGCAGCCACTTCTCAGAAAATTATAATTGAGCCCAGGTATTTCCTTAACTGAAGTGGTTACTGAATACTCAACAACCCATTTTTGTTCAGCTTTGACAACCCGAGTCCTGAATAAAGAAAAGACTAAGCAAAAAACATGAGTAAAGAAGAATCAAGAGTGATATTTCTATAGTTTCTCTCCCTTCCCTCCCTGCATTTTGACACATTTTCTTCCACAAGCTCAGCTGACTTCCAACACCTCTCTCTGACTTGAGATAAAGGTTCTGTGTTTGAAGTCTTCATGCTTCACAACTTAATCAAGTTGTGAATTCTAGAACTTTAATCAAGTACTAGAAAAGTTTATATCATATTTTCCAGAGCTAAGGAGGTACACTTTTGTGTATGTAAGCTATATATTATTCTGAGCCTTTGCTCAATTGACATAATTTTCATTAATAGATCCAACAGGAATACTGTGAAACTCAGTTTCCACATCTGCAAAGAGGGAAAAGTTAGGACAATGCATCTCATTGAGATGTTGGGAAGATTAAATATACCAGCATTGGACATAGGAACTGTTAGGAAGTTCAGAACACAGTGAATGTATAATTTTCAAAATGAATCTTAAAATATGCACATTGCTTTGTAAGCACAAGTGTTTTCTCTAGAGAAAACACAAAACTGTTGAAGTAGGTTACAAAGGGAGAAAGCTTAGATGGCTTTGGGAAGATGTGGGAGAAAAATAATTCACACTGTATAATCTTTCATATCTTTGAGGCTTTGAACCACGTAAATAAATTGTATGTGTGATAAAGCATTAAGTAAGTAAAATGAGGTAAAATAATCATTCTTCTTGAATGTAGCTATGCCTTCAGCTTTGTTGTGACAAGTATCACATGGAAACCTTGTCCCAAAGTTTTAATGTGCTTACATGTCAGACTCTGGAGGTTTTTATGTAGTGCCTGCAAAATTGGTGCTGACTGTGTTCCATTCTTCACCTTGTGCAAATCATCTCCTTGTTGGTCATGAGCCTTGCATAGATCCCCAACATGTGACCTCATGAAACTGAAAAGCTTCTTTACAGCAAAGGACACAATCATTCAAAAAGGTAGCAGCCTACGGAATATGAAAATATATTTACTAACTTCACATCCAACAGAAGGCTAATATCCAAAATATATAAAGAAGTCAAGAAACTTGATATCAAATAATCCAATTAAAATGTGGTACATATCTAAACATATAATTCCTAATAGAGGAAACTCAAATAGCTAAGAAATAATAAACTGTTCAATGTCCTCAGCCATCAGTGAAAGGCATATGAAAACTGCTTTGAGATTCCATCATATACCAGTCACAATGGCCAAGATCAATAAAACAACTGACAGCTCATGATGCTAAAGACAAGGAGCAAGGGGAACACTCCTCAGTTGTTTGTGGGAGTGTGATCATGTGCAGTCACTACAGACAGATGAGGATCAATCTACCTCAAGATCCAGCTATACCAGTGTATTATACAGCTGTTTAAAAAATTACATCAAGAAATTTGCTTGCAAATGGATGGAACTAGAAAAAAACATCCTGAGTAAGGTAACTGATACACAGAGAGATAAATATGGTATATGTATTAGTTGTGAAACAAATGATAACCAACCTACAATTCATAGAACTCAAGAGGTTAAGCATAGAGGAATGAACTAGGGGGTATACATAGATCTACATAGTGTAATGAAATAAAATAGATTTTATGGTTTGGCTGGGTATGACAGGAGGATTAGGTGGAAAGGCTGAGAGGAAATTGAATTGAGAGAGGGGATGAAGGAAGGGACAGCTTGAACTGAAGGGCATTTGGAGGATAGTATGGAAACCTAGTATAGTGTAGAATTCCTATAATACGTAAAAGAAATCTTAATGAAGTCTAGAAATAATGACGGAGATGGAACCCCAACTGGTCATCTCTTGTTACCGAATAAAGCTGTCATTACTCGGACTGGCTTGCATCCAATTGAGTTGTTGTCTTAAAGGCTCCCATAGAAATTGCCAAACCAGGGTATTGCCAAGGAAATAGGTTATTTTCCACAAATGGAAAGTAAGATCCCATTGCTGAAGACAACACTCACATTGAACATGGAGAGGTAAAGCTGGTGCCTACAAAGAATCTTCAGTCCATGTTCTAGTGTCTTTGACACAGAAAAGACTCTGAAGGCTACCAAAGCATATACACCAACACAAGCACAAAAGTTTTAACATATAATATTTCCTGTCTTCAAGATATGCTAGGGCATGGTGGCATGGCACAAACCTTGTGGGAGTAACCAACCAATAACTGAATTGACTTAACACCTACTTCATGAGATGAAACCCATACCTGACACTGCTTGAATGACCAAGAACCCGAGATTAGATAGCCCAGACACGTAGGGCAAAAGCAAATACTGCTGAATCCAAATATAAATAACATAAGATAAATTTAAATGTTTTAATGATATTCTGTTATACTCATAAACGAGTTGATACTCAGATCAGAAAGGCTTCTTCCGACATCAAATGGTAATAAGGAATAGATGCAGAGATCAGCAGCCAGGTATTTTACACACACACACACACACACACACACACACACACACAGACAGACATGAGAGAGAGAGAGAGAGAGAGAGAGAGAGAGAGAGAGAGAGAGAGAGAGAGAGAGAGAGAGAGTGCAATAACTGGTCCAACATGAGACCCACCCTACAGGAGAAAGCCAATCCCTGACATTACTAAGAATAGTCTGCTATGCTAGCATAGGAACCAAGCATAACTGTCTTCTGAGAGGCTTCATCCAGCAGTGATGAAAGAAAATATAGAGACCCACAGCTAAACAATAGGTTGAGTTTTTTTTTATATGATAAGCTAAAACCACATTTACCATTTTACTACTTAGTCTTAACATAATTTTCATAGTTACTAAACATTACCCTTTTCTCTACTTCATTTAACCTTTGACTAGTTCATGATCTGTTTCTTAATTTTAAATATTTTCCTTTCATTTTTAGTATTTATGTAATGATAGATCATATCTTTGAAGCAACTGCTTTATTTTTTCTTGGCTCAGATTTTCAGATTTTAAATTATATATAAGGTGCCATATATTAAAATTGGAATTACTATGTCAAATATTAAGATTATTTTAGTACCCATGAGTATTTTTAGTTGTAATAGTACCCGCTTCCAGGGTTAGCCTTTAGTAAATTATGAAATTAGATGATGTTATGTTACCTTTGTTTCCATAACCTATGCTGCAGATGTTTATTTTTGACAGATCCCAAATGCCATCCCATTTTAAATTATCCAGTGCTTTTTTCTCCTTTCTCCCAGATTATAACCTGCTTTCAAAACTGAATCTAATTTTAATCATTGATGTCATTTCAAAATTAAGTCAATATTTCTTGGCTCCCAAAGAATATTTGGAGAGATAATGTACCTTAGTTACAGACTTAGTTTAAATATCAGGTTTCTCTCTTACTTGCTTTGTGACTTGATGGAGTACGTTACACATCTGACCCTGATTTTCTCATAAAATAAAATGAGCATGCTACCTTCAAGTCAGGATTTCCATAGAATTAAGAGAAGATAAATATGTAAAGATCTTAGTACATTTCTAAGCTAATAGTGTGCATTTAATAAATGCTCTAGACATCACTAGTCAAAATTATCATATTCACTTTAAGTTTATTTTCAATCATGTCATGAAAATAAAAAACTCCCTTTTAAATGAGGTTCAGGGATCCACTCAAGCTTAAGTATCATATGACTTCCTGTAACAGCAAGTATTCAAAGCAAACTTAATGGTTATTTTTCTCTTGTTATCCACAATCCTAAATTTTTATGAAAATGTTTTGTCCAAAAATGGGTGTTTTGTCCATATATGTTTGTGTATCATGTGGGTGTAATGCCCGCAGAGGCTAGAAGAAGGCAATAAATCTGCAGGATCTAGAATTATAGAAGGTTATGAGCCTCTATGTTGTGGTTTGAAACCAACACCAACTCCTATGCAAGAGCTAAATGGGCACATAGTTGAGCCATCATTCTAGCCACTGCCCCTTAATTTTTGACTAATGGACTCTCATTGAGCCTGGAACTCAATTTCACTGGCCAACAAACCCTAGGCATCCTCCTATCTTTGTCTTTCCAGCAATGAGGTTAGAGGTACACACCACAGTGCTTTGCCTTTTTTTAAATTCTGGGGATCAAACTCAACTTTTCAATTTACACAGGAATCATTTTAACAAATACATCTTGTTCCCATCCCCTGTCCTTCTGAAACATAGAGCAGATGCTTAAGATGTGCATTGTAGTATATGCAAGGATGGAGTCCTAAAGAACTTTGAATTTCTTTATCTTTGAGAAGCACACTACAAAACATTAGTACCTAAAATGATGTTAATTCCAGCAACCATTAATATTTCTGTCAATAACTCTGAAAAGTAAACACAGCTCTCTAATTCAAGTCATTTTCCTTCAAACAAGCATTAAGAGAGGAGAAAAAAAAAACAAAAAACAAGGCAAAGCAAAGCAAGCAAGTGCTGCTGGCTTATATATTTAGAGTGCCAGGGAAAAGGAGATGAAGCAAAAAGGTTGAAGAGAAGCAACGCTAGACAAAAAGGAAAACATTTTTTTTTTTGGTGATGTGTGCCAGTATTTCTTTCTATGGATGCTCAGTATCTGGAGGGTTATTCTTTTGTTCTAATAATTCACTCTGCAAGTATCAAAGAGGAAGGCAATATGAGAATAAAAATAATGTTCCTGTTTTTATAGAAAGATTAATAACCACTAAATCAAAAATTACTTAGTTATTTTGGTTATAAATGTAAGAAAATATAACATGTGTGCTTGTGTTCAACACCTCTGAATACCTTGCTGTTCCTTCAATATTTATAAACAAAAATGTATGCATGGTATAAGACACACATGTCTTTAATTCCTTTTGTTATTTCCCTTGTTTTATAATATCATTTATTGATGAAATTTGACAGGGTACTTAGAAAAATTCCCTACAATTAAATAGTTAAATAGGTATGAGGTCAGAGATATAGTCAGACTCTGAAAAATGACTGTCATTCCTATAACAACTTATGTTTAGCCTTTCTTGTGTCATTCGTATTTTTTTACTTTTACTTTTAAATTAATTCATTCATATTACATCTCAATAGTTATACCATCCCTTGTATCCTCCCATTCTTCCCTCCTTCCCATTTTCCCCTTACTCCCCTCCCCTATGACTGTGACTGAGGGGGTGGGTCCTCCTCCCCCTGTATATGCTCATACGGTACCAACTCTCTTTTTGATAGCCTGCTATCCTTCCTCTGAGTTCTTGTTTCATTCTTCAACTGTAAATTTCCCACTGTTCTTCTAGGTAAATGCATTCATCTCTTGGAAATTTCATCTCCTTCATGATATCCTCTATTAGAATTAGTGTTGCCTGGTTTTGAAAACCTTGTTGTAATATTCCCCAGAAGAATACATCCCGTTTCTAATACTCCTGTTAGAAAGCCGCACACAGCATTCCAACATATTCTAGAGCGCCTCATAGTTCTCTACATGAAGTACATGTATGAAAGAGACTGGCTAAAGATGCTTGGCCTCTATGACTCCAACCAATGATAGAAAGGAATTGGAAAACAGACTCTTCTGCTTTCTCATCTCTCAGTGGGATAAATTTGAGAGTTTGACCCTCTCTCAGGGTCCCTTTCAGAAAGCTGCCATGGTGTTTATCTGCTTTCTCACACATCTTTTGGTATTTTTTATTTTCTCATTCTACCCATGCTTCTAGAGAATCCCTTCCTAAATAAATGGCTTTCTTTCAAATCTTTCTGTCAATATTTGCTTCTTGAAAATATCAAGCAAATGCTGGTGGATATCCATAGTAGTTTTAGGAAGATCTGTATGATGGAATGGATGCTAATATTAAATGGAATGGATGCTTTCTGGCTACATGGTTCCAGAGATCCATTAAAGCTGGTTAGGGAGCTATTATTAACAACTCTAGGCTATACCATAGCCTATAAGATTTGTGCATGTGACCAAATAGGAATGCAAATAGGTACAACAGTTCAAGCACCATACATATACCGGAAAAAAAGAAATTATAAAAATTGTATATTTTGTTGGTGGGTTTTAACTGCAAATGAAACCATAGGGAAATTTGCATGCAGGAGAGAGTCAACTGTGAGTATAAGGCATGATGCTGAAATTAGAGTACTACTTGGCAGCTATTAAAGAAATTCTAATATCCTAGAACCAGAGAGGAAATGTACCAAGATGCTGTTTGTAATAGTGAACTTGCCAATAACAAATGGGATTGGTGCTTGTATAGGGTTATGTGAATATATAATATCTTATCTTCACGGGTTTGAACCAGAAACCAATACTCGTGTATAAAGAAAAGATGAGATATTGACCTTGAAGCACTTGAAAAAACATGAGTGTGCAGATTTGCTCTACTTTCACCTATTTGCTTCTGTCCGTAACTAGGGTCAAGACTCAGCATGACACAAGCAGAAGAGTTGTATTCCTGCTATGACACATAAATGTATTCCTATAAGAAGTTTGAGAACATGCCTGAGAAAGAATCTTGTGTTTGCTGGACTGGTGTGAGGGTCACTGAACTTAAGCCTAGATAGAGAAGGTTTTATTAAAGCATACAACCGAAACAGGATTTAGCATCCTGGCAAGGACACTAGAGTCAATCTTAAAACACAGGTGAAATGGTTCTTTGAAGCTTGAAAATAATAGCCTATAGGAAATGAGGTGACATTGCTAGAAATAACTTGGCAGAATATTGAAAGCGTCATCAAAAGGCTTACAGAATTGGGCCTCTTTAAATGGATTCATTATGTAAAGCTAAAGAATTCTCCAGTTCATGATGTTTCCCAAGAAAGCAACAATAAGTTACATAAACAAGTAGTCCAGATTCCTGTGCTACCTACCTTTGTGTTGGTGTTTGTCCCCTTGCTTTCACCTATAGCCTTAGAGTGTATACTCATGATGTGCTGATGGGATGAGAAAATTTCTAAAATTTTATTAGTATAGTACAATATGCCAAGGACGACAGTCACATTTAAGTCTCATCCAAGTGTGACTTTAAATTACCATAGTTGGGAGACTTTATCCTAGTGAGAAAAACTAGGAGCAGTGCAGCTGTTTATCAACTTGTGTGACTGGATATGAGGTCTCAGCTAAGACTGTATGGGAAGTTTGGTAATATTAAATGGTTTCACTATCTGGACAATGCTCTAAAAAGGAGAAATATGAGGAAAGTAGGGACCAAGTGTCTGCTGAAAAGATATATGTATGTGTCTATGTGAATGGGACCATAAATAGTGTTTGATTCCTTGCTTAATATGTCAGTGCCTATTAGACAACATCTATCAGAGAACAGATTTTTTTCTATTAAGTAAATGGAATGACTATTCCATGAGTTTATAACTAGTTTCTTTTTTCTTCTGCCCACTGACTTCACCATGCGAAAATGACCCTATGGCATTCTGTAACTGTGAATAGAAGCAGCTTATTTATGCATACAACAGCAGATACCTCTCCTTTCTGAATTGATATAGCCACTGAAATCTCTGATGATCTAACCCATGACAAGTAGATTGTGGTGATGTGCCCATAGATCCTGACATCCTTTAAAAGACACAACTATAACACTGGAGCATCATCTTCAGCCTTTGGGCCCAATATATATCTCACAGATATATGTGTGAGGCAGGAACTATTGAGGACTTGCTTACCCTGTTTTGGCAGAGTTTGACTGTCAACTCTACCTGCATCCAAGCTTGCCCATTTTTAGGCAGAATTCTGTCTGTGGTAGAAATGAGGACATTTTCCCCAGAGGCTTGTTTGTCACATTTGAGGCCATCTCCATAAGGAGGTTCTTTGATGCTCATCATCTTCTTTGAGGAAGGCTGGGTGTTTCCAGGAGTTAACCTGTCTTGTAGTAAAAGAATCTTTAAAATAATAAAAACAGTAGTTCCTGCCCCACAAATTTGTCTGTCCGATATATTTGGCCAGAAGGCTGAAGATGGTGCTCTAACATTATAGAGAGTTTTGGGTGACTGCTCAGGCAGCAAACTGTCTCTGTCATCTTCCCATTTGGGAAGCTACTAACCTGCACTCCCTGTATACTCAGGTAATCAAGTTTATTCCTTCTCAAGTCTCTGATGGGGTTGAAGACCAGATAGTTTAGTTTTACAATTAAGCTTAGTTGTTTAGGAGTTAAGATGTTTTTAGATCTAGATAAATGTTTTAAGTTGATAATAAAGAGATAGAATAGATATTGATTTACATTAAGAATATTAGACACACTAAGATAGGAAATATGTTTTCTTCAAAGCTGCCAAATACAAATACTAAAAACACTATGAATGTAACATTTATATAATTCCTGATTGTTTTGTGGTTCTTCTTGCTGTAGGTAGTTTATTGTATATATGTGTAATATAAATGTATATGTAAAAATAAAACAATTAATAAAAATGAAAAAGACACAACTAGTGACTGTGGTACGATTACATTAGGTCTCTGTATTAACTTCCTGTGGTTGCTATAGCAATTTAGCAAGTGGTTGGCAGCTTAAATCAACAAAAATTGTGCTCTTAGAGTTCTGAAATCTAGAAATATGAAATTAATAGCAGTGAGTTAAATTGGAGGTTTGAACAGGGCCATGATACCCCTAGAAGCTTTAGGGGGTAACCATTTCTTGTTTCTTCTGTCTTTTGGGAGCTACCAGGATTTTTGAGTCTCCTATTATTGAGAGAGGCATGTATCTCTGATATAAGAAGGTTTGGGTTTCCTACATCTGAAGGCATACAAAGGAATTGCCTTCATTGTCATGAAATATCCTATAACAGAAATTGAGCCTCTAAGCGACATATATTCATTAAACTGGGAGGTATATTATTTGTTTGTTTGTTTTACATACCAATGGAAGTTTCCCCTCCCTCCTCTCTCAATCACTTCCCCTACCTCCTCTCTCCTCTTCCTCCTACATTTCTCTTCAGTAAAGTCAGGCTTCCCATGGTTATCAAGCAAACATGGATATCAAGTTGCACTAAGACTACGCACTGGGAGGTATATTATTGACTTTATAACATCTCCTAATTTAAATCTTAACACCCTATATATTTGAGTATTAGAATGCTTACAAGAAAACTTAAGAATGGCATCCTATATGGTTGGGATATTATTCAGGATTCAAATATAATGAGTCATCAGTTCTTTTATATGGTACTGCCTTCATAGAACATACAGTTTGTGGAAGAAAAGTATTTTTAGCTTCATTCTAAAAGGTAGCTAGTCTTATTTTATTGGTATATAAAATTCAACACGCTCAAAACAAAATCTAACCATCTCTTTGACCTAGTAGCTCACCCAGAGACCAGTCTTTTGGGAGTTCCCAGGTGATTTTAAAAGCTCTTCAGTAGTATAGTATAAAACCTCTGAACTTTCATTCACTTCCAGGTAGTGTTTTTATTTTTGATAAAATTGTTTCGTATCTGTTCACTTTAACATTTTTGTTATATGCTCAATTTGACTATATGGTTAATATTTTTAAATGTACTCGTTATTTCACTTTAAGAAATTAATTATGAAACTGAAGATTATATCACTACCACAAGTGGTGAGTATCACCGGTCATTAATACAGGGTATCTGCAAAAATAAATTTAGATCAAAGTAACCTTTAAATTGAAGCTAGATTCTGTTGACTGCTGAAGGCTCTGAACATAAGGGCTGCTAGGTCTTTGTTTTAAAAGGAGATTAGCAACGTTAGAGCTGTTAAATCAAAATATCTCAAATAGCTCAAATTGAGAATTTCTTCTTGACATAATTAGGGAGACTAGAAGATATTTACATTGGAATTAGCATTTTTCCTGTGTCAGTTAAACTTTCTACAATGCATCTGAAATTGTTATCATTCCAACTAGATCTAGATAGCTTTTGGTGAAACTCCTATATTCTCTTCACATTGTCATGGTGAGTGATTATAAGTAAAATTCCACCAAAGAGCTTTGGGTAACCTTGAACATATATTAAAAAACAAGACAAGACAGTTATTATTGCCATTATAATGAATAATATCACATAATCACCATCATGCTCTGTGCCTTCTACATGTTCTTTATGTCAAGTCCACTTAATTATTTGTGGAATATAATATTGTTTATGCTAGTAACAGTTGCTTCTGCTCATTTGCCATTCAAAGTCTATTTGGGCAGTCATATCTTCTTTCTTAATCAATACTGCTGTTTAATAATACACTGCATTACCACTGCATATCCTTCAATGACATATGGGATTACTTCCAACCTCTGAGTAACACAAGATGAGTGTTTTACTGGGACGATGGTTATATACATCACCCTTAGTAACTATCAATTATGTTACCATATTTTATTTACTTCATTATGAAATTTTAAATTCATTTTCATAGATTTGATGTAAAGTAGTCTTACTCAACCAGAAAATAAGTTTAGGTAGCAAAAGGCTCTTGTATGTCTTGGTGGACCTTTACTATCCGGCATGTCTTTGGGAGCATATGGACCAGTGCCTACCATACATAATAAGTCTCTTATTGACTCAAAGAGTCACAACATTTAATTGCTTTAGCCTTGGTTTCAACCCTATAAATTGGAGATATTAATATCCATCTGGAAGAATAATTGGGAAGATGGAAAGAAGCAATTTCTCCAAAAATTCTGTTACAGTAGCAAAAATAATTTCTAGTTTATCCTCCTGTTCTGTTAGGTGAGATCAATCTTGGGCTAGCATTCAGTGGCTTCTGGATTTATTCCACAAAGCTTTCATTTTTTTGACTTAGTACCACATCTCTTGTTACATTATTCTTTATTTCTTTGTTGTTGGAGAGATTTGTGTAATACACAATCAAAACCCAGTTCTAGATGTAAAACAGACTCAGAAAAAAAAAGTGATAGCGGTCATAATGAAATAAGGCTTAATTATCCACCATGCCTGAAAAAGAAACACTGTATAAGTCTACTTTGCTTAGAAATAGTCAGGAGGTAGGGAGAGCAAGAAAGCAACAAATGAGTCAGGCACTCTTTCCCTTCATTCTTTCAACATTCTTGCTACTGTTCCCGAGGTTGGAGTTTTTCCGCTTGTGGACAAAAGCCCATTAAAAAAAAAAAAACAAGAAAATGGAGCTGGTCCAATTTAGAGAATTTTCACTGAATCAGCACAGGAATTCCAAACCACTAGCTCCAGAATGTTGCAACCTGACACCACAGAGCTTACACCCTGTGACAACAAATTGTCTTAATTTGCATGGTCCTTGTTTGCATAGCAGAGACTGTACAATTAGAACTGACTTGCACAGTTGTTCAGGCTAACTTCCTAGAACTGCACACTACCTGTTCAGGATTGTCCTTATGGTATGAATTTTGTGCAAAAAAACACACACAAAGAAACTCACCCCATTTATACAAATACTTCTTATATCTGGAGAGCTCCAAATCCTACTGTCTCATGTTGCAGATAATAATATCGCAGTTAGTATCCAGACTGCTACCTATTTACATTACAGTGTAGTCAAACCATACTTATTCCGCTTGAAAGTTGAATTAATTCATTGGGTACCAGTTCCTCTTCAACAGCTCTAATAACTGTCCAGGCAGGTTTCCTGCATTACCATCTAGTATGCCTCAGAAACCTAGTTAAATATGCACACAATTTCTTTGTGAGACGTAATTGACCTTCTTTGTTTTCCTCTATATTCTTCGTATAGTTCAGTCTCCAATATAATTTTTTAACCTCTTTACCTATTTCACAAGATTATATTTTAAAAGTATATTGATGAGTTTTATGTCTTTATCTCTATAGACATTTGTGGTTCCTTCCGAAATTATTTTACCAGAACTATAGTTTCGGTGTTTCTTTCTGACCCTATATCAGAATACTCAGAATTACTTTAACCCTATCTGTGTTTTAGGTAAGAGTATCTGTATTCATATGAAATCCTTAATGGCAAGTATTAAGGGACAATCTTTTCCTAGGAGATGCAACACACATTTCTATTCTTCACAGAATAGGGCCTATGACTGCACCATTGGCCCATTTGATGAAAACAATGAACTTTTCAATTTTTATTTATTTATTATCAACAGTATGGATAAGGGATTTCTTACATAGGGCAGAGATAATTTAAAAAGCAGCTGCATCATCGGAAAGGCCCCCTCTGTATGGGTGAAATACTCCTAGAAATTTGCAAAGCTAAAGCTCCCTGTGCAGCTTGTAGGCAACAACCCAGTCCAAATATCTCTATGTTTCCCCAGTTCGGCTGGTCAGAGTTTCACCTAAGTCTCTGGTGAACAGATTCCTATCTGGCTCAGTAAACAGGGCATCATATATTGTTTTCTTCATACTTAATTCCCTCATTACCCTTGTCTGTTGTCTTCCAGCCCCTATATCCGTGGGGCTATCAGACAGAGATAATCAATTGTTCCTAATGGTTCTGATAAGCCAGAGCATCAGAAGGAACTGATTTTCCTTATATTTTCTCAGGCTATGCAGCCTTTGTCTTAAGGAGGTTTGGGTAGCTATATTTCTCAGTTTTTCTCCTTCCAGGGCAGTCAGACTGATCCTGTTTACTCTCCTGTTCCACACCCTCACAAGTCTGATTGTGGCAAACTGTTCTACTGTTTCTTGAAGAGTTGTTCCTCCTCAATATTAGCACTGAGTATTTCTTGATTATGATAACTTCTTAAACTAAGCCATTGGTAATGCTCCTATCTGCATGTTGAATCACAGATTTTGCCTTTTGTTCTATTAAAGGTCAGAGCAGAGGGGTATCTTCTATCATTTGCACCTGGTCTACTGTCTCACTCTGATTCTTCCCCTAGGTTTCAGGCTCTTGGATCCTAGGAAGAGCCTTTCACACTCTCATAATCTTTCAGCTTCCAAGCTGTAAGAAAGAGCAAACAATACTTCTCATTTTCTTGTTTAATTTATTTGCATCATCAGAGGTTAACTTGTAGGATGCTATCCACATCTCCTTTTCTTATTGCAATTACTCTTTTATATGAACAAGTTCCTGCTTGGTCACCATAGCCTCAGATACATTTCTAGCTACACACAACCATGGCCAGGAAACCTCTGCTGCTGTGTTCCAACAGTTTTAACCCTTGTATGCTAATCTCAACAACTGCAGATTTTCCTCTAAACAGTGAACTGTTTTCAGGGCATCTTTGTATTCACATTGTGGACCCACTCAGCAATCAGGCACACCACCCATACCACACAGACAATAACTGCAATCCAGGAATTCCTCCTACAGATATTTCTAATCCTGATGGCTCAGCCTTAGTGACCAAAGTAACATTTGCATTTATGTCAAATTTGGTGAAGCAATGCACTTTTTTTATTGTTGTTGTTGGGGTTACCAGCAGAAGTGCAGGGGAGGGGTTACTTACAAGGAGTAAGGATAACTCAAAATCCATTACATCACCAGAAAGCCCATCCAAACATGGCCGAGGTTTCTGTAAAGCTGCAACCCTGGAGCTCTCTGTGCATCTTAAAGGCAGCTCCTCACTCAGAACATCTTTTTCTGTAGTTTGACTGCCAGAGCCTCCTCTCCCAACAAATGGTTACTCCCTTTTATACTGTTAGTAGAGACTCTCAAGAGTCTCCCAACTTTTTGTTCAAAGGCACCTGTGACATTTTGTGACCTTTTGTTTACCTCCTGAGGCATGTGAGGCTCTCTTCCATCCTGTTTAAATTTGGAGGGAATGTTGCAATTCTGAGAGACATGCTATACAAAAATTGGTTAGAAAAAGGATTTAAAATATAGGAGACTTTATTAAGAATGGCCTAGTGCATACTGTAAAGTGGTACTGGAGTTCAACTGACACTGAACTTAAGAAAAAACATAAATGTGGGAGAAAGGCAAAGTGAGTGAAAAATGGTTGTCGCAAAATTACCAGCTGTTATTTATAGCATGTGCCAAATATAAATATGTCCTTGCAAAACTTGAAGAGATGAGTCGTCAGTTATTTCAAGACAAATTTCTGACTTGCTTTATATTGTTTAAAAATATTTTGTGGAGACAGCATTAAAACTTCAATGTATGAAGGACAGACTTAGAGAAGGACATTATCATTTGACCCTTAGGGCTTCACCAAAAGATTCTAAACTTGTGGTTAAGATTTATTGTTGTTGCTGTTTTCACATTCATTCTGACATCATGTAGCAATGAAGACACTGAGTTTGTGTTTTAGCAGCAGTTTAACACACTGATAGCAGAAAGCTTTTGTGACCCTTTGTTTACTTCTGGAGGCTTCTGAACCTCTCTTTCCTCCTGGAGGAAAAGATTCAATTTGGAGAGAATGTTGCAATTGTGAGGTACACATCATAAACTGTGAGCTATTCATAGAAATCTACCCTCCTCTTCCTCCCAAGTACTGGAATCAAAGATATGTGCCATAATATCCATCGTATTTCACTCACTGTATATTTTATTTTATTGACCAAATAAAGTACAAGAAGATAAAATAAAAGCCATCACATTGAGGCTGGACAAAGCAACCTAACAGAAGGAAAAGTGTCCCAAGGGAAGGCAAAAGAATCAAAGACCCACTCATTTACACACTCAGATGATCCATAAAAACACTAAGCTAATAGCTATAATTTATATACAGAGGACCTGGTGCAGACCTCTTTGGGGCCTGTGCATGCTGCTTCAGTCTGTAAGCCTGTATGTGCTTTTTTAAGTTGATTCAGAGGGCTGCAGTGGAAGTTTTGGTTTCTTTAATAATTCAGATATCTTATTTTAAAGTGTTCTTGTTTTAATCCAAAGTGTGGGATATGGGACTGCCTTAGTTTATCCACAGCTGATAATTGCTTCCTATGGCATGGTCTTTGTCATCTAGTTAGTTTAATTCTGAGGACTTAGAGAGGGTATAAATATGAGAGTCCGGGGAAAGAAGGGACAAGAATTGCAATGAGATTATTGGAGGAGGTAGAAATGTGCTTCTGCATTTGCAATTGCTGCATTGCTGGATATCCTGATGACTGAGATTGGTATCCCCCCCCCAAACCCGATGACCCTAACCAGCTAAAACTAAGTCTAAAGAGATCTTCATCACCTGTCCCTTCTAACCTTCTTTCTCTCCTGCCTAGGATTGGCAGTTAGAAAGGAGGTAAAGGGTCAAAGAAAATAAAGTTAGAAACTAGTGCCTACAGAGGGCCTTGTTCTCCTGGTATCCTCTATCCTCTCAGGCTCTTAGACTCTTTCTGTCTCTTCTATCATGAGGTTTCCTGAGCTCTGAGCTCTGAGAGGGAAGGACTGGATAGCCATACACCATTTAGAGCTGTGTGTTCCAAAGACTCTCTCTGTATGTAATGTCTGGAAGTGGGTCTCTGCAATTATGCCCATCTGCTGCAGGAAGAAGCATCTCTGATGAGGGCCAAATAAGGCACCGACCTATGAGTATAACAGAATATCATTAGGAGTCATTTCATAGCTACTTTATTTTAGAACAGTAGTGTTTCATTTTACCTTAGGTCTCTGGGCTATCTGGTCTCAGTTTCTTTTTCATACAGAGAGCGTTGGGTGTGGGTTCTGTCTTGTGGAGTGGGCCTTAAGTTGGGTGGAACTGAAAATCATCCTGATTGAGGTAACTCAGGCCCAGAAAGATAAATATTGTATAGGTTCATTTATTATGTATCACTTAAATAAATAAGAACCAACCTATAATCCACAGACGCATAGAGTATATGTATAGAGGAAGGTACTGGAGGATAAATGAGTAGGGGGAAGGGGGAAATAGAGTAGATTTTATGAATGGGCTCAGAGAGGATGGTAACCAGAACAGAAGGATCAGGTGAGGAAGGGGAGAGGAGATAGATTTAAATGAGTGAATTGAGAGAGAGAGAGAGAGAGAGAGAGAGAGAGAGAGAGAGAGAGAGAGAAAGAGAGAGAGAGAGGTGGAGTTAAGCACCATTTGAGGGATGATATGGAAACCTAATGCAGTGGAATATATATTAAAGTGATCCTGATGATGCCTCCTAATGGGAGATATGAAGTCCCAACTGGCCATCCCTTGTCACCAAAGAGGCTTCCGGTGCTTGAAACTGACTCATTTCAATTGCATTGAATGGGCCCATGGGCCTAGAGAATCCCATCAAAATCCTCAAGTAACCCAGGCTGATGCTAAGAGAATGGTCTGCTCTCTGAAAACTGACAGTGGGGCTTCTTTGCTGGGTACAACACCCACACAGTTTATTGAACATAGAAAAGTACTGCTGGTGCCTACATAGAGCCTTAACCCCTTCATTGTAGTGTCTTTGGTGAAGTAAGGTACTCTGCAGGCTACCAAAATAGAATCATAAACACCAACCTATCCACAAACCTTCGACATACAGTCGACCTTGCCTTTAAAATATGCTAGGGATTTGGTTCTCAAATTGTGGGTCACAACCCCTTGGGAGTCATTATGATTCATAATAGTAACAAAATTACAGTTATGAAGTAGCAATGGAAATAATTTTATGGTCGGTGGTCACTATAGCACAAGAAACTGTATTAAAGCATCATAGCATTAGGAAGGTTAAGAACCACTGATCTAGGGCAATGGCAACAGAGAAATTGTGGGGGTAGACAACTCACTATATATTTAAAATTGCATCCTGTTCTTCTTTTTTCCTTAAAAGAGATGGCAAAAAATCATGTATTGTGGAAATCACAGGAGCCATGAACTCCAAATAAGACCCAAAATGACCTTATGCTCTGTCTGTCTTTATTTAATAAAGTCAATTGCACTGGGCTAGAATCTGAAACAAAAATATAGGATATACTGCAGTCCTACCAATCAAATAGTTTACAAAATTGTAAGGCAGCTAATATGAAAACAGGAAAGCAGAGCAGTCAATATCTGACAAAAATCATAACTGGTACTTGAGAAGTACATAGTCTTATAAGATAATACAGCAGAGATTACTTCTTCTAGTGAGCTAGTGGGATTTCAGTAAGGTATTTTCCATCATAAATCCAAAGCTACCCTTGGAAATAAATGAGAAAGAAACATTTCAATAATGACTTATCATATAATGAAATTTTCCATGTGCATGACATAGAATTTTGCATTGTAAATGTCTAGAGAAAAGGATGCACAGTTTCATAATTTAAGCAAAGTCCTCTGTTTTGGTAAGATTAGGTAAAAATATATAAATTACAATGCAGTAATAGCATAGTTATCTTGGGTGGACCTATCAGTAAATATGAATACAGACTAAGCCAGAAATTCCTAATCATAGAGAAAGTATTCAAACCAGATAGTGGGATTGAGATGGAGTGAGACAGGGTCATTATCACATGTAATACTTACACACACCTAAAATAATGATTTGGCAGGATGTAAAATATGTTCAATGAGATCTCCCAAATACAAAAAGACATGGGGAAAGAAGGCAGTCTATAAAACTATGTTGTAGAATAAGTATTACTGTGAGCAATTTAGGATAAGCTAATGTGCTTGGGGATTATTTTAACCCCAGGGAAAATTGCCTAATCCTTCAGGGGGTTGGAATATTTATAGCCCAGGTCTACCTGATAAGTACTTTAGGATTTTACTATATCTGATCATTTTCTAGTACTGCTAGCCAATAGTGGTCTCCAGTAGCCTAAGTAAGGCCTCAGTCAAGGAGGTCCAGATGCTGCCAGTTAGAAAGCAATCTTGGGTATTTTTCGTTCATGCATTGACGTGTGCTCTGCCTTCCTAAGGAGACTGGTGCATCTTTAAAAGTATGAGTCTGTGATTTTGCAGTTCCATACAATTTTGGAGAAAACTCCTTCTCAGTAGTGCATTATGCACCAAGGTCTCAAATGTGTAGAAAACATACATGTCCATAGACAGCATCATTTTAGTCAAAGAAAGAATGGAGCTACAGATTTTTCAAGCATAGTTTACATGTATTTCACACTCTTGGATCTCAGATTCTGAATCTTCACTAAATAGAGTTATAGAAAAATATTTGTGTTTGGCCCTGATTATCATTTGATTGGGTTATATAAGAGCTTATGGCATTGGGTGTGACTCAAGGAATGTACACAAGGATGAACATGATGCTTCACATCTCTTCTCCTTTGACCATTCATCTTTCTGTAACTGTGAGAAAGGAAAGGTCATGCACAAAATACTGTTGTTATCCTAAAACTATGACCCATAAACTAAATGCAACTCAAAGCTCGTTTCTTCTTTTGTAAGTAAAATTTAGTAGGACCTAGCCATAATCATCTGTGTATATATTCATATATAGCCACTTTGGAGTAATGTTATTAAATGAATGATTGAGGGACTACAGTGCCTGTTACTGTGCAGACCATAGCACAGAAAGACATTTGCCTTCAATAATATTATGTTTATGGAATTTTATAGCAATCCTGACTTTTGAGTATTAACATAATGAAATTTTCAGGCTGGAAAAAGAAAAGATCATCTTGAATGAGGTAACCACAATCCAGAAAGACACACATGGTATGTACTCACTTATAAGTGGAATTTAGCCATATAGTACAGGATAAACATACTACAATGCACAGACCCAAAGAATATAAGTAGCAAGGAGGACCCAAAGGACAATGCTTAAATCTCACTTAGAAAGGGGAACAGAACAGACAGGTAGTAGCTAAAGAGGGAGACAAGGTAGAAAAGAGAGCACAAAGAGAGATGAGGGTGGAGATCAGACCTGGGGAGAGTGGGGGTGGGAGGACAGAGGGCCTTCAGAGAAAAAAGAAACTGTGGGTGGGGGAATCTTTATGAATAGCTGCAGACCTAAGTCAGAGTAGGCTTCTGGGAAGATATGAGGAGGAACTTAAGCTGAGACTCATAGTAGCAGTGGCCATGGAGACTGAAGAGGAATCCTTCAAACTAGAAAAGACTCCTAATGGAGGGAGGGAAATGCCATCCAATCCACAAAAACTTTTGACCCAAAATTTACCCTGCTTATAAGATATGAAGATATAAAGATAGAACCAATAGAGTGGAGATTGAGGGAATTTCCAACCAATGCCTGACCTAACCAAAGACCTACCCCATGAAAGAGAATCAACCCCTACTCTATTAATGGTATTCTGCTATGCTTGCAGACAGGACCCTAGCATACCTGTTCTCTAGGAGGTTTCACCCAGCAGTAGATCAAAACAAATGCTGAGACATACAGCAAACACTGGGTGATGAGTAGGGATTCTTGTAGGAAGGGGGGTGGAGAAAAGCATCTGAAGATTACAGGATCTATACAAGAATACCAACAGAGCCCCAGTTGAGCTTGTGGAGACTGAAGCACCAACCAAGGACCATGCATGGACTGGAGCTAGGCCTCCTACACAGATGTGGCCAACAAGCATCTCAGGCTTTGTGTGGAGACTGTAGTAAGTGGAGTGGGGGCTGTCTCTGACATGGACTCTGATGCCAGTTTTTTGATAACTTCCCTTTGGCAAGACTGCCATTCTAGGCCACTAGGGGAAGAGGACAAACTCAGTCTTGATGGGACTTGATCTGGAGTGGGTGGATGGGAGAGTAGGGGCTCCTCTTTTCTGAGGAATATGGAGGAATATGGGATGGGGGAATGAGGGAAAAGGGAGGGAGGTGGGACTGGGAGGAGAGAAGGGAAGGGACTACAATTGGGATGTAAAATAAACAAACAAATTAATTTATAAAAAGTAAAGAAATAAGCACAAAAGGGTAAATAATTGACTTTTCTTATACAAAATATGAGGAGAAAAATTTTCACTTCATTATTGTGTAAGATGATTTGAAACACACATTTGTTACCTTTCAAAGCAAACTATTCCTGGTGGAATTTGAAAAACCCATCTCTACAGAAATGTTCAATTTTTGGTAAACCTTTTAAAAATACAAATGTAGTCTGGTGCGATGCCTCATCAGGTAAAGGTACATTGTTGTAAGCCTCATGTCTTGTGTTTGATCCCTGGGATTCACAGAGTGAAAGGAGAGATTCATGTCCTACTGGTTGTCTTCTGACTTGTACCAGGGCATGGATATCTTCCCCACCGTAAGTAAATAAATACAAAATTTTAAGTGCATTGCGCTTGAGGGAAGATACTATGAATACCCCCTCTCTGTATCTCTTAGTTTTTCTCTCCTTCCCTTCTCTACTGCACTTTCCTGTACAATAATTAAGAAGCGCAACAAAGAAGGCCTAGATGGATAACAGTTGAAGAAAATTATGCTGGACAAGCATGAGCTGTGATGTTGACACAGACCTGTAACCCAAGAACTGAAGGAGTGAACAACAGCCTAGACAAAAACATATGGTCCATGTTCAGCAAGAGACTTTGTATCAAAACAAAAAAGCAGAATGAGATCAAGGAGGATTCTAGTCCCTTTCATAAAACAGGCCTGAACAGAGAGAGGGAGGGAGGGAGGGAGAGAGGGGGAGAGGGAGAGAGAGAGAGAGAGAGAGAGAGAGAGAGAGAGAGAGAGAGAGAGAGAGAGAGAGAGAGAGAGAACAAAGAAATCAGTAGGAAAGCTGAATTTATCTGGAAACATGAATGAAACAGCCAATAAAGAATGAAATTGATACCCCATATTTCATTAAGCTATACCCAATTCTAGAGTTTGTAAGATATAATTACTCTACCTTTAAATGAAAGAACCCAAGTCTCAATGAAACTAAGTGAGTTGCCTAGGGTTAAGCAGTTAATAAGTAGCAGCCATGATCTTCTAATTTCACTCTAAATTTGGAGGATTTTTCCCATTATATTCCATTGCCTTCTCAATATCTTTGCCATTTCCCTAGAGGCTATCATGTTAACAACATAATTTTCTCTCTCTTGGAATTATAACTTTGCCTTCTGGAACTGAGATATTCCCATTTGATTTATTACTGTTTTTAGACCCCAAGATGGCCAAATCAAAATCAGATCTCCCAAATTTAAAAATATTTCTCCATAAAAATATTTCTCACTTATCTTTTAGATCACTCACTATTAAGCTGAAAACCAATAATAGTCTCTCTGTTTTATTGAAAATGAAATAAGACACTGCTCAGTGTTAAATTATAGCATCCACCTATCTTGAATTAAAATCAAGTAAGCCATCCTTTTCATGTAACTAAGTCTCACAATTAGGAAAGTATGATAATTAGTTTTAAATTGGGGTAAATCATCAAAGAAAGTTAGGTATCCTGGGAGATATTTACATGTGAACAGATGCCTCTGGAAGTTAAATGGAGTGTAGAAATTTCACAGCATGCTGTAGTAGAAAAGCTAAATTAATAAAATCTCCAGTTATATGTTATATGAAATATAATTATTTTACATATTTTTAACATTTTTTTCAGAAGTAAAATACAGGAGAAGGTGCCAATTTTGGATAAACATGATCAGAAAAAGTACCAACCCAAGCAAAGATACTTAATTTTAGTACCAAAGAAGACATACTACACATACTTAGATAACAATCAACAGGAATAATGGATAGCTATCCAAAAACATTTGTGTGAGCATTGTCCGTCAGATAGTAGTAAAATGTGGAGGATATGCCACAAAACATTTAGCACTCATTTTGAGGTAAGCTTTCATACACACACTTAAGGAGAATGATAGTATAACGTTTGCTAACATCAGGCACTTCTTGGACTGTACTATGTTAAAAAAAAATCTGGTATTCCACCCATTCTTCTGATCTGTATTCAGATAAGTGGTGCCATTTGAGAAATCTAGTCTTACCCCTATGATACTGACCTGCTGTATTGTCTCTAGTTTATAATACCTTGGATAGAATTTAATCCTATACTATTGGTTAACTTTAAATGCTCTAATTAGCCATTCACAATTTAGATACGGTTATTTAGCATTTGAATGGTCTACTTAGAGTATGATTTTCTAATTAGTGTATGTTTTGGCATCTTTGCTGAAAACAAAAGAAAAAGTTGAATAATTTGCATATTACCAACTGGACATTATTTTTCTTGGTGAGATAACATTTTAATATAGACATGGGAGAATGAAAATGGATAGGCATCCTGTTCTTCCATAATAAAGAGAAATAGATTACTCTCTTCCTAGGAGTGTTTGGCCAAATGGAAGTGTGCTAGCAGCCTTTGACAATTTATGATCTTTTCCCCAAATTTGTGTAGTTTCTATGCAGCATGTGAATCTTGCATGCATCCTCCGTGTGAAGGAAACTAAAAAGAGACAGAACCGGAACTTGCTGAATTTGTATGGGCAAGTCATATCTGATTGTTACTAAATGTTTGCATGTCTGGAAGAGTTTGGTAACACAAGTTTTGTAGCAAGGCCTGAGAATCTAACTGAAAATGGACAAACAGGAAAAAAACCACTCTGACTTAATCTAATGTTTTCTAATGTACACAAGAGTTCTTGTAGAAAAAAAAGAAGTAAAGATGCAGTGAGAACTGAGATTTTATATACCTTTTAAAGCTAGAAATGACAAATGTTTGTAGAAGCAACAAGACAAAGAGATTTGGGCTAAGAGAAAAAAGTGTGAACAATTAGCTAGAAAACATATGAAGGAAACAAATGGAAGATAAAAGGTTTTATTTTTTCATAGGTTTGTTTGTGCAGTTCTATTTCAGCTCTATCTCCTAGTCTCGAGTCCCCTGAAATAAGTGTTCTTTTCCTGGTACTGAGGCAGGGCACTTTTCTTCACAGGAAATTTATTGACCTGCTTTTAGGTAGAAAGGGGTAGGTCAGACAGTCCTCCTTGTGTCGGCTGTTTCTCAAGTGCTTTCAACTCAAAATAATCAATATACTAGAGCAAGATATTTGGGGCCAGAATGTTCTGACCTCCCTCAGAGACTGCTTTAATTGTTCTATGCCACCTGCAAGTGAAGATGCAGAAGAGGAAAGGTTGGTATAATCTTGCCATTTTTAACCATCTTCAGATTTTCCTTTATCACTCATAGGTTCATATAGACTTCATCTAAAACAACAAAGAATAAAAACATAGGGAAAAGAGTAACATAAATTCATCTATTAAAAATCAAGGTGGTGCCTGGCATGGTGACACGCGCCTGTAATCCTAGCACTCAGCGAGGCAGAGACAGGTAGAGATCTCTAAATTCAAGGCCAGCCTGGTCTAGAAATTGATTACAGAACAGCCAAGGCCACACAGAAAAACCCTGTCTCTAAAAACAAACAAATAAACAAAAACCATGGTAGTAAGTAATGGCTTCCCACCTCCGGCAACAATATGTAACAATTAAGAAAAACCCACTAAATGAGTTGTGAGTTGTGACAATGCCCTCATTAGTGCACATGCTTTACTTAGATGCTGTTACTTAGATGTTTACTTAGATACTTAGATCACTATCTCTTTAGTGGTGATAATGGATTGAGTAACTATATTAATTTTATGATCTTCTGAAGCACAATGCCACTAATTGGTGATCTAAACTAACAGCAAGTTATTATCTCACAGTTCCAGAGGCCAATGATTTAAAAATTGAAGAATCACCTTCGCAGTGTCCCTGTGGAAACCTGTCACTCATAATACTTCTTTGCCTCCACCGCCTTCTTCTTTGAAACAATACATGACACTGCTTTGTATGATAGAAACATTCCTCCAATCCAATCTTATATCTTTCTTTTGTTTCTGAGTGTGGTGCTATAGGCTCCTTCACTTTGTATATATGCTACCAATATTTTCCTTATAAATACACTGCTCATAATGGATTAGGATTCACACTAATGACTTAGGTTCATACTAATGGATTATGGTTCACACTATGTTATAACATCTTTATACCTACAAAGATCTTACTTTCAAATAAGGCCACATTCACAGGTACTGGAGGTAAAAGTCAAAACATTTCCTTTTAGGAAACAAAAATCTTGACTACAGTTTCCCTCCCTTGTTTGATAGCAGTCTCCCCTTACCATGATCCCTCAACCACTCCTCCTCCATTTCTCCTCAGAAAAGGACAGGCTTGCCAGGGATATTATTCAAGCCTAACACACCAAGGTGAAGTAAGATTAGACATGTTCTCTTGTATTAAGACTGAATGGGGCAACCCAAGATGAGGAAAATGGTCCCAAAGAGACAACATGTAGTGTTCAGATGACAACATTTTTTAAATTAAAAGTTTTTGTGGGAAAAACTAAGCTTTGTCACAGGTGGAAGCAGTCTTGGCGGGCTTTACCCTTGGGCACCCCAAGAATACCTTGTGACAGAATGAATGGAGCCATCCTGGGCCTGGAATTCAGGAAGCAGACCTGGGGACTCCACCTGGACTATTGTCTTTCTAATCGACCCTCAATGGGAGAAGGAGACACACACAGGCAGGGAGAAGAGCAGCAGTAGGTTCAGACCGTGCTTGAGCACACGTGGATCAGCAAACAGGCTGGACCAGCACGTAGGCCAGAGACACCTAAGAATCCGTCCCGTGGAACGGATACCGGAAGGTTCACTCTTTTTTTCCCTTTAACCTTTTTTTCCCTCTTGTGTAAGCTAGTTGGGTTGTATAATAAAGTTTAATTGTTAAGAAACAGAGCCTACAAGATTTTTCATTCATTGTGAATATTTTGGATTTGTGAGTACCTAGTGTTGTCTCATGCACATTGCAAAATGATTCAAGCCAGACAGTTTCTTAATTGTCTGTTCTCATGTCCTACACATTGTATAACATCTGTTCTGACAGTGCCTTAGCATACTTTAGCATACTTTTACTGCAAAGGTATAGGGAGTAAATATTCTAAGTATCCTCTGTCTCAATTACTCCATTATAGACAGTACATGGACAAATAGGGATGATTGTGTCTCAGTCAAATGTTATTCATAAAAAAAAGGTCCCATATGTTTTGGACCCAAGGGCCAAAATTTGGTGACTATTTCTCTGGCCATAAAAATGCTATAATTCTAGAAATGGAGGAGATTATTGGCATATGGAAAGATTAACTATTTCTTTAAGCTCTATGCAGAATTGTGCCTTCCACCACAATATGTACATTGAAATCTCATGTTACTAGCTTAGAGGGGACTGGATGTGGAGACTGCTCTTTAAATTGCTAAAGTGAAATTGGTTAGTCTACGATCTTCTAAGGCTATACTTCTTAGAATAAGAAGATATTAGAAAAGAAACCAACCACAAAAAGAACCTTGTGAATATGAGGAAATGTTATAAAGAAGACTTTCTGTTAGTTGAGAAAAGATAACCTCAAAGAAATTCACTCTAATGGTGCATGGACCTTGGATTTATAGCCTCTAAACTGTAAACAAATATCTGTTGTTCAGATCATCTACTATATGGTATTTTATCATGGAAGCACTATCACATTGAAGTATTTAATGTGTTATAAACTTAAATTTGACCTGTTAATAGTTACACCTCATATGAAATATTAACTATAGGTTAAATTTTATTTTCTCACATCGTAATCATGGCTTTTACCACTTTTCTTTGAATATTTTTATCATTAGTTTATAATTTCATTCTTTCTATTACCATAATAAAATTATTAAACTTAAATTGCTATCTTTTCAGTACACATCTTCTATGGTTTGTTTCTCCACGTTGCTTTCCATTTTAAAGAAGTTTGTGTACATATTGATCTTACTTATATCATACTTGTCTTAGAGAAAACCACCACATTATATGCCAAAATTGTATATAATTATTTTTTTTGTCAGTTATTTTTGTTCTCTGTATCTAAAATAATATTGTATTGAGGACTAGAAAGATGGCTCAGTGGCTAAAGACATTGGCTGTTCTTTTAGGTTATCTGGCTTTTATTTCCACCACTCACAAGGCTGTTCAAATGGTATTTGTAGCTCCAGTTCCAAGGGATTCAATGTACCTGTCTGGTCTTCATGTTGCCCTCAAATGGTGCACTGACATACTTACAAGTAAAGTATTCATACATATAAACATAAAATAATTTTAATAAAAACAATTACTACTTTGTCTCACAAGTTTTAGCTGCTTTTCAAATAATTTTTCTTGGACTTTGCACATATAGCATATCATCAAAAATGATAATAATTGTAACTACAAGATTTTTTTATAGTTTCATTGTAATAATGATAGCTCCTATAAAATTAAATTTAAAAAGAGCAAGAGTTGATCCTGAATTTAGTGTGAATTTCTGTGGTTTGTCCTAATTGTTTTGTATGATGAGCTGGGATATATACAATAAATATGAACACATCAATTGTATAGTAGGTGATGTCTTAGGTTTTTAAATGCTTTTCAGAAAACACCAAATAGAAAATTCCTGAATGTTTGTTTAATCCTTTCATTACAGTAGAGTGTTGAGGTAGAGAGTTACTGTTTTCTCTACTTAGAGAACACTAAATTTTCCCCACTATCTTTACTGTTAAGCTCAACTGTTAGAATGAACTGGATATATATCAATGGAATATAATCGTAAATGACATGCATCACTCATAACCCAAAGCAAATAAGACACAAGAACCCAATTTATTTCTGCTTACTCACTGGACAGCTAAATATAGAGGTCTAGAAATGTATCCCATGAATGTCCCAGATGTAAACACTTTTTAAAAGCTAAGATTTCTGGGTTCTTGCCTGACACATAGACTTAGAAAGTAAAATATGTATATGAAAATTAACAATGTTTAAAGGATGTATAAAAGCAACAATTTTTCTAAGCAACACAATATGTAACGTGTGTCAAAAGTCCACAGCTGATGATCTCATAAGTCTTAGGGTAGATCCAGCTATTGTTATTTTGCCAAATGGTCAGGATGTTGAATTGCCTTATACAAATTAATACTCATAGAACTGAGAAGCTTTCAACCTTGATCAGAGAAGTTTCTTTTTATAGGGAACATCAGTCAATGGAGAGATGCATAACTGATGAAAGTATGAGAAGAAGAGACTGATTGTTCACCCTTAAATCTATATTAATTCTGACAACACCAAGGTTTAGAGAACACTGTAGACAAAGCAGACAGAAAGAATAAAAGAGCTGTAGAATAAGGAATACTGTGAAATGTTATTTTCCAAGCAGGACATGGCTATATCAATCATAGACTCACTGCGACTATGGTTTGCTATATAAAACCTATTCCATGCCAGGTCAGCTAAAATCCTGCCATAGATGGTGTAGATGATCTCTAAGCCTTACCTCATACTGAGGAGCTATTAGCAGTTGATTTTTGTTAGGAGAAAAAAAATAATTCTTTTTGGTTTTTTTTTGTTTTTGTTTTTGTTTTGAGACTTGGTTTCTCTGTGTAGCCCTAGCTGTCCTGGATTCTTTTTGTAGATCACCTCACACCTGCCAGAATGGCTACTTTCAGAAACACAAATGGCAGTTCATGCTGGTGAGGATATGAAGCAAAAGGAAGACTCCTCCATTGCTGGTGGAAGTACAAACTTATAAAGGTACTTTATAAATCAATATGGCGGTTTCTCATGGAAATCATTCTACTTCAAGACCCAACTATACCACTCTTGGGCATAGTCCCAAAGGACATTCCATCTAACACAAGGATACTTGCTCAACTATGTTGTTCATAGCAGCTTTATTCATAATTGCCAGAAATTGAAAACAGCCTAGATGTCCCTCATCTGAAGAATTGTTAAAGAAAATGTGGTACATTTACACAATGGAGTATTACTCAGCTATTAAAAAAATGATATCATGAAATTTGTAGAGAAAGGGATAGAACTAGAAAAAAATCATTTTGAGAGGTAACTCAAACACAGAAAGAAAGACAGAGTATGTATTCACTTATAAGTGGATATTAGCTGTAAAATAAAAGACAATCATACTATAGTCTACAGACCTAGAGATGCTAGGTAACAAGGAGGGCTACACAGACAAATGTTGTATCAAAAAAAGTATATATTCAGACCAACTTTCTCAATGGTGAGGGATATATGAACTAAAGTAAGATCTCTAATTATCCTAAGTGACAATAGGCTATATCAACTAATAGCCAGCCACTTCTTTAATGAAGTCAAGTAAAGTTTCAGGTATGCCAGCAATACCCCACCATCTACCCTGAACTTTCCAGGCCAGGGGTTGGGCTGCTCTTCCCCCAGAGTCTCTTCCCTATATAATACAGACATTTTTGCTACCTACTCTCCCTAACTCTCTGTTGCTCCTTTTGTGCATTTGGCCTTTTGGATGCTGTAATTGCTCAGTTTGCTCCCTCTCTCCCTTTTCCTCCCCCTCCTCCCACATGGTTCAAGGTAATGACCACTTTGGATTCTCCCAGATGTGTTTCCTCCACCATGTCTCTGGCTATGCTGTCCAACATATCTATAATAAATTTTCTCATCCACTATACCTAGAAGCAGTTATGCACTTTACCTTTTTACTTCTTTTTTTAAAATTCAGTACCCAAAACCACAAAACTCTTGCAAGAAAACAAGAGATTTATTGGACATTACCCAAAAACTTAAGCTGCCAAAGCAAATTAAAGTATCAAACTAAGAAGTTTGCTTTTATGTAACAAAGCCAAGTACCTATATAGAGTCTAAGTTATTTTATTATCACAGATAAAAGAGGAAGAGCTAGGCTACTTCATCCTCAGAAGTTTAGGATCCAAGTGGGATAGCACTAAGATTAGGGTATATATGTTTTGAGACAAAGACTACTGAGAGTCCACATAAGAAGTCCACATAAGAAGCAGGAGGTATGGATGAAATTTGTAAATTATCCTACATCTGCTAACATAGGGAAGAGGAGGATTCTCACTTAAAGAAATATCTACACAGATGTGGTCAATCATTGACCTCCTAGGTGTATCTCATTTAATCCATGTATTTGTGATAGTGCCTATGTCATGAAAGTTCTAAGAAGACAGAATGAGCAAGGAAAGCAAACTATTTACCACAATGTGTAGTACCTAGGGCAAAATAGGTCCACAATGCTCCTGGTTTTCTCTATTACTAATATAGAAAGGTTGTCGTCAGTTATCCTGTGTCCATTTGACAATTTAACTCACTTGCCAAGCTTATGTATTTCATAATATGTCACAAAAATGTGTTTTTGTTTTGTGCTGTGTAATAATGGGAAGTAAAAGTTGAACTTGGAATTAACTTCTTCCATATGTTGAATATTTATTCCAGTAATGCCTGGCTTTGAAAGCTTCTTATATTAAGGTAAAAGGTAAATTCTAGAGGAATTTACTAAACTTACCAGAGAATATGGTTGAAAAGGTTCTATTCTTTCTCAAGTGTGTGTGTTTTTTAAATTTTTTACAATTCTTTCTTTGTGAACAGAGCCTATGTATGTATGAAGGTTATTAAGGAGCTTGCAGGAGTCAATTCTCTTTCTGTTCCTGTGAGTTTCAAGAATGGACCAAATCAACTTTAGCCTCTGAACCATCTCCCCAGCCTCTTACGAGGATTATCACAGTTCATAGGACTGGTTTATGATTGGCAGGAACCTGGATATCTCAGATGTTGTTAGCAATGGTATAACATTGGAGTACAATCAAATTTCCAGAGCAAATATTGGTGTCAGCTTGTTTTCAATCCAATCAAATCAACCCACAGGAAAAGATGTACAATAATTTCGTTATCTTTAAGTAGATTCTGCAATAAACACTCCAGAAAAATGTTATTCTCATCTAACATAATTCTCTTGCATTTCTGTACATTTTGTTTTACTGCTGGATGCACTGAATCAAGATGCTTTACTCCAGAATTCATATGTTAAAAGCTAGTAATGCATCATTCTTTAGGTGAAAGTACATTCAGTTATGTAAGTCTACTATCTTTATTTTACTTCATAGAACCAGTTTCCTGAATTTTTCAGCCATCTAAGGGCTTTGATTTCTATTTGAATTGGGTTGCAAGTTGTCTAGGCATCAGCAGCTTAATCCTACAGCTTAATTTCACCATTTTGTCGAATGTTTGTTCCTGAGGTCAAATAACTTAGAAAGAAAAGTAGCTTTTATGAAAAGTCTAATAAAAACCAACATTATCTTTATACTATAAGAAAGATTTCTTATTTATCTAAAGACCCACATTGTCTAATCACAGGGAGAAATACTTAAGAAATTTGACTGGATTCAATTTGTTCCTTTTATTTGCATATCTTCTTTTTACCTCTAGCCCTCCTTAATAAAATTCATTTTCCTCTTCTGACAGATAAGAAATATTGTATGTTTGTGTGTGTGCATGTATTTTTATCAATTCTTATGTCTTCCATAGGCACAATCTTCTTGTATAATTTCCAACATTTCTCCCCGCTTATATTTAAAACAAGGTTTTATAGATTACTACAAAGTCTCTGACTATCTTTAGAGATGCTTTTCTGCAGCTTTTTGATTTGACTGTCATGGAAATAAATAAATATGTAACTATGGTTGTGTGATAACTGCTATGAGGAAAAGAGTCTATTAACTCTCCTGGGCTTAGGAGATAGTTTCACTGTATGTAGGAGAGGATGAAAATGAAAGTGGGGAATTTCATAGGGACAACACTGAAATAATGAAGATATAAAAATAACCTCAGTGTGAAGTGACAATATCCATCCTATTTCAGCAAAATTGAAGATAAAATTACCAATGCATCTTTTGAAGTCTAAGAATTTAATGATAAAAAGGAGTGTTATTAATTTACCAACCCAAATGAAGGCAAACCACTATCTTCTAAGTTTGTCAGTATCAAATTAATGTACATCAAAGTATATTTATGATTGGACAAATGTCATTTAATGATCATATGACATTAAATTGGTGCTAACATAATATATTTAAGTAATTAAATGATTGGTCCTGGTAGTTGATATCTTTAATGCCAGCACATAGGAGGTAGAAGCATGAAGATCTTTGTGAGTTAAGACTAGTCTGGTCTATGTAGTGAATTCCAGGTCAGCTGGAGCTGCAGAGTGAGAACCTGTTTCAAAAAACTTAAGTAAACATTTTATTCAAATAAATATTAGCATATATATATATATACCAAACTAGTTTTAAATCAATTATTTAAATGTTTGTATTTTCATTTAAAAATCAAGAATTGGGTAACAATTAAGAAATCTTTAGAAATAGATAAATAGATTGGGAAGATTGCTCTGTGGCCAAGGCAGTTAGTGCACAAGTGAAGGGATCACAGCTTGGACACCTAGTACCCATTAAAATGGTGCAGCTGACCTGTAATTCTAGCCTTGGATGGCAGAGAGAGAGAGAGAGAGAGAGAGAGAGAGAGAGAGAGAGAGAGAGAGAGAGAGAGAGAGAGAGAGAGAGAGAGAATTGAAGGTGGATTTTCCTTTGATGAGAAAGAAATGTCTTTCCCTATCTCTTTTGATTCATTTTGGTTGAAAGTCTATTTCATTAGATATTAGAATGGCTTACACCAGCTGGCTTCTAGGGTCTGTTTTTTTTTTTTTTTTTTGAAAAAAAATTGCCAGCCCTCTGCTTTGAGGTAGTATCTATCTTTGTTGCTGAGGTGTATTTTTCTTCTATGCAACAGAATGATGCATACGTTTTTTCATCCATTCTGCTAGTCAGTATCTTTTTATTGGGGAATTGAGTTCATTGATATTGAGAGATATTAATGAACTATGATAATTAATTTCTATTAAATTAATATTGGAGATTTTAGTGTGTGTGCATGTTTTTGTGTGCTTCCCTTCTTTTGTTTTTGGTGGTGTGGACTTATTTATTTTCTCTGTTTTCTTGGGTGTAGGTAACCTCCTTTGGTTGGATTTCTCCTTCTAGTATTTTATTTACTTCTAGTGTTTTGCTTGGTCATGGAATATCTTGTTTTCTCCATCTATGGTGATTGAGAGTTTTTCTGAATATAGTACTCTTGGTTGACATCTGTGATCTCTTAGAGGCTGCAAGACATCTGTCGAGGCTCTTCTACTTTTGGAGTCTCTGTTGGGAAGTCGAGTATAATTCTGATAGGTCTACATTTGTAAATTACTTGACCTTTTTCCCTTGCAGCTTTTAATATTATTTCTTTGTTCTATAGCTTTTGTGTTTTGGTTAATATGTAGTAGAAGAATTTTTCTTTTCTCATACAATTTAAGTGGTGTTCTGTAAGCTTCTTGTATGTTTATAGGCATTTATTTCTTTGAATTGGGAATTTTTCTTCTATGATTTTTTTGCAAATATTTTATGTTCCTTAAAGGTGGGATTCTTCACTTTCTTCTAGTCCTTTTATTCTTAGCTTAGGTCTTTTAATAGTATCTCAGATTTCATGGATGTTTTGTGTGAGGAATATTTTAGATTACACATTTTGCTTGACTAATATACCAACTCCTTGTATTGTATCTTCTTTTTTTTTCTTAAAGATTTATTTATTTATTATTATGTGTACTATGCTCTGCCTGCCTGTGTACCTGCAGGCCAGAAGACATCAGTTCTCATTACAGATGGTTGTGAGCCACATGTTGTTGCTGGGAATTGAACTCAGGATCTTCAGAAGAGCAGTCAGTGCTCTTAACATCTGAGCCATCTCTCCAGCCCCTTCTGTTGTATCTTCTATGTCTGTAATTCTCTCTTCCATCTCTTGTAAGCTGTTGTTGATGACTGCATCTGTTGTTCCTTTTTTGTTCTCTAGGTTTTTCATCCCCAGGATTCCCTCAGTCTGTGCTTTCTTTTTTGCTTATGCTTCCATTTTCTGGTATTGAACATTTTTATTAATATACTTCATCTTTTACATTGTATTTTCATGTATTTCTTTAAGGATTTTATTCACTTTCTCTTTAAATGCCTCTATCATCTTCATTAGTCTGGATTTAAGGTCATTTTATCGGCTTTGGCTGTGTTAGGATATCCAAGGCTTGCTGTAGTGGTATATCTGTGCTCTGAAGGTACCTTATTGCCCTACCTTTTGTTGATTATGTTCTTACACTGTCTCTTAGCCATCCAGTTGTCACTTGATGTTTCTGGTGGGGCAGGAATCAGGAAGTTGAGCCTAACCTGTATATTCCTGATATAACTGTCATCCAGTATGCAGCCTTATACTGGATATTCCTGATGCCTGGTGCAGGCCTGGATGTTCCTGAAGTATCAGGATTGGTTAAGGGGGCTGAAGTAGTGTCCTGACAATGGAGATCAGGGGAAATCATGCAGCTCAAGGTAGCTGGACATTTTTTAATCACTTGTGCACTTGCCCTAAAAAGATCTTTCTGGTTTTGGTCTGGGCCTGAGGAGAGTATGAGCCTGCCCCAGTCATAAAAACAAAATTTTTATTTTGCAACTTATCAGTTTTAGTTTTTGGTTTTTGACACCACAACAAATAACATCTAAATTAATTCCATTTTCTTGAACAAAGATGTGCAAGTATCTCTGGATCGGGATAGAGAATCATTTGACTATACATTCAGGATAGTTGGGTCATCAGGTTTAAGTATTAAGGCTCATATCATCTATTATTTATCTATCATCTATCTATCTATCTATCTATCTATCTATCTATCTATCTATCTATCATCTAATGTTGATTAGAGTTTTGTCTGCATGTATGTATGTATGTGCACAACTACATGCTTGGTTTCCAGGGAGGTCAGAAGAGGTCCCCAGATCCTGAGGTTTAGGCTGCTATGTGGGTGTTGGGAATCCAGTCTCCGTTCTTGCCAAAATCATAAAGTGTTCTAACCTGCTAATTCATTGCTCTAGCATCCTTATTTTATTTCTTTGATAAGCTTGCACATAGATTCCAACAGTGACTATACCAGAATATACTCCCACCAGTGATGGATTCCTCTTTACCACATTATCACTAGCATCTGTTTGTATCTGTTTATTCATGGTAACCATCATGGCTGGGGTAAAAGTAAATTTCAAAGTGTTATTAAGTTTTATTTCTCAGCTGATGTTAAACACTTAGTTGTTATTTATTTATTTACTTATTTTACCGCTTTTATTCTTCATTTGACAACTATCTCTTAAATTCATTAGTTCATTTATTGATTGGCAGTGTGGGTTCTTTTGTAGTTTAATTTTTGCTGTAATGCTTGTTTTTATTCCCTTAGTTCCTCTGTGTAATTGCATAGTTTATTCTTCATGACTTGAATCTATACTGCTTTACAGCTTGTGCTGACCTATGATATACACTTAAAAGTCATTGGTACCAGTCCTGAGAGTAGGCTTCAAGAGCGATCATGTATTTTCACTTGTCTTACTTTTCATATTAGTCATTCATGTAAGAACAAGCCCAAACTATGAAGCTGGAAAGATGGATCAGCTACTAAAAACACTACTTGCAGAATAACTAGGTTCAGTTTCCAGCACCAACATAGTGGATAACATGGGTCTGTGACTCTAGTTCCAGAGGATCAGACAACATGTAGCCTCTGTGGGTATTACATACACATAATATATAAATATATATGCAGTCAAAACACCTATGCATATTTTTAATTAAGAAAAGGTATATACAGTCCAGCACAGTGGCACATGCCTGTAATCCTAGTACTCAGGGAGGCAGAGGCAGGCAGATATCTGTGAGTTTGAGGCCAGTCTGTTCTGGAAAGAGAGTCTGGGACAGCCAAGGCTACACCGACAAACGCTGTATAAAAAAATCAAAACAAAAAAAGTATATACTCAGACCAACTTTCTCATTGGTGAGGGATATATGAACTAAAGTAAGATCTCTAATTATCCTAAGGGACAATAGGCTATATCAACTAATAGACAGCCACTTTTTTTTAAATGAAGTCAGACTTGGTGTATATCTAAACATTTTTATTAATTTATTCATATTACATCTCAATGGTTATCCCCTCCCTTGTATCCTCCCATTCCTCCCTCCCTCCCATTTTCCCCTTACTCCCCTCCCTTATGACTGTGACTGAGAGGGACTTCCTCCCCCTGTATATGCTCATTTTTCATTGTAAGATTTCATGATTATAGGCCACTGAGACTTGTTTGTATGAAGTGTTGTCTTTAGAGCTAACTGAGCATAGAAATAAGAAATTTAAACTTTTATCCTTATTTGGAACAGCCTTCTTTCCAACTTGATCTAAACATTTGTTCCTTGATGACATTAACTGATAGGATCTCCTACCCAGCCTGGCAACTGTATGTAGAGGTAGGTTTTGAAATACTCTTCTGAGAATGCCCAAAACAACTTTTTTTGTTGTTTTTTTTTTTCAGAGTGAAAAAGATGTTAGTTGATTGCCACTTCATAGAATGGGCTGATTTAAATTGATGGGAGACATTAAGACAGTGGATGTGACTCAATATTTTCTTGACATCTTCAGAATTCTAAAAATATGGTAACATAATTCTTGAATGAGTAACAAAATCCAAGCACCATAGAACAGGAAATTTTCTTAGGACTCCCTAGTCACCATTTTTCCTTAGAGGCAGACTGAGATTTGACTATAACTCTTTAGCTAACTTTAAAGATATGTGATAATTTAAAGCCTAATCGTCTGTGGCTTAGCCTTCTTGAATTCAGCTTTTTATGTCTTGGTCTTCTTACAGTCAAAGCTGATGAAATCTGTCTTCTCTGTGAATAATACATTTCAAATTATAGCAATGACAAATCCTGAATAGTACCTTCCAAAGCAGGCAAAAATGCATTTTATCCAGCTTTCACCTCACAGTCAAAGAGAAATCTATTTTTTAATTAAACTCTACATTTATTTTTCTAAGATTGACAGAGCTCATCATTACAGATTGAATATTTATTATGAAATTGTATCAATTTTTATAGTCTTTAAAACACCAAGTACAGAACACTGCACAGAAATATGTTTTGATGATAATTTAAGTCCCATTGTTCTTTTTCTTAAATTTGAATTGCATTCTAAATGGTATGCTAATTGTCTTAAAGAGTTCTTGGAGTTTCTAAAGGTACAGAACTTCAGTCTAAGTTGCAGCTGGAATACTAAGAAAATCACCTTCATTGTAAAACAACAATTCTTAGTATTTGAAGGTTTTCACTAACCTTCCAGATGACAAAGAGTTCTGGTTCCTTCATTCTACCTTCAGAGATTATAATTCAGGTTTTAGAGTATGCCTAGATTTTTCATATATAAACAGAGACTAAGGTATGTCCTACAAAAAGTTTTTTAAGCTATTCATACTGTTTTGATTTTCTAGGATACCTACCATAAAATACAGTATGTGATAAATAGATAGTACCACTTTTAAGAACTGATTAATCATATGCTTTTCATAAAAAATTAAATCATCTTCTAGCTATTGTGGTAGATTCCCTGAAGGAACATAACTAATATAAGTCAGATCACCAACAATTTTATGAAGTTCAAATCCATGCTGATGTTTTTAAACATGGGCTCACAGCCTGTGCCCAAAACCAGGTTTGAGCATCCATCCTCATTAAGTCAGTTAAAATAGTCAAATTAATATACAAAGCAGAAAAAAGAGATTTGTTTCATGTGGCTTTACTAGGAAGAACAACAACTAGCACATGAACCTCCTAACTGTCCTAGGGGATCTGACATGGGATTAAAGATTAGAGAACCATGAATATCACATCCAATCAGAACTACTCAATGTGTGGTCCTATTTGTCATTAACCCATTATTGTCTGTGCTTCACATTTCTGCAGTAAGTTGGTCTAACATGTTATTTGAACTGTTATGTAGTCTCTTCCAGAGAAACAAGTGCTGCCTCTAGCTGGGTCCTCCTATTTTTCTCCCAGTATGTGATACATAAGAAATTCCCATTTCTTTGGGATTTACGATTTCAATAGTCTTATTGTCAGATTGAAAAACAGAAATATGTGTTTAGATTATCTTCATTCCTGCCAGGTCAGTTCCTCTGAGAGACATCTAAAAGGGCTAAGAAGGTGCTACAAATCACATTTGTTTATTTTTTTATTTCTCTTATAGCATATATGTCCAATGAGATAAAATATATATAAGACTGCTTTTAAGCTCAAAGTTGCTTACAAATGCAAGTATTATTTTTGAACATATAGATAGGAACTTCAAAGCAATTTCTTTATCATAAATTTTTTTGATATGTAGGTGTTGATGTGGGTAAGGTACAATTGGGATTGATGCAAGTAAGATATTAAATGACAGTAATTTTTGAGAAATTTAACAGAATGTCTTTCTAAGTTAGGTGTCAGGGCAGATCTAACATAGCTGTGAAATGATAAGTAGCCTGAGGCAGTTACTTTTTAAAAATTCTGAAAGCATTACACCATAGAGAATCCTTGATATCCTGCTATGGACTGGGTTACAAAGACTGAACTGTCAATGAAGAACCCAAAGAGAAAAAAGGTTATAACATGTGAAAAAAAGTGTGTAAGAACAAATTTCATACTAAGTGACTATCAGAAACCAAATATGAGATAACGTACATGAATATTCTTTAAATATTATTTAGTACTAAAAAAATCAGGGATGGTTACAAATGAAATTATTATTTTCAAATATTTCACTGGCAATATGGATTCAATTACCTGTGCAATGTAAATGAGCTACTGCATCATAGATTGGCATTCTGGAAACTAATACCTTTAGACTAATTTTTGTTTATTTAAAGTATGTATCGCTGTAGTGTACTGAGGCTGATTGTTGATACACACTTAAAGTGTGTACGAACACCTAATGAATACTATGTTTTCACTGAATACGGGTCGGAGGCAAGTATAATGCGTTCAGAATCACGACTCACATTTTCTTTTGTACCTATCTTTATTTGGCCCGAGGAGACTACTTAGTGAAATCTTATCATATGGGTCAAACTCTCAAACTACTTCTAATTTTCAAAAATAATTTTCCAATTCTACTAAGCAGGAACTGTATCCTTTAAAATCCGTAATGCTATCAGAGTGTTAGCTTAGTTATAACAAAGAAAATAAACCTTTAGATGGTTGTTTGGTTTAAGGAAAATGGTTGCTTACATTTTTTTGACAGTTTC
The DNA here is from genome assembly GCF_964271855.1 of Acomys minous. NCBI lineage: Eukaryota > Metazoa > Chordata > Mammalia > Rodentia > Muridae > Acomys > Acomys minous. The sequence continues at coordinate 85,367,116 of NC_140488.1, read as the reverse complement.
GTTTATTTTTTTACCCCTCATCACCTTCTTTTGTTCCCTCTCCTATTGGAATTCTTATTTTGGGAAATTATTTCTTAAAATGCGTTGCATTATTTAATAGAAGGCAGACAAAATGAGTGGAAATGACTATGATTTTAATATTAAGGCAGTTATAGTAAAAATAAGGAAATACAAACAACGACATAGAGAAGGCCATAAAAATATATTGAGCACACAGGATTACACAGTTTCTCTGATTCATTTTTTAACTCATGGAGTATGTAGGAATGATGTGAATCTGTTTAATTGTGTCACTTATTAGCGTATGAGAAGTAGGGCCCAATTTAACTTTTTTACATTTTCTCTAATTTCATTTACTCAGCCTATACCAGTGAGTTGCTATCGTGTACCAAGATGTTACATGTTGGTATATAGTTGATATGCACACAGATATTAATAGTTGGAATTTATAAGTAGACTGACACATTGGTACCTTTTGTTGTTTAATCTGATGCAAGATGGTATCAAAATATATCTGTGACCTAAACCTAAAAACCACGACCATAAAATTCTTGGAAAAAATAGAAGTAAATCATTGTGATCTTGGATTAGGAAAGTTTCTTAGCTATGATGTAAAACAGTAATAAATAAATAAATAAATAAATAAATAAATAAATATTAACAAGGTGAAATAAATAGTTTTGGTGGGGAGTGTTGAGATTAGCCTTTGGAGGCCCACAGAGAATGGCTAAGTGACCCATTAGCTGTTCCTGAGACTTCTCAAGCAGTCCTGATCCATTTCATACAGTGTTGATCAACTAGGGACTCTTAAATGGTGTTGATCAACTTGGGACTCGTAGCATGCTAGTGAAGTTTCAAAGTGGATTTGAGGCTAGGGCAGTGATTCCTTCCTCTTTCTTTTTGGAAGTCTCCTAAGGTGACCTTTCGTTCCTCCCCAACATCCCCCACATTCCTCAAAGCTACACCAAGCTGACTGATTTCTATTAATGCTTGAAGTTAGTATGGGATAGTCTGATTGGCCTTTAACGTTTTAGAGGCCTTACACTGGAAAATAAAGTTAGATCTGCATCTTTGAGTCTGTTTCCAGAGTCTGATTCCTGGGGTTCTGTGTGGGCTCCATTGCCCTTCACACAGACACACACACACACACACACACACACACACACACACACACACACACTGTTCCTGACCTGTTCTCGGTATATGGTAGTTTTAAAAATAAACACAGGAAACACCAGAAATTTTGTCATGGCCATGTGTTATCCATGATTGAGAACTAGCATTGTAGTAAAGGTGTGGCTTTTCAATGTGTGTTGCCATTTACAAGACATTAGCAAACAGGATATAAACAGAGATTTGAAAGGTGCTTGATCACTGAAGCTTGTCTTCACTCACACTCTGTGGAATCCCCAGTTTGTTACATGAAGAAGTCTATGCAAGTGTGTTTGAAGCCAAATAAGCATGTGAAAGGAAGCCGAGATGAGCCATTAAAATGAAGGGGCACTAGAACTACCTTGACAACTACCAGATACATGCAAACTCCACCATATGCTTCTTACTGTTAAAACTGCCTCAAGTTTATTACAAAGATAAGGCAAAATAACCAAAGTCATAACTTCCCTGAAGACCCATTGACTTGTGAAATATATATGGCTATTGTTATGAGCCACTAAAATACTGGGTCAAAAGTACAAAATCTAACCAGGTAGTCTAGTTGGCTTTCTTTTGCTGGGAATAAATACACTCTCACCAAAAGCAACTTCAGGAAGGAAATGGTTAATTTGGTATACACTTCCAGGTCATAATCCATCATTGAAGGATGTCAGGATGAGAGCTTAAGAAGGAACTTGAAACAGAAGTCATGAAGGAAGGCTGCTTACTGGCTCTTCCTCAGCTAGCTGTCTTCCACCACCTACGCAAACCTGCTTAGGGATGGCTTTGCTCACAGTGAGCAGGGTCTGTCCATTTGAATAATAAGTCAGGAATATTTCTCACAGATGTGACCACAGGTCAGTCTAATCTAAATAATTCCTTAATGGAGGTTTCCTCTTCCCTGGTGACACTTAAATCATATCAAGTTGACAATGAAAATTATTCAGTACACCAATGTTATCCACATACAAAAAATAAAGTTGAATTGGATTGAAACTTAGGGAGATTTTCCTGCCTCTGCCTCCCAAGTGCTGTGATTAAAAAGTGTACATTATTCCTAGCCCTAGAGAAATATGTTGAAGAAAAAGCACTGCAACAAGGAATAATCTAATAAGATATTGGATATCTCAGTGGATCCAGGCTATGAATGTTTCTTCCTAGATGACAAATGGAACAGGAAGAATCTTTAAGAAACTACAGAGAAGACAAGAAGACCTATCCTATGGTAAACCAGTTAACAACTTACAGTGAATACAATCCAACAAAGAATGATAGCATTTTCTAATAATTTACACTGTAGCTCTACTATTGGGAGAGTTTAGATAGTCCTTGTCTGTCACTGACAACCCTACCTTCTAATAGGCCACCAGTGAGTCATAGTAAGTTTTACAATTGTTACATTAAAGGTTAAACATAATTGGTGGTAGTTTAACTTTCTTACCCACTACAGCAGATTCTGTTATAAGTTTAGATGTAACAGTCTTTCGAGTTCATGATTTTAGCACTTATTTAGTACCTAAAAGGGTAATTCCAAGTTGTTTTGAATAAAAATCTTAATAGGTCCATAAAATGTTCCTGAAGAAAAATGTCACCTAGGAGGATCACAGTACAATGAAATAAATGTGCATAGTTAATTTTCATTATTTTATTTATAAAGAATCTTTCTCTTAGGAACATAAAATTTGGTGGAGGTTTTATCTTTGTCTGCTTTAGTCACTATCTTGGTGTTACTATTTTGACCATACAAACTCCATAAACAGGGTAGGATTGATTTGGATGAGAAAGGAAAGAATGGTCTGTCTTTGTGCCCCTCACACTTGTAAGTTGATATGGCATTTTGGTTATATAGGGTTATTTCATTACTATCTTCATCAGGTGAGGTAGTGACTGCTCCTTCGAAATCACTACTTTCTGTTTTTCATACTTGTGTAGTATTTTTTATAACTACTTAATTGCTTAAGTGTATGAAATGCCTGTTGATTTTTATTACTTTGTAATTTAATTTAGCCATATAAAATCAAATTAATTTTGCTTATGTTCTCACATAAGCTTTTATGTCAAGGTTCTACAAGTTGAAACTATGGTTATCTAGTGTTTCTGGTTCAATAGACTCTATGGGTGGGGAGTTGAACTCCATTCAACTAAATGGAGTTCTCTGGCTCTTTGTCTTGTATAACACATGATAATAATCTGCACTAGTAACTAGTTTTTAGCCATATGACTTGTTATGGCAATAGACTGTAGCAGATACCACATAAGCAAAATGTGAATGTACTTTGCAATTATGACCTATACATACACTGCTGCTATTGTCATGAAAATAATTTGGTCCAACAGCAACTATCCATCTAACCCGAACCCCATAATGGCATGTATGGATTACCCCCAAACTTAACCAAAATCTTAGATCAAAACTCATAAACTTCCAGTCTGAAGGGAAAGTACACTTGACAATTTATAAATATGTGAATGAGGGAAGGAGATGCTTAATAAGTCTCTAAGGTTTGTGTATTAGTTTGTGTATTAGTTTTGTTGCTGCATTTAAGAAAAAAAACCACATAATCAAGGCAACTTATAGAAAGTTCCCAGTTTTCTGTCTTACAGTTACATAGGGATAAGCCTCCATAATGATTGAAATGTATAGCTGTCCATGGACCGCATGCCAGCAGGAGTAGGAAGCTGAGAGCTTACATCCTCAGGTCCCACATGAAACAAAACCAGCCTGATCTTATGGACGTTTTTTCTCAATACAGGTTCCCTTCTCTCAGATGAGGATAGCTTGGACGATGTGCACATAAAATTAACCATCACAAATTCCAAAGCTATCAATGCATGTTAATATATCACCAAGTTCTGCTGCCAGCTTGGGTTGCGTCCTCACTTGCTTGAGTCACCTTAGCAGCAAATTTCATTTGCAATTGATTTCAAGGAGAAGAAAACATCTTAGGCCTTTTCCTAGCACAAGTCTTTCCCTGAGTCCACCCTTCCCTTTCTTCCCTCACAGATCATACCTCTCCTAAATGGACCTACTCTCCTTAACAATTACAACACTTGGTCCAGCACAGCTCTTGGCTCTAATAGTTTAATATAATAGCAGATTAATATAGCTATACACTTACTTGTTGTATACAAACTGCACCTTTGAAAAGCACATTATAATAAGAAGTTAAATTCTACCTCCTCAAATCCAAACAAAAATATGGACACAAAATAAGCAATAATTTTAAAATAAACTGCTGAAATCTGAGCCTCGACCATACTGAACTGTTCAGCAACATATCTATTTGTGCTTTGAAATTCCTTTGGGATTCTTGATATATTTATCCACTGAACTACCAATTAGGCTTAAAGAGAAAGCTTACTAATATAGAAAGAAAAAATGTGCTCAAATACACTGAAGGCAATTGTTCTTATTGTCTCGAATATGAAACATTAGTAGACATAGATTTTTTTTTATCTTCTGCAGACCTGATTTCCTTCTATAATTGAATAGAAGGAGAAATGCTTCTATAGCATTTTATTTGAGACTTTAGGCAGAATATGACACTGGAATGTCTATGTATTTTTAAAAGCATGAAATCATTAAACATGAGTACATTTTCCATAGATATGGTGAAATAACTATTTCATGGTGTCCAGTTAAGTATATGCTTAGCAACGCAAATCAAATCATTTTATTTTTGTCAAGCTTATAAGACAGGCCAGATCTCTTGCCATCTGAATTTGTATTTCACTTCCTGCGGGTGAGGTTGACACATTTCCATACAAATGTACAATGACAGAATGCCTACTTTGAAATTATACTACATCACTAAAACTGGAATTATAACTCATTATATAAAATAGACTGAATATCTTGTGCCAATGTGTATTCATGGAGAAGATGCTGACACCATGGGACATTTATTTTAACCAGATTCTCTTTGAGAAAGCTGATCATGTATCCATGCTGTGAATTATTGAAGACTGAGAGCAACAGAAAGAAAAAGCCAAGAACAGTACTTGGTATAATATACACATTTTTGTATTTAGTCTGCTTTTGTATGTATTTTGCTGTGTCTGCAACTAACGGCCTGTAGTGATTTTCCTACATTGGCCTCCTAAGCAGCTGAGACTTCATGCGCATGCCACTATACCCAGATCAAGCACAAACATATCATATTAGAAAATGATTGTCTATAAATATCAAATCACTTCTCTTAGTGTTTCTGTGACATAAAGAGAAAGATAGAATGCGTAAATGAGACAACAGTGTAGAAATCCCTGAGACAAAAGATGTCATGTTACAGGAAGAAGTCCAGTCCAGAGGAGAGGTATTGAGAGTATAAAAACAGAACAGAAGTAGTATGTATGGTATGTGGATCACAACCATAGCAGATCCTTACACTAGAGAATATTGAAGCTTTGCTATATAGATGCACAAAAGTTAGTCTGGTATACAGAGCAGCAAAAATAAAAAGTTCTTGCCTCAAATAGATGGATGTATGACACCTGAGGATACTTTCTGACCTCTACACACATATGCCAAGACACATGTACAAGCCATACAAAACTGCATACATGCATATATAATGTACATAATAAAACCACAACACACACAGACACACAGTCAGGGGGGCAGAGATACCCAACCAGACTCTGATTGCCTTTGAATTGTAATCAATTACATTCAAGAAGCCTTTCTTCATGTCTGAGATAGAATCTGATTTTCTACCTTCCCTGAATCTCCTTACAAGTATGTAAACCTATATTTATTCTTTGAACTAGCTAAAAGAAAGTCTAACTGATCTGAAGATGTATCTCAAATTATCTCCAGATAGAAAAAATTGTTTTGTTGTTACTGATAATAAAACTAAACCCTCAAATGATACTTTAATAAATGAAGTTTCAAGAAAGAGTTTCATAGAAATTTATTGTCACTGCTGAAAAATAATAAAAAGCTACCAAACGTATGACTTAGTAATTGCTGTGCTTATTAAGGTTATTTGTATCTCCATATAACTATGGAGATAATAACTCAGTGCTTTAATCTTACTACCTAAGACTGCAAATTTTTCTTGGATGAGATATCAGAGAAATAAAAATTTGAGGAAACCTGTTTATATACAGAAAACAAATTTATTTCTATTATTATGTATTTGTCTATTAAATATACACAATAGTGCCATTAGCCTATTACCTTTTATCCTTAATGAAGAAAATTAATAGTTTTAAATTAGAATAGATATTATAATTGTAAATATTAAATATTCTATCGTGGTTGCCTTGTAGGATCACTGATTTTTAAAAAGTATTCAAGATAAGTGAGGCTACAACAACCACTAATAGTAAGATGAGTATTGATGTGGTCAATTTGCACTAATTATTTTCAAACTGATGAATAATAAAAAATTATAATGTTCACTAGTTCATAAGAACCCTTCTATCATAAAGGCTTGAAATTCTATGAGCAAATAGTTTCTGAAAAGCATTTGGCTGTATTCCTATTCATTGAAGCATTGAACTCATAATACCATGAAACAATTAGTCAGACTATAAATTAACTAAGGAGCTTTACTCCCATATTACTGTGTTTAATTCCAGAAACTGGCTCTAAAAAATAAGAGACTTGTTATCAGGGATCATAGAATAAATGGATCCTTGGACATTTTATTCCTCTATGGGGTGTGTATAATTCCAACAACACTCTCAGTTCTTATTAATCATCTAGTTGCATTATTTTTGTCATAAAATAAAAACATAATTTGAGTAAAAGGTAAGCATCCACTTTGAAAGGATATTATAGACAAATATATTAGCCCACAGTGATTATATAGTTATGAAAATTATGAAATATAAGGGAATGAGTACAATTTCATCATTATGTTTTTTGGCAGTGTTGAGGATGGAACCCAGAAACTTGGTACATCTTTGAGGTAAGCACCCTACACTTAGGTATATTCCTACTTATAAAAGTAAGTTTTTATGTCCAAAGTATTTACAGTTCAACATTTACATATTAGAATAAAATACTTCCAAATTAATAAATTTTTCCTGAATATGGAGTAGATTCAAGCATATACTTCATAAATAGAAGAAATACAGGTCAAATTTGTTAAATTATGATTCATAATACCATTTTTGCAATTTTAACAGTGTTATTATTAATTTTATTCCTTCTCAAGTCACTGATGGGCTTGAAGACCAGATAGTCTAGTTTTACAATTAGGCTTAGTTGTTTAGGACTTAAGATATTTTTAGGTCTAGAGAGATATGTTCAGCTGATAATGATGATATATGATAGATATTGGCTTACAGTCAGAATTTTAGACTCATCAAGAAAATTTCTAAATTAACTTGAGTTAATAATGGCTTGTATTCCTTTCAGTAAATATGTTTTCATACAACTCATTTTGTAAAACTCAAAATTATTACATCATACTATGTCTCTATTTTATTTAAATATAGAAGATGAAAGGGGGATTTTTCAGGAACAAATGGTAATGTGTTCATGATTTTTCCTTGCTATAATTTTGGTCCATAGCAGTTTCCCCCATTGTATTCCTAATATTGAGGGAGAATGTGTTACAATTGTATTCTGTTTAGTAATGAACAAGAGTTGGTGAAGATCTTTTCCCAGTCTGTAGGCTACCATTTTGTTTTATTGACAGTGTCCTTTGCTTGGCAGAGTAATGGGATGGAGACTATCCTGAAGAGATCTGATAGGCTATAGGCTGTGGTCAGGTGATAGGAGAGGAGGGCCCCTTCCCCTATCAGAGGACTGGGGAAGGGAAACAAACAGGCTGGTAGGGGAGGGAGGGAGTGTGGAAATGGGGGGATACAAGTGAGGGGTAACAACTGATATGAAATGTGAATAAATTATAAAAAGTAAAAATAATAAAAGTAAAGAAAAATGAAAAAGGAAGGATATCTGGCAATTTTTTTCAGTATTAATAGAGATTTGTTCTAGGGTCTGAGATTTTGAGGAAAGCCAATTTTGAATAGACTTCTACAATAACCTGCCAAAGGAGAAATAATTTTCCTGACTCTATTTTACTACTTTGTTATGTCAGGTAAAAACAACATGAGTTTCCTACCTAGAATTTCTTGATCATATATCTTCATTGGTATCTTTGTTTTGTTTATAAAGTTCAAAAATATTCTTTTAACAATTTTCTTATGATGTAGTCAGAAGTCCAAGCCATTGATTGTCCTCATACTGAGTTATTTGTATACAAGTACCTTTTCTTTATCCTACATCCAACCTTTTTATTATCTCTTTTCTCTCTCACCATTTGTGATAGACATTATTGGTCACCTACCATTGATTTTCGTTTTTGAATTTATTGTGATTTATTCATAATAATGAGTCCACTTGCCTATATATCCTATTTTTAGCTGTTCATATGCTATATTAATAGGTCTAGGAAAAGGAAACTTATTCATTTACTAAAACACTTGAGGAATACTTCCTCCCTGCTGTGGATGCTAATTCGTGTGGATTGGAGGCTTAGAGCAGCCACAGTCATCTTGCAACTTTAATGGAAACTGCAGAAGGTGTGTACAGACATCCTGCCTGGGAACACTGAAAAGATTATTCAACCTTGGTACCAGCAATGAGTTATTGAATAGATTCTGTATTTAATTGCCTCTCTGGGTTTCTTATTATGTGAAAAGAATACCTCTATTGTTTAAAACAAATCTTGCTCTAAAATTCCATTATGTTCACCAGGAACCATTCTCACTGATTTGGATTTAAGGTAGCTGAGTCTTTTGGATGAACCTTATTCTTTTACATTTTCTACTTCCTATAGTTAAGAACAAATATTGTTTGGCTGAATCACAGCAGGTTGTTGAGTATGTAGTAACTTAGATGAAAGAAACAATCTATTAGTTAAAACTGAAGAAATATATAAGTAAGATAGATTTCTTATAACGATGATATACCCTAAGAATTTTTAGCCTCTTATCTCGAAATTTATTTTATAGCCCTGCTTCTTATAATGTGAGCTGTAACTTGATATGAAGGACATACACAAAACATTGGTGGTTGAATATACAACCATCTAATACCAAATGTTAATTAATTTACATTTCAGAACATCCCTATAGGCTTAGTTTTGAAAGCACAACATATGACTTTGCACTATGCCTTCCTTTCTGCCACACAATTAACTAATAATACCTGAAGCACCCTGGCGCAGATTTCAGATTATTCTGCTATAAATTACAGTGTTTTATTTTACATACTAAATTTTCTGCTCTTATTTTAAAATGGTGGTTTAATTTTGGTGATAAAGGTTAATATTTTCAATAATTTTCTCTTTTTTCATCAACACATAAATACAAAATTAGCTAATCTTTGGACTGCATTGTGTTAGGAAGTTTGACTTAAAATATTGAGTTGCTGATGTAAATTTCCTTAAAGAACTCATTTTAAAAGTTCTAAAAATGTCTGATATACTCCTAACATATTCCTTCACTTTTATACTCTATTTTCATTTCATTTTCTTTGTTTCTCTCATCTGAAATCACTCTGTATACATGTAATTTCCAAGTATAAGATGTAGTGAACAAAACTATATGTGTACTTTTTCCTATGGAAATAAATGTGCATTTAAAGATTTAAAAATTATAAATACTTTGACAAATGTCAGAATATAGATTAGTGGGTAAGAGCATTTGCTATATTTTTAAAAATCCTGATTAGCATTAAAAATTTTAAAGTTTGGTCACCTTGCTTTAAAATACTTCTCATCATTTTAATTTACATTTTAAGTGGAAAAGTTATGTAGCTCTTTATTCTTCATTACTTACATTCTTATGAATTATCTGACAATTTATTTTGTCCATTCTATAGTAATACTCTTTTCTTATTGGTTTATATTGTGCTGAAGTAATTTATGTGTAACTTGTCATGTATGTTTTAAAATTTTTCATTTATGTTGTTGAGAATACATATTATAAATATAGCAAGTGTTATGTATTAACTATATAACTTCTAGTAATTGTGCTTTATTTGGGTTATTGTTGTATGTGCATAATAAAGTATAAAAATCATATTTTCAGAAAACAAAAAATTAACTTGTAAAATTGTTAGTTGATACATAAATATTTTTTAAATATTTTATTGATTTATTCATATTACATCTCAATTGTTATCACATCCCTTGTATCCTTCCATTCCTCCCTCCATCCCGCTTTTCCCTTACTCCCCTCCCCTATGTCTGTGACTAAGGGGGACCACCTCATGCTGTATATGTTCACAGGGTATCAAGGCTCTTCTCGGTAACCTGCTATCCTTCGTCTGAGTGCCACTAGGCCCCCCCATCCAGGGGACATGGTCAAATATGGGGCACCAGAGTTCCTGTGAAAGTCAGACCCTACTTTCCACTCAAAGGTGGAGAATATCCTGTCCATTGGCTAGAGCTGGGTCTTGAGGAAGCCCTATTCCCATTTTTCTGAGAAAGCACCAGATAGATTTCCAAAGTGGTTGTACCAGTTTGCATTTCCCACCAGCAATGAAAGAGTGTTGCTCTCTCTCAACATCCTCACCAGCATGTGGTGTCACTTGAATTTTTGATCTTAGCCATTCTGATGAGTGAAAGATGGAATCACAGCGTCATTTTGATTTGCATTTCTCTGATGACTAAGGAGGCTGAGTATTTCATTAATTGTTTCTCAGCCATTTGATATTCCTCTGTTGAGAATTCTCTGTTTAGTTCTGAACCCCATTTTTTTAATTGGGTTATTTGGTTTGGTGGTGTTTAACTTCTAGAGATCTTTACATATTTTGGATATTAGACCTTTGTCAGATGTAGGGTTGGTGAAGATCTTTTCCCAGTCTGTAGGCTGTCTCTTTGTTCTGTTGACAGTGTCTCCTGCCTTACAGAAGCTTCTCAGCCTCATGAGGTCTCATTTATTAATTGTTGACCTTAAGGCCTGGGCTGTTGGTGTTCTGTTAAGGAAGTTGTCTCCTGTGCCAGTGTGTTCCAGGCTCTTCCCCATTTTTCCTCTAACTGATTTATTGTCTCTAGTTTTTACACAAATCATAAATGCTGGCAAGGAACTATGTGATGCATTTCACAGTAATATACAATATATTCTTTAAATTGGGTTAAACATGTTTTTCTCATTTATAATTTATGACAATTTATTTTCCAAATACTATCATGTTTAAAATTTCTCTCAAAAGGTTATGTGATGATATTACCAAATTTTTTCCTCAAAAATTTTATTAGCTGTGTGTAATTTATTGAAGAAGCTGGAGAAATGTCTCAGTGGGTAAGAGCACTTGCTATTATTCCAGAAGACCCAAGGTTTGGTGGCTCACTGATGCCTCGGATACAGACACACGCAATCTTATGCATACTGACAGGCAAAGACAAACACAGATACACATAATTAACAGGAAATAAAATCTTTTTAAAGGGAAAATATTCATTTATTTATAAATTGAGTTGTCACTTTATTATAAGTTATATCTCATAATTCTTTTTCAGGCAACAGTACAGCACCTGAAACAAAGTAAATACTCAGCAAGAATATTGTTCAATAACTGAAGAAAGTTTGTAAAGTAGTCCTACAAAACCTGTTGCTATTTTATCAGGTATAAGAATGCATTTATGGATGAATATATGAATAACTTATATATAAAATGTCATGTATGGATTCCTAACTAAAAATAGTATTTATTTCAATATACTGCACTTCTAACACTGTCCTCTTTTAATGCTGCTTCATAAGAGTATGCTTTTTAAGTTTATTTCCCCGTTTTTTATTTTGTTTTATTCACTTAGTACATTTATATTCTTTTGTTGCCTTCTGTATCTTGCATCTCATGCATGTTAAATATCTTCAAATCCATAAGACTCTCAATATAGAATAAATACATAGAGAATATCTTGGTTTGTAAGTCCTGTGTTTCTTTACAGACTGAATTGTAAAATTCAGGTAAGAAACTGACTCAAAATCTGTCAGATCCAGCTTAACATTATGATGGATTTTCAAACTAAACACAATCTTCACTGAAAGTTTGCATTTTTAGAAACTTCTTCAAATTCTTTAAAAATATTATATATTCATATGAGATTTACTGCAGAATTCCATTCACTTAGTTTTGTTATTACTTAAATACTGTTATTGCTAGTTCATTTAAAAGAGCTGCAAAATATAGTAGAGTATACAATAGTATTTTTCATGTCATGATCTTATTTTGGAGCCTCAACAGCAACTCACAAAACAAGTAGAAACAATACTAGACAGAATTCACTAAAGCACTAAGTTCCTCTCAGAAAAGAAAATTTAAAGAACAGAGATTTTTCCAGCATGGTGGTGCATGCCTTTAATCCCGGCACAAAAGAGGCAGAGGCAGGTGGATCACTGTGAGTTCAAGGCCATCCTGGTCTACAAGGCAAGTCTAGGACAGCCAAGACTACACAAAGAAATCTTGTCTTGAAAAACAAAAACAAAAACAACAACAAAAAACAAAGATTTCAAACTCCTTTTCACGTCATTGATTTCATTACAATAATAGTCTCAGAAAACTATAAAAGCAATAGGGACTTGAGTATTTAGAATTTTTTAAGGGATAAGTTGGCATTGTGACTGATTTTACGTACATTATAAATTTAATCCTAAGTATCAGTCAGAGATATCACAAGAATTATATTTTACTTTATATTTTTAAATAAGAAGAATTTAATAGAAGGATAATGTAAGGAACATGTAAAGTCCTGAGTGAATGTATGTTATTGACATAACCATGCCAAGGACTCTGATACCTCACATGCATGGGAATGGTAGAGTGTTCCTTGAGTGAGGCTCAGAGGGATAGAAAAGCCTTAAAGTCTTAGTGCAGATATTGATTGTTGTGTGAGAGATGTTCACTGTATGTGTCCCCACCTCCACCCCTTGGTATTTTAATATTTACCACTGAAGACTGCTTCCTTACACAAGTGCTATTGAGATTAACTAAGCCTACCTCCTTGTTCAGGTGTGTACAGTAACCCTGCTTCCTTGTTTATCTGTATGTAATAACTTTGCTTCCTGTTCAGATGTCAGCAATAACCTCACCTCCATGTCTAACTATGCAAAAAAAGAACATTAAGTTTTTGAGGCACTGAATCTTTTCCATTAGAAAGCCCAGTCCAACTGATTCCAGCTTTTCTATCAGTGAGTCTGTCTGTCTTTTTGTTGTTCCCTTATTTTCCTCTTATGTCAGTCTCTGGAGACATGGAAGGTATGGCAAGTTGTGCCTGAGCAAAAACAGAGACCATAGAGATGACCATAGATGGCAGACTCACATCAGTCAGCTAGGGGAACACTCCTAAGAAAATTATGCTTATATGTGTAAAGGAATAAAGAAAATGAAAGAAATAATGACAAAGAAACAGATGATGGAATAGAGGAAGACATTTCAATTTGTCTGGTGTAAAATATTAGAAAAAGAGTCTAGAGATAGTTATATATAAGTACTTTATTTATTTGTGGATGTATTAGATATTTTATTGTATTTTGCAAGAAATAAAATGGATTAGCTGTAAATTTAATTTCAGAAGAATAATCAGTCACTCAAATTATTTTCAGGATGCATCAACAGTAAAATATTTCAATCAACTATTTTCAGCTCAATTATTCTAAAGCACTTGAAGGCTAAGGACATTCTTTTTTATTTAAATTTTTATGAAATATTTTTTATCATAGTTCTTCTTGCTGTAGGTATTCTATTGTATATATCTGTAATAATATAAATATATGTAAAAATTATAAGTACTTTAAATGAGATCAGAAAGAGATGTGATAGGCCGTGATCATATGGTGGGGGAGGAGGTCCACTTCTGTCACAGGACTAGGGGAGGGGAACAGTGTGAAAGAGGGAGGGAGGGGGAATGGGAAGATACAAGTGAGTGGATAACAATAAGGATGTATCTGAGTAAAGTATTTAAAAATAAAAATTTAAAAATGGAAAAAAGAAACATTAAATAAAATAAAAAATAATAAATGGGACCTCATTTTAAAAGAGAGAGATTTTGGGGACAAGTAGAATCTAGAGATAGGTAGTTAAACACCAGAGCTTTGGGTGAGATTTGGGTGAACTTGTGGAAGCTGAGTAGAGCATTGCAACTTCATTGGCCCTTGGGCCATGCTGAGTAGACATGCCTTTTGTTTTCATAGAAGTTTGTGATGAAGTTGTTACTCAAAAAATATTTAAAATATGAGGAAGAAAAGGGAGTGAATTTACAGCCGAGTAAGCAGACCCCATTCTTGTTTTTCCTGTTGGTTTACCTGTTTTCATTTGGCAAAAAACAAAGCCGACCACAGGTGATAAACCCAGTGTTGGAGTTTGGGGTGGCATGGTCACAGGCCTGCATGATTTGGCCCACTGTGTGAGCACCTAATGGATTGTATGTGAGATGGCCCTTTCCAATGTCCCGTACAAGGAGCCAGACCCACAGGAGCTCACAGCCTTACAGAGGTGACCTTATCACCAAGGAGGCCATGTCTTATTGAAGGAGGGGGAACACATTGGCAAGGAAAAACTCTTGGTGGATTTAAATGCTGCATAGTTTTTTTTAAACAACCCACCAAATGTATTTCTGATGTTTCTGGTAATTGTATACATTCAAGTAAGTATGGTTAGGGGAAAAATTTACTGGACTTATGCGTTTTTTGTTTTTTGTTTTGTTTTGTTTTGTTTTGTTTTGTTTTGCCCAGTAGCTTGATTACTTTCTCCTATACCCATTTATATTAATGAGTCTCTTCATTTGGGGGAGTTTTGCTTTAATCACTTGGAGTCCTAATGGGTTCCAGTAAACTGTTCAGTGTAGCATACATCCCTATGATTTAGACAGGATTTAATATGTCACACAGACTACCAACACATATGTGTACAGCACCTCCTCATTATGAGAGCAAATATAATTGGGAATTAATTGGGACCCACCTCCTGGGTGTTGGACTTCCAATAATGATAGCATGAATGTGGCCCAATTATATCAGCACATCCTAGAAAAGCAAAAGTCTTCAGATTGCATTCTCCTGCTAATATTGCAAAAACAACCCCTGAGAATCTTTGTTGCTTCATTTTATTGGACATAGTAGATGCAATGTTCTTTCTTCTTATCATCATTACAGTCTACTATCTACAGTGAACCAGCTCTGCATGAAACATCTAAGATAGAAGAAAGGGGGAGATATAGGGAACAAGTGAAACCATGAGTGAATGGGTGTTGTTGACCTAGTCTCTTCAAGAACACTAATTCTTCAGCCTATGAAAATGGAAAATCCTTGTGGATGAGGTTTAAAGGGATGGTAAATCTTTTCTCTGGTCTTAGTGCAGATGTTGATAGTGTGTGCAGAAAATGTCCATTGCAGCTTTCTCCTTCCAGATATTTGGATGTTTATCATCTGAATACTACTCTTCTACAGAGTTCCTACCAAGATTACCTAAACCTGGCTCCTTGTTTATCTGTATGTAATAACGTCACTCTCTTGTTCAGAAGTATGTAACAGTCTCCTTGTTCAATGGTACATAATAAACACACTGATCTTCTGCCTTGCTACCAGTTCTCCATTAGAGAGCCCAGGCCACCTGAATTCACCTTTTCTATGTGTCTATGAGTCTGTCTGTCTTTCTTTATTTCCTCATTATCCCCAATTAGGTTAGTCCCTGGAGCTGTGTAGAACAAGGTAGAAGGACATAGATGAATTAGGAGATTTAGGGGAACACTATGAAAACATGGTGTGGAGCCACCTAATAATCAGTAGCATTGGGAAGGGGTTAGCCTACACACACTTAATCAAAGACCCAGTGAGGTCTCTAAACAAAGGAATCATGGAAACTACCTGGAGAAAGGGCTGCTGTTACTGCTATAGATCAGTACTGAACTACACAAAATAGAGAAATGACTAGAATGTTCTCTCAATTTACAACCTTCTGTCAATAAAACTCTTATCTAATAAAGAGGCCCAATTACTAAGATTCCATGGAAATATTATTGCCAGAGAAAAAAGCAAGAAAAAATGATGTTTCTGAAGATGGAGCCTAGACTGGGAAAAGGACAAAATAAACAAGGATGAATTCCAAGTTACTCTTTGGGATCTCATTTTCTCTTGAACTACATATGTGAGTAACATAAAAGCAAACTAAGGAATGTGTTTAATAGAAAATGTTACATTATTACTTTATTTCTCTTTCTTATAATGGATTTATGTTTACTGATATGTGATTGGATTGCTCAAGACATATGATAGAGAAGAAAAGAAGAAAGATTGATGTTTTGCAAATGATAACTAACTTTTATACCTCTTTGAAACACAAAATGAGGATTAAGTCGAATATCACATGATTTTGATATCCATTTTTCTCATAGAAGGAGTGATGCTTTGGCCAGGATTTACTCTACCGATGTAAAACTTGTGCAATTGTAGAGGGTCTGGTGTCCATAAAACTCTGACTTTTGCTTAATGCACTACCATCACCAACATCAAATTCTTAATATTTGACAACAAGTAGCCCCCATCTTCATTTTGGATGGATTGTGAATTCTATAAAGAATATAGCTGGCCTTTACTTAGATTGCAGCAATTTGTTTCATCATTCTGTAGAAATGGTCCTTCTATGCTATTAATAAAGATACTAAGAACCATAATGTTTTTAAATGTTTCTTTTATTTATTTTTTATTAATTCATTCTTTCACATATTACATCCTGACTACAGTCTCTCCTCCCTACCTTTGATCCCTACCTACTCTTCCTGCTTCCCTTCAGAAAAGGGAAAGTCTCCTAGGGATATCAACCCAACATGGTATACCAAGTGACATTAAGATTAAGCACCTCTTCTCATATTAAGGCTGCGTGAGGCAACCCAGTAGTAGAACCAGTGTCCCCAAAGCAGTCAAAAGCATCAGAAATAGTCCTCTCTCCCTCTTTTATGAATCCTGATAAAACACCAAACTACACAACTATAACATATTTACAGAGAGCCTAAATTAGAAGCATGTAGTCTCCCTGATTGTTAGTTCAGTCTCAGTGAGCCCTTATGACTCCAGGTTTGTTGATTCTGTGGATTTTCTTGGGGTATCCTTGACAATTCTGAAGAGCCATTATCTTATCAATTACCTACTAAGAGTTTCAAAATATTCAAGAAATTCTAGCTTTTCCTTCTCCACCAAATCACTGATTCAGTAAAAACATATGGCATAACCAAGGTCCACGTAGGAAGTGGACCTAAACCTTCTGCTCAGATGTAGCACAGTCTCCTTGTGGGTCCCACAATATGGGGTAGGTACTATTTCTGACATGGACTAGGGCCTCCTAATGTTGATCACTTCTACCCTGGCAGGGTTGCCTTGCCAGTCCAAAAAAAAAAAAAAAAAAAAAAAAAAAAAAAAAAAAAGAGGTACAGAGGACACTGGATAAGCTAAGGTCAGATGTTAGGGGAGGAGGGCTTCCTGTTATACCAACTAAGGGAGGGAGGGAAAGGAGATTAGGGAGGAGGTGGGGTCAGGAGGTAATGAAGGAGGGGGTTACAATCAGGATGTAAAGATTTCAAACTGCAGAACAAACAGGTAATTTATATTGCTAATCCCACTACGTGGGAATGGCTCTGAGACTGGCTGAGATATGAATGTGTCTATGCATATACAAGGCTTCATGTTGGTCACAGATTCCTTATGACTTATTATAAGAGGCCATTCTTTGTATTGCATGAAGGAAGATTTGCAGATGTCTTTCTTCTGCTCATACAATGAGCAGAGAACCAGCCTTAATTGATCTGTACAACACGTACACCTCAGACAATTATAATTTTAGGACTGTATAATATTTGTAAGAAATTATGTTTTCAGAACAAAAGAACCAGACACTGACACTGGGTCTGACCTGACAGGATTTGTTGCTCTCATCATGCTGGATGCTTACATTCTGCATCCTTCATGTTCCAGCCCTACGCACCTCAGTTGCTGTTACCCATAAGACCAAGACAGCTCCCAGGACAGAGTCATAGAAAGCTTCTGACTCCAATTGGTCCAGCATTTCAGATTGTCCCACACAGTACTCCCATTAAACATGGAATTTCTCAACATTTAGAAACTGGATCACAAATGCTATCCTTGGCTTGTTTAATCATTTCTACCAATTTTGGGGGGCTCCTTCAAAGGTATTATTTACTTTAAATTATCCTGAAGAAACCTTAAGAGAATGACTCCAATTTCCTCTAAAGGGGGTTGGATAGGTTTCTGTTGGCTCTCTTGGTCTACAGATGCTTATTTTCATCAGGAGTTGGTTATAGGTTATTACTGGTCTAATATATAGAGAAAACTAGTTTAGACCCAGGGATGTTTCTCTTTTCATTTATCTTTCTTTCATAGGTAAGGAGGTAGAAACTGAAAAGAAAGAAAGGGGATATAGAAATATATAGAGAGGGATACAAGTGACGAGATAATTGAGATGTAATCTGAATAAATTACTTAAATAAAATTTAAAAACAGAATATAGAGGGAAGATAGAACAAAAGTTAGATTATTGAATCTACTCTTGAACTCAAGGACTTAATTGTTACTCATAAATAAATTTTTAATTCATTGGTATAGAATTTTGTATATTGTTGCAAAATAAGTGTAATTTTGATATGTTGGCATAGAATTCAAATCTAAGATTATTCTTCACACACATTATTTATAAATATATATACATATACATATTTCTACTCTAATATGAGGTATTATGCCCATACAACTCAATTATAATACAAGGTTTACTTCTAATACCTTGAAAGTTGTGCTGCAGGCTACTTAGGATAATTAACTAATACAAGCTAATTATTAGTTGACAAAACCATGGTTATGTCAAATACTAGTCTAATTTTATCACAAGAACATATATCCTAGGTCTAACAGATAGTTACGAATCTATAGATATATAAGGTTAAACGGTTAAATAAAGTCTTCAAAAGCCTCAGATACTTATAAAATATGGCATTTAAAGATGTTTTTATTATTCTAAAGATTCTTTGACAACAAAGCAAATTAACTCCTGGCAACCCCCAGCCTACCTCAAAGAGATGATAAGCATCAAAGAACCTCCTCATGGAGATGTCTTCAAATGTGGCAAAGCAACCACTGTGCAAAATGTCCTCCTTCTTGCCACAGACAGAATTCTGCCTAAAAAGGGACAAGCTTGGATGCAGGCAGTGGATGGTCAAACTGTGCCAAGACAGGGTAAGCAAGTTCTCAATAGTTCCTGCCTCACAAATATGTCTGTCAGATATATTGGGCCAGAAGGCTGAAAATGATGCTCCAATGTTATAGAGTTATAAGTGACTGTTCAAGCAGCAAAGTTTCTTAGTCATTTATTCATTTTGTAAATTGCTAACCTGCACTTCTGGTTCACTCCGGTAATTAAGTTTTATTCCTTCTCAAGTCTCTGATGGATTTAAAGACCAAGCAGTTTAGTCTTACAATTAAGCGTAGTTTGTTAGGGGTTAAGATGTTTGTAGAACTAGATAGATGTTTTAAGTTAGTAGAGATGAGATATGATTAGATATTGATTTTCATTCAGAATTTTAGACCCAGCAAGATAGAAAAGATATTTACTTCAAGTTTGCCAAGTATGAATAGGCAAATCACTATGAATGTAACATTCATATAATTCCTGATTGTCTCTTGGTTTTTCCTGCTGCATGTTGTTTATTTTATTTATGTGTAATAGTATAAATGTATATGTTAAAAAAGAAACATAATATAAAAAAGAAATACATATATAAATCTAGGTAAAGAAATAGACTATAACTGATGTACCCAAGATGTGGTATACATGAATGCCAGGGTCAAGATAGACCCAAGATATCCTGACTCTTCCCAGCTTCAGACAGCAGTAGTGCCTGGATGCTGTAGTTTTTAGGGCATGGTCCTTTAACAGCAGCAATAACACAGAAGCCTCATTTTGAATTTTTTCACTTAAAAATATAAGTTCTTTGTTAAAAAAAATAGCTGGAAATTGTCAATAAGGAAGAAGGAATAAACTATGACCATGACATATGAGCCTAAAGAAAACTTCCTTAAAGCAACACTGAATTTCAAAGGGGGAGAGTACCCTAAAAGAGTCTAGAATAACATCAAGATTTCAAGTTCATTTTTGAGGCTCAAGTTTAATATAGTAGAGCGATATGGGATGGTTTTAGTGGATACTTCTAATGTTATTACCAAGCTATTAGTCTAACTTTTTATTGGTTGAAGTAGCGATTTAAGGGGGAAAAGCCTATTGTTAATGGGTCTGGAGAGATGTTAGTACAACAGTCAAGAGCACTAGCCAGTACTCCTACAGGGACCCCAGGTTTGATTCCCAGTACTTGCATGGTGACCCGTGACTATCTGCTCCTCTGTACTGTTGTTATTTACCATCTCTACCAGGAAGGATACATGTTTTGAGTTGGCTTGACAACTATTGTCCTTACTCTTTTTCCTAAATTATACACAGTTTGTCAATGAGTTTTCTTCTAATAGCTTAATAGGAAGAAGTTTTCACTTAAATTGACTTTTTAGGTAAGAAAAATGCAAATGTAGGAAATTTGTCAACTAAGAAATCATATTCATATGATTTGTAGCTTATATCTACTATTTTTCTTTGAGCAACTGTTAATAATCCAAGTCAGTAAAATTAATTAAGAGAAGTATTATTTATGAAGAAAAATCTAAAAATGCATTTGTTTTCATTTTTAATGTTTTTTGTGTTATATTGTTTTGAATTGCATCCACAGCGACTTCTAGAAATAACTACTTCAAACATCAGGCTCCAGATGGATGGGTATAAGCAGCAGCATTCTAAAGATAGGAAGATTCTGCTCAGTCTAACTTTTATATGTCAAAAATGTCATGATGAAATCAATAGATTGGTGTTAAGAACTAGGAACACTTACTAATAATATATTCTTATCAGGAGGTAAGAGTATTTTGAATTCTTGAAACATACATGAATTATTTTGTGATTATTTTCTGTATCTTCCAGATTCTGATTTGACACTGTAGCTCTAACATTTGTGCTTTTCTGGCCACAGTTGTGTCAGTGATTAAAGAAAAATAAACCTATTCCCTCAGTCTGACTTTGGCCCCATTAGATTGTCATTCTCTCTGAGAGGGCAAAGAATGCTCAGATGCCAGTTTTTATGACAAAACCTGAGATTCTCTCATATGTATTCTAGTATCCTACTTCAAAGCAAACTTTCATTTTGAGTCTCAGAAGAATAACACATTTGTCTTTGTCTCAATACTGAGTCAAGGAAGCTTTCTATACCAGCAGTTTTCCCAAAGAAGGGGAAAAAATTCAACATTAAAAACAACCACCTACACAGCCCTCTAAACATGGCTTTTTGAGTTAAAGTATAAAAGATTTGCAATGAGAGAAAATCACATAGGACGTCTATTTCGGTGTAGAGACAAGAAGCTAAAGAGAAGACCCAAAATAGGAGGGATGGAAGCATTGGTGCCAGTGACTCAGTAGGAGACCTTTAGCAAATCACTTAACCTCCTCTCATTGCCTTTCAAAGGAATCCAGACCAGCCCTCATCTTCCAGCTCTTTCATCCCTTCCTCCCATTAGTAATGCTTCTCTTGCTTCCTCTAGGCCTCTGATACTCTCCTCCCCCTTGCTCTATGACTAAACATACCTCCTTTCTTAATCTTTTCCCTAGGTAATTTTTTCTCTTCTCATCTTGCTCTGCCTGCCCGGGATGATTCTCATGAGTCAGAGGGTATCCTTTTAGAATCACAGTTTCCATGAAGCCTTCCTGAAACAAGCTGTAAGTGTCTGCTTACTCTTTTTATTTCTATAATTATTAAAGTGAACAAAACTTTTCTCTCAGAACTTTTGCCTTGATGATTATTGAAACTTATCAGGCTTACTAATCAAGTGCTATAGTAAGAGTTTACTCATCAAGAAACCCAATATTTCCTCAGAACAATTAGTTCCTGCCATCTTGATTCCCTCCTTCGTGTTCCTAACCTGGGTTACACACACAGAAATAGATTTTTAAAAAGGATACATTTGTCCTAGACCTAGATAGAAGAGTACTTCACAACTTAGGTGACGAAGAGGATGAAAATAGGGCCAGCAAGATGGCTCAGTGGATAAAGGTGCCTGCTGCCAAGTTTGGCAACCAGCCATCTATCCTTCGGAACCACATGGTGGAAGGAAAGAACCAACTCTGCAAGTTATCCTCTGATCTCCACACACACATGCTGTAGCATGCATGTGCCCACACACATACACATACACATACACAAAATTTAAGATGAAAATCACTAAGATTAGGATTTATTCTGATGAAGCAGTTGCTTGATTTTACTGCAATCATTTGTATACTGCTTATAGAAATGCAATATGAATTTTAGAAATATACTATATTATATATGATTATGTATATGAACAAAGATCACTTAATATTTTCCTTAAGCATAAGCTATTTTTTATAAAATGAAACTGATATAACTGGGATGTCAGAAAGCACCAGAGAGTCAATTTTTTGAGGTGCTATGGGTGGAAACAAGGACCGACTATATGTGAAGCAGCTGCTGTAAACTGACCTACATTCTCCAGGACAAGAACATACATTTTAGTGTGAAAAAATCACTTCCACATCTGACTTTGGCTATTGAACTATGAAAACAAAACCAATCCTGATGTCAATTTTGATTTCATGAAGTTTCTTTCTAAGTTTTAAAAATAATTATCACTGCAGACAAAGGTGAGGGAAGCAACTTACAGTTTTTTCTCCAGATATTTAACATCATTACATACTCCATTAATTTGACAAGAAATATTAGATGAGTTACATGCATAAGAACTCTGCTAGCTTTGCCATTTCTGTTGCTATCATCTTGGGTCCTAAAGCCGTTATTGTGGTAGGCAAGAAAATCAAATGACTGGTTCAAAACTTTCTAATATTTATGACTTATATGTTGCTTCCTATCATCAGTGGAAATGGCTTTAAGACCTCTACTGTAAAGGTAAAGGTTCAGTAATTTGTGGATATATATATATGTGTGTGTGTGTATGTGTGTGTGTGTGCACTTGTCCATGTGTGCATATGGAGGTGAAACTTCAATTGTTACTGTCTTCCTTTCTTGCTCTGCAACTTAGCTTTTGAGACAGCGCCTCCAACTGAACCTGACACTCAAGAATTAGACTAGACAAGCTAGCCAGGAAGCTCCAGGGATCCCTCCCTCTTGATTGCCCCAGTTTTGGGATTAAAAGCATGAGCAAGTGTACCAAGCTTTCAATGTTTATTTGTTGAGCTTATAGGATAAGTCTTTGTTCCGACATTAAATGTTTTTACTATTTTTTAATGTTATTGACTTTTTTTTTGAGACAGGATTTCTCTATGTAGCCTTGGCTGTCCTGGACTCACTTTTGTAGACCAGGTTGGCCTAGAAATCACAGTGATCAGCCTGCCTCTGCCTCCCAAGTGCTGGGATTAAAGGCATGCGCCATCACCACCCAACTTGTTATTGAATTTTTAATTACCATTTTGCACTTGTA
Source organism: Acomys minous (assembly GCF_964271855.1). Taxonomy (NCBI): domain Eukaryota; kingdom Metazoa; phylum Chordata; class Mammalia; order Rodentia; family Muridae; genus Acomys; species Acomys minous. The sequence goes on along the minus strand of NC_140488.1, from coordinate 85,343,449 downwards.
TAGATGCATATAATATGTTTTGATTAAACCTACCTTTGCTCTATTGCCCTCAACATCTCTTCTATTCCTCCCACTCCCTTTCTTTCCCAAATGGTCTTTTTTCTTATTCTTTCCCAAACCCCTCAATTTTGTGATGTCAGAATGCGGAGGGCATCCCGGAAGAAACAGATTGTCTATTCTATAGTAGCCATCACCAGCCAATAGATTTTCACCTAGGAATGGGATTTCATGAGGCTCTCCTGCATTCATATTGACGTTCATATTTTGTATCTGGGTGCTTGGAATCTAAATTCAGTTCCTCAAACTAGCAAAGGAAGTTTTCATTTCCCCATTGAGCTATATAGTCAGCACTGGGTGTTATTTTTAACTGATACTTTTGTAGCATTTTAATTTGAATTGTTTTTGAAATTAAAAACAATTTCTATGTATAGGTATTCTGGCTGTGTGCATGTTTGTCAGCTGCTACATTACTGCTGAGAATCAAACGCACATCCTTTGTAAAAGCAGCAGCCAGTGCTCCTCATCATTGAGCTGTCTCTCCAGTCCCATAATTTGAAAAAGTTTATATTTTACAATATAGTTTTTACTACGTATTGCTTTAGAGTCAGCTGAAACAAGTCACTTGATCCACTCTTTCAAGCAAAAACTTATCCACTTAACGACCTTATTGGACCTTTATGGTTGCTTATTTTCTCTTTCTCAGATCATGTACTCAACTATTTTTAAATGAATATACCCTTAAAAATGTTCAATTGTTTCCATTATTTGCAATCACTAAAACATATTTGGAAGACACAGGGATAAAAGACATGCATTTTGGTATTCTTAGAGGACATTCCAGGGGAATGTTACTAACATTGACCTTTTTCCATTTTTTTTACTTCCACAAATAGACACTTCCCTGTCAATTTGATTTATAAGAAAATTTCAAAATGTTATCTAGAAGAAAAATAGATTCAAATGATATAACCTGACACATCACTTGCATTTAAGATCGTATATTTTTCTGTATCACTGGATATAAAAGAACAAATAAAAATAAGGAAATTATCAAAGCTAGGTGGAAAAAGTGGTTGTCTAAGGACTTTGTGGCTTGAAGAACAGCATGATTTTTACCTCTCTAAGTTTCCTCATTTCTTCCCCTAGATCCTGGACAGGAAGTTTTAGAATTAGAATCAGTGTGCACAGGCAAAATAAATGTGTCCTTTTTCTAAGTAAAAGGAGTAGAGAAGGGGTCACCTACTAATTTAAAAATACCTTTAGGCCATATTCGCCATACCCCAAACAAGTATAACTGAAATAAAACCAGCTCTTTAGGACCCAAGGATTCCTGTGGGGCCTAGTGGATGTGTTACCTTTCAGGCTTCTAATTGCCACATAAAATACAGAGTGGGAACTGTATTTTTTCATTTTTCCTGGAGGAGGGATGAGAGATACTATTCTTTTTGTTGCCTGGTCAAATCAGGTAGCACTTGAATTTCCTTGCAGTGTGATGTTAACAAGTTGATGAGACATCGAAACTTTCACTTTCTACCCATTCAAGAAGACAGCTCCAGTTTGTCAGGGCCCCTAGGGAGAGAATGGGGGACAAGAGACGCAAGGAACGGACAGCAAGTCAAAAAGACCTGATCAAGCTGACAAAATTTTGTTTTTCTCAGGCTGCTTATAAGCACAAGGCAGGATGTTGGGTGGCGGCAGAGGGGGAACTAGGGTGAAAGGGAGGTCAGCCCCCTGCTGCTGCATAGCACACCAAGTTCCCTTCATGGTCAGGTGGCGCTGCGCTGGCAGTTTCCTAGAAGCGTGGGGCAGCGAGACTGGGCGCTAACTTAGGTGAAACAGATCTATATCTGGTTATTGAGAAACCTAAAGACAGGAGGTCTCCTGGAGAATTTTCCGAGAAGTCACCGAAAGGGAGGGGGCAGGAGAGTTTTTTGTCAAGCAGAACACAGGAGGTTCAAATGGCCATATTTGCTGAAAGTGCCCCCATCACAGTTCTCATGACAAAATAGTGTGGGGCTGATCAAGGATCTCGCCTTCCACCTGTGCTTGATAGGTTTCAGGTGGTTAAGAGGCATTCCTTATCCAGACTAGTGACTCTGGTAGTAGTGGAATCTAGTAGTGAACTAAAGCTATTTCTTTTCCCAAGATCAACAAGACTTAACCATGAAAGTGCAAGTTGCAGCCCATATCCACTTCATTGTTTCCCCAGTCATTAATGTCAACAGGGCTCAATACAGAGCTAAGATTTTGTCTTCATCCAACATCCAAGAAAATGAGTGGAATGGTCAGATATGGGGATGGTTTTGAAATCTCTTTCAAAATAGTGAAGTGTGTAGAGAGTGAGCTTCTAGCCCCTCACAGAATGGTCTGAGTACATCCTCTACTCTTACATTGGATAGTAAAAGCAGGATCCAGTGGGAAACTGAGCTTATATCACACATAGGAAATAAGGTGGATGAGCCTGTGATCTATTTCCACCAATATCATCTCTACAGGACTAAGGTAGACGTTACACCTACACCACACTCTCATGAAATGAGGCAGTTTTAATTATTTGTGACCACATGGCATTGGTGGGGTGCAGTGAGAAAAAGAGCATGCACAGTGCACTGTTCTCATACTATACTGGAACAGGCGATTACTTTCTAAAAGAGGTGACTAAATAAGATTCAGTGTCTCATAATATCTACAATGTCTACAATATAATAAGAAACCCTTTGTCATGTTAATAGCCATGAAAATTGCAGCATGAATGAGAAAAAAAAAGACAATCATCTTATAACACACCACGAAGATGAATCAGATCTTGGCATTATCTGACAAGGTTTCTAAAGCAACCATCATAAAAATAGAAAGTATAAAAAGGAGTCAAATCGACATTACAGAACTGAAATTACAAAAAAGCACTCAATAGGTGGGCTTAATGTTTGACTGCTGACGGTGGAGGATAGAGCCAGTGAATTTAAGGACAGCTTATTAGAATTTATCCAATCCAGAAATTTCTCAACTGTGAAAGGAAAAGAAAGTCAGAAAGTCGAAAAAATAGAACAGAGCTCTGAAACAATAACAGAAATGTAAAATTTCGTTGTCAGTCTAGGAAGGAAAGAAGAAAGAAATCTTCTTTCCTTTTATTAGCAACTAATGGAACTACTAGTTGAAAATCAGCAAAGTTAACACAGAAATGAACAGTAATGTCAACCAAAGACTTCTAGTGGCATACATGGAATAATTCCTTTCTTAAGAGTAAAATATAATCACCAAGAAAGACCATATCCTGAGACATAAGTGAATGTATCCCAACAAATTTCAAAGTACATCAGTTGCATGAAGTATGGTTATATTGCATAGAAATACAGCAAAATATCTATTTTCTTGAGAATAACATGCTTATAAGTAATGCATAAAAAAGAAGACCTCTCATGAATAATAATTAAAAATATAATCTACTGCTTCTGAAAAAAAAAGTACATTAAAATGTGGAGTGTGCTGGTTGGGATTACAAGCGATGGTGGCACACACCTTAAATCCCACGACTTGGGAGGACGGAGACAGGCAGATCTCTGTGAGTTTAAGGCCAGCCTAATCTACAGAGTGTGTTTCAGAACATCCAGTGATACACAGAGAAAAATAGTCTCAATAAAACAAAAACAAAAAAAGTGGAACATAACTACGTCTTGTTAAGAGAGAAGTACCAAGAAAAAAAGGAGAAAAAATTCAGATCATATTAAAGTGTTACTAGCATCAAAATAGTACCTTGTATTTAAGAGTAGAGGGTTAGTCATAAAACCAAAATCATAGGTAAAATAACAAGAAAATATTTTGAGGAACCAGTATTTCAGGATAGCCCAGTAAGAAATTGACTAAGGTACCAATGTTATTACTTAGTAAAAAAATGCAGATGGACTCTCTAATGTGTTACACTTCACTCCAATTAGAATGACTGATTTTGCTTTGTTTTCTTTAGAATTAAAGAAGAAAATAACTCGAAAAACTGGGACACTCTTGATTTGGTGGTAGAAATAGGAAATGACACAACTGTTTGGGGGAGAAGTGAACAATTAGCCAAATGTTAAACGTAGAATTTTATATGACCAAAATATTCCATGCTTGAGGATATGTTCAGAAGAAATGAAAATTTCTATTGGTAGTAATATTCATAAATGAACTTCACAGCAACATTAATCACTGTGGCCAAATAGTCAAAGCATTTCAAATGCCTATCAACAGATTTAGAGACATTATTTTAAGATTAGAATATTACTTAGACATGAAAATGATTAGTGATATATGCTATAACGTAAAATTTGAAAAGATTAGTCTAAGTTAAAGAAGACAAACAGAGGTACTACATATTAATTCAACTTATTGAAAATGTTTAGAATAGCAAGGCTATAAAATTAAAAGTTTTTTCCAGAAGTCAAAGAATAGGAATTTTTAATGAATTAATTTAATCATTCACTTTACATCCTGGTGGTAGCTCCATCTCTGCTTAACTCTTAATCCCACCCTTCCTTTCTCTCCTCCATCCCTCTCCTCTACTCCTCATAGAACCCCCTCTTCCCTGTACATAAGGTTATGGATGTTTATGAGCCAATACCTAACTAGTGGGAGACCAATCTCAAGTCTTCTGAAAAAGTGACAAGTGGGCTCAACCACTGAAGCCACTCTCCAGGCCCAATATATGCTTTCTTTTTGAGGTGACAGAAATTCTCTCAAATTCATTATAGAGAGGGATGTTAAACTTTGTAAACACACTAAAAGCTTTTGAAATATACCTTTTAATGATTTAGTTCTATGGTATATAAATTTTGTCTCAATAAAACCACTAAAATAAAAGTAAATGGAACAATGATATAATTGACTGTTAGGTGGTTTCAAGTATCTGCGTGTTTTTTTTTCTTTTTAAAAACCATAATAAACTTCTCAACTGAATCCCACTGAAGCCATATATTTCATAGCATGTGTCTTGAGTGTGTACCTGTACTGTGTTCATGGTGCAATAGTAGACACAAAATGAATTAAAAAATCTTAACCTCAAGACCTATATAATCTAAGAGACTATTTAGGAATTCCTTCAATTATTCAAATAAAGCCCCAATGTTAATGACAAAATTGTTCTAAGGAAATGTACATAAGTCAACCATGTTGTGTTTGGGTTAAGCTCCTGTTCTGAAATGAAATGTCAAACGTAAAGTCTGGTTCTAGGCTTTTTAAATTAAGTTTTTAGTTTGTGCCCACAGTCATTCTTCTTATTCTGATTATAGGCTGATTACTAATACTTAAAAACATTTCCTTTGGGCAATAGTTGTGAAGTCAACTGTTCAGCTCTCCTGTATTAACTTGGGAAGATCATTATTTCTAGCTGTAATTCTTGACTAGGCTAATAATGTTTTGAATTAATTGACTAGGTTACAAATGTGGAAGGATCTACTTAATGAATCTGACTGGGCAATTTTCTGTGACTCGTGTTGGCTCATTAAAAATACTGTGAAGTACATAATGATTGACAGAAAATCTTCCCTAATGCAGCATTTATTTTGGAGACACATTACAGCTCACTGATGAATTTGGCAGCTTGACCTAATGTAAAGTGATTGAAGTTAACAACCACACAGCAAGGAACTAATGCCCATGCTGAGAGGTAGATATCTGAACAAATGCAGTAAATAATGTCTTGATAAATCACAACACTGTATTTAAACTTTAAGTCATCTGAGTTACAATAAAAGGAAACGATGCCCACATTTATTCATGATTCTTTACACTCACTCTCCACAACAAAAATATAACAAACAACAGCTTTCTGAAGACATCTGGTAGTAGCACAGTATGCTGTCAGCTCTAGCACCAGCCAGAGTTTATATCCTACTCCTATTACTCAGTAGCTTATCAATTTTAGACAAGCTTCTATTCCTCTGTGATTAATTTCCTCATGTAGGTACTGAGAATAGGAATAGAACTTTTCAGCTACCATCATGGTTCAGACTTGTAATACCAAATTATAGGGGGCTGAGATAAGATAATTGACATGAGTTCAAAGCAATCCTGGCCTACAGTATATGGTCTTACCCACTCTATGCAAAGAAAGAAATAGAATTTCTTACATAGGATAGTTTAAAAGTTACAATAAGAAAATACAGAAATGTTTAACATATCCCCTGCCATTTTGAAGCATTATTTAACATTGGATAATTATTAGTAATATATATTACTTCCATCATACCCTATATCTTAGATAAATAGCCAGATTTTCACAACAAAAAATGAGGACCACACAAACACCATGTTTAGAACTGTGCTTCGGAAAGCATTAAAAAGCTTTTCAATTATACTTCATTGTGCTGGTTTAGTTTAGGGTTTGTGTGTGTGTGTGTGTGTGTGTGTGTGTGTGTGTGTGTGTGTGTGTGTGTGTGTGTTTGAGAATGTATGTGTCTGCAAGTGCGTGCATATGTACATGCACTACACACATGATACTGCACACATGTGGAAGTCAGGGAACAACTTGTAGAAGTTAGTTGCCTTTTTCTGTCATGTGAATCCTAAGATTTAACTCAAAGGAAGGATAGCAGGTTACCAAGAAGAGACTTGGTACCCTATGAGCATATACAGGGGGAGGAAATCCCCCTCAGGAACAGTCATAGGGGAGGGGAATAAGAGGAAAATGGGAGGGAGGGAAGAATGGAAGGATACAAGCGATGGGATAACCATTGAGATGTAACAAGAATAAATTAATAAAAATAAAAATAAAAATAAAAGAAAAAATATATAATTCAGGTACTGAGGTTTGGTGGCAAGGTGGCAAGTGCCTTAATCTGCTAAAGCATCTTATTGGTTCCTCATGATACTTTATATTTTTTGATATAGTCTTAAAGGTGTCTAAAGGTGACCTCTCTATCTCTTTCTTTGAGGTCTGATCATTTTTTGTTACTTTTAAAGACTTACTTTTCCCTGAAGACAGAAGTGGAACCTCTCAATGAGCACAGCTTGTGTCTCTTGGCAATGTGTTCTGGAGTTTTTCTTTGGCTTTCTTTATTCTCTTGGCCAAAAGTTTAACCAAAAGTTCTTCTGCCTCTCCCTTATTTTTTTCAGAGTGTTGTTTATATTACAGGATACCTGATGTAACAAGACACTATGTCTCTTGGATGCTCTGGGCCTGAGCTTCATATTTTGTTTAATGCCTTTCTTACAACATATTGGTGGAAATTATCATCTTGAAAATGATTGAAAATTGGGCCAGAATGCTGAAGAGGATGCTCCAATGTTATAGAGAGTTTTGGGTGACTGTTCAGGAAGCAAACTGTCTCTGTCTTCTTCTCATTTGGGAAGCTAGTAACCTGCACTCCCTGTATTCTCAGGTAATTAATTTTATTTGTTCTCAAGTCTCTGAAGGGGTTAAAGACCAGATAGTTTAGCTTTACAATTAAACTTAGTTGTTTAGAGGTTAACATATTTTTAGGTCTAGATAGATGTTTTAAGTTAATAATGATGATATTAATTTACATTCAGAATTATAGATGCACCAAGATAGGAAAGATGTTTTCTTCAAGGCTGTCAAATAGCCAAAACACCAAGGATGTAACATTTATATAATACTTGATTGTATCATTGTTCTTCTTTTCTATAGGTAGCTTATGGTATATATGTACAATAATATAAATATGTATTTAAGAAAGAAAAGTTGAAAATAATAAAAAAGTAAAATCAAAATAAATAAATAATTAAAAAGAAAAAAGATTGAAAATTTGTGGATTCTGCTAGCTCTTTTGGGCTGCAACAGCCAAGGCACAGTATTATCTGTCAGTCCAGAAATAATCCTCTCCCTCTCCCTCTAACTCTCCCTCTTCCTCTAACTCTCCCTCTCCCCTCTCCCTTCTCTCTCTCCCTCTTTTCTAGTTCCATCCATTTGCCTGCAAATTTTATGATGTTCTTCTATTTAATAGCTGTGTAGTATTCCCTTGTGTGATTGTACCAGGTTTTCTTTATCTATTCTTTAGTCAGGGGACATCTAGGTTGTTTCCAGTCTCTGGCTATTACAAATAAAGTTGATATGAACATAATTAAGCAAGAATCCTTGTGGTATGGTTGAGCATTTTGGGAATATACGCCTAGGAATTGTATAGCTAGGTCTTGAAGTAAAAGTATTCCCAAATTGCTGAGAAACTGGCAAATTGAATTCCAGGGTGGGTGTACAAGTTTCCCCACCCATCAGCAAGAGAGAAGTGTTCCAAATCTTTGCCAGTAAGTGCTGTGATTTGAGTTTTTGCCCTGAGCAATTATGATGAGTGTAAGGTAGAATTTCAGATTTGTTTTGATTCATATTTCCCTGATTACTAGGGATGTTGAATATTTTAAAGTGCTTCTCAGCCATTAGTAATTCCTCTGATGAGAATTCTGTTTAGTTCTCTACCTTATTTTAAAAATTATTTTGTTTGTGGCATCTAGTTTCTTGAGTTCTTTATATATATTTTATATTAGTCCTTTGTCTGATGTAGGTTTGGTGAAGATCTTTTCCTATTCTGTAGGCTGCCATTTTGTCCTTTTGAATGTGTCCTTTGCTTTTCAGAAGTTTTCAGTTTAATGAAATCCCATTTATTACTGTTGATCTTAGTGTCTGAGCTGTTGGTGTTCTCTTCAGGAAGTTGCCTCCTGTGCCAATGAGTTCAAAGCTCTTTCTCACTTTCTCTTCTATTAGGTCTAGTATATACGGTCTTTTAAAAATATATTTTGTTCGTTTATTCATATTACATCTCAATTGTTATCCCATCCCTTGTATCTTCCCATTCCTCCCTCCCTCCCATTTTCCCCTTACTCCTCTCCCCTATGACTGTGAGTGAGGGGGACCTCTTCCCCCTGGATATGCTCATAGGGTGTCAAGTTTCTTCTTGGTAGCTTGCTATCCTTCCTCTGAGTGCCACCAGGCCTCCCCATCCAGGGGACGTGGTCAAATATGGGGCACCATGTGGAGAGCCACAGATAGCAGCACCCCCTGCTGCTTCCCCGGCGCAATGCGCCCCTTTTTGAGCATGCGCAGTGTGCCTCTTTTGCACATGCGCAGTGAGCAAGCCCCTTATGCTCATGCCTGAAGGCATGGCGTGAGGTGGCGTGATCCGAACGCACCAACCAAGAGCGACAACGTGGCAGTCTCTAATAGGACCAGGCACACTATAAAGGTTCTGTGGGATATTTTCCCAGGGTCACTCCGGTAGTCCAGGATCCTGAATAAACTGCTGCGAGAAGAGTTCCCGGTGTTGGTGTCTTTCCTGCTGGTCGGGGGTGGCATCGACATTTTGGTGGCCCGTACGGGAAATCTCAGAACTTGCGGCAGCCAGGGCAGCTAGCTGGTAAGTTCCTGGTCAGTGGGACATAACTGTTAAGTTCTCAGGCTTTGAGACAATAAAGTTCCGTGGCTCGGACAAAATGGGGAATTAAGTTCCCGGTAAGTGGGACATAACTGTTAAGTTCTCAGGCTTTGAGACAATAAAGTTCCCGGGCACGGACAAAATGGGGAATTATGTTTTGGGGAAAGTGAAAGAGGAACGGTTTGAAGGGGACGATTCTGGCCCCAAGGACGAAGAATTAGAGGAGTTGGCTGAACAGCTAGATAGCATTATTATATCAAAAAAGAAGGGGGATCAAGATTATGCAGCCTTCAGCTCCTTAACTAGAGCCACCTAAATCTCCAGGCAGAATAAGACCCCCGCCCTATATACCAGGGGGAGGTAGGTCTGCCTGTCCTGAGGTATGGAGGCAATTTCATTTGCAAAATGCCCCTCATTGTTACCCAGTTTTTCAGAATGCACAAGGGAATCGTTATCATGAACCCTTGGATTTTAAAATTGTCCAAAGACTGGCTGAGTCTGTTTGTGCTTATGGCATGACTGCAGCCTTTGTTATGGCACAGTTGGAGTCCCTAGGGAGATATTGCATGACACCCTCAGATTGGCAAAATTTAGCACGAGCCTGCCTTTCACCTGGCTCCTATTTAGATTGGAAAGCTTATTACATTGAGTTCTCAGCTGAGCAGGCAACTGCCAATGCAGCTAACGGACAACTGGCATGGGACCAGGATATGCTTATGGGGCAGGGACGTTTCGCTAACCAACAGACAGGATATCCGGTGCAAGTTTTTGAGCAAATTAATTTTATTGGCACAAGGGCATGGAAAGCCCTTCCTAAACGAGGGGAAGTATCTGGAAATCTCACAAAAATTATTCAAGGAGGCCATGAAATATTTGCCGACTTTGTGGCCAGATTAGTTGATGCCGCTGGAAAGATCTTCGGCGACCCAGATACTGCAATGCCTTTGATAAAACAACTTATTTTTGAGCAATGTACCAAGGAGTGTAGACAAGCTATAAATCCATACAAACATAAATCTTTAGATGTGTGGTTAAAGATCTGCAGAGAGATAGGAGGACCATTATCAAATGCAGGATTGGCTGCAGCCGTGATGCAGGCAGCCCAAGGAAGGAATAGAAATGGAATTACTGGTCCTCAAAATTGCTTCAAGTGCAGCAAAGAAGGACATTTCAGATGCCAGTGTCCCAAGGGGATTAATCAAACTAGTCAAAATCCTCCTCCATGTATGTCTGGCCTCTGTCCCAAATGCAGGAAAAGAAATCATTGGACTAATGAATGCCGGTCAGTAAAAGACATTAATGGTCAACCACTAGCAGCAGGATTTAGGGGAGCACGGCCAAAAAACGGGACACGGGGCCCTCGTCCTCAGGGCCCTCAAATATATGGGGCAATGGAGGAGACCAGAGCTCCAGAACAGTGGCCGAGTCTGTGTTCTCCCGTAGAATGGCAACGCCCCGGAGAGCTACTAGAGGGAGCGCAGGCCTCGACTTCTGTTCCACCACCAGATTAGTACTGACCGCACAAATGGGGCCTCAGTTGGTAGCCACTGATTTCACTGGCCCTCTACCAAAAGACAAAGTGGGACTACTAATTGGCCGTAGTTCTGCTACATTGCAAGGCCTTATTATTCATCCCAGTGTAATTGATTCAGATTATACAGGCACTGTAAAAATTATGATCTCATCTCCTCATGGGGTGAGCGCAATTTCGCCCAGTGACCATCTAGCGCAGTTGCTCATTCTTCCTAGCTATCATAATTTATTCCCAGCAAAAGAAGGGATTTGGATCCCCAGGAGCTTCGGTTTAAGTGGCTAACATTCCGGGCTCCATGACACAGCCTGAGTATAGGTGGAGAATCTTGTCATGTTTTCCAAAACCATTACCAGTATTACATACAACCGCAATTTTCCCAAGAATCTTCACCACCAATGTTTCATTAACAAAAGAGATTGCACCTGATACAGAAAATATGGGCTTTCCCCTTAAGGGAAGCTTATGTTTTCAGATTATTAACTTGTCTAGCAGTCTCTCCCAGTATCTTGCAGGTAACTGGAGCAGAAGCCTGGATAGTCCCCTGCAGGAACTGCGTCTCTCCATAGTGCACATCAATTCTACACGAACTGACATCTCCATGGTCTGTGGGCTGACACAGTGGTTCCAGAACGCTTTCTCTCATCTACAGGAATGGGCAGGAATAAGAGCTTTTACAGTGTGTCTGGTCCTTGTCAGTTGCCTAGCACTTTGGTGCATATGCAGGATGCACGCCTGCCAACATCGCACGCAGGCCTCTATGATGCAAGCATTTGCTGCACTGGAGACTGGGCAATCTCCTCAAATGTGGCTTGGCATGATAGAGAAGTAGTCAGTGACGGGTATAGATCCTCCGTTCACTTGGCGGACCAAGGCCATGACACTAATGTGCTTCCGTTTCCCATTCCTTGGCATGGTGAGAATGGCATATACTCAGATATTGCCTGCCATAAGGCATGGGCACCTGCAAGGGGTGTAGGATGAGGTACCGCAGGGGGAGGACCCGATTGTCCAACTCTGAGTCCCCCGAGAAGTAAACCTGATTACATAGAGATTGATGTTGGAAACTGTCTTGTTCGCTGTATGTTGGGGATGCCCACAGACAGCAGATCAGGATCCCCCTCTCCTCCTCAAAAAGACATCTTGACAGGCCAATGTGGCCCCAGGAGGATCAGGTCAATGCTTCCCCCCTCTGGTTAATGCCCGCTCCCTTCGGGAACCCAAGCTCACGTGTATATGATGGATCCATCTACCTCCTTTTCTAATAAAGAGAGGGAGGAGAAGAAGAAGATGTTGAAGAAGAAGAAGTTGGGGATGGGCTATAAGGTCAATGTTCAACCATCTTGTCAGCCTATTTCTCCAGTGCAGGGGGGACAACCTACCAGGCATTCTTTGTGCCACTTGCTCAAAATTTAATGAATAAGGGGAACTGTGGAGAGCCACAGATAGCAGCGCCCCCTGCTGCTTCCCCAGTGCAATGCGCCCCTTTTTGCGCATGCGCAGTGCGCCCCTTTTTTGCACATGCGCAGTGAGCAAGCCCCTTGTGCGCATGCCTGAAGGCATGGCGTGAGGTGGCGTGATTCGAGCAAGGCATAGCGTGAGGTGGCGTGATCCGAACGCACCAACCAAGAGCGACAATGTGGCAGTCTCTAATAGGACCAGGCACACTATAAAGGTTCTGTGGGAGCCTTTCCCAGGGTCACTCCTATAGTCCAGGATCCTGAATAAACTGCTGCGAGAAGAGTTCCCTGTGTTGGTGTCTTTCCTGCTGGTCGGGGGCGGCATTGACAGCACCAGAGATCATGTGAAAGCAGTGTGGGCTGTGTTTAGAAGCTCCAGTAAACCATTCAGGGAATTGCACGGAATTCTGAACCAGGAACACCAAGCTCCCCACCCCATTACAGCAGGAGTACTCCACAGTTCTAAAGGACCAAAATACAGAAAACCTGCATACCTCTGGACACGGGAGGAGTGAAGATTCTGTGGGATTAAAATTCATATATACGTTTTTATGTTGAGGTCTTTGATGGACTGGGACCTGAGTTTTGTGCAGAGTGATAGCTATTGATTATTTGCATTTGTAAATGCAGACATCTAGTTAGACCAGCACATTTGTTGAAATTATTTCTTTTTCCATTGTATAGTTTTGTCTTATTTTTCAAAATTCATGTCCATGAGTGCATAGGGTTATTTGTGGGTCTTTTATTCAAGTGCAATGATCAACCTGTCTATTTTTATGCCAATATCATACTGTTTTCATTACTATTGCTGTTTAGTACATCTTGAAATCAGGATGATAATACCTCCATAAGTTGTTTTATTTTACAGGATTGTTTAGCTATCCTGTTTTTGTTGTTGTTTTTGTTGTTGTTATTCCATATGAAGTTAAGAATTGTTTTTTCAAGATCTGTAAAAAAATTGTATTGGAATTTTTATGAGAATTGCAGTGAATTTATAGATTGCTTTTGGTAAAATGGCCTTTTTTGCTATGATAATCTTACTGATCCATGAGCCATAGGAGATCTCTCAATCTCTGATACATTCAATTTCTTTCTTCAAAGACGTCAAATTTTTGTCATATAGGTCCTTCACTCACTTGGATAGAGTTACACTAAAATATTTTATATTATTTCTGCCAATTGTGAAGGGTGTTGTTTCCCTAATTTCTTTCTCAGCCCGTTTGTATTTGGGTAAAAGAGGGCTACTCATTTTTTTTTCAGTTAATTTAGTATCTAGCCACTTTACTGAAGGGGTTTGTTAGGTATAGAAGTTCTCTGGTAAAATTTTGGGGGTCACTTATGTATACTATAATACCATCTGCTAATAGTGATACTTTGACTTTTTCCTGCTCAATTTGCAACCCCTTGTTATTGTTTAGTTTTTTACTTTAGCCAGAATTTCAAGTACTATGTTGAATATCTATAGGAAGAGTGGACAGCCTTGTCTTGTCCCCGAGTTAAGTGGAATTTCTTTAAATTTCTCTGCATTTAATTTGATGTTGGCTATTGGTTTGCTGTATATTGCCTATATTACATATCTTTGATCTCTCCAAGACTTTTAACATTAAGGGTGTTATATTTTCTCAGAGGCTTTTTCATAAGATGATCATATGGGTATTTTTTTCTTTGACTATTTATATGATGAATCATAAGAATTGATTTTCATGTATTAAGCCATCCCTACATCCCTGGGATGAAGCTTACCTGGTCATGGTGTATTATGTTTTTATTGTGTTCTTGGATTCAGTTTGTGATTATTTTATTCAGTATTTTTGTTTCAATGTTCATAAGGGAAATTGGTCTGAAATTCTCTTTCTATGTTGTATCTTTATGTGGTTGTACGTATCAGGACGATACCTGAAAGATGCTCAACCATACAACAAGGGCATTTACTCAACTATGTTCAAAGCAACCTTATTTATAAAAGCCAGAATCTGGAAACAATCTAGATGCCCTTCCATGGAGTAATGAATATAGATGATGTGGTACATTTACACAGTGGAATATTATTCAGCTATTAAAAACAAGGAAATTGCTGGGTGTGGTGGCTCACACCTGTAATCTCAGCATTTGACAGGCAGAAGCAGCTAAATCTCTGTGAGTTCAAGGCCACCTTAGTCTACAAAGTGAGTCCAGGACAGCCAGGGCTACACAGAGAAACACTAACTTTGGGGGGGGGGGGGAAGGAAAATCTGAAAATTTCAGGCAAATCGATGGAACTAGAAATGATCATCCTGAATGAGATAACTCAGACCCAGAAAAACACACATGGTATATACTTACTCATAATTGGATATTAGCCCAACATAGATGTCCTCTGAGAGTCTCCCTTCAGTGGAGGATCTGGACAGATACTGGGACTCCCTGCTGGACTCTAGGTAAGAGTGGTATGGAAGACTAGACAGATGGAAGGACCCAGAGGATTCAGGAGCCCCACAGGGACACCATCAAGGCAGCCAGATCTGGACTCAAGAGGGCTTACACAAACTGTTGTACCAATTAAGGACAATGCATGCAGTAAACCTAGACCCCCCTGCTCAGATCTAGCAAATGTACAGCTCATTCTCCACAGTTGTGAGGAGAGCAGGGATTGCCTCTGACATGGACTATGATTCCCCCAACTTGATCACTTCCCCTTGGTGGGGAGGCCCAGCGGCACACAGAAAAAGGGGAATCTGATAGGCTGTGATCATATGTTGGGGGAGGAGGTCCCCTTCTGTAAAAGGTCTAGGTGCAAACAGGGTGCAAAAGGGTGCAAACAGAAAATACAAGTGAAGGTCTAATAACAATTGTGATATAATTTGAACAAATTATAATTGAAAAAATACAGTAGTCTTAAAAAAATGAGTTCGGTAAAAGTTCCTTGTTTTCTATTTTGTGGAATAATTTGAGTAGTTTTGATATTACTTCTTCTTTGAAAGACTGGTAGAATTCTTTGCTTTTGGGGGAGGTGTGGATTCCTTTGCCATGGAGATTCCATCTTGTCCCTACATGCCATCTTAGGCCTCTCCTCAAGTTCTCCGTAACTATTGGAAAAATCTACAAATTTCCAGGAAAAGAATACCTTAGGCCTGATCAGTGGACAATGGGGAAGTAACTAACATCCCCGGATGTTTTTACAGCCAGGCTTGACTAATCCCATTGTGCCACCTCATTCTTGTTAAAATTCCCTTTCCTTGCTATAACCACAATAAAAAAAAAAACTGCTAAAATACAGTTCAGTACTCTTGCTACTGTTCTGCTGCATTATTAAAGTTTTAGATCCCTTGAACTTGGATAATAAAGGCTCTTTGCTTTTGCATAGGACTTTGGACTCCTGGTGGTCTTTGGAAATTGCATGATCTGGCCATAAGAGGAGGGGATAGAGACTTTTAATGATTGCTTCTCTTTCTTTTGGGGCTGTAGGTTAATTTAAATTGTTTATCTGATCTTGATTTAACTTGGCTAAGTGCTATCTATCAAGAAAACTCTCCATTTCATTTAGATTTTCCAATTTTACAGAGTACAGGCTTTTGAAGTAAGATTTAAAGTTTTTTTTTCCTTAGTGTCTCTTGTTTTGTTCTCTTTTCTTTTCAAGTTTTGTGAATTTGGATACTGTAACTCTGTCTTTTGGTTAATTTGTCTAAGGGTGTGTCTATCTTGTTTATTTTCTCAAGGAACAAGATCTTGGTTTTGTTGATTCTTGTATTATTCTCTTTGTTTCTAATGTATTGATTTCAATACTGAGTTTGATTATTTCCTGCCATCTACTCCTCTTGAGTTGGTTTGCTTCTTTTCATTCCACAGCTTTCAGGTGTGATTTTAAATTGACAATATGAGAGCTCTCCAGTTTCTTTATAAGAGCTTTTTGTGCTATGAACTTTTCTCCTAGCACTGCTTTCATTGTGTCCCATACATAAGTTTAGGTATGTTGTATTTTCATTTTCATTGAATTCTAGAATATTTTTAATTTCTTTATTTCTTTTCTGATCCAGTCTTCACTGAGTAGAGAGTTGCTCAGTTTCCATGAGTTTGTAGATTTTATGTTGTTGTTAAATTCCAACTTAAATCCATGGTGGTCTGATAATATAGAATGGTTATTTCAATTTTTATATCTATTGAGGATTGCTTTGTGACTGAGTATATAGTCAATTTTGGAGAAGGCTCTGTGTGGTGTGAGAAAAAGGTATATTATTTGGTGTTTGTGTAAAATGTTCTGTAGATACCTGTGAAGTCCATTTTATTCATCAAATAGGTTAGTTTTATTATTTCCCTGTTTAGTTTCTGTCTCTATGACCTATCCATTGTTAAGGGAGGGGTATTGGGGTTTGGTGGGTCATTTAAGCTTTAGCAATATTTCTCTTATGACTGTGGATACTCTAGCATTTGGGGCATAGATATTTAGGACTGAGATATCATCTTAGTGGATTTTTCCTTTGATGAGTATGAAGTGTTCTTCCCCATCTCTTTTTATTAATTTTGGTTGACAGTCTATTTTATTAGATATTAAAATGACTACTGAAACTTTCATCTTGGGTTTATTTACTTAAAAAACTCTTTTCCAGCCCTTTACTTTGAGGTAATGTCTAGCTTTGATGATACAGTATGTTTCTTGTATGCAATAGAATGATGGATCTTGTTTTCACATCCTTTCTATTAGCCTGTGTCTTTATATTGGTGAAATGAGTCCATTGACTTTGAGAGATATTATTGACCAATGATTGTTAATTCCTATTGTTTTGATATTGGTGGTGGTAGTATGTGTGTTTCCCTTCATTTATTTTTGCTGGTGTGAGTTTATTTCTCATGTATTCTAGGGTATATTTAACTTCCTAGTGTTTGAGTTTTCCTTCTAGTAGCTTCTGTAGGACTGGATTTGTGGATATAAATTGTTTAATTTGGTTTTGTCATGGAATATCTTATTTGTTTTTACCATCTAATGTTATTAAAATTTTTGCTGGGAACAGTAGTCTGGATGGACATCTGTGGTTTCTTAGAGTGTGAAAGACATATCTCCAGGACCTTTTGGCTTTTAGAATCTCTGTTGAGATGTCTGATGTCATTCTAATAGATCTGCCTTTATCTGTTACATGGCCTTTCTTCCCCTCAGTTTACAATATTCTTTCCACGTTCTGTGTATTTAGTGTTTTGTTTATTGCATGTTGGAAGATTTTCTTTTCTTCTTCCATTTTTTTGGTTTTCTGTAAGCTTCTTGTGTTTATTTACGTCTCTTTCTTTAGGTTGGGAAAATTTTCTTCTTGTTTTTGTTGAAAATATTATCTAGGCCTTGGAGCTGGTATTTTCTCCTTCTATTCCTATTATTCTTAGGTTTTGTCTTTTCATAGTGTCCCAGATGACTTAGATGTTTTGTGTCAAAAGCTTTTTAGATTTAACATTCTCTTTAGCCTATTTATCCATTTCTTCAATAGCATCTTCTATGCCTGAGATTCTCTCTTTTATCTCTTGTATTTTATCGGTGATGCTTGCATCTGTATTTCCTGTTCTGTTCCCTAGATTTTCCATCTCCAAGATTCCTTCTGTTTGTGTTTTCTTTATTCTTTTTATTTCCATTTTTGTGTCTTGAAAAGTTTTGTTAATTTTCTTCACCTATTTGAATGTACCATCCTGCATTTCTTTAAGGGATTTATTATTTTTTTCTTTAAAGGTCTTTATCATCTTTATAAATTGGACTCAAGGTATATTTTTGTGCTTCAGCTGTGTTAGGGTATTTACGACTTACTGCAGTAGGATAGCAGAGCTTTGATGGTACAATGCCGCCCTGGCTCTTGTTGATCGTGTTCTTATCCTGACCTTAAATATCTGGTTGTCCCTGGTGTTGGCCAGAGGTTCCTGAAACCTCTAGGACTCCTTGAGGAGGCAGGGAGAGCCATGGGCCTGACAATAGACATCAGGAAACAGCATGCTACTCATCTCTGCTGGATGTGCCCCAGATGGACCCCACAGGTAGGGGTTTGACTGACAGTGGCACAGCAAATTAAAGTAATTAATTTTTATTAACATAAAAGTTACTTAGAGACTTAAGTTATATTTGTTATATGACATCTATTTCCAGTTGAGTCAGAGCATATTTCATGAGTTTTTCACTAATACAAAATTTAAGTATGAAATTTGTCTTTCAAGATTTCTAAATTTTACAATGGCGTTGGCTTTTACACTTAACAGCACTAGAGTTTGTAGCTGACAAAGAGATTTTAATATCCTACTCTTTGAAGTGAAGGGTTCCAAAGTGTCATCCTGTCAAGTTTCTACTCAGGAAATTAACCTAAGTGATGTCAGGCCCACGGCAGTCATCTGACCAATATAAAAATTGATGAGAATATCCTAAATTTGGTTACAGCCTTTTATGTCAAGAAAGTAATAAGTGAAGTGGAATAATCTATTAGTGGCATTTGTGCACATTCAAAACAAAGGAACATTTACTACATTCTTAAACTTTGCACACTATAGCAGTCAGGAAGAGGAATATGAACATCGCTATACTGTGCTTTTTCAGATCATGATTGAGACAGTGGTGTGAAATATAAAAAGACAATCTAGGTAGCATCCAACAATCAATGTTGTTGTGAAAGGGAGAACAATTTTTTTCTCAAAATGCACTCATTTTTAACCCCTGTCTTATGAATGTGTTAGGATACATGGAGAAAGACAATTTGTAAATGTGACTAGGTTAAAGAAACTGAAATGGAGATATAGCCCTGAATTCTCTGGGTAATCACAAAATGTCTTCACACAAGTCATGGGAAAAGAAAACAAAACCAGAAGGGTATCCTGTATGAGAGTAAATGCCTAAGAGTTTCTTAGTGGAGTTATCTGCCTAGAATTCCACCGATGTACTAGAGGGTAATTATTCAGAGTTGAAGAATCCAGCCTATGAGCATGATAACTTATTACTGGACCCCAAGGCTCAGAAGCAATACCTAAATGATACAGCAATTACAGATTTTGATTTGTCTAGAAAAAATTGAATTTTCCCCACATTTCTAGTTTTTGGTGTCTTCTCTAAAGAGTCAGGTGAGTGTCTATAAAAGGATTGACAGTTAAATATGTAGAATTGGTGAAGCCCTAAGTTCCCTTCAATTGGAGATTGTCAAAGAGTGACATGTTTATGTTTCAGAATATTATGATACAATTATTAAGAAGAAATAAAAAAGAAAAGAAAAAAGATCTGGTTAGTCTGAATTGTGAACATCTCTAAGAAGTATTGTTTAAAGAAGAAAAAATTGTGAAAAAATGACAGATACAACTTAAACTGATTACTATTAAAATGCAAATTTTATACATATTATAAAACCAAATTTTGACCCTATGCCATAACCCCAACATTACTGAACACTCTATTGTCAGAATAAATATCAATAATGAAGATGTTTATAATATTATCACATTGAGTAGCTAACATCCTCAGGAAAAGGAACTCTTGAATACCTTATATAAACATATCCCACCTAACAGAGCTGATGTTTTCTTCTGCTACTATCTGAAAAGATGCTTTTCGGCTTTTATGACTATCAAAGTCTTGTGAGGACTTTGATATTTGCACAATGATTAAGCTCATATAAACTGAACCTCCTTGATAATTCCTCAACATTTTCTTTTTAAATATATCCTGCATTTTTTCCTGTGCAAATCATATATCTAGCTTCTTTCATTCATTGAACATAACCTTGCTTTTTCTTTTTCTAAATAGACTAAACGTCTGGTTTTCCCCTTGACACTCAATGAACAGGCAGATAAGTGAATAAAAATAACAAACTAAACTAATAACAATATGTTTGTCATATGGGATTTGGGTCTTTCTGCAATATTTTATTTTTATTTTCCATTTATTCAATTTTTTCCTCACGTAATATATCCTGATTAAGATTTACCCTTCCTATAATCCTTCTAGCTCCTCCCTACCTCCCCTCCCAATAAAAGCTGTGCCTTTCTGTCTCTCATTAGAAAAAAACAGACTACTATGTGATAATAATAAAAGAAAATAAGACAAAAGAAAAAGCAACACAGCATAACAGGACAAAACAAAACCAAAACTAAGACAAAACAAGGAAAAGAGCCTGAGAAACATAATATGAAAATGATACAGATGTAGAGAGCCACTCATTTGCACTCAGGAATCCCAAAACCCACTAAAATGGGAGCCATAATACATATGTAAATGACTTATAAGGTAAAAGGAGAAAATACATAAATAAAATAATACAAAAATAAAAATGATGAAAATTTAAAACATCCCTGACCTGACATTGTGAGGCAAGCAACCTTCCATGATGTCACTGACTTCCTTCCAATGCTTCCAATGATCCCACTGACATTCTGCTGGTCACCTACTACTGGACATGCATCTTACACTTAAGAGTAGTTTGTTTCTCCAGTGAGACTTCGTTGGAGATAATTAAATTTACATTTGGCAGTGATCATCAGTTGGAGACAGCTTCTGTGTTCGGGATCGTAGTATGTGTCCGCATTTCTTTTCAGCTCTTGTACCCCATCTGGCCTAGAGCCCTGGAGGCCCCATACATGCTGCCTCCATCTCTAAGGATTTATACATGCCTTTATCCTGTTGTCTTCAGGGCCTCAAGTTTCCTTGGTGTCCTCCATTCCTTCTGGCTCTTACAATTTTTCTGCCTTTTCTTCCAAGGATTGCTGAGTCCCAAGAGAAGGATTTGATGGTGATATCCCATTTAGTGCTGAGTGTTCCAAGGACTCTTATTTTTTCATAATTTCTGGCTGTATATCTCAGTATTTGTTCCAACCTGCTTCAGGAGGAAGCTTCTCTGATAATGTCTGAGCAAGACACTAATTTATGAATATAGTAGAATATCATTAGGACTCATTTTATTGCTATGCTTTGTTTTTGTTGTTTGGACAAGTAATCTTTAGTTTTTACCTAAGTCTTTGAGGTATCTAGTCTCAGAATTTTTGGTCACACAAGCAGTGCTGGGTATGGGTTTCCCCTTATGAAGTGGGCCTTAGGGCCTTAAGTCCTTAAGTGGTTAGTCCCACAGATTTGTGTTCACTATTGCCCTAGTGGTTCTTGTTATACAGAACACCATTGTAGATCAACAAATTTGAGGAAGGATAGATGTTTATATTTCTCCATTAGTAGCATGCAGAGTACTTTCTTGTATCAAACACTCTAGCATGAAGGGGTGAAGACTCTATGTAGGCATCAACTGAACTCTCAATTCAATAAGTGCTGTAAATTTTGTCTTCAGCAATGGGGCCTTGCTGTCAGTTTGTGGAAAGTAATCTGTAGACTTGACTATAGCATTTGTTGTTTTGGGAGTCTGATTGGGTTCCTTAGGCCAACAACTCAATTAGATATAAACCAATCCTACTACAGGAAGTTTCATTTGCTGACAAGAGATGTCCAGATAAGGCCCGCTCTACCAGATGACTTGGCAATTTTATTTAAATTCCCATCATATATGTATATATTCTATGAAGCTTCTCCTGTATTAGATTTTGTTTATCACTCCTCTCCTCAAATGGTCCTTAATTTTAGCTATCTCTCCTCGTACCCCCTTCCTTGTCCCTCTATCCTCTCCTCTTCCTCACTTAATACTTCCATTCCAGACTCATAAAATCTATTCATAACTATCTATTTTACTTTCTTTTATTAGGGAAATGTATCTGTTCCCCACATCTCTTCCTAACCTCTGTGGTCCTGTGGATTGTAGATTGGTTGGATTGGTTATCATTGACATAACAACCAGTAGCTACATATTAGAGAATAAATACCATTTGTGTCTTTCTGGATCAGGGTTACCTCACTTAGGGTTTTTTTTCTTGTTCCAGCTACTTTACTGGGATTTTCCTAATTTCATTTTTTAATGGCTAAATGGTATTCAATTGTGTAAATATATCACATTTTTATCCATTCTTGGTAGAAGGACATCTAAGTTGTTTCTCATTTCTGGCTATTATGTTACAGCCATACTTTAACAGGTTGTGACTGAAGGATGCTGGGAGGCCAGGTCTGCTTTGATGTGCTAAATAGACACCTCAATAGCTTTTCTGAGTCTGACCCAACACTGTCATTTGTTTCATTGAACTTAGCAATTGTGATGAATGTAAGCAGAAACCCCAAAGTAGTTTTGATTTGCATTTCCTTGATGACTAAGGATGTTGAAAATTTCTTTAATTGTTTCTCAGCAATTTGCATTTCCTCTATTGAAAAATTTCTCTTTAGATATATATCTCATTTTAAAAATTGGTTATTTATTTTTAAATATCTACTTTTTAAATTTTTCATTAATATATGATACATGTATATGTATATATATACATATATATATACATACATATATATGTATATGATCTAGCCCTCTATTGGATGTGTGGTTGGTAAAAATCTTTTTCATTCTGTAGACTACCAATTTGTCAGAATTATAGTGTCCTTTGCTTTGCAGAAGCTTTTCAGTTTCATGCTTATCTGATCTTGTTTCAACTTTTTGTAAATTATACCGTTTGAGAAATTTATTTCTTTTAGATTTTCCAATTTGGTGGAGTATAGATTTTTAAAGTATGTTCTTATGATTCTCAGAATTTCTTTGGTTCTCTGTGTTATTTTATTTGTCCCTATTTTATTGATTTCTGCCCATAGTTTGTTTATTTTTTACTATCTACTTTTCTGAGCACTATTTCTTCCTTTTGTTCTAGAGATTCCACATGTGCTGTGAAGTTACTAATACAATGTTGGGAATTCCTGCAGGTATCACAGCAAGCAGTAAAATGAACCACTGGGAGGTGAGAATGAAAATTTAGTACAGCCAGACTCGGTCCGACATACTGAATCAAAAATTCTAGAGAGACTGATCCCATGGTTTAATTTTCCTGAACATTTACACACAGTAAAGCTTTAAGGGGAAAAGACTCCACATGACAGTTCTCATAATGAAGCATCAGGGATGACTACATCCAAATTCACTTGCAAAATACACTAAGGGAGCAAAGTTCCTGAGAACTTTATCATATGAATGAATACTATTGACTGGGAAATAGTGCTCAGGGCTAGGTCCTAGGGAGGAACAATGTAATGAGTATAAGGATGGAGTCTATTGAGGGAGCACACAAAGTACTTAGGATTTATGTCATATGGATGTGTTTTATTCACTGACAGAAAAAGCACAAGATTAGGGTCTAAATAATTCTCAGGATTTTCAGAAGTTCACTTGGAGGCTGGCTCTTAATAGAATAATAAAGGATTACCAGGTTAGTTGACCACTTTTACTCCAGCATTCCAAGTGATCAGGCAATATTCTTCCTTTTTTTTTTTGAAGAAAGCAGACATGTATGCATAACAATTCTGCTTTCTCCAATGCTTAGTCTACACTGTGTTTCTTACAATATGAGATGTCTCCATTTTTCCCCTGTGGGCATTTATTGCTATGAAGGTGCCTTTAGAACTTCTCTCATTTCATTGTGTCTCATAAGTTTGTGGATGCTTTGTATTTATTTTTATTCAATACTAGAAAGTCTCTAATTTCTCTCTTTCTGTCTGGACCTATTTCTCACTCAGTTTTTGGATGTCCATGACATTGTAAACTTGGTGTTGGTTTTGTTTTTGCTGATATCCAGCTTTAATGTTGTTGGTTGTCAGACCTGGGACAAGGGACTAGGGTGCCTATATAACATATCAAAGTGGACTTGGCCACCAGGTTCTCCTAGCAATTCTCAGTACTTGTCTGTTACAGGGTATGGATGTCACACGCTGAACTTTTCAACTCAGGGGCTGAGCTTCCCCTCTTCCAGAGTCGTTTCCCTATGTAAACCAGACACCTTGGTCACGGTCTCCCCCTCCTCTGCCTCTCTCTTTCCAATCTCTCCCTCTCCCCGCCCCCTGCATCTTTCTCTCTCTTTTCTTGTGCACATTCCCTCTGCTCCCCTCCCCATTTGTCTCCCAGTCTACATGGTGATGTCCCCAATCTTCTTCTGTAAAAATCAAACTAATGCCATGTTCTGTCTGTCCTGTAACTAATGCCAGGGTCTGTATTTTCTGTGAGAACTTGTCCTTTAGGTGACCCTTCTCCCTGCATTCCAGGAATGACTGCGTACTGCTGTAATAGTGCACCTGCCAGCACGCCCCAGAGACTCCACTCAATCTTTCTGAAGGTCAACATTCCTGTGACCTACAACTTCCCCTTGAGATTCAGCCTCCACCTAACCTGCCTAAAGGTTGACAATTCTGTGACCCACAACCCCCCCCCCGCCCTGCTTATGGTCTTCTTCTTTATAAACCCATTGCCCTTGAAGCTCTCCACTACTCTCCTATCCTGTTTTATCAGGAAGGATTGTGACCTAAACTCGAACCCATAATACAGGGCCCTGTGTATGTTGCATCGGTATTGAGTTCTGTTGGTCTTTTTTGGGGGGTCTTATGATCTGGGTATTACACTTGTGTAAGACTGACAAACCTGCCAGAGAACAGCTCTCTCCAAATAAACCTGACTTTATACCTTTATTTCTGCTTGAATTGGCTTATTATGTCAGAAAAAAAAAACTATTAAATTCACGGTGGTTTGATAGGATGCAGGGAGTTATTTCAATTTTTTTGTATCTATGTTGACTTGCTTTGTGCTTCAGCATGTGGTCAATTATGAGGAAGGTTCCACAAACTGCAAAAAAAAAAGTTATATTATTTTGTGTTTGGGTGAAATGTTCTGTAAATTATGCAAAATGTTAGGTCCATTGGTTTATAACCTCAGTTAGCTCCAGCATTTCTATGTTTGTTTTTTGTGTTGATGACCCATCTCTTGGCAAGAGTGGGGCACTGAAGTCTCCCACTATCAGTGTGTGAGTGTCAATATAAGATTTAAACTGTAATAGTGTTTCTTTTACAAAATTAGATGCTGTTTGTGAAGAGGCCTGGTTAAATAAGTCTAGCTGACTCCATGACAGGCTTCAGTTTCTTGTTAGCATGGAGCAGGCCTGAGCCTCTATTCCTTAGAAATGAGCTCATCAGTTTATGGAAATGCCACAAGAAAATGGACAGCAAATCAAGGATAGCAAGGACACCTGGCCTGAAGAAAATTAGGTTGTCTAGCTACCAGCTTGAAGAGCTTGTAACTTCTGACCACAGTCATGTAGTTTCAAGAAAATCTACCATTTTGGGCCTGTTTGAACAGTTTAGAGAACCTCTAGCCCTGGACCAGAGCCATAACCAATCCCAGATTTACTCATACCCTTGCTTTGATATATACCAATATAAGTAAAGATTACCTAACCAATTTTGGAACTTCCCATGATTACCTATAAAAAATCCTACATGCTCATCTGGTCTTTTGCCATCTTACTTTGCACACGCAAGGACCTGAGTGCACTGGATCTCTGCAGAATAAAGGTTCTTTGCTTTGCATATGACTTTGGATGCCTGGTGGGTTTGGGGGTCCTCAAGATCAGGGCATAATATTAGATAAATAGATATTAAGAATTGGTCTGTCTTGTTGGTGGATTTTTCCACATCTCTTCTCATTAGTTTGGTTTGTAGTCTATATTATCAGATATTAAAATGGCTACACCAGCTCGCTTCTTAGATTATTTTGCTTATAAGTGAATATTTTTCCATTCTTTGATCTTGAGGTTATGTCTATCCTTATTGTTAAGGTGTGTTTCTTGAACTCAGGAGAAATATGGATTCTGTTTTTGCATCCATTCTGTTACTCTGTGCCTTTTTTTTTTAGGAGTTAAGACCATTGATATTGAGAAATATCAGTGAGCCGTGCTTGTTGGTTCTTGTTATTTTGTTCGTGGTGGTTATGGTAGTGGTACTGTATGTTTCTCCTCTTTTGATTTACTGGTTTGGGAAGATTTATTCATTGTGTTTTCAACAGCACAGTTAGCCTCTTTAAGTTGGAGTTTTCCTATAATGCTAGATTTTTAGATAGAGAGTGCTAATTTTTTTATTGATGTCTTATTTTCTCCATATATTGTAACTGAAAGTTTTGCTGGGTATACTAGTCTGGGATAGTATCTGTAATCTCTTTGAGTCTCTAGAATATCTGTCTAGGTCCTTCTTGCTTTTAGATTGTCAAAATGGGAGAACCAGAGGTCATTGTAATAGGTCTGCTTTTATATGTTACTTAGTCTTTACCTTGTATCTTTTAACATTCTTTCTTTCTTCCTTAATTTTAGTGTTTTGATTACTATGTGCTAGTGAGAATTTCCTTTGTTTCTTAATTTATTTGCTATTCTGTATGTTATCATATAAGAAGCTTCACAGGCCTGCCTCCAAGTAACTTAACAACTTCTGACATCATCAGAGGCTGCCTGCCACTAGGTGTTTGCAAGGGCCCCAGGATATAAAAGGGCAAAACCCACTATCCACTGCTATCTTACTTTGACTGTCCTTGCTCTCTCTCCTACTCTGTTTCCTGCCACTGAGGCACTTTTTCTTCCCACTTCTTTCTACCTCACAATTCTATAATAAATATCCCCATATTATGTCAAATTATATCTATTTTATGCAATCTCATTTTTATAATAATACTATATGCTTCTTGTATATTGATAGGGATCTCTTAATTAAGGTTGAGGAAATTTTCTTCTATTGTTTTATGAGTTTTGATATGTGTTTCCTATTCCTATCATTCTAATATTTTGTCTTTTCATAGTGTCCCAGATTTCCTGGATGTTTCAAGCCAGGAGTTTTTTATATGTAATCTTTTCTTTGACTAAGATACACATTTTTTATCATGTCTTCAATGCCTGAGATTCTCTCTTCTATATCTTTCATTCTGTTGGTGAAACTAGCCTCTCAGGTTTCAGTTCACATTCTTAAATTTTTCCTTTCCAGATATTCTTCAGTTTGGGTTTTCTTTATTAATTATATTTCTACTTTATGGTCTCGATCAGTTTTATTCATTTCCCTTCATTGTATTTTCAGAGATTTCTTTAATGAATTTCTTCATTTCCTCTTTAAGGATCTTTGTTAAGTTCTTATTGTTGTACTTCAGCTACATTGCAATTCTTAGGCCTTGCTGTGGTAAGGTAGAAAGGCTTTAGGGAAGACATATTATCTTGGCTGTTTTGATTATGTTTTATCCTGGTGTCTAGCTGTCCGAGTTTTAGAAGAGTTTCATTCTTGGTGTGGGTATCTGTTACTATCTTTTTTGGTGGATGTTTCATTCCTTTTTTTCTGTTGGCTTTTGTGGTTCTTAGGAGTCTGTGGTGGCAGTGTGTTGCTTGATATGAAATTCTTCTGCTATCCTGCTAGTTATGGCCACTGGGGGTTTCTTGTAAAGTGTGATTGTAGGTATTGTGGGCTAACTCTGAAAAATGGTGATTAGATAAGGGTGTTCTAAGGACTCTATAGGAGGTAGGAAGGAAGGATGGTCCACAAAAATCTGCTGAGTCCCCTGGGAATGGGGCAAGAGTGTGAGGAGAGACTACAAGTATTCTGCTGCAGAGATGGGAATGAGACTAGGGTGTGAGATATAGAGAAGAGGAGAAGTGTATTTCTGAAGTTCTCTCACTAGTTTCAAAGGCCTACTTGCTTCTCTGGCAGGCTTAGCTTAGGGGTTTCTCAGAAAATAATTGCTGGAATAATGGGATGAATGGGGGAAGCAGTTTAAAGGGAAGAATCTGTGTGATCCACTGGAGATGGGGGCAGAGAGGAAGAGAAGACTGCAACACGATTTGGAGTCTGGAAGAAAGTAATGAATATGGAGAAGAAAGTTTGTAATGAAAAACATGTGTGTGAATTCTCTGTTAAGTTCCAAGACCCATTTCTCAATTGGGTTGTTTGGTTTTGTGGTGTTTAATTTCTTGAGTTCTTTATATATTTTGGATATTAAACCTTTGTCAGATGAAGGGTTGGTGAAGATCTTTTCCCAGTCTGTAGGCTGTCACTTTGTTCTACTGACAGTGTCTCCTGCCTTACAGAAGCTTCTCAGCCTCATGAGGTCCCATTTATTAATTGTTGACATTAAGGCCTAGGCTGTTGGTGTACTGTTCAGGAAGTTGTTTCCTGTGCCTTTGTGTCCCAGGCTCTTCCCCACTTTTTCCTCTAACTGAATTAATGTCTCTGGTTTTAAGTTGAGGTCTTTAATCCACATGGACTTGAGTTTTGTGCATGGTGACAAATAAGGGTCTAATTGCATTTTTCTACATGTAGAGATCCAGTTAGACCAGCACTATTTGTTGAAGATGCTATCATTTTTCCACTGAATAGATTTGGCTTCTTTGTCAAAAATCAAGAAAAACACTTAAAGAAATGCTCATCCTCGTTAGTCATCAGAGAAATGCAAATCAAAACGACACTGAGATTCCATCTTACACCCATCAGAATGGCTAAGATAAAAAACTCAAATGACACTACATGTTGACGAGAATGTGGAGAGAGAGAAACACTCCTTCATTGCTAGTGGGAATGCAAACTAGTACAACCACTTCGGAAAGCTATCTGGTGCTTTCTCAGAAAAATGGGAATAGGGCTTCCTCAAGACCCAGCTATCCCACTCCTTGGAATATACCTAGAAAATGCCCTAACACACAACCGGGATATATGCTCAACCATGTTCATAGCTGCCTTATTCATAATAGCCAGAACATGGAAACAGCCTAAGTGTCCCTCAGTAGAAGAATGGACTAAGAAACTGTGGTACATTTACACTATGGGGTACTACTCAGCTATTAAAAACAAGGAATTCCCGAAATTTGTGGATAAATGGATTGACCTAGAAATTATTATATTGAGTGAGCTCACCCAGAAGCAAAAAGAGACAAATGGTATATACTCACTTATATAAAAACACTAGTCCAAGGGATATGTCCCATGAAAAACTTTACTTACCAAGAAAGTGGGTCAGAGGAGAGGACATCCTATTGAGACTTTAGGCAAGAGTAGCATGGAAGAATGAGGAAATAGTAGGACCCACAGGGTCCTGGAAACCTACAAGAAGAACTTTATGACAGGCAGATCTGGGTCCTGGGGTCCTCCTCAAACTAAGGCACCAGCCAAGGAGAAATAGGCAGTAAACTTCGAACCCCTACCAAGACCTAGCCGACGAACACGATATTCTCCACCGTTGAGTGGAGAGTGAGATCTGACTCTCACATGAACTCTGGTGCCCCTTTTCTGACCACGTCCCCTGGATGGGGAGGCCTAGTGGCACTCAGAATAAGGATAGCAAGTTACCAAGAAGAGACTCGATATTCTTAGAGCATATATAGGGGGTAGAGGTCTTCCTCAATCACAGACATAGGGGATGGGAAAAGGGGGGAAGTGGGAGGGAGGGAAGAATGGGAGGAAACAGGGGAAGGGCTAACAATCAAGATGTAATATAAACAAATTAATAAAAAATGTAATAAAAAAAGAAAATATGTGTGTGATCCTCTGTTGTGGTAAGGGTGAGGGGAGGTTGCAGCAGGTAGTCTGTTACAAAATTAGTGATGAGACAGGTAGAATTAATTAAGAGAAGATGAAAAGATGAATACTACAGTTAGCCTACCTGTTTTCTAGACCAGATGAAATAGTTTATTTTCATAAGAGACTTTTATATAATTAAAAATAATTTCTATAAATAACATACAAACCATTAAACAAACAATATTATACTTTTGAAAAACTACATTGTTATTTGGCCCCATGTAAAGAATGGCAATACTGCTAATAAGATTTAATCTGTGTTTTGAGTTTTGAGCAAAGATGCGCAGTCAAGGAGTCAAGTATTAGTGACATTAGCCTTAACCCTTAATTAAAACTATACTCTCTTTGTTTTGTATTTAATGAGGTAAACACCATTCTCCCAAGTCTAATCAGGAAGAGAGATCCTTTGTCGTATGGGATATAGTCTCTGATTTTCAAAGCCACAGGCACACACAAAACCACGAGAGCATGTACAAGTTGCTTAAGAGCTACTAGGTGATTATTATATGACTTCATACTGGTGAAGATTAACTAGGAAGGACAAAATGAATGGAAAATTGGTATAAATGCACATGACTCTTGGCATCAGCTACAAAGCTACTCATGATTTTGTCTGGTGCAAACTCAAAACTCAGTTTATACCAAAAGGTAACATAACCTAGGCAACTTCAGCTGAGATATCACTCATGGATTAACATTTCATGACCAAGAAAATTCTCCATCATAAACACTTCTAGAGTGATCCTCACTTATAAGGTCACTGTCCCTATTTACTGTGTTCTTTTGCTTTCTAAGTAAAAGCTTTTGTCTTATAGAGTGATATTTCTCTCTATAAGTACTTTTATAAGGACTAAAAGGGAAACAGCTAATTTGAAATAAGATGTCATTGTCATTAATAGATGGAATTAACGGTTTCCTTTGAAAACTCAATTTAAAAAAAGAAAGAGAAAACTCAAATTTAGCAATATTCCTATAAAGAATTTTTCCATTTTAAACTACTCTTTGTTTTGTAGAAATGGAATGAAGAGACAATTGCTATAGAGAAGTTTCATTGGGGATATTAGACCCTTCTTTTCCTTGTCCATTCTTCCTTTGCTTTGTTTCTCCCTCATTTCTTCCCTTCCTTCCTTCCGCTCAACCTTACTTTGTTCTCTTTTGTGACAACAACAATGTAGGTCTATTCTATCACTCTACATTTTTCAGCATTTTCTATGGCTTTGGGATGAGTCTTCTTTAGATACTTTTTGAGGATAATAAGGAAAATTTTTATGTTTTGCAAGCTAAAGGAAGAGCAATGGTAGCATGAATGCCTTTAAAATGAATAAGTAACTAGGGTTTTCAGGCAAAATAATTAATAGACCTAACAGGTTTGAGACAACTTGGTTTATGCAAGTATATTCTGCATTGTAGGTTTATATACATCATTGTATAATGTTTTGTGCAGTGTGTATTCAAATGCTGATTTCTGCACCCAATGATATGGTTGCAGTGCTGATATTGTCATTTCTATGCAGCATCTCCTGTCTCAATGTTGTATAAAAATTGTTTTCCATGTTCTGATTGGTTAATAAAGAGCTTATAGCTGTATAGGAGAATTAAGGTGTGACTTCCAATCCCAGTGAGAGGGTCTCCAATGTAGAGAGTAAAGAGGGAATCTTTATGATGAGAGGTCACCTTGAGAAAGACACCACAAGACAGTGGCCATGAGGACACAGATGGAACAAGAGAAGGCAGGGCAAAACTATGATGGCAGGTATCAAGGACATATGGCTGGGAAATAGTCCAGGCCAGCATAGTCAGGTTAAAATAGATGAGTCTCTTCCTAGCTATAGTGCTTAAAGCAAATATTAATAAATATAATAGGTCTCAATGTCATTATTTGTGAGCAAGCAAGGATAATAGAAAAATCTGTTCTTTTAATTTTTACAGAATGTTAATCTTTGATCATGTGGAATACATACACAAATCTGATTTGATCTGCTTGTACTTGTAGTAAAAGCAAACCTCTTCACCTCTGTGAATTCATGAGTACCATTTATATTAAAGAATTAGTGAACAGAACAGCTCTTGTTGCTTGGAAAACTGCAAGGGAGATGTATTTGTGTAGGACATTTTCAGAGAAATCAGTGAAAGGACTTTAGTGCTATGGCTGCTTCAGAGGAAACATAAGAAATGTTAATATATGTGCATAAAATTCACCTCAGGACTACCTGTTAACCCCACCAGATACCACACTCTCACACTGTCTCTGGTAGAGCTTCATGGTGATATTTAGATTCATAACTATATGTTATCTCCAAGAAAATAGTTTATGTTTTTAATTTTTTTGTAATTTATTCACATTACATCCCAACTTTTATCCCTGCACTATCTTCCCATTCCCATCCTCTCTCCTTTTTCTGCACTATTCCCTTCCCTAAACCTCTGACAGAGGGGGTCTTCCTCCTCTACTATCTCACCTCAGCCTATCAGGTCTCATCAGGATAGACTGCATTCCTTTCCTCTGTGTTTCCACAGGGCCTCTAAGCCAATGAGCAAGGATCAAACTGCAGGTCTCAGAGTTCATATCCCAGAATCTCGATCTCCCACCACTCCCATACTGAGAAGAATCTGTCCATTGGCTACATCTGAACAGGGGTCTAGGTTCTCTGGTTGCAATGTTCTTGGTTGGTACTTCAGTTTGTGCAGCCCCCCATGGGTGCAGATCAACCAGGCTTGATGGTTTCCTTTTAAAACTCCTGACTCCTCCGGGTACTTCCATCCCCCAATTTTTCCATACAACTCTAAGCACAGAGTCTAGATGTGAGTAGCAGTATCTGTCTCAATCCCTCCTACTCCCCTACCCTTCCCCTGCCACTATGTGGAGTCTCTTAGGGGAAATCTATTTTGGGCTAATATGCCTGTCTTTCTGGGTCTTTTCTACTTCACTCAGTATCTTTTCTAGTTCCATCTATTTGCCTGCAAATTTCAAGATTTCCTTGTTTTTGACAGCTGAATAGTATTTTATTTTATAAATGTACCACAGTTTCTTCATCCATTCTTCATTTGAGGGACATCTAGGTTGTTTCCAGATTCTGGCTATTACTACTAAAGCTACTATAAATATAGTTGAGCACATTGTGAGGAGCCATTTGTAAAGGCTCTCTGTCCATTTGCATTGCTCTTGTGTTCTCTGCTCCAGCATAAGGATAACATAGATTGCCAAGACTGTGATTTAGCAAAATGTTCTGCCAAGTCCACACTCAAGGTCTTCAGACTATCAGAAAAAGTACACTGTGGCCTCAAGGCTAGGAGTCTATTGAGATTATACTGCTTTTCCCATGAGAATGCCTATGCTATCTCCTGAGTGACCTGCTGCTTTGGTTCCCCATGCCTGAGATGTATGTAATTTGAACTGATGAATAAAGCTGAGATTTCATGCAGGCCTTCTGGAGTCTATCCTGTGTTTCTGACTGTTTTTTGCCTCAGTTTCTTATTTCTAATCTTTTGTTTCTCAGCCTCAATCCTTCATATAGGACTTGTTAAATATTGTCCAGAATGGACTCTGGCAGCAAATGTCCTTGTTTTATGGTGGAGCATCTTCAGTTATAAGCCCAGGAGTGGTATAGCTGTAACTTGAGGTAATGGTATTCCTAATTTTCTGAGAAAGCACCAGATTGATTTTCAAAGTGGTTGTACAAAATTGCACCCCCACAACCACTGGAGGAGTGTTTCCCTTTCTCCACATCCTCTCCAGAATCTGCTATCTCTTGAGTTTTTATTTTAGCCACTCTAATAGGTATAAACTGTAATCTCAGAATCATTTGCATTTGCATTTCCCTGATGCCTAAGTATGGTAAGCATGTTAAAAAATATTTATCAGAAAATCAATATTCCTTTGATTCTGCTTAGCTCTCTACCCCATTTTTAATTGTTTTTTTTGGTTTGGTGGTAGTTAATTTCTTGAGTTCTTTATATATTTTGGATAGTAGTCCTTTGTCAGATGTGGAGTTGGTTAAGATCATTTCCCAGTCTGTAGGCTATCTTGTTCTGTTGACAGTGTCCTTTCCTTACAGAAACGTTTCAGTGTCGTGAGGTCCCATTAATTAACTGTTGATCTTAGAGCTTGAGCTGTTGGTTTTCTGTTTAGGAAGTTATCTCCTAAGCCAAGGAGTTCAAGTATCTTCCCCCAAATTCTCCTAACAGATATAGTGCCTCTGGTTTGATATTGAGGTCTTTAATCCATTTGACTTTAGTTTGTTCAAGGTGATGAATATGGATCTATTTGCATTTTTCTACATGTAAAACTCCAGTTAGGTCAGCACCATTTGTTGAAGATATTATCTTTTTTTATTGTATGTTTTTTGCTTCTTTGTCAAAAATCAAGCGTCCATAGGCATGTGGGTTTATTTCTGGGCCTTGGATTGTATTCCATTGATCAACAAGTTTATTTCTATGCCAGAACTATGATATTTTTATTACTGTTCCTCTACAGTACAGGGTGATATCAGGGATAGAGATTCCTCTGTAAGATCCTTTACTATTTAGGTTTGTTTCATCTATTCTGGGTTTTTTGCTTTTCCATATGAAGTTGAAAATTGATATTTCTAGGTCTCTAAAGAATTCTGTAGGTATTTCTATAAGGATTGTAGTGACTTTGCAGATTGTTTTGGTAAAATGACCATTTTTACTAGGTTGATTCTCATGATCAATAAGCATGGAAGATCTTTCCAGTTTCTGATATCTTCTTCAATTTCTCTCTTTAAGAGACTGGAAGTTTTTTTATACAAGTATTTCACTTGCTTGTTTGGAGTTACACCAAGATACTTTATAATTTTTGTGACTTTTGTGAAGTGTGTAGTTTCCCTAATTTCTTTCACAGGCCATTTGTCACTTGTATACAAGAGGGCTACTGAGTTTTTGAGTTGATTTTATATCCAGCCACTTTGATGAAGGTGTTTATCAGTTGTAGGAGCTCCTTGGAAGAATTTTGGGGTGTCAGTAATATAAACTATCAAATCATCTGTGAATAGTGATACTTTGACTTCTTCTTTTTCTATTTGTATTCCCTTGATCACCGTTAGTTGTCCTATTGCTCTGGTTAAGATTTCAAGTAGTATATTGAAGAGATCAGGAGAGGGAGATACAGCCTTGTCTTGTCCCTGATTTCAGTGGATTTGATTTAATTTTCTCTCTCAATTGATCTTGGCTCTAACCTTGCTGTATATTGCTTTTTACAATGTTTAGTTATATGCCTTGTATCTCTGATCCCTCCAAGACTTTTAACATGTTCAATTTTGTCAAATGCCTTTTCAGCATCTAAGAAAATGATCATTTGGTTTATTTTTTTCTTTCAGTTTGTTTATATGATGGATTACAATGACAGATTTCCATATGCAGAATTACCCCTTCATGTTTTGGATTAAGCCTACTTAGTCATGCGAGTAATTGAGTATTTTTGCATCAATATTCATAAGAGAAATTGGTCTGAAATTATCTTTCTTTGTTGAGTCTTTATGTACTTTAGGCATCAAGGTGACTCTGACATCATCTATGAGTTTGGTACTGTTCCTTCTGCTTTTCTTTTGCTGAATAGTTTGAAGAAAATTGGTATTAGTTCTTCTTTGACGGTTTTGTAGAATTCTGCACTTAATCCATCTGTTCCTGGGCTATTTTTAAAATTGGAGACGTAAGACTATTTAATTTGTTTACCTGTTCTTGATTCAACTTTGGTAATTGGTAGCTATCAAGAAAATCTTTGCTGTGAGTTCGAGGCCAGCCTGGTCTACAAAAGCTAGTCCAGGACATCTAGGGCTACAGAGAAACCCTGTCTTAAAAAACAAAAACAAACAAACAAACCAAAAAAAAAAAAAACCAAAAAGAAAAAAGAAAGAAAGAAAGAAGGAAGGAAAGAAATGTTGTTCCATATATAGCCTTTTTGAAGTAAGACCTATTGAGTCTTTGGATTTTCTTGGTGTCTGTTACCCTTTTTATTTCTGATTTTTAATTAGCTTGCCTAAGGGTTTGCTCATCTTGTAGACCTTCTCAAAAACCCAGCTCTTGGTTTTGTTGATTCTTTGAATTATTCTCTTTCTTACTAATTTGTTGATTTCAGTCCTCATTTTTATTATTTCTGGCCATCTACTTCTCTTGTGTGTGTCTTCTTATTGTTCTAGATCTTTTAGGTGTGTTGTTAAGTTCCTTGTTTGGGATCTCTCAAGTTTCTTTATGAAGGCAATTAGTGCTATGAAATTTCCTCTTAGCACTATTTTCATTGTGTCCCATATGCTTGGGCATGTTTTACTTTTATTTTCCTTGAATTCCAGAAAGTCTTCAATTTCTTTTTTTAATTGCATCCCTGACCCAAGTGTCATTGAGCAGGAAGTTGTCCAGTTTCCATGAGCTTGTAGGCTTTCTGTTGTTTTTATTGTTGTTGAGTTCCAGTTTTGATCCATGGTGGTCTGATAAGATGCAATGGGTTATTTCCATTTTCTTGTATGTGCTGAGGTTTGATTTTTTTTACCAAATATATGGTCTATTTTGGAGAAAGTTCCTTGAGATGCTGACATGAATGTATATTCTTTTGTGTTTGGGTGAAATATTCTATAGATATGTTAGTTCCATTTGACTCATGACATCTATTAATTTCATTATTTCTCCATTTAGTTTCACTCTTGATGATCTGTCTATTGGGGAGAGTGGGGTGTTGAAGTCTCTCACTATTAATGTATGCAGTTCAATGTGTAATTTAAGCTTTAGTAATTCTTCATTTTTGAAGGTGGGTGCTCCTGCATTTAAGGCATTGCTGTTCAGAATTAAGATGTCATCTTAGTGTATTTTTCCTTTGATAAATATGAGGTGTCCTTCTCCATCTCTTTGATTAGTTTTGGTTGAAAGAGTTTTTTTCCCTTGCTTTCTTGGATGTAGTTAGCCTCCTTGGGTTGGATTTTCTCTTCTAGTATCTTTTATAGGCTTGGATTTGTGGATAAATACTGTTTAAACTTGGTTTTGATTATTTTGTGTAGAGAGAATTTTCTTTGTTGGTCCAATCTATTTGGAGTTCTATAGGCTTCTCATCTGTTCATTGGCATTTTTTCTTTAAGTTAGGGAGGTTTTCTATGATTTTTTTCTGGGCCTTGGAGCTGGGAGTATTCATTTTCTTATATTCCTATTAATCTGAGCTCTGGTGTTTTCATAGTATTCCAGATTTCTTGGAAGTTCTATGTCAGGAGATTTTTAGATTTAACATTTTCTTTTACTGTTGTATTGATTTCTTCCATCACATCTTTTACCCCTGAGATTCTCTCTTCCATTTCTTCTATTCAGTTTGATGTTGCTTGTGTCTGTAGATCCTGTCCTCTTCCTAACTTTTCCATTTCCAGTATTGTCTCAGGTTGTGTTTTCTTCATTGCTTCTATCTCAATTTTTATCTCTTGATTCCTTTCATTCATTTCCTTCTCCTGCTTAATTGTAGTTTCCTGTCTTTCTCTAAATTCTTTAAGCAATTTCTTCAATTCTTTCACATCTTTCTTTGTATATTCCTGTTTCTAGTTTAAGTGATTTATTTTCCTCCTTTAAGGCCTCTATCATTTTCATAATCTCAGATTTGAAATATTTCTCTTATATATCTATATCACGTATACTATTACTACTTGATGTGATAGGACTGCTAGTTTCTGGCAATGTCAAATGGCCCTGGAAATTGTTGATTGTGTTCTTATGCTGACCTCTTCCCATTATAATGTGACTGATCTTAGTAGAATGGTAAGAAATTTTGGGTGTACATTAGACGATGGGGCTTTGATGCCCCTCCCTACTCATCTCTGCTGAGTTCACTGTCTCTGTTGGCTCATTGTGACTCAATTTGGCCAGGCAGCTGGAGAACAGGCAAAAAGATCTCTAAGCAGAGAGCTATTCCAATGGCCCCACAGGCCTCCTTAGGGCAGAGGATAATAAGACTTTCTTCTTGCACCCATCTCATCTTTTCTGGGTTCACTGTCTCAGGTGGGCCAGCTATCTGTGGAGTAGGTGGAAAGGTCTCTGAGCAAAAACTTGCTCCAGTCTTCCCATAAGCCTCCTAAGGGTGGAGGACAATGGGCACTTTATGGTTTTCGAAGTCTAGATTAAAGTATTATTTTTTTTATTTTCTCTAGTCTTTTCATTACAGATAAAACTCTTAACAATTTCAAGTAGTCTATGAATATTCAGACTAGGAAAACAAAAAGTTAAAGGTTTTACACAAAAGATTTACAGAATAATGAGAAAAAGTGGCCATCCCTTGAAATTATATACACAGGCAACACTAAGTAAACTAATCAGGTTACACACACACACACACACACACACACACACACGTGCATATGTATGCATTTATATGTTGTGTGTTAATGTGTGTGTATTTGTATGTGGTATATATATGTGTGTTTGTGTGTGTGTATAACAATAATAATCAAAGAATAAAGGGCATCAATTTGAAAGGAAGTAGAAGGTTATGTTAGGGTTTGAAAGCAGGAAAGGGATAGTGGGAAGTGACATAATTACATTTTGATTGAAAATTTAAAATTAAAACAGAAACAAAAAGAGAATTACAGGATGGAAATGTAGAAAGTGTGAAGGCCAATGACTGTGGACATTGGTTCTTGATATTTAAAGAATCTTCTTTCTTTTTTGAGATTTGGTTTCACCATATATTTCTACTTGCTTGGAACTCACTGGGTAGACAAAGATGGCTTCAAACTCACAGAGACATACTTAATTCTGCCTCTAATGAAAAGAACAAGATTTTCTATCATTTAGAGAAATGACTCAACAGCTAAAGGCACTTACTACTCTTACAGAAGATGAGGGATTGACCCACATAACCCATAGGACAGAAAACAACTGTCTGTAACACCAGTTTATGAGGTTTTGATACTATCTTCTGACTTTTGGGAGCATTGAAATATATTCATGTGGTGCACACGTATACACATAGACAAAGTACTTTTATGAATGAAATAAAAATATAAACAAAATATATAAAAACTTCTATAGTCAAAATTTTGATACATTTTAGTAGTATTAATGTTTATAAAGAAATATTTAGTGCTCTGGTTATCTCACTACATGTTGCATATATGTATCATATTGTCATAAAGATGTGTGAATCCTGGCCTCTATCTTACAGAAACCATGATATAGTTGATCTAGGTTCTGGATCTGGCAATGACTCATCTTGCATGGGTTTTGGCAGCTCAAAACTGAGTTGAGCATCACTTGAGTTCTTATCTATTTAACTATCACCATGACTGGTTAAGAAAAAGGGTTAGCCATAACTATTTATCTGCTAGCTGGTCTGCAACTCATGATTTGTGAAATCCCATTTAGAATGCAACATCCTACCAAGTGCTTGTGGCATTTATATTTCCCAAATAGTATGATTGCTACTATATTTGTATCTTTTTTTTAGTCCTTCAACTTGTGATTATCAATATTTCCAAGAGCCTGTTTATAAAATCAAAGAAAGGCATAAAAATCAGCTTTTAAAGCTGAAAAAAAAACCAAACGTTAAAGTTGAATCCAAATCCAAGGAAAGGAATGTTAGATTACAAACACAAGCATGTTATGATAAAAGAACTATTTAATTTAACTCTTTACTAAATATTTCTATTCTTCAAATGTCTATATATTTTAAGATTAAGAAGAAATATAAAGAAGTTCTTGAACTTCTTATGCAACTGTTTTGTGATTAGCTTAGAAAAAAGGAAACAAGCAAATATCTGGATGTGATGAGGAACCAGGATTATTACAGTGGAAAAGAAGAAAGGTATAGTGTGAAGTAGATGAAAGTGAAGAAAATCATCATAAAATTACATTTGATAAAGGCATATTACAACAATTAAAAATTGTAATTTGATCATTGAAAATGTTTTAAATCAATATAGTGCTGAGAATATTGATTATGTTGTGTTGTTTTAAAATACATTTTTCTACAGTAAAAGGAATTAAGTTTCCTTGGTAAAGTTCCTGATTCACAGTCTGGGCCAGGTGAAATTTATGTGAAACTAGGACACTTTGTTGTGCCAGTTTGCAAGAATGCAATTTAAAGGGCATGGGAACATTTTGAAAGGATGTAGAATATAAATAGACATTTCTGTAGGAAAAAATTAAATCACACATAAGTATCTGAAAAGATACTCAATCTTATTAATTGATAGAGGAATGCAAATCAAAAGCACAATAAGATACCCCTTCAAAGACACTAGGATCATTATAACTTAAACACTGAAAGATAGCAAATATTGGTGATCATGTTGAGAAACTGAGATTCACCTATATCATTTGTGGGATTATAAAATGCCACAGCTGCTTTAGAAAACTTTCTGGTGGCTTGCCAAAAAAGTTAAGCATAGAGCTACCATATGACCCAGGGACTTAACTCACAGGCAAACAACCAAAAGAACTAGGAACAAATATTCACAGAAAAAATGTATATCAAAATGTTCATGATGGACTTATCCATAATTATCTAAAACCCATAATCAACCCACATGCCCATCAACAGATGCATCAATAAAGAAACTGTGATCTAACAGTACAATATAATATTATTCTGTTGTAAAAAGAGGTGAATTACTGATATATGCGGAAGCATGAATAAACCTTGAAAATTATGTGAAGTGAAAGGAGACAGAAATAAAAGGACACATATTGTATGAATATATTATATGAAATATTCATAATAGGAAAATCCATGAGATAGGAAATAGATTATTGTTTGCCATGGGCTAGAAAAACTGGTTGATGTGGAACAACTATTTAAAGAGTTGAGGGATTTTTCTCTGAGGGGATGAAAATGTTCTGTAGTGGTAATTGTTGCCTGACATTGTGAATATACTAAAACTCACAACATTATACAGCTAAAAACAGTTAAAATGTGTATTCTCGACTGGATGTCTATCATTGTTTTCCAGGTTAGAGTAGATGTTAAAGCACAAATTATCTTTCCTGATAATATTGGAATAAAACAAATGACAAAAGAAACTGAAAAAATTAACACAAACATAGAAACCAATCTACATATTTCTGAAAAAGCATTGGTCTAATAGATAAATGAAAGTTAATATTTTCTGTGACACATGCTCATAACAGCAAAAAAATGCCAAAACTTACATGATACAGTGAAAGCAATTCTAACAGGAAACTTTATAGAAGTTACTGTCTACATCACAAAAGACATATCTAAAATAACCTAACACTGCACTTTACAGAGCCAGAAAAGCAAGAAAACTGAGGCCAAATTTAGTGGAAGGAAAAAAATAGTCCAAATCAGTTTGGATATACATGAAATAGAGATTATATAATAATAGGGAACTATCTGAATAAGAAATAAAGAAAAATCCTCTTGATAATTGCAGGAAAACAAAAGAAAAAAGCTTTGGAATTAATAGAAACAAAGAGTCATAGGTTCTCTGTTAAAAACAACAGTGCTAATGGAAAGATACAAATGAGGGGATAACAATTGAGATGTAATCTGAATAAATTATTTAAATAAAAACAAACAAACCAAAACCTCAAGAGTTCTGTACATACTACCACTTGCTTATATTCCCAGAATCTAGGGAAGACTGAGGCAGGATGGTGATAGGGAGCTTGAGGTTAGCCTATGTGATACAGAGACTCTTGTTTCATCATGGGCCACCATGGGCTACAGAATAACAAAAATAAACAACAAATCATAAAACACTAATGAAAGATACTGAAGCAGCCACAGATAAATCATCCTGTGTTCATGAATGGACTTGTTATATTGTTAAGTGGTCATAAAACCTAAAGCAATCTACAGAGTCAGTGCAATCTAGCTTAAAATACTAAAAACAATCTTCACAGAAATAGGAGGAAAAACTAATAAAACTCATATAGAACGGTGAGATTCCAAATAGGGCTGGCAACATTGCTCAGCAGGTAAAGAACTTGCTTCAAATCCATAAAACGTGAGTCTAATCCCTAGTACCCAAAACAAAGAAGGATCCCCTTTGACTTCCTATGCACATAGCAGTGTACACATATCAACTCTCACACACAAATAATTGCAATAAAAGATTTAAAAGACAGCAAAAAGGTAAAACAATGTTTTGCTTAAATGAATGAACTTGGAAACAATTTACTATGTGATTTCAACTATGTTAATGCCATGAGTAAAGATATAGAGATAGTGCACATCTTCAGTAAAACAGGATTTCCTAGGCTAATAGACACAGACACACACACAAATATACCTACTCCTCCAACACACACCCATACACACACACAAATACACACACACACACACACACAAACACACACATCCAGAATGAGTGAACAGTGACAGAAGGGATGGGAAGCAAGTGCTTTTTAGAAAAACACAACTAAAGTAAAGGACTGAGTTTATTCAGAGAGTGAAGTGCTTGTTGCTCAAGCATGGCACAAATGACCTGTTGATTATTAAAAATGCTATTTAAATACACAACAAGTTGATTTTGTATCCAGCCACTTTGCTGAGGGTGTTTATAAGCTATAGTAGTTTCTTCATAGAATTTTGGGGTCACTTATATATATTATCATATCATCTATGAATAGTGATAGTTTGACTTCTTCCTTTCCAATTTGTATCCCCTTGCTCTCCTTTAGTTGTCTTATTGCTCCAGCTAGGACTTCAAGCACTATACTGAAGAAATAGGGAGAGAATGAACAGACAGCTTTGTCTTGTCACTGATTTAAGTGGAATTGATTTAAGTTTTTCTCCATTTAGTTTGACTTTGGTTATAAGCTTGTTGTATATTGCCTTTACGATGTTTAGGTATGTGCCTGTATCCCTGCTCTCTCCAGGACTTTTAACATGAATGTGTATTGGATTTTGTCAAATACTTTTTTCAACATCTAAGGAGATGATCATGTGGTTTTTCTTCTTTCAGTTTGTTTATATGATGAATTACATTGATGGATTTCCATATATTAAACTACCCCTGCATGACTGGGATGAAGCCTGCTTGGTCATGGTGAATGAAATTGTTGATGTGTTCTTGAATTTTGTTTGCAAAAATTTTATTAAGTATCTTTGCATCAATGTTTATAAGAGACATTGGTCTGAAATTCTCTTTGTTGATTCTTTCTATGGTTTAGGTTTCAAGATGACTGTGGCCTCATAGAATGAGATTGGTAATGTTCCTTCTGCTTCTCTTTTGCAGAATAGTTTGAAGAGACTCAGTACTAGCTCTTCTTCGAAGGTCTGGTAGAATTCAGAACTGATAACATCTGGCCCTGGGCTTTTTTTTGGTTTGGAGAATTTTGATGACTGATTCTATAACTGCAGGGGATATAGGGCTGTTTAATTTGTTTACCTGATCTTGATTCAATATTTGTATTTGGTAGCTATCAAGAAAATTGTCCATTTCATTTAGGTTTTCAATTTTTGTGGCACATAGGTTTTTGAAGTAAGACTTGATGATTCTTTGGCTTTCCTCAGTGTCTGTTCTTATGTCGCCCTTTACCTTTCTGATTTTTTTTGATTTGAATACTCTCCCTCTGCTTTTTAGCTAGTTTGCCTAAAGGTTTGACAATCCTATGAATTTTCTCAAATAAGCAGCTCCTGGTTTTGCTGATTCTTTGAATTTTTGTTGTTTTTTCTAATGTATTGATTTCAGCCCCAAGTTTGATGATTTCTAGCCATCTACTCCTCTTGGCTGTGTCTGATTCCTTTAGTTCTAGAGCTTTCAGGTGTGCTCTTAAATTGGATATCTCCAGATTCTTTATAAAGGCACTTAGTGCTATGAACTTTCCTCTTAGCACTGTTTTCATTGTGTCCCATAAGTTTGGGCATGTTTTACCTTCAGTTTCATTGAATTCTAAGAAGATTTTATTTCTCTTTTTATTTCATTCCTTACCCAGAGGTCATTTAGTATGATGTTGTTCAATTTCCATGAATTTGTAGGCATTCTGTTATTGATTTCCAGCTTTAATTCATGGTGGTATGATAAAATGCAGGGATTATTTTGATTTTTTTGTATCAGTTGAGGTTTGCTTTGTGACCAAGTATGTGGTCAATTTTGGAGAAGGTTCCATGAGGTGCTGTAAAGTTGTATTCTTTTGTGTTTGGGTGAAATGTTCTGTAGATATCAGTTATGTCCATTAGCTTTATGATGTCTAGTAATTTCATCATTTCCCTGTTTAGTTTCTATCTTGATTATCTGTCTATTGGGGAGAGAGGGGTGTTGAAGTCTTCCAATATAATGTACGGGTTCAATGTGTGATTTAAGCTTTAGTAACATTTCTTTTACGAATGTGGGTGCTACTACATTTGGGGCATAGATTTTCAGGATTGAGACATCATTTTGGTGTATTTTTCCTTTGATTAGTATAAAGTGTCCTTCCTCATCTCTTTTGATTAGTTTTGGTTGAAAGTCTATTTTATTAGGTACTAGAATGGCTACTCCAGCTTGTTTCTTGGGTCCGTTTGCCTGGAATACAGTTTTTCAAACCTTAATCTGAAGTAATGTCTGTCTTTATTGCTAACGTGTATTTCTCATATGCCAGGACTATTATTAAATCTGGAAGTTCTCAACATGTAGAAACTGGACCACAAATGCTATTCCTAGCTTGTTTAACCATTTCCGCCAATTTTATTTGGGCTCCTACAAAGGTATTATTTGTCCCAAAATCAAGTAGAAGAAACCTTAAGAGAAGGACAACCCATTTTCCTAAACAAGGGTTGGGTAGGTTTTTGGTTACTTTCTTGGGTGAGGGATGTTTATTTTCTTTTTTTTAATTATTTTTTATTTTTTTAGATGTTTATTTTCAATGGTAGTTGGTTACAAGTTATTATTGGTCTTATTTAGAGAGAAAACAAGTTTGTACTCGAGGATGTCTGTCTTTTCCTTTAACTTCCATTCTTAGGTTTATAGATAGGGGTTGAAACAAAAGACGGGGGATTATAGAAATATATAGGGATGAAAAGCAAAAAGTAGATTAGTGAATCTACTCATCAACTTAGTGCCTTAATTGTTACTCACAAGGTTATTTTTAATTCACTGCTATAGAATTTTGTATATAGATGAAAATTAAGTCTAATTTTAGATACACTGATGTAGAATTCAAATATAAGACTATTCTTCACACACACACACACTATATATATATATATATATATATATATATATATATATATATATATATCTACCCTAATATGCAGTA
This sequence comes from Acomys minous, assembly GCF_964271855.1. Taxonomy (NCBI): domain Eukaryota; kingdom Metazoa; phylum Chordata; class Mammalia; order Rodentia; family Muridae; genus Acomys; species Acomys minous. The sequence continues at coordinate 85,298,506 of NC_140488.1, read as the reverse complement.
TTGTACATATAAACCTCAATTATAATACAAAGATTACTTCAAATACTTTGAAACATCTATTGCAGGTTATTTAGGATAAATAAGTTATACAAGTTAATTATTAGTTGATCAAATCATGGTTATATCAATTACTAATCTATTTTTATCACAAGAATGTACATCCTAGGTATAAGAGATAGGTATGATTCTATAGTAAGATAAGGAAAATAGTTAGATAAGGTCTTCAAAAACCTCAGAGACATATAAAATATGGAATTTAAAGATGTTTTTATTATTTTTAAGATGTATTGACAATGAGACAGGATAACTCATGGCAATGCCCAGCCTACCTCAAAGAAGATAATGAGTATTAAAGAACCTACTTTTGCAGATGGCTTCAAATGTGGCAAACAAGCCACTGGACAAAATGTCCACATTTCTAGTACAGAAAGAATTCTGCCTAAAAATGGGCAAGGTTGGTTTCAGGCAGAGTCAACAGGCAAATTCTGCCAAGACAGGGTAAGCAAGTCCTCAATAGTTCCTGCCTCACAAATATGTCTGTCAGATGTATTGGGCCAGGAGGCTGAAGATGATGCTTCAATGTTAGAGTTTTGTGTGAGTGTTCAGGCAGCAAACTGTCTCTGCCATCTTCTTCTCATTTGGAAAGCTACTAACCTGCACTTCCTCTATACTCAGATAATTAATATTTATTCCTTCTCCAGTCTCTGATGGAGTTGAAGACAAGATAGTTTAGTTTTACAATTAAGCTCAGTTGTTTAGGGGTTAAGATGTTTTTAGGTCTAGATAGATGTTTTAAGTTGATAATGATGAGATATGATAGATATTGATTTACATTCAGAATTTTACATGCACCAAGATAGGAAAGATGTTTATTTCAAGGCTGCCAAATACAAATAGTCAAAACACAATAAATGTAACATATATATGATTCCTTATTGTTTTATTCTTCTTCTTGCTTTAGGTAGTTTATTGAATATATGTGTAATAATATGAATGTATATGTAAAAATAAAAATAAAAATAAATTTAGAATAATACACAATGAGAAAAATACCATCTTGACAATAAATGGTGTTAGAAATGATGAATGTATACATGCAAAAGAGAATTAACCCCTTAGTTCACATTATATATATATACATTAACCTAAAACTCATCAAAATCTTAAGTATAATACATAAAACTATGAAACTCATAGAAGAATACATGAAATACAGATTCTGACAAAATCTGAACATATAACTTTGAGTACAACTCAAAAAGCTGAGAACAGAAGTATAAAAACAGGATTATGTCAAAATAAAAGTGTTTGCACACTATAGGGATTTAATCTACACAGTAAGAGACAATATTTATAAACTGGATTTTTGATGAGAGAGAAAAATCTAAAACATATAAAGAACTCAACTCAATAACAGAAAATGAATATGTGCATTAATGAATGGGTGAAAGACCTGAATAGACAGTTTTCAAAGGAATACACACAAATAAATGGCCCATATGTATAAAAAAATGTTTCAATATTACTATTCACTGGGGACTGCCAATTAAAATCATAAGGAAGTAATTATCTCACTTAAAAGTAACTATTCCATTTGCAGTAGATAGAAATTAATATTGAGACCCAAAGCTGTTACAGAGAATAAGAGGTTGTACATTGCTCTGCTTTACATAGTAAATCTGTGTCACATCCCTTGTACCCAAGGCTCAGGGATTGCAGAAGGTGGGTCAGAAATGTTGTAAGATCCAGGGATAGTGCATATCTTGAGTGAAAGAGAATTTGCTAGGCATTACAATACATGCTACATACATGCAGCACAGGCTGGAGAAGTTCTTGAAGTCCCGTCCTTCAGCTGAGAAACTATTGGGCAATTGATGGCTGCTGGGGAAGACAGACTCAGTTGTCTTCAGGACATCAGGCTATGTTTAGCTACATGTGATCCAGTAGCTGTTCCTACAATCATTAATCTGCAGGCTGCACTAAATGGGCTTCATGTTTTGATTTGTTTGTTTTCTTTGTTTTATGTTAACATGAAATTGGAAGAAAAAAGTGGTTATGTTAGATAAGGGAGGTACTGGAGAAGAAAGAACCCATTCTTTCTCTCCAGAGTGGATTTGATCAAAACAATGTAAGAAATTCTCAAATAATGAAAATGTTTATTAAATAAAGACAAAAATAATGTTTAACATATAGAAAATGTCACACTGTTGATAAGAACATAACTCCTCAAATCATATAAAACTATGGTGATGTCTCAAAATATTAAAACAAGAATTACTATGTGATAAAGCAATCTCACTATTGGGTATGCACATAGGATATGTGATCTGTTAGGCCAAAGAAAAAGTTGTACTTCTATAGTCACTGAAGCTTTCTTACAGTAACCAAGGTATCAAATCAACCTAAGAGTCCACCACCAGTTGTGTAGATTTAGCAATATGGTATATGTTCATAAAGGAATAATATTTAACCACAAGATAAAAGCCAATAACTTTTTCATGTTTTATGTTTAAAATAGATATATAAATTTGTTAGTGATGGCTGATGTTGTTAGCTATAAGTGACAAGTTGAAGCTCCAAAATCTGGACATGAGAAATGCAAATCATCATCTCCCAATTTTCTGTAAACATGAACATTTTATCAAAACTCAAATCAATACAACTCTCAAGATTAAACCTGGATGATTATTTTTGACATTTTCCTATTAATCATTATTATAATCTATCAGTCAAATTTTCATTTAAAATATAAAATATATCCATCTCTACTTATAATTATCAAGCTAAAAATGCTTAAATATTAGTAAATAAGATTACAATATACAAATTATAAGCCAGACACTAAGTCATATATAAATATGTATTTTGGCACTTTGTGTGTATGTATCTGTGTGTATGAGATGTGTGAATGATGTGTGTTTGAGTATAGATGGGTTCAAGTGTGCCACAGGGTTCATGTGGAGGGCATAGCACAATTTTCAATACCTGGTTCTTTCCTTTCCATTTCCACCTAGAATATGAGGCACAGTCTCTGTTGATGTTTTGCTTCAGGGTAGCTGGCTGGTGAGCTTCTGAAAGGGTTCCAGGATTACGGATGAATGCTACTATGTCTGGCTCTTTATCTGGGTTCTTAGTATCAAATTTTAGTCATCACTTTACCCACTGAGTCATCTCCTTGGTTAAATTTTACTACTTTGAAACCTATGAGAACTTCAGTTTCCTCATTAGTAAAGCAGAATAATACTTATATTGAAATATTTGAGAAAAGAATGAAGGAATAAGACATTAAAAACTATTACTATAGAACTATTCTTTCTCTCCAAAATCACATAATACTTATTCTTGATAGTGATGGCATTAAGAGGTAGGACCACTTTGGGAAATCATGAGGTCTCATTTTTCATGAATAAGAAGTACTGAGGGCACTATATGAGGCTTACATTTGTTCTTCTACTTTTGGGCTATATGAGGAAACAAGTTCATCTCATTAAGTGAACAGCAAATAAAAAAATGTATGTACAGAGAGACAGCCTTTGGATGTACAGTAAACTTGCCATCTTGATTTTGGACACTCCAGCCTTCAACATGGTGAGAAATGTCTGTTCTCTATTAAATCACTTAGATGGGAATAAAGATGTGACTGAGAGATAGAGTGCTGCCCAGGAGGCATATGGTCCTGGGCTTGATCTCTAGCACTAATAAATAAATAACTCATCCACCTTAAGGTGTTTTAGTTTTTGGCACAAATGGACTGAGTCAGCACGTAGCCAAATTAGGCAATCTTGTCTTGTACTTGTTAAGCTGAACACTTTTTATTGCAGACATTGTAAGGCCTGTTGTTTACTTATGACAAAGTAGAGTCCTTAAAATACTCAGGGCAAATAGGAAGGGACCAGACAAAGCCTCAGGATTAAAGCAGTCACAGGCCTTCTGGGAAGGCGTAAGATACTGTTCAGGCAAATAATGAATAGATAGATGCTGAGCAAAGGAGCAGCTGTTCTATTCTGTCCATTCATATCTACTGTTTCCCTGTGGAACATGAACAGAGCTCATCTCGGAGGACCTAATCTTTCTGGATGGAGCTTTCCCCTTTTTAGAACAGATAACACAATCAGTTTTGATCTCTAGGGACTCTTATTAACTAGCATTGCTCTGCTGCTTCTCAAATTTCTGACCTAATTTTAGTCTGCAGTAGTGATTTTCAGCCTTGCTTTCACACAATAATCATCAGGGGAGATTTCAGAAATTGTGATGCCTGGGCTCTACCACAGAACAATTAAATCAGCATCTCTGGAGATGGGATTCCAGACACTAGTATTAAAAAAAACTGCTAAGTGAATCTAATATGCATCATATGTGGAAAACCATTGACCTAACAACTCATATCATAAAATTGTGATCTAAGAGACCATTTAGCCTCAAAATTGTACCTGTTAGAAATGAAGAATTCCAGCTTAGTCTTAGCCTACTCCACCAGGATGAACGATTTAACAAGACACTTAATGGATTTGTATTAGAAAAACACAAGTGTAGAACAATTGTTCTCAAGTGCACCTGCAAGTCAATATTAAAAGATTGTATGTCTTAGTAGATTGTAGAGGACAGAGAAAAACGGTAGGCTAATAAGCCAGTAAAGGGCATCTAAGGAAAATGGCATATATAGAGCAAGAAGGACACAACATATTGGCTAATTCAAATATTCCAAATTGTATCTAAATATGTTATATGTTTAATAGAATCATCTTTAATGGTCATTTGTCACTTTGAAGTTGATGTAACAAGCCTGGAAAAAGTTCCCCCAGTAGTATGTACTTCCTAGTATGCAGGCCTTTGTATAGTTCCACTCTATAACTGCATCAAGTCAAATTTAGTGTGATCAATAGAATAATGAGAAAGTAATGAATCTATTTTGGGGTTGGAGCTAGGTAAGAAAAGTTACTGAAGGAACAAATTTAGCAAGAAAGTCAGCCATTCTACTGCAAGATCAAACAAAACTTGGTTTAGAGGAGAGCTTCTCCATCCCACAATAGTTAGCGTCAAACTTCAGGTGACATGAGATAGACATCTTAGAAGTAGACTTTCCAGTTTCAGCTAAGCTATCCTTTGGCTACAGTTCCAGCAAATATTTATTTGTAATTGTAGGAGAAAGACGTCTCCATGAGAACCATTATCAATGCAACAGCATAATAATCATATGTTTTTCACTATTAAAATTTTAAATCACATCTATAATATTCAAAAGAGTATAGACATTCAAAAAAGCCTTGGGAGATTATTAACTAAAATGTACTGGCCTGGAAGCTGCCTGTGAAACATAAACAAAAATAGAGAGAATTTTCAGTTTAGGATGGGGAGAGATATTCCCTCCGGAATTCTTTTGCATGTCAACCACAACAGCAATCTCAGTTCTTGTGCTCCCAAAGGAGAAGAACTCACACTTGGGCCTGGGCAAAGAAAGCAATTAGTCAAGGCTTAAGGCAGTAGTTAGAAAAGCTAGGTCATAACACAAAGACGTACTATAGAGTATAAAATATAGAGTATTGAGTAAGGTGAACACAGTGTTGTTGAGCACAGTGTAGAGGCAGAATGGGCTGCCTCTATTTATCAAGTTCTAATCTAGTTATTTCTCCTTCACTTTTCCATCAGTGGGGGGCCCTGGGTTGGTTCCTCTCCTAGAATAGGCAGAGATTTTCTTAGAAGCCCTTCCTGAACCATGTTTTACTCTGTTATAATTAGATACAATGGATAAATTAATATATATATATGAAAAGATTATTAAGTGAAGGGGAAAAGACAGTTTGCAAATGATTGTTTAATGCCAGGACAGGGAAGGAAAGTGGGCTTCCTAGAAGCAAGCCAGCTCAGACCAGTTTCATTGTTTTTCCGTAGTGTCATTTGCTTCATTTTTTTGGTCAGCATGGTTAAGTCACAAACTTCTTCAAAACCCATTTGTTTACTTTCTGCAGTGTTTCCAACCTCGCTTATTAACATTAATATTCACTTTAACCCTAGCATTGGTACAATAACACAGGGTTCTAATATCTCTAGGGCATTGTCTTTATTCAAAATATAAATTTGCTTGTCTTCTAGAAATATATGGCTTCTTTTGGAGAAGATCATAATTTATCTCTTCCTTATTTGAAGTAAGGGCTTACTATGTAGTTCAGGTTAGCCCTGCACTTGACATTTTCTTGTTTCAGTCACTCAAATGCTAGGTTCAGAAGCATGTGTCCCTATCATCAGCTATACATTTGTTCATAAGAAATTCCCCAAAATCTTTAAAAAATTGCACCGTGTAGTAAATGGGAAACCATGAAGTTAAAACAATGCATTTGGTTCTCACACATCTGCAGGTAGGAAACAAACTTTAAAAATTACCAAGCTGCAAACATAGACTACTGTTTATAGAAAAGAAGGGATGGCTAAGTTGGTGAAACCAAATACCCAGAAAATAGAGCCAATAATCATCCCCAGATGATAGTTTTGAGGCCTACTCAAGGAACTATGAACATGTTGCTTGTATTTCAAAAGTGCTACAGTTAAGTGTCTCTTATATGCTTTCATTGCCCCCTATAGTATAATTGTTGTTTTATTATTCCATTCAACCATTGTGTATTGAGTGTGTAGGGAGGAGATCACCATTCTTATTAGTTTACAGGTTTGTAAACTACAAGAAATTTTATAGAGGATATGAACTAGAGAAACTATACCCTTGATGCCATCTATGGTATTGGAATATTATGCATATAGTAATATAATAATAATTAATATTATATACATAGATTCTATAAATTTAAATGTATATCACACAAAGGAGGTAAAATAGAGAGTTTCCTGTGAAAGATAAATGTTATAAGTACAGCTATACATACAGTGGCATGTAAGCAATCACATGCATATGCACATACATTCATAAACTCCCAAATAAACATATATGACTATCACAGGGCTGGAGAAATGGCATAGTGCATAAATGCCTGCTGTGTAGGTGGGAGCACCTGGGTTTGGTCTCATGCACTCATGTAAATGCAGGTGAGTGTAATCACTACCTGTAATCCCAACATTCTGAAGGAAGATACAGATGATCCTTGAGGCTAGTTGGCTAAGTAGACCAGCTAAATCAGGAAGCTCTGCAATCAGGGAATGAACCTACCTTAATATGTAAGATGAAAAGCAATCAAGAACGACATCCTGTATAAATTTCTGGTCTCTGCATTCACACACACACATACATGGACACAGTCTTGCATGGGCACACATGTGAACAGACATACCTATACTACATACAAACACACCAATGAGAAAATAACCATGCACATGTGAATAATTCATATTTTCTCCTTACAGTGAAATTATTATTCTCACCACAAACAGGTGAAAATGGAGTAAATAAAATCATTAATATCTGGGAGCTTATAGTTTCTTCAACAAAGTATGTTAGAATTGTTCAGTATCAGGCAGTTCAAATATCAGGAAGCAAACTCAAATTGGACTATAGGAGACTTCCTGGTGATTAGATAAAAGGCAAAATGCCTCAGAAACTTGTAGAACAGGTTTCATCTGCCAAGAAGTGTTATTCCGTTTGCTTCTGGCAGAAGGGACGTATGATTCCATTGACCTGCAGTTGCATAACAAGGCCGGTGTTTGCCTGCAGGCTCCCTCAGTCCCTATTTACAAGTAGTACTTGACGTATTTTTCAAACTTCTCACTAATGTCCCAGGCCTTCTCACCTCTCAAGTCTTCCTTCCTCCAGATATCTGCTTGTATACTTATAATGGCTTTCTCCCAAGTTACTGTTAGTCTTGTCTCTGTCTCTGTCTCTGTCTCTGTCTCTGTCTCTGTCTCTGTCTCTGTCTCTCTCTCTCTCTCCCCTTCTCCTCCTCCTCTTCTTCCTCTTCCTTCTTTTTCTCCTTCCTCCTTTTGCAGATGCCATGGTCTATTTGTTTCACTTTCTCTCTGCTTTGGACTCTTCCAAAATTGTAGGTATTATCTCTCTCTTATGCGCAATAAAAAACTTTCCTCTATCCATACCATGGAGCAGTCATTTCAGTTGTAATAAAGGGTCTTACTAAATTTTCTGCTCATTACTTAAATATAGTCATACAAAAAAGTTGGAATTATTTTAAAATGATTACTATCATGATATTCTTTAGAGAAAAAGGCACATATGTAATTAAAAATGATTCAAATGATTTTGCCTTTTAGAAAATGCAAGAATGGGATAAATAAAGGTATTATTTTTATAAAGAAACATCTAAGCAGAATAGGTGACAGTGTCAGAATATGAAAGCGAGACTGAAGCTTTCCTTCAATAATTCAGTGATGATTATATAGATGAAAGGAAATGTACGCAAGCTTTTTTGTTTGTTTCTTTTCCACAGAGGGCAGGACATGTGGGAAAGTGGTAGAAACTGGAGCAGCTGGAATTTGGGTCATAAATTAGAAAGCATTGCCTCGATGCAAGAAATTTGAAATAGGGAATATGTTGTTAATATACATGATTGTATCTAATAAAATTTAAAGGAACATTTATATAACTTTTTAAAAATAAGAAATATTGGCACTTAATTCTATAAATTTGGAATTTTATCAAACATATATAGCTTATAAAGAATTTATTGAGAAAAACAATGTTAAAGATAGTGTTGGTTATTTCATGTTTTTTAAAATGTGTACCCTGCATCCATATATCCTGACCTCTTTGTAGAAAATGTGGATTAGTTTCATGATGCCTAGTATAGTTGAAAGCAAAGTTTGTCTAATCAAAATCCCCCTTCATCATTATCTAGCTTGTGACTTTGTTTCAATTATTTAGATTATCATATTAATTTTCCTACATATAAACTACAGCATACATCTACCCTGTTCCTTCAACAATTTGCTATGGAAACCGGGAAGCAAAGAATGTTCCATGCATGACATACTAGGTTTCATGTATAATATGGCATATTTATAAAATGAAAACTGCTTGTATTCTGCCATGCAATTAGATCAAATGTGGTCTAAAATGTTAACTACATATTCTTCCAAATCTGTAAATGTCTTATTGTATAATCTCACATCTAATTTTTGACTTCCAGCTTTCATGATATTTGGAGTGGAAACTAGAGCCAAGGACATTCTAGCCAAGTGCTGCACTATTGAGCTGTGTCCAGTTTTCAGTATAAAATCTATATGCCAATATAAGACATATTTTAAACTGTTAAAATATGATCCTTTATTTTACTGTCAATGTACTTTAGAGGAAGTCAAATGCAATCTGACACTAGGATAATAATAATACAAGAGTTAAAGTATTAACTAAAGGTTTGCAGTGATCTACCACATTTTGAAAATGTCTTCCCATTTATATAGTGACTTTGATTTATAATTTCCATTATATTTCAGAAGGCTTGGCCATTGTGCTTATTGTCACAGTCTTCTCCAGTGTTGAAAAGATGTCATTTTTAAGAGAGTCTTCAGATCCTAAAAAAATTTACTTTGCTAAATTTATAGCTATTGGTCTTCCCTCTAACTCCACGACGAATACTGACTAAAATTATTGCTTCCTCTACAACATACTACTAAATATTTGGAGACTCTTGTCATGTATCTTTAAGGTTCCAAAAAAACCTACTTTCTTCAAAAGTATCCTGAATAAAGGTAGTTTCCAATTGTTTTTGGACAGTATCCAAGATTTCTCCTGAAGTACAATGTTTATAATGGGATGTGATCCGATCCTCCATGTATGTTCAGGTAATCATACCTCCTCTCCTTTGAGTTGGATGATAAATACATGTGGTTGTCTATATTTTAACATTGAAGAAATAAATGCATTATAACAAACAATTTTTTATTTCATGCCACAAATTCTACTTATTTTGTCTTTCTTAAATAATTATATACAGTATAAAATTTTTACTTCATTATGTTTCTGTGCCAACTGCGTATGGAGTTAGCTCAAGGTCCTACTTTCAAAGAGGTGCAATGCATGGAAAATTGATATTTGTAAATAGTTCTGCCTGATGCATTTCTATACTACCTTACATGGAAGTTAAAACACTGTCAACTTTCTATCTCTGACATCAAGATATATGCAGTGAAACTTGTAACTTTATTTCAAACGGTATTTTCCAAGCACTACTATGGTATTTAGTAACCTATTCCTGCTTGGTCACCAAATCCCACTAAAACAAACCCAACAGCAAAAAACTGCACTGCCTGTTCTGCACTCCGTTTCACTTTTCAAAACTTTATCTGCTTTCCTGGTGGCCTATGGGCACCAAGAACACCAGGTATGACCCTGCCCCAAGCACTTGCCACCAATTCCTGTGAAAACATACCTAAAAGTACCCCATACTCTGCATTCCATTTTCTGGCCAACAACTCTAGCCACAGAAAAACCAGAGAAACGAAGCCACACAAGTAATAGAAACTCCAGAGGAAACTTTACTACCCCAAACCCTAGAGGCCACACAGGCCACAAAAATCCAGCAGAGACACCCTACTGGGCCTGAAGTCTTGCTGTTCACCAGAACCCTATGCCCTTAAGTCAGAAGACCAAAAGGAAACAGAAACCAAAGGAAAAAAATCCCAAACCCACCAATCCTACAAAGATAAACTCAGAAATCAACAGCTGAACCTATAATAACCACAAAAGCAAGATAGTCAAAGGACAGTGTAAGAAAAACAATGAGCAACAACATGAGCAGCAGTATGGCATCACCAGAGCCCAGCTATCCAACTACCATAAGCCCTAGCTATCCTAACATAGCTGAAGTAGAAGAAAACAACATTACTCTCAATCTTATGAAGATAATGAGGCATTTAATGAGGAAACGAATAAACCCCTCAAAGAACTACAGGAAAATACAATCAAACAGGTAAAGAAAATGAATAAAACTGTTCAATACCTGAAAATGGAAATACCAGCAATAAAGAAAACACATACTGAGAGATCCTGGAGATGGAAAACCTATGGAAGAGAACAGGAATTATAGATGCAAGCATTATCAACAGATTACAAGAGATGGAAGAAAGAATATCAGATGTAGCTGATATGATGGAATGAATTGATACATTAGTCAAAGAAAATATTAACTCTAAAAAGTCTTTGACACAAAATATACATGAAGTTTTGGACAGTATGAAAAAGACCAAACAACACAATAGGGATAGAAGAGGATTACCAACTAAAAGGTCCAAAAGATATTTTCAACAAAATCATAGAAGAAATTTTCCCAACCTAAAGAACAATGTTATAAACATACAAGAAGCTTGAAGAATATCAAGTAGATTGAAGCAGAAAAGAAAATCATCTTGCCACATAATAACCAAAACACTGATTATATATAGTAAAAATAAAGAATATTAAAAGCAGCAAGGGAGCTGGAGAGATGGCTCAGAGGTTAAGAGCATTGGCTGTTCTCCCAAAGGTCATGATTTCAATTCCCAGCAACCACATGGTGGCTCACAAACATGTATAAATATATCTAGTGCCCTTTTCTGGACTGCTGGCTCACATGCAGACAGAATACTGTAAAATAATAAATATATCTTTTTAAAACAGCAAAAATAAAAAGCTACAAGAGAAAAAGGTCAAGTAACTTATAATGGCAGACCTATTGGAATTACACCCAGCTTTTCATGGGCATGGGCATGTGCTGATGTCCTGAAGAGACTACAGCAATAAGTCCCGAATACTATTCCCAGCAAAACTTTCAATTACCATAGAGGGAGAAAACAAGATTTCCATGAGAAAACCATATTTAAACAATATCTATCCACAAACTCATCCTTACAAAAGATACTTGAAGAAAAACTCCAATCTAAGGAGGTTAACAACACCCAAGAAAACACAGGAAATAAATATTTCTACACTAGCAAAACCAAAAGAAAAGAAGCACACACACACACACACACACACACACACACACACACACAGAGAGAGAGAGAGAGAGAGAGAGAGAGAGAGAGAGAGAGAGAGAGAGAGAGAGAGAGAGAGACCAACATCAAAATAACAATAATTGGTCATTAATATCTCTCAATATCAATGGACTCAATTCCCCCAATAAAAAAAACACAGGCTAACAGAATGGATACAAAAACAGGATCTATCATTCTGCTGCATCAAGAAACACACATCAGTATCATAGAGAGATATTATCTCAGAGTAAAAGACAGGAAAAAGATTTTCCAAGCAAACTGACAAAAGAAGCAAGCAAGAAACGCTGCCAAATTCATTTTCTGAGACCATTGTCTCCCTGATACCTAAAGCACACAAAGACTGAGCAAAGAAAGAGAATTTCAGACCAATTTACCTTATGAACATTGATGCTAAAATACTCAATAAAATACTCATAAGCCAAATCCAAGAACACATCAAGAATATCATCTACCATGTTCGAGTAGACTTCATCCTAGAGATACAAAGATATACAACCTGATATCAATCAAAGTAATCTACCATATATACATACTGAAAAGGAAAAAAACCATGCCAATGACATCTTAATAGATGCTGAAAAAAACCTTTGACAAAATCCAACACCCCTTCAAGATAAAATCTTGGGGAGATCAGGGTAGAAGAAACATAACTAAACACAATAAATGCATTATATAGCAAGATGATAGCCAACATCAAACATCAAATTCTTTAGGGAGAAACATTTTGGAGGCATTCCAAAAATCAAGAAAAGTGATAACTTTCCATTCAATATGGTGGTTGAAAGATAAGCAAGATCAATAATACAACTAAAGGATATCAAGGGGATACACAATGGAAAGGAGGAAGTCCAAGTATCTCTATTCAAAGATGATATGAAAGTATACATAAGTGACCCCAAATATTCTACCAGGGGTCTCCTAAAGCTGATAAACACCTTCAGCAAGGTGGCTGGATACAAAATTAAGTTAAAAACATCAATAGTCCTCCCATATACAAACAATAAATGGGCTGAGAATGAAAGTAAGGAGACAACATCCTTTACAACAGAAATAAATAAAATAAAATACCTTGATGTAAATCTAATCAAACAAGTAAATGAGATGTATGACAAGAACTTCAAGTTTCTGAAGAAAAAAATTGAAGAAGGTATCAGAAGATGAGATGATCTTTCATTCTCATGGATCAGTAGTGTTAACATAGTAAAAATGGCCATCTTACAGAAAGCATCCTTCAGATTCAATACAATTCCTATCAAAATTCAATATAATACTCAACTTCATATGAGAAAAACAAAACAAAACAAAAAGAATCCAGGATAGGCAAAACAATCCTGTACAATAAAACAACTTCTGAACATATAACTATCCCTTATGTCAAGCTGTCCTGCCAAGCAATAGGAATAAAAAATTGCATGATATTTCCATAAAAACAGACATGATGATCACTGGAATTGAAGACAGAGAAGTAAACTCACACATATATGTACACTCGAGTTTTGACAAATAAGACAAACCTATCCAATAGAGAAAAAAGATAGGATCTTCAACAATTGGTGCTGGATGTCTGCATGTAGAAGAATGCAATATATATCCATATCTATTTTATGATCAGAATTCAAGTCTAAGTGAATCAAAGCCTTCAATATAAAACCAGATATACGATATCTGAAAGTAGAGAAAGTGGGGGAATAGCCTTGAATGCATTGGCACAGAGAACAACTTCCCAATAGCTCAGGCTCAAAGATCAACTCCTAACAACAGGAGCAGGGGCGGTCTCTGAATGTGTTGCCTGTCTTTGGACCCCCTACTTCTAACTAGGCTGACTTGTCTAGCCACAACAGGAAAAGATTTACCTAATCCTGCTGCAACTTGATAGGTCAAGGTTGGGTGATATCCATGGGAAGTCTCCACTTTGCTGATGAAAAACTAGGAAGGAGGAATGAAGGGAGGTGAGGTGTAAGGGAGCTATAGGGAGGAGAGGAGGGAGAGGATGTTGTAATCGCCATATAAAATAAATGAATAAATTATCAAAAAACCTGTTTGTCTTTATGTACAATTAAAATTTATAAAATCTACAAATCAGTGTGTTTTGTCTGTGTATTATTCAAGTCTATTGTCAAAGCAGATTTTGTGGGAAAAATCATGATAGATCCTTGGGTATTGTGATGAGTTCAAGACATCATACCATTTAGGCATAGTCTCTCAACCAATGTGAATATACATTAACTATGTTTTTACTTATTATATTACTTTATTTTGCATATACAATACATGTATGCCTGCAAAAACAATAAATGAATTTAAAGGTGAGCAGGAGAGGTATATGGGAAAGTTTGCAGGAAGGAAACAAAGGGATAAATTGTATAATTAAAATATAATTTAAGATAAAAAAATATGAAGAATATAGCCAAATACCGAACTAGAATGATAAAAGTGATATATATATAAAACAGTACTTATATCCATGTTAAAGATACATATTGATTTATAGTAAATTAGATAAGTTTAAAATTACAAAATAAATTAATACCATCACCATTTCTATAACATTAAGAAGGGATGCTTATAAAATATTAAACTCCAGTTATGAAATATATTTTTAAAAAATTATATATAATCCATTTATTATATTATCCACTATTATATTTATTATATATTATCCATTATTTTAATCATTGAATTTTTGTTATTATAATTTTAACCAAGTTTAGAAATTATAGGGATGAGAAACAACAAAAATTTCATTTTATGACACTAAAAATATTTTCAAAAACTTAACAGTTTTAAAAGAATGAAAATCAATACAATTATGAATACCACCTAAATGATTAAATATTTTATTGATCTAAAGCATTGCATAAGTTTAAAGTATCACAAAATTTTTTGGCCATTTGCAAAAATTCATTCATATATCTTTGTTGACATAATGTTTTTGATAATTCTTTGAGAAATTCATACTGTGTATTTTTGATTGTTATTTGTTTGTTTGTTGTTTTAAGACAGGGTGTGTAACCTTGGATGTCCTGAACTCACTTTGTAGACCAGCCTGGCCTTGAACTCACAGAGATCTGCCTGCCTTTGCCTCTATGAGTGCTGGATTAAAGGCATGCACCACCACTGTCAGCTCATACTGAGTATTTTTAACTTTTTTGGGGAGGGGGGCAGAATTTCATACAATGTATTTTGATTCTATTCATTTACTTCTCCTAACTACTTCAACATCTTCCCAAATTCTTTATGTTCTTGTTTTCCCCATTTTTTTAATTAAAAAAAATTATATTCTGATCATCCTGTCTCTTTCTCCCAGGGCCTTTTAACCTTACTACCTACTCATCCTCATGCCCTTTCTTCATCTCTTTCTTTAGAAATCAAACAAATATATAAACAATCAAGAAAAAAAAAGAATAAAAAAACTTCACACACAAACAAAACTCATAAAAATTCCAAATCAGAAACTAGAATATAAAAGAAAAAGACCAGTAAAGCAAATATCTCCCAAACAACGCACCGTAAGATAAAAAGTCTACAAAATATCATTGATTTCATTTTCCGTTGACTATCTACTGCTAACCATGGGGCCTAACCTCAAGTTTGATTAGTATACCCAAGAAGATCCTGTCTTAGTTTGTGTTTCTATCACTGTGATGAAACACCATGACAAAAAAGCAAGTTGTGGAGAAAAAGGTTTATTTGTCTTATATGTACACAGTACTGTTCATCATCAAAGCAATTCAAAATAAAAACTCAAGCAGGGTAGGAGCTGATGCAGAGCCCACGGAGGTGTGCTGCTTTGCTTCCTTGCCCAATATGACTTGCTCATCCTGTTTTCTTATAGAACCTATGGACATCAGCCCAAGGGTGCTCCACACACAATAGTTTGGGTCCTCCCACATCAATAACTAATTGAGAAAATGTTCTACAGCTGGATATTATGTGGTAATTTTCTTAAGATTCTCCCTCAGATAATTTGAGCTTGTGTTAAGTTGATATAGAACTGTCAAGCACAGACATCATAGGAGAAAATTATTTTTCTTTTGCAAGTAGATATCATATCAATTAGAGATGGGATCCCCTGTTTACTTTCACCTCTCAGCACTGAGTCCATTCACTGTGCCTTGAAACTGTGCAGATCTGTGTATTCTGTCACATTCTCAGTGAGATCAATCCTGTTGTGTCTGGAAGACAGTGCTTCTTTGGAATCATCCATCCCCTCTGGATTTTGCAATTTTTCTGCATCCTCTTCTGCATAGTTCCCTTATCTTAGAAAGGAAATATTTGATGAATAATTCCTGTTTAAGATTGAGTGTCCCAAAATGTCTCATTAGCTACACAATATGCAGTTGTGGGTCTCTGTGTTAGTCTGTATCTCCTGCAAGAATAAACTTCTCTGATGATAGCTGAGCAAGGCACTCATCTATGGATATGGAAGAATTTTATTAGTGGTCATCTTATTTCCTAAGCAGAACAAGTGTTTCATTCAGTGGTTCTCAACCTTCCTAATGCTGTGACCCTTTAAAATACAGTTCCCCATGTTGCGGTGACCTCCAACCATAAAATTATTTCATTGCTACTTAATAAGTGTTATTTTGCTACTGTTATGAATAGTAATATAAATAACTAATATGCTGTATATCTGATATACAACTAATGCAAAAGGGCCATTTGACACCCAAAGCAATTTTAACACATAGGTTGAGAACTGTTGCCCTGGAAACATAGCCTATTCACTCTGATGTTTTTGGATGTCAGAACAGAGTTAGGCATGGGTTCTATCTCACTGAATGGGCCTTAACACTATAACCCTAAGGGTGTCATCATGGCATGTATACTTCAGCAGGAACCGAGAGTCTTCTAAATGAATTTAAGATCTGCTAACAAACAGGAAAATCATACCTGGTCCTGGAAACCTCCTCTACATTCTCTAATTTACTAAACCAGCATAATCCCTAGAAACAACGTATAAATACTTGTACACAGATAAGTGGTAATCCTCACCCCTCAGCAGGAAAACTTCTCTTTGCAACAGATGGAAACCACTGCAAAAAAAAACCCACATACAACCAAATGTCAGGCTCTGCTAGTTAAGGTTCAAGTCCATTTTCTCTGGATAGCTGGTTCTGCATTCAGTCTATGAATAATAGATTCCCTTTCTCAGTGGAGCCCTCACTCCACCTGATCTAACGATTCCAGATTTTTGTAATGGATGTCACATAGTCCTAAAAGAAAATACAGGCTTGATCTTTCCTGATAACAAGCTCAAGAAATACCCCACCCTATGACACAACCATAGCCTCCAACAAATGGCCTTTAATTATACCTTGGTGCCATTCCCTCACACATAGGATAACTGAGTACTATCTTTCTTCCTGTGAAATGCTCTGTGTTACTGAAACACTGTATCACTGTATGTAGATGAGGTATCCTGACACTCTTAGCCTTAGGGAATCAGACACATTTGTGCTCCCTGTCCAGAGTGTACAAATTGCTAATCCACAAGTAAAGTTGCCTTGACTTCTCACTCCACCATGACTGCCTGAGACTCCATTTACTGCAGGGGGGAACTACTATGGGATGCCCAGTGACCGGGTAGCAATTGCAGAACTGCCTGTATAGTTGCTGGGGCCTGCCTAACCACTGCCTGTAGCTGGGTGCTATCCACTGGGGAAGCACTCAATGGGTCTGAGTCTCCCTATCTGCCAGCATGTTTCGGGGGTCTGCATCCTTACTGCAGTAGAGGAATCAAAGAGCTAATGGTGACACCAGGTATGGGAACTCATTTTGCTCCTTCTCCAGAGAGGCTGGGGACCTTGCTCTGTCCCAAAGAAACAGCCTCAAGCCTAAAGCACTCTAGCTACCCATGAGAGAGCAAGAGAACCTCTGATCTTGAGGTAAATTCTTTTTCTTTTTACTTTTGCCTTTATTACACCAGTGGCCATATTCTGCCCACAAATTCAGTATTTTATTGTGTAGAATCTATAATACTGTATAAGACTATTGACATGTTTTATTATGTTTTTTAAAAACATATACATTTATATTATTTACACATGAGTAAAATAAACTACATACAGCAGGAAGAACCATGAGACAATCAGGAATTATATAAATGTTACATTCATAGTGATTTGGCTATTTGTATTTGTCAAACTTGAAGTTAACATCTTTCCTATCTTTCGGGGTCTAAATTTCTGAATGGAGATTAATATCAATCATATCTCAACTCTTGATCTAAAAATTTCTTAACCCCTAACCTACTAATCTTAATTATAAGACTAAACTATCTAGTCTTTCAAACCCATCAGAGACTTGAGAAGGGATAAAACTTAAGTACCTGAGTGAACCTGGAGTGTAAATTAGCAGCTTCCAAAATAAAAAAATGACCCAACAGTCACCCAATACTCTCACTAAGGTTGGAGTAGCCTTCTGTCCCAAAATATCTGACAGACACTTTTGCAAGATAGGAACTATTGAAGACTTCTTTACCCTGTCTTGGCAGTTTGGCCGTTGACTCTACCTGCATCTAAATTAGCACATTTTTAGGGAGAATTCTGTCTGTGGCAGAAACAAGGACATTTTGCCCAGTGGCTTGTTTGCCATATTTGAAGCCAATTCCATAAATATGTTTTTGATGCTCATCCTCTTCTTTGAGGCAGGCTGCATGTTGCCAGGAGTTGACCTGTCTAGCTGTCAGTGAATTTTGAAAATAATAAAAACACATTTAAATGCCATATTCTGTAGGTCTTTGAGGTTTTTGAAGACCTTACTTAACTGTTTTACCCCATTAATATCTATAGAATCATACCTATCTATTAGACCTAAAATATATATTCTTGTGATAAAATTAGACTAGTTTTTCACATGAGCATAATTTGCATCAATATACAAAACTCAATACCACTGAATTTAAAAATAGCCTTATTTGTGAGTAACAATTAGGGCTTTGAGATGAAAAGTATATTGAATAATCTGCCATTTTCTCTAACCTCCATCTATATTTTATATCTCCCTTTCTTTCTTTTCAGCTTCTATCTCCTTACCTACAAAAGATAGTAAAGGAAAAGAGACACATTCCTGAGTCAAATCTAGTTTTCTTTCTGTAAAAGACCAATAGTATTTATAACCAACTCCCTATGAAAATAAGCATTTGTAGACCAAGAGAGTAAATAGAAGCCTATCCAACTCCCCTTAGAGGAAGTAACATGTCATTCTCTTAAGGTTTCTTCAGGCTGATTTAAGGCTACTAATACCTTGAAGGAGCCCCCAAAATGGTGAAAATTCTTAAGCCAGCCAGGGGAATCATTTGTGGTCCAGTTCCTAAGTGTTGAAAATTTTTAGGCTTAATCGAAGTCCTGTGTGGGACAGCCTGAAATGCTGGACCAATTCTGATGGGTGATAGCAACTGAGGTGCCTGGGGCTGGAACCTGTAGGATGCAGGATGTCAGCATGCAGCATGCTGAGAAGGATGAATCTTGTCAGGTCTGATCCAGTGTCAGTGTCCCATTTTTTCGTTCTGAAAACATAATTTCTCACAAGCATTATACAGTTCTAACATTATAATTGTATGAGGTGTAGAGGATGTACAAAGCAATTAAGGCTCATATGAGCAGAAGTAAGACATCTGCAAATCTTCCTTCATTCCATATTAAGAATTCCTCTAATAATAAGTCATAGAGAATCTGTGACCAACATGAACCCTTGTCTATGCATAGACATTGGAGAGATCCCATATTACCAACTTAACAATGCACCTGAAAGCTCTAGAACAAAAAGAATCAGACTAACCTAAGAGGAGTAGAAGGCTGGAAACGATCAAACTCAGGGCTGAAATCAATAAAATAGAAACAAAGACGACAATTCAAAGAATCAATAAAACCAGGAGCTGTTTTTTTGAGAAAATTAACAAGATAGACAGACCCTCAGCCAAACTAACTAAAACACAAAGGGAAAGTAATCAAATCAACAAAATCAGAAAAGAAAGAGAGAAACAACAGACAGTGAAGAAATCATTAGGATTCAAAAGCCTATATGCCCCCAAAATTGAAAACCTAAATGAAATGGACAATTTCCTCGATAGACATCTACTACCCAAAATTGAACCAAGATCAGGTAAACAAATTAAATAGTTCTATATCTCTTAAGGAAATGGAGGAAGTCATCAAAAGTCTCCCAACTAAAAAGAGCCTAGGGCCTGATGGATTCAGTGCAGAATTCTATGAGACCTTCAAAGATGAGCTAATACCAATTCTCTTTAAACTCTCCCACAAAATAGAAACAGAAAGAACCTTACCAAACTCATTCTATGAGGCCATTGTCAAATTGATACATAAACTTCATATGGAGTTAGCTTCAAATGTGGCAAAGAAGTCACTGGGCAAAATGTCCTTATTTCTGCCACGAACAGAATTCTGCCTAAAAATGGGCAAGCTTAGATGCAGGCAGAGTCGATGGTGAAACTCTGCCAAAACAGGGTAAGTAAGTCCTCAATAGTTCCTGCCTCACAAATATGTCTGTTAGAGATATTGGCCTAGAAGGCCACTCCAACCTTACTGAGACTCTTCAGGCAGTAAATTGTATCAGTCATTTCTTCATTTTGGAAGCTGCTAGCCTGCAGTTCTGGTTCACTCAGGTATTTAAGTTATTACTTCTTAAGTTCCTAATGGGCTTGAAGACTAGATAGTTTAGTCTTACAATTAAGCTTAGTTGGTTAGGGGTTAATATCTTTGTTGATCAAGATAGATGTTTTAAGTTGCTTAAGACCATATATGAGAGATATTACTTTTCACTCAGAAATTTAGACCCAACAAGACAGGAAAGATGCTTTCTTCAAGTTTGACAAATAAAAATAACCAAATAACTATGAATGTAACATTTATATAATTCTTAATTGTCTTGTGGTTCTTCTTGCTATACACAGTTTATTTTATTCATGTGAAATAATATAAATGTACATATTAAAAAAGAAACATAATAAAAACAAACAAAAACATAAAAAATTGGAGAATAAGATAGTATCTCTCTTACCAAAGCAAATATGACAAAGTAATATATAGCCAAAACAAACAGCAAACTGGTAAAATTTGAGAGAACTCCCCACTACACTTAAGTCCTTTGCTCTTAGCCGCACTCACTGCCTGATATCTGGGGACTATGACTCTCCTGTATATAGCGTAAGAGCAGAAGATCAGATAAATCCTGAAATCCTGGCTTAAAAGATACTGTTTTAACTTTACTGAAAAGACAAATATTTTTTCAAATTATTTTTCACACAATAACTCTTCTTCATCTACTTCAATATATCCCTCATTTTTGTCTGTGCATTTTTGCCTAAGAGTTTGTGTGTGTTTGTGTGTGTGTGTGTGTGTGTGTGTGTGTGTGTGTGTGTAGACAGTAAATTGTTAAGTCACATTTTTTAATTCAATGAGCTAGTCTTTGTATTTTAATTGAGGAATTAAGACAATTTACATGCAGGGTTATTACTGAAAAGTGTGCACAAATTCTTGTCATTTTCTTGTTTGCTTTGTGGTTACTTGGAATAGTCCAGTTAATTTTCCTTCTCTTTTCATCATCAAGGCTTGATGCTTTATTGAATTACCCATGTTTGATTCTTTTCTAATTGACATTTGGTTACTTTATTTTCTAAGAGGATTTATTCTTTCCTGAGCTTCCATGACTGTCTCTCACCTATTCTTTGGTTTGTAGGATGCATTCAAGTATCTTTTGTAATAATGATTTAGTGATATTAATTCCTTTATTTTTTCTTATTGTGATGATTAATATTATTAATCAACTTGATAGAATCTAGACACAAATAACAGGGAAGGTTTTATGCATGTTTGTAAGGGATTATCTACATAATATTAATTGAGCTGAAATGATTCACTCTAAATTTGGGCAATACTATTCCATGGGCATGAAGAATATTCACTGGAGTATGGGTAATGTTTAGGTAGGAAAATGCATCCCCACAGCAACTTTTAACTGCCAATAGTCTCTCAGGGAAGTATAATACCTTATCAGCCCCTTCTCATCAGTGATGAAATGTTACTGAGCCAGATCTTTTGCAGGACTTGTGCTTTTGGTAGTGCTAGAGGTAGAACAAAGATAACCCATGTTATACAAGTTTTCTGCCACTAAGCTGCATATCCAGCTTATATTAGGTACTTTTAAAGTAAAGTTGTTTCCTATGAGGACTTATAAGAATGGTTGTTGAGCTGATTATACAAAGCAGGTACATAAGGCAAGCTTGAAATTAACAGAAGTATTGAGGACCAAGACCTTATAGTAGAAGTTGAAGCCACGGTAGACTGGCAGGGCTGAAAGTGATTTCAGGAAGGAAAAGAATGACGAGGGGTGCTTGAAGCAAGAGTGCTCCTGAAAACAAAGCTCAGAGGAAAGCCAGAGGTAAGAAAAGAACCCAACTTTTTTTTTTGCACTTCACCTTTCCAACATTTTGTCCCAAATCCTAAATTTCCTTCATTTTGAATGAGTGAAATGAAGAGAAATATGGTTTCTTGAATTGCTCTAAAGGGCAAAGATAATGCTTATAATCCCAGAATTTGAGAGACTGAGAAATAATTTTTATAAGTTTGAGTTCTGGATGTGCTATAGAGAAAGGGTTTCACTCAAACACCACTCTTATTTTGGCAAAAGACAAAGTTAGATGAGGAGGAATGTAAAAGCAAATGCCAAAATACGTTGCAGAGAGAACTCTGTCACAGTTCAGATATTCAATTACATGTAATAAATAATTACATCTTATACCCATCAGAATGGCTAAAATAAAAAAATTCAGATGGTAGGGATATAGAGACAGGGGAACACTCCTCCATTGCTCCACCACACAACAAGGGCAGTTATTTCATTCTGTTCATAGCAACTATATTCCTTATAGCCAGAATCTGGAAATAGTTGTTCCTCAAGCAAAGAATGGATAAAGTCATTTGCACAGTGGAATACTACACAGCTATTAAAAAGAAAGAAACCTTGAAATTTGCAGGGAATGGGTGGAACTAGAAAGATCATCCCGAGTAAGGTAACCCTGTCCCAGAAAAATGCACATGGTATATATTCACTTTTAAGTAGATATTAGACATATAATATAGTATAACCATACTACAATCCACAGACCTAAAGGAGCCAAATAATGAGGATTGTAGGTTCAATTTTCTTAGTAAATATGTTTTATTATTAACTTATTAACTGAAAGTACCTCACTTATAAGCTGACTTACCTAAACAGTAGGAAAAGAAGGTTAAAGATAATGAAATCATAAGTATATCAGTTCCAAGGAACAATTCTCTTGGTATAATCAGCAGGATTTTTTCTGCTGGAACCTAGAGCAACCAGAACCCGGAACCTCAGCAGGAGCCTGAAGCCCTGAAGCCTTCCCTCGAGCAGTTCTCTCTAATAGCATTTTGAAGTGGAGCAATGAACAGGCAAAACTATCCCAAGTTTACAAAGGCCCTGCCTCCTGTTTTTGGCTCACATTTATAAGTCCTCTCAGAATTTGCTCAAGGATGTTTTTCAGCCGGTTAACAACCAATCTCCCCCACATGGTGGTGCGACTTCTAAGGAAACAAACATCACCTGCTCTCTCACAAGTCTTTTCCCCATCCCCCACTTGTGAGCTAAACAAAAAACATGTTTATCTCTCCTTCAGAGGACCATAGGGAGTATGCTTAATTATCATTCAGAAGGGTGACTAAAATGACACTTGAAGTGCTTGAAGAGAAGGAACAGGACAGGAGCTTACCATAGAGGTCTCTGAAGGACTCCACAAAGCAGGGGATCTAAGCAGATATTGAGACTCACAGACAAACTTAGGGCAGAGTGCAGAGAGACTTAGGGAAGAGTTGGGGGATAGAAACACCTGAAAGGGACAGAAATTCAAGAAGGAGACCAATGTAGCCAACTAATCTGAGCCTAGGGGGAACGACAGAGACAGATACACCAACCAAGGACCATCCATGGAGAGGATCTAGATGCTCTGCTCAGGTTTAGTCCATAGGCAGGCAGCACATGAGCCCCATAATATGAGGAGTAGGGCCTGCCTTTGACATGAACCCTGTTGCCCAGTCATTGATCACTCACCCCTGGCAGGGTGACCATGCCAGCCCACAGAGGAAGAGGATGCAGGAAGTCTTGATGAGACTTGATAGGCTGGGGTCAGATGGTAAGGGAGGAGGGCTCCCCCTTTCTGAGGACTACGGGCAGAGAGGAAGGTGAGAAAGGGGGGAGAATGGGGCATTGTGAGACCAGGAGAAGAGGGAGGGGCTACAATTGAGATATAAAGTGAATAAATTAAAAGTAAACAAACTTAAAAAATAAATATATTTTGCTGAAAGGTCGTTTAATGGTTTTACTCTGTGATGCTATTTCTGCAACCCATTTCATAATGCTTATGGAATTTTTTAAACCATTACTATATAAACTTCATTTTATTTTAATACCAGTAGTCCATTTTTGTATGGATATTTATTATATGTAATATCAGAATTGAATATGTCCCTACAAATATTTGCCTGTACAATTAGTTTTAGTATAATTATTGTGGGTAAAGAGTTAAGACAGAGTCTCATTCTGTAGCCCATGTTTGCCTCAAACTTGCATTAATCCTCCTGTTTCAGCTTCCTGAATGTGTGTCTTACATATGTGAGAACCACACTCAGATTACATTTTAGGATACATTCCTAAAAGCAGTTTTTTTGATATTATATATACACCTTTAAATTTTTTATAGATCTTTGAACGTGACTTTCAAACATTTATAGTAATTTCTGTTCACATTATGATGCTCCAAAAGGTTTTCAGTATGACATACTGTCATTAGTATTCAAACTGGTAAATATAAATATGTGTGTCTGTATCTATATCTGTTAGGGTCTGTGTTAATGGTAATGGCTAGGTCTCTCTTCCTACATCTTTCCTTGTGTACAAATGTGTCTACATTATTATTTCTATGGCTGTAATTATATGTATGTATTTATAAATGCATTGGCTCTCACTTTTCATAAATTCTTTAGATAAATGTGTACCTACTTGCTAAAATTTATTTATAGCACCCAGATAAATACATTTAGCACTTTTATTTTTATTTGTGGACATGTGCTAAGTGATTAAAATTTTTTTCTGTTACTTAATAATCATGTATCCAGCCAACACGGAACAAAGTGGCACAATTCTCTTATTTCACCTATCAGATTTATATATTAAAGAAGGAACCTTTTCATGGTCAATGTAGTGCATCATGTCTTTTTACAATATAGTAATTTTACTAATTATTTGGAAATATCATACAATGCACCCCATTACAATAGTATTCTATTCCTTCCAGATCCACCCGTGTGTGTGTGTGTGTGTGTGTGTGTGTGTGTGTGTGTGTGTGTGTGTTTGTGTGTGTATGTGTGTGTATGCATGTGTGGGGTTCAGAGGTCATCACTAGAGATACTCTTTTCTGCTCTCCACTGTGTTTTTTTTAAAGATAGACAGAGTCTATTACTGAATTTGAAGCTCACTAAAATGGTAGATATATCACCAGTAAGATTCAGGGATCTGAATTTTCCTGCCTGGATATTCTTGCCAGGAGCTTAAGACTACAGGCATATGCCACTAGTCCTTGTATTTTACATGTGTGCTGAGGATCTAAACTGAGGTCCTTATACCTGAGCAACAAGAACTTTACCTACTGAGACAACCCCCATATCATCAGCCTTTTTTTTTCTAAAAAGCCCCCTTTCCCCTTCCCTATTGCCCTTGTTTTCTCATAGCTCATGTTATAATTTGAACAGTTTATGAGAGTTTCACCTTTCACACTTGAAAGTATTAAGACCAGATATATTGTAGATTCCTTAACTTTTAGATTTGTAGAGTCCTGTTCTTATAATTTAGTTACCATTTTTGGCAGCAATGCTACATATACAATATTCTGTGTTAATTCATGAACCAAGTCAGTGGCACGTCTTGACAAGTTTAATGCTCTGTTCACCCCAAACAGAGCTAATCTTTTCTTACTTTACTTGGTTACATTACCTGATTTTAAGTATTTGGGCTGGTTCTGGAAGAGGAGAAATTTAAAGTCACCCTGTATATAACTTCATTGACATTTAGATGCATACTTCAACAAGTATGTTGTAGCTTTCTTTCTTTTTTATTTCATGCTTCAAGTTGTTACACACCTGGTAAATGGCATTTAGCTTAGCAATTATACAGAGGGTGGATAAAAGTGAAAGAAAAACATGTAACTAAATTTGTCTAAAGATAAATCACAAAACTCACTGGCTTCCTTTTACCCATGACCTCAAAAATATATTGTTCACAAGAATTTATTGTAACTTGTGAAATATTGTTCTGCCTTTTAAGAAATGTAAACTTTTTTCTGGAAAATAACTGGAAATATCAATATATTGTAACATGTTGATAGAGCAAGTAATAACATATTTGTAGATACTGAAGCAAACTTGAAGCAAGTTTAAGGCATTGCTCTTCATAAATTAGTTTTAAATTATGTGGACAAATTACTATTGTTGGGTTTTTATTTATTTCAATAAGCTTATTATGATGTAATTTTTCATAATGCTGACAATTCATCACATGTGAGGAAGGTTTAGTGGTTGCATGGATTCTGTTTTTCATATAATAGAGGCTTATAACTGTTGGATTTAGTGAATGAAAGAACAAATCATATCATGAAAATATCGCAGCATATATTTTTTACCAAATTAAGAGTTTGTTTATAACACTTTGGTTAAATAATTTCAGGCTTAATGCACAAGAGATTGAATATCCCATGGAAAAAGGATTAGATTATATATAAAAATGGTTCTTTGACCACAGTTGCTATATCAAGCTACTCAGGAAATTAAATTCCAACCTTTCTAGCAATTTACTCTTAATGATTGGGTTTGCTCAGTAGCTATGAATTTCTCTAACTTTTGTTCCCACTTATAACTTGATATTTTTTTTCCTTGCTAAATTTTGTCAAATAACCAAATATCTTAGGTATCACTATTCTACTTAATCCAGCCTCAGGTTTTCTAGAAAACTATATCCAGTCAATATATATATGACAACCCCCTTTTTATGCCACTCAAAAGCTTTTTCCGTTCCCTGCCTGTTTGAGGATTTACAAAGTAAATTCTTCTTATCTTTCTGTTTCACTTCCTGGTCTCTCTTTCAACTGACACAAGGATGATAACAATGAGTAGTAACTATGACAGCCTTAATACTACCTGTTCTTGAATTTGCTCTCACCAAACAAATAAATCAAGTTCCTTTTAATTTTGCCTTATCAAATTCTCAGGACATGGATAGAATAAAGCCAAATTCTTTGCCACAATGTCATAGAAATGTTTCCTTGCCTCCTTCATGAGTGTTCTTAATCCTCTCTGCAATTCCATGAGCTCTGCCTTACCTTTCCATGTTCTCTCATAAGTCTTGTTTTTCCACCAGAATGACCTATTAAACTCATCTTACAGTAAACAAGGGTGTTTATAGCCTCAGTGTTCTAAGCCCTTTCACATTCTCCCTGAAAACCAGTTCCAGAACCTAAAAACCACATATTTTTTTAATGCTGCTACAAAATACCTGATAAAGAACAACGTAGTGAAGAGAAGCATTTATTTTAGCTTACAGTTCAAGGAAACGCATTCCTTCATGGTAAAGAAAGTATGGCAGCAGGAGCCACAGGTGACTGCTCACATCATTTTCATAATTAATAGGCAGAAAGTAATATTAAAAACTTGCATACAGCTCTATTTCTTTATTTTATATAGTTCAGATCTTAGCTCATAGAATTGTACACCCACATTTATAGTTTTCCTTACTTAAAAAATAAAAAATGATGATTTATTTACAATTCTTAGAAATATGTTTGATTACATTTTGTTTATGGAAAATAATTTTTAAAATTTATCAGGAGAGAAGAGTTCCTTATAAGGAACAAAAGAAGTAAAAATAATTGAATGCTTCATATGTCCTGTTATTGCATTTTCTTGTGTCACTGTACTTTTTCATAACTTTTGTAGAGGAAATGTGAAAAATACACTTTAAGATACACATAATATTGAAAAAGATTGAATTAGGGGTTAGTCTTCATTTATTATTATTAGTGTGTTTACTACATATTAAATTAAGAAGATAATCAGTTGCTATGAGTGTGTTTGCACCTAAGTAAATCTATGTATATGGAGACTTGTGAATAAATGAATTACACAAAATATCTCTTATAAATTTTTAGATTTAATTCAAGTAAATTGGCATGCCATCCAAATCTCTCAGTATTACTAAGAAAAATTGAATAAAAATCTGTATCACATTTTCTTGAGTGGCATAATAATTCCTTCTTCAGGGGTATCTAAGTAAACTTTTAAGAGCCCTGTACACATAATTATCATACACATACCTACACAATACAAATCAAAGTTTTAAATATGCTTTATGAAACATAGAACTAGAAGCATGACAGGTCCTAATTGTATTAGTCTTGTAAGCATAATTCTCACAAGTCTTTTTTATCAGTGCACTAAAGATATTTTAACATTATGTGGGCCATTGAAAAAACCTCAAGAACAAAAAATCTCAAGAGATAATAGTGCTTATGCATGTTGCAGTAGACAAGAAGCATATTTTACTGGTTAACTGGATTACATACATAGTGTTTATTTTTTCAAATGAAAAGAAATCCCAAATAATAAGTAATTAAGGAAGAATAAACTAAAAAATATAATTCTAGTTAAATTTTTGAATCATTTCAATGTTAAGCACTGCTGTTTTCAGTATTTCTTATTGTATGCATTAGTTTTCTCTTTTATACATCTTCCAAGAACATCAAGTAAACTCAAGATCTATTAATGTTATGCTGTCCATATATAGAACTATTATAGTAATTACGAACACCCCAAAATAAAAAGGATATTTTTCCTCTTTAGCAACTGATAGTTGTTATGAGGAAATCTGGTTCACTGTAGGAGATATGTGTGAAGAAAATAAATGAGTAAAAATTTATTATTACAGACATTTACAGGCATGACACCACACTGTGTGCAAGGAAGACGTTGATAGATGCATCAAAATGAAGCATAATGAATAGGTTTTGATTATTGATCCTTTACCTAGAGAGACCTAACTATACTTTACTCTTGAGCTTATTATAATTACAGTTGTGCCCCAACTGAGAAAATGCTCTGTCCTCAGGCAAAATTAATGTTTTTACACTTATTGTGTCATTATATTCATAGGTAATAAATTTGAAATGTGATTTTTATAATATGTAGTTATTTTCAAGAAGAATTATCTATTATTGATATTGCAATTATTTGAGGACTAGTACTTGAAGTTGGTTTTGAAGTTTTTATTAGATTTATACAAAATGTGCATTAAAGGAAAGAAAAAGGCAGGAACCCATGGTTCCCAAGTAGTTAAAAGTTTATCATTGAAGGAATATGAAATGTGATAAATGGTTGTTCCATGATAGCTTACTTTGACATAATATGTTAGTCAATATGTTAGTTTACAAAATACTTTTAGTGCCATAATTATATTGAAGTGTATTTATTCAAAGGTTTTATGAAGGGACAACTCTCATCTATATGAAATTGATTAACAGAAAAAATAGGTCCCCATGTGAACAACAGTGTTAGTTCAACTCAGCACTGTTCTGTGTATACAGTTAAATTTTCAGTTGTAAAGAGCTAGGCTGGAGAATTGGAGTCTTAGGCTAGCCTGGGCTCCACAGAAAGTCTCTGCCTCAAAAGTCAAATAAAATGAGTTTATGTCCATTTACTTTACTCCTTAAACAGAACTACACTTTTCTTAATGAATAAACTTGAAGTAGGTATTTGCAGAAAAGTTTTGACAAGGCCAGATTTTCAAATTATTTTTTGAGATAATAATATATTTGCATTATTTCCCCTTTCCCTTCATCCCTCCAAGCTCTCCTATATAACCACTTTTTCCATTCGTGGCTTCTTTTTCATCAATTGTTGTTACATACACATATGTATGCACATATGATTCATACACTCTTGGTATTCCTTAATTGTCTGAGTTCTTTGTGAAATGTTGAGGCCTCATATGCTTTCTCTGATCTCTGTTAACATGTTAGCATTTCTCTTGGCCTTGTTCAGCTCATATTTAGGCGATCATGTTAATGAAATGCTAGGATTTCAGCTTCTGACTGTACTAGGAGACACAGACTCCTAGCAAATCTCCATTCTTCTGGTTGTTAAAATCTTATGTTCTATCTTATAGAATGAGCCCTGATCCTTAGGTATGGGAGTTGTGTTGTAGAAATATCAGTGGGCTGGTTTACACAACTCTTCATTTTGTCTGGTTATAGTTTTCTTTCATGGTCTATGTCCATTACAAAGAGAAGTTTTCTTGATGAAGGATCAGCACTACACTTATCTGTCAGTATGAGGACAAATATCAATGATGTAGGTAAGAACGACACTGGTTTCATAAAGTGGTTGTTGTAGGTTTTCCTCCAAGATCCATGAATTTATTAGCTCTGGATAGTTGCTTAGATTTTCAGTACTAGGCATGAAAGACTTTTGCTATTGTCCTTGGCTGTCTCTCAGATATGGGAAGTAAGTCTTTATTGAAAGGATAATGTGCACTTAAACACAGAGCTGAGAGGTTCCTGAGTTAGAACTGACCTGAAAGCTTACTTTCTTTTTAAAAAAAATTATTTATTTATTTATTCACTTTACATCCTGGTCATAACTCCCTTCTTCCTTGCCTCCCAGACCCACCCTGTTTCTCCTTCCATTCCCCTATTTCTCAAAAAAAGGGGCACCCCACCCATCCATCCACCCACTCCAGATCATCAAGTTGCATCAGGAATGAGTTCATTCTCTTCACATGTGATTTGGTAAGGCAGTCCCATCAGGGGGGAGTGATTAAAAAGTAGGCAGGCCTCTCTTTCACATTACCAGAAAGTACCACACCAGCTTTGAGAGGAGAATGGTAAATGTCATACACAGCTATGACACCCGCAAACTACCACAACAAGCAGAACTGCATATTAACCCTAAATGGTGCAGTAGTGACTTTAACAATAACCAACAGCTCTCTATTTAAAATGTTGTTTTGACTGACAGTGCATATTTTAATTGAATTGGTAAGTGTAGGATAATTGCTAATAAGTAACGTCAATATAAACTGATAATTTTTGAGAGGAAAATTTAATTATAAGAAACTTTTAGAACAGAGATATACTCCATGATCTTCATGGCAAGATCGATACATTAGTAACAGAAACTTTGTTGAATAAATGATATTTGTTGTAAGGTCTATTTAAGTGATCTTATATAAGGAGAGCAAGCGTGTACTACTGAGAACAAAGACGAAAGGAATGTGGTTGAAAATGTATATGGTGAATAGGAGAAGAAATTGATAAGGTGAATGCAGCAGTCACAAGATTATAAAGTAGAGAAAAGTTTTCCCAGTTTCTAAATAATAAAGTAACCCCTTTTTACTTTGATAGTCAGATAATTGAGTTGAGAGATGTATGCTCTAGAATGTGTTAAATATGTTTTCTTGTGTTTGATTCTCTGTTAGGCGAACTACATGAAGGGGATGAATCTCAAGTAGCTTATCTTCAAGTCATATGTGGGAATCTTTTCTTCTATACTATTTGTTAACTCAAGGCTTCAGGTGCCTTTTTACTTCCTGTTTTTCCTATTTTCCTCTTATGGAAGTATTGATCAAGAACAATGGATAAAGAAACCATGGTACATTTTCAATATGGAATACTACTCAGCTATTTAAAAAAACAAGGAAATCTTGAAATTTGCAGGCAAGTGAATGGAACTAGAAATGATCATCCTGAGTGACATAACCCAGACCCAGAATGACACACATGGTACATACTCACTCATAATTGGGTATTAGCCCAACATGGATGTCCTCTGAGAGTCTTTACTCAGGGGGTGATCAGGACAGATGCTGGGACTTGCTATTGGACTCCAGGTGAGAGGGGTATGGAAGAATGGGGAGATAGAAGGACCCAAGAGTCTAGAATCCTCATAAAGGGTTCACCAAGGCTGACAGATCTGGACCCAGGGGTCCTGCACAAACTGCTGTACCAACCAAGGAGAAGACATGCAGTAAACCTAGACCCCCTGTTCAGGTATAGATAATGGACAGGTCATTCTCCACAATTGTGTGGAGTGGGAACTGATGCTGACATGAACTCTGGTGCCCCCTATTTGACCACTTCCCCTTGGTGGGGAGGCCTGGTGACACTCAGTGGAAGGGGAAGCAGGCTATGCAGATGAACACTGATAGGCTGTGGTTATATACTGGGGGAGGAGGTCCCCTTCTGTCACAGGTCTAGGGGAGGGGAAAAGGGTGAAAGAGAGAGAGAGGGGGAAACAGGAAGATGCAAGTGAGGGGATAACAATCAGGATGTAATTTGAATAATTTTTTTTTAAAGAGCCATGTCTACTTAAGTAGAAACCTACTTTTCCTGAAAAGTATCCAGAATAATAGGTTATCGATTTCTTAGCTCCCCTCTGGTCCTCAGATACCTACTTGCCATATGGTTTTGTAGTTATTAGAGTCTAAGTCATTGTCTTTTAAAAACACTCATTTTATGTATTAAATTGAGGGGGTCATGTGCCATCATGCTTGGATGTTAGAGGACAACTCCAGGGAATCTGGCTTTCCCCTGTGGGTACTATGCCCAGGAATCAGATGTAGATCCCATGTTACCAGGATTGGTGTCAACCACCTTTACCAGCTGGAACATCCTGCAGAGGCCTTAAGTCCAGTAAGCTTTGTGGGGGAACTTTACAATCCTCTTTAAATCTTTCTCCTTTCCTTTTGAATCTGCTGTGGCAATGACAGCTTCAAAACTTCTCTCTGATTTTGAGGAAAATCTGATTATCATTCATCTAGATTTTTATTATTTTAGGTCATTTATAACAGTGTGAATTAAATTTATTCTCTGGGAATTCTCATTTACAGTTATCTGCAGGGAGAATGCTTTCAAATGAGAAACACATCAGACTTATGATTATATACAGGGTATTGTTCTGTTTCTTACATATGTTTGGAAAATACATAATCATAGGGCTACTATACTTTATTATGAGAAATATAATTAAAATTATATAGCACAATCATTGTCCTTGTTCTGTATGGAAAAGGGTTGCTGGTTTGGAAATAAAATAGACATCAAACATTTCCTCTTGCTTGCTTTATATAACACAGAGGCTTTAAATAATACATCACTTTATTTAAAATCTATTTACATGGTAATTGCCACTGTATAATGTATGAAAGATCACTTCACTGTGTTAAAATCTGGTTTGAAATGTGGGCTTGACATATATTTCATTATTTTTAAAAGCCTCTTAAATTACCTTTTGTGTATTTCAAACCACATATAGCTATTTTTAGAAAAAATAATAATGAACTTTAGCTGTTGTTAACCTGTTTCTCGATCTTTTGCTTTCTAGATCCTGTTGCATTTCTGAAATGCCATTCTGCTTCTGCAAAAAAATGTAGGCAGCAACAACAGATTTAAATACCACCTAAGAGGAAGTTATTTTTTTAAATCTATTTTGAATTTCTTCTGTGATAAAGCAGAACTTAGAAGTATTGCTTTGAACACAGTATTATATCTAAAGAAAAATAATTTCTCCAATGAACTTTTCTAAATATCACTAATCACAAAACTGTTCTCTAGTATTGCCAGAAAAGGAGACCACTGATGATTGCTCAAGAGCTGAGAACACTTGATCCCTTACTTTGCTTTATATTCTACTGCTGTCTTCTAGTTTTCTCCTTTAGAGTCATCAATAACTTTTAGTATAGGATTTTCCTGTATTTATCTCCTGCTACCTCTAGTGCAAGCTCTCTAGTGTGCTATGAACAGAAATCTTGCAGGTAGGAATAAGTACTTCTCCCATAATTTCATGAGTCTGATTGAGATTAAAAAAAAACAGCATTCTGTTTTGAAACACTAATAATAGAACTGAGAAATTCGTGTGTTTTCCTTAAAATTGACAAACTTTCTTTCTAGTCATACCAGAGCAATACTGTTTTTTTTTAATGTGTCACTGGAAAACACTAGTTTAAGGTAACTCATATCTACATATCAAAATCGAAATTGTGTTTGGAATTCAGCCTTCTGGTTTGAAGCTCATGCTTCAGGAGGTAAGTAATTCTCACCCCATGTGGTGAACTTATATTTTCCCAATAAAACTGGGCAATGTCAATTCCTTTGCCAGTACATTTGATTTAGAAATTCAGATTTACAGAAATTAGGTTATCACACTATTCTAGAGATGTTTTGGAAAAAAAGTGCATAAAGCCCGAAGGCTAGAAATGAATGAGAAAGGTTTTAGAATTTCGCAGTTGTGAGTCACTTTGTGATACAAAAAAGCAAACTATTTTTTAAATTTTTTTTATTAATTTATTATTGTTACATCTCAATGGTCATCCCATCCCTTGTATCCTCCCATTCTTCCCTCCCTCCCATTTTCCCCTTATTCCCCTCCCCTATGACTGTTCTTGAGGGGGATTACCTCCCCCTGTATATGCTCATAGGGTATCAAGTCTCTTCTTGGTAACCTGCTGTCCTTCCTCTGAGTGCCACTAGGTCTTCCCCTCCAGGGGACATGGTCAAATGTGAGGCACCAGAGTACATGAGAAAGTCATATCCCACTCTCCACTCAACTGTGGAGAATGTTCTGACCATTGGCTAGATTTGGGTAGGGGTTTAAAGTTTACCGCCTGTATTGTCCTTGGCTGGTGCCTTAGTTTGAGTGGGACCTCTGGGCCCAATCTGCCCATCATAATGTTCTACTTGTAGGTTTCTAGGATGCTCTGGGTCCTTCTACTTTGCCATTCTCCCATGCTTCTCTCATCTAGAGTCCCATTAGGATGTCCTCCCCTCTGTCCCAGTTTCCTGGTTAGTGAAGGCTTTTATAGGACATGCCCCTTGGGCTAGTATGCAGATATAAGTGAGTATATATCATTTGAGTCTTTCTGCTTCTGGGTTAACTCACTCATTATGATCATTTCTAATTCTATCCATTTGTCCACAAATTTCAGGAATTCCTTGTTTTTAATAGCTGAGTAGTATTCCATAGTGTAAATGTACCACAGTTTCTTTATCCATTCTTCTACTGATGGACACTTAGGCTGTTTCCACGTTCTGGCTATTAATTGGGAATAGTAAATCACATGAGATATACATTGCTGAGAGGCTGCTTGGTAAAACATGTGCTAGCTAGGCATTGATACATGTTTTCTGGAGCCTACAAATTATAGACTTAAATGTTGGTAAGAACTAGGTTATTTCTAATATTTAAGGTCATGATAAGTATGACATTTGCCCTCAAAAGATCAATAAAACATTATTTCTATTCAAATTATTCTTTAGCAATGATGCGTATTTATGGGGTATTTTGTTTCATTCTTAGAAAACTTTAAAGACCTTGGGTTGTCTTGACAAAGTAACATTGTGCCTATTCCAAGCAGAAAGTTAGCATAGTATCTCACTCTTTTGAAAGGCAGCTACCATATAACAGACATGGCATCTCCGTGTTTAGAATAATGAGAGAAGGACAAAATATGTGGAAAGGTCTTATCTGGTGGGAAGCCACTTAAAGACCAATAAAAATGGAGTAGCTGTAAAAAGTGATTGAAGAAATATTTTTTGTAAAGAATCTTTCAGTATAAAGTCTACTTATTGATATTTTATGGATATGAGACAAACTACTTTCTTATATTTCTTATCACAATCAAAATCATAAGAGATAAAAATGGCTACCCTTATCTAAGATGTATTAACCTAGTTTGTTGTATAACAATAAATGACCACCATATTTAGAAAATATTTGTATAAATAAAGTGAATATTCAATCAAAGAGTTTCATTTGGAATGACAGAATATTTATCTAAATTTTTATTGAATTTTTAATTTTTAATGGATTCCATCTTGATTATGATTTCCCATCTCTTAATTCATCCCAGATAACACCTGATTCCTCACCAACCTAAATTCACACCCTTCCTTTCTCTCTCTCATTAGTATATAAACAAGTATCTAAAAATAATATTAGATAAAAAACACAGAATAGGACAAAACAAACAAACAAAAAGCAGAAGAGAAAAAGACGAAATAAAATGTTTAAGAATGACATATAGACATAGTGACACACATGTTCCCAAACAGAGAAATTAAAGCTGTTATTTGGAAATTGACAGAGAAAGGTTTAAAAAAGGAGAAATGCATTTGTAAGAATGGTGCTGCCTTGATGTGAAGTTAACTGCTACTCGGGCTGCAATTGGCATCTTCTTTTCCAGGAATTAGTTGTACTTAAGTAATGATGGTCCTGCAGTTAGAGATTAGGAAAACTCATTAACATTGGTCCTGTGCCTTCTTCCAGTGGATGGCTTATGTATCATTGCACTCCTAGAACATGTTTACCCTTTCCTGTACATTTTATTTATTTTATTTTGAGTTGTTTTTGCTGCTGCTTGTTTTCTTTGCCTTTTACAACGCGATCTTAAAAAGACTGGCCTCCAACTTGTGAAACCAATGTTGCCCATGGACTCCTGACCTTGTTTCTACCTCCCAAGTGTGCATCACCACAGCTAGTTTCTATGTTTCTGATTAATTCATTGTTTAACATTTATTTTCATGTTTGCTCATTGTTATAATTTCAAAATCTTATTTATAAAAGATCAAGAAGCTACATTACATACAGAAATAATGTTTAAAAAACTAAAATCTCAAATATCAACACTCAAACACTGATCATTTAAAAACTAATCCCAGAAAATAGGGATTGCATTTCTCCCCAAATCTCCCAAAGAGATTGTTTTACATACTTTTGCGCCCTTATATATCAATATCAATATTATGTTGATAGTATTTTCGTTGTTCAAAAAAGTCTTAATTGGCCAGAACACAAGGTAGGCTGCCCACAAACCTTCTCCACTCTTTCTGTTCTCTCAAGACCCAAGTCTCAGGGTTGCCCTTAGAGCTGCAACAGAATGCCAGCTGCAGCTCCGCCTGCTACTGCAAGTCAATGTTTTCTGTGGACTCCACAGACCACGCCCCTTGTCTCTTCTGCCCCCTCATCAGTGTGTCTCAGCCACCAACTTTGATGGACCCCACCTTCTCAACCCTGGGCCAACTTGCCAGAAAACCAGCCTACAATTCAGGCCAGTACCTCTTGCTCAACCATAGGTCACTCCTGCTAGAAGACCAAGTAGGCTGTCTGCAGACCTTTTCCACTCTTCCTGCTCTGGAAGATACAACCCTCATGCTTGGCCCTAACACAGCAACAGAACACCAGCAGCAGTCTTCTCTCCCACATATAGACATCTTCAGTGGATCCTATAGACCATTCTACCTCCTGGATTCTCTGCTCTCAACCCTCAACTGGGGGTTGATAGGTAGGTTACCCATGGAAGGACCTTTTCCATTCTCACAGTTCCCTCCAATCCTACACTCAGGGTTACCCCTAGTGCAGCAACAGACCATTTCCCTTTAGAATCCCCTTCCTCTGGCCTCCAAAACCAGCAAGGATTCCTCATGAACATACCAGCTGAGCAGATCAGTGCAGCCAGCATACTCTGATAGTGTAGAGAGAGAACAGAAACCAAAAACCAAAACAACCACCTGACAAAGACAACCCTGGAATTCAGCAGCTAGATCTATAATCACTCCATACCCAGTTGCCTAGATTCCTTCATAAGGACACAATCAACAGCAGCCAGGGCATTGTGTCTCTACCAGATCCCAACCATCCTCCCACAGTAGGCCCTGAGGATTCTAACATAGCTGAAACACAAGAAAAAGACCTAAAAACCAACTATATGAAAATAAAGTCCTTATAGAGAAGTTGAGGAAATGTAGAACAAAAAAATGGAGGAAATGCGAAATGTAGAACAAAAAAATGGAGGAAATGCTTAAAACCCTTAAAGAAAGACATGAAAAATTTGTTGAGGGAAATAAATAAAACTACTCAAGATATGAAAATGGAAATAGAAATGATAAGGAAAATACAAATAGAAGAAATTCTAAAAAAATAAAACAATCTAAGTAAACAGGAAATACAAAGGCAACCTTCATCAACAAATGCAAGAGATAAAAGAGAATCTTAGGCATAGAAGTAAGAAATACAATAAAAGAAATTGATACAGAACTAAAAAAAATGTTAAATCTGTAAATTTCCTGACATATCTGGGACACTACAGAAAGGCCAAATCTAAGAATAATAGGAATAGAAGAAGGAGAAAATTCCACTCTCAAAAGCCCAGAAAATATTTTCAACAAAATCATAAAAGAAAATTTCCCTAACCTAAAATAGGAAGTGTTTATAAAGATAAAAGAAGCATACAGAACACCAAATAGATTGGAACAGAAAATCAAATACCTCTACCACAGTCAAAACAGTAAACATGCAGAACAAAAAATAATATTAAAATATTCAAGGGAAAGAGAGCAAGTAACATATAAAGACAGACATATTAGAATTACACAGAACTTCTCAATAGACATCTTAAGAGCCAGGAGGGCCTAGATAGATGTCCTTCCAACTCTTAAGAGACCAGAGATGTCATCCTAGACTATTATAGCCACCAAAATTTCAATCATTGTAGGTGGAGAAAACAAGATACTCCATAATAAAAATCAAATATAAACAAAACAATATATACCTAAAATCCAGTCCTACACAAGGTAATAGGAAGAAAAATCCAAGCCAAGGATTGGCTTCCAAGAAAATGGGAGAAATAAATACTCTCTCACCACCAAACCAAAAGAAGGGAAACACACACAGAGAAGAGAGGAGAGAAGAGAGAGAGAGAGAGAGAGAGAGAGAGAGAGAGAGAGAGAGAGAGAGAGAGAGAGATTGTTCATGGAGACAGTACAGTAGAGTTCAGTGCAGTTCATTACAGTTCAGTTGAGCTCATGCAGTTCAGTTCATTCAGAGAGATTAAAGGTGTGTTTTCAAATTAGAGGAATTAAAGATGTATACTAAGGACATGTCTATATTCCAGCCAGATTATACAGACCTAGGTCTTTGAATGTGATCCCCTGCCTGAGTAGCCACATTGCTGTATTAAAACTCCTCTACAAATAAATTTTTGCTGATTGCAATTGAATTGAGTCACACGTAATAGTTTATTATAGAAAAATAAATTAAAAGTATTGAGGTTTTCATCAGTGAAATCTGGAAACATTTCTGGTAGTTTGATAGACTTGTTTTATAACTGCAAATAAATTACAAATAAATTATTTGATCCTTTTGATTCTAACATTTTCTCTTATGCTTAATATGGTAACTTAATTCATATGATATGAAATTGATATATGAATTAAATTATGCCACACATGTGAAGTGTCTGGTAAGCATTTACATTAAATAAAGACAATTTTTTCTTCATAATAAATAGTTGTTTACATAACATGTAAAATATTTTTCTCATATTTAAGAGACTTGTGTATATTCATGTTAATATATCAAGATATACCCATCTACATAATAGTAACATGGTTGCTATGGAGGTAGCAAACCACTTTCTCACTGGATTTAAGAACTGACTCAGAGGAGGAAAGTCTTGCCGAGCACTTAAATCTCTAGCGAAGAACTGTGTCATCTATGAAATTTGGAAAACTTCCTGGTCATGCAATAGACTTTTTTCAAACTGAAAATAAATTATTTGAGCTCTTTTACTTAGTATGACATAGACATTAAAGTATAATATGGTATCATTTTGCTAAATGGACATAGTATCAAACTGCTTTTTAAATACTTATCTCTATACTCATATAATCAGGCAGCTCTTAGACTTAAATAGATATTTTATTATTGTAAAGCACAGTAGTTAATACAGTGACTCTCAAATAGTTAAAGGGTAAAGAATATATGTATGTATATGGGACACTCAAACACAGAGGGACCACGCCTTAGAGAACATCCTGAAAGGAGGAGCAGAAAGATTCTAAAAGGTAGAATTTTTGTAAGACTGCTATGAAACAATGTCTTCTGTACATGGATTGGCCATTTCACTCATGAAATGAGAGTTGCTATTTTTGCCTACACAAGACCCACACAAGATCAAACCATTCACCATTCCAGAATGGAGGAGGAAGGAGCTATCTCATGAATTCTCATTCTTAACTTAGGAACTATTAATAGTTGACGGCTGATTAGAAAATAAAGGGAAACAAAAACCACTTTCACTCAGAGATATGTTTCATGGTAGGTTGACTATGTTCCAGTGGACAGTCTCATACCCACATACACATTGACAACAATAGCTTGACTAAGTGGGAAAAACAAATAGTTAAAGACATATAAGTACGTGAGAAACATGGGTGCATTTACGAAGAACTGGGATAGGAAGGGATGGGTATTATTGAAATTCAATTTAAATATGTGTAAATTTCTCCAAGTACTTATACAAACAATTATATACACACACACATATATGTTCACACTCACTTTTACTAGGACTGTACTATTTTTAAAAAATACTAGAAATAACAATTTGAAATTTCTTATAACTAAAGAAATTATACATTTTCTTAGAAGCAATGAGATGGTATTATAGACTCTTTTTCCATAATCTGACTTTGACATAGAATGTTATGCCTGAAAAAGGCAAATGATGCTTTGTAATGGCTAGATTAATCATATCTATGAGCTAAAATGAGATGCACATCTCAGAACATTCCTAGTTAATTTGTTCATTATGTTCTGTCTTTATTTTAATTTGAGGGGTGTAGCTTTTTTCTGAATTAATTCTTAATTTTTATTCCTGGGTTAAGATCTGGCATTCCATGGATAAAGAAAGAGGCATGATGGCATGGTCTTATAAGAATTCTTAAAGTGTGGCTTTTTATAGATGAGTAATTTGAAGCAGAAAGAAGCAAAATGACTTACTTGCCTGAGATAAAACAATGACTCAGGTTCCTAGCAGGAATAGAACATGAGCTCTGGATTTAAGATTGTTTAATTTTATTACAATAAATTACTCCTTTCCTTTTACTTTCTTTGGTAATGTAAAATATACATTGACACTTGAGTAAGAAGATTTATTTTTTGATTTTGTTCTCTGTATGCATTTCACTGCATAATTACCTTGTGAAGCTTGCTCTTCAAGACTGCACTGTTCTTTACTTCTATCTAAGAGCTGCTAATTTTCTAAATTTTGCTTCACATGTTAAGTTTTGCTATTCT
The DNA here is from genome assembly GCF_964271855.1 of Acomys minous. Classification (NCBI taxonomy): domain Eukaryota; kingdom Metazoa; phylum Chordata; class Mammalia; order Rodentia; family Muridae; genus Acomys; species Acomys minous. The sequence goes on along the minus strand of NC_140488.1, from coordinate 85,257,371 downwards.
TTGATCACTGTATTTCCCCCCTTTGGTGTTCATATGCTCTTATGCATAAAGGAAAAGAAATGGAACAGAAATGTGTTAACAAGGAATACAATCCCAGTGATGAAACCTCCTGATTAGGACTAAAGAATCTTTCATAATATTATCTTTCATTGACAATAATATGAGTCAACAAAGTGCTCTAATAGTGATGAATAAGGTTTATGTGCTAATACAACATCCATTTTGAAGCATGTGGATCAAGAATTAACTTGAAAATTCCTTTTATTTAAGAATTACATTCATATGGTGATAGTTGCATGATTCCTCTATTGGGCTTTGGTAAAGCCACTCATAAACTTGGAAAATGTTGATTATTTAGATACAATGTTAATGAAGATCACGTAGAATTACTATATTAACAGAATAAACCAGACTTGATTAAACTACCTTTTACACACTGTTTTTTTAATATTAGTATTTTATGCAGAATTATAGTATTTACAATCTATATTTTTGCACTTACATTAGGAAACCTTGATATTGATAATATCAGTCTTAGTAAATTAAAATTCCAAAGTCTTAGTAAATTAAATTTCCAAATTTTCTACAAATAAAAGTTATTTAAAAAATGATGTTATCTCTTCTCCAGAAACTCAGAACTCAATTATAAAATCAGCTAATCCTAATGTCCACTTTGAATAATAAAGTTTAAATTATATGAGTAATTCTATTAATAGTAAATAGTCTATATAAGTTTTTTACATTTAAAATTTTAGAAATTATGTAATTTTTTACATTTACATAGAATTGAATACATTGTAGAATTGACATATAATTGAACATATTATGCATTTATAATTTTTTAAATTCTTTCCCCCTTCCAGATTTATTAAGAGCTCATACATAATTTTACAGATAATTGCTTCTATTTTTCTTGTTCTAACTTGTAATATATGAAAAATATTTTTAACATTTTTGCAGCTTAGAATTTCTATATCATTATATTTTAATGATTTCTTCAACACAATTTCAAACTTTAATTATATTTTTATCTATAATAATTTTACTTTATAGTTTCATCTGGTCTTTTTGTGTTTCTTATTATTTTTCACAAAGTTCTTTTCTCCTCTCTTCTCTTCTCTCCTTTCTTATTCCCTTTCTCTTTTCTATTCTCTTTTGCTCTTTCCCCCTCTTTTCCTTCATATTATTTTTTTTACTCTGTGATATTAGAGAATGAGTCCACGGTCTTATAATGCTCAGAACTATAATCTAAATGGCAGCACAAATGTAGGTACAGCTTCAGTGTACAGATAGGATTTTAACTTGGGTTTACTTTCTTTTAAAATTAAACTTCAAGTGTATATTTTGAACATCTTTTGATTTATTTGAATTTTATCTATTCATAAGAAGTGCATGTTTACACTATAAGTGAACTCTCTTTCTAGAGTTTTATAGGTTTTCACTCACCATTGGATCTTTTTCTCAACATAAGAGCTTTACTTTTGTTTATTTGGGGTGGTAGGGTTCGTGTAATTTACCCTTCCCCAACACCTTCCAGATCCTCCACATCTCCCTATCCACCCAAGCTTTATATTCTCATTCCTCTCTGTCTCTGTCTCTGTCTCTGTCTCTGTCTCTGTCTCTGTCTCTGTCTCTCTGTCTCTCTCTCTGTCTCTGTCTCTCTCTCTCTGTCTCTGTCTCTGTCTCTGTCTCTGTCTCTCTGTCTCTGTCTCTCTCTCTCTCTCTCTCTCTCTCTCTCTCTCTCTCTCTCTCTCTCTCTCTCTCTCCTCCCACCCTTTCTCACTCTCTGTTGGTCTTGCTATCCCTCCCTCCTGTGTGTGTATGTTTGTGAAAGAAAGAGTATGTCTGTCTCAAAAACAAAAACAACATTAAATGAAAATGAACATCAAAATAGTCAATACAAACACCAAGAAGACAAATAATAACAAAACTAAAAGCACAGAAAAACCTATGGATTTGATTTTGTGTTGACCACAAGTCAAAATGAAAATCACAAAGAAATCCATGGATTTGGTTTTGTGTTTGCCAAGTACTCCTAGGCCTACCCTAGAGTGTTGCTGATAAAATTAATGACACTTTATTGAGAAAAACTTCTTATGGAAATACCTTTTTATGGAAGGTATTAATTATTGATAGCTGTTTGGTTATGGGTAAGGCTTTGTGTCTAATTGCCCTTCTCAATGCTGGGATTTTGTATATTTGAACTTTTATAGATCATATGCATGTTGTCAGAGTCTCTGTGAGTTCATATGTGCATCAATAATGTTGTACCAGAATGGTGATGTTTCTTTGGAGTTGTCCAACACCTCTGGTCTTTAGAAATATTGTACCTCCTCTTGAGGGCAGGGTTTTGATAAAGAAAACCAATTTAGGGCTGAATGCTCCAAAGTCTCTCACTTTGTACATTGTCCAGTTGTGGTTCTCTGTTAAACTGCATCTACTGCAACAATAAGTTTCTCTGACAAGGCATGAGAGGTTCTCTGGTCTATTTGTGCAGAAATATGTCTTGTAACTTTGTTTATATGTTTCTTTAGCAGAATAATAATAATAATTTTTCTCTAAAGCTCATGACCTACCTTATTTTTGGTTCTTGGCAACTTTAGCAGTGTCATATATGGATTCTATCTCATGGAATGGACCTAAAATCCAATCTTCAGAAGAGCTTGATTATTTCCATAACATTTGTGCCACTACCGCACCAGTATATATTGTAGGCAGGTCAGTGTTGTATGGCACATGATAATGTACCTGGGGATTTTGATGATTAAATTTCTCCTTCAGTAGTGTACAAAGTATTTTATCGCCCACTCAGTAGGAATAAAGATTCTAGTTGGTCACAAGTTCCATTTCTACATGTATGAAGGCATAACTAAATTGTGTCTGCAACAATAGGGCCTTAACATTAGATTATGAAGAAGAAGCAATAGCCTTGTCAATAGCATATGATATTTGGTTGACCATATAAGAGCCCTTTGTTTAATGATACAATAAAATGTAACTCATTCCTGATACTGGAGGTTTTATTTGGTGTCATAAGATATGTAGTTAAAGCATTTCGTAGCCCATTATATAGTGACTCTATTTAAATTCCCTTCATATAGGTGTATAATTTAGGAAGCTACTACAATAGTAAGTTTACATATGGACTCTTCTAAAAGCTGTCAGTGTTATTTGTCTCTCCCCTTATTCTTTCCTTTGCCCTACCCTCCCATCACATTCACATAATCCTCCTATTTTAGTATCTCCATTATATTTCCAGTATACTATATTCTATTATCCCTTCTATGGAAGATTCCATCCTCCCATCTTATGAAAAAAGAAGCAATATTTGTCTTTTGGGATCTCAGTTACCTCACTCAGGATTGTTGAGTAAGTCCATTTAGTTTACCTGATCATTTCACAGTCTCACTGTTTTTAACAGATGAATCATATTCCAGTGTGAAAATATGACACATTCAGATTATCTGTTCATGAGTTGGACATCTAGGCACTTTACAGTTTCTGACTATAATGAATGAAGCAGCAATATACAAAGATGTACAAGTTAGCTCTGCACTAAAATAGAGATTGTATCGTGTATATTCCAAAGAATAATTGCTGGATATTATGGTAGATAAATTTTCAGCATTTTTAGGATCTCCCACACTTATTTCTATAGTGGCTGTACAAGTTTGCTCTCTGATAATTAATCAATAAGTAGCTCTTTTTATAGTGGGTTTTTTAAAAAATTATTCATTTATGTATATAAATGCTCCATTTGTATATATGCCTGCATGACATTAGAGGACATCAAATTCCATTATAGACAGTTGTGAGCCACCATGTGGTTGCTGGGAACTGAACTCACAAACTGTGGAAGAGCAACCAGTCTCCCTCAGCTGCTAGCCAACTTTCTAGCCATGAATAATAGTTTCCTACTTCCTTACCAGCAGGGGTTGTCTTTTTAAAAAATTATTCTTAACTATTTTAACTGGGATATGATGAAATGTCAAAGTGGTTTTAATTTCAATTTCCTTGATGAGGAAAATTTTTGAATATTAAAAATTTTTTATCTTCAATTTTTATTATATTATAATTTATTCATATGACATCATGATTATAACTCCCTCGCTCTTGCTCTTATCTTTCTGTTCCCACCCTCTCTCCCTCTTCTGTCTATTTTTCTCCCCTAGACCTCTGACAGGTGGGGACCTCCTTTTCCATCATCTGACCACAGCCTATCATGTCTCATCAGGATAGACTGCATCCATTTCCTCTGTGTTCCAATGGGGCCTCTCCCCTAAATGGTAGTGATCAAATTGGAGGCACCAGAGTTCATGTCTGAGGCAGCCTGCACTCTTCCCCCTTCCTCGTGTGAATAAATGTCTATCAGTTAGATCTGAACAGGGAGTCTTGAGTCTACGCTTGCAAAGTCATTGGTTGGTAGATCAGTTTATGTGGCCCTGCCCCATGGGTCCAGCTTCTGTCTTAATAGTCTTCTTGTGGAGCTCAAACCCACCCCGGTCCTTCCATCTCCCAACTCTTCCGTACAACTTGCAACACTTAGCCCAGAGTACAGTGGGGTCCCAGTATCTGTTACTCATAATAGCCAGAATCTAGAAACAAGCTAGATGTCCCTCAACTGAAGAATGGATAAAGAAACTGTGGTACATTTACACAATGGAATACTGTTCTGCTATCAAAAACAAGGAAACCTTGAAATTTGCAGACAAATCAGTGGAACCAGAAGTGATCATCCTGAGTGAGGTAACCCAGATCTAGAAAGACATGCATGGTATACACTCACTTATAAATGGATATTAGCGCAACATAATTTTTTATCATTTGAAACCACCTCATTTAAATAAATCTCATCTTAAAATTTAGTCATTTTCATGATATTCTGATTTTAGTTCTTTATATATTCTGATGCCAACATTGTATCATACCTATAATTGGTGAAAATAGATTCTCTTTCTATATATACTGTTGCCTTCATTAATTCATGGTGTTCTTCGCTACTTATATGCATTTAAACCCCATGAGTCTCATTTATTAATTGTTGATCTTAGTGCCTGCGCTATTGGTATTCTGTTTAGAAAAATCTTCCTTCGCTAATGACTGCAAAGCCATTCCCTACTTTGTATTTATCCAGTTCAGTGTATCAGGATTTATGTTGAGGTGTTTGATCCACATGGAGTAGAGTTTTGTTCAGGGTTATAAGGGTAAATGTATTTTTATTCTTCTACCTGCCACCATCCAGTTTAGCCAAAACCTTTTGTTGAAGATGCTGTCTTTTTTTCCAATCTGTATTTTTTCCAATATGAATTTTCAATAAAAAATTTCTGGTGTCCAGTCCTGTGTGGACTTTTGACTGGGTCTTCAATTTGATTATATTAGTGAATGTATCTGTTTTTATGCCAGTGACATGGTATTTTTATTATTGTCCCTCCGTAGCACAATTTGAGATGGTTGATGATGCCTCTAGTAGTTTTTTTTATTATTAGGGATTGCTTTACCTGTCCTGGGGATTTGAGATTTCAATACGAAGCTGAGAGCTAGTTTTTTCTACGTTATGTGAAGAATTGTATTATAATTTTGATGCTGAATGGATTAAATCTGTAGATTTCATGGCCGTTCTCACAATATTATTTAAATCACTCACAAAATTAAAGATCTTTGCATTTTCTGGTGTTTTCTTCAACTTATTTCTTCAGTGTTTTGAATTTTTATGATAAAAGTCTTTCACTTGTTCAGAGTTATAAAAAAAATTAATTTTGAAGCAGTTTGTGAATGGTTCCTTTTTCCTAATTTTTTTCATTAGGAATGCTGGTCATTTGTATATAGGAAAGGCACTGATTATTATGTCTTCATTTTATATCCTGCTTCTTTCCAGTATGTTTACCAGGCATAGAAGTCTCCTGGTGGAGTCATTAGGGCCTTTATGTATAATATCTTATTACTTACAAATACAGTTATGTTGACTTCTTCCTTTTTTGGGATTCTCCTTGATCTCTCTCAGTTGTCTTATTCCTCTAGCCAAGACTACAAGTACTACATTGGATAGGAATGGAAAGAGTGAAAGTCCTTGTCTTTTTCCTGATTTTAGTAAAAATTCTTTGAGTTTATGTTTAGGATGATGTTCGCTGTGCACTTGATTTAAATAGCCTTTATTATTTTAAGGCATTTCCTTGTATCCTCTAAGTTTCTCAATGATGGTTATTATTAAGGGATGTTCAGTTTTGACAAGTTTGTCTGCATCTAATGAAGCAATCAAGTGGGTCTGTTTTCTATTATTTTGTCTATCTATGTGGTGAATTTAATTTATTGATTTATGTATCTTGAAGCATCCCCACATCTCTAAGATAAATTTGATCATGTTGGTTAATGTTTTGATATGTTCTTGAATTTACTATGTGAAAATTTTATTGGAAATCCCTAATAACAGCATCTTAGTTTATTTTCTACTGTTGTGAAGATACACTATTACCAAAGCAAATTATAAAAGAAAGCATTTAATATGGGGGCTTCTTTAGAGTTTCAGAAGGTGAGTCAATGATCATCACAATGGGGAATATGGCAGCAGTCAGTTAGGCAAGCATGGTGCTGCAGCAGTAGCTAGGAGTTTACGTCTTTGAGGCAAAAACTATAAATCAAAGAGAGGACTAACTTAGAATTACATGACCTTTGGAAACCTCCAAGCCCATGCCAATGACACACCTCTTTCAACAATGCCATAATTCTAATGAGAACACACCTTCTATTCTTTCCCAAACTGTTTCATGAACTGTGGATCTAGTGTTAGAATACATAAACCTCAGAGGTTTGTTCTCATTTAAACCAGCACAAACACCTAGCCAACTGTGCAAGCACAACCTATCTACCCAACATTTATTTTTGTTGTGTTTCTTTGCATTTTTTTCTATTAAGAAATTAATCCTGCAAAAACTTATTTCCATTCTTGCATGGGAGATATACACCACAGCCATACTGAATTTTGAAAGCAGGATTTAAATTCTTATGCCCAGTTAAGTGAATATCCTATCTCATTCTTTCCTGTCCACAATAACTGTTTTTATACAGATTTTGTTTTAAAAGTTAAAGTTATTAGTAGTGTTCTATGTAGCATAGTGTTTTTTTTCTGAGAATTTAATCACTTAAGAAATAATCAAAGATGGTTCTTCCTAGATGCTTTTTATACAGTTCATGCACAATAGAAAAGGTGTTTGTTTAGAGGTTGCTTAAAGCATGATTATGAACATTTTTCTCTTCAAGATCTATGAGAAATTTCTGATTTTGGAAAGATACCTAGTGTATGTTATTTTATTAAAGTATCAGAATGGGCTCAGGAATATTGAAAACACTTTATTATTTTAAAATCATAATTTTTTTGGAGACAGAGTCTCTCTGTGTTAGCCATGGCTGTACTGAACTCACTTTGTAGACCAAGCTGGCCTCGAGCTCACAGCGATCCAACTGCTTCTGCCTCCTCATTGCTGGGATTAAAGGCATGCGCCTTCACACTTGGCTTAAACTCATATTTTTAAAATTGAGTTCCCTGGAGTTTATAGTCCTATAATGTAAATATGTGGTTTTATTGAAATAATATTGTCCCAGGTTTTAATTCAGTGGACAATATGTCGATATAATCAAGTTATCATGAAGATAGTATTCAATTAAATAACTAGAATGTGTGCTTCAGATGAGGTAGAATGGGTCATTTCCTTGAAAACAGGTTTGTCTTTTATAATCTTACTATCTTATCTATTCACTTATGAGGCTTGCTATATATCAGCATTCTGATTTTTTAAAAATATTTTATTAATTTATTCATATTACATCTCAGTTGTTATCTCATCCCTTGTATCCTTCCATTCCTCCCTCCCTCCCGCTTTCCCCCTAGTCCCCTCCCCTATGTCTGTGACTGAGAGGGCGGCCTCCTCCCCCTATATAGCATTCTGATTTTTTAAAGTATAGTTTTACTTATTTACTTACTTACTTACTTTTTTACTTACTTACTTATTTAATCTGTTGGTTCCTGGGATTATACTCAGGTCCTCAGGCTTGGTAGCAAGTGCCTTTACCTGCTGATACACAATGGTAGCCCAATATTTTGGCACTTTAATATTCACATTTACATATTCATTTTCTAAAGAGCAGGTGAAAGAAATAGTTGATAAGGTCTTTGATAGTAACATTTTTTTAAAAAAATATGAATTAGATGAGTGCTTTACTGCTTTGCAAATATTTTCTCTACAATTTAATTTTTTTCAGGTCTGATCATTTATTGTACTCTGACATAGATGTAGAAGTTCCCTTTGAGAAGAATCTAGTCTCTTGGCTATTTCTACTGTTTTTCTTTGGCTTTCTTCATTCTTTTGGCCAAAATTTTAATGTATTCTATAGACTTCTCCTTGTTTTCCTTAGTGTGTTGTTTCTTCAGAGCATAAGTTTGAAATTTGTTTTTCCCGACAAATGGAACAACAAGATTCCAAATCTTGGATTTCCCCCCACCCCTGAGATTCTTACCTTCTTCCTTTAAGGGCTTTCTCAGAAAATATTCATGAACATAATCTTTTTAATGGGTGAAATGTTTGTGGATTCTGCTAGCTCTTTTGGGTCCCAACTGATGAGGCACAGTAATATCTGTCAGTATTCTTCTCCTTTAAAAAAATGACCAAGTTGAGAACTCTCAGATTGGCATCTACAATGCATCCCCCAAAACAAACTTACATTTCCTCTCTCCAGTTCTTTGTGATCTATAACAATACTGCCCCTTGCTCAACAGTAGGCACACTCTTCCATGGATTAACTGCCTAGAAGTCTCCATAAGAGAGAGTTAATATTAATTTTAGAGCATTTCCTTCTCAAAATTATGCCCAAACTAGAAATGAACTTAAAATTGGTATAATATGGTCTCACCGAAAATAACACTTAATTTAGTTTTTGGAAATTTAATAATCAAGTATGTGTATATCAATATCCTTCCAATTGGCATCAGTGAAACACAGCAAGGTTTGTTTATTTTCAACAACTATTAAAAGATTTTAAAAAGAGCTTTTGCAGAAGAGAATCACCAAAAAATTGTTGAAGCATAGGTAATTTATTTTTCAAGTCCCGTAAGAAATAAAGAAGTAATCATAAGATAAGTCAGCATTCTTTTTAAGGAGTTGATAAGTTCTTGGGATGAAATTCAAGTTGCAATATGCCTCAAACTTTGTGCATGTGTGTGTGTGTGTGTGTGTGTGTGTGTGTGTGTGTGTGTGTGTATGCATGTGTGCGTGTTTCTCTTGGCAGAAATTACTGGAGTGCTGGGAATTCAGGAAAACAATATAGGATCAGAAAACTCATGCATCAATTTACTTCTTCTCAGAATTTTCTTAGGCAGCTATTGTGATTTAAATAAATGAGCATCTGAAACTTCTCCTCTATTCAACATTATTAGACAAAGAATGAGCGGAGCAAAGCAGAGATTCATTAGTCTCAAAGCTGAGCTATGGTGACAATTTATAAGCCCGTTTTGAAGGTATTAGCATTGTAACAAAGAATTTTTATTCTGTTTCATTTCACTTTTTCAAGTTCAATAGAAATATAGAATAAAGTTTTTGAATGGGCCAAAGGGATTATTACAAGGTAATGAAAGACGCATTTATCCTTGAAATTCCCGGATGATTTTTTAGGAACCATGCTAACTAAATTGTAGAGTATGATGAAGAATATTGTATCTCTTGAAAACTCATTTATAAAATCTGAGGCTCCTTCAGTATGACTGATTCTCTATTCATTTGAGAGCCTTTGAACTTTCTTTAAGCTGCTCTTATCCTTTTTTTAAGCAAATAAAATGAAGTTTCTGAAGATGAAGATCTAGTAATCAATATAAATTTAGATATTATTTCAAAAGCATTTATACTAATAAAGTGATATTTGTTTTAAAATTGTAAAAAAAGAAAGAATTAATCTCACACTATTAGATACAAATTTTACTCTACCAAAATTTCTTTTGGTGACATGCAATTTAAATTTATTTTGAAACGATATCTTGTTTTAAAACATGCAAATTATTTTATTATGAAATAATGGAGCAAGCTTTTCTAAACTTTTTTTTCTGTAGTGACAAGTACTATTTTTTCTACAAAGTTCTACAAAGTTTGGCTTAGAAACAAAAAACCAGGTTTATTACTGCCAGAACAGCTATTCATGTCAGCGTATTCATTGACTTTCTCTCATATATATATATATATATATAATTATAAACAAAATGTGCTCACATTTTACAATAGCCATTCATTTAAAAATACTGTAGAATACCTACTCTATACCCAGTTCTTGGCTATGTTCTGTGTAAAGTGTGCTGCACATGTAAAATTTCTATTTTAATGCATCTTAAATTATTTTAGGGGCTTGATTATAGGGGTAGGTATGGTTTGGGAAGCTGGGAAATAAAACTAACAACAATTTAAATTAAAGAATGAGTCAAGTTGAAGGAGATGGCACACGCTTTGAAGATAAAAACATTGACTACAATGTAAACAGATAATTGTAATAACAGTTATATTTTTTAGGTATGTATGATCAAGTACTTCTCTCCTTACCCTTGCATTGATTAAAAAATTTCAACAACTTTATGCATGATACCATTAGTACCTTAGTTTTACATTCATGGAGATTATTACTCAAATTATTAAACTAGTTCTTCCATGATGAACAAGAAAAGATTGTAAGACCCGAGAGATGGCTCAATAATAAAAAAAATCCCTGTTGTTGAAGAGTCCTAAGTTTGGTTTCTAGACACTACATTAGATGGCTCACAAGTGCTTCTACATCTTACTGTAGGGGCTCTGATATGCTATACATTCTGGGGACACTTGCCTTCACATGTACATATCCACCCACCTCCCAAGACACATAGTTAAAACACAAATAAATGCTAAAAAAAGAAAAGATCTGAATATGTAGCTTCACATATAAAATGTGTTTTAAATCACTGTACTTCATATGTGAGTGTGTGTGTGTGTGTGTGTGTGTGTGTGTGTGTGTGTGTGTGTGTGTGTGTAGGCCATAAGATAGGGTCAGGAGTCATTCCTGAGGTACTATCCACTATTTTTTTAAGAAAGGTATCTTCACTGGCCTGGGATTCTAGGTTAACAGTTTAAGGGGCCACAGGTATCTGCCTCTCTAACATTGGGCTTAAAAATGTTCACAATGCCTGATATATTTTGGTTTGTGTGTTTTGAGACGGGGTCTTATTATGTGGCCCTGGCTGTCCTGGAATAATCTATGTAGATTCGGCTGACCTTGAACTCAAGACATTAGCCTGCCTCTGACTCTCAAGTGCTGGATCTGATTTTATTTTTAATGTGGGTTCTAAGAGTCAAGTCCAGGTATTGATGTTTGCTAGGCAAGTAATTTATGATTGAGCTATCTCCCCAACTCATCACCACACTTTTCATGGTAATAACATTTAGTTTCACTGATATTTGTTGAAGCATGCAACTTGCAGGCAAATAGATGGTTCTAGAAAATCTCATACTGAATGTGGTAACCCAGCCCCAGAAAGACACACATTGTATGTATTCATTTATAAGTGGATATTAGCTGTCAGGTACAGGATTACCACCTTACAATCCACATAGCCAAAGAAGCTAAGTAACAAGGAGGGCCTAAGGGAGGATGCTTGAGTCCCACTCAGAAGGGAAGAGAGGATAGACATGGAAAGCAGATGAAGAGAGGGAACTCAGTAAGAGAGGGTGTGGGGAAGGAACAAGGTGGGGAGGGGTCAGATGTGTGACAGTAGGGGTGGGAGGAGAGAGTTCTGGGAGAAAAAAAGGAAAAAGGAAGGGTAGGGTATCTCAGGAGATCTGTGACCATATGGGGGGGATTCTTGCTGAGACTCCTAGCTGCAGGGGATATGGAGACTAAAGTGGCCATCTCCTAGCCAAGTGGGACTTCCAGTGGAGAGAAAGTGACATCAACCCACCAACAAAATCTTTGGTCTCGGCCATAGGACATGCAGATATAACGATGGAACAGAGATTGAAGGAATGGCCAATCCATGAATGGCTTAACTTGAGATATGTTTTGTGGGAAAAAGACAACCCCTGACACTATTAATGATACTCTGCTATGCTTGCAAACAAGGGCCTAGCATGAGATGTTCCACCTAGCAGTGAATCAAAATAAATGTTGAGATCCACAGCCAAATATTAGGTGGAGCTAGGGGAGTCTTGAGGAGAAGTGGGGAGGGGGAGGCAAGAACTTCTCAAGAAGACCAACAGTGTCAAATAATTTGGGCACATATGGGCTTACAGACACCAAAGAACCAACCAAAGAACATGCGTGGACTGGACATAGGCCCACAACACATATCTAACTGATGAGTACCTTGGTCTTTATGTGGGTCTTCGAGCAAGTAGAACAGCCGTCTAATTTGACATGGACTCCGTTGTCTGCTTTTCCCCTAACTGGTCTCCCTTGACTGGTCTCAGTGGAAGAGGATGTCCTTAGTCTTAATGTGGCTTGATGTATTGGGGTGGTTTGTAAAGGGGAAGGGCACACCTCTTCTAAGGAGAAGGGGGAAGAGGGTGGGAGACTGGAACCAGGAGGAGGGGAGGGGGTGTGGAATGTAAAAGGAATACATGAATAAATTAAATACAATTTTTAAGAAGATGGCAACACACACACACACACACACACACACACACACACACACACACGGCAATTGATGAAGCATTAGGCATAGTAAATAGCCCACTAGAGGAAGATGAAATGGAAAATGTAAAGACCTTAAGGCAAGAGATATTATTATATGTTTGTGGAACCGAAAAATTGTATGATTTTTAGATTGCAATTGAAAATGTGTGAAAGTTACTTTGAAATACATCTTCATAAACAATGTTTGCACTTTAAGATTCAAACAATTAAAGGGCATTAAGGGGAAAGACAAACAAGATAGAATTTATACCAACAATAGTTTCCATACTGCAGAAGTAAATAAAACAGAACAAGAGAGCCAGAAGAAAGGCTATTGTTTATAGTCAAGGAAGTAAATCAAGTCATCTTATATTAAGGGAGTTATATGGAAATGAGGGGAACTATGTACTGAATGATTAGTTTTGATTAGGAAGTTGATTATTCATAACAGGTTGGATACCAAGGATTGAAGAAAAGACACACATCAAATTCTATTTGAAACCTGTCTCTTTGAAAAGGCTTCCCAACAGCCAATCATTTAAGTATGTGGGAAATTTTCCTGGCTGCTAATATCTATTTGGAATAACTAGGACTTAATTGATATTTAAAGTTATGAAACTTTTCTAAGGCAGAATTCTTCAGTTCTGACTGCATTTGGGAATCACCTAGGGAACATTATTTTTCAATAGAATCTCCTATACTACTCTCTGCTCAATTCTGTAAGGTTAGAATATCTGAAGGGATGTTTTTCCTATATCCATAATTTTTGGAGAGGTCTCCATTGGATTTGAAAGAGCAGCCAAGCTTGAGAAACACTGGTATGTAAAGAGAGCAAAAATAGGACTGAGCTGTGAAGCAGTCCATCATGTGGAGGTGGAGAAGAGATGAATCTAACAAAAGAGACTAAAGAGCCAACAGTGAGATATACCTCTGAGTAATGTCCAGAGAGGTAAGTATTTTAGGGAGGCTTGACCTATCCAAGAATGGACCAGAATTAGAGGATACAAAGTAGTTGAATAAGTTTAGGAACATTATAGATGAAGTGATATGGTGAATATTAGAAACTCTTATGTGCAAAGTTTTGATGGATTTTTGACAAAGTAGAAATATATTAAACAACACAGTTGAAAATATTTAATGTTAGAAAACGCAAGAAAACAAAGGGTCACAGAAATATTTGAAAAAAGAAGTTTTTACTTATAAAAAGAGATTTACCAACAGTGTTTTTTAATTTTTAATTTTAATTTTATTAATTTATTCAGATTACAACTCAATTGTTATCCCATCACTTGTGTCCTCCCATTCCTCCCTCCCTCTTGCTTTCACCTTATTCCCCTCCCCTAGGTCTATGACGGAGGGGGACCTCCTCCCCAACTATATGGTCACAGCCTATCAAGTCTCATCTTGGTAGCCTGCGTATTCTTTCTTTGAGTGCCACCAGGCCTCCCCACCAAGGGGAGGTGGTCAAATATGGAGCACCAGGGCTCATGTCACAGTCAGTTCCCACTCTCCACATAATTGTGGAGAATTCCCTGTCCATTGAGATCAGATAGGGGTTCGATGTTTACTATTGTATTGTCCTTGGTTAGTGCAATAACCAACAGTATTTTTTGTTGCTGGTGTTGTTGAAAGTATAAACCAGAAGTGAGCAAATTATCCTGGAAAAGGCAAGAACGGTTACCACTGAGTACATAATTGGAGATGAGATTGACTGTAAAGGGAGAAGGCTCATAGATGTTGGGTAGTATGGAAAATAGCAGTTGACTGCTGTGTTGGCATACTTTTAAACAATAATTTTTATTTTTGGTTCTTTAAATCTCTTTCTCTCTTCTCCACCCCAATCCCTTCCAACACCCCCAAACCACGTAGGCAAGAAAGAAGGTTAGTAGGGAGATGGGTGTGCAGTTTTTCTTAGCTGCTTCCTATTTAGGTTCATCAGGTTCCTTGGGGGCAAATCCCGTCTTTATTTCAGGATATTTGACTTCTCATCTCCCTGAATCAACAGCAACCAGGAGCAGCAGAGGAAAGCATCAGCAGCCTTCTTCCTTCTCAGATCCCCCAGTTTCTCATTGGGTCTGGCTTTTATGTCCCACTGACAAAGATTATGCCCCCATTACAGGGTGGTTCACAACAGACAAACTTCACATGCCCTCTCAGGAGGTATCTATCTGTGGACAAAGTGGAGCACCCTCCATATCCCACACCTGGGATTAAAGCAAAAGCATGTTTACATATAAACCAAAACTTCAAGAACACTGATGCCTATCTAAACACTTCAGGTCTTTCTTTTTCTGCCTCCTTTAATTGTCTCATGAAGTAAGAGACAAACTCATGAGGGGATAATTAGTTGAATGTGAAAGTGAAACAGCCAATACAAAGTGAAAATTGGTGATAAGTGAAAATGGGATAAGATTTTCTGAGGAAAATGAGGATATAGTGCCCTTTCTTGAATGGCATTTAAAGTGGGACTGGTCAGCAGAGTCATGCAGGTTCTGTGTTTCAAAGAAATTTAAAGTAGCTTGAGGAAAATGTGTTGAGAGCTAAAACCATCCACTGAAAAGTGATTGAAACAGTGTAAGATATTCTGGACATTTTTCCAAACACAGGAATGCAGAAGATATGATAAATAATGAAAAGAGTCTGGATGAAATTTCCCCTCATTTTTACTGCTTTTTGAAGCAGTAATTTTTTTTTATTCTGGTAAGAGCATAAAAAATCACCTAAACAAAAATATTATAAAATAAAAGAAAGTTTTCACTCTTTGGAGTGGAGTTTGAGGTAGGAGAAGCCAGGAATACATTGCATCCATGATTCAGAGAAAGCGAAGCTCTAGAGAGAACAAAGGAAGGACAGACCTGGGGTCAATAGCTCAGTACTAAATCCTGAAGGCACCCTAGCCTGTCACAATCACATGATCTATAATCTTCCCCATAATTATTTGTATTTTCTTCTTGTCAAGTGTCCATAAACAGAATATCTGTCAATAATAAGAGCTTACTCGTATGATAGGTAGGAAAGTGTCAGTTGATTTTGGATATGCATGCTTGGATATGAACTCTGAAGCACTGGGGAAATTTGATGTATATTGATTACAAACGGTTGGCACTGATACAAGAAAACATAAACTTTCTTTTAGTATTTTTGCATTTACCTATTTGGGGTGTGTGTGTGTGTGTGTGTGTGTGTGTGTGTGTGTGTGTGTGTGTGTGTGTGTGTGTGTGTGTGCAACTTGAGAATGTGTGTCATGGTGTACATCTGTGTGGAGGCCATAGCACAACTTGACATAGTCAGTTATCTCTGTCTACCATGTGGGTTTCAGGGATTGAACTCAGATTATAAGGCTTGGCTGGACATGCCTGTATGCACGGAGTCATCTAGTTTGCCTCTATTTATTTTATCATTTCATATTACTCAAGTTGATTACATTTGTTACTATATTCTAAGTTTTTCGATCTTTAAATCATTACAACAAATTTGAGGTCTGTGGTCCTCAATGCATTTGATATTGTCATACCTGTCCAACTAAATTAAACAATTTTTGTGAGACAGCTCCTCTTTACCAATGTGGTGAAGTCATGTGAAAAGTTTACATAATTGTAGAAAAATATAAAAGAAGCATTTTATACATGCCTGTTATTGACTGTTGGGTATGAGTATTGTGGGAGTTAATTCCATCTTCTTTCCTTAATTCAGAGGCTATTTATTATTTTATCCCATCTACTCTTTAATTCCATAGTTTTCTCCTGTCCTTGAGTAAAAGCAATATAAAAAGAAACTGATGTAAATTAGGTACAAAGAGAGATATTGTATGCACTAATGGAGTGCATACTCAAATATATTCATTGGAAATCTTATTCTTAGGGCTGAGCATGCAGCCCTGTTAATAGGGTGCTTGCCTGGAATGTGTGAAGTTCTAGGCTCTTATTCTGGCAGTGCAAAACTGAGTATGGTAGTATATACCTATAATTGTAGCACTGCATAGGTAGAAGCAAGAGATCCTTAAGTTCGATGTCACCTATGATAGACAGCTAGTAAAAGGCCAGGCTGAGATATTTGAAACTACATATCATCATTTTCTTTTAGAAAGTTTACAACATGTGTAAGTGATTTAAGCATTGTGCTAGGGCCAAATTTCTATGGTAACACTGGAGATGTGGGCACGAATATCTCAGGTTAGGCTTGAACATATTCTTAGCCTAAACTTGAACCCATTCATGTCAAACCTAAATAAAGTTGAACCTTCAGTGGCAAGTTTAAATTGTTAAATATAAATGTTAAGTTGACCATTGAGATGTAATATGAATAAATTAATAAAATATAAAAAAGTCTTTTGAACAAAAAATGTTTAGTTGGATTTCTCTCTTAATAAGACTTTGAAAAAATTAAGCATTGACACTGGTTAATGAATTACTGGCTAGAAGGAGTTAGATCCTGTCTTTGGATTATTATTGCTGTAATTAAATACCATGGCCAAAAACAACTTGGGAAGAAAGAGGTTTATTTGACTAACACTACCATATAATTATTCATTATTGAAGAAGGCAGGACAGGAACACAAACTGGGCAGGAATCTGGAGGCAGTAGCTAGTGGAAAGGTTATGGAGGGATGGTTATTTCTGTTTGATCCTGAGGGTTTGGTCACCCTGATTGCATATAGAATCCAGCCTAGGGATGGCACCGTCCACTATGAGCTGCACCCTCACCCATCAATAACTAATTAAGAAAAATGCAGAAACCTGGATCTTATATGCTCCTCTTCTCAATTGAGGTTGCCTCCTCCTAAATGACTCTAGCCTGTGTCAAGCTGAGATAAAACCAGCCAGGACAGCCTTGAAATCATGAATGAGTTCCATTCTAAGAACATATCACTCCTAGGCTGGTTCAGTGTAAGTGATATAATACATGTACAGCAGACTTATAGACACATAGAACAATTTTTAAAGTTTTGATGCCTTAAAAAAATTACCTAGAACTGTTTGTTATTCTAATCATTGTGAAATTTATGGTAATGGAGCTTTTCCATCAACTGTCTTGCCTAGGCCCGATTTCTGTTAGTTTATTTTTGGATTTTAAAATGCAAGTCATGACTAATTGCTTCTAGAGTTGAAAATATATCTAGTCTCTCTCAATAAATCCACTGGATATATTTGATGGTTTGTGACCACTTTATTAATTGATTTAACATTGTTTAACTCACATATTGTATATCACTGTTTCTTTTTTCATTTTATCATAATTTCACATTTCTGTACAGAATTAGGACTATAGGCATTTTGGGTGAGAAAATTTGTGAAATAGCTTGTATATAACATTCTAAGACTAATAAAGTATTCTCTCAGGCAATCCCATGATGTAGAAAATTGGAAATTGGTGTTACTGTAAATAATATATTTATAATAACTCTTCTTCTTTACTTCCTTTTTTCCTTAATTCTTTCTTTTTTCTGCATTGTTTACATAGAACTTGATATGTAGAACAGACTTGCTATGAACTCACAAAGACTGACTGTCTCTGCCTCCTGAGTTATAGGGTTAAATGTGTGCCACCACGCCCAACTACAATAAATCTTTCATAAGTTGTTAAAAGATACGATTAGTGTTCTTCCCCTATAATCATTTTTAAAATTATAAAACAATGTCTGGAAAAATTGCCCAGGCTGGACTTGAATCCATTATGTATATACGTATGTATGTATGTATGTATGTGTCTATGTATGTATGTATGCATGTATGCATGTATGTATTTATATATAGTTTTTAACTCACAACCACACTGCTATCTATACCCTTCTTAATAACTGCAATCACAGGATTGCATCTTCAGGCTTGGCTTTGTCTTATAATTCGTAGTCATTAAAAAGCCATTATTTGGTGCTCTGTTATGTAAAAAATATAATGTCATATACATAACAACAATGTATTTTCTTAGTATTTCAGATTGGCAGTAGTATTTTTCAATTATTTTCTTTTTATTATATATATATATATCTTATGTACCTGACGCTCATGGAAATCAAAAGAAAGCAGATGCTATGGAACTGAAGTTAAAGGTGGTTGTTGTCCACATTGTGGGAGCTTGCAATTGGACCTGGGTACTTTGTAAGAGCAGCAAGTGCTCTTAATGACTGAGTCTTCTCTCCAGCCCTAGAAGTAGTATTTTTAAAATTGTGATAAAAATATATATAACAAAAATTATCTTCCTTATCAAGTCTTAGTATGATGTTTATCTTAATCATTTAAGTGTTAGTATAGTCACATTGTGTTACAATCAAATCTTCAAAATGTTTTTTAGTTTGTAAAGCTAAAATTCTATATTGATAATGTCCATCTTAGGCTCTGGGAAAGGTGCAGGGTAGGATCTCTGGTATTGGATGCAGAATCCCCTCCAATTTGCTTCATCTCTTGGGTAGCCCAAGGTGATGGCTCAGGTGACTGATCAGGATTAAAAGAAGAAAGAAGGAAGGGAGCCCAGGATTCCTTCTCTAGAGAATGGCTGTACTGTGGCCAAGGAGGAAAATTTAAACTGACCACAATTTCCCTACAACCTGGACAGTGAAAGCAGCTTCTAGCGAAAGCTCTTTGGTCTATAGATAGGCTTCTTTGTGGAGCCAAAGTATGCCCGCTTGTCTGAGAGGTCTGATGAGGAACCCTGAGTCTGTTAACTTATTTTATAATTCTTCAGGAAAGTAAGAAATAAAAGAGAGATAGAAAATAAACTACACACTCATGTGCGCACACGCAGACACACACATACAGACACACACACATACACATGCACAAACACAAGAGAAAAGCTGGATTAAAGTAGGCATCTTAACTTCAACCAGATGAAGTCAAACATCTTAATTTCAACCAGATGAAGTTAAGCCTTCTAATTTCAACACTGTTTATTGCTGATCACTGTACTTATACTTCTGAGAAAAGGGAGTTACTTCACAGTCAAAACTGGGTATTTATTGAAGCCATAAACTTTTTTAAATTGCCTTAGAAGATCTAAAACAATTTAACTTTTAAAACTATTTGAATCAACTAAGGAATTCCATAATCAGGGATTAATTCATCTGAACAGTAGTACCGCTTCAATAAGATCCCATAGGAAGTTTGTTTAATTAGAGCTGATCAATATTCACAAAGTGATGGTTCACACCAATGCCAGATTTATTTCTTTTTGGATTATCAGTACAGGGTTTCTCTGTGTAGCCTTGGTCGTCCAGGACTCACTTTGTAGATGAGTTTACAGTGATCTACCTGCCTCTGCCTCTTGAGTGCTGGGATTAAAGTCCTATGCCACCACATCCCAGATTTTAGAGAAACACAGTAGTGCACAATTGATAGGGTTGTCAGAGGTTGGAAGCAATTCCCGGTTGTATACCAGTTCAGACCTTGCAAAATACCAGATCCCTTCCAGAGATCTCTCATGTCTACTGAACTTCCTCAAATCAATGGTGCTTGACATTGTGTCAGAGGCTGGAGGCAGTTCTAGGGGTGCATCATGGTACAGCCCTTCAAAACACTGCATTCCTTCGAGAAAGCCCACATACCTAATGAGGTCCTTTAATAGGATGGCTTTTAACACCATACACATTCAAGAACATTCCCTCAATTCTTCCTTTCTCATTCCACATCTCCCATTTTACATACAATGTTTCAGTGAGTTTGATAACTCATACTTAAATGAAATAATACAATATTTGTTTTCCTGTGTCTGTATTGTTCACTTATCACACAGTATTTGTACATATCATAGTATGTGTCAGAATTCTCTTTCTTTTTAAAGCTAATAATTTCCCACTGTTTATTGTCCACATTCCATTAATTTGCCAATGAACTTTGAATTGCTTCAATCACTCAATCATTGTGGTTTAGTTGAACCAGAGGCCATAGATTCCCCAAATGAAATAGGAAAAGAATGAAGACATTTTTGAACATCAGTTGACGCCTGTTATCAATAGCCAGCCAAGAATGAATACAATTCAGTATGTAGGACATAGATAATTTGAATTAAATAAAAATATTCACCAAATGCTATCAGAAAACAAGTTGTAAAATTCTAAATATTAATTATCCCAAAATGTAAATATTCCAAATTGTTATTAACTTGAGCTTTCTGCCTTTTCAGATAAAGGTAATATGTAACAGGCCAGTACTATACTTTTACTAGTTTCAGGTATGAAAATAAAATTCTAACATAAGATGCTTTGGGGACAGGTGTTTATCAATATCTATATGAATAAGGGGTTTCTGTTATGCTACCACTTAAGTTACTATGTCAATATGAGAATTATTTTTAAATAAACACATCTGAAAATCAATATATGGAGAAACAAGCTTCCTTTTAACTTTTAGTATGTGATTGAAGAGCAGAATTTCCTGGAAACGGGGATTGTCATATACTCCATCTCCGGGAATGTTTTGTGGTTCTGTGGCCATTAGGAGAATGTGAGGTTGGTGCTGACAGTCCTAAGCGCTCTCTGTCTCTCTGTCTCTCTGTCTCTCTGTCTCTGTCTGTCTGTCTGTCTGTCTGTCTGTGTCTCTCTCTCTCTCTCTCTCTCTCTCTCTCTCTCTCTCTCTCTCTCTCTCTCTCTCTCTCTCTCTCTCACACACACACACACACACACACACACACACACACACACACACACACACCATACTTACTCTATTAATTTCCTTTGTAATACTAAGTTCATCACACCTTCCTACACATGGAAGCCCAATCCCTTTTCCTTTGCCTTGCCACTTCTCTGGATCATTGTCCTTTTATTAATATGTTGTAAAAGACCAAGTGCCAACTACTCTTTCTTCCTTTTTCCTTTCTCTCCTTTTTTTTGGGGGGGGGGTTTGGTTTTTTGAGATAGGGTTTCTCTGTGTATCCCTGGCTGTCCTGGACTTGCTTTGTAGACCAGGCTGGCCTCGAACTCACAGTGATCTGCCTACCTCTGCCTCCCAGGTGCTGGGATTAAAGGCGTGCGCCACCACTCTCAGCCTCAACTACTCTTTCAAAATGCTATCACTGAGTACTACTGTGCCTGCACAATATACATTATTGAATTCTAGTGTTCTCTTTTGTCATTTTGTTTTTTCCCAGTGTAATTTTTAGGACCACAGCCAAAAGAACCTAGGAAGATACAGGAAAAATAGTATAGTGAGTTGTTTAGATTGATTTCTATAAAAATAATACCATGTAACGACAAAGGGATGCAGAAATCATTAATACGCTATTTGATCAGGTGAAAACTTCTGATCTCTAATCCACAAAAGTGCTGGGGCATCACATGAGGATTTAAAAATAATATAAAATCATTAGGTAAATATGGTGACTGAGTACTTTAACAAGGAACGATCGTAAATTTGCTGTTTCTATGCCACGATAGTTTGATGTAAGCTTTTGTTCACTTTTATTAGTAGATTCAAAACAAGAACTTTGCCAATTGATCATAGGCAAAAGATCAAAAATGATACAAATAAAAGCTTTTATAATTTATCTTAACTTATTTTACATCGCATGTTATGATGGCTATTCTTAGTTGACAACTTGACTACATCTGGAATGAACTACAATCCAGAAACTGAGAGCACAGCAGTGAGAGATTATTTTTCCTTGACTTTAAATGGGTGAATCCACTTCTAGTCCAGACTTTTGAGGTAGGAATCCACATCTCTTTGATTTGGATCTTGAAGCAGAAAGACACACCTTTAATCTGGGCCACATCTTCTGCTAGAAGCCTGTAAAAGGACATGGAAGAAAGAAGCTATTGCTCATTGAGCGTTTGCTCTTGCCTTGCAAACAAGTCTATTCCTTCACTGGCATTAGAGCCTACAACTTCTTTGATATTTCAACATCTGCTGAACACCAGCTGAGACATCTAGCCTTGTGAACTGAGCAATGCCTGGATTCATGGGCACTAAGTTCATAGCCCAATATTGTTGGAATAGTTGTATCAAAGCTGGTAAATTATTCTAATTCATTATATATATATATATATACTCAATAAGTTATGCTACTCTAATGACTCCTGACTATTACACATGTATTTGCTCATTAGAAAAGTAATTTAACTTGCTTGTAGAACTATACATATGAATTCATACTGAATATATTCTTTTATGTACTCATATTGAACATATCCTTTTGTATCATGCTTCTTTTATTCATATTATTTTTATAAGAGTAAAATACTTTAATACTTATTGAAAATAGTTTTTATCTTTATGGTAGATTCAATAAGAGGCTGGTATTGAATATGTACATTTGCCTTTTCACTCTGATTCCAGTAAATAGAGCATATAATATATACAGCTTGATTTTTGAGTTATCTGATTCTGTCCTTGTTCCTTACCTCTGAGTCATTTTATAACATTATATATATATATATATATATATACACACATTAGTGATCCATCAGTAATATCAGTTCTCCACACATTTTTCCTCTTTGTGTATGAAAACCATTTTTTATTTGCATTTCAGTTTTTCTACCCCATACAAATTTGTATCTCTTGAAACATCTTCTCAGCCAGTTATTGTACTAGAGTGCTTTGACTTTTCTGAATATTAACTTCCAACATTATTAAATGAAAGTTCAACATTAAGCATTATGAGGAGGGGATAATATTGCAAGGCATTCTCACCCTTGACAAGACCGGAGAAAGCCTTCTTGTCCTTGTCCAAGTACTCTTACTTTAAGGAAGAGACTTTATTTTTAAGAGCAGAGATATAAGAAGTGTTCAAATCTCAAGACTTGTAGTCTTCCATTCACATAGAATAAATAAAACACTATTAACATTTTTGGATTGTTGAATTTTTGGTGCAGACTTTTCTTATTCACACTAAATTGCACCACATTAATGTAAACAAAACTTTACCTCTTTAACTTTACCTCAAAACTTTAACTTCCTGGCAATATCTTCTTTCATCATAACAAAGCAAAATTAGCTTATAATGTCATTTACTCATTTTAGTAGAACAGGAAAAGTGGCCTATGGTATGGTCTTCATGATTATTTCTATTTTATCAAGTAAAAAAGAATATAGACACATTAAACTTCTTAATTTCCATGTGACAGTAGAGTCTGAGAGAGTAAGATTCTTAATCTGGAAATTCTTAGGATGCTATTTTGAAGTCAAGACTTTTTAAAGTTGTTAATCTACAGCTGGCAAACTTTCAGAAGACTAGGAGAAAATTGGAATGAAAATGATGTGCAGCTTACTTCACAGTAGGAAAGAAGGGCTTTTTAATTGGATTAAATCATATCACCATAAAATTTATGGATCATGGCCACTATGCCAAAGAGGTGAGATAATTTTAAATTAACTCATTATACTGGTTGGGGAGAGGTTAAATTCACTATTCAGTCAGAAATTTTAGAAGCTGAGTTTCATTAATGTAGACATAAATAGCGTTGATGAAATTCCCCAAATTCTGGGAATTCTGTAATTTCCCTGAACCTGTATAGTATGTCCTAAAGCCACACATTTAGTCCACCATCACTTCTGAGAACAGGTAATGGAAAAATTTCTCATAGTACAGAAACAAAATATTAGTCCTCTAAAGTATATTTTAATATGTATATAACATAAATATTACCCTATGTTTTTGAAAATGGAAAATCCATATTTAGCCCTAAATTTCAATTTTTAAAGTATTGCATTTTAAAAGTAAAAAACCATAAATATTTATTATGAATATTCATGACCACCTAAAACATAAAATTCATTACAGATAAGCCCTTATGTGTATACAGAACGTTATGTAATCAAATATATCACAATTAATTAAATTATGTAGAGTCAATTAAAAGAATCATAGCTGTAGAAACAGATTTTCATAATGAAAATTAGTGTTTAAAGAATTGAAAAATGACCTAAGAATTTCAATAATGAATATCATTAATTCTTCATGAATAACAATTATATTTTAAGTTTCTGACACCTACTTTTCTATTTTTCTTTTTCTCCTAAATATTGCATTTTAATAGTAAAAATGTAAATATTTATCATGTATATTCATGACTTTCCAAAGCATAAAATTCATTAAAGATAAACCCTTATATGTAGAGAGAATATAATGTAACCAAATACATCATAATTAATTAATTCATGTAGAGTCAATTAGAAGAATCATAACTGAAGAAATAGATTTTTCATAATGGAAATTACTATTTGAAGAATGGAAATATGGCTTAAGCATTTCAATAGTGAATATCATTAATTCTTCATTAATAACAATTATATTTAAGATTCTTGTACCTTTTACTTTCCTATTTTTTACTGTAGCTTTTATTCTTCTCTGTAAAGCTATCATCCAATTAAATGTTATAATATTAGTCCAATGAATACACACACACACATGGATTTCTCCTTTTTTTCTTGATCCAACTGTGTCCTAAATTGTGGATCAAACTAAATTGGAAATTACAAGTAGAAAAGTTCAGCTTATGTGATTTTACAAGTTTCATGGAGCTGCCAAAAATATTTATGAGTAGTACAAAAGGTATAAAGTAATTTTGCTGAAGAATATGCTAATATTTAATTAAATATCAGTGCTGTTCACATTTTGTAGTGCAGAAACTATGAATCTGAATATCTGATGATTAGCTTTTAAGTTGTCATTGAAAGAGTGGATAGCAGTGATTTTCACATGTTACAAAATAAGACTGTTTCAAGAAAACATTAAAAAGATAAAATACCACCTGTAATCCCAGTAATTGATGAGGCAGAAGCAAGCATATCTCTGTGAGTTTGAGGCCAGCCTAGTCTACAAAGTGAGTCTGTGACAGGCAAGGCTACACAGAGAAACCCTGTCTTGAAGACCACCAAAAAAAAAAAAAAGATAAAATACCTTGATGTAGCAGGCCACATCTTGAATCACAACCCTTAGGAGACAACGGCAGGCGGATCTCTGTGAGCTTGAGACTAACTTGGTTTTGAGACTAAAACACTTTCTAAACTAGGTAGAGCTATGTAATTAAACCTAGACTCAGAAAACTGAAAAAAAATCTCAGCAATGATAATAAACTCCTCTGTATTTTTATTCATAAATGTAGGTGGTTTCTATTGTTATGCTGCATACATAAATGAACATATTTTTACTAACAGCAAAGTAATCAAACATCTCTGTTTATAGAAGTATAAATCTAAATGCTTTTTAGATCAGAACCTATGAATAAAATAAATGGAAATGAACTTGAGTTTTACTCATAGGCGAGATATTCCTACTTTTTTAAAACATTTGTCCAGTATATGTAATGATACAAGATATTAAGAAAATTGTATATAAGAAATGTAGATCAAATCTTGGAATTACAAGTAAAAATAAATTTCTAGCTATAGCTGTATAATTTCATTTTGCTAGGCTGAGAAGCTTAATATGTTTACTTAATTCAAAGTGTTCCTCCCAAAAGTAGTAAAAGTTGAGAAATCCCCCTGACTTGTATGGTCTGAGAACATGCTAACAATAAAGGGCCCTTCTGTTCTTGAAGTTAATGAAAGATATATTCTCAGCCTTAGTCAATGACATAGATGGGGCAGCTTCATATTTGAGACAAATTAAAATTCTATGAATACTGTCTTCTATTTCTGCTCTGTATTTCCAATATTTATTTTCTTTGAGAAGTTACTCATTCATGAGTATTTACAATATTCCAATAGCTTCAATAAATAATCTTAAATACCTACTGTCATTTGATTGCTTATAGTTTTGTTTCTGTATCTCAATGGGATTGAACTTTTGCTTTTAGATTTCACTCCTTTCTCACTGGGAATTTGAAAATCTACATTGAGACCAACCCATCTTTCAGCACTCTCCAGTGCATAGTAGAGATTTTCTTTTGATTCTTTCTCATGGAAAGCTAGACTTCTGCTGCTAGGTTTGTTTTACTTCCATGGCTTCACCATTTGACGATCTTTCTAAATACACAACTGGTTGACAGTGTTCTTGCTTCTATTGGATGTGAGATAAGTGAAAATCTGATTCGTTTTTCTTTCCTGTCTTTGTATTTGTCTATTTTGAGTTGAAGTCAAGTGAAGAATTTCTTGCCCAGTGTGAAGTGGAGCCTAAATTGGTAAGATTTACATTTCTTTATTTATATCTAAGCCATAATTAAAACATTAGAATTAAAGGCACGAACTTTCTATTTGAAGTTTTTTCCTGCAATTTATATAGTTTATTTCTTCTTGATTGTGAGTGCAGTATTTTCCTACTTTCAGGGAACATTATTAAGTAAGTAAGTAAGTAAGTGAATAAGACTTTTGTATTCCTTTTTTTAATGGCTAAAAAATGTTTTCATGAAATGGAAAGTATTCCTCTTTTTAAAAGTTTGAATGGGCACTTGTTTCTGAAGCCCACGCCTAAAAACTGGACTACAGGAAAGGAAGACACTCCATCCTGGTCCAGGTCCTTGTCTGCCCAGTGCTATACTAAGTCTGGAGAAACGTCCGTCCAGCCATAGCCCCAGCAGCAGGTACTTGTCAGCACATCTGAAAACCTCATCATCACTGGTCAAGTTCAAGTGTGGAACGGATGTTGGGAAACAGGAGGAAGAATGAGCAGCGATTTCCAAATCTCCCTTTGCATCTTTTCTAGCCTTCAGCAGGAGTCATAAAAAAAACTAAACACAGTAAACCACACCTGCACAAAGGGTTCATTTGACCCTAGGACTTCCCAAACATTCATGTTACAGAAGAAAAGCTATAATACAATCTATGAAAAAAAAACTGCTGGTGTCAGTTTCCCTCACAAAATTACACAAAAATGAACAAAACATTAAGTAAACATTATTATTAATCATTAAATATATTAACACCAAAATCATGTATAAATTAGGAAATAAATGTATAAACTATTTCACAAAGTACTCTTAAAATATTTACACAACATTCAAGAAATTCTTAATGTAAGACATTTGAGATTCAAGTTTTGGGGAGATACATTTTTAAGAGTTCTTTTCTTTCAAAAAGTACTAATACAACACACACACATTAATACAGCACTTAACATACACATATATACACAGACACATACACACACATACACACATACTTATACACATACACATATACACATACATTCATGCATACATAAAAGGCGTATTCCCAGATTGGCAAAGAATAAAAACCATTTTCAGTTACTTAAAATGTTTCAACATTTTCAATGGGAAATTTTAGCCCCCAATTGAGCTTATAGACTTCTTTTATAAAAATTTCCTGAAAATAAAGGAGCAAAAGAGATGACTCCCTAAAATGAAGCTGCTAAGACTTCTGTCACATAGCGATCAGAAAGTTGTTTCTGCAAAGTTAATACCGTCATGTAGTCAACCCTTGCCAGCATTTCCTAAACTATGCCTAGACATATATGCCTGTGTTTGTTGATATCAGTCCTATGCTGGAAGGGGGTGTCCTAGAATAAGACTGTAGCCACCATAGACTAGTCCTTTAGTCTGGCCCTTTATTCTTCTGCAAGTGAAATGAACCTTGTGCTGTATATTCCAGCAAGGCTAAGATTAGTTCAAGCAAAAC
Organism: Acomys minous; assembly: GCF_964271855.1. Lineage (NCBI taxonomy): Eukaryota > Metazoa > Chordata > Mammalia > Rodentia > Muridae > Acomys > Acomys minous. The sequence continues at coordinate 85,229,190 of NC_140488.1, read as the reverse complement.
CCACAACAGTGCCTTACCCCCTGAGCTACAGGTAAGTTTTATGTTTTAAAAACTATCAACTGAAAACACCAGTCAGGTGTGGTTGTGCATGCCTGTAGTCGCAGTATTTGGGAAGTAGAGGCAGGAGCATCATAAAATTAAGTTCAGCCTCAGCTGTGTAATGAGTTTGAGGCTAGTCTGGGCTACATAAAAAACACAACAAAAACATCCTGGAGGGCAAGCCTGATGTAGCGGCCCTGGGTCCTGGGATTTTTTTTTTTTTTTGTATTTTCTTGGTTGTTCTTAACACTTATCTTAAGGCTTCTGTTTTCTTTTCATAGTAACATGATTATTAAATCCAAATAAAGGCTGAGAAATGCCCATGCTATACTACATGTGGTGTTTTCCTTTGATCATACCTTTAAAAAAAAGCTGTTTCTCATGTTTGCACCAATTAAAATGAAAGTGAACATCACAGGGATGTAAAAAAAAATCACGCAAATTTCACTATATAAAGCTTGTACTTTTCATTTAAAAGAACGCAATAAACTTATCTGGATTCATTAAAAAAATATGGTGTGGGTTTCAGATTTCCCTAAACACAAAGGGACATTTGGTTGGCAATCTGAACTCAGTGGTTCTGAAAAAGTAGTATAAACACTTGCCAACTGCATAAATTTAGCATAAGTACTGTAAATTCTAGAAATGACATCAAATAAGTAAGGGCCAAAGCTACACTATGTATGAAGCAGCTTGGAGATGGCTAGCCTTGCTCTTGAGAACACCGCCCTCCCTAGCGTAGGCCACCCCCACACTGCTCTCACGGATACATTTATTTGGAGCAGAGTCACTAATCCCTCCTCTTTTCCTAATACAAAGACATAAACTTTTTGGAGAGACACGGGCAATGGGTGAGTTCTGGAAAGAAAAGCTCATGGTCTCTCTGCATGAAGCACAGTTTTCTTGTAACAGTGACACACACAACAAACTGGCCCGAGACACTGAAAGTGTCCCCAAGCCCTATCTAGGCACAGAAGAGATGGCCACCCAGGGTTGTATGTATGTGTGTTAAGCTATGGGCAGCCGGTTAAAGAAACATTTACAGTCCACTTTGCAGCAACGGTGTGAGGAGGGGCAGAGTGAATCTGTTCATAGTAACATGGATTATGGTGTCTTGTAGATATTGTCTCATCACCGGGCACAAAATATGTGATGACAGTATGACCCCCAAAGCTAGCTAAAAACATCAAGGAGCAGGTGAGGGACAAAAACAAGACAACCTCTCTGTATCAATATGCAGTACTTAACACAACACCAAATGTGTCACACCATCTCAGCCAGTGGTGCACACCTGGCATCGTACTCAGCGTGAAATGAGCCGGCTTGACATGCAGACGTGGCATTTGGCAGAGGGCATCCAGCGTGCCACAACCCATCAGTATTGCCACCGGCTTGTCCAGAACCTACTACCGTGAAAGAGACCAAAGACATCGCTTCTCCTTTACTGCTGATAATTCCCATACTGGCCCTCCTCATAGCCATAAGGCCACTGCTGTTGGGCAAAAAGAGGTCCTGGCTGTGATGCTCTGTACTTCCATACTGGCTTTGGTCTTGCTGGTAGCTGGAGTACTGTGAAGGGGTTCCTTGGGCAGGGCAGTAGCCTTGCTGCTGCTGCCCTGTGTAGCTCTGTTGGTTGGGGTAATGATGCTGGGAGTAAGTCTGCAGCTGTGCTGTGTGCCCTGCTGGTACTCTGCCTGCTGCTGACTGTATTGGGGTTCCCCCCCATAGTAGTGCTGTGTGGACTCCTCAAACAAGCGGTAGTACCTCTGTTCTGTATACGATGACTGCTGATAGGCATAGTCAATGTGGCCATCTGAGTAGTACTGTTGACTCATGGGCTCGGCTGCACCCTGGCTGTGGCTGTGCTGTTCACTGTAGTACTCCTCCTGGCCCAGGTACTGCTAAGAAGAGCCTTGCTGGGAGAGTTGGTAGGGGGCCATGGGACACTGTCCCATCATACTGCTCCCTTGGCCACTCTGGCCCAACATGGCAATGGGCACCTGGCCCTGGTAATGCTGACTCCCTCCCTGTGCCGAGTTGTAGTGGGACGTGGTTGCCTGCTGGTGCATCAGGGAGACTGGGTTGATGTTGGTCCGAGACACATAGTTGCTGGTGGCACCTTGGCCTTGCATGAAGACACTCTGCGAGGTGGGTCTCGAGTGGCTGTGGCCAGGTCCATTACCATGGCTGCTGCCTGACATGCTCATGGAAGTTGTGGGCAGTGTGCTCTGGGCCTTCTGCTGCATGGACACGTGGTTTGGACCACTACCGATCTGGCCCTGCGTGAGAGAGGTGGGGGGCAGGCCTGTGCTGATGGTATCATTGAGGCTGCCCTGGGGGTGCAGGCCCTGCCTGGAACCACTCTGACTCAGGGCTCTGGGGTCCAGGTTCATGTTCTGTGTTGGTGGCGCAGGAAGGAGTGACTGCACATTCTGGTTGGAATCTGCAATGGTGGCCAGGTAGACCAGGTTCCTGTGTAGGATCTGCTGGTACTGGGTGTATTTGGCCATCTTGCCCTTGCTCTGGTAGTCCAGAATGAACTGGATCAGGTGCTGGTTCTGGTCCAGCATCTTCTGGATGGTCTGCTGAGTGACTTCCCCTTTGCCTCTCAGCCGTGCCGATGTGAAGGCCACAGACGTGGTGGCGGCACGTTCTCAGCCTGTGATCATTGAGATTTGTCCTCCGGCTCTGCCCCGCGGCCCCAGGTGCCCTGACTTTTGTATTTCTTAAAGCAGCCTTTTAATCAGATCTCTACTCAGGAAAATTTGATTCCAGCATATTGTAAGAATATTAGCTTAAAGATTATTTCCATAATTTTTTGAGACAGGGCTTCTCTGTGTAACTTTGGCTGCCTGGACTTGCTTTGTATAACAAGCTGGCTTCGAATTCACAGAAATGCATTGCCTCTGCCTCCCCAAGGGCTGAGATTGCAGGTATGCACCACCATGCCTGGCTGTTTTCTACAGTCTTTAGGAAACTTAAAATTTTTCATCACACGTGGTAACTTTCTCCAGTTATGAGAACTTCACAGCAGCAAGACCAGCTAGTGGCCTGCTGTGTTAATGAGTATTTGCAATGAGTTTACTTTCAATTTCAATCCTTTGCACAACGAACTCACAAGAAAGCCAGTGATATGAAACTTAAGTGGCGAATGGAATATAGTAGCTATATTGTTTCTGAAGGTGGCTACCTTAAAATACAAAACTACATAGATAGGACATTGTATGAACTTATGGATGAAGTTTTTAAAAGTATAATAATATCCTTTATATTATATTATACATTGGAAGCATTAAAAATAAAATAAAGTTTGGAGAAATGAGTGAATAGCACCTTTTTTAGGAATATATGTGTATATATAAGGTGTGTTGGGATATATATATACATATATAAGCATATATATGTATATAGAATTGTGTGTGTGTGTGTACTATATATAAGAGCTGTGTTGAAAATTGCTGGGCAATGTATATAGATACTAGAAGAGAATATCCTTCTGCCACATAATAGTCAAAACACTAAATTTACAGAAAAAAAGAAAGTATATTAAAAGCTGCAAGAGAAAATGGCCAAGTAACAAACAAAAGCAAAGCAATCAGAATTACATATGACTTCCCAACAGAGACTATGAAGTTCAGAAGTATCTTGGTAGATGTCATGCAAATACTAGGAGATCACAGATGCCACTATACCCAGCAAAACTTTAAATCATCATAGATGGAGAAAACAAAATACTCCATGAGAAAACCAAGCACAAGCAGTAACTGCCATAAATCCAGCCCTATAGAAGGAACTAAAAGGAAAACTCCAACTCAAGGAGGGTAACTTTACACCAGAAAACAAACAAAGCAAAAACAAAAAAGAAATTCTCTCTCTCACTTTCTCTCTCTCTCTCTCTCTCTCTCTCTCTCTCTCTCTCTCTCTCTCTCTCTCTCTCTCTCTCTCTCTCTCTTCTACCATCAACATGAAAATAACAGCAACTAACAACTACTGGTCATTAATATCACTCAACATCAGTGGCCTCAACTCCCCAATAAAAAGACACAAGCTATCAGAATGGATGCAAAACCAGGACCCATCATTCATTCTGCTACATACAAGAAACATACTTCTCTAACAAAGACAGACATTACCTCAGAGTAAAGGGCTAGAAAAAAGTATTCCAAACAAAAGAACCCAAGAAGACAATTCTCAATGTCCTCACTGTTTATGATATATATCTATTCATGAACATCATTAGATTGCTTTACATAATTTTAATTATGAAGACATATTTAAAACATTGGTTATGCAGTCAAGTCCTTGCCTGAATATATTTCAGAAGGAAACTCATATACTGACAACAAAAGATATTTCCGTTGGGCTTTATAAAGCCAATACCGAAAAAAGACTTGGGAAAATAGCATGGTGTTTTCACTTGATATACAGTGTTCTCAGTTTTATACATGTGAAAACAACTTCTTGTTCATTACTGGCTACCATGCAATTATGAGAAAGTTAAGAAAAGAAATATTTACCCAAATCAATTGTTATTACAAAACACAATCTTATAGTGAGTTTTTAGCTCATTTTCCCCCTTCAATGGGCTATATTTTCAAATATTTAATATGGAAAGCCTTAGGAAGAGACTTCTAGGAAAATATTTATAAAAATCAAGAAGGAAATATTGAAATTTGCAGACAAATGGATGGAACTAGAAATGATCATCCTACGTGAGGTAACCCAGACCTAGAAAGGCACACATGGTATATACTCACTTACAAGTGGATATTAGCCCAATATGGATGTTCTCTGAGAGTCTCTACTTAGTGGGAGATTGGGACAGATGCTCAGACTCACTGCTGGACTCAAAGTGAGAGTGGTATGGAAGAATGGGGTCAGGGGAATAAAAAGACCCAGAATGTCCAGGAACCCTACAAGAAGACCATCAGGTCTGGCAGATCTGGGCCCAGGGGGATCTGCACAAACTGTTGTACCAAAAAATGATAATGCAAGTTGTAAACCTAGACCCCCTGTTCAGATCTATTCAATGGACAGCTCATTCTCCACTGTTGTGGGGAGAGCAGGTACTGCCTCTGACATGAACTCTGGTGAGCCCAATTTGATCACTTCCCCTTAGTGGGGAGGCCCGGTGGCATACAGAGGAAGAGGAAGCAGGTACCCGCATGAGACCTGATAGCCTGTGGTTACATGGTGTAGAAGGATGTTCCCTTCTATCACAGGTCTAGGGAAGGGAATAGGGCAGAAGAGGGAAGGAGAAGGAGAACAGGAAGATACAAGTGTGGAGATAACAATCAGAATGTAGTATGAATAAATTATAATAAAAATCAATATGAAAGATTACTACTAAATTTTGACTTTATATATAATTGCCACAAACCTAATGAGACCACTCTTATTTTGTTATTAAAACCAAACTTTCCTTCACATTGAAAATTAATTTCTTTATTTATATATATTGTATGTAAGTGTTTATTTTTCTGTAGGTAAACTATTTTTAAACCATCCCCAAGGAGACCAAAATAAAATCTTGATACACTGGAACTGGAGTAATAAGCATGTGTGGGACACTGGATATGAGTTCTCAGAACTGAACAAGTCCACTGAAATAACAGCAAATACTTTTAACTGTGGAACCATCTATCCAGTTACTGTCTTTCATATTAACTTTTCAGATTATAATATAATTACATCATTTCCCCTTGCAAATTCTATCCTCTTAACTCCACCATGGCCACACATTTTCTCTTTCAAATTCAATGACTCTTTTACTTTAATAGTTTCAATGTGTGCGCACGCGTGTGTGTGTGTGTGTGTGTGTGTGTGTGTGCATGTGCACACACACACACTTGCTCACATTCAAAATAAATTGGATTTTTCTTATTCAAAATAGTAAACTTCAGTTTTTTATTCTTCATGTCTCCTTTAATATCAGATTATAGTCTTCCATATTAATATTCCTAAATATTCTTATTCCCAATTATATCAGAGTCACAAAACTAAAATCTTCATGTGTCTCTTCTTGCCTTGCAGCTAACCTACTACTCCAAGAAAAGAACTGGCTTTGCCAGTTGATGTTCAAGATTTGTAAAAGTACTGATAGGCTGCAAGATTTGCTTAGGATGAGCAAATGTTCTTGTTGTGTGCTGGAGCACCTTCCGGGTATATTACAAGGAGTGGAATAGCTGGGTCTTGAGGAAGCCCTATTCCCAGTTTTCTGAGATAGCACCAGATAGATTTCCAAAGTGGTTGTACTAGTTTGCATTCCCACCAGCAATGAAGAAGTGTCCCTTTCTCTCCATGTCCTTGCTAGCATGTGGTGTCACTTGAGCTTTTTATCTTGGCCATTCTGATGAGTGTAAGATGGAATCTCAGAATTGTTTTGATTTGCATTTCCCTGATGATTAAGGACATTGAGCATTTAAGAGTTTCTCAGCATTAGACATTCCTCTGTTGAGAATGCTCTGTTTAGTTCTGAGCCCCATTTCTCAACTGGGTTATTTGGTTTGGTGATGTTTAATTTCTTAAGTTCTTTACATATTTTGGATATTAGACCTTTGTCAAATATAGGGTTGGTGAAGATCATTTCCAAGTCTGTAGGCTGTCGCTTTGCTCTGTTGACAGTATCTCCTGCCTTCCAGAAGATTCTTAGCCTCATGAGGTCCCATTTATTAATTATTGACATTAAGGCCTGGACTGTTGGTGTTCTGTTCAGGGAGTTGTCTCCTGTTCCAATGTTTTCCAGGCTCTTCCCCACTTTTTCTTCTAAGAAGTTTAGTGTCTCTGGTTTTATGTTGAGGTCTTTGATCCACTTGGACTTGATTTTTGTGCATGTTGACAAATATGGGTCTAATTGCATTTTTTTTTTACACGTAGACATCCAGTTAGACCAGCATCATTTGTTGAAGATGCTATTCTTTTCCATTGAATAGATTTGCTTCTTTGTCAAAAATCAAGTGACCATATGTCTGTGGATTCATTTCTAGGACTTCAATTCAATTCCACTGATCAACCAGGCTATTGCTGTGCAAGTACCATGCTGTTTTAAATACTGTTGCTTTATTGCACAGCTTGAGATCAGGTATGGAGATTCCTCTGGAGGATCTTTTATTGTACAAAATTATTTTAGCTGTTCTGGTTTTTTGTTTGTTTGTTTGTTTTTCCATATGAACTTGAGTATTGAACTTTGAATGTCCTTAAAAATTTGTGTAGGTATTTTGGTAGGGATTGCATTGAATCTTTAAATTGCTTTTGGTAAGACGGCCATTTTTACTATGTTAATTCTCCCGATCCACGAGCAAGGAAGATCATTCCATCTTCTCATTTGCTCAACCATATTCATAGCAGCCATATTCATAATAGCTAGAACCTGGAAACAGCCTAAGTGTCCCTCAGTAGAAGAATGGATGAAGAAATTGTGGTACATTTACACTATGGAATACTACCTAGCTATTAAAAACAAGTTAAAAAACCTACAAGAAGAACATTATGATAGGCAAATTTGGGCCCAGGGGTCCCACTCAAACTATGGCACCAGGCAAGGACAATACAGGCCGTAAACTTCAAACCCCTACCCAGATCTAGCCAATGGACAGGACATTCTTCACAGTTGAGTGGAGAGTGGGGTCTGACTTTCACACATACTCTGGTCCCTCATATTTGGCCATGTCCTCTGAATAGGGACACCTGGTGGCACTCAGAGGAAGGATAGCAGGCTACCAAGAAGAGACTTGATACCCTATGAGCATATACAGGGGGAGGAAATGCCCCTCAGTCCCAGTCATAGGGGAGGAGAGTAAGGGGGAAATGGGAGGGAGGAAGGAATTGGAGGATACAAGGGATGGGATAACAATTGAGATGTAATATGAATATATATATATATATATATATATATATATATATATATATATATATATATATATATATATATATATAAGATTTGCTTAGGAAAGGTGATAACTAACCTAATTTCAGATGAACTTTTTTGATGTCCAGACTTTGACCTTTTTCAGTATTCCTCTAAATGAGTTCTAATTTATTTATGGAACCAAATGTAGAAGGATTTCCCCTAGAGAAAAGGAAGAACTATTTCAAACCATTCTCAAAGCTTATAATTGTTTCTCAGTTACAAGGATTTCATTTGTTAGGAATGAAAGAAAGACTGACCATGCTGGAATTTATCTTAACCTCATGGCTCTAGAGATAGTGATTTATAAATTGCCCATGGTTTTGGTTGGAGAATGAAATTACCTACTCTGTATACTTACCTTCTCTTCTATATTCTGAAACAGGATTTTTCTCTACTCGTCCTCAAAGCCTTAGGTACAAATCCTTCTTCATATTTCCTTATGACTCTCCAAATATTCACTGATTACTCTATTGCTTATTCCCTTTACATATTTAAAAAGTGCCCTTCATTTGTTTTGATATGTTCTTGAAAAATGAATATGCTCTCTAATTGAAACAAATCAACCAAAAAGATCTTAGTGATTGTCTCATGTATGCTGTTGTGTTGATACAACATCACTATTGCAATTTTACGGGCAATGCAAAGACACATGGTAGAAAACAACCTCTTTCTTAACATTAGGCATAATGTTTATCAGGAAAAATCAATATGGAGCCAAGGGTGTAGTTCAGTGGTTGACATTTTGCTTAACATGTGCTTAACTAGTGATAAACAAATAAATAAATAAATAAGTAAATCTCACTATGTAGATATAATCAACAGGCCTTCAAAAGTGCTTGTGTTTGTTCAGTTCTCCTTAACTTGTTCCACCTCCTTTGAATAAATACCACTACCAATTTGATAAATCTGTTTTGCTAAACGCTCAAGGGAATATGAAAAAGGGGAAAAACAGAGTATAGAAGCAGATATAAAATTGAAACTATTAAAATCAATGGGTCATGGGACTGGAGTCATAGCTTAGCCGTTGAGAACTCATGTTGCTATTGCAGAGGATTGGAGCTTGGATTCCACTACCTATATCAGGTGGTTCACAACCACGTTTAACTACAGATCCATAGAATCCAATGTTTCTTCTGGCTTCTACAGATATCTGTACCCATATGCACATGCATATACATACATTCACATACACATGACTTAAAAAGAAAATCACATACACAAACAAACAACAAAAATGGTAGTTCTGAAATTTCTTGAATCCTAAAACCATATTCTCTAAACTGCTTCTTATTCCTAGTGTTCCCTGTCACAACACTAGATACTACCAGTAGGTTGACTGTGGTCTCTCAACTCCTGCATTTACTTTCCAGATCTCAGGTGTTCCAAAACCTCTCTTAACTTTTTAAAAATTGCAATATATTAAAAATCTACAAGGGGGAAAGTTTTTAAATAATAATTTTGAGAGTAAGTGATATTATGAATCTCAGACATAAAGTGAATACATGGCAAAGAATTTGTTTTATACATATGCTATGAGGAAGCTAGGCAGATGTTATAACTGGTTCAATGCAAAAACCAAATTAACACACGTTTATTTGGAGTAAAGTAATGTTGAAGGAAATTGTAAATGAAGACAAACTTTTATTTTTGTGTATGAGAGGAGAAATCAATTAAATTTCAGTCAATATAGTTTATGCACAATGTTGGACTTTATTTAAGCCCAGTATCTCTCAGTTGTTCACACATTATTAAAAAGTGAAAAATAGAGCACTGGTAGAATAAGATGACTCAGAAATTTGAACTACAGAAAATGTAGGTTTCATTGAAATGGTTGTTGCTTTGATATACATGCATGATATTTTATAGAGTTAGAATACAAGTCTAAGAAAAACTAAATTCAAATAATATTAAATATTATTATATAAAATCTAGTTGTGTAGTTTAAAATAAAAGTTTTGCTTTAGTGACTTTGTAAACGTAAACCCATACATGGGAAACTCTTCATTATATTTTATTGTGTCTAAAATACAAAATTTGCCATCTTAACAATTTCTAATATCTAATTCAGTCAAATATATTCACATTGTTGTACAATAACCTCCATAACTTTTCATCTTATAGAATGGAAACATTTTATCAATTAATTTTCACTACATTTCTCCATCCTTACCACCCCTTATCAATTATTACTACACTTTCTGATTCTATGAGTTCGAGTACTCTACATATATCAGATTTAGATGAAACATAAAATATTCATTCCAGAATTCTCTACCTATTTAATAGTAGATTATATGCTGTGGTGTACCATATTTGATTGATATGTTCACCCATTGCTGTCAGATTACATTGTTTCCATGTTTGGTCTGTTATGAAAATATAATTCTGCTGTGATCGTGAATATAAAAATATCTTTTCAAAATACCTCTTTCAGTTCTTTTAGATACTATATCAGATGGTACCATAGCTAGATCATGTGGCAATACTACATTTTTCATATTTTTGGAAGCAACTGCGCTATTTTATATTCTAACAAATAGCTCAGCAAAGTTTGAATTTCTCCATATCCTTGCTGAGAGTTGTGACTTTGTTTTGCTTTCTTAAAAGCCATTCAAATGCACACAAGAAAGCATCTCATTGTGGCTTTGATTTGAATATTTCTAATGATTAATCCTCATGAATATGTTTTCACTTTTCATGAATAATTTATGCATCTTCTTTGGAAAACATTCTTTGCCTATTTAAAAGTTTCCACTCTTATTATTGAGTCATAGTAATATCTTTCTATATTATGGATATTAAACCCTTACTAAAGTATATGATTTTAAAATGTTTTCCAATTCTATAAGTTCACTTTCTATTCTTGTTGTTCGTATTCACTGTATACTTTGATATGATGAAATAATCTTTATTGTAGCTATGAATTCTTTTACAGTTTTTAATATTGAGTATATCTTATGTACATTAATCATTTCCTCTTCTCTTTTCTAATTTTTCTCCCATATAACAATAACCGAATTGCATTAATGTTTTTAGATATTTTTATTTTTATTAATCTTCAGACACAGTCAACTTTTAATTTTCTTGATTTTATTATTTTCTGTATCTTTCATTAAAATTATTTTGTTCAATTTTGATTCAAGTTCTTTCTGTATGTAGTCGAGACTCACTTAAACTTATCATGTATTATAAACTGGTCACTAGTGCTGATCCTCAGCCTCATCTTCACCAGTACTATTAGTAAAATCATGTGCCAGCAGAACTGCTCATTATGAGATTTTCAAACTTGTGTATCATTGGCCTTTCCTAATATTTGACTGTTTTGCCCCTTGTATCTTATTCTCTTACTCTTTGTACCTTAAAACTGATGCATTCTCTAGACTCCAACCCCTTCTGCTTTAATGCCGTGTGTGTGTGTGTGTGCGTGTGTAGATTATACATATATATAGTTTTTTGTATATAATATAAGTATTTTATATAATATAAAGTGTAATATTCTGTCCATACTGGTTTATATTACCTTTCTTAGTATAAGTAGCTCCTTTTCTACTTTCATGATTTATATGTTCATTTCTATTGAGCATATTAATTTTCCTGAAATTATCATGGTAATGTTATAAAGAAAAAAATCAAATACTAAAGTCCAATGTTTCTACTTTCAGAATTTTCATCTTATACTGTAAGCATTATTTAAATTAACATTTCTTTTCCTTAATATTCATTTGTTTATATCAATAATATTAATATGGTATACATTAGCTACTTCAATCATAAAGTGCACTAGAAAGAGTATGGTGACACAGTAATGACAGATTAACTATCTGCCTTTGGAATCTATTCCTGTCATATTAGAAAATGCACAAGCATTATATTTTCACATTTGGGTGATGTTAAAGATGCTTCAGAAAAGAAAACAAAGACTGATTGTTTTAAAATGTCTTATGAATTGCTGTATAAAATGTTAACTAATATATTATAATGTATTATTAAGTACATAATATATTATAATGTATTATTAAGTACAGAATAATTTAAAATAGGGACATTTAGAAAGATGTAGATTTTTGTTACAAAGAATAAGATTTATCACAAACAAAATACCTTACTGTTGGTAGTAATCTGCTTGAAACTTTGGATTTTGGCAATTTAAGGAAGACTGAGCTAGGGAGCTTTTCAGGTTTTCATTCAATCAACAATTTTTTTCTCCTATGGAAGTTTCATATCTTGATATGGAAGTTTCATATCTTGAATGTCTATAGTTTCACTTAGTTGTGTGATTTGATGGTGAGAGTGTTGATGATTAAAATAGACAAGTTGCATAGATTTTTTTTTGAGGAATTAGAGGATGAGAATTAGGTGGCATGAGTAATTCTTTATCTGTGCCACTATTCTGTTCATTATCAGTATAATTTTTGTTGAAATAGATATACTTTGTAATTGAACTTTCCATTTTTTGAGAACTTCATATATGAGTACTGTATCATGTCATTTACATTCCCCCATCTCCTCCTGCCAGCTTTTCCTGTAGCACCACATACCTTTTCAACTTCATGACCTCTTCTTACACACACACACACACACACACACACACACACACACACACACACACATATTTACGACTCAGCCCTTGGGATTGGATAACCTAGATATTACAAAATTATAATGAAGATGTTTAATTATCTCATATTATGGGGGAACTGTAAGTAAATGATCCAAATAAATTATCAGGATAAGGTGATCTCATATGCTTAGCCACTGGTGAGCTATTTGACAACATGGCATAGAGATAGGAAGGAAAACATTATTGTGAAGAAAAAGCTGAGGATGTAGTGTGCCCTTACTTTATAATTGCCTGTTCTTGTGAGAACCCATCAAGGCAACATTAGCATGAGTAGCCTCCAAAAGTAGTGGCATAAAGATCCAACAACCTCACTCTATGCCTCATCTCTTAAAAGTCTGTTGTGATTTGAATGGGATTGGCTTCCATAGGCTCATATATTTAAATATTCTGTTTCCAGTTGATGGAATGTTTGGAAGGATCATGCGGTGTGGCCTTTTGGAGGAGGTATGAGACTAGGGGTGGCCTTTGAGGTTTCAGAAGCCCATATCAGGCCCAGTTACTTTCATATACACTCTCTCTGTATGACATATGCATGTAGATCATATGTAAACTGTCAACTACTGCTCCAGCAAAATGATTTCCTGTTGCTATGATCCTTATGATGATGGCCATAGAGTCACCTTCTGAAACTGTAAGAAAGCCCTCAATTAAGTGCTTTCTTTTATAAGTGACTTTGGTCATGGTGTCTATTCACAGCAATAGAAAAGTAGCTATGGCAAGGACTTACTACCTATATTCTTCAGTATTTAATAGCAGGCTTCCAACACATGACCCTTTCAGCATACATTCAAATTCCATCCAAGCCATACAAGAAAATGTTGTATTTATTTGATTGTTCTTTTGAAGATATATTAGAGTCTCAGCTTTGAGTTTTATTCATCATTAAATAAAATATATTTGATTTTCTCTTTTTAAAAAATTCATATGATAAAAATCTGTGTCTCCCAACTCATTTGGAAATAGGCACAGTACCGATGCACTTAGATGAGTTAATATTATCTTAGAATAATGTAGTGCATTAATTCAACAGAACAGGGAATTGTCTTTGCTTTATTTCTGTTGTTCTGACAAAATATTCTTTAAAAAATATTTTTATTTAGTTATTTAAATTTTTTAATTTATTATAATTTATTTAATTACATACCCATTGTTTTCCCCTCACTGGAATGTTCCTGTTCCCACCCTTCTTCCCTCTTCTGCCCTATTCCCCTCCTTTAGAACTGTGACAGAAGGGAACCTTCTCTCTTACCATATGAGCATAGCCTATCAGGTCTTATCCAGATAGCCTGCTTCCCCTTCCTCTGTGTGCTCACTGGACAAAATATTCTAAGAGAAAAAAAAAACTTAGAAAAGACAGGGCTTTTTTTTTCAGCTTACAATTCCTGGATACAGTCCATCATTGTAGAACAGTAAAAGCTGGTTTATATCATGTCCACAGCCAAAAGCAGAGAGAAACAAATACGTACATGCTTACATGTTTTATGACTTATCCACAGTTCAGTTTCTCCCCAGCTTGAACCAACTGTCTATATCAGGATACCACACACAGTTGGCTTGGTCTTCTTATATCAATTACTTTAAGACAATGTCTAAAGACATGTCCATAGGCCAACCATAATGCGGACAAGTATCAATTGAGACATTCCATGTGAATAGGCATTGTATTAAGTTGACAATTAAGGCTAATCATAACAGTGACTTATTAAGAGAGACTTATACACAGAAACAGACATGGATAAAAATTATGTAGATATGAAGGCAGATATTTAGGTGACATGTCTATAAGTTTATCAACTACAATGATTATAGCTAAGCTACCAGCACCTCAGGCAGAATCATGGGGAAATTTTTCCTCAATTTTTGTGAGGAAGTAACCAGGCTGAGAGCTTTCTCTAAGATCTTTAATGTCAACAACCATGAGAATAACTTTTCGATGATTTAGTGACCTATCTGGTTATAACACTACTATGGCAGCAGTAGTGCACAGATACATAAAGAGTGGATGTAGGCTTTGAATCTGTAAATATGCATGTTTCCTTTGGAATATATATAGAGGTTAGAAAAATAACAAATAGCCATGGAAGAGGAAGTGATCTTCCAAGGGAGGGGACATAGAATACAGACATATATAACACGATAAAAAAGAACAATGGAACAAGATGATTAAATGAAATGGGCCATGAAATGTATAGTAGCAGAGGAAATATGGGAGGAATATTTCAAGGACTTTTGAAAAAATACATGGAAACCTGCTACTGTAGAAGCTTTCCAAAATATATACATTTACAAACAAAATGAGTTTAAATGAAGTTACCCTGTAGCAAAGGGGCAGTAATCCAACTAAATACCATATGCTACATATGCTAACAAACAAAAACACCACTATAAAGAATTAGTTACTTATTTCTGAGTTGTTGGCAATGGATTTCCCTAGACCCCTAAACAGTAAAAGGTTGATGCCAATGTTATTTTTTTAAGTATTTATTATGTATACAGTGCTCTGCCTGCATGTACACCTGCAGGCCAGAAGAGGGCACCAGATCACATCATAGATGGTTGTGAGCCACTATGTGGTTGCTGGGAATTGAACTCAGGACCTTTGGAAGAGCAGCCAATGCTCTTAACCTCTGATCCATCTCTCCAGACCCGCTAATGTTATTTTTAACTCCCCAGAACTCTATTGCTGAAGACAAAATAAACTTGAGTGATAGAAAATGGGCAATTAAACTTTACTCACCTGGGAGCTTCATTCTTACTTTCCATCTTTCATAGTGCTGAAAGATACTATTCATACTACCAGAGGAGAAAATTAATCATGACTTTCACCCAATAGGGAACCTTGAAAACTGCAATAAATAAGAACTGTCCTGATAAGACATGTCCACTGGTGCAGGGCATTAATGTTCTATGAGTATAACCCCCACTTACTGATTGGACTTAAAGCTCACTCTAGGAGATGGAACCAGTTTCTGAAACTGTTAAAGGGCCATGAATCTTCAGCTAGAGAGGACACCCTGGAGAAGAACAAACTCCTATTATTCAGCTAAGTGGGCATAGCATTAAAGTGATTCCTTATAAGTTACTGTTATACCCATGGATCAGTGCATCTCTCAACCCTCTTCAAAAAGTTTCTTTTGCAGTAGATGTCAATTAACACAGACTCTCAACTGCCCAATATGTAGAGCATAAGAAATTGTGGAGTATCTTAACCTAAATGGATTTTATATACCATATCCCTCCCCACAAACTCAATGACCTTCATGGAAGAGAGAGCAGAAAGTTTAAGGGCAAGAGGTGGTGATGGATAATCTCAAAGAAACTTTTTGGGACACAGTAGGGAAGTTTTACATATGACTTCATAATTATTGTTATAACATGCACAAAAACTGCAAAGTGAAACCAGACAAAATTGCATTATTAAACAGTGACTATGAACATAAAGTTCCAATCCCAGGTGGAGAACCACTGGCATTAAATTGATGTTAGGAGAAAGAATTCTCTCTCTCTCTCTCTCTCTCTCTCTCTCTCTCTCTCTCTCTCTCTCTCTCTCTCTCTCTCTCTCTTTCTCTCTCTCTCTCTCTATTTCTCTGAATAATGTGTGGCCGAGGGTCTCCATACTTGTTCCCATCTGCTGCAGGAGCATGTTGCTCTGATGATGCATGATCAAGAGCAAGGCACACATCTATGATTATAGTAGAATATCAATAAGAATCATTGTATTACTCCTCTTTGTTAATACCAGTAGTATTTGATTTTGCCCTAAGTCTCTGGGCTATCTAGCCTCTGTTTCTTGGTCATCAAGCAGTGTGGTGTATACATTCTATCTCATGGGGTGGGCCTTAAGCCACATTAGTTACAGGTTGCTTGCTCCCACAGACTTTTTGTCAACATTGTCCTAGCATATTTTATAGGTTTTTTGGATGGCTTGTTGTTTATGTTTCCATTTTGGTAGCATGCTTAGTACTTTCCTGGACCAAATACTCTAGCACAGAGGGGTACATACTCCATATAGTCATAAATTGGATTTCTTCATGTTCAATGAATTGTGTAGGGGTCTTGCTGCAGTTTGCAGAGAGCATGTTAGTGTCTTGGCAGCAGCCTAGGTTGTTTGACGATTCCTGTGGAACTCCTTTGGCCCAAACTCAACAAAGTGTAACCCAATCCCAGTTCTGTAAGTTTTTACTGTACTAGATTTTCATACTCCCCATTAAATGCACCTTAATTTTAGCTGTCTCTCTCTCCATTCCCTTCTTTAACCACTTCTGCATTCTTCCCCACTTGATCCTTCTCTTTCAGCACCCATCCATTCATAATAATTCTATTTCCTCCTTTTTGTGAGACCTATGTGTTCCCTATAGTCTCCTACTCTATACCTATTCTTTGTGTTTCTAGTAATTTTAGCTTGGTTATCATTGACTTAACTTCCATGTGTTTGAGAATTAATACCATATTTCTCTTTCTGGGTCTGGGGTACTTCATTTAGGTTTATTTTCCCCCAGAATTTGTTTCTAAATTTCATGATAGTCTATTTTTAACAAGTGAATAATATTCCATTGGGTAAATATACCATACTTTATTTATCCATTCTTCTGTTGGAGTGGACATCTAGATAGTTTACAAAGTATGGATATTATGAATAGAACAGCAATGAACATGATTAAGAACTATCTCTGTGGTAAAAATGAAACAACCATGGGGTAGATGTACAAGACTCGTATAAATGGATCTTTAGGAATATCTATACCAATTTTCCTGAGGAATCTACACAATGATTTTCTTTGTGGCCATACATACAAGTTTGCACTCCTACCAGCAATGGGTGAGTGTTCTCTTAACTCCAAATCCCCACCAGTATGGGCTGTCATATGTTCTATTGATCTTAGACATTTGTCAAGTGTAAGATGAAATCTCAAAGTAGTTTGGATTTGGAAAACTTCAAATCACTGAAGAAAGAAATTTAAAGAATATCAGAAGACCAGAAGATCCCCCATAGCAAAAATGGCCATCCTACCAAAATCAATCAACAAATTCAAGGGAATTCCAATTAAAATTCCAGCCCAATTTTGACAGATATTATATCATTTTTCTTTAATGGTATGATCCCTGGTAGGTTGATTACAGTTGAGGGCAGGCCACACACTGAAGAATATATGAAAAACTCAAGTAGACCTCATTGACAAAAACAAAGAAACAAAGCAAGCAAACAAACCACAATTAGACATTGGGTAGGTAGGGAAGAGAGAGTAGAGAGGACCATTAAGGAGGAGATGGTGGGATGAATATGATCAAAATATATACTGTGGAAAAGTTTTCAAGAACAAACACAACTATTATTTTAAAAAAGAGTTTGGAGGTATTCAAGTGAACTATGAAATAATCAGCAGGCATTAGTTTACACTGCAGTTGATGTGCCTTTACCTTTTTACTTGTACTGTAAAGTCCTAAAATTAAATATAGTTTTAAGAATATACTGAAGTCAGGTATTATTTGGTAATAATTATGCACAGATATTTTATTCATAGAGATTTCAAATAAAGATGCATTATTATGCATATAACTGAAATGTTTTCACTTAACCATGCAAATGAGTTCATTCTCCTTGCTAATGATATATAGATAGAAAAGCATTTCAATTTTGTTTACACCTAGAATGCTTTTCAGAGGAGCTGCTATTTTCCCCATTAACAAAGAAAATCTTGAAATGAATTCACAAAGTAAAAATACTAGGGATGTATTAAGTAATCAAAGTTTAGAATTTGTTGCCGGGAAAAGATGAGGTCAAGGTGAATATAAATTAAGCTGAATATATTTTTATGACAATAAACATGATTTGTAGGACAATTAAAACAAGTTTTGCCCTGAGTCAAAAACTTAAAGTTTGTTCAAAAATATTAGCAGATGAGTTTTTGGTTATTGGTGGATTATCAAGCTAAAATATAGACTTAGAAAATGACTTAAGCACTTGACTTCTAGCTATATTAATCTATAATAGAACCTTCAATATTCAATAGAAAAGGTTTGTCTTTCTTGCCCCAAGAGGCAGATGCAGGGCAAATCTTTTCTACAAATGATTAGATTTGCAATTTGAGGGAGCAGTTTTAGGGAGCAAGATTTTAATGAAACAAAGTGGATAATGTCTTTTGTGGAAAGAAAGATATGGAGCCATATTCCCTATCAGCCATTTTCCAGCTTCAAACAAGTTATATGAATTACTTGGCCTCAAGTAGGTAAGAATGTATCTTGAAAGACTTCAATAATTTTGAAAATTAAATGTAAAATGCCTAGCAGAGATTGCAGCCTGTAGGAAGAGGTTAATAACTAGTAGTTTTAATTGGTGTTTTTTAGCTAACTTTTCTCCCACCTGAACCTGATGTTAGAATTCTTTCACCATTTGGCTTAGAGTGTTATTTTTTCAATATGAAAATATACAACTGTTAATTTAAAAATGGAAAATAATAAAATTATAGCAAAAACAAGGATATGGTAGAGGTTAGATCATGGTGTTCAAGCATGTCCATATTTCATTTTTGGTTTTGTTTTTGAGACAGGGGTCCTCTGTGTAGCCTTAGCTGTCCTGGACTCACTTTGTAGACCAGGATGGCCTCTAACTCAAAACAATCCACTTGCCTCTGCCTCCTGAGTGTTGGGATTAAAGGCGTGCACCATCATGCCCAGTGGATGTCCATATTTCAAATCTCAGAACTGGAATATGTTTGATTACACAGCAAAATAGATTTCTTAGATGTGATAGTGTTAAATATTTTGAACATGTCTAATTCAGGTAGATTTGTTGTATTCATGTGAGCAAGACAAAAAAGGAAAGGTTATAGGATGACAGAGTCAGAAATTGAGGTGTTACAGTCTGAAGGTGTGGTAGGGGTCCTGAGGCATGGAATTCAGTCAGCCTTAACAACTAGAAATGGCAAGGAAGATTCCTTGCTAAAGCCTTTCAAAGAAACAGGCCTTTGAAACTTTAGTCCAGTGAAGCTAACTGAAGATTTCTTACATATAGAACTCTAAAATACTATATTCATGCTTCTCAAAAAAATATGTGTAATGTTTGATACAGTGATAACAAGAAGCAAATACTAGGACATGCAAATTGATTTGATGTGTATTTCTGTTAGTTAATAATACGTTACAATGCAACAATCCCCTCAGAACATGGTGACATAAATTGATTTAATATTAAACTATATGTTGTTATCTTTATATGCACCGTGTGGACAAACATGTTGGCATTATTGCACTTGTATATGCAATTGTGCATGAACATGTTAGCTTGTGAAGTCAGAAGCCAAGGTCAGCTATCTCCTTCAATTGTTCATTTCTCTCCACCTTATCCTTACCTTTCTTTGAGACAGGATTTCCCATTGAACCTGGAGGTTACTAATTCAGTGACAGTGGCTAGATTGTAGGCCCGAGAGATCCTACCTCTCTACATCTCTCCAGTGCTTGAGTTAGAGACATGTACTAATGCCTCTATTTTATGGTTGTTGTTTTGTTTTTGTTTTCTGTGGGTCCTATAAGATGAACTCAAGTTCTCATGTTAGAGTAGTAAGCATTTTATCAACTGAGACATCTCCCCAGTATTATTTTTTGTTATTCAAATTGTGTACTTTATGTAGTTCACTGGGAAATCACATTACACACATACAATATATGATGAGCACCTCTGTGTAGATTATATACTCGTAATTCCAGACATGTGGCATTTATTTTTAGGGGTTACATTCAAAATCCTCTCTGGGAGACATTTCAAAGCATTCAATTCATTTTTGTCTAACATTTATTTCACTCACAAATCTTTAGGGCTGCTCTAGGGTTCTGTAAATCTGGCATGGTTTCAGTTGGTCTTGGGTGATCTGGTTCATATTTCTCAGATAACTGTCTGTCTCACTTTTTTAGTCTGGTAGCTTTAGAGACAGTTGAGCTTGTTCCCACAATCTCCAAAAAAACATTTTTCTAAGTTAAGGCAAAGGGACTTCTAAGGGAGAGAAAAAAGATGAGTGTTTGACCACTTGAAGCTACCACCGAATTGACATAGCATCATATGCATTGCATTATGTGTCCAAGGTAGGGCACAAAAGATGTGCAGATTTTGTTGACTGATAAACTAGACTCAGTTTCTTTAATATGAGATGACCACAAGGTCACATTCCAAAGACCGTGGATAGAAAAAGTTAAACCCTTTGAAATATTCTTATGTATACCACATATTCTTATGTATACTTTTGAAAAATCATGTCTTGACTCTCAGCTGATATTTTAACCCTTATATTTGACCATCACTTCAACTTCCTTATAAGTTACTATGTCTGTGTAATAACTATATGGTGATGTGTTTATGATAAACTATTGTGGCTAGGCTTTAAGTTTTAAAAGGATCTGATCAAGTAACTCACTTGACAACATTAATAACTATTTGCCTAGCGAATGTGCTCCTCACTCCCATTTGTATTGATTTTTAGAAGGTAAAGTGTAGAACAATTTTTGCCAAATTGCTTTGCCAATACATAATTCCAGGTTGAAGAAGCCTCACCCTTGTGGAATTACTAATTGGATGCTATCTCAACACTCTTCTAGAAATGTTTCTAATGCAGCTTTGTGAAGGACCATATGTTGCATCTTGCTTTTTCTGCATAAGATTTTTCCATTTTATTTCTTCACCCAGGTGTTACTTATTTCTAAAAAAAATGATGATATAGGCACATATGTGAATACCTATTAGAGTAAAAGAAGTTATTGCACCCATGTCATGTAATTTCCAGAGTCCAGATGGGCTGGTGTGGCAGCTGTGTTTTGATCAACTGTGAAGGTGTTTGTCTCAGGATGTACTGACAACAACAACACCATTAGAATCAACCAACTTCCCAAGAGCCATGTGGCTTAGTTTCAATTTCTTGATTTTTGTGTTATTGTTCTTTTTCTAAAAAAGACATCATATGCGGAAAATGAGTGCAAATAAATGAATGAAGCTCATTATCATCTGCGTGATTGCTGAAATCCACTCTTTTGAAGTTTCTGCCTGTTACTGAAATGTAAATAATACATTGATTCAACCTTTGAATCATCTAAAATTTTATACTTTAGTTTCATTGTGAGTTTTATACTTTATTTAAGATTAATATATATTTAAATTGATGTTTTGTGGTTTAACAGTTAGTACGTAAAGTCTAACATACATATAAAATGTATAATTAAGACTGTTATCAAGACACAGAACTCATGTGTTGGTATATGAATGACTTTGTAACTCATAATCTCCCCAATCTGAAAGCAGCATCAATTTCCTTTAGTGAGTAAATCAATAAAAGCATGGAATACATACTATGAAACATACTACTCTGCATTATAAAGGATAGAACTGCTGATATAAGTAGCAAACATTGACTGATTTTAGAAAAAAATATATGCTGTATGATTCACGTTTTCTCTTGAATTTTAATCTCCACCTATTTGACTCATAGCTAACATTGCTCTAGTTTCTACCATAGGTTCTGTTCTTCAGTGATCAGAATAAAAAACAAAAATTAAAAATCCTATTGCATATCAGAACTATTAAACTTGGTTTTTATTGTGAATCGTTAAAATTTAAATTTAGCATGTAAAATAATGGAGTCCATCATAGCGTCTTCATATATTTGTGTCATTGTAATTATTTTTATTTCTTTTCCTCACTGCCTTTTGTAGTGACAGAATATTTTCATCCCCTGGAAGAGTATTTTAGAGAATGCTTCTGACCCTATAAATTCCTGTCCATGACTTAGAAAGTGCTTTATGATGAAGACTTTGCCTATAAGCAGAACTTAATAAGAGGCCTCACTCATCTGACAATAAATGTTCTAATAGTCATCACTATACAATTGTGTTTTGTAATGTGTTGTATTTTCTATTTCCAAGGATTTCCTAATGGTCTGAAAACATTCAGTACCTTTCAACTTACTTAATTGTATCACTGAGTACATATCTTCTGAGTAACCCCCCACTGATAATTTTTAAGAATATAGCTGAGAAGCCTAAAGTTTTCTACTTTGTGTCTGAGATTATGTGGATGGTTAAAGGGGTGGCTATTTGTGAATCGATTAAAATTACACTGATGAGTGAGGTAGGTCTGGCAGGTGCAAGGCCTGAGGCAAAGTGAATTTTAGTTTCTTTGCTTAAAGCTTCTAGAGATCATAATGTGTGGTATCTGCCCACATTTACAAATGGAATACACTGAAGAGGCATAAACACTTACTAAAGCCCTTGTAGGAGTTCATTTTGGCTGCCAGCAGCTCTTCACCAAGCAAACATTTTGAAAACACTTGGACGATCCTGGCTGCCCTTGTGTTTTCATAAATATTTCCATCCGGCAGTCACAGAAGCCTTGCAGAAGAGAGTGGTCAATAGGAAAACTTGAGATGGAAGAGGCTCCAGGAGCAGCTGCTGAGTTGTGAAAATGTATGCAAAAGCATATGGCTTTCTTTATGGCCTTAAGGCAAGGTTTATTTAAATGTATTTATTTGTTTACTATTTTCCTTTTTCTGCAAATATAAAGACACAGGTTCCCACTTCGGAATTTTTTTCCTAAACAAACTGTTCTCTTTAAAAAAATAAACTTCTGTAAAGGTTCAGCATGAAACAAATATCTATTTACATATGAATACATTTTTGAGAAATAAAAATTTGAGTTTAATTTGCCCTGTTTGGCATCATAAATTTCAAATCCTCTCCTTGGCATTCTTGCACTCTCACAAGCCCACGTTTATTTACAAGATGTACCATTTAATTTTCTACCATGAAAGCTGAATTGCAGAATATTTAGGTGAAAAGCATCCAGAATTTGGTGCTGGTACAGAATGCTTCAATTTGCTTACTTGAGTACAAATGCTGAGTTTTCAACACTTCTATATTCTCATCTATGTGTTGTGTTTAGTTCAAATATTGAACTATATCTAAAATATCTCATTTGAAGGCCTTAAATCTGCAGGCCAGTCTTTTTCTTACATATTGGGCCTACAGTAGTTTTACCACCTGGGGAAGCATTCTTCAGAGTGTAGCCCTCTATGTAGGTAGGAAATTTTTCCATTTGTTTTTTCTTTGTGTAGATAAAGCTTGAGGTTTCTGACGTGAACAAGACATCTTCTGCAAATCTACATGGATTTAAATTATAAAAAATTAGTTAAAGTATTCAAATCTCATTTTAACTGAGTACTTTCTTTATAATTCAGTCTCGTGTAATAGTTCATCCTAGATGTATTCTGTGAACAAATAAAATTGAATAATTTTATAATTGAATTGTACTTTGGCTTATATATACTCTCAATTCTTATTTACATGCTAAAGTCTTAGTTAAAATTTCAAGAAGAAAGCACTTTTTCATTTTTATTAACCCAGTATTTCCAAATTTGACAATGGATTTAATTTTTAAACATGCGACATATTACCATCTTAAGAAACAGTTCTTGGGAATTGTTAAAAATTAGATAGAATTTCTAATAAGATAAAGACATTTTCCAAATGTTTCTTCAATAATACTAACCTAGTGGTAGTTGCTAGAAATTATCCCAAATTAAAAACAAGTGAGTAAACAAAGCAACTCCAAACAAAATAACTAATCCATATTTTATTTATAAAAACATTTTACTTTACATAAAATAAGAATTATTTAACATTTCTGAGTGACTGGAAACAGAGTTTTATGGAGGCTTCATTGAAATGGTCCCCAAAGAGAATCTACCTTCCACACAAAAGAAACAATAAGTAAGCAATAAAGGTGAGAACAAAAGACAAAAATCCTCAGTCTTGTTCATCATACTAGTAATTCCTAAAATAATGTCCCAGCTTAGAAGTTGAGAGATTATACAGATCATTTGTAATGACACTTAATTCTTGTCATCTGCCCTGCATAATATAAAATTCCTGTTTAATTATCCAAATAAGGTATTCTAACACCTTTCTAATGCAAATTTTACTGTAACAGTTCACTCAAGAAATTTTATTAATCAGCACAAGACTTTTTCTTTCAACTTTTAAAATCTCTCTCTCTCTCTCTCTCTCTCTCTCTCTCTCTCTCTCTCTCTCTCTCTCTCTCTCTCTCGTGTGTGTGTGTGTGTGTGTGCCTGCTCATGTGTACCATGGGATGTATCTGGAAGTCAAAAGAAAACTTTGTGACGTTACTTCTGTCCTTCCACCATTAGGTGTGTTCTAAAAATAGAACTCTATGTGTTAGCCTTGCACACCAAGAAAGACGGTGAGTTATCTTCCAGGTCCATGTCTTTTATAAAGATGTTTTAAAAATTCTACATGATGATCAATCTCCATCGCATCTTGTCACTATCAACTTAAAACATCTATCTAGACCTAAAAACATCTTAACCACTAGACAACTAAGCTTCATTGTAAAACTAAGCTACCTGGTCTCCAACTCCATCAGAGACTTGAGAAGAAATAAACTTGATTACCTGTGTATGCCAAAGTGCAGATTAGGAGCTTTCCAAATGAGAAGATGACAGAGACAGCTTGCTACCTGAACAGTCACCCAAAACTCTTTATGATGTTGGGGCATCTTCTTCAGCCTTCTAGCCCAATATATCTGACACATATTTGTGAGGCAGGAACTATTGAGGACTTGCTTACCCCATCTCGGCAGAGTTTGGCCGTCAACTGTGCCTGCATCCAAGTTTGCCCCCTTTTCAACAGAAGATATGATGGAGATTGATTTTCATCCAGAATTATTGACACACCAAGATAGGAAAGATGTTTTTTTTCAAGGCTGTCAAATACAAATAGCCAAAACACTAAGAATGTAGCATTTATATAATTCCTGATTGTGTCATCGTCATTCTTTCCATAGGTAATTTATTGTATATATGTGTAATAATATAAATGTATATGTGAAAAATTAAAACATAGGTTTTCAAGTTCCTAAAATTCTGGTATATGAGCATATTCATGTTTGTGGGTATGCGTACCTGTGTGTTTCAAACAAATATTTAAAAATATATGTTTGTATAATCCTTAATACCTTTTGGTTGAGTTTAACTTCTCAAATATTCAAATACTTAGATTAGGTAGTTGTACTTTAAAAAAGGAAAACATAAAAAACTTCAGTCAAGCTTGGTGGTGCATTGACTTATCTCAGTGCTTGGTAGGAAGAGTCAGGTAGATCTCTATGAATTCAAACCCAGTCTAGGCTACACAGCTGATTCCAGGCCAACTGGAGCTTCATAGTGAAGGATTTCTCTCAAAGAAAGAAAAAAAAAAAGAAAGAAAGAAAGAAGAAAGAAAGAAGAGAGAAGAAAGGAAGGATGGAAAGAAAGAATAAAAGAATGAAGGAGACAGCAAACGATAGCTCAGTTGTAGCCAGTTGGCAGGATTTTTCCAAAATAACAGATGCAAACTCATGATACACATCTATTTCTCACCACTGGATAGAAATGACAATATATTTCCATTGTAATAATGCCTGAATAATAGGTTAACATCCTATTAGCATCTGACACTCCATCACCATTCCTTAATGAGTGTTTCTTGGTGTTAGGTTTTGATTTTTTCTTTAAAAATGTTAGCCAGGCATGGTGGCACATACCTTTAATCCCAGCATTCAGGAGGTAGAGGCAGGCAGATTGCTGTAAGTTTGAGGCCAACCTGGTCTACAAAGCAAGTCTAGGACAGCCAAGGCTACACAGTGAAACCCTGTCTCAAAAAAACAAGAAACAAAAAACCAAAAAATATGTTATACCAAGGAGTGAACAGGACACAAGTGAATTAGATGTAAAAACATAGAAATACACATGACTTATGTATCTCTATTGGCTGAAGTAGTTATCAGTAATATACATTACATATTGCCAAAATAATACAGAAATGAGTAAAAGATAAAGGAAATGAAAAGTTTTCAGTTACTTAATAAACCAGAACATTTTAAGCATTGTAAAGATGTGCCACAACCAAATATAAATAGCAAAAATCTCTCAGAGCTAAATAGATGAAATGCCATATTTGTTCTAAGGAACTTTTTGACAAGTTGCATAGCCAGAAGCTTTGAGTATACTTTGAAACAAGTGTTCCAAATTTAGGGTGCATTTGGATCATAGAATGATGTTAAAACAAAAATCACTGTTTAATGGATAGAGATAGAAGGGCTTGTTTTAAAGAGCTCACCTCCCGGCAATGCAGTGGTAGCCCATGCCTTTAATCCCAGCACTTGGGAGGCAGAGGCAGGTGGATCACTGTAAGCTTGAGGCCATCCTGGTCTACAAAGTTAGTCCAAGGCAGTCAAGGCTACACAGAGAATCCCCGTCTTGAAAAAAAACAAAAGAAAAAAGTCAATTAAAAAAAAGGAACTCTCCTCCCTCTGTGATGCCAATGCTTTGTGCTGCTTGACTATATGGTGACCAGCAAGATCCAAGATCATTTCCAAAGAAAAGCTGAAGGAACAACTGGTCTCAACAAAAACTGGATTAGCTGCACCAGTAGATTTCTTTGAGGCTCGAAGCATGTTTACTCTTAAGGTGAAACAGCTGTCACTGGTAGTCTCAGGTCCAGGAATTTTGAAAATGCCATAGCTATAGGTGGCACATGAAGAACTACAGGCCTGATCATTATCTGGCAAGATAAGGTTACACCTCATTTGCATGGGTTGAAGGACTGGAAGAAAAGTAAAGCAAAATATAAAGCAAATATTGTAGGAACAGGATAATGGCAAAGATTTTGACCCTGTTCTATATTAGATTACTTATACAGCCTACTCTTCCATATCTTGCATGAAATAGACTTCCATCTAATTTATCAAATATTTAAAATCTTCCAAGAGATGTGCTTATGTGCTTTGGAATCTCTCAAATGTTTCTAAGAAAGTCGAATGAAGGTCCATTTTAAAAAAAGATTTAAAATCCCAGGGCACATGGATTTAAACAAAAAATGGTAAGGAGGCAGCAATACTGACAAATGTTTTTCCCCTTAGATATGGAAAAGGACATAGGATGCTAGATTCTAAACTCAGAACATATAATTAAGGTCACATGTGAGATGTTAATGGAAATGTCTACTTAGACATGATGACAAAGAATCAGAAACACAAACAGTTCTGTGTATTTTATTCTCTATCAGAAGTAGTATGCAAATGAATGGAGTTTTTATTTTCTTTAATGCTCTGGGATATTTGGATAAAAAGGCATCATTAAGTATTTTTATGATTATAAGCTATCCTTCATTACTCTGTGGTGGAATATCATTAGTGAAATGAAACACTCTCAATCACCCACCTCTAAAACAGTTTTTTCTTAGAAAATGCTTTTTTGGGAACTTAAATATCAAAATTTATAAAGACATCTCAGCAATAAAATGAAGTAGGATATAGTTGTTTCTCCTTCCCTTTTGGCAGACAGTGCTATTAGAAGCTAAAAGACAGAGAAACATTCAGTGTTATTATGTAAGGAGTGAGTCTAGTGCTGCCATAGTCAATTAGTTTCACATTAACATAAGAGATAGGAGGTGATGATGGTGTGGTGAAGGTGATTTTGAAAAGACTCATTTTCATGTATATTTACATACATTGTCAGATTTCTAGCATCTTTCATTTCCTTGGATATTCTTTTTCGAAAGCTTGTTTACCAACTCAAAGCCAGAACTGTTTAAAAATATCAATTTAATATAACTTAGAGCAGCAGTGTTTTGTCCCCTTCCATTTATGTTGTATAGAAAAACAGACTTCACTGTGGAGAAAAAAGTGTGTTCAGATTAAAGCTTTAAATTGGTGGCTAGTAGCCCAGTTATGAAAAACTTGGCTGCCTGCTGCTCCATGGTAATGTGTTCTACAGGCTGTTGTTTTCTTCTGATTGCCTATTTACAGTGATTTACTCCAAATATGTGGGCGTCTTAAGTATATGGGTGTTGTCCAAGAAAAAAGAAATCATTTTATTCTAAATGATGAAATGAGGCAACACACAATGGTTACTCTTGATCCCCCACTAATTCTTAAAATGAAAAATGACTTACCATAGATGCTTGAAGGCCAGTATAGGAATCAATGAGATAGGAAGGCACAAAACTGATATAGGTATAGGAACAAGGTACATAAAGTTTGAGACTTTAAGAAGCTTATAAATCAAGTTAATGTGCATGAACACCATCCAAGCAAAATGACTAGCTCAATTACAAAGCAGAATAGAAAATATTACTTGACTAATTTGATAAACAAAACAGAAACTCAATTCAATTGAAAAAAGCCTAACAATTATTTTAATTTAGACTTGTAGAGGAATTTTAATCCAGCAAAATAGCTGCTCTGGCAAGGGATCACAGCCAAAGACCTTCTAGGTGTATATGATCGGACTGGAAAGCAGGTATACTCTGGATTACTGAATGGTCTGGCTAAAATGCCTTCTTTCCTTAACTTGCTTTTGTCAGCATTTTGTCACAGCAACATGACAAATAACTAATATAGAAGAGTGTTACTGAGAAGTCGTGTCATTGCTGTGATAAACCTCATCTTGTAGTTCTTTCTCCTTTGGAATTAGATTGGGGGTTGTTGAAGAATTGTGATTGGTCTGGAAAAATCCCTAAATACTGTTAGATCATCTTATTGGGCCATCTAGATAGGATCTTGAAAGAAAAGAATGCTGAAAGCAACACTGATGTTGGAGGCCTGTCTAATGAGACAAGAGAATATTTACATGATATTCTGGTAAATAATCTGTCTATATTCTACCCACTTTCTATTAGCTTTATAGTTCAGCTGAAGATAAAATTAATAGACTGTTTATTTTCTGGACAAAATTTCAAGAAAGGATAGCATACAAGCTATGTCATAGATATTATCATTGCTCTCATCCAGGACTACAGTGATGTAGAACAAAAAGTGGAGGAGAAAGATAAGATAAACATGGATTTGGGAAGAAAGGCATTTATAAGCAAATTGGACATTTCACACATGGAAATGCAGATTACATAGCATATGTAATTGCTAATGAGTTTGTTGCTACTAAAGAGAAAGCTGATTCTCTCTACTAGGATGCCAAGCATGGTGCCTGAGGTCAAGAACCCAACCTTCTAAGCCTCTATCCTACGTAATGCAAATTTATTTGAAAAGAGAAAACTTAAACTGTTTGTGAAAATTATCTGTGATTTAAAACAACAACAACAACATGATAAGGTGTTTCCTCAGAGTGAGAACACAAAGACTGAGCTGGTTAAATTTTTTACCAATTTGACCACAAATTTGCACACATCTGGAACGGGATGATCATAACTAAGAAAATATCCCCATCAAATTGGCCCATAGGGAATTTTTAAAAATTAATTATTGAAATGGGAGGGATCATCTCACTGTGGGAAATACTAGGCCCAGGAAGGTGGTCCTGGGTTGTATAAGAAAGCAAACTTGAGAGTTACTCATCAGCTTCCAATTTCTTCTTCCAGACTCTTGCTTTGAGTTCTTTGGACTGTGATGGGGACAATGTAAGCCAAATAAATGTTTTCCTCCTCAATATGCTTTCCGTCATGGTGTTTAATCATAGCAATAGAAACACTAAGACAAGAATCAACACAATGATGGTCCAACAATGCCAGGTTTTACACCAAGTTGGCAATAGAACGTGATAGCATTATCTACATGGTACTGGTTTTATAGACATGTAACACAATAGTACAGAAAAGATTATGGAGTTTTGTCCTACAGTTCTAGAGATCTACTGAGGACAGGTTATCTGTAACTGGGTCAGAGTTTCTTCAAGGAAACCCAGAGAGGCCATAGCATGACATTTTGAAGATGAACCCCCAATTTTGAAGATATGAAGCCTATGAGATTCTGCTGAGGAAATCTGAGGGAATGGAGTGGAACTGGATCAAGAAAGAGGTTATGAGTACTGCATGAAACAGAGATGGAAGGGTGGGGCTACATAAGATCAGATAATTGCATTTTAATAATCTTAGATAACAGGCAAAGATTTGCATAATTTTATAATTACCCTACAAGGTTTTAGTGTTGCTTTGGTCAGATCACTCATTGCCATGCTCCTATTCTCTTCTTTTTGAAATAGTAATACATATTCAATAGCATTGTATGTTGGAAGTAAGTAACATTTTTTGTGATTTTATAGGTGATTACAGACAGGCAAGTGCCTTGAGTCTCAGATGAGATATGGACATGCCATTCAATATCTAAATGTCCCCAACATACTGTATGTTTAACATATCCTTTCTCCATGATGGGACTTTATTTTTATAAACTGGAGGTTCTTGCACTAGCTTATTTTTCTGCTTTTTAAATGTTTAGTTTTGTGCCTGTTTTGAGTATTGCTTAATGTTTTATGTTTGATATTTTACCAATAGGCTTGTTCAAATTTCACGTTGTTCAACATGGTTATACTCCTCATATTTATGCTTAGAGCATTCTTTTGTTAATTACTTGCTTTAATATCTTTACTAACAAAACACCTAGATGTTTACACAGCAATCCTTGTTATATTCTACATATTGTATGGCATATTCTTGATTTTCAGTAACTGATAATAATAGTTTCTCTTAAGACTGTTCTTGTTCATTATTCACTTTGTTGCATTTTTTCTATGATACAATATATCTTGAATGATTTTCTCTTTCTTCCACTGAGATACTATTTCACTTACTGTCTTAATGAATTTCAGTTCAAAATAGCTTAATTTTCTCATATTTTGCAGATTTTTACATAAGAAAAATCATCATACTCCTAATCAATCTTTTTATATTCCTCATATTCCCCTTTTTCTGACTGTCTCAATTATTCTATGTAGTCCTTAGCTATGTTCTCTTATTTTCCACTCTCATAATTATATGCATTCATTCCATCTCTCTATTAATATACAGTGCCTGGTTCCATTTCTCTATTAATAGACAGTGCCTGGTTCCACAGCATATGCTTTATTACCTCCCGTTGAGTCAATACTAATAAACATGACTTGAATTTTTATTTTTTTATTTTTTAAATATATTTTATTAATTTATTCATATTACATCTCAATTGTTATCCTGTCCTTTATATTTTTTTAAAAGTCTATAAATAAATCAATTAAATGTGTGATAAACAGGTCAAATAAGTTAGAAAAATCACTTATTGTGTTATAGAACATAAAGAAATGAAAATAGAGATACCAGAATGACAATAAAGAAAACACTAAGTATACTTAAAAATGAAAGACGTTTTAAACAAATGTTTAGAAGCGAGAGGGTAGCAAAAATGAAGCCTAAGTTCAGAAAGTGAAGGCATAATTTAATATAGAAAAGCACCAATGATTTTGAAAAAGAAATATATTTCTGCTCAGATGATCTCAAATCTGAGTACTATAAGAAACTGTATTAAAAGAAAGAACTGACTTAGTTGTAATATTCAAATACTTTCAGAGAAAGCAGAAATGACAAAAGATGAAAGTGGACAAAGGTAGTATTTTAAGATTCAGATTCTGCTAATAGGGTTATTATAGGAATCAAGATGAAAGAGGGTATGAAAATTATTGATAGAATGATGCCTGAGATAGATTGCATTTTAGATGAATTTTAATCCAGAACACCTGTAATCCCAATGGCTAGGATATAGACATGGTCTTCATACATACCATTAACCACAAACAATGAAATAGTTAGTTTGTAGAAAGAAGCAGCATGTTTGAAAGTGATGTCTAATTGTGGCGCAAACACGGTGACAAATTAGAGAAATATTTGACATAATGAGTTAGAGATAGGGTACATCCAACTTTCAGGAGAACAGACAGAAAAGAGTAGAGACTTAAGAGAGCAGCACAGAGACAGTTCAGTTGAGTCAGTTCAGTCTGTTCAGCTGAGTGTAGCTGAGCTCAGTGCAGTTCAATCTGAGTCAGTGCAGTAGAGATGAGTTTGTAAGTTTAGTTCAGAGAGAACTCAGTTTTGCCAGGACAGTTTTACAGAGACAGGCTGAAGAGACAACAAGCAATACGTGGATGAACACAGAACAAACCAGGGAATGAGAAGAGGCCAGAAGATTAGAACAGATTTCTAGAGTTAGTTTGAGGCCAAAGAGAGCAATTGACTCCAAAGCTGAGAGAATCCAATTTGAATTGCTCATCTTAGAGAAGAGAACTTAAGTGAGGACTGATGAGATGAACCAGCCAGCCCGAGTTCAGAAACATCTTGAAAGGACCAGTTATTTAGCAGTAAGCCTCTGAGACAACAATTAGTTCAGGGAAATAAAAGTTACTTTTACACTGGATACTGTAGGCATGAAGTTATTCTGTAATTCAAATGTTCTTTTCTGTACCCTGCACCCCATATCTGGTTGCAGTCCTTGTTCTGAGACTCTCCTGTTTCAATATTGTGTA
The DNA here is from genome assembly GCF_964271855.1 of Acomys minous. NCBI lineage: Eukaryota > Metazoa > Chordata > Mammalia > Rodentia > Muridae > Acomys > Acomys minous. The sequence continues at coordinate 85,196,306 of NC_140488.1, read as the reverse complement.
AACACTGCTCCCAACTTGTCCCCTGGTATGCCAATAAAACTGCTTACAACAGGTCTCTGAGCAGGCGGAAAAAATAGGGCTGGACTTCTTGCCAGCCATGGGAGGAGGAGTTCGAGGAGGAACTAGAAGATTCAGCCATGGGAGTATTCCAAGAAATATCAGGAGAGAGAGAGCTGAAAACAAAAGCTACAAAGTGAAAGTATCTCAGGGATGTAAGATGGTAGGAAGTCAAACCAGTTTAAAGGCTTAAGACTAGAATAATAACTGCTCAGTTCTTGTGCTGGGAAGCCTGTATAAATAATATAATAGAGTATCAATTATTTATATGATAACCAGGTTAAGAGAGAAACTGGAAAACAAACAGTTTTATATAAATAACTTTGACAGAATGCTTTTCAGAAGGCAAATGTTTACAAACTGTCATGTGAACAAAAAAAACATTTATATATACAGTAGACGAAGTGTTTTGATGTGAGAAGTACACCTTAATGATTTTTAGTTGATAAGTACCTTTTAGTAACATTTAATATTTTTGAAACAAGCCATTATTAAAAATTAAATCAAACTATTTAAGATATATGTGCTATGTGCTAGATTCTACAATTTCATCACAAAAAGCTAATTTTTTTCTCTTCCAGTCCTGAGTTTCCTTTGAAGAAATCAAGTATGGCTTCTTGATTTGAGTATTGTGACACTATTGTATGAGATTGCCTGATGGATCTATGTTGAAAGCAAAGAAAAGTAGCTAAAGTATGTATTAGAAGACAAAAAGGTATTCCGCTATGACAGCAATGCTCCGTGTCAAGGCATGGTAGGGCAGCATTACAGAAGTTGACACAGGAGGATCTTAAATTCCAGAAAAATCTAAGCTATGTTATGAGACCTTGTGTGAAAATAATAATGCAAGCCAAACTCTAAAGCAAACAACAGCACAAACAACATATCTCATGAACATCAAATAACAGCAAAACACATAACATATTGGAGGTATTCTTATTAAGATTTTCCTTGTTTCAAGCACAATACTTACCATGCACAAGGTAAAAGAACAGTAATAACAATATGAATTGAGTCATGTAAAATGACATAAACTTACTGATCCGTAAGACATAAAAAATAAAGAAACAGTAGATAACATGTATGACTTTCTGAGTCTGGGTTACCTCACACAGGATGATCATGTCTAGTTCCATCAATTTGTCCCCAAATTTCAAGATTTCCTTGTTTTTAATAGCTGAGTGGTATTCCACTGTGTAAGTGCACTACAACTTCTTTTTCCATTCTTCATCTGAGGGACATCTAGGTTGTTTCCAGATTCTGGCTATTACAAATGAAACTGCTATGACCATAGTTGAGCAAATGTCCTTGTTCTATGGTGAAGCATCTTTTGGGTATATGCTCAGGAACGGTATGGCTGGGTCTTGTGGTAGCACTATTAACATTTTTTTTTGATAAAGCACCGGATTGATTTCCAAAGTGCTTGTATAAGTTTGCACCTCCACCAGCAATGTAGGAATGTTCCTCTTTCTCAGCATCCTCAGCAGCATGTGCTGTCACTTGAATTTTTGATCTTAGCCATTCTGATAGCTGTAAGATGGAATCTCAGAGTCTTATAAATGGTTATTATCCCAACATAGATGTCCTCTGAGAGACTCCACCCAGCGGGGGATTGGGAAAGATGTTGGAATTCACTGCTGGACTACGGGTGGAACATTGAGAGTGGTATGGAAGAAGGGGGGGATGGAAGGACTCAGAGAGTTCAGGAGCCTGACAAGGAGACCATCAAGGCTGTCCAGCGGATCTGAACCCATGGAGGCCTGAACAAACTGTTGCACTAACCAAGGACAATGCATCAAGTAAACCTAGACCCCCTGATCAGATATAGCCAATAGGCATCTCAATCTCCAATGTTGTGGGGAGAGTGGAGACTGCCTATGACATGAAATCTGGTGCCCCCAATTTGATCACTTCCCCTTTGTGCAGAGGCCTGGTGTGCACACAGAAGTGGACGCAGACTATCTGGATGAGACCAGATAGTTATGGTCATATGGTGGGTGAGGAGGTCCCTTTCTGTGAGATTTCCAGGGGAGGGGACTAGGGTAAAAAAAAGGAGGGAGGGCTGGAACAGGAAGATACAAGAGAGGAGATTATAATTGGGATAAATCTGAATAAATTATAATAAATTAAATTTTTAAAAGAAAGAGAAAGAGTAAAACAATGTAGGGAAGACTAAGAGACTAGTTGTAGCCTATGATTTTTCTTCTTTTGACATTTTTGGCCTGGTTAGAGATTTATCCTAGAGAACTGCATATAATAGTTATATTCTCTACCCATGACTCGGCACCTTGTTTCTTTTTACATTTAATTAAAAAAAATTATTAATGTTAAATCCCAATTGTGGCCTCCTCCCAGTCTCCCTCTCCCTTCCTCTTCCCCCCTATGCCCCTCTCCTAGTTCTCAGAAATTAGGAGCCTTTCTCCCCTATGGACTGACTCCAGCCAACCACATCTGATCAGGACTGCCTGCATCCTATTCCTTGGTGGCCTATTAGGATACCCAGCCACGAGGACGTGATAAAAAAGCAGGCATACAACAGAGTCCAGGTCAGCCACAGCCTCTGCTCCCCTTACTATACGACCCCTATGGAGACTGAGCTACCTGTCAGCTACATCTAAGTGGGTGGCTTACATCCTCTCCATGCATGGTCCTTCATTGGTGTATCAGTCTCTGCTGGCCACTATGGGCTCAGATTTGTTGGCATTGTTGGTTTTGTGGAGTTCTTTCCCCTCTGGGTCCCTCTACCCCTCCACTCCACCTATTACATAAGACTCCCTGCCCTCTGCCCAAAGTTTAGGTGTGAGACTCAGCTTCTGCTTCGATCCTCTAATGGGTAGAATCTTTCTGAGGACCTCTGTGGTAGATTGCTGTCTGGTTCCCTCTCTTCAACAGCTTCCAGTGCCTATTTTATTTGCCCTTCTGAATGAGAATTAAGCATACTCCCTAGGATCTTCCTTGTTATGTAGTTTCATTAGGTATGTGGATTGTAATATGGGTATCCTGTATTATATGGCTAATATCCACTAGTGAGTATATACTGTACCTGTCTTTCTGAGTCTGTTTCCTCACTCAGCATGATCTCTTCTATCTTCATCCATTTGCTTTCAAATTTCATGATTTCTTTGTTTTTAGTAGCTGAATAGTATCCCATTGTGTAAATGTACCATAGTTTCTTTATCCATTCTTCAGTTGACGGACATCTAGGTTGTTTCCAGATTCTGGCTATTACAAATAAAGCTGCTATGAACATGGCTGAGCAAGTGTCCTGGTTGTATGATGGAGCATCTTTTGGGTATATACCCAGGAGTGGTATGGCTGGGTCTTGATGTAGAATTATTCCCAATTTTCTTAAAATATGCCAGATTGATTTCCAAAGTGGTTGTACAAGTTTGCACTCCAACCAGCAATGGAAGAGTGTTCCTCTGTCTCTTACAGAGACTTCTAGTAGCATGGGCCATGGAAACTGAAAAGGACACACTCTAACTAGACAAAACTTCTAGTAGAGGGAGGGGAGCATCAACTCATCCACTGAAACTTGAACTCAAATTTTACTCTGTCTACAAGGAGTGCAGGGATAAAGATAGAGCAGATAGAACAGAAACTGAGGGAATGTCTAACCAAAGCCTGGCCCAAAATAAGACTCCATCTATGGGAAAGACCCAACTTTTGAAACTTTTAACAATACTGTGCTATGCTTGGAGACAGAAGTCTAGCAGAGTTGTCCTCTGTGAGAACCTCCACCCAGCAATAGTTCATCACAGGTGCTAAAACTCACAGCCATACATTGAGTGATGTTGAGGAAGCCTTGTGCAAAAGTAGAGTGAAAGAGAAATCGACCTGTGGATAATAAGATCTTCACAAGAAGAGCAATATAATCAACTAACTAGGGCCCAGAGGGGCATGCTGAGACTGAAGCACCAACCAAGGTCCTTGCATGGACTTGACCTAGGCTCACTATAAAGATATAGCTGATAGACACACAGGCTTCATATGGGTCCTCTAGTAAGGGGAGGAAGGGCTTTCACTGGCATGAATTCTTTTGCTAGCTTTTCAATTACTTCATCTTGGTTGGACTACCATGCCAGACCACAGGGGAAGAGGACATCCTCAGTCCTGATAGGACTTGATGAGCTGGGGTGGATGGGATGCGGGCTTCTTTTTCCTGCGTAATAGGGGAAGTGGGGATGGAGGAGTGGGAAGTAGGATGGGACTGGGATGTTAGCAGGAACAGGGCTATGACCAGAATGTAAAGTAACGTAAGTAAGTAAATACATAAATAAATAAACTTTAAAAAAACAAATTCTTTCAGTTGTCTCTTCTCGTATTCACTCCCATGACACTTCTCCCCTTCCCTTCCGAGTTTAGTCCTCCTCTTCCAGCCTCTCCACCCATAATTATCTAGTCTATTCCTGCTTTTGACTAGTAATCCTTGTTTAAATTATATAATGAATTCATTTCAGAATCATATACCATTAATATTAAAATTTTATGAGCTATGTTTTGGAATATGCTAAAAAGATATCAATATTTTCATTTTTACATTATGCATAATTATATATATTATATATATAATAGTATTTGTTCTTATATCAAGTTATTTGAGGTAAATAAATAATAGGAATTAAGGAAGTGACTACACTAAGTCATATGGAATCTCTGGCTATTAAGGAAATCTACATATGCCCTTGATGTCAGTGAAGTCTATTATAGTAGATCTGATAAAAGTTATTTTTTACTCAGTTTTTCTTTCATCCATTATTTCCTCTGGGAAAGCCTTAGATGATGCAAGGGCATTACTGCAGACAGAATGACTCTTCTTACTGTAATGTTGTATTTATCACAGGTTACTTAAAAATAACTTCAAAAATGCTCTAGTAAACATTTGTTACAGAACATTTAATGACATAATTAATCATGGTTGAATTCTTTGAGGTCTATTTTAAATACATTTAGATGTCCACTTTGTATCATATGTATGACTCTATCCATATTTATCACTATGATAAATTTATATTTGAAGATGTTAAAAATGTTCTAGGGAGTTCATACTGCATCTTATACATTACAAAATTAGCTAATTGAAAATAAAATCCATTAGAGAAAAAGAAAATATAAACACATCTGTGCACATACATATGAACTTACACACATATGATGATAGCAGCAATATTTTTATTTCCCACATAAGGTTAAGTAATACTTTTAAAACTATATTAACAGTTTGCAAAGAAAATAATTTAGACAACATTTTTATGTCTTCTTAATTTTCTAATTGATTATATCCTATATGTTTGGATTTGTACTTGCTTTTAGAATTCTTGTCCTATGTTTCTATATAAATTACAAAATCATGCTTTAATTTATATTCCATATAGCAAACATATTTCCAAAAGTATATATATCAGATGCCCTAAAGCTGGTTGCTAGAATTATACAATCATCCAAGTGTAATTTTTGACACATATTACACAGTATTTGCTGCTATTTCTTTTGTTTTATATGTATCTTCTAATGTACACTGACTGCATCTTAAGAGTATCTATTTGGGGCATTTAACATTCTTATACATTTTTTGAAGAATAAGTGTGAGTTATGTGGGAAAATCCTATCTTTTTCTTTACTGTTACTGTAATAACCTACAAAAATGAGAATTTATTACAGGTGCTCATTGATGATATAGACATGGAGCTAAAGTTATTTTGTATAAATATATGATTAAATTCTAAGGATCAATATTGCTTAGGTATTTTTGTATTCATATTTTTAAGAATGAATTAGTTCTCAATTTTCTTTTCTTATCTGTACTATCACTAGTAAGATGGAGTCACATTTCAATTCAATATCACTCGAACTTTCAAATTCTATTAAATAATTTATACAAAACCATGCTGAAAATTACAGCCAGTGTTTGGGAATAAGAACAAACTCTTTATAAAGGAGACTATGAACTGTTGTTTCCAAGGCGAATACAAGCAATTGTGAGTATGCTTGAGAAAAAAACATTTTAGATAAATGATATAACATGCCTACAGTACTTTCAAAAATTCATGTCTGAAAGCTGAGGTCCACATAGATATACTATTCTCTTGGTGAAATAAAGCATACTGTTTTTACCTATAGCAGGATTTCTGAACCCCAGAACTATTGCCATTTGTGCCGGGATAATTCTTTGTGGAATCTACTCTATGAAGAATACAACACCATTATGACAACAAAATTTCTTCAACCTTGTTAGTGGGAAAAGAGAAGAGTACAGAAAAAATTTTCTAGGTTTAGACACATTAATTTAAAGTGTAGACACATATTTTATGAGGTAGTGATGAAAGTAACACCTATATGAGGAGTGGGGAACTATCTAAGGGAATTATGTGGTCGGATTTGCTTTATGGATGGCTGGGGAGCAGTTAAGAAACTCTGAGAACAGCCTAACGAATAATTAAAGGAGGCCTGAACTAAATCATGACTTTAGAAAATGGACTGGAAGAAAGGTGAAACAAAAGTTAGCTTGTTAGAACAAGAGTTTCAATGGGTTTGAAGAAGAGAAATCACCTTAGAAAAAGAAAAATTGAATGTCAACAGTAAGCCCAAGATGAAATGCAATGTAAATATTTCTAGATAATAAACAAGATATTCATAAATGATCAATGTTTATGTAGTAAGTATCATGGGCAAAAATGGGAAGACACATACATTGAGAAAAATAAGCACAAGGTGAGGACTATGTGAAACACTTGTGTAGTTTAAATGGTGTTAAGACAGAACTTGATGTAATGATTCATGCCTATAATTTAACTAGGAGGCTGATTCAAGAGAATTTCAAGATAGAAACCAGCTAGAGTTACTAGGTAAGACTGTCTCAAAAAAGAAAGAAAGAAAGAAAGAAAGAAAGAAAGAAAGAAAGAAAGAAAGAAAGAAAGGGAAAAGGAAATAAAGTGTTAGCATATGAAGTTCCATAAAGAAAACCAGAAGGACATATTACAATAGACATTGTAAAAGAACCAATAGCACCAATTTTAGGGAATATTAAAATTACATTCAACATAGTTTTAGCTCCTGGACTCAGAGTAGATTTCAGTAACTAGAACAAGAACCGTTTTAATGGAGTATAAAATAGTAGATTCCAGTTTGTTGTAGGTGAATTAGTAGCCCAGAGAATTTAACTATGAAGAGAGTTATGCAATGTCCCTTTTGATTATCCAATAACACATTACAGTGAAAGACTCAAGGCCCATTGTTTTGGATAAGATCTAAATGGACTCTTACAGACAAGAGAAGCAAGCATCCACAGAAAACCTGAGCCATGACACCCTATGTGAAAAAGTCCGCATGAAGCCATCTTTTTTGCTTTGCCTATATTGCCTCATAATTACAGAACACATTTGTTAAATAATCAAAAATGCAAAAATACACTTAAAATGGATAGTTATGTGGCCTAAAAATGACATATCCACAGTATGACTTCATTATGTTTTTATGATATGAGAGCTTGGATGAAAAACATGCTTTTCATGTATTTTCACATTTATACAAGATAAATGAGCTTAAATAAAAGAAAAAAGATGTTCTAGAAATGGCTAGCAAAGGAAGTTTTGAGATTCACATTTTCACAAGATACCATCCATTATATCATATAGGAACTATTACATTTAACAGAAATTTACCAAGTAAAATACATTTCCTTGATTTATTAATATTAACTTTCAGAGTTCTGATTTACATGCATTAACTTCCAAGAATCAGGTACAGGACTTTGATTTATACATCATGCATATAAAAGTTCTTATTAATGAATCCTAAATTTTAAAGTTGTGATTTAGTGTGTTAGTTTATAAATCTCAACTTTAAACTTCCAATTTAGTGCTGTGATTTATGGGCACCAAGTTCCCTGCTATTTATGAATCATAATGTTAAAGTTCTGATTTAATACAATAGTTACTATAAGAATCATTAGTACAATAAAATGTTCAATTCAAAAGAGAAAAAGATAAAACTGATCAATATTTCTATATGTAGCATACTGTACATAGTCTCAATTGTAACTCTATCCTCAGTGGTATATTTTTTAATAGATCAGTGAGGTAAAACTAGGCAAAAATACAATAGAGGTTTAATAAACCAAGAGTGAAAGAACTTTCTTCTTGTCATTAGACTAGTTTAGAAATCTTATGCTCCTTACAATTTAATAATTAGGAAAATCATTTGAAATCTTCATCCCTGTCTGAGATCAATGTATGAGTAAAATGGGCCAAGTTTTTTTTAATTATAAAAGCTATACCTACATGTTTGGTTAAAATTGAGTAGAATATCCTTGAAAGTAAATCTCTAATATCTAGCTTCCAAAGAGAATATTTGATCACATTTATATACAAACACCCTGCACAGTCTCTAATTTTATTTCTTCTTCCTTATCAAGCCACCAATCCCACACCCATATGTATGTATGTATATATATGTGTGTGTATGTATGTATGTATGTATATATATATATATATGTATATATATATATATATATATATATATATATATATATATTCCTGATACCACATTGGTTGAATGGTGACATAGATAGATTAGAGAGATAGATGATAGATTGATAGATTGAGATAGTTTTTTGTGCACTTGCTCTGTGTCTCCTCAGCCACAGGTGATTTAAATAGGAAACATATATTTTAATTTGAAGGGTGAATACAACATGTTTATTAAAAATTTTCTATCAATTGAAAGTTAAAACTATAGCAGTTTAGATATATTTATTGGAGGAAATATATCATTCACCTAATTGATTTTTTGCTTAACATGGTTACTAAAATATTAACATTATCTATGAAGCTTCCAATGTATTTCTACTGATCACCATTGCTTTGATCATTCCATTATCTTTCAGAACAAAAGCATTTACAATGTACAATGCCCTCCAAATTGTTCACTGACACAGTGAGGAACTCATAGTAAAAATGAGCAAATATGTCTAATTGATAATAAATGATTAATTTTTTATCATTTTCCCAAGACCATCTTGACTTTCATTAAGAGAAATGTGAAGTTTAGAGAGAAACATTTTTGTTGTTTGTTTTACTTCACGGACAGGTTAAAATGTCTCCTAAATTTTTGTAATAATAATTGTTGAAAATCATTATTTTTTAACACTACCAATGGCATGAACACTGTATGGAGTGCTTTCATTCCACATTATTTCATTGAATCCTCACCTCATCTCTATAATGTGAATACTGTTGGAGCAATTGTTGCCATAACATGGACTCTGAAGCATAGAGAAGTAATATTATCAAAATTGCACATTGCCTGAATTAAGAGTCAAAGTTAGAATCTGTTTTCTATAGCCCATAGATTAACCAGCCCTCAAGGAAGACATGTGGAGTCTGCAGCTGTGAGCTGTGCCCTAACTTGTCTTCTAAAAAGGGATATGTAAAATAGAAATGTTAGGCTTTCAGCCCAAACTCCTTACTTTATACTTTATATTCTTATCTTTCATTTTTAGTAAAGATATGTTAGAAATATCTGCCAAGATGGTTTGAGAGAGTGGTGGGTTTATTAGGCTAACTAGCCAGTCATATGGAGCACAAAATGAAACTTCCAAATGAAGTCTATGAAAAATAGAGAGGAAAGAATTCTCAGAATATGATTCAACTCTTTTGTTCCTATTTTCTTAGCAGAAATGGACATTGTGGCCTTATGAGGCTTTTTCCTTAATTAGCGGAAGACATCTGTCATATGTAATGGTAGTTTATCTAATCATTCTTGCACACTTTTCCAGAGCAGACTAGAAGAATGGTACCTGGATACTTTTAATTTCCCAGTGTTTCATGCGTCTTTTAAAACCACAATCATTCTTCCTTGCTTGACTACAAATCCAATAGCAAAGCCAAACATTGCTTTAAATGTTCCATTCTCAAGAAATAATGTAGATTTCAGAGAAATTCACTGAAATATTTAATAATGACATACGTGGAACTGGAGGGTGGACACAGTTTGGAATTAAATCTGAGCCATGAAATAACCTTTGTGTTCACCACAGGAGAAAATCATACCCTGAATCAAAGCAACTGTAACCCCTTCCATATACACACAAGAAAAAAACTACTACACAGTACTCAGCTGCTGCTGAATAGTAATGCACAATGTTCTTACTAAACAGTGAATTTTCTTTATTGCATAAGATAATTTTTATAATGCTCCTAAAAAAAGGGAGATGAATCACAGTATTGTTTTTTATATGTAAGAATGTAAGGAACTGATAGGTATAGTAGCTAATCTTATTTATTTAGCTAAAGGTAAATTGTCAGCAAACTAGTATTATGCTGACGTTTAGTATCATCTGAGTTAGACTCCCTGAGGCAGTTAACAAATAAAAATGTACTTGTCATATGTAATGTAATAGCTCTTCTTTTCATGATAGCTATTTCAAATGCACTATAAAACCATGAGTTTATGTAGCTTATTCAGACATTACTATGAATAATTTCAGGACTGATAATTTCATTGTCAAATCAAGCTTTAATTAAGGCAGGAAAAAAAAATGTCAACAGCATCCTAAAACTCATCTTTGCATGCACATTCTGGAACAAGAGAATAATTGAGGAAATAAATGTCAATTTTAGCTATATCACTCATAGAGGAAGCACAAGAAAATAATGAGCATATGCCACTTATTTTCATCTAAACTTCAAGTTTTAATGTTATATATAAGGAGCTAAAGAGATAGCTTAGTAGTTAAGAACACTTAATGCTTCTGCAGAAGGCCTTGGTTTGATTCCACATACCTATATGACAACTCAAAAACATTTGTATTTCTAGTTCTAGGGGATCTGGTGCTCATTTCATATCTCTAATGCTACTGGATGTGTGTGGTGCCATAAACCCACAGAGAAATGTATATCTAGGTAAAATTATAAATAATATATGGGATATATTCTAGAATCTTAGATATGAACTCTTAATATGTACAAGTAAATATGAACACTGAATGAAGTGGGATAATAGAACAAGATGCTCCTCTGAGACTCTATTTTAATTAATTACATGCATGCCAATAATCATCTCTATCAAATGCATACAAATTCTAAAATCTGCTTATTTCCTCTTTATTGAAAATTCATCATTTCAAGCCCGCCAACACATTGCAGTGTTCACATGAAAATACAGGAAGGAGTATTTTAGGGGAGAGTCTTGGGCAAGTATATCATGTTATACTTTAGGAATCTTCAGTGTTCATACCTTGGTTCTTCCTTATTATGGCCCTAGTACATTTCTCCCATCTGACTTACCATGTACTCACTATGTCACTTCCTTTAGTCCAGTGCTGCAGGAGAATATGGGGTAAATTGAAATTTTTCTAGTTCTAAGTAAAAGCAATTATCTAGGTAGGAATGAAAAGCAACCAAGTATCTATTATCACTGTTATAGATTTTTGCATGGGTTTCCTTCAACCTTTATCCCAGAATGAGATGTAACCAGAACAAAGAAATTAGAGATTCCCTAGACATTGTTGATCAGTAAATGAATTAGGGTTTTTTGTTCACTTAAACAGCCCCATCACAGACTCCCTCCCTCCTCTCCTCCTAGTCCCACTCTCACACCCACTCCTCCATTTCCCCATCCCCTTATCCTTGAAGAAGGGAGCCCCTCTCCATGGCTACCAACCCACCCTGTTACACCAAGTCAAAGGAGAGCTAGGTGCATCCTCACCAACTGAGAATAGAAAAGACAGTTCAGCTAAGGGAAAGGGATTCAAAGGAAGGTGAGAGAGTCAGAGATAACCCCCACTCTAATCATTAGGGGACTCACATGAAGAACAATCTGTACATCTGCTACATAGGTGTAGGGTGCCTAGCTCCAGCCTATGCATGCTCTTTGGTTGTGAGCCCCCATGGGATCAGGTTAGTTTACCCTGTAGATCTTGTGGTGTCCTTGATCCCTCCAGTTCCCTCAGTACTTCCAATTTGTTCTTCCACAGAATTCCTAGAGCTCAGCATATTGTTTGTTGTTGGCTTCTCCATCTGGTTTCATCAGCTGCTGGATGAAGCCTCTGGGACAACAACTATGGTAGGCTCCTGTCTGCAAGCATAGTAAACTATCATTAATAGTGTGAGGACTTGTCTTTCTCTGGTGGAATGGGTCTCACATTGGGCCAGTAGTTAGTTGGCCATTCCCTCGACCTTTGTTCCATATTTTCCTCTTGCATTACTTGTAGGCAGGGCAAATTTTGGGTTGAAAGTTTGGTATCCCAGTCCCTCCATTGGAAGTCTTGCTTGGCTACAGGAGGTGGCCTCTTCAGGCTCCATACGCCCTGCTGGTAGAAATCTCAGCTTGGGTCATCACCATAGTCTCCTGGAAGCAACCCTTGTCCCAGAGATGCCTCCTTACAAAGTTCTATTCTCTCACCCAGACTTCTCCTCTCCCCACTCCAGATTCCTATACTTGTTTGATTGCCTACCCTTCTCCCATCCAGTTCCATCTTTCATATACCTCAGATTACTATTTTTTTTTATTCTGGGCCTCCTTGTTACTTGGCATGCTGGGGTCTGTGTATTGTATCCTGGTTTTCCTGTAATTTATGGCTAATATACATTTAAAAGTGAATAGATAGCATATTATCTTTCTGGGTTTGGCTTATTTTTTTTTCATTTGCCTGAAAATTTAGTGGTGCCCTTGTTTCTTAATAGCTGAGTTTTCCATTGTGTAAATGTACCACATTTTCTTTAGACATTCTTTCTTTGAGGGAGATCTGGATTGTTTTCAGTTTCTGGCTATTATAAATAAAGCTGCTGTGAACATAGTTGAGCAAATGTCTTTGTGGTATGGTGGAGCATCCTTTGGGTATTTTCCTAGGAGTGGTATACCTGAGTCTTGGGGTAGAACTATTCCCAATTTTCTGATAAAGCACCAATTTTTTAAATTTTTTTTATTAATTTATTCTTGTTACATCTCAATGGTTATCCCATCCCTTGTATCCTCCCATTCTTCTCTCCCTCCCATTTTCCCCTCATTCCCCTCCCCTATGACTGTTCCTGAAGGGGATTTCCTCCCCCTGTGTATGCTCATAGGGTATCAAGTCTCTTCTTGGTAACCAGCTATCCTTCCTCTGAGTGCCACTAGGTCTCCCCCTACAGGGGACATGGTCAAAAAGCACCAAATTATTTTTCAAAGTGGTTATATAAAATTGCACTCCCACCAGCAATAGAGGAGTGTTCCCCTTGCTCTACATCCTCACAAGCACCTTCTGTCACTTGAGTTTTTGATCGTAGTCATTCTGATAGCTAAAAGATGGAATCTCGTTGTTTTGATTTGCATTTCCCTGATGACTGAGGATGCTGAATATTTCTTAAGGTGCCATTACAAATTTCCTCTGCTGGGAATTATTGGATTAGTTCTGAACCCCATTTTCAATTGGGTTATATGTTTGTTGGTATCTAATTTCTTGAGTTATTTATATTTTGCATATTAGTCCTCTGGTGGATATAGACTTGGTGAAGATCTTTTCCCATGTTGTAGGTTGCCTTTTTGACCTATAGACAGTAATGTTTGTCTTGCAAAACCTTTCAGTTTCCTATTATTCTTAAATTAGGCATTTTTATATTATACTATATTTCCTGGATGTGTTGTTTCAGGTAGACAGCATGCAGCTTAGGGTAGCTGAGCATGCCCCAGGGGATCTGGCAGGCAGAGGATGTGGGGGACTTAATCTGAATATTCCTGGTGTAGCAGGCCTGGTGATTTCTGGTGGCATGGTGCCAGGACAATGGAGATCAGGGAAACATCATTCAGCTCAGGGCAGCTGAGAATATCCCAGAGGACTCCAAATATTTTTAACTGATATTTCAGTGTTTCTTATCATGCTCAAGCACTATTGTAATGTATTTTCACTCAGTAAGAATAAAATGTAAGGTGCCAGTCTATAGGCAAACTATCTTTTAAGATGTCTAGAATTAGAATTTTAGAATTAGACTTTCCTCATAAGTCATATTTCATTTCCTTCTGCATATGAAAAATTAGTATATGTGTGTGTGTTAAAGATAAAAAACATTGCAATTCATGTGGCAATAATTCATAACATAGCAAATATCTACCTACATATCTACCAGTATTTGATTCCAAACATCTTAAATCCAATACACAAAGGAAGAAATTCCATTACAACTTTTTATGTTAACTTTTGAAATATTATGGTAGCTGTTGTAAGACAGAATCTACTAATGTGTTTTTTAATGTGAAAACAAGTTAGCACTAGAGATGCAGAAATGGCTACAATTTGAGCAGACTACATCTGTTATTGACTTACCAGCCCCATGGATTTTCAGAGAGCAATTTGCATGTTAGATCATGTTAAATACCTTTGAACAAGTAATGTCATATGATATTAAGACACTTTTTAATTTTTACTGAGACTATTTTTCAAGTTCTAAGGAGGGTGTTATAAATTAGATTCAGTTTCACAGGCCTAGTAGTTACATGCTGGAGATTTTTCTTGGCTCAGCAATAGTCTGATTAAAAGGCTGGGTTAAGGATACTTTTCTTTGCAATAATTTCTTTGTATAAAACTACTTATAGAAGACTATCTTAACTTGTGTAGTCAGGATAAATATATAAGTTATGATTAAGGATTGGTCACATAAAATAACAAAATATATAGAAAACTCTTAATAATTAATGAGCAGATATATTTTTCTCCTTATCACAGAAATTCCAATTATATCATATTTGAAATAAATATTGTCTTCCAAGCAATCATCAATTTCTCTTATTTGTGGATATTAAACTCCCCATGACAACCAAAGCAAAGAATTTGACTTCTTTTATATATATGCATACATACATTTTAAATGCTTACAGTGTATTGATCTATTTTGGAGTTTATACATTGCTTTGAGTTAAATTTCACAATTTTGCTTCTTTGATATTTCTGAGGAATATGGGAGGGGAAGGGGGAGATAGAGGGGGGACTGGGAGGTAAGGAGGGATGGAGCTATGACTAGGATGTAAATAAAAAATAAATTAAAAATATATGCTTCTGTGCCCATAAAGGCATGTTCTCCATTTTTGGTCTGATTTCAGATTATGAAACATCTCTTTAAACTACATTGAGTCTCTTCAACGTAGTGAGTATAGACATCTGTGGATCTAGTTGTATCCTTTACAGTATGCAGACCTAGTTTTGTATACCAAAGTAGAAATTTATCTCAATGTAAGACCTCTTGATCAGGGTGAGGGTAGTATAAAACACTTAAAAGCAAGGCAGAATTTCTATTTTCTCAGGTTCCCCAGAAATATACCTACCAACCCTTGACAGCAGTAAATTCACAATCTAACATTTGCTCAGCTGTGATGTCAGATGTTATCTGCTCAACCTAGTAACAGAACAAACACGAGATTGTACCATATGATTCTTTATAGGATCAAAAAAAGGTTTTGGAACATCAAAGGCACAAAGAGAAGACTACACACACCAAAAAAAAAAAAAAACAAAAAAAAACAAAAAAAAAAAAGAACAACAACATAAACATGACACCATCAAGCTAATAAAATACTGATTAAAGACATAAAGATCAAGAAATCAGGATACTGAGGTGGAATGAGTGCAAGAGCCAGGAGACTAAGGAGCTAGCTGTAAGGTTGTGCATTCTAATCATAGCTGCTGTTTAAGTAAAACATGAACAGTGACAATACCAATGAATATGTGTTAACATAGAAGCAGGAAAAGTATCATGGAGGACCACCTTTCAACAAACAATTATAGGAAACTAGTGACTGCTGAAAGATGAAGAAATAACTTCCTGAAGGATTAATGTTGGTGTTCCTACGCAGATCGAAAGGTATCCTGGGACTCAGGAGCCCAGGAGCCCCACAGATTTGAGGTGGGACAGTGTTCAAGTGGAAGGGTATCCTAAAAAAGTATCCTGAGTCATGGCAGGCCAGGAAACAGACATCTCATTTCTGAAATGAAGCCTTCTCAGCAGAGGCCTTGCAGCTCAGAGGGAGAATATCCCTAGCTAAGCTGGAGTGCTATAGAAAGGCTCTGCTTTAATAGCTGAGTAGTATTCCATAGTGTAAATGTACCACAGTTTCTTTATCCATTCTTCTATTGAGGGACACGTAGGTTGTTTCCAAGTTCTGGCTATTATGAATAAGGCCGCTATGAACATGGTTGAGCATATGTCCCTGTTGTGTGGTAGTGCATCCTCTGGGTATATTCCAAGGAGTGGAATAGCTGGGTCTTGAGGAAGCCCTATTCCCATTTTTCTGAGAAAGCACCAGATAGCTTTCCAAAGTGGTTGTACTAGTTTGCATTCCCACCAGCAATGAAGGAGTGTTCCTCTTTCTCCACACCCTCGCCAGCATGAGGTGTCAGTTGAGTTATTGATCTTAGCCATTCTGATGGGTGTAAGATGGAATACTCAGCTATTAAAAACAAGGAATTTCCAAAATTTGTGGACAAATGGATGGAACTAGAAATTGTCATAATGAGTGAGTTCACACAGAAGCAAAAAGAGCTAAATGGTATATACTCACTTATATCGAGACACTAGTCCAAGGTGTACGTCCCCATGAAAAACTGTACCTACCAGGATAGTGGGTAAGAGGGGAGGACATCCTATTGAAACTTTAGGTGTGAGAAGCCTGGGAGAAAGAGGAAATAGAAGGATCCAGCAGGTCCTGGAAAACTACAGGCGAGTCTGGGCCCTGGGGTCCTCCGCAAACTGTGGCAACAGCCAAGGAAAAAATAGGCAGTAAACCTCGAACACCTACCCGGACTAGCCGATGGACATTCTCTACTGTTGAGTGGAGAAGGAGATCTAACTTTCACACAAACTCTGGTGCCCCATATTTGAACATGTCCCTTGGATGGAGATGCCTGGTGGCACTCAGAGGAAAGATAATAGGTCACCAAGGAGAGACTTGATACCGTATGAGCATATTCAGGGGGAGGAGGTCCCCCTCAGACACAGACTTAGGGGAGGGGAGGGGAGTAGGGGGGAAGTGGGAGGAAGGGAGGAATGGGAGGACACATGGGATGGGTTAACAACTGAGATGTAATATGAATAAATTAATTAAAAATAAATAAATTTAAAAAAAAGAAAAAAAGAAAGGCTCTGCTTTGCCACTCCTCCTTTTCAGTATTGCAGCTACCTAGCCGAGGGTATCCCCAGCTAAGCTCATGAGCACAGGCGCCTCTTCTCCCTTTCTTCCCTTCTCCACTTCTTTGCTTCTTGGCTTCTTCTGATTCAGGCAACAAATCTCATTAAAAAGATTTATTGGGAGGGACTAATCCAGGGGTGGCTGCCCCTGCTCCTGGAAGAAGGCAGTACTTATCTAATTCTTCTTAGGGGCAGGACTTTCCAGGGCAGAGATTTACAGGATGAGGTTTAGTGGGATTTCAAGTCCTGAGCTTGGGGGACCTCAAGGATTGGTAGGATATTTCTTGTAGTGCAGTCTGGGCACTATCCCACATTGCGGTTTGGAATAATAGCTACAGACATTAGGAAATGACTTCAAAATCATTAAGAAAGTCTGAGGGGTGGGACCTGACTTCTTGAGCCCCTCAGGGGCCTGGCCACTTTCCAGCCTGGGGGGTTTTTAATGTTTACAAAATTTATAAAGAGAGTCCTGGGTAAAGAAAGTTTTCCCTGCTTCTTGTGTTTGCATGTGTAGCTAACAATTAAACCCACTAATTAGTTATCCAAAACAAAGTAGTCAGCTCTGAAATCATATATACACAATAAAAATAACTTCAGCAGGTTTTGTTCATACATCTGTGCATCTATTTATATATCTGTAACAGCAATAATAAAAGAAAACATCAGGGCATTAATTTGAGAGGAAAATGGGAGGAAAAATGTGAAGATTGGAGGAAGGAAAGGAAAGGAAGCAGAAAGATGATGTAATTATTTTTTAATTGAAATATATATTTAAAAATAAATAGAAGCAAAACTGTGTGGAGATACTTTCCTTGCTTACCCTTCAAAAAAAGAAAAGAAAGAAAGAACTTGATAAAGAATTCAAAATAATCATTCTAAATAAACTCAATAAGATCAAATAAAAGAGAGATAAATAGCAAAATAAGATCAAGACAACAGTGCATGAAATAAATGTTTAATAAGAAAACAGAAACTATCAAAATTGACTAAACAAGTTCTGGAGTTTCAGAAGGCAATGAAAAAATTGAAAAATTCAGCAGAGAGCTTAAACCGCAGATTTAATCATGCAGAATAAAGGATAATTGAATTTGACTACAGGTCATGTGAAATTAGCTAGTTAAATAAACAAAAAGGAAATAACATGATAAAAGAAGTAACAATGCCTATGGGACTTACTACCAATTCAAAAAATTATGTGTATGCTGTTGGCACTAGAGGAGAAGACAGAAAGAGAACACAGTCCATTTAAAGAGATACTGGCTCAGTGTTTCCCCAATATTAGGCAGAGTATGTTTATCCAGATTGGCAAAGCTACATCACTTCAAATGATGAACCCTCCCCCAAAGACGTTGAGATACATTGTAACATGAATTCCAAAAAGGTGGATTCTTTTCTAAAAAGAGGAGAAAGATGAATGATCATATACAAAGGAATCTTCATGAGACTGTAGCAGATTTCCCATTCGATAATTTACAGAACAGGAAGATATAATGGAATTCCTAAAACAATGGCAACAAACATCTGCCAGCTTACTAAATGTATCTTGCAAGAAATAATTAAGGGGTTGTTCAAGTTCAAATGAAAAGAGAATAATTATATGTAAATATAGAAACTTATAAGGCTCACTGTTTAAGGTAAATGTATGCACAAACTAAAGTAATTTTAATATCTTAATGATGACCTAGAAATTGCTTTTAAACATATTACACAAGTTAAACACAAAAGTGCTCAAAATAATTAGAACTAAATTAGTCTGTATGCATAATATAAAATGTTTAAGGTGTGATATCAGTAAGAAGGTTGATTAAAGGTCCCTGTAGAGGAATTTTAATCCAGCAACATAGTTTCTCTGGCAAGGAATCACATTAAAAGACTTTTTAGGTATATATGATCTAGCCAGAATGCAGACATGTCCTGGATTACAGCATGATCTGGATAAAATACAGATATGCCTTTAGTCCTTTAGTCCCAAAGAATAATATCTAATTGAGGTGTAAAAATAGTGATGAACTAGAGAAAGATTTGACAGAATGACTCAGAGATAGGATAGGTCAAACTCTCAGGAAAACAGACAGGAAGGAGAGGCTACTTAAGAGCAGGGCGGGGAGAGAGAATGGAGGTAAGTTCTGTGCAGTTCAGTTGAGTTTGTACAGTGAGTGCAGTTCTGTTTGTAGAGTTCAGGGGCGATTTTTTCAAGCAGAGAAATTCAGTTAGAAGCCAAGAAAACCCACTTTGAATCAGTGAGCTTGGAGAGGGCTTGAGGCTGAACAGCTAAGCTGAACCCGCCTGTCATAGCTCAGAAAGAACTAGAAAAGAAAGTCTTGGAGGCTGAAAACCTTCTAGGCCAAGATTAGCAGAACTAGAAAGCAGTAAGTCTTGGAAGCTGAAAACATTCAAGGCCTAGGTTAGCAGGAAGAAGCTGAAAGCTGACGCTTTCAAGGTCTGGGTTTGCAGAAGATTGGAATGTATGAAGGCTAGAAGTTTTCAGGTCTAGGCCTGGGGATATTTAGATAGAAACACTCTGGGCTCAGCCCAAGCCATGCATCGGTAAAGCTTGGGTACATCTCATCTCATCCCATCATCTGAGAAAATTAAAAAAAAATATTTACAGGTCCCTAGCATGTTTCCACCTGCAAAAGGAAGAACAGAACAGAAGAAATTCTGTTATTTCACTGAAATGTTTGAAAATGAGCACCAGAGTAAATGGAAATGCAGCAGGGATGTTGCAGAGTAGCAGAGAAACAGGTGGCAATATTACAATGAAGAAGTTAAGCATGACACATCTGTAGTTCCATCTGTTTTTCAAAAGGGTTGATTATTTTTAATAATATGGGGGAGCATCTACACGGGAGTGCAGATACCCTCAGAAGTGAAGAGAGGGTATCAGATCTAAACTCCACTCCAGTGAAGCAGTATAATAACTGAGCCATTTCTCTCCCACTGCAATAGTCACTTCTCTTGTATCAACAAGTTAAGTGATGTTGCATAGAGAGTAAAGATAAGTAGAAGGTTCTAAGTAGTTTTCATTAACATGAGATTAAACCCAAAGTATTTGCTGTCTATAGAAACCTGGAGTCTGGTGGACATTGTTTTTAATTTGAAATGCTGTTGGATTACCACACAATGGAATTTCCTGGAAAAACAACCTAGCTCTTTTCCCCACCCAAACTCTGGATGACCAGTAATAAATTGAGCTCCTGTCAACCAAGGATTATGTTAACCTGTCAGATTGCTGGCTTCTGAAACTTAGCTCAGTAAACCTTATAAATTGACTGGATATCAATGAATACCTCACAGTTCTCTGAAGCAGCCAGACCTCCTGTGCAGAACATCTCAACCTACTAAGTTCCCAGATGGCCATCTTAATCATGTCACTCTTTTCAATAGGAAGTTACCATAAATCCCTCCCCACTTTTCTCCTGCAACAGGAAACATATGAACATCTCTTAGATAAATGGCTCGCTGAAATATCCATTAAAATAAATACCTCCCAAACCCGGGCCTCTCATGCTTAAGAAGGAGCTTCAAATATCACACCAAGCATAATAGACTCATGAGACATCGTGAAGTGACTAGTATGCCACTTAGACAGGGACAAGTAAACCACTTAAGTATACCAGAATGGAGTATCTCTTATGCAGCTCATAGCCACTGAGAGCTAATACCCTCTCACCTCTATGAGATAGAGGACATTGTACATAGCAGGACTTGCAGAATGTCTCCTGCTCAAGTAGGAACAATAAAGGTAGGCATATCAGCTCTGTTGTGCCTATACAAGAACAAAAGTGGTTGCACTGCTGTACAACCCAGAGAAACATATGGGAGCCTCACATTTACAAATGAACACAGCCAAAAACATGCAAGTAAACACATTCCAGTTAATAGAGGTTTATTTTCACCAGTGAAGTAATTTCTAAAACATCTGAAGCAGCAGTCAAAGAGATAACTGCAACACATAACAGTTAGAGAAGCTGCACAGTTTTAAAGCATTTGATCCAACTGTTATCCAACTATGACCCAGCATGATCTTACATATCTGGCAGTCCCAGATAGGTACAAATGCAATGTGCCCGTCAGAAGGAAGAGGTAAAGCATCTCTCAGTGGTTATACACAGTGTGGGGGCTTATTCATACTGATAGCTTACTCAACTGGAACCCTAGGAAATAATGCTAGGAGAAAGCCTGTTTGTGCAAAACTCATCCAATTAAATTGACAGAAGCAGTGGATCTATCACAAGCTAACAATAAGCATGAAAAAGCAATGTAAAATGGCAACTACAGAGAAATTCAATAACTCTGTAGCAGTATAGCCTCCATCCCTCCAAAAAGAAATTTATGAGTTTTTCTAAAAGACATTCAAACTTTCTAAGAACATTTAATGTGATATCAAAGAATACAGTTATTTCTTGAAATTATGAAGATAATTTATAATGTTAATGAGAAATTCATCAAAGAAATGAAGATAATCAAAATGAACCAAATAGAAATCTTGGTGTCAAGAAACTCAATAGCTAAAATAAAAAGATTCTTTTGCAGTTGTGTCCTCTCCATAGTCCATGTGCCATATAGATGAGAGATCTATGAATATGACACAAATCAAAATATAAACTTAAAATATTTTGTAATTTTTGTGTTTATTTTTTGTAACTTAATTGTGTAATTCTTACTCGTGACCCCTGTAAATGTAATGTCATGTGTAATCCCAAAATATTGAAAGGACTAGAGGTACAATTCAGCAGTTAAGGGCACTTGCTGCAATTGCAGAGGATCTGGGTTCAATTCGCAGCATCCATATGATGGCTCAAAATCACTTATAACTACATTTTTTGAGGATCAATTTCCCTCTTCTAGCCTCCAAGAGCAATGTGAATATATCATGCTCCTGCATACATGCAGGAAAAAGCGCTCATATACATTAAATATATAAATATTTCTTTAAAATATTGGACATTGGACATGTCTAATAAAGTTACCATTACAAGCTGAATCAAACAGGACAAACTAACCTTATAGACAGCTATTTTGAAAAACTTCAGTCATACAAAATAAATAAAATAAAATAAAGCAACAAAACTAAACAAAAATAAGACGGAAAGCCAATGACAAAAAATTCATGTTGATACTATTCTAAAAGTATAAAAGAGAAAATGAAGAAAAACTCAATGAAATGATAGTTATGGCCACCTATGCCTGCAATCTCAATTCTTGATAGGAAAACTAGGGGTTCAACAATATTCTTTGCTACATAGAAAGTTCAAGATCGGCTCATATGTGACCCTGATTCAGAAGAGATGTAAGAGCATAGAAAATACAATTGATAAATAAAATTCCTTCCAAGGAAAATAGCAATTTCACTACAAAAAAGCAATCTGAATTCTAAAGATAGCAATAGATGTGCCAAGTCATATAACACAGCTCTCTCATTAGACTCACTGCAAACCCTCCATATAACTTTGTAGATTAATAGAGAGTGGTATGATATTTTCAGTATCTGAAATCAAGAAAAGACAAAGCAAAAGCTTGCCAACTGAGAATACTACATCCAACTTGTTTCAGAAATTAAAGAGAAATAAATTCCTTTGAAACAAAGAAAAATAGACAAATAAACAACAGACTATCCTAAGAAAGTTTTTCAGTAGGAAAGAGCCAATGGAGCCAGTAAGATTGCCCAGAGAATGAAGCTGCTTGATGAAAAGTCTGACAATCTGGCTGTGATTGCTGACACCCACATGATAAGGGAAGAAGTGACCTCTCCCATAAGTTATCCACTGACCATACTGAAGCTAAGTCACAGCCCACCGCTAACACCCTTCCGAACATCCTCCATATAAATACACACACGAACACTCTTACACAAACACACTCTTGCATGCACATCCATGCAATTTTTAAAACAAAAAAAGAAGATCACATGTACTACTTTGCAAAAATGAAAACCCACTAGTAGTGAAACTAGGAGTGAAACAAAATCAAATATTAATACAAAAGATAACCAAATTACAAATTAGGACAGCAAAAGCAGAAGAAGCCATTTTATGAAACAACTAGAAAAATACCCAAATGAGGGTTAGAAAGACTTTTCAGTACTTTGGAGCACTTGTTGCTTTTACAGAGGACTTGGATTCTGTTTTCAGAACTCTTATATTGATTCACAAGCATCCCTAACTCTGGTTCCAGAAAATCTGATGCCCTATTTTTAACTCCTCAGGCAACAACTGTGCACTTGGTGCACATATATACTCATATGAATTAAATAAATAAATAAATAAAATTTAAAATTAAGAAAAAACTCAAATGACACAATGTTTTTCTTTTCATAGAAATAAAAAACTTCAGAAAATAAATGTGTATAAAATGTCAAAAATGATCTAAAATGGATTAATAGATTTTTAAAAAATGACTTAGTGATATGCTGCCCATGAAACAACTCACTTTTGCAGGAAAGCACACAACCTCTAACAGTAAAGAGAAGAGAAAATATATACCATACAAATGCAAAACAAATGTGGATTATAGGGTTTTTTAAAACTACATTACAGAAATATACATTTTAAGATATAAAAGGTTGAAAATTGTCTGGGCTGGGTGATGGTGGCAGACACCTTTAATCCCAGCATATGTGAGGCAGAGGCAGATGAATCTCTGAGTTGTAGGCCAGCCTGGTCTACAGAGCAAGCTCCAGGACATCCACAGCAGATGAAAGAGAGAAACCTTGTCTCAAAAAACAAGGACAAACAGCAGGAACAAAATGTTGAATATTGTTATTAAAATGAAAAAGAGATTAATTCAATAAGAACCAACACCCAAGTTGGAGCAACTAATCTTCCACAAATAACTATTATATCTAGAAGAAAAAAGAAACTACAATACAATAACATCAGGTTAATTTAAAACCCTGGTGATGTTCTTCAATGGACAGATAATATAAGCAAAAATCAATCAATTAACCAATCAGTCAAAATAGCAATAAACTATCTAAGTTAAATTGGACTAGAGAAACAAACATAACTTAATGAATATTTGCAAAAATATTTCATAGATTTCTTAGAATTTCTCTTGCTGTGAAGAGACACCATGACCATGGCAACTCTTATAAACAGAAAGCATTTAGTCAGGGCTGGCTTACAGTTCAGAGGTTTATTCCATTATCATCATGGTAGGAAGCACAGTGCCATGCAGGCAGACATGGTGCTACTGAGTTCTACATCTGAATCCTCAGGCATTAGGAAGAGACAGTGAGTTACTAGGCCTGGATTGAGATTCAGAAATTTCAATGTCTGTCTAGTGATACACTTCCTCCAACAAGGCCGCAATTCCTATTAGTGTCATTCTCTATGGGCCTAAGGGGACCGTTTTTATTCAAACCACCACAGTAGGATCATATATTTTAGTGCTTGGTTTCTACTTGGAGGAACTGTCTCAATATATACAAATATGCATGAATATCCACATGTATATGTTTATTTAAACTCTGCATACAATTTATTCAAAGTGTTTTTTTTTTACCTGCACCTGTATCAAGTAAATGTAATGTCAACTCTTCACAAAAGACTACATCTCCATACTGATCTCCCTGTTTTACCTAGTCTGTAATCTTCCTCTTTCATGTTGCTGCAGTCTCAGTATGTTTTGTTCATGAAAAATACATATACCAATATGATAATTTGAAAATTAAAGTAGCAATAGGAAGATAATTTTCTAGGCCTTTTTCTGCTGTTTGGTGGGAAGTTTAGGCAGATATCTTGTGCTCTAAGGAAATTATTTCTACCAATCTACTCATTTAGATTTATTCCACTGACCTTAGTGGTACATTCATGATAGGTGGATTAATAAATATTTGCTTCTACAAAAAAGGGTGATATAATTTTTTCCACCTAAAAACAATTGAAAAAAAATAAGAGCCAACATAATTTGCTTAGCTTTTATTATCTCCTCCAGTTTTAGTCATGGATACCGTTGCTTAGGAAGGGAATGAAATTTGTTGTGGAAGGAAATAATTAGTCTGGTTCTCTTTTTTAATCATTGGCTCTGTTTTAGCAAAGTGATGGATTGTTTATAACTATCCAAGTACTTCTCAGCTTGTTGGAATTTCACAAACATAATGAATAACTCATTATACTGAAATTTTAAGCTGATGAGTTAGTTTTTCTTAAAGCTACTAAAATATTAGAACAGATAAATATTTATTGACATGAAAAGACACTTACGATGTACTTTTAAGGAATATAGCATGATAGTTTGATGATAAGATTATATTGAAGCTTATGTTTACTTTTCTTTTCTAATAAAATTATACGTAAATGGTCATCTAAATATGAAACATCAAAGTGATGGCATTTGATGTAGGGAGCAGAGGAAGCCTTGAATGAGTGAAGTCTTGAATGAATGTGTGTTTTGACAGAGGCACAGCCACATGAGCGACATTAAGGCCAATTATCCATGGCAAATTGACAAAGCTGTTTCCCATATGGGCTAGGCTCAAGAGGGATAACAAAGCTTTCCTCGGGGGTCCACATATGTATGTTTATTAACTATTGATCAGTGTGTTCAAAGACTAGCAATGGTGGCTTCTTCCTCCTGGATGTTTATAGCTCTAGACTCAACGCCTACAGAGACCGCCTATCAAGACTGGTTACATCATCTCCCTGTGCTGTTCCTAATAAACATGCTAAGGTTTGGGTTTATGGTGGATGAAGTTAGAGAATCCCACCTAATTGGAGCTTTACTATATGTGTCTTGGTGTGTGTTTCTTTTCTTTATTCTTCCACAGCCCCTAGTGTTCTGGGACCCAAGCTGCATGTGTCACTTCAAGTGATGGCTGAACAGGGAATTAGTGGATTCGTGAGATACAGGGAGCTCACACTGAAACATGCATCCAGTCAGATGAGAGAATGGTCCAAACAAAGACACAGCAAAGGTAGAGCAAGCCAAAAGAAAACGAAAAAGAGAAAAATTTTGTGAGCAAAATAAAGAACCAAACATCAAATGGGAGAGAGTTTCTAAAAACAAAGAAAAAAATAGCTACAGTTTTGTGCTCTTAATTAAGATAATAAATATTTATGGTGATTTGTTATAGCAGTAATCAAAAACAAAAATAGAAGATAAAATTAAGAAAAGTATAATCTTGGTAGAGTACTTTAAATCTCTATGTTTTGAAAGATTGAACAATACAGAAACAAAGGAAATTATGAATATGATAATAACTCATATAACAGGATGTTAATTGGAACAACTCAATGTGAGTGCCAGAGCAAGTTGCAAATGATCATAGAAAGCTCAGAAAGAAGAGACTAAAAATAATTTAATTCCTTGCAGTATCTCATTCTCATGTAATAAGTAAAAATAAAGTTTAAATACTCACTGGGGATTTTTTTGATGTATTGTTTTACCCTAGTGTGATTTATCAGGGAAAAGTGATAGATAATGCAAGAAGGAGAGACTTTCTGACATTTCTTTAAGAAATCTTCTGGGAAAGCAAAGATAACTTCAGCAGAAATATTGTGTAAGGGAACGGAAAACATAATAAATGGTCAGGTACAAAAGAACATTCACAAACTTCTAAGTAAATGTTTCCTTTTGTGTCATAGTACAAAATATATGTACTTCATAAAAAATACACTTAAATATTTGTCATATATATTCAGAAGAAGCCCATGATGGACACATGGTACCATAATACTACTACACTTCATCTTTACCCTGGAAATAAATCAGAACAAAAGTATTAAATGTGGTGCTGACAAATAATCAAAGCAGAGAAAATCAAGTTGGATTTGGCAGATGGGTAATTTTGTGGAGTAAAAAAAAAATCTGTACTTTTTGCTACTGCATTTTACTTTCCAGTGGAAAAAGATTCAGATGTATAAAAATGAAACCACAACTACATTGCCATTTAGGAGACCTCTTTTTGCAATTCAGAATTTGAAGAGAACTCCACAAACCAAAATCTTTAAGCCATATATACAGACCTGAAAATACAGTTGTTCATCGCTTTAAAAAATGCTTAGTATAGTTGTAATAAGAAAAGTCAAATGATAAAATCAGATGGAAAAAACAGACATATCACTTTCATGAATTTCAAGTTGTACTGCTGAGTCACCGGAATAAAAACAAAAAGCATTGTTCTGGTACAAAACAAATATACAGATTAATGGAACAGAAGAGAGAGCACAGATACAAATCCATGTAGCTATAGCAAGTAAGTTTTGACAAAGATACCAAAAATATATATTGCAAAGAAAATAGTCTATTCAACAAATGATTTTTAGCAAAACTAAATTTCCATTTAAAGAATGAAACTAGAAACTAGAAAACAAAGAATGCTTTGTATAAAAATCAATAATCGATGAATGAGATACCTTAATATATGTCCTGGACTGGTAAAACTGATAGAATCAAAAATAAGGAAGACACTTCAGGATAACAGTATGACCAAACAGTTTCTGAATAGGACATCAGATGCTTGGAAAATGGTACTAACAACTGTCAAATGCTATCTCTTGGAATACAAAATTAACAAACAAAAAACCAAACAAATAAAAACACTTCTCTACTGAACAACAAAAAATCAAATAAAAAGACTACCTACAGAATATTGGAAAATTTTTCCTAGCTATATATTCAATAAAGAACTCAGAAAAAATGAGTAGTGAAAAATCAAATACTCCCCCTGTATATGCTCATAGGGTATCATGTCTCTTCTCGGTAGCCTGCTATCCTTCCTCTGAGTGCCACCAGGCCTCCCCATCCAGATGACATGGTCAAATATGGGGCACCAGAGTATGTGTGAAAGTCAGACCCCATTCTCCACTCAACTGTGGAGAATGTCCTATCCATTGGCTAGATCTGAGTAGGGATTTGAAGTTTATGGCCTGTATTGTCCTTGCCTGGTGCCATAGTTTGTGCGGGACCCCTGGGCCCAAATCTGCCTATCATAACGTTCTTCTTGTAGGTTTCTAGGACCCTCTGGATTCTTCTACTTTGCTATTCTCCCATGCTTCTCTCATCTAGAGTCCCAATAGGATGTCCTCCCCTCTGTCCCAATTTCCGGGTTAGTGAAGCCCTCAGGCACAGTCATAGGGGAGGGGAGTAAGGGGAAAATGGGAGGGAAGGAAGAATGGGAGGATACAAGGGATGGGATAACCATTGAGATGTAACAAGAATAAATTAATAAAAAAATAAAATAAAATAAAAGAGTTAAAAAAAGAAAGAAAATCCAAATCAATATATGGGGTAATGAAATATGAAGACATTTCCCAAAAGATAAAATACAAATGGCCTATACACACACACAGACACACACAGACACACACACACACACACACACACACACACACACACACACACACACACACACAGTTTGGCATCACCAGCTATCAGATAAATGCAAACTAAAGCAACATTGAAATTGCATCTCACCCCTGTAAGAAAAGCAGTAATTATGGAAACAAATAACAACAAATGTTGATGAAGATATAGACAAAAATATATCCTTATCAATTTATGGTATGAAAGTAAACTAGTGTAGTCATTCTGGATACCAGTATTAAGATTCCACATACATCATTCTTGGTTATTACCAATTATGATACTTTGAAGATGTTGTCCCCAGCAAGCCTCAGGAATTAAATACTCTGTCTCCAATTTTTGGAACCATTGGAAAGAATTAGTAAGTATAGTTTATTGGAGTAAGTTGGTCACTGAGAGTAGGTTTTTGAGATGGAAAAGACTCAGGACACTCCCAATGTTCTCTCTGCTCCTGTTTTCAGTTCTAGCCTTCAGTGGATTATTATGAAAACTAACCTTTGAAACAATAAGCTCAATTCAATGTTTTCTTTTATAAGGTACCTTGGTCATGGTGTTTTATCACAGCAATGGTAAAGCAACCAATACAACCACAAAGATTCCAAGCTGGTTTATCATGAAGATACTTGCATATTTGTGTTTACTGAAGCACTACTCACAATAGCTAAGATTTGGTACCAGCCTAAGTGTCTATGATGGTTAATTTTAACTGGCATCTTAATGTAATTTAAATTTAATAGTTTTAATGAGAAGATAATATAGATTAGGTTGGCCTATAGCCATGTCTGTGAGGGATTATCTTGATTGAATTAATAGAGATGGTAAGAGCCACTCATTGTAGAATCATTCTAAGCTTTTGAGTTTGAGACCAGGTAGAGAGAACAATCACACAAGAATGCGCCCTCTCTCTTTGCTAATTACTGTGGGTGTGAGTAGCTGTTTTAAGTTCCTATCTTGACTCCCCTACAATAATGGACTATAACCTGGAATTGTAAGTAAAATCCTTTTCCTTTAAATTGTCTTGGATCAGGGTAGTTTATCACAGCAACAAAATGGAAACTAGGATAATATCTATTAACATAAGAATAGGTAGAGAAAATGTGGTTTGTGTACACAATAGTTTTCTTTTTTCAAGTATAAAGAAGAAAGAGTTCATGTACAATATATATAATTTGTTCTTTCTAATAAAAGATTATGGTTACAATATATATAAATTGTTCTTTCTAATAAAAGATTATGGTAACTATAGAAGAAATTTAATTAGATAACAAAGAATTACTTCACAAAAAAAGCACCAAAATAGAACCTAAAGAGTCATATTTTTTCTATTTTAAAGAACAAGTAATCCAAATGGTATAAAATAGTTGCATAGTAAATCTAAAGGACAGAGAGAAGGAAAGAATGAAGGATGGTATAAAATAGGGAAAGAATGAGTACTTCATAATATGTTTTACATGTAATACTATATCACTAAATAAATACAATAGATGCATGTTAGTTCAAATAAACATATGTCTTTGCATTGAAGAGATGTCAGTACTGGTGAAAAATATAAATTCCTATTTTCTACTGGCAACAAGTTCATCATTTATATCCTGAGATAATTGTTCTTGGAAATACAGCATAAGATGAATTAAAAGATACACAGATTTTATATATATATGCCAAATCCATGCAATGGAAAAAAGGTAGCATCTTCAATAAATGGTGCTAGTCTAACTGGATGTATAAATGTAGAAAATTTCAAATAGATCCATATTAATCACTCTGCCTAAAACTAACCTACAAGTGGATTAAAGACCTCAACATAAAACCAGTCATAATAAATGTGTTAGGAGAAAAAGTGGAGAAGAGCTTTGAACTCATTGGCACAAGAGACAACTTCCTGAGCAGAACTCCAATATATAGCCTTTATTATGATAAAGTAGATGCCTTGTATCCCTTATCTCTCTGAGACTTTAAACATGAATGAGTGTTGGATTTTGTCAAATGCTCTTTTGGAATCTAAAGAGATGATTCTGTTATTTTTTCTTTCAGTTTATTTATATCATGGATTACATTGATGGATTTCCATATATTAAACCATCACTGCATGCCTGGGAAGAAGCCCACTTGGTCATAGTGCATGATATTTTTGATGTGTTCTTGGGTTCAGTTTGTGAGTATTTTATTGAGTAATTTTGCATCAAAGTTCATAAGAGAAATTGGTCTGAAATTCTCTTTCTTTGCTGTATCTTTGTGTGGTTTGAGTATCAAGGTGATTGTGGCCTCATAAAAAATGACTTTGGCAATGTTCTTTCTATTTCTATTCTGTGGAATAGTTTGAAGAGTATTGGTAGTAGCTCTTCTTTGAAGGTCTGGTAGAATTATATGCTGAAGCCATCTGGCTCTGGGATTCTTTTGGTTGGGAAACTTTTGATGACTGCTTCTATTTCCACGGGAGATGTAGGATTATTTTACTTGTGTACATGATCTTGATTCAACTTGGGCAAGTGGAATCTGTCAAAAAAAAAACCTTCCATTTTGTTTAGATTTTCCAATTTTGTAGCATATGGGCTTTTGAAGACATAATGATTCTTTTATTTCCTTTGTGTCTATTATTATGACTGTTTTTATTTCTGATTTTGTTGATTTTGATAGTGTCTCTCTACCTTTTAGTTATTTTGACTAAGCATTTGTGTTTCTTGTTGATTTTCTCAAAGAATCAGCTATTGGTTTGTTGATTCTTTGACTTGTTCTCTTTGTTTCCAATTTATTGGTTTCAGCACTGTGTTTGATGATTTCCAGCCATCTACTCCACTTGGGTGTGTCTGCCTCTTTTTTCAGTGGCTTCCAGATGTGCCATTAAGGGCTGATTGCTTTGGGATAACTGGGTTCTAGTGATGCCATAATATCTTGGCTTTTGTTGTTTGTGTTTTTATGCTGGCCTTTAGCCATCTTGCTGTCTCGAGCATTAACTGGTAGTTTCTGGTGTCCTTCACTGGCAATTGAGAGTGGCTTATAGTTAATGGCTATAGGTTGAGATCCCTCACCTGAAGGGATCAGGGAACTCTTCAGGTGGATCAGGTGGGTGAACTGAGAACAGATCTAAGAACTCTCTGTGGACCAGCCAGGTGACTTCGGGTCAGATCTGTTTTTCACACTGTTATTTCTTCTTTCTACAGTGATACTCATACACGGTGTTTTGTTCTTTATGAGTCACAGTGCTGGTGGTATGTGCCTCACCAGGTGTGTGGTAGACCTTGGATCCTATCCCTGTGTCTTTGTGGGCCCAGGAACTTTCTGTGGATTGGCTGGGTGACCTTACATCAGATCCACTTGTGTTCCAAACTGTGGGGACTCCTCTGGGATAGAATATGGAGACACTGTTGTTTTTGTAGCCCACAGTTCAGTCTGATACACATAACTCAGATTCTGCATGCCCTGCCATGCATGTCGTTACCCTTTGGAGTGTGTCTGTGTCAACACTGGAACTTTCTGAGGATTGGCCTAGTAACCTCAGGTCAGATGCGCTTGTGTTCCAGAGTATGGGGTGGCTTCTGGGCTAGAAATCCCAGACAATGGTGTTTTGTAGTCTCCTGTTCAGTCTGATAGGCAGAGATCAGGTGTGGCACACAAGCATACTACTGGATAGACTTTGGATACTGTGCACACACCTCAGAGACTTTTTGTGGATTAGCTGGGTGTCCTGAGGCCTGACCCACCTGTGTTGAGCGATATTAACTACTAATGGTTGTTAATTCCTGTTATTTTGATGTTGGTAGTGATAGTGTGTATGTGTGTGCTTCCTTTCTTTTGTTTTGCAGATGTGCGGTTATTTATTTCATGTATTTTCCTGGGTGTTGTTAGCCTCTTTGGATTGGAGTTTCCCTTCTAGTATCATCTATATAACTGAATTTGTGGCTAGGTACTGTTTAAACTTGGTTTTGTCATGGAATGTCTTGTTTTCTCCACTATGGTGATTGAAAATTTTTCTTGGTATAATAGTCTGGGCTGGCATCTGCAGCCTTTTAAGGTCTTCATCGCATCTGCCCTGTCCCTTCTAGCTTTCATAATCTCTGTTGAGAAGGCAGATATAATTCTAACAGGTTTACCTTTATATGTAATTTGGCCTTTTCCTGTTGCAGGTTTTAATATTTTTTTTCTGTTGGTTTAATGTTTTGATTATTATGTTTCAGGAGAATTTTCTTTTCTGTTCCAATCTATTTGATGTTTTGTAAAGCTTCTTGTATGTTTATAGGAATCTCTTTCTTTAGGTGGGGAAGTTTTCACTTATGATTTTGTTGAAAAATATTTCTGGACCTTTGATGAAGGAGTCTTCTCTTTCTTCTCTATTATTCTTAGGTTTGGTCTTTTTATGGTATCCCAGATTTCTTCCATGTTTCCTTTCAGGGGCTTTTAATAATTAACATTTTTTACTGATATATCAATTTCTTCAATCATATCTTCTATACCTAGATTGTTTCTTCCACCTCTTGTTTTCCATTTGATATTTGTCTGTAGTTCTTGTTCTTTTCCCTAGTTTTCCAATCTCCAGGATTGCCTCAAATTGTATTTCTTTATTGCTTCTATTTCTATCTTCCAGTATTGAACAGTTTTATTCATTTTCTTCTTCCATTTGATTGCATTTTCCTGCAATTCTTTAAGAGCTTTATTCAATTCTTTCACCTGTTTTCATGTATTTTCCTGTATTTCTTTGGGGGATTTATTTTCCTACTTTAAGACCTCTATCATTTTCATAAATTCAGATTTACACTAATTATCTTGTGCTTCAGATGTGATAATATCTCCAGGCCTTGTTGGTTTCTGGTGTCATCAGATGGCCCTGAGGTTTGTTGCTTATCATCTTATGCTGACACCTAGAGCTGGTTGTCTCTAGTGTTAACAGAAATGGTGGTCCCTCTGTTGGCCTCATCCCATGTGGGTCTGGTAGATCAGGACTCATCAGTGAAGAGGTCTCTAAGCTGAGAGATGCTTGTGACAGACACAGGCCTCCTCCAGAGGGAAGATAAAGTGGGTTGGGTCCCAAGTATAGCTCACCATTTCTGGCTCACTGCTAGGGTATGTAATTCTTATTCTTCATAGTCTGGTTCAATTTGCCAATGTTACTTTTTACCATTTTTGACACAGGTTTTTCTTCAGGTAACGCAATGTCTTCTTTTTTCCAACAAGATGTTACTTGTTGTAAACTCTATGTTATTGCTTTGGCAATTTCTTAGATCCATATTTGTTTTATTAGCTTTTAAAATCTGATGAATTATAAAGCTAGTATATGTGCGTTGTCATGTACTCTTAAGAGATTAATAGCTGGTGAGATACACATATGTTTAATTATTTAATTTAATGGTTAAATATATTTATATTTTATATTATATAAATATTTATATTAAATATATTAATTTACATATTATATGTAAGATATATGATTTATTATTAAATATATTAAATATTTAAACACATTCAGAAGAAGGCATTTATTTTATATAGTCATATTTTGTTCCCTACATGTTTTATGTAAGCAATATTTGTGCACTGAGACTAGCAAAAGCTATGGAGGACAGTATCTTTCACTTATGTATTAATTAATATATGAACCTTGAAATACCTATCATACTATTTGACACAATGTACTTTCTAGAAAATGACAGAAGCATCACGTAGTATGCATTGCATGCTACTCCACTGTAACCATGCATCAAAGCTCTTAACTCCAAGCAATTACATTTTATGATAGAGACTTTTAAGAGGTTAAAGATAATGGTCTAGTCTTAATAAATGTATAGTGTTAATATAATAGGGCTGATCTGCTTACCAATAGAATAACACGCATCAGAGATTTCCCAGTCTTTTGTAGTGTGAAGAAGACACCATGTGTACATTCAGAAAGTTCGCATCAGCCTTTTTCACACTAAAAGAAAATTCCTCTGAATGAAATTGAACTTGTTGAAACCTCAACTTTGT
This sequence comes from Acomys minous, assembly GCF_964271855.1. Taxonomy (NCBI): domain Eukaryota; kingdom Metazoa; phylum Chordata; class Mammalia; order Rodentia; family Muridae; genus Acomys; species Acomys minous. The sequence continues at coordinate 85,161,831 of NC_140488.1, read as the reverse complement.
ACTTCTTAGCCTTCAGATTTGTGAAAAATAAACTTGTAACTTTTATGTCACCCAGATGGTGATGGTTTATTATGGCAGTCCAAACAGACCTAGAGATTGGTTAGAATATCAAGTGCCATAACTTACCCCAAAATAAGGAATTAAAAGTTCTGGAGTAAAAGCTCTGCCAGAGAGTTATAATAAGTATAGCAGGGAGCACTGACACAATGTGAAGTTTTGAAACACTTATTTTCACACAGTGCTGAATATACTAGCATATACTGAGTAATTGGAAGAATACTTCATCATTTGATTAGAAATTAATATTATCTGTAAGGGATTGAATTGTAAAGACTTTTATATTTTAAATTCCTAAGCCAGTTTAACCCAGTAAGTCAATGATGTTTTAACAACCACAAACCAGAAAACTAGTTTCCAATGCTCTGGAATTCTTACTTGAGCACCTAAAACTATTTGCTGCAAACCAAGCTTCATGTTCATCAGTGCTCATTTTATTCTCTCCTTGTCATTCTTCATTTCTCCCCTACATTTTTGTAATGTGGAAATGACTGCAGTAGATTAGGATAATTCATTTCCGAAATAAATAGCTTCTGGCTTTAGTCTCTGCATCCAGCATTTAAAAGGCTTGAAGACTTTTTAGAGAGTCCATGTAAGTATGAAGAAAAGGTTTCAATGGAAATCAAAATGAGTTAGTGAGAAAATCTGCACCCTATTGATAGTGGCACTTTTGTTCTGAGGACTCAGTAATATGAGAAATTGAAGAATGTCATTAGAGTTACTGACTTGAAACATATCCAGGATTACTTTGTTAAAGTGTGCAGTATTATAAAAATGTATATATATTTTAATATTCAGACACTTTTCAGTATTCACTGCGTGAACATGACTTTAAAGGTTATGAAAAAGACAGTAAGTAGACATAGAGCATTATGTACAGTTTATAAGAATTAACCATGTGGCCTTTTAAAGGATTGTTTTCTCCTAGTAAAGGAATAAAAAAATTATATTTTCACAATTTGTCATTATGTAAATGGAATGAAATTAAAGTAAATTATTTCTTACAATCTTTTAGATTTGTAATTAAAGAGATGCCTGAGAACAGTTTAGTTTTTTTTCTTTGTGATGCAATTCTTTCATCTCCAAATGAATTCTGTCATGATAAACTGGGGAAGTGCAGAGTAAAAATGAAGTATTCCTAGACAATTCAGATTCTAAACTTGTATATATGTGAAACCAACTAAACATCAAATGCCTGCGTTATTACCTTTGAAAGAAATCATAACATAATATTTTCAAAATGTTTCTGAACATAGTTTCCCTTTATGTTTTTAAACATTTGATATATTTCCAAGTGTGGTATGACCTTGGTTTCAGCTTTCAATATATTGTGGGTTCTTGGTAATATCTAAAACATTTTTTAAGCCATGACATCTACCACAGAAGTTGTCACACAGTTATTTATAAATATTAATTGAATGATTTTTATTTAATAGTTACATAAAACACAGTATAATTTGTATGAGAAATGCTTGTTTCTTACAAGTTCACAAAGTAGTCATTATTGAGGAAGAACAGAGATTTAAATATAAACAATGAATTTTAGGATTAAAGTACACAGAAAAATGGCATGGGTTATTGAATTACCAAAGCAGTCAATTATATTATACTCCTCATTATCCCTATCAATGATTAATCAAAATTATGAAAATACATTCTAGTGCCTTTATCTATGTATATATGTAGGTATGAATTTTTTTCCTAAGAAGGACATTTTGTTTAGTCTTATGAGTTAAAAGACAATCTGAATGATTCTACTACATTTATTCCTGTAGAGTACAGTAAGTTGAAGCTATTTTAAAATTTAATTTTCTATTAACTAATAATATTTTAAATGTGCTCGAGAAAAAAAAACTAATTCTCCTGGGTTTGAGATGAACTTTTCCTCTTTAAAATATTTTCATTTAGACATTTTTAAGTCTTAATTCATGTCTATTGTGCATTGATTTTGACAATACCATAATTTGTTTCATTATTCTTGTAGGAAGCTTCAACTTAAGAGCTATAAGCTTTTTGTAAATAATAAATTTACCAAAATTGAAAAAGTCTAAAATATGATCAGCCTCTTACCATAAAGTCTCCTGTGAAAACATATCACTTAAAAATGAGTTCCAAGACTGAATGAACATTCATGTTCAGGAATAAAACAATAGCAAATAGATATGCAATGCAAATATTCATGTTTTCTTTTCTAAAAGAGATTAAGATGATGATGGAAGGGAAAAGGATAGACAGGAGAGTTGCTTATCAACCTGATGAATGATAACATAAAATGAAATCCACTAATCCAATTATATTGTCAAAATTGCTTAATGCTGCTATTAGTTATTAAGACAATCCATGGAGAGTCCAAACCCATGACTGCCCAGTAGTTTTTATATTCACCTTCATCTGATCTTACCTTACTACCCATCTAGTGTACTCCAATATACTGATACTTGGAAAATCACAAATTTCTTCAGAAGAAAGTTTTAAAGACTCTGTTCATGAAGTAAACAAACAAAGTCACACCAGAAGAGGATTTATTTATTGTAGTTTTAAATTAATTAATTTGTATTTATTTATTTATTTACGTTACATCCCAATCATAGCTTCCCTTCCCTCCTCTTCTCTCAGTCCCTTTCTCTCACCTACCTGCTCTCTTTCCATTCTGCTCAGAAAAGGGGAATTCTCCTGTAGATATCTGTTAAGATTCCTCCACAGTCTGCTTACCTGTGATGTCATTGCCTACCTTCCACTGGGCTTGGCCTTGGCCAAGAAAATGAAAGGACAGACCCTCTTCTTGAATTTTACCTCTCTTCTTCCTACCTCTCCTTCCTCCTCTTTCTTCCTCTCTTTCTCTGTTTCTGTCTGTCTGTTTTTTTTTCTGGCATACCATCTCCCCCATTTCTTTCTTTCCCCATGCTCATTTAATAAACTTCTCCATATAATATCTATTGTTTGGCATCTAATTTTCTTATTTTTTTACATTAAATTGGTGGTCCATCCAGAGAAAGCAATCCCACGGTCTTTACTGCACAAACTTCATCCACCAGCACACAACAGATCTGCTTTCCCTACACTCTATTATCAATCTGTGCTGCTTGAATGCCACTCGGTTCTCGTGCTACATGAAGCAAGCATAGCCACAAACCCATCACAGCCCTGTGAGAAAGCCCTGCCAGCAGACTGTGTTCTCTGCTAAGGTAAATTTAAATTATACACTAAAATCACGGGGTCAGCAGTAGGTGCCTCCTGGCAAAGGGTCACCACTGCGTGACAGGATATCGCCTGACAGCCTGTGTGGCAGGATGTCACAAACTCAGCTATCCAGGTATCTTTAGGTGCAAAGGCTGGAGTTGGGCCTCTTTTTTTTTCTTTTCTTTTTTCTTTTCTTTTTCTTTTTTTTTTCTTTTCTTTTTTTTTTTTTTTTGTTTTGTTTTGTTTTGTTTTGTTTTTTCGAGACAGGGTTTCTCTGTGTAGCCTTGGCTGTCCTGGACTCACTTTGTAGACCAGGATGACCTCGAACTCACAGCGATCCGCCTGCCTCTGCCTCCCGAGTGCTGGGATTAAAGGCGTGCGCCACCACGCCCGGCCTCTGGAGTTGGGCCTCTTAAGATCGCCACCACTTTGGCCTCTACCTGCACCCCTTCCTGGGAGTGAGACTCTGGGATCACTACAGCCTCTTGGTGCAAGTGGCTTTGAGCTGGCTGTGCTCTACCAGCTGTATACTGTTCCTTTCACCGCCCCTATCACCACAACCTACTGGGGGCTTGGGTCAGTCCTGCTGTGCTGGCATCATGCATACAGAGGCAGGGAGCTGGGACAGGTTCAGCAGGGAATGAGCAGTTACCACCTCCTCAGCGCTTTCCCTGGCTACTAAAACACTGAGCAGCCTGGTCACTGCAGCCTGCTGTACCAGCCATGCCACTAGCTTTGGCAGCTACAGAAGCTAGACATCGGAGCAGCCTGATAACATTTTCAAATCAGTCTGCTACTGGTTGATGACAACAGGTGACATCGACCATCTTGCCTTCTGGACAGAGGGGGTGCAGCTTTTGCCCTCTGTGCCTTCTTTGCTAAGGGCAACCACATGACTAACAGCCATCTTTGTTTTTGGATACTGTGGATAGCTCACCAGCCCTGTTCAAATCTTTACTAAACTCCAAACACAGCGTCTGTGTTTTACAAAGGTTACCTAATTTTGGCTTTACGTTTTCAAGATTGTTTTTACCCTGATCCAAGAAAACTTTTTTTATTTCTAAAGACTTATGTCTTTACTAATTCCTACACAGTTAAATACATAATGTTCCTCCTATCCTCAGCTACGCTGGATTCAACTACAGGGTTCCTGGGTAATGGGTTTGATGTTTTTTTTCAACTCTACAATGTTCTACTCTATTAACATTCATTTGTTTATGATGGTAAAAAAAAGGTAAATCACTGCCTTTTAAATATATTTAGCCTTATTTTCTAAATGTGCTGTTATTGATCATACAAAAACTGTTCTGCTCTTTTATGGACTGTGCTATACGTAGCTTCAAACTATAAACAAAGTTTGTTTATCTAAATATTCTTAAGATAGACTGCGATTTCACCGCCATCTTAACTAAAAGGCCTAGGAATGTTCCTCAACCCCATATAGGAACTAGTAAAAGTAGTTTTAAAATCTTTAAAATTCGAAAGGAGCTTTCCTGCTAGCTCAGCTACAGCAAAGACTATGCTCCAGGCCTTGATCATTTCCCTAAGGCAATGAAATAGAGGTCTGCAATGCCCCCTCCCTCCAGGGGTCCAGCTTGAGCCAGCTCCACCCAAAAAGTGGACACTGATCACATAGCTGCTGAAACCAGAAAGGGACACCAATTCCACAGCTTTGCCTGTTGCAGATTGGCCTATGCTCACATGCAGGTGTGTTCTCTGTGCCCAGATCAAAGGACTTTAAGCTCCTTAACCTAGCAGAGTACAGATGGCTCCTAGATCCAGCAACCTCACCAAACCCAGGGTAATGTTACAGGTCTATTTTAACCTAATACTCAGGCTACACAGTCACATTGCCAACTTCTATCATGGGAGGCTTCAGGTACCGTCCTAGCCCTCTTCATATACAGGAGACCAAACGTTAACTGTTAGGTGTAGATACAGTCTACTATGTTAGCAGACTTCATTTCATCATTCTTTTAGCTAAAGGACAGTGGCTGCTTATAGAAATTTCACCTATGTCTTAAAACTTCCAAGAAGGTATATTATGAATGTTGGAAGGTCTAAGAAAATGTTTTATAAGTGTTGGAGGGTCTAAGAAGATGTTTTAAGGTTGGATACATGCAAGATATAAATGCTAGATAGTCTAAGAAAGTGTTTAAAGTTGGTAAATGCAAGTTATGAAGGTCAATAGGTCTAAAAGGATGTTTTATTTCATCTTGCTGCTATGCTATCGTTCTAGTAACTGTTCACAGTGTCAACACTGATCAGCGGAGCCCTAATTTATTAGTCTAATTACGATAAAACATTCTACCATATGATCTTATCATAGTTCTAAGCTCAAGATTTTAAATGTCCTTTTGTTTGTCTTTTTTTAAAAAATGTTTCTCATTGTGCTCAAATTATATACGTCCAGTCTTCTGGACTGACTGACCTCTTTCATGATATATACTGATGTTGAAAATCAGGATCAAGTAAGCCTTTTCATTTCTCTACAGATTCATTTCCTCCTCACATTACTGTTCCACAGGTGTCAAAAAGTTCCATAAAGCTTCTGCTTTTCCTAAGCTCACCTCAAACTGTATTTGTAGTTTTAACATGAAGTTCTTCCCCTAAGCCTCTATTATGCTATATATCTACTGCCTTTTCCTACAATGTGTATTTCACTGCAGATTTCAAACAATGATGATGCTAACAGATCTAAAATTTATCTCCCTTTATGAATTTAAAATGATTCTTGTAAGGTACAGAAATCCACCTCTCAGGTCAGATGGAATCCAGAATCAACAGCCTAAGTTATCCACCTACCACCTATCTCTGAGGGTGGGATTCCTCTCCCTTTCTCTGGTTTTGAGACTCCCCTAACTACCTGATTGCCACCTTTCTTAACGTAACACCAACTATACTCTCCCTTCCTAGTTGGTGTAAATGCTTTCCTTTCTCCAAGAGACTGTTGACACCTCTCTGATTCACTGGGAGTAGAGGTACCCAACCTTAGTCTGAGTGAATGTGGCTGCTCCTTCTCACTGAACCACAACTAGGACTCACTCAGTTAGACCACCGACATAGTCCCTCTGCTGCCATCTGGCCACCAAAAAATCCTAGTGCAGTCGGTGGCTGTGTTCCTGGGCCAGCTCATGTGTGGAGCTGTGCTCCTTTGGTCACTGACCAGCACTGACAAGTTGCTGGGACAGTCTTTGTACCTGTCTTTCAAATCACAATCCATTTCTGGGGATGCCCTAAGATTACTGACTTCACTTCCCCATGAGAAATAGTCCATTTGCCGCCTTTCCAGGCTCCTCTGAAATGCCTTCTGGGGGAATTTCGAATCCCTATGCCCACATTAATGGCTACTAAGCTTATACACCTGTGCAACCAAACTCAGACAGATCCAAAACTAAACATTTTTAATTATTGCCAGCAATTAGGTCAAATGGAAGGAAGTTCCCCATGTTCAAACATTTTCTTTGCTCTCCCAAAATTTTCAAACAACTCTCTTATTTTTCAAACCTTTTCTCTTTGCTCTTCCAAGAGTTTCAAATGTACACCAAAAGAGAATTTCTCCCTAGCCTACTAACTTTATCTTCTGCCCACACATATGTTCCAGTATCTCACCAGACTCTTTACATCACCAAAGCAGCTACCCACATGTGCTCCAGTCCAACCTCAAAGATCATGTCAGCTGGACCATCATTATTCCTCCTAGCTGGACCTGCATTGCCTCTCCTAGCCACAGATGTTCTCAGACCCTGGACAGCAAATACTACACCCTATTTTTCCAGGACCTAGCCAACATTTCAGACTTTTAAGCCCCTGTCACTGTTCCACTGTCAGCAGGAAACAGTCAAAGACTGATTACTTCACCTCTTATCCATTGACAAAATGCTGAAATGGTGTGCTCTAGACCCAGACAAACAGCTCGAGATTTTCCCAGCACTCCTCAGTCCCTATCTGCTGCAGGGCATGGCTGACATACCCTGCCCTCTACCCTGAACTATTCAAGACAGAGATTTTCCTTCCCCTTCACCATATAATTTGCACATTTTGTTGCTGTTTCTCTCCCTCTCCCTCCCCCCGTCTCTCTTCCCCTTACATGGCAACCAGAAGCTGCTTCCAATGAACCTACACTTACATATTTTATAATTCAATGTTCTTCATTTTTTAAATAAGAAAATAAAAGCACAGGCCTTCCTTGTGGCTCTCTATCTTACCATTCTTCTTCCTACCTCCTTCTCTGACCTCACCCTCCTCCTTTCTCTTCCTCTCTTTCTCTGTTTCTCTCTCTTTCTCTCCGGGGTGCTCTGCCCTGCTTACGTTCTCTTCCAATGCTCATTTAATAAACTTCTCCGTATAATATCTATTTCTTGGCATGCTATTTTCTTATTTTTTAAATTAAAATATCAAATACCCATGGCATATCATGTTGCTGTAAGACTAGATACATCTTCTATTGAGGCTACACAAGGCAGCTCAGTTGTCAGCAGAGTCAAAGATAGCTCCTGCTCCTCAGTTAGGACTCCCACATGAAGACTTTGTTGCACAACTGTTACATATGTGCAAGGGGCCTATGTCAGTCCCATGAATGCTCTCTGGTTTGCACTTCAGATTCTAGGAGCCTCTTTAGGTCCCTATTAGTTGATCCTGTAGGTTTTCTAGTCATGTCCTTGACTCCACTGCCTCTTTCAATCCTCCTTTTGCCTAATGTTTGGCTGTGGGTCTATTTGTACATATGTTTTCATCAATTGATGGGTAAAGCATTTATGATGGCATTCATGCAAGTATAATATAGAATATTTTTTAACAGAGTCAGTGTTGGGTTCTATTTCATGGCATAGATCTCAAGTTGGGCCATCATTGGTCAATTAGTCCCTCAATTCCTGCTACATCTTTACCATTGCGTAACTTGTTGGCAGGAGAAATTGTGTGGCTAAGGATGTGTGGCTGTGTTGTTGTCCCTGTCCTTCCCTTGGAAGCCTTGCCTGATTACATGAGATGGCCTTTTCAGGATCCATATCCCCCATTGCTAGGAGTCTTATCTTAGATCACCCTCATAGATTCCAGGGAGTTTTCATTGTCTTAGATTTCTAGCTCTTCCCAGTGATGCTCCCTACCACTGTTCCCATTGTCTTTCCTGACACTCTCCTTCTCAGTCCTTTCTGACACCTGATAACTTCTGTTCCCAACCCTCCCCTCCCCCTCTCTGACCTATTCCCCTCCCTTTATCCACCCCTGATATCTATTTTATTCCCCCCTCTCTCTGGGATTCAATTATCCTCCCTTGGGCCCTCCTTGTTACTTAGCTTCTTATGGTCTGTGGATTGTATGCAGTCTTCCTCTGTAGCATGGAGGACCTGGAACTTGTTATGCAACTCTTGTTGCTTTCTAGCTCATGGTTGTTCTTTCTTCTACTCCTGAGATGATAGGATTTCAGATGTGCAACCACAGTTTTTTATTAAGTAACATTTCTTCCTGTGTTAAATGAAGAAAATACCTTTTTTGCATATTAATCAACGAAGAGGCTTTTTGCAAAACAAGGAGAGACAAAGAAGGATGAAGGAAACATTTTCTATTAGACTGAATGTGGAAAAACACAATGGAAACATTCAATGTTTAAGTAAATAGAAATGTGACAGAAGAATAGACCAATTCAAATGGACCTTGGGCTCTCCCACCTCCTTTTTTATGCTCTGCAACATTTAAAATGTTTCCATATAAAGCCTGGCATAGCGGTGTTTGCCTTTAATCCTGGCATTCAGGGAGGCAGAGGCACTTGGATGGCTGTGAGTTCAAGGCCAGCCTGGTCTATAGAGTGAATTCTAGTATATCCAAGGCTACTCATAGAAACCCTGGACTATATTAAAGGAGAAAGCTGCCCATCACCAGCTTTCATTAGCCTCTGGTTCTTGACTCCAGATGCTGTATGACTCAAGGTGTCTCCTCTCCTGCATCCAAAATGGATTTAAACTTTCCCTTTATGAGCCAAACCTTCCTTTTTTAAGTTGCTTTTCTCAGATATATTTTATTACAGCTGCAAAAGTATCTAACATAATGCTACAATAGCAAACATCCATCCAGATCTCTAAACTTACTGTTCTGCTAATTTGAAGATGTCAGTCTTATTGATATTTCTTGAAGTTAATGTTTCATTCAGTCTGGGTGATTTTTATACTTTCTTTCATTTTTCAGCATCTCATCTAAAATCATTGTGCTCCCTGCTATTTATTTTCTTTTCCAACTGCACAAATGTTATATTTTTATCATGTCTACTATGTCTTATAGTTTGTCTTTTCATATTTATATAGCATCACTATTCTTCTGCAGGAAATATGATTTGCTTTATCTTCCCATTTGCATATGTTCTCACCAGCATTATTTATTATACAGTTTAAAGCATATATTAAATTTTTAATTTCATTTAAGATTTATGGTTAACTTCAGTTCTATAATTGCTACTTCATGTCTGTATGTGTTTGTATTTATGAGTTTCAATTTTCTAATGAATGTGCCTAACTATATTGATTTTATTTGCTTAAATGAATGTACATTTTCTCTTAGTATAAGTCTTTTTTCATCATTTATTGAAATGTGGTACAATTTTTGATGAAATTCTAGACACCAGAATTAATTTTTTTCTACAGTTACCCAAGACAAAGCATATGACTATAATAACACCATAGGATGATATGATTCAAGGATATGCTTTAAACTATGTCACATAATTCTAGGTCATATACATACAACAGAGCCATTCAGGAATTTCCATATTGGCAAGCATTGAACTCCACTGTTTGTCTCCCTAGCACTGTGAGCCTGTGTAAATATCTATTTGGCACTATAGTCTCTTAGCTGCTGCTTTTTTCTCTTGTGTTTTGGCTTCTAACTCTATTCATTTCTAAAGGGAAATTCAGTGCAGATGTTGAGTTCTTTGATAATCTCAAATTCTAAAGTCTTGGCACCTGAAGTATCGGCTGCCTTTGTACCTCTGAAAGCTAGTGTTTAGCCTTCCAATCTAGTGAGAGGATTCTAAGCTTGAGGCTACTGCTTTTGCTTTTGGTAAGTGCTTCTATATCCAAAGAAGTTAAGCAATGGCCTCTAGAGGAAAACTGTCAGTAAATGTATACCCAGTTACATTCCATATGTCTTTTTTTCTGAGTCTTTGTTACACTTACTCTAGAAATCCTTGTCATAATGTTTTAAATCATCTATATCATACAACTAATACAGTTTTTTCAATTTTTAAATTATATTCATTTCTATTTATACATTTATATTATGACACATAAATAAAATAAATTACATAGAGCAAGAAGAACCATGAAACAATCAAGAATTACATAAATGTTACATTCACAGTGTTTTGGCTATTTGTATTTGGCAACCTTGAAGAAAACATCTTTCCTGTCTTGGTGAGTCTAAAATTCTAAATGTAAATCAATATCTATCATATCTCATCTCTATCAACTTAAAACATCTGTCTAGACCTAAAAACATCTTAATCCCTAAACAACTAAGCTTAAGTCTAAAACTAAACTATGTAGTCTTAAACCCCATCAGAGACTTAAGAAGGAATAAAACGTAAATACCTGAGTAAACCAGAAGTGCAAGTTAGCAGCTTCTAAAATGAAAAAAAAAAAATGACAGATACTATTTGCTGCCTCAACAGTCACCCAAATTCCTTCATAAAGGTGGAGCATCATCTTCAGCCTTCCAGGCCAATATATCTGACAAACTTATTTGTGAAATAGCAACTATTGAGGACTTGCTTACACTATCTTGGCAGAGTTTGTCATCGACTCTGCTTGTATTGAAGCTTACCCATTTTTATTGCCAGGAGCTAACCTGTCTTGTTGGCAAAGAATCTTAAAAATAACAAAAACATCTTTAAATGCCATATTCTGTAGGTCTCTGAGGCTTTTGAAGCCCTTATCTAACTATTGTACCTTATCTATCTATAGAATCATATCTATCTGTTAAATCTAGGATGTATATTCTTGTGATAAAAATAGACTAGTAATCGACGTGACAATGATTAACTGTCAGTAGTCAACTAATTATTAATGTGTATTAATTATCCTAAACATCCTGCAACAATGTGTGTGTGTATGAAGAATAATCTTAAATTTGAATTCTATAACAATGTATCAAAAGTAAACTTATATTACATCAATATACAAAATCTTATAGCAATGAATTTAAAATAGACTTATTTGTGAGTAACAATTCAGGCCTTAAGTTGATGCCTAGATTCAATAATCTACTTTTTGTCCTATCATCCCTATATACTTCTATATCCCCCTTCTTTCTTTTCAACCTGTATCACCATACCTGAGATAGAAAGACAAAGGAAAAGAGAGACATCCCTGAGTCCAACTTTGTTTTCTCTCTCAATAAGACCAATATTGACTTATAACCAACTCCCAATAAAAATAAGTATCTGTAGCCCAAGAGAGCAACCAAAAACCTACCTAACCCCTCTTAAGGGAAATGGGTCATCATACTTCAACTGATTTGGGATGAATAATAACTTTGTAGGGGCTCAGATAAAACTAGGGAAATGGTTAAACAAGCCAGGAATAACATTGGTGGTCCTATTTCTAAATGTTCAGAAATTCCAGGCTTAATACAAGTACTGTGTGGAACACTCTGAAAAGCTGAACCAATTGGAATCAGAAGCTTTCTTTGAAACTTTCCTGTTCTGATGAGGAACAGCAACTGATGCACTTGGGGCTGGAACAAGAAAGATACAGGACATCAGTGTCTAGCATACTGAGAGGAATGAATCCTGTAAAATCTGATCCAGCGTCTGTGTCCAGTTCTTTTGTTCTGAAAACATGTAACTTCTCACAGGTATTATACAGTCCTAAAATTGTAAATGAATGAGGTGTGCAGGAAGCACAGAACAATTAAGGCTGGTCCTCTGCCCTTTGTATGAACAGAAGTAAGACATCTGCAAATCTTCATTCATGCCATACATAGAATGGCATCTAATGTTAAGCCATTGATGATGTCTATATGCTGTTTAAAAAGTATATAACATTTTCTACAAAATAAAAAATACAAAATGGGCAGATGAAAAATAGTCTTCAAGGAAAGCTGTAATTGATAGTATATTAAGTTTAATATGAGTAGCCACATTGCTTACCTTAAAAATACACAACCTCTATTTTCTTCACTAAAAATGTCATAACACTTCCCTAAATTATTCCTAAGCAAGTATTAGTTATTTGACTGTTTATGGTGACAGTAAATATTAGTGAAATTTGAATGTGTAATTATACAACTATCTTTAGAAAAGGCATGTAGTAACTGCAAAAGAATATGTACTTGGTCATTCCACAAACAGTCATTTATCTCCAACTATGAATTATTATTATTTTATATTTTTAATTTTTAATTTATTATAATTTATGCAGATTACATTCCAAATGCTATTCTCTTGCTTGTATGTTTTCATTCCCACCCTCCCTCCCTCTTCTGCCCATTTCACCTCTCCTAGACCTCTGACAGAAGGGGACTTGGTGGGAAAGCCCAACTACATCCAGAGATGCAAGCTATCCAACTATGTTCTATAGATCATAAGCCAAGATTGGTAATAGATTGATGATAAAGATTTCATTACTGTTATTCTATAGAGGAAATATCTTTCTAAAGAGATGACATTGGACCAGAAGGCTGAAGATGATGTTCCGACATTATAGAAAGTTTTGGGGGACTGTTCAGATAACAATCTGTCTCTGTCATTTTTACATTTTAGAAGCTAGTAACCTGCACCACTGTATACTTAGGTAATTAATTTTATTGCTTCTCAAGTCTCTGATGGGTTTGAAGACCAGATAATTTAGTTTTACAATTAAGCTTAGTTGTATAGGAGTTAAGATGTTTTGGGTCTAGATAGATGTTTTAAGTTGATAATGATGAGATAGGATAGATACTGATTTACATCCAGAATTTTAGATGCACCAAGATAGGAAAGATATTTTCCTCAAGGTTGCCAAATACAAATAGCCAAAACATGATGACTGCAACATTTATATAATTCCTGATTGTTTCATGGTTCTTCTAGCTGTAGGTAGTTTATTGTATATATGCATACTAATGAAAATGTATATGCAAAAATATATATATATATAAAGAGATAAGATTTGAGCATAAATACTAATAAACATTACATGATATAGAGCTATCCTATCCCATGAAACAGGGTTTCACAAATGAGTGCAGAATCTTTAAGATGGGCTCTTGAGGCCGCTGCTGAATGTGATAGGCTGAGAAGAATGATAGTGATCAATATGAACCACATGTTTTACCTCTATATGAAAACAAGTTAATCTTGGAGATAATCATTACTTTCTTCCTAACCTCTTTCAGGATTGAGATTTTTTTTTTCTAACCACTGAATACTTAGATGTCTCGTCACTCAATAGGGTTAAATAAAACTTAGCAAATTGTTAGTACTTCCTTTACTAGTTTGTGTATCATCTTTAAGTGTTGCTTTTCCAAACTAGAACATAAGGGTTTAAAAGCTACAGCTAGATTTAGAACTAAAAATGGAAAAGCACCACATCACATAATATCTAGAAGCTTCTGAGAAAATAACATGCACACACACACACACACACACACACACACACACACACACACACGAGTACATACACAGGCACACGGCAAACAAACAAACAGATAGATACACTTTAAACACAAATAAGTATTCATAATAAGTATTGTAGCTGGCCTGGTAGAAATGAAGATATTCTAAATAGTCACTCCTCAACCTATCAGACTAAAGAAACAGTAGACACTAAAGCAACGGGAATTTCCAAGGACTCATATGCTAGGAGAGAAGAAAAAATGCCCCACCCACAGAGGGAATTTGCTTCCTAGAATAGATTTCATATGGTTATAACAATTTTTCTGGCCACTTTTACGGCATAAGAATAAGCCCAGACTATCATGAGTACATGGTGAATGGAGTCACAATTATCAAGACTGCTTAGATTTATATGATCCTGGCCTTCTATTTAAACTTAAATCTCACCTCAAGACTCCCCACCCCCAGGCCGACTTGAGTTTACTGGATCTCCTTGTTCTATTTGCCAATACAGGCACATCTAGAACTTACTTTTTTTCATCTTCCACTTTGGGTGGTTGGGTGGTTTGGGACAGGGTAACAAGAGCCCTGAATGTCCTGAACTCTTTTAGCTTGATTATTATTCCAGGTATGGGTTTCATCTGGTGGAGCAGATCTTAAATCTAAACAGAAAGTAGTTGGTTTCTTCCATGATGTTTGTGCCACTACAGTCCTACTAGGCATGTCTTGTGGCACTCCTGTCTCCTTCGGATACTTTTATGTCCCAATTCTTCCATAAGACTCTTGGCGCTCTACCCCAAAGTTTGGCTGTGTGTCTTAGTCTCCCTGCTGGGTGGAGTCTTTCAGAGGACCTCTATGGTAGGCTCCCTTCCCAATCCTTCTCTTCAACTGGTGCCAGTGTCTATTTTATTTGTCCTCTGAATGAGAGTTATGCATCCTCCCTAGAGTCTTCCTTGCTATTTATTTTCTTTAAGTCTGTGTATTGTAATGTGGTTATCCTTTTTTATGTGGTTAATATCCACTTATGAGTGAGTATATACCATACATGTCTTTCTGGGTCTGGGTTAACTCACTCGAGATTATCATTTCTAGTCCATCCACTTGCCTGAAAATTTCAAGTTTTCCTTGTTTTTTAATAGCTAAGTAGTATTCCATTGTGTAAATGTACCACAGTTTCTTTATCCATTTTTGGTTGAGGGCCATCTAGGTTGTTTGCAGATTCTAGCTATTATGAATAAAGCTGCTATGGGCATAGTTGAACAAGTGTCCTTGTATGGTGGAACATCTTTCGCATATACGCCAAGGAGTGCTATAGCTGAGACTTGAGTTAGAACTATTCCCAGTTTTCTGAGAAACTGCCAGATTGATATCCAAAGTGGTTGTAAAATATCGCACTCCCACCAGCAATGGAGGAGTGTTCTGCTTTCTCCACATCCTCAACAGAATGTGCTGTCACTTGACTTTTTGATCTTAGCTATTCTGCTAGGTGTAAGCCTCATCTTTTGTAGTGAGAAGTATATCAATATTGTCTGACTTGAAATATGATTTGAAAATGTTCAGTGACACTATCTTTTTAATAATTTTCATGATCTATTTCTTATTTTTTATTTAATTAACTTATTCAGATTACATCTCAATTGTTATCTCATCCCTTGTATCCTCCCATTTCTCCCTCCCTCCCATTTTCTCCTTACTCCCCTACCTTATGACTGTGACCAAGGGAGTCCTTGGTCATAAGCTATCAAGTCTTGTGTTGGAAGCCTGCTTATCCTTTCTCTGAGTGCCACCAGGCCTCCCCACCACAGGGAAGTGTTCAAATATGGGACACCAGAATTCATATCCGAGTAGGTCTCTGCTCTCCACTCAACTGTGGTGAATATCTTGTCCATTGGCTAGATCTGAAAAAGGGTTTGACGTTACTGCAAATATAATCCTTGCTTGATGTAGGATTTTGAGCAGAATCCCTGGGCCCAGATCTCACCAACATGACTGCCTAAAATGTGAGCTGAGCAAGGACAGCAACAATAGACATGCTAATGTGGAACAGGAAAAGCCCAGGAGGCCTCAAGCCTATATAAAGAACTACTTGGAAGTAAAGGTTACTGAAAGCCTGGGAAATAATCTTCTCCAAGGAAGAGCACACCAATTAATTATACAGTACCAATGGTCAGTCTTAAAATCAAATATTGGACTCTGCATGCTAAAGAGACACCTAAACCAGTGTGGAAAATACAAAAAATTAAGGTGTCTCTCAATTTGACTATCAGACTAAGAAACAGTGGGCTCAAAATACATGGAAATTTCCCAAGAAAAAACAAGATGCCCCAACCAGAACTAGAACCTTACTCCAGGAAAAAGATTTCACATAGTTCTAAAAACTTGTCAAACCACCTTACAGGATTGAAACTGAAGCCCCAACAAACATGAATCAATGCTGGGTAGAACCGTGACTGCATAGATGTCCATATGTTTTTGATCCTCTATTTAAAATGTTGTCTCTTTTCAGGACTCCTGAAGACAGGACTTGGTATCTTTGTCTTTCTTTCCATTGTGGGCATACTGAATAAATCTCCTTTATCTGTTTTTAATTATTGATTTGACTTATGTAGAATGAGTGTTGGAAGTGGCTGTGACCCCAAAATTTGATAACAGTATCCAACTAAATATTCATCAACAGAAGAGTGGATAAAGAAAGTGACAGTATACATAGGGAATGAAATTAATCATACATGAAGAAAATGAAGTTACCTCAATTTTTAGGAGAATAAAACATAGGGTCATTAAGACAATTGAAATAAATTAGAATCTGAAAGGTAAATGCCATCATTTTCTATTGTATATATAAAGTTCATATGTACATGTCATGAAATTAAAGGCAGTAGTATTTTGAAAAAGAAGGGACTATTTAAAAGAGAAAGTGCAGAAAAGATTAAATGTTATGGTGGTGACTATGATCAAATTACATAATATACCTGAAATTATCTTTGTGAAAACTACAATTACACAAAGTTAGCATGTTTCAACATAATCTATAAAATAATTTGATAATATTCTAATCTATGTTATATAAATAATATCTATTTGAATATGCATGTTTGTCCATACTATATGAAACAACTTCATTTCAACTCCTCATATTGATTACATGGATCCTTTATATTTCTGACCTGTGATTTCTATTAAACTTTGAAATTTCAGCTCAAGATGAAATATGGTATTTGCCATTTTCTTATCTCCTTTTCTGTGATGCCTGGTCTTCTGTTTTGCTTTTTCCAGTGGAACTGAAAGTGTGATTTAAAAAAAAAACACCAAAGTCATGTTCTTTACATTCATATTCAAGCTTATCCTGCACAACAGCTCATTTATGGAAGTCATATTCCAAGCTGTAATGAAACTTAGGAGAGAGCAGTGAATGGGAAAGATTAACACTAACTATAACATATTGCCACCTGCCCTCATCTTAAGGTGTTTTGTGACTACAGAAAATATCTTATGTGAAGATCAATCCTTTGCTCTTTGCTTTTTTATCACATTTGGTAGGAGGCACAGTGCTTCTTGTCCTCACAGATAAGTACTAGGAGAATCAAGTATATTAAACACATAGGGTTATTTTTTACCAAAGGAAGGGATTTATAACCTGTTATCTGCCCAGAAGGCTAAGAGAAATGTGGTTAATAGCCTTGTGAACTTCGGCACTGTGTGGCCAAGACAACGCTGGATCTTCTCCCAGACCCTTACTGAGAACTTGTCAGTCTATAAAACCTATCTTTATGGAAGGTATCAAATACAGTCAGTCAATCTATAGAATGCATCTTTATAGAAGGTATCACATGTAATTTACAAAGAGTTTCAATGTAGTTATGTCTTAAGAACTATTGTGCAGAGTGGATTAAGTTAATTATCATGAGAAAAATTTTTACCAAATTGTAATGTGCTCAAATATGGCTAAAATAAACTACTTGGAGCCAGACTTCTGAAGTTTGAACCAACAAGGCTGCTTGGTCATGTTGAAATGAACTATCTTCTTGCCTCATGTGGGTCATTACTTTGCTAGCTATGATGACCACAGAGACATCTGCAACATTTTCATTGTTCTTCCATTACAAGTGATACAAATTTGAAACAATAAATGTATTATCTTGAGTTAGCTATTGTACAATATACAAATATTTGAGGACTGTTGTGTTGATAAATATGTATAATTTTGTGCATGTTTTCAAAGAAAAGTTATGCTACAAGTTTCATTTTTTTTTTACCAATAATGCCTAGACCTTTACTACAAGCAATTTTTGAACCAACTATTTTTCTTTCAAACCTCTTTGTTTAATTCTAAGCATTTAATTTGAGGTCTATATTGTCAAAAATACTTTAATTTCGTGATTTAAGTGGCATTTCTTGTAATATTAATACAATTTTGATTTATATTTCTTGTATCTTACATATTTATCCTCATAACATAAATACCTTTTATCAGGGTTTTAAATTCATCTGTGAAATGTTGATTATAAATAATTCAAGAAATGCTTTTGTTAGTATATACCCCAATAATTTTTAAATGAAACTATTACTATGTTTTAATTGACACTAAGGTATTATAAACAGAAGCAGTTTCAGGCTAATTCATCTTTATGAAACTTGTCTGTGTTGTTGGAAAGAATATTATTGAATCAATATTCAATATTATGAATGTCTTTCTAAAGTACAGGTTTCCTACCTAGTGTGGTCTTATGAGATAGCTGAAAGCAGATATTTGCATTGCAATCTAGACCAAATAAGTAAAACTCTGTATTCAAACAGAAATTTTAATTAAATTTTTCATACATTAAAGTCTGAGTGACAAAAAAGTACTAAAATGAGGCTAAGCAGACTATTGGCACAAATGTCAAATTTGACCCATTATCGTTTTTGGTAAATACAACATTATTGGCATTAGTCCAAGCACAGTAGCTAACATGAACATTTTCTTACCCTTATAATAGCATGTATACCTGCAGCAAAGGTCTTTATAGACCACAGTTTACTGATAATTTGGCTCACTCTTACATTTTATACAACAGTATCTATTGAAGAATAGTGTGTTAGAGGCTTAGTCCTAAGTGCAACAATGTTCAGAAGTGGGAGGTGTGAAAAGTAATTGGCTTTTAAAAATTCCAATTTTATCAAAGGTCTAATTCATAAAAATTAGGCCTAGCTGGAGGCAATAGCTGGGAGTATGCTCTTGCAGAGTACACTTTTTATACTTAACCTCTGGTTTGTTCTCTGTTCCTTTACTGTCTTGAAGTTAACAACTTTCTTTGAAATGAACAGTTTCCATCTCTCAAATGCTCCTGTAATCTTGGTATATACGTTATATTACAGGCCTAGAAGCATTCCATCATGATGTGACATCTCTGATATCATCAGCCAAAACAAAGTTTTGTTACTGAAGTTAATTTTCTCAGATATTTGGACATAGTAACAAAAGATAATATACTTATCTTTTATGTACAGTGTTAATTTATGATATTTATGAGAGATAATATTTTGAGGAAAAAGCATCATATTTTAAAATCAGGTGTTAGTTGCATTGTGAAACTTTTTTTAATGTTTCTATGCTCTTATTAACATTATTTTGAGAATAGTGAAAATAAAATCATGGCTGTGGACAAGTGTATGTTCCTATATAAAATCAGATACACAGATATACAAATAGATATCTATATTCTAAATTCAGTGTTTTTTAATATCCTATTATTTAGAGTACAGAAAACAAGAGTATAAGTAATCAAGTTGGATAGCATAAATCTCTTTAGTCTACTACTTATGAGTAGAGCACATTAGCCAATTACTGATTACCCTTGATTCTGAGCTATCAAACATAAACATTCTCAAATTTAATAGGTAAGACTTTACTAATTTGCTATCTTCAATTTCAATAAATTAATACTTTGATAAAAATCATTTTAAAAAAGTTAAATCAATGACTATATAAGGTAATAATTGGTGATTTAATGAAACTATAAGTGTTTTCAGTAACACCATATTGTAGACTGATAGACAGAAACAAGTCCTAATAGAATATGTACTGCTTAGGGCTCAAGTTGGAAGCATGCCTGCTGTTTAAATGACAGTTAACCTCATTTTGAGCATTTTGCTGTTGGTTTATTAGGAATATAGTGAGGACTGATTTTAAAGGAACTTATGTAAAACAGTGTAGGTTGTTCTGAGCTGTGTCTTATAAACAGCCAATACGGAGGAAGGCAGGTGACACAACTCTTGAGTATATTTTATGTATTTAAGATTAATGAATGTTTTCATGGGACATGCCCCTTGGGCTAGTATGCAGATATAAGTGAGTATATACCATTTGAGTCTTTCTGCTTCTGGGTTAACTCACTCATTATGATCATTTCTAGCTCAATCCATTCGTCCACAAATTTCAGGAATTCCTTGTTTTTAATAGCTGAGTAGTATTCCATAGTGTATATGTCCTACAGTTTCTTTATCCATTCTTCTACAGAGGGACACTTAGGCTGTTTCCATATTCTGGCTATTATGAATAAGGCTGCTATGAACATGGTAGAGCAAATTTTCTTGTTGTGTGCTGGGGCCTCATATTTGACCACGTCCCCTGGAGGGGGAGACCTGGTGGCACTCAGAGGAAGAATAGCAGGTTATCAAGAAGTGACTTCATACCCTATGAGTATATACATGGGGAGGAAATCCCCCTCAGGAACAGTCATAGGGGAGGGGAATAAGGGGAAAATGAGAGGGAGGGAAGAATGGGAGGATACAAGGGATGGGATAACCATTGAGATGTAACAAGAATAAATTAATAAAAAATTTTTAAAAAGATTAAATGAATGTATGATTTGTGGGTATTTTAAAGGTCAGAGAAAGAAATCTTGAAACTGTTTCTTACTAGTACCTATAAAAATTAAACAGTAATAGAAATAAGGGCAGGGAAAGCAGCAGGTAGATAATTTCTTCAATGTACATGACTGTACTGGATATCATCTACTGAACAAAAAATCAAGTGTAAATCTGACTTCAGATTTCAAACACTTGTTCAGACGTAAATAGATTTAGAAGTCAAACTGACAATCACAAATTATGTGGTCTAATATGCTGGGTAAATTTTTCAAACAGAGGTTCCATTAAAGCCACCCAGAGGGCTTTAAAAAATATGGACCGATGGAATCCATCCCAAGTATTTATGACTCAGAAGGTCTGAGCTAGGGACTGAGAATCTCAATTTCTAAGTGATTTGCAAGGAATGCTATTGGTGCTGTCTAGGGACTAACTCTGAGAACAGCTGTCACCAGTATACCCTTTCTAGGAAGAACTCAGCTACCCCAACTCTACATTTATTGTTCTGAATTATTAAATGCTGAGAAGCAGATCAGAAATGCTACAGCTACTTAAAAATTGGGCATGAAATTGCAAATACCCATTGGTTCACAAATGCTGTAAAGTAATTCTTTAAAATCATGTCTAGATCATTCACAGTACAAGAGATGAGGCCAATTATCATCTTGTCCAAGTGAAGTTTTCAAGAGAGAATATACATTCAAGATTGCTTTTATCAGAGCTACCATTTAATTACTTGGGGATAAAAAATCATCACATATCTTTATTTATAATAATGTGACATTTTTTGTTCAGTGTTTTGAATGCTTAATGTGAATGTATACTACTTTTATGTATTTATTCAGTTAAAAAGTAGATACGTGATATGACTGAGCTTTAAAAACTATGACATGTTCAAGTATAATGCTACCATTTGCATGATCAACATATGTATACTGTTGCCAAATGGAGAAAGTTATGTTTATAAGGTATAGTGAAAAATCTGAAAGCTCTTACCCCCAGAACTAAAATCCTTTATTTCTTTTCGAAATATGTGTCTCTAACATATCATTAATATTTATAAGAAAACATGAACAAATCAGTGACATATATGTGTTTGGTTGGTATCTCAGGTTGTCCTACACTTCCGATATGATCTGTTAAACCCCACTGTATTTCTTCAACCCTGGCCCCTCTGATGCATAGTTCCTCATTTCTGGTATTCCTGACACCTGTCTCAAACCCCATCACCTGAATATGCCAACCACCTTAGCCCTCATCCCAAATGGCAATATCTGGACACAAGTGCAGCAAGTGGCAGACAAGTCATTTTTCATTCACCAACAAGCCTTAAAAATCCTGCCTACAAGCTGTTTAGGAGAAATAATTTATACAAATTAAGTGTTAGTAGATTAAATCGTGGTCATGCCAATTGCTAGTCTACTTTTATCACAAGAATATACATCTTAGGTGCAGCATATAGATATGACTCTATAGAGAGATAAGGTCTTCAAAAACAGCAGAGACATGCAGAATATATCATTTAAAAATGTTTTTATTACTTTAAAGATTCATTGTCAATGTGACAGGTTAACTCCTGGCAACACCCAGCCTACCTCAAAGAGGATGATAAGCATCAGAGAACTTCCTTATGTAGATGGTTTCAAATGTAGCAAACAAGCCACTGGGCAAAATGTCCTAATTTCTACCACAGGTTGAATTCTGCCTTAAAAAGGGCAAGCTTGGATGCAGGTAGAGTCAGAGGCCAAACTCTGCCAAGACAGGGTAAGCAAGTCCTTAATAGTTCACGCCTCACAAATATGTCTGTCAGATATATTGGGCCAGAAGGCTGAAGATGATGCTCCAACATTATAGAGAGTTTTGGGTGACTATTCTGGCAGGAAACTGTCTCTGGTATCTTCTAACTTGGAAAGCTACTAATCTGTACTCCTGGCATACTCAAATAATCAAATTTATTCCTTCTCAAGTCTCTGAGGGTGTTGAAGACCAGGTAGCTTAGTTTTACAATGAAGCTTAATTATTTAGGGATTAAGATGTGTTTAGGTCTAGATAGGTGTTCTAAGTTTATAATGAAAATATGTGATGGGGATTGATTTACATTCAGAAATTTAGATGCACCAAGATAGGAAAGATGTCTTCTTCAAGGCTGTCAAATACAAGTAGCCAAAACAGTAACAATGTAACATTTATATAATTATTCATTGTGTCATGGTTCTTCTTGCTATAGGTAATCTATTATATATATATATATATATATATATATATATATATATATATATATATATATATATATGTATATGTAAAAATAAAATAAAATAATAATAATAATAAAAACAAAAAGCAAACAAAACCCAACAAAACAAAAACAAATCAACAACAACAATTAAGCCCTGCCTGCCATAGTCTCATTGCAACTTCCTATGGTCTTATCCCCTGAGCCTAGTAAACTCACCCAAGAGGCCTGGTTCCCAAATACACCTGCCATTTTTTGTACTTTTTCTTTTGAGACAGGGTTTCTCAGTGTAACCTTGGCTGTCCTGGACTCACTTTATAGGTTTTGTCTGCCTCACCCTCCAAATTAGCTTATTTCATTGGTGGGCATAACCTATCAATATGAAGTATGCAAACAGCAGTAAAGCTTTAATTAAATCTATGGTAAGCTTGTTGCTAAGATTTTGAAATAGTTTTATACCAAAATGTGTGCTGTTACTGAATCAGAAAATATCTTATGGTAAAATTCAGAAAGAAAATGTCAGCCATGAAATCAAAGCAAAGTCAAAATCTTAGAAGTATTAAAGCTTTATATATTCATTCTCAAAAAACTTTGTTCTTTTTTATTTATTGTAAATTATTCACATTATACCCCAATTTATCCCCTCCCTCTTATCTTCCAATCTCCATCCTATCTCCCTCTTCTGCCTCATTTCCCTGCCTTTGACCTCTGACAGAAGTTGACCTTCTCCCCCATCATCTAACGACAGTCTATCAGGTCTCATCAGTTATCAAATCATAGGCACCAGAATACATGACAGGAAGTCCCTGTCCCCCTGCACCCCAAATGGGGAGAATGAGCTATCCATTGACTATATCTGAACAGGGATTCTAGGTATTTTTGCATGCATTGTCCTTGGTTGGTGCATCAGTTTGTGCAGGCCCCCCTGGGTCCATATTGAAAGTCTCCCTGTGGAGTTCCTGACCCCTCCAGGTCCCTTTTTCCCCTCACTCTTCCAGAGGACTCCAGCACTTTTTCCAGGGTCCAGTTTTAAGTCTCAGCATCTGTCCTGATCACCTGGTGGGTGGAGTCTCTCACAGGACATCTGTGTTTAGTTAATATCCACTTATAAGTGAGTATATACAATGAGAGTCTTTCTGGGTCTGAGTTACCTCATTCAGGATGATTATTTCTAGTTCTGTCCATTGCCTATACATTTCAAGATTTCCTTGTTTTTAATAGCTGAGTAGTATTCCATTGTGTAAATGTACCAGTGTTTCCTTATCAATTCTTTGGATGAGGCACATTTAGATTGCTTTAATATTCTGGCTATTACAAATAAAGCTGCAACGAACAGTTGAGCAAATGTCCTTGTTGTAAGATGCCCAGAAGTGATATAGCTGGGTCTTGAGGTAACACTACTTCTGTTTCTTTTGAGAAAGTGCCAGATTGATTTCTTGTGTTATGGACCTTTGGGTATGCTTGTGGGAAATCCACCAATTTATTTGTTGAGTGATCTATTTCTGAAAAGAACTTTGAAAAATATTTAAATTATTTTACAGAAAACATAAGCAATAGTCATCCTCGAATGGTATGTATTACGTTTTATATTAGGGTAGTGATTCAAATACAAACTGGAAATTCAAATGAATTAGGTCTGTTTCAACTTGTTATGTGTTAATATTTTACCCTCTGTAATCATGAATCTTCACATTGTTACAGTAGTAGCTCAGCTACTGGGCATAACCCAACCACATTCTTCCTGAATATGAGGCCCATACTACTAAAATGAATTCATGCATTGCACTGTAAACTCTGTCAAAAAACTCATGGCTGTGGGGGTCTTAGGTCTTAAGGGGGGACTTGCAACTGTTATTTAGCTAAATTGACATAGTGCTAAATTGCCTTCTAAATATTTATATTTACTACCATATACAAATGGTACTCTTAGTATTAATCAGAGAAGCTTCATTTTGCAATGAACCACAGTAAATACAGAGACTCATGGCTGAGACTACATAACAGTTGCATATGCTCAACCATGAAATATTTATATCATTCCCTGTAATGCTCAAGTAATAACACAGGAGAGGAGATGGAAAGAATGTAACAGCAAAAGGAAAGGAAGACTGGCTGCAAAATACTATCTTTTGGGCATTGTATAGCTATTACAGGAACTAAGATTTTGTGTACTGGATCTGCACAACACTATGCCTGGCAATAGTCAATCAAGGAACAGGGAGAGACTCACTGGGTCCCACTCTTCTATGCACAACTATTGGCTAGTGATGGGATCCAGAAAAGGAGAAGTTATTATTTCCAGGTTTTTACATACTGATTGATCCACTAAGCTCTATCAATTTAAAACATCTATCGAGACCTAAAAACATCTTAAACTCTACACAACAGAGCTTAGTTGTAAAACTAAACTATTTGATTTTTAACCCCATCAGAGAATTGAGAAGGAATAAAATTAATTACCCAAGTGTACAGGGAGTGCAGATTAGTAGCTTTCCAAATGAGAAGATGACAGAGACAGTTTGCTGCCTGAACAGTCACCCATAACTCTCTATAATGTTGGAGCATCATCTTCAGCCTTCTGGCCCAATATATCTGACAGACATATTTGTGAGGCAGGAACTACTAAGGACTTGCTTACCTTACCCTGTCTTGGCAGAGTTTGGCTGCTGTCGCTGCCTTCATCCAAGCTTGCCCTTTTTTAGGCAGAATTTTGTCTATGGCAGAAATAGGACATATTGCCCAGTGGTTTGTTTGCTGCAATTGAAGCCATCACCATAAGGATGTTTTTCGATACTCTTAATCTTCTTTAAGATAGACTGGATATTGCCAGGAATTAACTTGTCTTATTGTCAAAGAATCTTTGAAATTATAAAAAACATCTTTTAATGCCATATTGGGTAGGTATCTGAGGTTTTTGAAGCCCTTATGTATTTTACCTTATCTATCTATAGAATCATATCTATCTGTTAAAGCTAGGATGTATTTTTGTGATAAAAAGACTAGTAATTAACATTACTAGTAATTAACATTAAACTAAGACTAGTTGAGTTGTATGGGTACAATACTTCATATTAGAGTAGAAATATATATAACGTGTGTGAAGAATGATCTTAAATTTGAATTTTATACCAATGTCTTAAAATTAAACTTATTTTGCATCAATATACAAAACTCTATACCAGTGAATTAAAGTTACCCTGTGAGTAACAATTAAAGCATTAATTTGAGGAGTAGATTCAATAATCTACTTTTTGTCCTATCATCCCTATGTATGTCTATATTCCTCCTCCTTTCTTTTCAATACCTGTCTCCAAGCCTAAGAAAGAAACATTAGGGAAAAAGGAGACACGTGCTTTAGTTGTTGTTCCTCACCAGAACAGGACAGCTCCCAGGACAGCTTTGAAGAAAGCTTCTGATCCCAATTGGTCCACCAATTCAGACTGTCTCACACAGGACTTTCATTAAGAATGAAAGTCTCAGCACTTAGACACTAGATGAAAAATGCTATTGCTAGCTTTTTAACGATTCCTCCAATTTTATTTGGGCCTCTACAAAGGTATTATTAATCCCAAATCATACGGAAGAAACCTTAAGGGAACAACTCCTCATTTCCCATAAGGCCGGTTGGGTAGGTATTTAGTTTCTTGGCCTATAGGCATTTATTTTCATTGGGAGTTAGTTGTAAGTTATTATTGATCTTATTCAGAGTGAAAACAAGGTTGGACTCAAGGACATCTAATGGTTAGTTCTATACCCATGATCCTGGTTCAACTTAGTAAATCAAGAACAAAGACATATGGGAAAGGAACTTACAGGAAGTTTAAAGAGGCAGAGAGTTGATAGGGGTTTGAGGGAGACAGAGCCAAGAAATGATCATTACTAAGATACACTATGTATATGTTCGAAAATATCAAAGAAAATGTAATACACGTTATTTCAAGAAAGTGACATTTACAGAAGAATCTTAGTGTTTCTTACATGCATATACAATACTTATAGATGATAAAAATTGTGAGCATGAACTTTAGCAAGTCAAATATGAAGGTGCTGTTTCGGGTCCCAGCCCATGGGGAAAAACTGAATCAGGGTTCACCTGAAAGAGGGAGTGGGGATTGAAAGTAGGATACAGAGACACGAGAAATAACAAATCAAGTCAAGAAATTTCTGATCAAGATTCCCTTTATTGCCAACTAGCAGGAACATATATGGGGCAAGGTCAATAGGATCTATTCTTATCTCACTCACCCTAGCCCTCGGGCAAGAATGCAATAGCCTAAACTGCTCCCTGTAGAACTTCTTAGTTCTCTGAGCAGTTCCTTGTAAGAACTTCCTAGATCCTCTGGGTGGTTCCAAGTTGAGACTTCTCTACTTCTTTCAAAGGTAAATAGTCCAAGGATGGCCTAGAACACAAACCTCGTGGTGAGGTAAAGGTCAGCAACTCAAAGGTCACAGCATACAGCCTAAGCACAGGATTTCTGATATGGCAGAATTTGTCATGGGTCCCCACAGTGCTGAGTTCATTAAAGTGGAATTCTAAAAGCCTTTATCAATGATAAAGATATGAAGATGACCAAATATTATTGAAACCTGAATAAATGCTGACAAAAACTGTAGATAAAACAAAAACTAAAGAAGAAAACACATATAATTAAAAATATGAATCACTGGGACTGAGGAGGTGGCTCAGGGGTTCAGATCACTTGCTGATCTTACTGAGAGCCCAGGTTCAGTTCCCAGGATCCAGGTGGTGGCTTCATGACTGAGACTGCAGTTCCAGAGTATCTCGCACAATCTTCCGGTTCCTATGGGTACTGCATGCTATAGTACACAGACACACAGACAAACAAAACACCCATACACATAAAGGAATAGAAAAATCTCTTTAAAAATTAAAAATAAATTTCAATACATAAAAAGAAAAATACTGGGATAAATCAAAGGTAATTCATGGATGTATACTACTGAAACTGGCTAATTTTCATGATCCTTAACTTGAAAATCGTGTTTTGCACTGAATTGCTAAGTGGAAATTCATTTTCTCTTGTAGTACATGATTCTCCTTATAAAAATGTGTCCATATTCATTTTATACAAGGGGTTTCTCTTTGTGAGATTCTTCTGTTATTCAAGGTATACAAACATGAGCATTCAATGTTAAATTTTACTATGTTGTATACCAATGGTCTATGTTGTTTAGAGGGTAGGAAAATCCATTATACAAGCATTTATGTACAGAACCACAATTTGATTGAAAAATACTAGGGATTGAAGAGTAACAATAGTCCATATATCTTCTTATACTCTTATATATGTAATTACTTTGAAGCAGTAACATCAGGCAAAAACCAGCTTCAATTAATTGAAAACTCACCCAACAGGATAGCTTCTAATAAGCCTTGTATTTTTAAGCTGCAGTTTTCCTTATTGCTGTACAGCATGCCCAACAGACATGCCTGAATTTTATTATGAAAAGTCTTTCAAATTCTTAAATAGATATAAAGTATATCATTATTTCCAGTCAATAATATGTAAGTAGGTGGCTATAATGTTAGAATTCTGGGATTCAATAGGCAATATATATATATTTTTTTCTGTATGTCTTAATTTCATATATATTTTGTATGTATAATTAAACACGTGTATGTATTTTTGTATGGAATAAAATAATGAGAACAATTTTGAAGGTGCCATTCAATAGTTAAGGTGAAGCAAATACTATTTTTTCTTTAAACTTAGTATTAATGGTAAATAAAAAAACCTGCATTACCTTTCAAAGCCAAATATCCAACCAAGAGACAATTTATTTTATGTATTTTATAATACTGGAGGAGATTCTATATCAGCAACTGCCTTAGGCCCAGAAGCTTGCTGAACTTTGTAGATACCTCTTTTTTTTTTTTTTTTTTTTTTAGCTAAAGGTTATTTTTAGAACGGGGCAGGAAAAGTACACAACTAAATACTGTGACAGCTATTCTGTATAAAAGTGAAAAATTTCTAATTTCTTTCCCATAATTCAGCTTTTCATTATACAATAATATGAAAATAAAAAATTTTAAGATTACAGCATTTGAGACTATAGTGTTTGAGATTGTACATTACATAAATCTATACCATTTAAACATCTGTACCCTCTCAAAATTCATATTTTGACACCCTAATATAGCCTTTGGGACATGATTAAATTACCTGTAAAGAGCTGTCATGATGAGATTAATGCTCTTAAGAGATATGTGACAGCTTTCTGTTTTTCAGATTCAAAAAGAAGACAAGCAAATATGAATAAACCAAGAAGTAGGTCTTTATCTGACACAGGTTTTTCTGACCCTTTAATCCTTCACAAATTTGAGCAACAAATGCTTGATGCTTATGACATCTGATCTCATAGTTTAATACTTAAACCCAAGTGGACTAGAAATTGCCTATAATATTTCCAGGAATTTTGGGTACAAATAGGAAGGGAATCACGACAATTTTCCATTAATATCCCCTGAAATAGTTATTAAAAAACCTCTGGCATTCATTAGTGGGAAGAAAAGTAAACTCAAGAAAGCATTCAGTTGTATAAATAGGGAATAATAGGATTATAGGAAATGTTAAACTATATGCTTTATGCAAATGTCTTTAAAAATTACACAGACAACAAACTAAAATTCAAATAATGTTGTCTAATGTCTGAAACACAGCCTCAACATAAGAGTTTGGATATAATCAAGCTGACTGATTTTTCAAAATATAATTTTTCTGAGGATTTTGTAGCAAGAAATGTGATTTTAGTTTTCTTGTTTTTCTTTAGAGTTTGTTATTAAATGCAACACATATTAATAAAGCACCAATTTGGGCACTCTATAATAAAGCCATTATTACTAAAATAGACTTGTTTTATTTGATCACATTATAACCTTATTTACTATGTATAACTGCTATTTTCCCTTCTCACATTATCTCAGATAATACTCAAAGCATAAAGGTGTGTGCATTACTATTATAATGTTATTGAGAACTATTCAAACCTTAAGAACAGCAGTGGAATTTGCTAAAGTTTAATAACTTAATGAAAGAGACCGAATTTGTAATTATGTTTGTTTCTGCCTTCAGATTTTATGAGACAAAATATTATGTTCTTTTCCAATATTTAGTAAAAGAATCCATCTAATCCAGTTTTAGCATTTCATTCTACTTTATTCCATGTGCATATGCATGTATGCCACAATGTGTGGAAGTCAGAGGACAACATTCAGGAAGCAGTTCTCTCCTACTCTCATGTGAGTCCTGCAGACTGAATTCAGGTAATCAGGGTTGGCGGTAGCCTTCTTTACAGACTGAGCCATATTACCACCCCGAACTATTGCATTCACAGGGCCTGTGAACTACCAAATTTAAAGTGAGGCATAAATAATAATTCTTTTGAGCAGTTTTACATAAAATTTGTGGATGAAATTGTATGTTGTATAATATATATATATATATATATATATATATATATATATATATATATATAAACATACACGCACATGCACACACACAACACACACACAATTATGTGTGTTTTCCAAATGTTTGGGCAATGAACTTAAATTACTAGGTACCAAGATTATAAACATAAAACAACTGGGTATCAGTGGTATACAGTAAAGAAAAGCTGCTTGTAAATGTTTATTACCTCTGATGAATGGAAGAGATGAAAGTCATACACAAGCTTTACAACTGTATGGCTGTGGTGAGTCGAGAGTGTTTCTATCTAACTGTCAGTAGGCCTAGGCCTGAAACCTTCTAGTCTCCTTACAATCAAATCTGCAAGCCTGGATCATGAAGGCTTAAGGTTTACAGGGTCTACAGTGTTTTCAGCCTCTAAGACTTTCCTGAATGGTTCTTGGTTAGTGTATGAATCTCTGCAGCAATCCTCTCCTTTGTTCAGATTTTTTAAGTGTATATTTTATTTATTATAATTTATTCACTTTACATATCAATTGTTATCCCCTCCCTCTTACCTTCCTATTGCTTCCCTCCCTCCTTCTTCTGCTTATTACCCTCTGCTAGACCTCTGGGAACAGCCTATCATCAGGACAGTTTGCATCCACTTCCACTGTATGCTCACTGCTCTTTCCAAAGAGCAGTGGCCAAGTAGTGGAACCCCAAGTACATGTCAGAGGTTCAACAGCAGGCCCCCACTTCCCCCCATGTGGAGAACCTACAGTTTATTGTTTACATCTGGAAAAAGGGTTCTTGGTTCTTTCCATCCATTGTCTTTCACTGGTTCATCAGTTTGTGAGGCCCCCTGTGCCTCAATCCACAGGCCTTGGTGGTCTCTCTGTGGAGCTCCTGCTCCCTCCTTGACTTTCCATTCCCTGACTCTTAACTACAACTCTCAGCACTCTGCCCAGTGTCCATCTTTGAGTCTCAGTAACTGTCTTTATCCCCCACTGGGTGGAGTCTCTTAGAGGGCATCTATTTTTGTCTAAAATCCACTTATAAGTGAGTATATACCTTGTATGTTTTTGGGGGGTCTGGATTATGTCAGGATGATTACTTTTAGGTTCATCCACTTGCCTACAAATTTCAAGATTTCTTTGTTTTTAATAGCTGGGTAGTGTTCCATTGTGTAGATAGATATACCACAGTTTCTTTATCCATTCTTTGATTGAGGGACATCTAGGTTGTTTCAAATTCTGGCTTTTTTGAATAAAGCTTCTATGAACATAGTTGAGCAAATGTCCTTGTTGTATGTTGGAACACCTTTTGGATATATGCCCAGGAGTGGTATAGCTGGATCTTGTTGTAGAACTATTTCCAATTTTCTGAGAAAGCACCATATTGTTTTCCGAAGTGGTTGTACAAATTTGCATTCCTACCAGAAGTGGATAAGTTTTGCCCTTTCTCCACATCTTTGCCAGTATGTCACTTGAGTTATTGATTTTCATGATTCAGATAGTTGTAAGATGGAATCTCAAGGTCATTTTGATTTGCATTTTCCTGATAACTAGGGATGTTGAGCATTTCTTTAAGTGTTTCTAAGTCATTCAATATTCCTCCTTTGAGAATTCTGTGTTTAGGTCTGTACCCTATGTTTTAATTGGATTGTTTAATTTGGTGGTGTTTAATTTCTTGAGTTCTTCATATATTTTAGATATTAGCCCTTTGTCAGATGTACAGTTGGTGAAGATCTTTTCCAGTCTGTCAGCTGTCATTTTCTTCTGTTGAGAGTGTTCTTTGCCTTACTGAAAGTTTTCAGTTTCATAAGGTACCATTTATTAATGGTTGATCTTAGGGCCTGAGCTGTTTGTGTTCTGTTCAGGATGTTTTCTCCTTTGCCAAAGAGTTCAAGGCTCTTCCCAACTTTTTTTCTAACAAATTCAGTATGTCTGGTATAGTGTTGAGATCTTTAATCCATTTGGGCTTCAGTTTTATGCAGGGTGATAGATTTGGATCTATTTCATTTTTCTTCATGTAGCCATGCAGTTAGACCAGCACCATTTGTTGAAGATGCTTTCTTTTTTCCATTGTATGGATTTGGCTTAATTGTCAAATATCAAGTGTCCGTAGGTATGTGGGTTTATTTCTGGTTCTTTGATTAGATGATTAGATTCCATTCATCAACCACACTAATACTATTCCAGTACCATGCTTTTTTTTTATTACCGTTGCTCTATAGTACAGCTTGAGATAATATATATATATATATATATATATATATATATATATATATATATATATATATATATATATATATTCTTTCACTTGCTTGGTTAGAGTTACACCAAGATACTTTATATATTGTAAAGGGTGTGCTTTCCCTAATTTTTTTCTCAGCCTATCTATCATTAGTATACAGGAAGGCTACTGACTTTTTAGTGTTAATTTTGTATCCTGCCACTTTACTGAAGTTGCTTATCAGCTGGAGGAGTTCTTTGGTAGAATTTTTATGTATATTATCATATCATCTGCAAATAGTGAAACTTTTTAAACTCTTCCTTTCTTATGTGTATACCCTCGATCTCCTTTAGCTGTCTTATTGCTCTAGCTTTGAATACAAGTACTACACTGAAGAGAAATGGAGAGAGTAGACAACCTTGTGTCCCTGATTTCAGTGGAATTGATTTAAATTTCTCTCCATTAGTTTTATGTAGGCTATAGACTTGCTGTATATTGTCTTTACTGTGTTTACATATTGTGGGCCCTTGTCTGTAGGCAAAGGTTTGGATATGATGTGCCTTCATTTTTATTTAATTCTATACTGTTTTTAATTTCTTTATTTATTTCATTCCTGACCGAGTTATCATTGAATAAAACATTGGTCACTTTCCATGCATTTATAGGCCTTTTGTTAATTCTATTGTTGTTGATGTTCAGCTTTAGGCCATGGTGGCCTGATAAGATGAAGGGGATTATTTCAATTTTTTATCTATTAAGGCTTGTTTTATGACCAATTATATAGTCAATTTTGGAGAAGGCTCTGTGTGGTGTGGAGAAGAAGGTATATTCTTTTCTATTTGAGTGAAAATTTCTGTGGATGTCTGTTAGATCCATTTGATTCATGACCTATGTTAGCTTCCTTATTTCTCTATTTAGTTTCTGCTTTGAAGATCTGTCCATTGGTGAGAATGGGGTGTTGAGGTGTACTTTATCAGATATTAGAATGGCTGCTCCCAATTGCTTCTTGCATTTGTTTGCTTGGAAAATATTTTTCTAGCCCTTTACTCTCAGGTAATGTCTATCTTTGTTGCTTAGATGTGTTTCTTGAATGTAGCAGAATGGTGGATCTTATATTTGCATCCATTTTGTTAGCCTGCGTCTTTTTACTGGGGAGTTGAGGCCATTGATGTTGAGAGATATTAGTGACCCATGGTTGGATCTTTTTATTGAATTGCTGGTCACTGTGTGTCACAGTGTCTCTTTTAGTTTTGTTGTTCTGAGATTATCTATATTCTGTGTATTCTTGGGTGTGGTTGACATGGAGTTTTCCTTCTACTATCCTCTGTAGAGCTGGGTTCATTTGGTTTTTGTCATGGAATATCCTGTTTTTTCCAC
Source organism: Acomys minous (assembly GCF_964271855.1). Taxonomy (NCBI): domain Eukaryota; kingdom Metazoa; phylum Chordata; class Mammalia; order Rodentia; family Muridae; genus Acomys; species Acomys minous. The sequence continues at coordinate 85,127,903 of NC_140488.1, read as the reverse complement.
CTATGACGATGGAAAGTTTTGCTGGATATAGTAGTTTGGGTTAGAATCTGTGGTCTTTTAGTGTTTGGATGACCTCAGTCCAGGCCCTTATTGCTTTCATGGTCTCTGTTGAAAAGTCAGGTATAATTCTGGTGGGTCTGCCTTTATGTTACTTGGCCTTTTTTCCCTTGCTGCTTTTAATGTCTTTTGTTTGTTCTTCAGAAATAGTGTTTTAATTATTATGTGATAGGAGGAATTTCTTTTCTGGTCTAGCCTATTTGGTATTCTTTAGTTCAAGGATATCTCTTTCTTTAGGTTGGGGAAATTTTCTTCTATGATTTTCTTGAAAGTATTTTCTGGTCCTTAGGACTTTGCATCTTCCTTTTCATCTACTCCTATAATCCTGAGATTACATGGTGTCCTTGATTTCTTGGATGCTTTGTATCACAAAATTTTCTGTTTTAATTTTTTCTTTGAGAGATACATCAATTTCTTCTATTGTATCTTCAGCCCCTGAGTTTCTCTCCTCCATATGTTGGATTCTGTTGGTTATATTTGTTCGATTCCTGCTTTCTTCTTTAATTGTTCCATTTCAAGGTTTTTCTCAATTTGAGATATTTTCTAGTGGTGTCTAATTCTGTTTTCATGTCTTGAACCATTTTACTCATTTCCTTCCCCTGTTTGATTGTGGTTTCTTGTTTCTCTTAGATGGCCTCTGTTCGTTTGTATTTTCCTGAAATTCTTGGAAGCATTTATTCATTTCCTCTTTATAATTCCCAAATAACTCTATAAGCATAGTTTTGAGGTCATTTTCCTGAGATTCAGCTATATTAGTAAATCTGTTGATGTCTGGGCTTTCTGGTAGAGGCGTGTTGTTTTTAATTTGTCTTCTGTTTTGTTATTTATATTCTTATTCTTTCCTTTAGGCATCTGCTGAGAGGGCTTGAGATTTCTAAATTTGCAGTCATGGGGGTGAGTACCCTTGGAAGAAAGCTGCTTCATATACTGGATTGGCAGACACTGTCTTCCTCGATCTAGATTCATCCAAGCTCTATCACCTAGGATCCATGATTTTGTAGGGTTCCTCTGGATACTTGTTCTGCTCAGATGACTCAGGCACAGAGTAGAACAATGGCTTGGATGTCAGAATGCTGTGCTCCTGCTTCTACTGTCTTGATCCTTTGTTCCGCATGGGGCCTACCCTGTTCCAGTACTCAAAAGAGTGCAGTGTGATTGGAGCTTGTGGTTGCCATTCCCATTCCCATTCCCATTCCCATTCCCATTCCCACAATGAGGGTTGGGGTGGGGATGGGTGATTCTTTTTATCCTCCCACCTTGTTTAGTCTGAGAAGTTCCCAAGTTTCTGATTTGGATAGTGGCCCATTCACTCACCTGTTTTGCTGTGATGAGATGTTGCTGCCTTAGCAGCCACAGCTGCAGTGGACTCTCTGTTTGTTCCCTGCAGTCCATTTTCAAGCCTCTGCTACTATGCCTTCTAAGCATGGTCCATACTGTGTGCTGCCATCTTGTCACTCTCCAAAATTCACTTTTTTTTTTACTTCACAAAAACCAAATAAATTATTATTTTTAGGCAAGTCTTGCAATATAGCTTTGACTGGCCTGCACCTCACAATCTTCTTGCTTCCATTTTCTGTGTTGGGAAAATATAGAATGTCCTAAATCACAATTACTTTCTTATTTTTTTCTTATTTTTCTTTTATGTTTTTAATTGCAATCAGACTCCTCATGTTTTCATTTGAATTTACCTATACTTTTTTACTAACATGGTTAAAATTCTACTTCATTTACCCTATTTAAACATTTAAATGTAGTATAATTGATATTTAAACTTTCCTAATGTCTTCTCAACGATTGTTCTAAGCCTTCTTTATCTAATGAATACTATTTCAACATCTGTAAACACAGGAAAATGAAATAATCAAGAGATTTGTCTCAGGATGTTCCTTCTCATAAGAAATTTGAATGTGGAAATTTCTAAAATACATTTATTTTATTACACACATATAAAACAAACTACGTACAGCAGGAAGAACCATGTGAAAAACATGACTTTTATAAATGTTACATTCAGAGTGGTTTGGCTATTTGCATTTGTCCAGCTTGAAGTAAACACCTTTCCTGTCTTTTGGGTCTAAATTTCTGTATGAAATTCACTATCTATCTTATCTCAACTCTAATAACTTAACTTCTTTATCTCGATATAAAAAGATCTTATCCCCTAACCAACTAAACTTGATTGTAAAACTATACTATCTGGCCTTCAATGCTCCTCAGAGACTTGAGAAGGAATAAAACTTAAATTCCTGAGTGAACCAGCAAAGCTGGTTAGCAATTTCCAAAATGAACAAATTGACTTAGTTTAATGCCTGAAGAGTCCGTCACCCATATTTGGCTCTCTGGCCCAATATCTCTGACAGACTTATTTGTAGGTCAGGAACTATTGAGGACTTGTTTACCCTCTTTTGCAAAGAAAACAATTCAAAGAATCAATGAAACCAAGAGCTGGTTCTTTGAGAAAATGTACAAGATAAACAAACCCTTAGCCAAAATTCCCTTTTGAATGTGGAAATTTTAAACTGAAGCAGGCAGATGGATGTCCCAAGGCCTATAGGCAGACATATCTTTTGTCAGGCCACATTCGTTTAAATTAAATAATTAATTAATAAAAACATTTCAAATATGAGTTTTAGTGATTATATGTATGTATGTGTATCATGTGTGTGTGTGGTACCTGTGGAGGCCAGAATCAGGAATCAGATGCCGAGAAACTGGTGCAATAGGTGCTGATAAACTGCTCAATGTGGCTTTTGAGAACTGAACCCTGCTCTTTTCCAAGTTATCTGTATGAGTTTTGTTTTTCTTATTATGGCAAAATACCATAACTTAAACTAATAAGTGGAGGAAATGGTTTATTTGATATAAGTTTATAATCCATGATCCAGGGAAGCAAAGGTAGGAATCTGGAGATAAGAATTGAAGCAGAGACCATGGAGGGATGATGGACTAATTTTTTTTGCTGTCTTATACAACTCCAATACAAAGGTAGTAACACGTAAAAAGGAATGGGCTTTCCTACAAACAGCAATCAAGACAATGTCCACACAGACAGTCCCCAGGCCAATCTGAAGAAGACAATTTCTATATTAAGATTTCTTCTTCCAAGTAATTCTAGTTTGTATTGAGTTGACAAAGACTAAAGAGCATACTATTTCTCTAGGCTCTGAATCAAAATTCTTAAAATTAGATTCTTCATCTGTGTTTCCAGAAGGATATAGGAAGAATGTACAGATAATGTGAAAAGATGAATGTTAGCAGAGAGCAACAGCAGCTAGACAGACAGACGGCTCAGCACTTTAGAACACCGGCTTCTCCTCCAGAGGACTCATGTTCTATTACCAGCACCCACATGGTGGTTCTCAACCATCTGTAACTCTAGTTCCAGCCTCTGTGGGCACCAGACACACATGTAATAAACAGACATACATGCAGGCAACACTCCTATACATAAAATTAAAAAATATATTTAAAAAATCTCCAAAAGGAGGAGAAATACACCAAAAAGTTTCCTTCCATTATGTGGTAGTCAGTCCTTTACCCTAAATATCAAAATGGAAAATACAAAAAAAAAGTACTCTGGAAAGAATAAAAACAGATTCTACAAAAAACATCAGCGCTTAATTTTAGCTACATGATTTGAAACTTTAGCAGCTGTTTCTTATTCTTTAAGCTTGCTTTTGACCAATTTCCTCTTATTTTACCAATGAAATGTCATCCAGTATATTTTTAAACATACTAATTGGTATATTGATATAATTTTTATTTTTCTAATAGTATTATGTGATATATCATATTATTCTATACTTCATGTTTGAGTCTTTTTTATATAATGTATTCAGATTTTATCCTGATTTTTATCCCCTCACTTGTATCTTCCTGTTCCCCTCTCCATCCCTCTTTCACTATATTCCCTTGCCCTAGACCTCTGACAGAAAGGATCCTCCCCCCCACACACCATATGACCACAGCCTATCAGGTCTTATCCAGATAGCCTGCTTCCCTTTCCTCTGTGTGCCACCAGACCTCCCCACCAAGGAGAAATGATCATATCGGGGGCACCAGAGTTCATGTCAGAGGCAGTTCCCAGTCCCCAATCTCCCCACAACCATGGAGAATGAGTTGTCCATTGGCTAGATCTGAACAGGGGGCCCTAGGTTTACTGTATGCATTGTCCTCATGCTTGAGTCTTAAGACAGGTATTTTCTTTTCTTTTCTTTTTTAAAATATTTTTCAAGATTTATTTATTTATTATGTATACAGTGCTTGCCTGTATGACAGAAAAGGGCATTAGATCACATGATAGATGGTTATGAGCCACCACGTGGTTGCTGGGAATTGAACTCAGGAACTCTGGATGAGCAGTCAGCTTTCTCAACCTCTGAGCCATCTCTCCAGCCCCCTAGACAGGTATTTTATATGTAGAATATGATGTCCTAGACCTCACCAAGTTGTGAAGTTTGTCCTAGAAGTTCTCATCTTCCCAACTCCTCCTCATTTGTGCTGAAATTATATTTGTGCTATTTTCTTATCTACTATATAAAAGAACTTTTTCTTTTTAAAAACTGAACCATATTTTTTGTTTTTTCTTTTTTTGTTTGACACATAATAGTTTTATATATTTATTGGATACAGTATTATGCTTCAGTTCACATGTACATTAAATGATTTTGAAATAAAAAATAGCATGTTATTACCTTTAAGTTCATATTACTTGCATTCTAAAGTATGCAAGAATTTATGGCCAATAACATCAACCCATTATATAGTAGAGCACCAGAATTTATCTTACCTAATTAATATTGTGCCTATTGACAAGCTTACCTCCCACACATAATGATCCTTGTTGGTTTTTCATATTTAAAACATTAAAAGGTTCCTCAAATATTGTCTCAATATATATCTGATTATTGCTTGAGATTATTGCTTGAGGTAATATGTAGATGAATGGTAATTATTGCTTTTCAATAAAGTTTGATTTACAAAAACATAGTAATGGCCAGATATAGTATGAATGAGATGGATCTAGATTAATTAGGGAGAAAAAAAACATTTTCCTTATGGGTAAATTTCTTATCAGGGGTGGTGGTGGATGCCTTTGACCAGAGTACTTTAGGAGACTGATACAGGTGGATCCGTGTGCTTTCAAAGCTAGTCTGAACTACAGAACAAGTTCAAGACCATCTAGGTTTCCTTAGTGAGACCTTGTTTCAAATAACAAAAAACAAGGAAAGGAAGGAAGGAAGGAAGGAAGGAAGGAAGGAAGGAAGGAAGGAAATAAGATGAAAGAAAGAAACAAAAAAGAAAGAAAATATGAAAAGAAGAAAGAGGAGTACAAGAAAACTAACTTTCTATCTGGTAGTTTTATTTTGTTTTATTTTGTTTTGTTTTTTGTTGTTGTTATTTTTGTTGTATGCGTGTTTGTGTGTGTGTAATGTGCTAACATGTGTGAGGGAATTGTACTATATTTATAATGCAGATAACTTCCAATTTTATGTCATATACTCCCCCCACCTCCCTAGAATACAGATTTGTTATTTTTCCCTAACTTAAAACCTTCCAGAATACAAATTTTGTGACAGTGGTAGTCACTGGACTGCTTCACCTCAGTCTTCCACACTAGCACTTGCATCAAGTCCTATGCCCTCTAGCATTCTACAAGTAGTGTTCTTACTTATCAGTACTTGGGTACACAGCACTTAGGCTGTAGATTTTTTAGTTTCTTTTAATGAGACATAACTGATTCAGATGACTTTTTCTTTCAAAAACAAGATGGAAATTATGCTAGGCTCCTGTCTGTAAGCATATCAGTTTATAATTCATAGTAGCAGGGGTTAATTGTCATGCATGGCATGAGATTCAAATTGGGCTAGTCCTTGGTTGGACATTCCCTCAATGTCTGCTCCATCTTTATCCTTACACTTCTTGTAGGCAAGGTAAACATTGGGTCAAAGGTTTTGTGAGTGGGTTGGTGTTCTCCTGTTTCCATTAGAAATCCTGTCTGGCTATTAAATGGCCACTTCAGTCTCTGTATCTCCCTCGGATAGGCTCCACTCAGCAGTGGATTGAAACAGATGCTGAGACTCACAGCTGAATGTCGGTAGTCATGTGGAAGTGGTTGGGGAATATTGAAGGACCCAGGGAGGGCAAAAACTCCACAGAAGATCAAAAGAGCCAACTAACCTAGGCCCATAGATGATTACAGGGACTGAAGCACTCAACAGTTGCCTGGACTTAGGTCCCCTATACATATGCAACCAATGGGCAACTTGGTCTTCCTGTGGGCCTTCTAGCAAATGAAGTGCGGCTGTCTTTGACATGGACTCTGTTTCCTGCTTTTATATCACTTTCCCCTAGTGGGGCTGCCTTGCCTGGCCTCAGTGGAAGAGTAGTGCTTAGTTCTAATGGAACTTGATATGCCATGGTGGGCTTGTAGAGGAGTGCTCCACTTTTCTGCAAAAAGGGGGACCAAGAAAAGGTGAAAAGGTTGGGAGGGTGTGACTGGGAGGTGAGGGTGGGAGGGGGGCTTTGTTTTAGATGTAAAGTGAATTAGAAAAAAACTGGATGAAACATCTTGTCCAGTGTTAGAGTAACTTCCACTCTCAAATTATTTCTGAGCTTATAAGAATTTCTATTTTTTACCATTATTTTAGTTAAGTTTCTGAAAAGAGCATTCACAGATGTATACAGTCTGCCACATTTACCTAGAGGTATATATTTTAAGCTTTAAAGAAGAACAAGATTAACATAATATTGAAAGTGAACATAAACAATAGATACTATGGGAGTATCCAAGATGGTGGCACCAAGAACACACCTTGTTTGATCAGCAGGACAGCAGTGACTGTAGAGTAACCTAAGGACCAATCTGAGAAGCACAAAACACCAGTGCTGGTGATCCCCTGGTAAGAGGGGTCCAAAGTGTGTGGAGCAAGCTGAGTCCAGCCTTGGGCCAACCAAATAATCCACAGAAAATCCAGGGTCTCTGCAGGCACAGTGTGCACTCCAAACCCAAGCCTCACACACCTGGTTAGAGGGCTGCTTCTTAACTCTGGGGATCAGAGGGAGCTGTGGACTGCAAAACCACCACCATCTATGGCTCCTAGCACAGAGCCTACCCCACAGACTGAAACACATGTGGATCTGACTTCAGGTTACCTGGTCAATCCACAGAAAGGTCTTGGGTCCCTGCAGGCACAGTAGAGTGGAGAGTGGGATATGACTTTCTCATGTACTCTGGTGCCTCACCTTTGACCATGTCCCCTGGAGAGGGAGACCTGGTGGCACTCAGAGGAAGGACAGCAGGTTACCTAGAAGAGACTTGATACCCTATGAGCATATACAGGGGGAGGTAATCCCCCTCAGGAACAGTCATAGGGGAGGGGAATAAGGGGAAATTGGGAGGGAGGGAAGAATGGGAGGATACAAGGGATGGCATAACAATTGAGATGTAACAAGAATAAATTAATAAAAAAAAAGAAAACAAGCAATAATTCTCAGGCACGTTTGATACCACCAGAAACCATCAGTCCCACCACCACCACAAGCCCTGGAGACACTATCACAACCGATGTACAATAGAAGAATTTCAAACAAAGAAAGCAAATTTTACATGAAATAATGTTTTATAGTTGCTATGTCTTTGCTCTAGCATATCATGTACTCTAACTAACCCGCTAGAACCAGAAACACACTTAAACATGCTGTTTTATTACAAAAAGTAGAAGAATTTTAATTGGAACATACAGATGTATTATACAAGTGCACAAGCATCCAGCAGACTGCAATGTAGCTGCACTCCAATTCTATATAGGCAGAATTTATCTCATGGCTATGGAAAACAAGTTAAATAATTTTTCAGAGCAAGCTAGAAAGTAAACAATTGTTAATAATTTTGTAGATGTTAATTTTGTTTTATATTCAACATTAAAATCAGATGCCTTTAAAGTATTTTTCTTACACATTTTAGTGCTCATTTCAAGAAACAAACAACACATTGCAAAACATTTAAAACTAGAAAAAGTGAACTATGGAATGTAAAAAGAAAATTTAGTGGTAATTTTGAATATTATATAATGCTCAGTGGTTTTTTATTCATTGCTGTATGGCATATATATGCCTCAATTATATATATATACATATATATGGTATTGCAAAAGAATGGCTAAAATATTTAAGGTTAATCATGTATCTAAATATGGTGATAGATATATTGTTATGTTTTGCTAATCTCAAACTTAATGAAAGTATTTAAATCGAGTAAGTAGATAAATGAGAGATAAAACAAACAAGTCACTGAGAATTAGTTTTTCCTTTCATCTTTTAAAAACAACTGAAGAAATTTTCTTGATATTATCATAGTAAATTTCATGTGTGTGTGTGTGTGTGTGTGTGTGTGTGTGTGTGTGTTTGTGTGCACGTGTGCACACAGACACACTTGAATCAGACCGAAAATCTTGCATGACCAATGCACATTCTTGTCTATAAGTTATAGCCCCAGTCCCAGTCCCAGTAAAATTCTAAGAAGTAACCTTTACTATGTATAAGAAACATTTCACAGTATACATCAGTATAGTATAAATGGGTAGAGAGATGGGTATACTGTGAATGCTATTGATGTTAGAAGTATGATCCAATTTTACTTTTGCAGATGGTAACCTGAGTAACTTGGAAAAACTTTGTTAAGTAACACCTTTTTGACAATATTAGCCTTAATAGGACTTTTTGTGTGCATACATAATTAGTGCTGAGAACAATGCTTAGTACATAAGAAACACTCAACTGGACCTTGCGGGTTTAATTTCATATGAATTCTGCTTTTCTGCTTAACCTAATTTAATAACATTGCAGAAAGAACCAGGAGCTCAATTTGACCAAGTACTTCATCAACTTTGTCCATTATTTCCTTTTGAGAAATTTGTAATTTGAATTACAAGTTCTTATAAAGAAATGTCAACATTAAAAACATATGTTTCAATTATTCCGAAGCACTAATTAATACAAATGTTACTGAGATCATTTCTAATTAGCTCATCTAAATAATGTCTATTTGGATGTAGAAAAAAATGACAGGACTCCTCAGTATATACATAAGACCTAACAACATAATAATTTAATAAAATAACAATTAAAATAATGAGACCTATATTTAGCTGATACTTACGAAAAACCTACTTTGATATAGTTGCAGTAAATTCATTTTTCCTAGACACTTTCATTGACACTGTAATATCAATATTGCCTATTTCCAGGCAACCATGGCAATAGCTTAAAAATGGATTTAAGGTGTTTTCTGCATACACACAAAAATTTGCTCCATTTTTGATATACCAGCCTCCTAATGCTTGTCAATTTATGTTCTTCAAAACAAAATAGAGAAAGGTTTGATCCAATATATTTGTTTTGTTGTTGACTCATCTGTTTATCCCTAAGTAACTCAAAACCTTGCTTCTAAAAAGCATTCCTCAAGTATTTTATATGCACAGCTCCTCTAATCAAAGCCCTTAACTGTGCAGAACAGTGTTCCCACTGTAGTAAAATTAGACTAAAATGGATTCAACTATTGCTTTTCCACATTTTTCAACCTGATAACTTCATTTTAATCAAGTGACTGTGACTATGTAATTAGCTAATTCAATCTAATGCAAGTGTCTTTTAAGTTTCTGTTGGAATAAACAGTTTATTTGAATCCTTGCATTTGCCTTTTTGAACTTATAAGTTAGAGTTGATGTAGTTGTTATATGAAGTAATTCATTCATATATCATGCAACAGATTTTCTTTCTTTTATATATGTCCAATTAAAGTATGGCCCTGAATCTTGACACAGAGGAAGATAAAATACATAAAGAAAAATCATTTTACTATAAACAACCTCTGCTATGATTAACTAAAGATGGTTCATTATGAAAATATATGATTTTTAGATTTTTTTCTCACCCAGACTTTCTACCTCACTGACAATGCTCTAAGGACATTCTGAAAGCGAAAAAATTTTTTAAATCCCCTAAATAGTTTTCCATATGAACAAACATTGACTTTAAAAAAATTTTCAAAAAAAAATTTGTGTGTCTGAGTCCTTGCACATGTAAGCAAATAACTATGTAGGTCAAGAGAGGACATGTACCTCTTGAAGTTGGAGTTGCAGGAGGTTGTTAGCTGCTGGATATCATTCAGAAATTTAAATACAGGTTCTCCAGGAGCAGGAATCAGGAAGCTGATCTATCTCTCCTGTACTTTGATGCACTTGCATTCCTGGTTAAGGAAAATGAAAAATAATCAGTTATTTGAGAAAAGAAGTATGTTTATCCATACCTTTAAAAATGCAGTTGTCAAAAAATGAAATGTGAGCTTCTTTTTCTTTCTCCTATGTGTCTTCACATGTTACAATTGGTTATCACAAATTATTTAAAGTTGCTAGTTTGCATTTGTCTTTAATTATTTTTTTAAATTAAATATAATAAAAGTATATTTAGAAGGCACAAAGTCTAGAGGCAGGATCAAATATAAGTATTACTAAAATGGTGACTTGTTTCAAGATGTGTTCTACGGACTGTTTTATGCCGCTTAGATGCAATAAAAAACTGATTGAAGCATGTGATATTGTGAAAAATTTTTAAACATAGTTTTTCCTATACTCTGTGAAGTGAGGACAATAGATATGTTTGTTTCTGTGTTACTGTGCATGACAATAGTATTTGTGAATTTGTTCAATATTGTTTGGTTCAAATGCACTAGTATGCTTTGGATAGCTACATACAACCATATCTATAATGACTTCAATAGATACACTTAGAGATATATGGACACCCAATAATATATTGGGGTTCATAAAAGTGCTGAAGACACTCTTAGTCACACACATATTTTCTTCTTTTGTTTTTGTTTCTGATACAGGTTATCAATATGTACCTTAGGCTGACATCAAATTCCTATACTCCTCTGTTTCCTCGGTGGTTGAACTACTGAATTACAGGAATGTACCTTCAGCTCATGAGCTTTCATTTTTTATAGTTTTAAATTTTCATGTGCATTGATGTTTTGGCTGCCTTTATGCCTGTGTGAGGGTATGCAGACAGTTGTGAACTACCATGTGTGTGCCGGGAACTAAACCTGTGTCCTCTTGAAAAGCAACCAATACTCATAACTGCTGAAATATGTCTTCAGTCCTCACATATATATTTTTAATCTTTAATTTATATTTACTTAATAAGAAATTGTGTTTATGTAGCTCATCCTATAGTCTTGTCCTTATTGATTTCCAACAAGATAAGAAAAAACTTTTGTATCTACCAAATTTACATGTATAATTGTCCTATTTCTCCATGTCAACAGAATTATCATGTAATGCTAAAAACAGATTAAAAATGAATAATTATAAAATTGATATTCTATAAAATAAGATCTAAACAAAGGAAGAGATAGTACTATTTCCAGAAGCTATGAACTTGATTAAGAATAAAGTAATATAGTCTGGAAAGATGGTTCAGTGAGTAAGCAATGATTGCTGTGATAGCCTGAAGACTGTAGTTCAATTTCTGGACCTATAATGGAAAGAGAGAATGGGCCTCCACATGCCCATCATGGAATTTGTCTGTACCTGCACAAACACATATATATCAAGCATGCACAATAAAATGATAAGTAAATAAGTTTTAATCTTTGTGATATTTTTATTTTTTCCATAATATGCATTATGGTATGAAATTTGAGATATAAGTGGAATTACATATAGCACAAGCTCTGATCTTCATCAGCTCCTCTCATCCAGTATATTTTTAAACATACTAATTGGTATATTGATATAATTTTTATTTTTCTAATAGTATTATGTGATATATCATATTATTCTATACTTCATGTTTGAGTCTTTTTTATATAATGTATTCAGATTTTATCCTAATTTTTATCCCCTCACTTGTATCTTCCTGTTCCCCTCTCCATCCCTCTTTCACTATATTCCCTTGCCCTAGACCTCTGACAGAAAGGATCCTCCCCCCCACACACCATATGACCACAGCCTATCAGGTCTCATCCAGATAGCCCTCTTCCCCTTCCTCTGTGTGCCACCAGACCTCCCCACCAAGGAATTTGTCTGTACCTGCACAAACACATATATATCAAGCATGCACAATAAAATGATAAGTAAATAAGTTTTAATCTTTGTGATATTTTTTCCATAATATGCATTATGGTATGAAATTCGAGATATAAGTGGAATTACATATAGCACAAGCTCTGATCTTCATCAGCTCCTCTCATTTTTTCTACACTTTCTCACAGTTATTACCAAGCCCTGTGGATTTAACACACCACAGTCAATGTTCGCAGTTTATTTGAATGCTGTCACAACCAAAACTTAATTCCTACTTTTCATATTCTTTCTAGAACATATCATAAATATTATATTACATAAGTGCTTCACCTGGCAGGCAAGACTGTCTGACAGTATTCACAAGATGGTAAAGAGTGGTCGATAAAGAGAATAGAAATAGTACTAAGTAAACACAGAAATTTCTGAAGGAAGACAAAGCAGATGGCTAAAGTCTTCTGATTTAGGGCTTAATTTCTGAAATGTTTATTGTATTTAGTGTCTACATCTTATTTTTAGATTAAATGAATAGAATATTAAGCATTTTTCATTTTTAGAGTTTTGCTTCATACAGTTTTACAATGAATTGTGATCATATTTACACTGTATTTTCTCCTTCAACTTCCTTATGTCTTCTCCAGAATGTCCCTCTTCCAACTTTTAGTTGCTTATTTTATTTTTTAGAAAAACTTTGGAAGTGTATTACATTCTTTTGCTGAGTTTGTTTGTTCTATCATATTTCTTTAAAAAAATATCAGTTCTTTATTCTATTTTTAATCAATCAGGAATATAATCAAGATTGTATAGTATCAAATCTTAGATACACTATTACTAAAATATAAAATAATGACATCACAAAAGAAAATTCTTATAAATATTTATCATATATATAGATATAAAAACTGTAACCTTATTTTAGCTAACAGAGTCTACAACTGTGTAATTAAAATGATCTTTCATGACCATGTGGATTTAATCCTGGGAACACAGGTTACTTTAAGGGTACATATAATTTAATGTAATCCATAATACTAACACATTAAAAAATTAAATCACCTATTTAGGTACAAAAAATGTATTTGAATAATTTTGACATTTTAAAAGCAATTCATGAAACTAAGGATGGAGAGCTCTTTCAATCTGATGACAGAATGTTTGTGAAACTAACATCATAGTTAATGGTGAGAAACTAAATATCCTCTCCCCACAGATTTTGAATAAAATTTTATAAAATTAAAATTAAAATCCAAGCTCTTACTAATATATGTTCAAAGCTAAACAAGCCACCATTGTTTAAATACCTTACAAACTGGATAGAGCCCTGTTATCCATAAAGGTGAACGGATAAATTAAATATATTCATAGAAAGGAAAGCAATCAGGAAAAATACTTACTTACTTAACATATACTTACATAAACAATATATTTATATAAATCAGAAAACATCATCCTAAGTGAAGTAATTCATGTAAAATATATATAACTTTAATAATTATATATTTATGAAAATTTAGAAAAAGAAAAATTATAGCAACAGATTTTTAGTTATTCCTAGTAGATAGAGGTAAAGAAAGGTAGCTGTGTCTACATATATCAAAAAATAATCTTTTGCTAAGTGGAGAAGCTTATAATAATTTCTTTCTGTGGATGTTCTTATAAGTGCACACATTGCTGAAAAATAAAAAGGTAGTTACCAGACTAAAGAAAGGTGCTAGATGGAAATGAGAATACCAAAGATTAAATGGCTCAAAGTTTTCATTAAATCTGAGGTATAATTTTCAGGATCTTTCACAACAAATCATAAGCGTGGTCAAAATAAGTTTTATTTTCATTTCACTTTAGTAAGAAAAATAATTTTAATTGTCCTTACCAGATCTATCCAATGGACAGGACATTCTCCACAGTTGTGTGGAGAGTGGGGACTGACTCTGACACGTACTCTGGTGCCCCATATTTGACCACTTCCCCTTGGTGGGGAGGCCTGGTAGCACTCAGAGAAAGAATAAGCAGGCTACTAGGGATGAGACCTGATAGGCTGTGATCATATGGTGAAGGACAAGGTCCCCTTCTGTCACAGACATAGGGGAGGGGAATAGGATGGAAGAAGGAGGGAGAAGGAAATGGGAAGATACAAGTGAGGGGATAACAACTGAAATGTAATCTGAAAAGATTACTGAAATAAATTTAAAAAGAGTAGGAACTATTTATAATGAAAGTTGAGAGACTTTTTCAAACATAACATCTTAGAAGTTGCTGAAAAAAATCACATAGGCTAGGATTTATTGGTCTTGTATTTGAATATTTGCATCTCTGTATTCCCAGCATAACAAAAACAAAAACAAAAACAAAAACAAAAACACCACTCTCAGACACTAATCTTTACAAGATTTTCTTGGAAGATGTGAATCTCTCTGTGGATGTATGCCATTTCTGTCATCAAGAAAGCCTTTATCACAGCATACACAATTAATTAGCACTGTTTCTAATAAATTGCAGAAATCCAATTTAAAAACAATCCTGAAAGAATACACACACACACACACACACACACACACACACACACACCACGAGAGAAAAGCTCAAGGATAGACCTGATCTCAAGTGTACCCAACCCAGAGTCCTTAAATAGTATTGTCAGTAATTTACTGCTTACTTTCTATCTCTTAGATTTCCTGTCTTCAATTTTAATGTTAATCTTAGAGTTTTCTTCAAATAATAAAGTTATTTAGCAGTTACTCTCTAAACCAGAATAATATTTTCCTAAACATGATTTAAGCTTGACCTGGACAATTTGGATATATGAGTACATGATAATAGAATCATATATAATCCCAGAATTTCATATTTCTACTTTGTGGTGTCAGTGGAAACATTAGTAATGTAGTTCTCTTACTACTGAGCATTCAGACCAATCCTCTTAGCAGACAAGATGTAATGGACACAAGTCAATGTAATGCAGTTGCTTGACCTTGGAGCTAAGGTAGTCGCAGCACTTTCCAGAAACATGCACAGGAGCAGATTTTCATGTAAAACAGAAAATAAATAGTTTGTAACTAGAAGAAATAATAATGGACAGTAGATTGGAAAGTACATTAATAGTATGCTGTATATATACCTCTATCACTTCATTTTCCATATTCCTATTGATTCATTTTTATCTATTTTGGGAATAAGAGTTTCCCCAATGTTTGAAATATGCTGTTCAAGTGTGAATAGAATTAAAATAGTCTAATATCTAATATATTTCTTATGACCCAATTAAAATATTTGCTTGGTTCTGATGGTGGACTAGACCAAGGGTTATATTTCATATCATTTTTCAGAAAATTGAATTTAAGGTGTAAGCAATAGTTTTTATACTAACATACCTTTTCATTACATTTTCCTTATTTCTTTATCTATATATAATATTTTTATTAACTTCATTTTGCTTTTTTGAAGTGAATCTACTGAAATTACAGTTGCACTTTTTCTGCAGTGTTTAATTTTTCCCGTCAATAAAGATCATAAGCATCTCTTATAATATGGACACGTTTACCCAGGCTCTTTCAGCCATTTTATATTGTTTAAAGTTGAGAATTACAGGAAACTGTTTTTCCCTTGATTCATATCATCTTCAAGGTGTTTCACTCTTTTTTTTCTTTTGAAAATGTTTCTCAACACATGATGATAATAAACTAAATCTAAATTGGAGAAAAAAAGCAATGTGAGAAAATTAAGAGTAAACCCATGAAACTGATTCTGGTGTTTTACTTCATCTCACTTCATGTTGAAGGGTATGAAAGCAAGTTTGTTTTGTCCCATCATCTGTTATTTTCTGTCTTTCTGTGTATTCTTTTCAGGTATTTTTAATTCACTTCTATATATCAAAATGCCATGGTATTCTTTGGTTTTCAAATTCTCTGTCTCTAGTGTAGGTTCTAAATTCTTGACAATTGTTTGTTTTCACCCAGAAAGTCAAACTATCTCAAATGTAAAAAAATCTCCATTATCAAATATTCTCACTGGGGAATTTTCACATGAAACATCCAACTTACAAAAGCATCTTAACATGTACCCGATTTTTTACTATACAATTTTACATGCTTCCCTGTATTCTTCTTTCTCTTAAGCTAAAGCCAAATCATGAAAATTATGCATACTAATAATTTACTAAGAATTTGTATTCTTTTTTCTAGTTTTGTTATTTTTACTACAGCTTTCTCCATCATTACTTCCCACCTACTTTACTGTTTACTATTTTAATTTGTCTCTTCCAAATTTGGTCC
Organism: Acomys minous; assembly: GCF_964271855.1. NCBI lineage: Eukaryota > Metazoa > Chordata > Mammalia > Rodentia > Muridae > Acomys > Acomys minous. The sequence continues at coordinate 85,111,492 of NC_140488.1, read as the reverse complement.
CTGTATTTTATCACAAAAGTGATATTGAAAGTATAATACAAACTTCTACTTTTGGCCCTGATACAGTAATTGTGTGCAGCCAATGTTGTTACTGGTAACCAAAGAACAAAATGAGGCTGAGATACCTGAGTGAAGCAATGTGCAGAGGTGAGCCAATATTCTCTAAGCCCCTTTTCTTTTTCTGGCACCTGTGACTTCTTAGAACTGGGAAAGACGCCAAAAATTCTGTCAGAAGGCTGTACTCAAGAAGCGAAGAAGGCAACAGAGTACTTGGCAATCTCTTGGGGCTTACAAAACAAAGATTGGAGAGGAAGACTGATAAAGCATCCAGGACATATTCCTCTGAGATTACAGTAAAAAGAAAGACAGAGCTGTGCCTTCCCATATTTGGAAGCGTTGCCCTAGGGATATTTGTTCAAATTTCATAACCATCTACAAAACTAAGCTGAAAATTACATGTTTAAATTTCCTATTTGTGAATAATGAGCTATCTGAAACATTAGTAAGTCAAAATAATAGTAATGCTAAAATTTTTCATGATTCTCATCTAATGGGAAATGCCTCAAGGGCCCAACACTTGACTTCCTCAGTTGAAGATGTGTCACAACTGAGGGCTGGAAAGCTATAGAGTCTTCCTTCATCACCATGTAAATGTCTAGTAGTTGATACAAATTACTAATTTGGAACTGTGCTTTAAACACTTTCCTGTGGGGTTTCTATGAGAATGATGTGTTACTTTGTAGCATGATGGCTTACTTCCAAGGGATACTACCACAAAAGTGTCACCTAAAGGAAGGCATATTTTTCTTGTGACTTAGATGCAGGAATGACAGATTTGTCCCTACAATAGAAGCAGATCCATTCAGATAACCTACTTCTTGCTACTATTAAGTCATAAACAAAATATAGGGTGTATAATAAATTGCTCTATCTCTTTTAAGTCCATATTGTTTTACTTAAAGAAAGCACAATACAGAATTCTTATCAATATTGTAGCACTGACAGGACAAGAGTCAACAAAATATCTATTCTTGGAACTGATAGCTCAGTTGCTAAAGTGCTTTCCCTCCAAGAATGAGGCTGGAGCAATGGGTTAGTACTTAAGAGGATTTACTGTTCTTCCAGAGAACCAGAGTTTGATTCTCGTTATCCACATTATGTCTTATGACCTTCTATAACTCCATTTCCAGGGCATCAGATACCTTCTTCTCGCCTCTATGAGCTCCAGGTACACACATGGAACACAGAGATACATGCAAGCAAAAACACACATATACATGAAAATCAAATATAACTGTTTTAAATAGCAAGGAGCTATGTTTGGATATACAACATCCAGAGAAAATTGAGATGTAACAGTACATGCTTGAAACCCAGGGAGAAAAGAGCTGGAGACAGACAGGTCCTGTAAGCACTAGACAATGAACATAACAAAAAATGGCGAGCTCTGGTTTTATTGAGAGACCTTGCTTCAGAGGTAAAAGGAGGAGGAAGTAGAGGAGGAGGAGGAGGAGGAGGAAGAGGAGGGAGGGTAAAATGGAGGACACCCAGTATCAAACTCTTTCTTCCACACACTCCCTGTGTACACACATATATGTACACACACACACACACACACACACACACACACACACACACACACACACACTCATGGTGTGAAGATTGGAAATGCTTGAATAAAGGTATATTTAAATTTTGGGATGCACTCCCACTAAATCCAGTTCCTCCTAACTTGGTAATCACATGGAGTTATCCATCAAAAGCAAAGAAAAAACAAAAAAGATGAAATATCAGGAAGATTAATTTCCAATTTTGAACTCAATCAGACTTTGATTATACTAATCAACCTTTGCTCTTTCTTCTTCTTGAAAATATGTCTAACTTTCTAAGAAAAGATATGTTCTATAACAATTACATCTTTAATTTTTTTACATTTATATTATTACACATGAATAAAATAAGCTATATACGTTGGGAAGAACCACAAGACAACCAGGAATTATATAAATGTTACAATAATAGTGATTTGGCTATTTGTATTTGGTAAAATGGAAATAAATATCTTTCCTATCTTGTTGGATCTAAATTTCTGGATTACCAATAATATTTAGCCAATTAGGAAAACAAGAAAAGAGACAAGGCATATAGAATAAAGATATGAACAGATAGTACTGAACTAGGCTTAAATCCAGTCCTATTAATAATTATATTTTATTGAATAGACTAAAATTAAAAAGGTCATTTTTATGTAAGAAAGTAAAAATTTAAATGCATTTTACTAAAAATATACACTAAAACTAAAAAAAAAAATAGAAACAGGGTGAAATTAAAGAATGAAATATAAAAATGGTCCTGTGGTTATATTAGCAACAGAGAAAATAAGAAGACAAGAAATATTAACAAATTTAAAATGGTTCAATTCATAATTCTAAAAAGATCAAGTTTTCAGTACCTATATATCGAACAAGATAGATTCAAAAAAGGATAAGCATCAAAGAACCTCCTTATGGCAAACAAGCCACTGGGCAAAATGTCCTCATTTCTACCAAAGACAGATTTTGCCTAAAAATGGGCAAGCTTGGATGCAGGCAGAGTCAAAGGCCAAACTCTGCCAAGACAGGGTAATTAAGTCCTCAATAGTTCCTGCCTCACAAATATGTCTGTCAGATATATTGGGCTGAAAATGATGCTCCAACATTATAGAGCATTTTGGGTGACTGTTCAAGTAGTGAATGGTCTCTGTCATTTTCTCATTTGGAAAGCTACTAACCTGCACTCCTGGTATACTCAGGTAATCAAGTATACTATTTCTCAAGTCTCTGAAGGAGTTGAAGACCAGGTAGTTTAGTTTTACAATGAAGTTTAGTTGTTTATGGGTTAAGATGTTTTTAGGTCTAGATAGATGTTTTAAGTTGGATTTACACTCAGAATTTTAGATGCACCAAGGTAGGAAAGATGTTTTCTTCAATGCTGTCAAATACAAATAGCCCAAACACTAAGAATATAACATTTACATAATTCTTGATTCTGTCATGGTTTTTCTTGTTATATGTGTATAATATAAATGCATATATAAAAATAAAAAATATTTAATAAAAGGAAACATATTTAATAGCACTGAAAAAATCAGTAAAGCTAAAAGATATTTAAATAACAATGGTAAACATAGATATACATTTTCCAAATGTTCTTCCAAGAAAAAAACTGTTGCCTCAATTCTTAGCTCCCTTATATTTGCCCTGAGTTGCAAAGTGGTAACTCACACAATTTCTTAACTAGGGAGATGGAATTAGAGAGCTATAGACCATTATCATTTAGTTCATTAGAGGGTAGTCCTCTTGTATTATATAAATATTATGGACATTTATAGGACAACCTGAGGTTTTCAATTATGATGAATTCAAATACACAGTTGGCTGATTATTTTGTATTCATTTAAACTATTTAACCAAAATAATTTTAAACTGTTGTATATTTACACTATGGAATACTACTCAGCTATTAAAAACAAAGAATTCTGAAATTTGTGGACAAATGGATTGAGCTAGAAATTATCATAATGAGTGAATTAACCCAGAAGCAGAAAGACTCAAATGATATATACTCACTTATATCTGCATACTAGCCCAAGGGGCATGTCCCATGAAAGTCTTCACTTACCAGGAAAGTGGGTCAGAGGGGAGGACATCCTATTGGGACTCGAGGTGAGAGAATCATGGGAGAATGGGGAAATAGAAGGATCCAGAGGGTCCTAGAAACCTACAAGAACAACATTATGATGGGCAGATCTGGGTCCAGGTGTCCTGCTCAAACTATGACACCAGCCAAGGACAATATGTGCAGTAAACTTTGAACCCCTACCCAGATCTAGCCAATGGACAGGACATTCTCCACAGTTGAGTGGAGAGTGGGGTCTGACTTTCACACGAACTCTGGTGCCTCACATTTGACCATGTCCCCTGGATGAGGAGGCCTGGTGGCACTCAGAGGTAGGACAGCAGGCTACCAAGAAGAGACTTGATACCCTATGAGCATATACAGGGGGAGGAGGTCCCCCTCAGTCACAGTTATAAGGGAGAGGAGTAAGGGGAAAATGAGAGGGATGGAAGAATACGAGGATACAAGGGATGGGATAACAATTTAGAGGTAATATGAATAAATTAATAAAATATATTTTTAAAAAGCTAAAAAGATGATGATTTAAAGTACACATAATTTAAAAAACATTAAAAAATAAAGTACACATAATTTATGTAATTAATTTCTCAGTAAAAATAATTAATGCCTTAATCATAATCCATCTTGTATACCATAATCGACAATGTGGGAAAAGAAGACCTAAACACTGTTGATGAAAGTATGTATTGTTGTGACCACATTATCATTACTGACTAAAATTAAGCATCTGGTTTGCCAGTAAGTCTAATTCTTTAGTCTCTGCCCAATGAAGTAGTAAACACCAAAATAAAGTGAGACTGTTTTTATAGCAGTACTATTGTGTTTTAATTTTTTTCAAAATGTAATCTATATGTATGGGTGTTTTGTCTGTATATGTCTGTGCAGTATGTGCAAGCAGTGCCCACAGAGACGCTAAGAGGAAATTGGGTTTCCTGGTACTAGAATTATAGACATTTGTGAGCTGCCATGAGGATGCTGGAATGAATTCATGTTTATGTCCTCTCGAAGAACAACATGCTCTCCTAAATTCTGAGCTGTCTATTGTGAAGTATTCATATAGTAGAAGAATAAAAATCAACTCAAATTTTAAATTTTACATTATTAAACATTAATGGTGTACTATGCATTAGACATGGTCCTGCTGGAACTCAAAGGGAGGCAACTTACTTTGAAGGAAATAATTTAAAATAAATAATAAATAACTAATTCACAAGTGTTAAAGGTGCATTAAAGGTGTCTGGGAGACAAGTAACAGAATAGAAAAGCAAATTTGTCATCCTTAAGGATAGAAGGAAAAAAGGAACAAAGGTATATTTTAATGTTTAGAAGATTTAAAAAATGGATCCTAAAAGCATAGTCGTTAATTCAATCTCTAACCCTCTTCTTTCTTTTCACCTTCATCTCTGTGCTCTGTTAACACCCCTAATTGTTAATGGTATTAAACATACAGCATCCTCAAATTCAAAAGGAGTTTGTAGAATCCTAGATTTGTGAGGCCCAAAGATTACAAAGCAGAGATGCTTATGAGGTGTCTGAACCAGAATTTCTGAAGCAGTTTTTTTTTTCTGCAAAGTAGTTAAGGGTCAATTTCTAAACAGCTGACAAATGTGACTTTAACCTTCAAAAGTATTTAATATTGAAGATAAATGCTGTCTCCTAAGTTGTGAGACAACACCAAACTTGCCAGACATTTCCAGTATCAGATCTAGATAAGGAAATCCATGTTTATAGAGTATGTCAAAGATTAGCAAAACTTAAGGAAAAACAGGGCCTTCTACCTTATGGATTATAATGGCTCACAACCATAAATATAGGTCTTATTTTCAAAGAAAGCATAATCTTCCATGCTTTAATTTGGTAATAAAGTACTAAAGAACCACACATTATTAAAAAGGTCCATAAAAAGCCATTGTCTAATATTGCAAAGTGTTTTTATTGCCCAAAATACTCAGAATTGGAAATAATATTGTTTCTTTATCTGTGGCAATTTCAGTAATCTGTGCATCTGTGCGTATTTCCCATTAGAAATGGGCAAGGTATGCTCATGTTCATTATGATCTTATAAAACTAGATTTTATGTTTTAAATGTCATTAACAAACTACTTTATTCAGGTGTGTTATACAGTTCAAATATGAAATGCCTCCCACAGACTCCCGTCTTGAAGCTTTCACTCCCAGGCCTACTAGGGACCTATTATTGAAGGCACTGGAAACTTCAGGGAGTGATCATAGATAGAGGAAAGAGGTTACTAGGGGGCCTGTCCTTGTGTTATCATGCACTGTTCCTCTCTATTCTGACCACTCTGAGATAAAGAACTGATCTGCTATATGCTTTGAGCACCATAACATTCTACTTCGCTGTGAAGATTGATTTTGATTGACATCTTGACTAGATTTAGAATCTGTGAAACGTAACTCCTGTAAATTATATTCACTACACTTTCAGGAATCATCCGGCATTCACTGTATCACCTTACAGTGAGTTGAAGTTTGATGAATTGGCAGAAAAATGAAGACAACACATTTACCACTTCTTTCAATTTTCTTTTAAAGTATTCTATTAATTGTATCAAAATTGATATGGGGTTTGTGGCTTAAAATAATGCAACTGTATTAATTTCTATTTTTAGAATTCAGAAGACCAACACTAGATGAAAAGTCAAAGTATTAGCCTATCTGAGTTCCCTGTGGACTCTAGAAGAAAAACTGATCTGATCCCCTTTCCTTTTCAGGCCCTCAAGGATGCTCTCATTCCATGACTCATGCCTTCCTCCTATTTTCAAAGCACTTCTGTCTCTGATCTGTCTTCACATCTCTTTCTTTGACTACAGCAAATAATAGTTCTTCACTTTTAAGGATTCCTATGATTAGATCAGTGGGAACTGGACAGTCTGGGATAAACTTGGTATCCTAAAGTCTCTGACCCAGTAGTTTCCTTCCTACTTGTGGCTTTGAAACTATGACAGGCTTAGATATAAACTCAAAATGTGGGTAAAAAGAATCTCAGGCCCATCATCACTTCTTGGAACCATGATTACCAGCTAATAAACTGAAACCAAGCATGCCTATCAGTGAGATTAATGGTGCCAAACAAAATTCTTACTTCAAATACTCAAAATTTCATTCATGATTTTTTAATTTGGAAAGCATAAGTCTCACCTGCTCAGGCCATGTGAGCTCAATAAGACTATTGAGTAAACCTGAAAATTTCTCAATGTCAATGATTTTTCAAGTTGGCATGAAAGCAATGTCTTAGAGGAGCTTATTTAGTGTTCACATTTCCATCTATCCACCTGGGATTGCATTGATTTGATTGCATAAGTCTAAATGATAAATCATTGTCTCAAATTATGCTTACTTGGGTGGTCTCTAAAACACTAAAAGAAAGAATGTCACAAGCTCATACTTTGAGATCTAGTTATTTTCTACTAGCAACTCTCAGTACTTTGATCATTAACTATCTTTCCAGTAAATTGAAAAAGCTTCAGATTTAAATTTCTTAAAGTCACAATAGCCTGTGCCTATGCAGCTATATTTTGGCTCTTCTTCAACGACAACAAACAGAAACTGCATAAGACCCTGTATTCCAACATCTTCCCATGTCAAGATGTTCTGTAAGCCTGTATATATAAATGAAGCACAAAATTTATTTTAATTGCATGATTTTCATCATAGGTTAGAATCACACTTTTATAAAAGATCATGACAGTTTACCACAGGAAGATATAAATATTCATCAACAACATTATTGGAAAGGATCTAATAACACTTCAGAATTATCATTTTTAATATACAGCAAACTCAAATAAATTAAAAACACAGCAAATAACTAAGCTGAAATACCTCAAAAGTTATGAAAGAAAGCAGAATCATAAAATATTTTACATGGTTAGGAATGACTATACTTTCAGTGACTTCACCTAGACTAAATATTCACAAATTATTCAAGGCCATGTATTTCCATCCTTTATTGTTATAGCTCTTAAAGGATATTTGAATCTGACTTCAAAGAAATAAATCACATTATTTTTATAGTCTGAGCAATGTATATAGATTACAACTTGAATGCACATGCAAACATTGTGGTTACTTTATAGGGATATTTTGGGATGACCAAATTATATCAATATGTAATATTTCCTCACCAAGCTTTCTATTCATCCAAGGAAATGAATTCCTGAAATCATTCATCAAGCTAAATTAAAAATGTCAATATTTCATAGGAAATTGAAATCCATTTTTCTCAAGTTATAAGCTTTAATGCTTAAAAATATTTTTAATTCTGTCATCTCTTAAGTTATCAACAAAATATTAAAATAATTTATTTTCACTAAAGTTTGAAATAGGAATTTATATTATTTATGATATTGTGTTATTTTTCCTCCTGTGAAATCTTGTGAGTTCCATGAGTTGGCATACATACTTGATTTCTGACATTAAACTATAAGTAGCAAAAATATGTAGAGTAATTTAATAAATATTGATTTGCTTTAGGACGATATATAACTTTAAGAGTATTCTATTTATGAGTATAATTTTTCTGGAGGTATACAACTTTTCCTGGATCTTTACAGTGTTACTGCCTAATTTTAAATCAAGGATTGTGACATAAATTGTGGATAGAGGGAATGCCATTAAATTTCCCATTCTTTTTGCACCTATAGTTTATTAAGGAAAAACTAATAGCTAAGGAACACTATTGTGCACCCTTTGACAAGACAGTACAGGTCTTTGTATTTATGTAGCAGTCAAATTAAAGTAGGACAAATAAAATTGAGCAGTAATAGCTATTGGTTGTTTTGAGAAAAGTTCAAAATGCATACGTAGACTTACTGTTTTTCAGCATTGATACTCAGTATTATTACAATAATTTAATCACAAGAAATTGTCTTTATATATAGTAGCTAAGTGTTTATTACAGCATTCTTCTTGCTTATGCTGAAGCCAAGACTATCGAATAAAATACTGTTTTCCCAGGAACTATCCTGACTCTGCTTCCTGACACCACTAATTCTTTCTTTGTTTAACTTTTAATTTGACCCTTGTGTATTGGTGCATAACTTAGTTCTTGATCTTTCTGAGAATTTAGGTTTTTCCCAAACAAAACTCAATGTCCTTCATACTCTTATGCTTTCTTCTCTATAGCTATGACTCAACTCGATTCACTTTTAAGCCCTTACAGTGATACATTGTTTATATTTCATATGAATATTGATTTTATGTAGATCAACAATGTAGATACAAAAATTTTACCTTAACCAGTGAATGACTAATGAGGACACAGATTTCTTAAAACTATGTTTTGTTAAAATGCATGTCTATATCTGGAACAAAGCCCACCACATAATACGTATTTATTAAGCAGTAGGTAAATGATTCAAGACAATACATAAGGATTCCAGTTTTCTTTCACTTAGACTTGTCTCTCATCTGTTGCTGATTTGTGTTTAGCTGGTGCACACCTTGTTCTGTTTACAAGGGTGCTCTCTAGACAAAAAATGCAGAATTCAGATTCCCATTAAAGTGTCCTTGAAGAGGTGTCAGAGTGCTGTGATAGTTCAACAGTGCCTCCCTATGGTAAGGAATGCAACTACAGCTCACTGGCTTCTTCAGTGTCAAATCTGATTCTCTTCAAACCCACAAAAACAGGAAAATTATGAAAATATCAATTACTTACTTGGGACTTCAATATTATTTCTCTTGAAATCACGTATGTCATAGCATTCTATTCTTTTTCATTGAATTATGAAATAGAGCTGATATTTAAGGAAAGGCCTATGAGCTCATTAAGTGAATCCATATAAGTTTCTGAAATGGAAGTCCAATTGTGCGTGTTGTAGGCTCAACAGCATATTTCAATAGGAATTAATTCAGATCACCATCTCAAGTAATAACTCTAGAGCTTTGTGCATACTAGAGACATAATACTGCATATCTTGCAAAGAAAGAGTTTGGTTTGGTATGTAGATGACACTGACAACACCTGAAAGCTTTACTTACTTACTTACTTTATTTATTTTCTACTTAAAATGGAAATTATAATATGATTATATATAAAATAATTTCTCCATTCCTTTTCTTTCTTTCAGACTCTCCCATATGTCCTTTCTTGCTCCCTTTTAAAATTCAAGGTCTTCTTTTTTCATTAATTATTATCACATTCATGTACATATATGTATAAACAACTATACTCTAAATATAACATGCTCAGTCTGTATGATGTTACTTGTAAGTATGTTATTAGAGTTGACCATTTGGTGTCGGATAATCAATTGCTGTGCCCTTCCCTGGGGAAGAAAATTTCTCTCACTCTCAGTTCCTCATTTACCTGTAGCTCTTTGTGTAGAGTTGAGTCCTTGCAGGCTTTTTACATGGAAAATCTGTTGGTCTCATTCTTATTCAGCTCATGTTTAGTTAGCCATGTTGGGTAGACTTTATGAGTGTAGCTTCTGACATTCCTGGGAGACACAATCTCACAAAAAAACTCTGATCCACTGGCTGTTAAAATTTTTCTCCTCCCTCTTCCACACTGTTCCTTGAACCACTCTGTATTTTGACTGTGGTTGTGGTTATCTGTAGCAGTGAAGACCTGTTTTGGGGTTTTGTTTGTTTTATTTTGTTTTTGTAAATATCCACTGAAATGAGTTCATAACAGCATAGATTCTCAAGTAAAAAACTAATACTGAGCTTTTTTGACTTTAGCAATACTAGATGCATATTTCAGTCCATATTTTTAAATATTGATTTCTATGTATCATGGTCATGTAAAACACTTGCTATTATCAATACAAGTTACTAGGGAATCTGATGAAAGTGAGCTGAATCCTATACATAATAAACAATTTAGCAGGTCTAAAACTAGTAGACACTTAGTTGTGTCATCTTGTTTTTAATCATGTAGTTACAGATTACTGAAGCATGAAAACTATCTAAATACAAACCATAGTAATACAGTTTTTCACAAAGAGATATATTTAAAATATTAGGTTTTGATTCTTGCAGTAGTATTTGGAATTCTTTTGATTTTTGTGTAATTCAGATGAGGAAGTTCAAAATTAAAATAAAAAAAATAAAATAAAATAAAAGCACAGAAAATTTTAATTCTAAGTCAAACTCAAACTGAAAATTTAACTTTAAAGGTAATGAAACTTTAAATGAAGAACAAATATATGAAAATGTTATCTAAAGGGCAAATCAATACATGGGTGGTAGCAAGCATTTCAAAATGGGGAATGTGTTAATGAACACATTAATTTAAGAATTTAGAGTGATATTAGAAACAAATAATTCTCTTATCAAGATACAATTCATATTATTATGAAATATCTTGGATTATGTGAAAAATGTGTTAGGCAAAATATTTCATTGGAATGATCAAATAAAATGAATTCTTAAAAGGTAACCTAATGACTATACTTTAAAATCTTAAAGTAAGTGAATAATGCAGGAAAGATTAAAGGCTTCCAAAATTGATAATCTTCAAAGTAACGGAGAAGTTCTTAAGGTAATCTTTCTTTGACAATTTGGAAATCTGACTTGAAACATGCTAGATTTTCTATTTAATTATGATAACTTTAGATATTAAGGAAACAGTGTTGGATGTGTGAGTAATAATGAACTATATTTTTCTATTTTCTAAAATTGTTGAAATGATTATCTTAAAGGATGTCTAGATCAATATATCTTGCAAAGAGAACCTTGTGATGTCCACACTCCAGTAGATGTCCGGAAACCCGTGCACATAAAGATCATACTGATTGGATCATAAGCTATAAAAAGAGGACATGAAATTGGGAGGGAGATATGTCAAGAAAGTTCTGGAATGAATTGGTTGGGAGTGGAGGTTGAAATAATCAAAATGCATTTTATACATATATGAAGTTTTCAAAGAATAAATAAAATGGTAATTTAATTGTCAGGTATATAATAAAGAAAGATGGATGGAAGGGTTGTTATCCTTACATAAGGTAGAATTATGTTCACTCCCACATGTTCTATTGTTAAAGCACTATCAAGTGATCACTGAAAGCTTAGCACATTTTTCTTTGTGGTTATTTATTAGTGTTGGAGTTAGTGTCTCTAATCAGTTAGTGACTGTTAATTAACTGTAGAGACTAACTTATCAGTATCTTAATTGTGTTATAAACAACATGAAGTGGTTACATTAGACACAGTTTTCAAGTCTTAATCATACTGAATGAAAATGTGGCTGTTCAAATGCTATTAGATAGAGTAAATATTTAGCTCTACTATTACAATTTAGCTACAACATGAATGTAATATATATTTAACCTGTGTGGTAAAACAGAAACAATTTTTCATTTAATGCATATGTAAGAAATAGACTCAAACTAAACTGAGGAAGTGTGTTGTAAGACAGTTAAAACAGTTACTAGAGACCTACAAGAAGAATATCATGACGGGTGGATCTGGACCTGGGGGGTTCTGCTCAAACTATTGTACCAAGCATGGACAATACATGCAGTAAGCACTGAACCCCTATTCAGATCTAGGCAAGGGACAGGACATTCTCTACAGTTGTGTGGAGAGTGGGAACTGACTCTGACATGAACTCTGGTGCCCCATATTTGGCCACTTCTCTTTGTTGGGGAGGCCTGATGGAACTCAAAGAAAGAATAAGCAGTCTACCAAGATAAGACTTGATAGCCTATGATCATATGGTGAGGGAGGAGGTCCCCCTCAGTCACAGACCTAGGGTGGGGAATAGGATGAAAAAGGGAGGGAGGGAAGAATGGGAGGATACAAGTGAGGGGATAACAATTGAGATGTAATCTAAATAAATCAATTAAATAAAAACAAAAAGACAGTTACTATCTAACCATTATACTGGAAGAAAAGAACTTTAGCTAGCCATTTGAAAGTACCAGATGTGTGGAAGTTTGGAATCAGTAATATTATAAATTACCATGAATCTTTTGCACACCTTTACTCTATTTCATCATTTAAGCTCTGTACTGAAAACTGTATATACAATAAATTTTTTCCTGTTTTCAGAATAAAAAACTTTAATAGCTACAATTAGTTAAAATATCTATCTATATCCAGATTTGATGATCAAGAAATAGTGGTATTGCCAAATAAATGCACTTGTGCTAAAATTTCATTATGGTTCCATGAAAATGTCTACATATTTAGCTTTATTTAATACCTATCTTTTAATAATATCAATCATTTACTTTTTTCCAAATTGGCAGGATAAAGAATACAGTCACAGGAGGAAGAAGAGTATGATTTAGCATTATATGTTACAAGGATTTTCAATAAGAATTTCACATCAAAATGTGTCTTTACATAATTTAAAAATAAATCTTGTGATTAAAAAATACAAATTTTAAAACTACAATGAATGTGTGCATGATCTAGGTTTTTTTTCTTAAAAACAAAACAATTTAACTGGAAGAATATCAAGTCTCCCAAAGATAGCTGTGTCCTACCCCCTGTAACCTTACATATGCCACATTATATTTTACTATTTTATGCTATACTATGCTATATTATATTATATTGTAAAGAGATATATAGATGAATCAAAGCCACAATTCAGGTGACCTTCAAATAAATACAATATTCTGAATCATTCATATGGGCTGCTCTCAAGAGTCCTTGCTAAGTACTTGTTTAGCAAGTACAAGGCCATGAATGTTTTCTACAGTGCCAACAAACAAAAAATAAATAAATAAATGGAATAGGAACAGAGAAAAGGTTAAAAAAAAGTGCATATGGCTATGGAAGGAACTAAATGATTCACCAGAAGACGAAACTGATGTATTTGTATATCTATATAATGTTGCTTTATCTATAGTCTAGTTTACTTTCAACTGTGGACAAATAGCAAATTGTTTCTATCAGCACATGCCTAATTTCTTTTGTTTAGTATATTTCTGCCAAGATGCTTAACAGTTGTAACATGATGCAGATTTTTTTTTAGGTTCCTTGCTCTGCAGTAATCACTAAATTCATAAATCACAGTTTATTTGGAGATTCTATACTTGAGGAGTGGTCTTTTTTTATTTTTACTTGAGCCTGTGATAAATCATTAACACATAGATATATGGAGAAAAGGGAGAATAGATAGGCCTGGATTCAGACATCTGTGTCTTTCACAAGTGCTTTATTGAACACTTATTTAAAAACTGATGTCTGCATAATACAACTTATCTGGATTGACAAAATAAAAGTTAGACATTTGTAATGGAACATTCAATACATTATCTTCCAAATTTTTCATCGTGTTTGTCTTCTGTTACTGATCCTGGATACTTTTATCATAATTATTAAAAACAAGGAATTCCTGAAATTTGTGGACAAATGGATTGAACTAGAAATGATCATAATGAGTGAGTTAACCCAGAAGCAGAAAGACTCAAATGGTATATACTCACTTATATCTGCATACTAGCCCAAGGGGCATGTCCGATGAAAGCCTTCACTAACCAGGAAACTGGGACAAAGGGGAAAACATCCTACTGGGACACTAGATGAGAGAAGCATGGGAGAATGGCAAAGTAGAAGGATCCAGAGGATCCTAGAAACCTACAAGAACATTATGATAGGCAGATTTGGGCCCAGGGGTCCTGCTCAAACTATGGAACCAACCAAGGACAATACAGGCCATAAACTTCAAACCCATACCCAAATCTAGCCAATGGACAGGACATTCTCTACAGTTGAGTGGAGAGTGGGGTCTGACTTTCACACCTACTCTGGTGTCTCATATTTGACCACGTCCCCTGAATGGGGAGACCTGGTGGCACTCAGAGGAAGGATAACAGACTACCAAGAAGAGACTTGATACCCTATGAGCATATACAGGGGGAGGAAGTCCCCCTCAGTCACAGACATAGGGGAGGGGAGTAAGGGGAAAATGGGAGGGAGGGAGGAATGGGAGGATACAAATGATGGGATAACCACTGAGGTGTAATATGAATAAATTAATAAAATTTAAAAAAAAACAAAAAACAAAACAAAGATCACAGGGACACACTTGTTCACACACAGGAACCCCACAAAAATATAAAAATGTATATAAAATTTAAAAGCCTTGATATAACATTATAAGACAGGGAAACTCAAAGGTATCACTAAATTCAATTTCTGTTTTCCACCTATTGCTGGCCATGCATTCTACCCTTAAAAGTAGATTGCTTTCCCAGTGAGACTCCTTTGAAGAAAAGTAAGTTTACACTGTAAGTACCTATCAATTTTGGAGTTAGAGATGGTGACATAAGTTCCCTTATCATTTCAGCTGTAAGACCCAATCTGGCTTAGAAACATGCAGGCCCTGTGAATGTAGCCTCAGTCTCTAAGTTCACATGTGCATCCATATTGTTGTTTTTGGAATGGCCTTAGTTCCTTGGTTTCCTCCATTGCCTCTGGCCCTTACACTCTTTCTGCTTCCCCTTCCGCATAAGGTGGTGATGGTTGAGGATAGAGTGCTAGTGGCTCTGTGAGCCTGCTGGGAGGGATTTGATAGAAACATCCTGTTTAGGGCTGAGTGTTCCAAGGTTTCTCATTATCTTCATATTGTCTGCCTGTGGGTATCTGTATATTTTCCCATCTGCTACAGCAAAAAGCTTCTCTGATGATGGATTTCATCAAGAGCAATTTTACTAGCATATTCCTTTGATAGAAAATATTTTTTTCCCCTAGGTCACTGAACTGTTCAGTCTCAGGATCTCAGTCACCCAAAAAACACCAGGCATGGGCTCCTTGTAGACTGGGCCTTCAATCTAATCAGCTATTGGTTGGTTACTCTCACAAGTTTTGTGCTATCTTTGCACTAGCATATCTTACTGGTAATATATAATTATAGATCAAAGGTTTTGTAACTGGGTTGGTGTTTATGCTTCCCTTTTGTTGTGTTATGTTTCTTCATTGGTAGTGTGTAGCTTACCTTTTGGTAGCAAGAACACTAGCAATTGGGGGGTAGAGATTCTGTGTAAGCACCAGTTCGTCTTTTCCATATTCAATAAATTCTGTAGGTGTGTCTTCTGCAATGAAGTCTTGCCAGTGTGTGGAGAACAATCAATAGCCATTGCAAAAATCTGGGTTGTTTGGGGGTTCCCATAAGTCTCCACTGGCTAACAACCTAAAACTTTATTTGACGATGAGATAGGTCCAGTTGGACTTGTAGTGGTTTGAAGAAGAATGACCAACATAGACTCATAGATTCGAATGCTTTGTCATCAGGGAGTTGCACTATTAGAATGGATTAAGAAATGTGGCCTTGTTGGAAGAGGTATGTCATTGGAGGCTGGACTTTTAGGTCAAAAGCCCATACCATACCCAGAATTACTTTCTCAGCCAGTTGACCAACATGTAGCTCTCAGCTACTTCTCTAGCACCATTTCTGCCTGTGTACCACCATCTTTCCTTCCATGATGACAATAAACCAAATCTTTAACTCTGAGTATGGTAAACTGCACACTACAGATAGAAGCATAAACACCAACTCAGCTACAAAACCATCTTCTTTGATTTATAATTGTGTATTTCCAGCAAGATATGCTACTACACAAAACTCATAGGAGTAAGCAACCATTAGCTGATTAGGTTGAAGTCCCTGTCTATAAGAAGGAGCCCATGCCCGGTGTTTTTTGGGTGACTGAGAACATGAGACTGGATAGTTCAGTGGCCTACACAATACTTCCTTGTGTAATCAAATCCTTTCTTTTATAAAGGTTGCTTTGGCTATGGTGTCTCTTCACAGAAATAGAACACTGACTAAGACAGGGCTCTTTTTTTATTTTTTTCTTTTATTAATTTATTCATATTACATCTCAATGGTTATCCCCTCCCTTGTATCCTCCCATTCCTCCCTCCCTCCCATTTTTCCTTATTCCCCTCCCCTATGACTGTGACTGAGGGGGACCTCCTTCCCCTGTAAATGTTCATAGGGTATCAAGTCTCTTCTTGGTAGCCTGCTCTCTTATTTGACTATTTCATTTAGTTGTTTTCATTATTATTTAAGAAGTTTCTACTATATTATGTTTCTATACAACCCCTCATATAGCTGTTTCTCTGTGTTACTTTTCTTTCTTTTTCTTCTTCCCTGTTCATCCATATTTGATCTTTCCAGTACTGTTCCTCCCTTCCATGCCCTAACTTATCTAAACATAATTATCTATTCTGTACTAGTTTCCAAGGGACATACATGCCTGCCTGTAAGCGGCATACAATTTACCTAATCTCTGTGGTTCTATGGAGTGTAGCTTGGTTATCATTGACTTAATAGTTAACATTCACATGTAAGTGATGCATAACATGTTTGTCTTTCTGGGTCTGCATTTGCACATCAGTGATGATTTTGTTTTCTAGTTCCATCCATCTACCTGAGATTTTTATGATTTTTTGAACAGCAGAGTACTATTTCCTTGTGTAAATATACTACATTATCTTAATTTATTTATTTTTTGTTGGTGGACATGTAGGTTGTTTCAATTTTCTGACTATTATGAATAGAGTAGCTGAACATGATTCAGCAAGTATCTCTGTAGTAGGATAGGAGCATTCTTTGGGCGTATGACCAAGCATAGTACAGCTGGATCTTGAAGTAGATCAATTACATGCTTCTTAGAAAATGCCACACTGATTTCCATTGTAGCTGTAGATGTTTGCACTCCCACCAACAATGGATGAGTGCTCCCTTACTCCACATCCTTACCAGCATTAGCTACTATTTGTTTTATTAATCATTATTCTGAATACTGCTATAAGAAATCTCAAATTACTTTTAATTTGCATTTCTCTGATGACTAGTCTTGTTGAACATTTCTTTTTTTTTTCTTATTCTTTAATTTATTCTCTTCTCATACATTATATTTGGGGTGTACTTTCCCATGGTTCCACTTCTTCTTGTCTTCCCAGGTCCATTCCTTTTTACCTTCAAACAAGAGCATCACTGCCCCCCCCTGCCCCCCCCCCTGCCGCCGCCAGGGATATCAACCAAACATGACATAAAAAGTTACAATGAGACTAGGCATAAACCCTCATACCATGGCTTGGTGAAGCAAATTCAATAGAGCTTGCCAAAGAGGCAAAGACACCTACCACTTCAAATGTTTAATGTGGAGTCCCACAATAACACCAAGTTACACAACCATAACATGTATACAGAGGACCTAACTCAGACCCTTAGGCATTGAATTTATTCTTTTGAGAATTTTCTGTTTAGAACTGCACCCTTTTTTAAAAATTAGGATATTTGATTGCTTGACAACTAGTTTTTTTAAGCTCTTTTTATATTTTAGATATTAACTTTCTATCAAATGTGTACTTCATAAATAAGCAATTCCCCTTTTGTTGGCTGCTATTTTATTTAAATGGCGGTGTCCTTTGCAATACAGAAGCTTTGCAGTTTCAGTTTCGTGAGCTATCATTTATTAACTGTTGATCTTGGTGTCTGTGCTAATAGTATTCTATTAAGAAAGTCTTACGTACCAAATAGTTCAAGGCTACTTTTCAATTTTTCTTCTATTAGCATTAGTGTATCTGGTATTATTTGATATCTTTGATCCATTTGACATTGAATTTTGGGCAAAACCATAACTTTGTAGATCTATTTGGGTTCTTTTACATTTACATCCACGCTGTTTGTTGTAAATGCTGTCTTATTTTCTGTGTGTATTCATGACTCTTAAAATAAAAAATTGGGTGTCCATCGATATATGGAGTTATGTCTGGGTCTTTAGTTACATTCCATTGATCAATATGTCTACTTCTGTGACAATATCATACTGCTTTTATTACTACAGATCTACAGTACAATTTGAAGTGGGGATGATGTTACCTTCATAAGTTCTTTTATTATTCAGGATTGTTTAGCTAATTTTTGTGGATTTTTTTTTTTGTGTTTCCACGTGAAGCTAAAAATGTCCTTTCAAGATCTGTGAAAAATCATGTTGGGATTTTGATGGACACTTGAGTGAATCTATAAATTGCTTTTGGTAGAATATATATATATATATATTACTGTATATATTACTGTGTTTATATATATATATATATATATATATATATATATATTACTGTATAAATTTTACCAATCTATGAGGAAGCTAGATCTTCCCATCTTTTGCTATCTTCAATTTTAGTAATAAGAAGATACAAGGAAGGGGATAATCATAGGAATGTAATCTGAATAGAGTATATAAATTAAAATTTAAAAATATAATTTCTTAATTTTTATTATCAATGTCCTAATTTTTTATGATACAAGTCTTTCACTTGCTTAGTTAGAGATACCCAAGGTATTTTATATTATTTGTGACTTTTGTGAAATATGATGTTTTCCTGATTTCTTTCTCAGTCTTTTATCATTTGCACATAGGAAAGCTACTGAGTTTGTGGACAATTTTGTATCCAGTTACTTTGCAGAATGTATTTACCACCTGTAGAAGTTCCCTGATGGAGTCTTTAGGGTCAGTTATGTATACTATCATATCATCTACAAAAAATTAATTTCACTTCTTTATTTCCAATTTCTATGTCCTTGATCTCTTTCAGTTGTCTTATTGTTCTAGCTAAGATATCAAGTAGAGTATTGAATAGATATGGGAGAAGTGAACAGTCTTTCCTTATCCTGATTTTAGTATAATTAGTTTGAGTTTCTCTCAATTTAATTTTATGTTGGCTATACGTTTACCATAAATGGCCTTCATTATGTTTAAGTAATTGCCTTATTTCCCTAATTTCTCCAGGACTTTTATCATGAAGGTGTATTAGATTTTTGTCAGTGGCTTTTTCTACATCTAATGAGATGACCTTGTTTTTGTCCCTCAGTTTGATTATATGGTGAGTACTTATATCAATTTACATATGTTGAACTCTCATCTCTGAAATGAAGCATTTTGATCATGGTAGTTCTTTTTTATGTGTCTTGGATTTGATTTGCAAGCATTTTTTGAATTTTTGTAACTATGTTCATAAATGTTTCCTCTATCTCTAATTTGTGTAACACTTTGAAGAGTATTGGCTTTAACTTTTCTTTGAAAGTTTGGTAGAATCTTGTGCTAAAACCACTTGGCTCTGGGCTTTGGCTTTGTGGTTGTTTGGTAGAATTTTAGTCATTGCTTCTATTTCAGTAGGATTTATAAGTTACCTTTCTGGTTTTTTTTTCTTATCAAACATGTATTACCTTTTGAGGTGAAATCCTTCAAAATCAAAGTAGTTTTTTTTCTTTTTACTTTTACCTATGCACATATTATTACACACATATTACACACATATAAAATAAGCTACATACAGCAAGAAGGACCAGTATACAATTAGGAATTATATAAATGGTACATTCATAGTTCTTTGCCTATTTGCATTTGACAACTTTGGAGAAAACATCTTTCCTACCTTAGTGAGTCTCCAACTCTGAATGTAAGCAAGTAAGAAGCTTCCAACAAAGAAAATGGCAGAGAGAGTTCACTGCCTAGACAGTCACACAAAACTCTGTATAACATTGGAGAATCGTCTTCAGCTTTCTGGCCCATTATATCCAGCAGACACACTTGTTATGTATAAGGGTTGATTATTGAAACTATTCCTCAACTTGGTAAGTATTTACTGCCCTTACCTATCTCTTTTTATTACTTTTTGTTTGAGTTCTATTTTGTCAGGTATTTAATTGGCTACACTGGCATATTTATGAGGTCCATTTGCTTGGAATATAGTTTTCCAAATTTTATCCTGATGTGATATCTATTCTTGATGTTAAAGGATACTTCCTTGGATGGTGCAGAATGATTGATCCTAGTTTTCATCTATTCTCTTAGATTGTGTCTTTTTATTAGGGAAATTAGACCACTGATGTTGAGAATTATGAATGAGCAGTGTTAGTTTATTCCTCTTATTGATTTTGTGGTGTGTGTGTGTGTGTGTGTGTGTGTGTGTGTGTGTGTGTGTGTAACTTAATTCCAATAGCTAAGACCCAATCCTGGATTTTAATAATCTTCTATTAATGTCATTATTATTCCATTCATGGTGTCACAATTTTCTCTGTTACATCTGTAATTTTAGGTGACACTTTATATCCAACACTACAGTCAAGTAAAACATAGTTGTGGGTATCTTTGTCATATTCTTGATTAGAATTAAGAAACTTGTTTTCTTTTAAGCTATTAAACATTATGTTAACTGTAGGGATGTTAATGCCTGTTTTTGTTAAGATGAAATTACCCCTAATATTCCTAGTATGCTAAGTTTTATTCTCATCAATATGTGTTTATCTCTTTTTCTGCATCTATAGTTATGACCATTTGATTTTTTCTCTTTTGTTGATATGAATGAGTTCCAGAATGTATATTAAATGTTTTGTTCTATTAAGAGAAGGTATCACTAAGTATCGTTGGCTGGCCTAGATTATGATATAGACCAAGCTGGCCTCAAACTTGCAGAGATCTGTCTGCCTCTGTTTCCTAAATGCTGAGATTAAAGTCGAATAGCACCATGCTGGGTTGAGTTTGAATGTTTACCAAGCCTTGTGCACCAACAGTCAACTCTACATGATTATGATTTATAATTCTGTCACACATTGTAAGATTTTATTTATGCCTATCAATTATGTATTCTGTTACCACACTTTTTGATGGACCTAAAAATATCTGATTTGTGGGTTCATTCAACCAGTCCCATGTTAAGGTAGAGTTAAACCATCTGATTTTCATATATTAGACACAGAACTAGGTTAATACATTATTTTTTTAATTTTAGTTGGGGATATCTTGCTTATGCATGAACACATGCACACACATGCATAAACATACACACATTTGCGCAATATATATGTGCCTTGTGCACACGGACATTAGAAGAGGGCATCAGATCCTTTGGGACTGGAGTTATACATGGTTGTGAGCGACCACATGGTTCCTGAGTATAGAACTCAGGTCCACTGGAAGATCAGCCAAAGGTCTTAACTGTTGAGTCATCTCTGTAACCCCTCTTCTTTAATTTTTGTTAGACAATACTTGTGGTATAGCTGGATTAACATAATTTCTCTCCTGAAAGGAAATTTTAACTCAATTAGTCTCACTATTTATCTGAGTTTGCTGCAGTCTGTCCTTGGCAAATATAGTTTACTTTTGTTCTGAAGGAGTAGGACTTTGGCAACTCAGTTCTTAGTGAGCAGATTAACAGATTACCTCAACAATTTACATAATTTTGCCTTTCACTACAAAGGATATAAATTTGATCTTTGCTATTTCCTTGTAAGGGTAAGAAAGTTACAGCCACAATTCTCAGATATTTTGTCCTGATGAGAAAGCATATTAATGACAGAGTACTTCATTGGCTTTTTACCTCTTCCACCCCTAGATTTCCCAGAATATCCTATTATTTACTTGATACTTTAACAAAATATTTTTAAAATTTTTAATTGTTCAGCAAAAGAGATCTGACCATTTTACCCATGTGCCACTTCTACTATTGAAATTCTCGACACAACTGCATATTATATTTTCAGTATGTAAGCCTTTCAGCTACAAACTGTTAGGTAATTGTCTTAACCAAAACAGGTAGGGAACTGACAGGGGTCACATCTCAGAGGGATGGCCTCATTACCTCTTCATGTATTTATAGGAAAAAAGAAGCATATCTCATTTATCATACTTTCAATTTCAGACATGAAAATAATGGATATAAGGGAGTGTGAGTATATTTTAAATAAAAATAATTTAAACTTGAGTCCTGATATCTACTTTTATTCTGAAACTAAATTGTTTGCCTTATAAAATACAGTTTGTCTGACATATTTTCCTTTATGTAGGCATAATGCATGCTGTTATGATTCTTTCCCCAGATGTGTTGGGGGATGTTATCTTGGAATATTGTTGATTAAATAGATTCTTCAAATTAATCTCAGTAATTTATAATTGAAGAATAAATGTGTTGACCAGTCATTTATGATTGAAAGGAACTCAATTAGGTTAATATGGTTTTACACTGGGGATATGTTTTATTTCAAAGCTCATTCTTAAAATCCACACATTTGGAGGAAGCAGAAAACAACAGATATATTTACTGAAATTAAGCTCAAAAGATGTTCAGTGACCTATATAATAAGCAATCAAAAATAAACAGGATTTTAATTTCTCTAAATGTTCAAGCATGTAATTTTTAAAATTTGTTTTACAATCTAGGCTATTTGATAGCAATTGAGTTGTAATTGCTCAAGAGTATGTTCCAACACAGTTATTAAAGAAATCGATGATTGCCTGAGGTAGATAGATATAATTTAAATCTATACAAATTAGTTATCATTGATCCAGTTGACACTTACTACATTATATATTAATTCTCTTTGTTTATTAGCCAAAGGCAGTTTACATAAAGTCATAACCATAGTTCCTCATGCATAACAAATGTATTTTAAAACAAATGACATTGATTAATATTGTCTAAGAATCATCACTTTACATTTGTATGAGTGAATGAACTGGTTCTTCAAAAAATATTTTAAGGAAATTACTTGAAAAATAGAACTTAGTGTTTAGCAGTATGTGATACTTTAAGAAGTATTGCTATGACTTTATAAAATCAAAGTGTTGCTCGTCAACTTGGGTTTTGGTATTATTCTAAGTTCTCTAGATTAATTGAACTTATAGAATGAAACTCTGTAGATATAGAAAGGGTATTTGTTAAAGAAGACTAAGAGGTTGTGGTCCAGCCAATCCAACAATGGCTAACTGTGAACGGAAATACCAAGAACTAGTAGTTGTTCAGCCCACAAGGTTGCATGCCATAGCTTGTCTATAGTATACACTGGAATCCTGAAGAAGGAGCTTCTAATGCCAATGAAGGATTAGACTTGTTAGTAAGGTGAAGACAAGCAGGAAAAGAGCAAAAGCTTCTTTTGTCCATGTACATAGGCTTCCAGCAGTAGTGGTGACCCAGATTAAACATGTTTCCTCCTGCCCCAAGATCTAGAATAAAGGTATATACTTTCTCATTTCAAAATATCTGGATAAAAGGTGTGTCTCCTTACTTCAAAAATCCAGATTAGACATGGGTTGTTATACTTCAAATTAGGCAAAAATTCCTTATAAGTGTGCCCTCCATTTTTAGATTTGAATGGGAGAAGCATGGGAGAATAGCAAAGTAGAAGGATCCAGAGGGTCCTAGAAACCTACAAGTAGAACATTATGGTAGGCAGATTTGGGCCCAGGGATCCTGCTCAAACTAAGGCACCAGCCAAGGATAATACTGGTGGTAAACTTTAAACCCATACCCAAATCTAGCCAATGGTCAGAACAGTCTCCACAGTTGAGTGGAGAGTGGGATATGACTTTCACATATACTCTGGTGCCTCACATTTGACCATGTCCCCTGGAGGGGGAGACCTGGTGGCACTCAGAGGAAGGACAGCAGGTTACCAAGAAGAGACTTGATACCCTTTGAGCATATACAGGGGGAGGTAATCCCCCTCAGGAACAGTCACAGGGGAGGGGAATAAGGGGAAAATGGGAGGGAGGGAAGAAAGGGAGGATACAAGGGATGGGATAACCATTGAGATGTAACAAGAATAAATTAGTAAAAAAAATGAATGAAAACAAACAAAAAATTGCAGATGTATCTAGTCAAGCTGATAAACAAGACTGGATGTTATGATTAATAATTAGTGATAGATGAGAGATACCAGATATGTTATATGGAATTTATGAAATGAGCATGGGGGACAAGGGAAGAGGGGAAGGGGTACCCCAGAGAGAGAGAGAGAGAGAGACAGAGACAGAGACAGAGAAAGAGAGACAGAGACAGAGAGAGAGAGACAGAGAAGATAGAGAGGGGAAAGGTAAAAGGGAAGGGGAAGAGAGAGAGAGAGAGAGACTAAAGAGAGTAACCAACATAAGGGTCTATCTTCTTATATAGCCCTGGTAAAGGTCACGCCCATATGGCAGGTAAGCAATGCTATCACAGGTAGGCAGACTGGAGCAGAATTCTAACACTGGTCATCACAATTTTCTATTTATTAAAAGTCTTCCTTTTGTATGTAATTAATTTATTATTTTATCCTTACAAGCTTATTCTGAATAGCATTGAAGGACTTTCTCAAATGATGATTACTGGTGAGGTATGACAATGAACTTTACTTCATTATGCCCAGTACCAGAAATAAACAATCTGTGAGGAAATAAACATTTATTTTAGTACACAGTTTCAGAGGTTTCAATCCATAGACCAGGTTGATGAGACCATGTAGCAGTATATTATGACATGGCAAAGGAGTATAATCTACAGCAAATTCATGGAATCAAAAATCAAACCAAACAAAAAGTCTGGACGAGATAATGAACTTGTCATATTTTTCCAGGATATTTTTCCTTCCAACACTTGGTACTAACTAGTGTCCAATTTGTTTACCTCATTGCCTTGTGGGAAATTAAAGATCCACGTCACAAAAGACGGTAATGAAGTATGATTTCTGGAGATATCATATATACAATTTTATAACATCTTCCAAATCCAATATTATAAACTAAAGTATCATTTCAATTCTGAAAATTAAGGAAAATCCCAGTGACCTCAGTGTGCGGATATTAAGGAAATTCTTAAGCAAAAGTAAAGTGTGAGTAAAAACTCACACATGGCCTATAGGAAAAGAAAATAGAATCATCATTTAGCTCAGTATTGAATATCTATAAGAGTGAATTCACTTGGACTTCCTCCTCTATAATATAGATTAAAATTTGTTTATTCCCATTTTTACTATGTAATGTGGAATCAAATCGAAGACCCAGATATGAATCCACACACATATGGTCACTTGATTTTTGACAAAGAAGCCAAATACGTTCAATGGAAAAAGAATAGCATCTTCAACAAATGGTGCCGGTCTAACAGGATGTCTATGTGTAAAAAAAAGCAACTAGACTCATATTTGTCACCTTGCACAAAACACAAATCCAAGTGGATCAAAGACCTCAACATAAAACCAGAGACACTAAGTCAGTTAGAAGAAAAATCGGGGAAGAGCCTGGAACATATTGGCACAGGAGACAACTTCCTGAACAGAACACCAACAGCCTTGGTCTTAATGTCAACAATTAATAAATGGGACCTCATGAGGCTGAGAAGCTTCTGTAAGGCAGGAGACACTGTCAAAAGAACAAAGCGACAGCCTACAGAAGGAAAAGATCTTCACCAACCCTACATCTGACAAAGGTCTAATATCTAAAATATATAAAGAACTCAAGAAATTAAACACCACCAAACCAAATAACCCAATTGAGAAATGGGACTTGGAACTAAACAGAGAATTCTCAACAGAGGAATATCACATGGCTGAGAAACACTTAAAGAAATGCTCAATGTCTTTAGTCATCAGGGAAATGCAAATCAAAAGAACTCTGAGATTCCATCTTACACACATCAGAATGGCTAAGATAAAAAATTCAAGTGACACCACATGCTGGCAAGGATGTGGAGAGAGAGGAACACTCCTTCATTGCTGGTGGGAATGCAAACTAGTACAGCCACTTTGGAAATCTATCTGGTGCTATCTCAGAAAACTGGGAATAGGGCTTCCTCAAGACCCAGCTATTCTACTCCTTGGAATATACCCAGAAGATGCTCCAGCACACAACAAGAAAATTTGCTCAACCATGTTCATAGCAGCCTTATTCATAATAGCCAGAACGTGGAAACAGCCTAAGTATCCCTCAGTAGAAGAATGGATAAAGAAACTGTGGTACATATACACTATGGAATACTATTCAGCTATTAAAAACAAGGAATTCCCGAAATTTGTCGACAAATGGATTGAGCTAGAAATGATCATAATGAGTGAGTTAAGCCAGAAGCAGAAAGACTCAAATGGTATATACTCACTTATATCTGCATATTAGCTCAAGGGGCATGTCCCATGAATGTCTTCACTGACCAGGAAACTGAGACAGAGGGGAGGACATTCTAGTGGGACTCTAGATGAGAGAATCATGGGAGAATGGCAAAGTACAAGGATCCAGAGGATCCTAGAAACCTACAAGAAGAACATTATGATAGGCAGATCTTGTCCCAGGGGTCTCGCTCAAACTATGGCACCAGCCAAGGACAATACAGGCCATAAACTTCAAACCCATACCCAGATCTAGCCAATGGATAGGACATTCTCCACAGTTGAGTGGAGAGTTGGGTATGACTTCCACACGAACTCTGGTGCCTCGTATTTGACCATGTCCCCTGGAGGGGGAGACCTTGTGGCACTCAGAGGAAGGACAGCAGGCTACGAAGAAGAGACTTGATACCCTATGAGCATATACAGGGGGAGGAAGTCCCCCTCAGTCACAGTCATAGGGGAGGGGAGTAAGGGGAAAGTGGGAGGGAGGGAAGAATGGGAGGATACAAGGGATGGGATAACCATTGAGATGTAACAAGAATAAATTAAAGAAATTGTTTATTCCTCAAACAGATATGAGGATAGAGGTAGAATATAACATGAATATAGAATATAATAGGTATTGCCTTTCATCACAGTAGAAAACTAGTCATTTATCTTAGAACCAGTTTATGATGTAAGCCCAAAATAAATATGTAATAAGCAGAAATCAAACCAATATGTTATAGCACTATTAAAATGGCAATGGTTATTGTTGTATATGGGGATAATAATCTTCAAATTTCAGAATATGAATGGGATGAAAAATTATTTTACTGGTAGAAGTTGATCATAATTTTGTAATAATTAGAAATTCCAGATGACAACATAAGAGTATCAATCTTATCTAAGTTATTTGGATTGAATATAATTGTCAAAGGTATTCATTTTTATGGTGATTTGATTGAATTTTAAATTGTTGTGTAGTATCACATTGATCTGTACACTGAAGAAATTTTTTTATTTTTAATCTATATAAACTAGTTTGCTTCCTGGAAATCTTAAGAATATATTAGTTTTCAATTTGTTAGGAAATTTAAATAAATTAATTTCTTCATGAACAGATTAAATAGAAATTGGATATGAGGAAAAAATACTAATTTGATAAGCTTAATGTCCATTCCTCTGATTGCAATCATTGTAATGATGTTGTACTAATAATCAGCATAAGTATTTTATGCTGCATTGTTATAACAAAGCCCATTGTTATAAGTACCAAATAGGCCTGAAATGGACATAACATTTAAATTTGGAGCGTATATGTATATGTGGAATATATTTATATATTTTACAATATCTATTATATAGATTTATATTATATAATAAATATACTGTATATGTATTCATAATATGTGATATACTATACATGTATATAATTATATAATATATACTTATATATGTATATATTCCATATATACATATATAGTGCTTATTAAAACATTCATAGATATAGGATTGAGCATTAATTTTTGGATGAACAAGTGATAAGAGATTTAAAGAATGGCTACCTCTGGGCATCCAAGACAGCAGCAGTGAACACACACCCTATGTGATAAGCAGGACAACAGTGAATGCACAGCAATCTAAGGGCCTAACAGAGAAATACAAAACACCTGTGCTGGTGATTCCCAGATGAGATGAGCCTACACTGTGTGTAGCATGGGTCGGTCTGCCTTTGGACCACCCAGCTAATCCATAGAAAATTCCCTGGGTCCGAGCAGCTGTGTGCATGATCTCCAACAATGTCTAGCTACTTGCCTCCATGTGTGAGACACCTGCACCCTGGGTATCAGACTGACCTAGAAATTACAAAACACCAATGTATGGGTTTTCTAGCCCAGAGGATGCCCCATGGTCTGGAACACAGTATATCTGACCTCAAGTTACCCCGACAATCAATGGAAAGTACTCAGGTCCACAAAGGCAAAAACTCCAATGTCTAGTCATGTGCCTGGTGGGGCATGTTGCAAGTTTGCTCTGTATCTAAGACAGAACTGTCAGCTAGAAAACACCAGTGTCTGGATCTTCTAAAACAGAGGAAACTGTATAATCTGGAATATAAGTGGGTCTGACCTCATGTCACCCAGCCAACCCACTGAAAGTTTCTGGGTCTACACAGGCACTGCCATGGCCCCCAGGGTCTATAGACAAGCCTGGCAGACCATGCAGCACCTGTATTTTGTGTCTCAGTAGGATCAGAAGCTACAAAACACCAATGTCTGAGTATCTCGGCTAAGAGAAGACACTATGGTTTGGAATACAGGTAGATGTTACCTTATCTCACCCGGCTGGTCCACAATAAATTTCCAGGTTTGATCACAGTTAATCCACCTGATCAATATGAAGGATCCCTTACCTCAACACATAAGAGTCTAAACTTATAACCATTCACCTACAAGCTGCTCTCAACAGCCAGGGAAGGACACCAGAAACTCACCCAATGCCAGAGATAGCAACATGGCTAATGGCCAGTTTAAACACACACACACACACACACACACACACACACACACACACACACACACACACATAGCCAAAATAATACAGAATCTCCAGAACCTAGTTATCTCAAAGAAATTAGTCCTAGAAACTCTAACACAATCCAAACACAAGAAAATGACTTCATATGTTTCTTTATGAAGATGGTAATGGAGGAAATGGATAAAATCCATAAACAAATACAGGAAAATACAGCCAAACAAGAGGCGGCCCATAGAGAGGTCATGACAGAGGCCTATAGAGAAGAAATGAAATCATTGAAAGAAATTCAGGAAAATGCAAACAATCAGATGAAGAAAATCAATAAAACAGTTCAAAATCTGAAGATGAAAACTGAAACAATAATAAAAGCACAAACTGAAAAAAGCTTGGAAAGAGAGACCTTAGAGAAGAAAACAGGAACTGCCGAGGTAAGCACCACCATCAAAATACATTAGATGGAAGAACGAATTTGAGGTGTAGAAGACACAATGGAAGAATTTGATGCAACTATCAAAAAATAAAAATAACAATAAACATAAATTTAAAAATTCCTGACACAAAACATCTAAGAAATAATTGATGCCATAAAAAATAAAACCTAAGGATAATAGAAATTGAGGAAAGATATGATGCCTGGCTCCAAGGCCCAGAAAATATTTTCAACAAAATTGTAGAAGGAAATTTCTCCAATTTAAAGAAAGAGATGCCTATAAACATACAAGAGAATTACAGAAAAACAAATAGAGTATACCAGAAAAGAAAACCCTCCTCCCATATACTAATCAAAGCACAAAATGTAGAGAAAAAAACATAATAAAAGTGGCAAGGGGAAAAGGCCAAGTAAAGTACAATATCAAAACTCTCCTAACCAAAGTAACCCAGGGCCAGATGGTTTCAGGACAGAATTCTACTAGAACTTCAAAGAATAGTTAATACCAGTACTCTTCAAACTATTCCACAAAATAGAAATGAAGGGAGTATTACCAATATCATTCTATGAGGCCACAATCTCCTAGATACTAATCCATTCAAAGACCCAACAAAGAAAGAGAATTTCAATTTCCCTTATGAACATTGATGCAAAAAATACTCAATAAAATATTCACAAAACAAATCCAAAAACACATCAAATTAAATGAAGAGAAGCTCAAAGAAATTCCAGTAAAATCAGGGACTAAACAAGGCTGTCCACTCTCTTCATAGTTCTTAAAGATAGTACTTGAATTTCTAGCTAGAGCAATAAGACAACAAATGCTGATCAAGGAGATCCACATTGGAAAGTAAGAAGTTGAAATATTGCTATTAACAGATGATATGATAATGTACATAAGTGACCCCCAAAATTTTACCAGAGAACTCTTACAGCTGATAAACGCATTCATCAAAGTAGCCAGATATAAAGTCAATTCAAAAAATTAATGGCCCTCCTATATATAAATGACAAATAGGCTGAGAAGCAAATTAGGGAAACTGCACTCTTCACAATAGCCACAAATAATATAAAATATCCTGGTATAACTTTAACCAATCAATTAAAAGACTTGTATGAAAAAAATCTTCATGTCTCTGAAGAAAGAAATTTAAGAAGATGTCAGAAGATGGAAAGATCTCCCATGCTCATTAATTAGTAGAACCAACATAGTAAAATGGTGATCTTACCAAAAGCAATCTACTGATTCCAAGCAATTCCCATAAAAATACCTACATAATTCTTTACAGATCTTGAAAGATCAATTCTCATCTTGACATGGAAAAAATCCAGAATAGCTAAGACAATCCTGTACAATAAAATATCTTCTGGAGGATTCTTCATGCCTTAGTGCAAGCTGTACTATAGAGCAACAGTAATAGAAATGGCATGGTTCTGTCATATAAATAGGTTGGTTGATCAATAGAATAGAATCAAAGACCCAGAAAAAGTCCCACATACCAATGGAAACTTAATTTTTGACAAAGAAATGAAATCCATACAATGTAAAAAAAGATAGCATCTTCAACAAATGGTGCTGGTATAACTGGATGTCTACATGTAGAAATTGCAAAAAGATCCATATTCATCACCATGCACACAACTTAAGTTCAACTGGATTAAAGACCTCACCTTAAAACAAGACACACTAAATCTGTTAAAAGAACAATTGGGAAAGAGCCTAGAATGTATTAGCACAGGAGACTACTTCCTGAACAGAATGCCAAAGCTCAGGCTCTGAGATCAACAATTAATAAATGAGACCTTATTAAACTGGAAAGCTTCTGTCAGGTAAAGGACACTGTCAATAGAACTAAATGACTGTCTAGAGACTAATAAATGATTTTCACCAGTGCTATAACTGACAAAGCAGTAATATTCAAAATATATAAAGACATAGAGAAGCTGAATACCATTAAACCAAACCATTCAGTTAAAACATGGGAAACAGAGCTAAACAGAGAATTCTCAGTGGAGGAACATCAATTGGCAAAGAAACACCTAAATAAATGTTCAGTCCTCAGTTAGCAGGGAAATGCAAATCAAAACGACTCTGAGATTCCATCTTACACCCACCAGAATGGCTAATATCTAAAATTAAAATGACAGCACATGCTGGTGAGGATGTGGAGAAAAGGGAACACTCCTCCATTGCTGATGGGTGTGCAAACTTTTACAGTAACTTTGGAAATCAATCTATCACTTTCTTTGAACAGTTGGAATAGTGCTATCTCAAGACCCAGCTATACCACTCCTGGTCACATACACAAAAGATGCTCCGCCACATAAAAAGGACATTTTCTCAACTATGTTCATAGCAGGCTTATTCATAGTAGCCAGAATCTGGAAACAACCTAGATGTCCCTCAATCAAAGAATGGATAAGGAAATTATGGTAACTTTACACAATGGAATACTACTCAGCTAACTTGAAATTTGCAGACAAATAGATAGAACTAGAAATGATCACCCTGCATGAGGGAACCGAGACCCAAAAAGACATGCATGGTGTATATTCACTTATTAGCGGATACTAGATGTCCTCTGAGAGGCTCCACCCAACAGATATTTGGGGCAGATGCTAGTACTTGCTGCATATTCTGGGCAGAGTGCTGAGAGTGGCATGGAAGAATGGAGGTAGGTGCGTGGAATGGCCCACAGGCTTCAGGAGCTCCACAAGGAATCTGTCAAACCAGGGTATCTAGACCCAGGGGTGCCTGCACATACTCTTGCACCAATGAAGGATAATAAATTCAGTGTACCTAGACCCTCTGTTCATATCTATCAAATAGAAAGTTCATTCTCCATGGTTGTGGGTGGAGTGGGGAATGTTTCTGACATGAAATCTGGTGCTCCCGATTTGATCACTTCCCTTTGGTAAGGAGTCCTGGTAGGTACATAGTAGAAGAGGAAGCAGGCTTTTTGGCAGAGACCAGACAGGCTGTGGTCATATGGTGGGAGGAGAAGTTCCTGTGTGTCAGAGTCTAGGGGAAGGAAATAGGATGGGAAAAGGATAGAAGGAATGGGAAGATACAATCGAGTACATAACAATTGCGATGTAACCTGAATAAATTACAATGAATTAAAAATTTTAAAGCAGAGAAAATTTTATTTTAAAAAAGCCAATGGTCAGAACATTCTCCACAGTAGAGTGGAGAGTGGGATATTACTTTCTCACATACTCTGGTGCCTCACCTTTGACCATGTCCCCTGGAGGGGGAGACCTGGTGGCACTCAGAGGAAGGACAGCAGGTTTCCAAGAAGAGACTTGATACCCTATGAGCATATACAGGGGGAGGTAATCCCCCTCAGGAACAGTCATAGGGGAGGGGAATAAGGGGAAAATGGGAGGGAGGGAGGAATGGGAGGATACAAGGGATGGGATAACCATTGAGATGTAACAAGAATAAATTAATAAAAAAAAGGGAAAAAAAGCTACCTCATCTATGCAGTGATTTTGATGTCCTTGATATGTGTGGAAGTGTGCAGTGAACCACAGCTCCTTTGAGTTCATGAGTCACATTCTTTTTTAATATAATAATTTTATGAATTCCTTGAGAATTTATTACTCTGTATTTGGATGCTTTTTTGGATCTTTCTTTTTTCTTTTTATTTTTTTTACATATACAATAAAATACATAAAGCAAGAAGAACCATGAAACAATCAGGAATTATATAAATGCTACATTTATAGTGTTTTGACTATTTGTGTTTGGCAAACTTGGAGAAAATATCTTTCCTATCTTGATGAGTCTAAAATTCAGAATGTAAATCAATCTACATCATATATAACTTCTATCAACTTAAAACATCTATCTAGACCTAAAAACATCTTAACCCCTAAAAAACTAAGCTTACTTGTAAAACTAAGCTATCTGGTCTTCAACCCCACCAGAGAATTGAGAAGGAATAAAAACGGAGTCAAATTCTTAATTCTCCTTCAAAAGCATTTCACAGAATTTCTTTCTGTCCTCTGCTTCTTAGACTATTTCTACCTCATCTTCTATGATGTTTCCTTAGTCTTGGTGGGGGAAGGATTTTAAAGATGTCTTTACTGAGTAGTTATTGGTAGTTGATAACTTCTAGATGTAGAACAATAATTCTTTTTGGAATTCAGTCCATGGTAGGTTGGTCATGGTCTAGTGGATGGTAATACACCCATGTACATAAGAATAGCACTAACTAGACTTACTGGCATATCAGATAAACAAACAAATATACAAACATGAAAGTTGGAATGGGATGGGATGGGGAAAACAAGGAGTTGGAGGGTGGAAATAGAGGTTGGATAAAGTCATATTTAAGTGTATATGCTGATGAAATTATCAGAATCAGGACAATTATTTTTAATAGTTTAAAGAAACATTGACATTAAAGAAAGCAATTGAGTTAAAAACTATGATCATAAATTAATAAGGGCAGTATTTACAAATGTTATTTCTTGTTTGGTACACATTTGATTTTAAAAATTCTGTTAATTGATATTCTCAAAAATCATTGTCATTTCTTCTTTCATTTTTCATAGACTACGTTTAATGAGGAAACACATGGTAGCAAAGAATTCACCCAGGCTGGCCTAAAGTTCATGGTAATCTATATGTCTCAGCCTACTGAGTCCTTGTATTACTGGCCTGAGTAGCCATGCCTTTAAAAAGTATTTTATTAATCACAGCTTATATGGTGTCAATAAATTTTTCAGAGACAGAATAGAAGACATGACTTCTTGTTCCTTTTGGTTAATATTTCCACACTGCACAAATAACATATGTAAGAACACTGACAATGGACCCTTGATACTCACTGCTTATGAACATGCTTTGTATCAAGGCGTTTTTTAGGACGTGAAACTCCTTACTTTGCTATATTTGTATCCGTCCTCTATGTTTGGAACAAAACATTTAAACTATGTTTCCAATTTACCTATATTGTTATGTTGGATTATATCTTGAATGGTGTTTGGAGTTCCCTTGTGACTGTATACTCATTTAAAGTTGCTTTATCCATCTACTATGACTTCTCATGAGATGTGCTACAGGCTACACAAATGAAGGAACACACGGGAACACCAGATTGTGCCAAATGTAAGATGTAGCAACTAGGATAATTTTTATAATTTGAGGATGAACATCTTTTCTAGGAGATGAACTGTCAACTTTTGCATACTTGTATCAAGTTTATAACAGTGGAAGAGTTCAAAATCAAATCAATCAAGTAATTTTAAAATAATACCTTGGGTCAACTGAAAGGCCATAGATACATCTCATGCCAAGTAAAAACCAATTTGTGTAAGTGGAAGAGATGTTATTAGAACCCATGCATGAGCATCTACCATCCATGGTAAAAGCTATGATAACACACACTAAAGGCTCTCTGCCTTCTGAGATCATAACTGAATACCACAGTACCAAGAGTTTTTTCTTTAGTAGTATTCTTTTTTTAATTATACCTTATACATATTTTATTTGATTTTTGTTTTGTTTTTAATTTTATTTAATTTATTCTTCAATAATTTGATAGATTTGATCATATCCATTTCGCCATTTCTCCCTCCTACTCCACTTAGAGCACATCCCTCTCCATATTTCATGTTCTTCCTTTATTCTTTTGATAATCTACTAAGTCCAGTTAGTGCTGTCTATATGTGCACAAGTACCACGCCATCCACTAGGAATATACATTGTGATCATATTCTCAAAATGATCATTCCTTCATTTTGTGTTCTCATTTAAAATTTTATAACCATCATAAAATGATATTGAGAAACACTCATTTTGATCATACATCAGACACATAAATAACTTGAAGATGAAAGTTGTAGCTTATCAACCCCAGCACTCAAGTCCATGTTTTGTTTTTACTTGCACAGAATCAATAATGGATTTATACAGAAAACAATTAAATATATTATTGACTCTTAGGTAAGTGTGGGCAATTCCTGAAAACTATCAATAAATTGGTACATGAGACTATTACACTTGTATATGAAACAAAAAACCTGACATCTTAGTGAGTTCTGGGGAAGAACATGCAGCCAAACTTGTCTGTACTGTTGAAGTACTAAGCACATGGAATGATAGATTTTTATGTTTGAATAACCATCAGTGCAGATTGACATCATTCATAGTTTATGAAATATTTGGGGACCGTTCAATAAGTACATATTTGAAATATTGTTTGTACTGAAAATGTAGAATGAATTACTTGGCAACAAAAGGCAAGGATTTGTTAATGCTGATCATTGGAATATATGAGTTCTACTATCATCCTTTGCTCATGAGAAGAGATCATTGTTGGTTTCGTGAAGTAGATCAGTACCATTCCAAGCTTTCCTGGAGATAAGCCTTTTCCTTCTTCTCTGATGCCTCATTGTCCTTTTTCCAAGTTAGTAACTGTAGCCAGCCTGGGACTGAGAAACTCTCAGAAAAAGATGTTGCAAATTATGCCCAGCTAGACCAGATTGCTGCTGAAAGAGTCTACAAGGCAGTCCATAGAAATCTTGTACTGCTTTTCTGTACCAGTTTCTGTAGTAAATATTCCAGCCTAAGAAGAGATGTCATCCTAATAAAATATTGGACCCACACCTCTCTAGAATTACTAATAACCCCAAATATGAAAAAGCCTATATGGATTTTATAACTGTAAGTAAAAGATTATTTATGTCAAGTGTTTGAATAATGTAAAATGCTTGTCCTCAAAGTCTCTCTACCAATTGCTTTCGTTTCTCTGCTTCTGAGATGTCCTATATCTTTAACGTCTGAGAAATATGAAACATCTGCCTGGTACTGGAGCATTCCTACTTTAGAAGTAATGCACATACAACAAACAAACAAACAAGCAATGCATGTGAGGTGAGCATGATGTCTTCTGAAATCTATGAGGAAACTGTCTTTTACAAACAAAAGAAATTAAATTCTTTAGTTGTCAATATGAATTGCTGCAATTCCTCTTTCTTCTTCTTCCTTTTTTAATTTCTCTTTCTTACTTTTGCTGAGATACATTTTTTTTAGTCACACAACCTAATTTGGTCTTTTCTGTCCAAGTTTTCTATTGTACTTAAGGCTTAGTTCCAACTTTTTCTTCTAGATCCCATGACTTCTCAATTATCTGTCCTATCTAACCCTTTGACATCACCCAGGATTTTCTCTCTTGCTCACTCTAATTTAGAAAACCTGACTTGTGTGAATGTGCTTGTGTTTTTGCATATAGACATGTGATACATGAGTGTTCCTAAGGATATGCGTGGTATACATAGATGTGTGTACATGTGGACTGTCTCAGTCAGTTATAGGTCCTTGAGGTCCGGAGTTTTTGAAGCATTGGTGAGCAAGAGATAGGCGAATGACAAACGGAGACAAACTTAGGACAGGCCTCACTTTGGGTACCACCTGCCATGCACGGACTGTCTCAGTCAGGTATAGGCCCTTGAGGTCTGGAGTTCTTGAAGCATCAGTGGGCAGAAGATAGGCAAGTGACACTCAGACTCAAATGTCCCCTGAGGTTTTTTTCTATTTGTCATTCACCATTCATCTTTTCATTGTTTACATTAGTTAGCAACTGTGTTTGAAATGCTTTTACCTCGGTAGGTCCATGGCTGATTTTATATTTGTCATTAAAATGTGACATGTTCTTAGAAGGACTATCCATGACCACCTATTCTGAAGTAACTCTCCCCAAATATGGTTTGTTATTATTTCCTTGACTCTTTGTTTACTTCTTGATAGAGTGAAAGTTCATTAGAAAAAAGAACATTTTCCTGATTAATTCAACAATATGACAATATAACAGAAATTATAATGTATTTAGATCATAAGAAATATTAAATAGATATTTGTTGCATGACCAAAAGAGTATTGAAGTGGTGAGATACTGCTTTAAATAGTTATCTTTAATTTAAGAGACAATTAAAGTCCCTTAAGACCAGAAGATTTTGCAGCAATAGGGGTATAAGGTAAGGAGCATCTGATATATTTGTTTCTTAAAAATTTTTAGATTTATTTATTTTATGTGAATAAATGTGATGCCATTATGAATGTATATTTACCATGTGCATGCAGTTCATGCAGAGATAAGAATAGGGTATCAGATCCCATGGAATGGAAGTTGCAGATGGTTGTGAACATCAGATGGTTGATAGGAACCAAAGTCAGGTAATCTGGAAAGTCAGCTAGAGGTATTAACAGTTGAGCCATCTCTCTAGCCTCCACAGTATTTGTTCTTGATCTCTTAAGAAACATATGAATGTTAGTAATATTGTTTTACAAATTCATATTATTATGAAATTATCCATACATCCTTTGCAATTTAAAATTCTATATCCTATCCTGATAACTTCCCAGACCACCAAACTAAAAGTAATTACAACATATAACTTGAAGTAATGATACAAAGTTAAAGAAAAAGTAATTGCCCAAAGGTGTGGTAAACAAAGATGGCACCAATGTACATGCCAAAATGAATGTGGAAAAGACAAGGAGGAGTCAACCCTCCACAAAGAACTAGGCAACCAAGGAAAACTGGGACAATGCAAAAGCAACTAATGAAAAGAAGGAGCCATGGTTTGAAAGACAGCAGGAAGGGACATATTTTAAAATTTACAAAGAGGAAAGGGAAGGGGTAGCATTTATAATTATAATAGCAAACATAAAAATAAGAAAGATAATTTTAATGAATTAAGAACAAGTGGCATTTTGGTTATATTATTATACATTTTCTGTTTTGAATCTCTACATTGCTTTCGATCTCCAATTTTATCTCATAGGGAGAGAGACAGAGAAAGTGAGATAAGGAAAAAGAAAATGCCATAATAAAACTATGCCTTTCTATGCTTACAGAAAAGCTAATAAAAGTTTATAAAATGATTTGAGGAATGCAGCTGATATTTGAATTACACTTTTTGATTTCTTGATCCATTAGCAATTACAATTTGAGTACTACAATTCTAGTTGAAATCTAGACTAAGATATAGGTTTAATCAGCAATACAAAAAAACTATTAGACTAGTCATCAGTTTTGCATTTCAGAGGAATTAATATGCACACGAACATATATTCAGGCCATGAGAAAAGAAAGAAGCACAATCAAAATACAAAAATTAAAGACTTTTGGGAAATAACATGAAATGAGGATGATATATTACTATGAAAGTAAAAGATGAGGACCTTAACCATCATTGCAGGTTAAAGAGTGTTTAAATGTTATGTTAGAATTTGGGTACTTTATATTGAATAGATAAAACTGGGATGGAAATTATTGGCATCATTGATTAAGCAATGTGACAATGCTCTATAAAGCAAAATTAATGAGATATGTACTTAGCATGATGGTTAAAACATATTTATGAATAATCAAGCTAAAGCTAATTCTGAGGATAAGGGCCCTTGTGTCCATGCAAGGCAAAAAAAAAAGTAAAATGAGTTTAGCTCACTTCAAAAGTAAAACAATCAAGAGTCAGGCTCAAGGATGAAGTAATGTATATGACCCTCACATTTATGAGATTGCTCTAAAAAGACAGTCCCTAACCTATATTATATAATTACATAAACATAAATGTTTAAACACCAGAAAAAGAAAAGAAAAGGAGAAAGTAGTTAGTAGAGATGGAGTGACATGGAAGTGTAAAAGTATTGAGGCAAGGGTTATAGCTCAATGACAACCTGCTTTCTTAGCACACACAAAGCCCTGGGTTTAATCTGTAACCTTTCCAAATGGGTATAAGATTATATTAGCAAGGTATATAAACTGGTAATATATTTGCCCTCTGAAAAAAGAGCTTGTTTTTTTTTAAACTTTATTTATTTATTTATTTTTCTTCCCAGTCCCAGCTTCACACCCTTAGCCCACTCCCCTTTATTCTCAGAAAAAGAGTGGTCCCCTTGGGTACCAATCCATCTTGGTATATCAAGTTTCAGCAGAATAGGACAAATCTCAGACTGAAGCCAGACAAGGCAGCCCAGCTACATCACATGGTTCCAAAGGCTAGCTCTAATCATTAGGGGACACACATTATGACCAAGTTGCAGATCTCCTACATATGTGTAGGGGACCTAGGTCCAGCCCAAGCATGTTGTTTGGTTGGTGTTTCCAGCTCTGTGAGCCCCCAAGGGCCTGGTAAGTTTACTCTGTAGGCCTTTTTGTACTTTCCTTGATCTCTCCAGTTCTCTCAATCCTTTCCTCCACTTTTCCACAAGACTCCGCTAGCTCCACTTATTGTTTGGCTGTGGGTCTCTGCATCTGTTTCCATCAACTGCTCAATGAAGCCTTTCTGAAGCCTTTCACAAGACAGTTATGCTAGGCTCCTGTCTGCAGGCACAGCAGAGTATTATTAATAGTGACAAGGGTTAGCTCTCTCCCCTGGGATGGGTCTCAAGTATGGCCAGTCACTGGTTTGTTCTTCCGTTGATCTCTGCTCCATCTTTATCCTCACACACTTCTTGTAGGTGAGACAAGGGCTGGGCTCACAATAAAAAATATAAAGCTTGCTTTTATTGCTGGTTTGTAATTTGATTCAGTTTTTCCTCTGTAAATCTTCATTTTACACATTCCAAGGTCACCTTCACTACATGTGTGATGGTCTGTTAGGAGAGTCTCAGATATTGATGAAAGCCAAAGCCCTACTGGTACCAGTAAGAATAACTATGCACCAAAATTTGCATCTTCAGAGTATTGCTGCTTTTCATCATTCTGGAAAATGTAAAATTCCTCATTTTTCTATTTTATTTGGCTTTTTATAACAGTTCTTGAGATATATTGTCAATTTGATTGGCACATTCCATATTTTACAGCATTAAAGTTAAGCTTTTGGAGTAATATATTTATTCAGTTTAGAAATTCTCATTCTAAA
This sequence comes from Acomys minous, assembly GCF_964271855.1. Taxonomy (NCBI): domain Eukaryota; kingdom Metazoa; phylum Chordata; class Mammalia; order Rodentia; family Muridae; genus Acomys; species Acomys minous. The sequence continues at coordinate 85,071,143 of NC_140488.1, read as the reverse complement.
TGAAGGTCTCATAATTACATTGTTCAATAATTTCTTCTAATACTTGGAAGGGCACTTTAGCAAATTAAAGAGAAGACAAACTTCCATTTCATTATTTAATGATACCTTTCTACTAACTAATTCATCTATCTTATAAATTAGGGAAATTTTTCTTTTCAAATTTATCAAAATCAGATTGACAGTAATTAAACACATAGTCTCAGATGGTACTGTTAGAAATATAGAGAAGTATAATATACCATGGCAACACTTAATAGATATTTTATTGCAGTTAGACGAGAAGAAAAAATAGAAACTACTGTAAGGTTTTTAAATATTTGAATACTTTATTTTCATTGTAACAGATATAAAATATTTCCATATTGGTGTTAAATATCTACATGAATTCATTTGCATTCAAAGATTACAAACTGAGACAAATAAACAATAGCCAAATTTTCTATTTTACCATTAAACTGACAGTTACTAATGTTTTAATTAATTGATTCCAATTTTTCAATGTAGAAGTTCTGAATTTTATAAATGCTTTGTCTTACTAAGCCCTTTCTATTACAAATATTTTAAATAATTTTCATTTCAAAATACACAGTTTTTACTTATACTTTTTTGAAATGTTTCAAATGGTAGATGAGTATATTTGAAAGACATGCATATTTATTTGGCATGCAAGTTTTATTACAATTTAGGTAACACATGGGAAAGTAGGTCTAAAGAAAATAAATGTTCTCTTTGGCATAGAACAAGTTAGAACACTTCACATATTCTCAAGTACCATATTAGAAATAAGTTATATTTAAGCCATTAATGCCTAAAGTAAAAATTTATGTTTTAAAACAAAAAAATATGAGAATAAATCCAACATCAAGAAATTGTCTCATCCATTAGATACATACTGTAAATGAGGAACATCTCTTATATTCAAATCAAAACATAGGATTACCTTCCCAGTTAAATGAACAGGAATATTCAGTAATTCCTGTAATAATTCACCTGCTAGTACTGACAACCTGCCATGCATGCAAAATTTAGCTTTGTGTCAGTAGAGGATACTCATATATATTATACACAGTCCTGTTCTATAAGTGCTGTCAATCTGAACTGGTATAAGTCATGACAGTAGATGATAAATCACTATACAAGAACAAATCATAAAACTAGACATCAGTATAAAGAATGATCACAAACACTATGTGATAAGTGATGCAGGAGATACATACTTGAGAAGCCTTAAGAAAGAAAATGTTACTCTTGCTTACTTGGTTATTCATTATGATCTTTTATCAACCAGTTGCAAAGATTTGTCAAATGTATATTATACAAAATTATTGGCAACCATGTTTATCATTTATGTGTCTGCAGACAATAAAAGGCTTGATTGAAATTTTTAAATGATACTGTTTTATATAATAAAGTAACCTCTGTGTTTGTTTTTTAAAAATCAAAATTAATTAATATATGTACTCCTATGCTACCTTTCCTAGTTATCCATATAAAATATGAGGAAATCTGTTTAGTTGTTATATTTGCTTAAATCACTTTTTTGTTTGGAATCTAAAAATGTTATTAATGTTACTGATCTAAAGATCTTGGCTATCACTGCATGAACACAATCTTATGGCTAAGTTCTAATGCCATCAAAATAATTCCAGATATCAACAACCTCTTTACGATAGAGAAAAACCTACTGTCCAAATTGGGAAGGCAAAGTTTATATTCTGGACCTCTTTTTTTTTAGGTTTGACAACATACCATGCATCAAAATTTGAGTATGTATGAGATAACATCATGATATCCAAAGGATTATTGATAAAGTAGAAATTATTACATGTATTTAAATTAGATGGAAACTGGAGTGATAATACTGGATTCTGTTCATATTATTGAGATTCAAAGCTAATAGCAAAAGAACTTGATCCAGTTGAAATACTCTAGAGGCTTATGTAAGAAACAATAAATAGTGAAATACCTAATGATGTTGATTAATTCTGCATTAGATTTATACCTACATACTAAATAATTCAAAACAATTTTCGTGATTTTATATTTTGTTAAAGATTCTCAAAGTAGTTTAATATAATTACCATAGTAAAATTTTTTACTGAAGAGCATGTATTCCTTAGTCTGTACATACCCAAGAAAGAAAAATAATACTCCATTTTCAGTGTTAATCCATTTCCAGGACATATTCTTTCAAGTACACATCAACAAAAGGCTATTGAATCAATCTCCCTGGTTTGTTTCAAACAAAAATGGAGAAAGATAATTATTTTTGATTTACTTCTGTTAGGATTCTGCTTCAGTTGGCCTACCTGTCATTGACTACCTGCCACTGGGAAGTGTCCCTGCCAATGGATATATAAAAGGACAGTCTTATCTCACCCCTCCCTCTTACTGTTCCTCTCTCTCTCCCTCTATTCTTCGGCCTCTGTCTCTGTCTCTCTCTCTTTGGAGTACCCCTCTCCCCATTCCTTCTCCCCCCATGATCATTTAAAAACTCATCTATAACATAATATCTGGCATCTTGTATCTTATCTTATTATCATTTTCTTATATTAAACATAAAAACTTCTTGTTCCAAAATTAATGGAGGTTATTTACAATACTTTGGTCAATCACTGGCTATTATTTAATTTTAGAATGACAGAAGAAAATGAGTAAAATGTACAGTTTCTTATACCTTCTGTCCTTAGTGATAATTTTTAATTAGTTAGCCTTGTGTCTAAAATAAACAAATCAATTTTATTCTAATATATTATTTGTAAGTGAAATATTTAGTTTACTTCATTGTAATCTTGCTGTATTTCTGTACACTGTGCATTTTAAAAGATATTTAATTGTTTTCTTAAGACAATTATTATTATGATATCTTAAAAACTTTTGGCCTTAGTTGACTCATGAGTCACCTACATACTTCAGTTTAAAGCCATATTTAATTGTGTTTGCCATATTTTAAAAAGTGAAGTTAATTAGTTTCAGCTCATAAGCTGGTGAAAAATCAATCATTGTGGTAAAGTAAAAGATTTGTTTTAATATTTAAAAATACTTAAAAGTGGTGCTGGATAGATGTCTAAACAATTGAAAGCAGGTACTGTTCTTGAAGAGAACTAGCATTCAGTTCTAGCACCCATATCAGGTGGCTACAAACACCATTACTTCAGCTTTAGGAGATCCAGTTTCTGTGGCCTCCACATGAGGGATAGGTGGGTAGGGTGGGGGTTTGGGAGGGTGGGGTGGGGAAGTGGGGATAAAGGATGGAAGGAGGGGTGTGTTGGGTCATGGGGGATGGAGCTAGGGGTAGGGAGAGGAGGGTGGGGTTCCCCTTTTCTGAAGAATAAGAAAGGAGTGATTGAGGAAGAGCGAGAGAGGTGGGACTGACTGAGAGAAAAGGTGGGAGGGATGTAAAGTGAATAAATACAAATAAAATTTAAAAGTCATAAAGCCAAGTTTAGGCCATGAAGGAAGCTAACTGATTAATAATAATATTACCTATTTTTATTACAGTGCAATAATATAAAAATTAAAACAGATTTATTTCAATTACAATATTTTAAGTAATATAAAGAAACATTCTAAAGTGATTATTGACTTGATTTTGGTTTTTAGAGACAGGGTCTCTCTGTGTAGGTCTGACTGTCCTGGAACTCTCTGTAGAACAGGCTAGCCTGGAACTCAGAAGTCTGTCTGCCTCTACCTCCACAGTGCTGGAATTAAAGATGTATACCATCACCTCTTTTCTATAAAGTTTTCTTTGAATGAAAATGAAGTTATAGATTAGTTTAGAAACTCAGAAATAAGTAGTAATCAAAGTTCTGCAGATTACAAGGCAACAAATGCAACTACAAATACATTTAGTAGCTTCAAATTTATTTTGGGAAAAGTAGAAATCTGGCTTTATAAATATAAGTAAAAATATAGAAATAAAATAAATACAGTCAATGAAGTAGTGATTAATTCATACAATCAACAAAATGAAAAGCTGTTTTTGAAAATATTTAAAAATTAATAGATTTTCGACTAGATGATTACGGAGAAGAAGAAAATGTAAACAAAATGTAGATGAAGCTAAAAATAATAAGAAAGTTACTGAACTTAGTCTTGCCATTGGCTTGTAATTCAACAACATGGACTACTGAGGCTGGCGAATCAGAAGTTAAAGGCCTGCCTGGGAGTAAGGCTAGCCTGAAGCAACTTGTTTAAATACTTATGTGACAGCTGTTTTAACATTCTTGTTTTATTTCTCCAAGTAATTCTTCCTATATTAACTAATTGAGACAATATGGATAGTCAGTATTTAGACTGTCCTTATCAACCCTGAGCAAATAAAGGTACTAATATATTCCTGAAAATTATGTAATTATGTAACCATATACTATATATCTTTTCTCCACACTATATACTCATGTGTGTATGTGTGTGTGTGTGTGTGTGTGTGTGTGTGTGTGTGTGTGTGTGTGTATTTCACTCCAAAGAGGAGGAGTTGGGCTAGCTAGGAGAAATTGCTTCTAAGTTAAAGTGAAGTAACTTCTCTCCTGCTCCTGATAAAACCAAGAAGGAATGATATTCCATTGTTACCACTTGATGGGAGCATAATCTGTCTTAGACCAGCTTGCAGGTCATTGCTAGACAAAGCGCCTGTCCATTCCTTTTAGGAAAACAGGTCCGTCAGCACCGGAAAAAGATGTGACTGCCTTTTATCTCCAGGGGTCCATAAATTCCACTTGGTAAAAGGTGTCACTGACCTGTGATAAGAAGCTTCAAAGCTTCCTGCCGTTAACATCTGTTCCACAGATGGGCTCTCCAGATATTTACTGTAAATAGAGGGCATATCCTGGAAATTCCCTTCCCTTTTTTACAACCCAGTACTAAAAACCCTGGGTCCCCTGTAGGGAGACTGCTTTCGTCTTTTCTTTCCTCCTCTCAGCCCTTTGTCCTTGTCCTTTTTTCCCTTTACCCCCTCCCTGTTGGTCCCTTTAATCTTTTGGGGTAGTTCTGACTCTTCTACACTGAATGTATGAAACTTAGGATGCAAATTAAAGCATAAGTCTTTGTTTTTTGGCTGCCTCCTTTTGGCTCTTAGTAATTTTGGTTACCTCTGCATTTCCCAAGTGGGGAGTGGCTTCCTCCCTTGCTCCATATATGCTGCTAGGCACCTTCTTGTAGAGAGGGGAAGAGAACTTGGATTCTCTCTGCCTCAGTGAACTCACGCATTTTCCTGCTCTCTCTTCAGGGATGGGGCCCGGCGGCTGAGCCCAGTCACAGTTCTAGGCACAAAGCATGCTGGCCACATCACTGTTTGTCCCACCAATCTTGTGTTGTGGTACTCTCTGGGCTATAGAGTAGCTCTTTAGAACTCAGGAGAACCGAAGAACCAGAGACAAGCTTGTCCGGTCAGGAGCAGCAACCAGAGCCCAGAAATTTGGCAGAATACCAACTGACACTGAGAAAGAGGGAAAAGAGTAAATAATAGATTTTGCTATAGCCTATGATTTGGGAGAGATCTATGAGATGCCCTTGGCCAACAACTCAAAAAGATATAACCCATTTCTGGCATTGGAGATTTTACTTTTTGCCATAATAAGATCGATACTTGAGGCTCTTTCACATTGCATGGTGAGTCCATTTAAATTCCATATATATATATAAACATATATATGAATATATATTTTTAGGAGTATTAGTAGCTGTACATATGGCTTTTCAATAGGCCTTCAGTTTTTAGTTATCCCTCTGTGTATTCCCTCCTTTACCCTACTCTTCCATAAATCTCCTTATTTAACTCCACTACTCTATTTTTCTCTTTCTTTAAAACACTATACTTCCCCTTCATTGGAATATTCTATCTTTGCCCCCTGGTCATTAGATATTTAATATCTATGATTATTTTGATTAAAACATATATGTCTTAAGTTTAAAAGTTAACATCCACTTATAAGAGAAAACAATACTTATTTTGAAGGTTCTGACTTAAACCATTCTGAATGATTTTTGATAGTAAACTATTACTAAAGCCACAACTTACTTATGCCATGAAACATAGAGAAAATTGAACTGATGTCCAAATAGAGCAGTAGCCCTACTGACTAGTGATCTTGGTTCTGGAGTATACTCTACATACTACCAAAGGGGAAAATAATCATCTACATTACCTAGCTACAAACTCTGCAACCTACAACAGAGATTGCTTGCAAGATATATTGGTGTGCTACTGTTACAAATGCTATGAGAGTGCTGAATAGTTTTATGTCAGCTTGTCACAAGCTAAAGTCATCTTAGTGGACAAAATCTCAATTAAGAAAATGCCTCCATAAGCTTGGGTTGAGGGTAAACCTATAAGTAATTTTTTAAAGTGAATTATCAGAGGATGGCCCAGCCAGTAGTGGGTCATGCCACCCCTGGGCAGATGGTGCTGGGTTGTATAGGAAAGCAAGCTGAGCAGCCATGGGGAGCAAGTCAGTAAACAGCACATCTCCATGGCCTCTGCATCAGTTCCTGCCTCTAGGCTCCTTCTCTGAGTTCTTGACCTGGCTTCCTTCAATGATAGAATACAATGTGGAAGTATAAGCTGAATAAGCCCTTTCCTCCCCACATTGCTTTGGTCAAAGTGTTTCATCACAGTTATAGAATCTCTAAGACAGGGAGTAGCCAACTACTTTTTTATTGGGTTTAAAACACACTGCATGAGATGGAAGCCAGATTCTGCTAAGTTGGCCAAGAACCTAAGACTCCACAGGTAATAAGCTTAAAGTAGAACCTATTACTACTATTCTTCTAAAGAAACATAACAATAAAACAACTCCTAATGGTATATTGCTATGCCCATGGAACACTACAGCACTCAAAAGAAAAGCTTATTATTCTTACTGGACGGTAATTATAAAAAAGATTCGCAAGAGAACAATATGCAGAGTGTGAAAGACTTTGGATCACTGAGCCCAAAATGTGATGTCTTTATACAACTCCTCTATTGAAGCTCAGAGTTCCATGTGGAAGTAGAGGTTGAAATATTTAAGGAAAAATAGTGAATGACACCAAGGAAAAGATCTTCCAATACAACAGGACTGAAACAATTATGAACTCACAGAGACTGTGATAGCATGCACAAGACCTACACAGGTCCAAATCCTAGGGTTGAGAGGGGACAGGGAACACAAAGTCACCCAACAGCCAAGAAGCTGTTTGTAATTTATATGTGCTGGGAAAGGGAAAATCAGTTTTCTCCACTGGAGTGTCACTGGGTATGTGAACCATGCTTCATGGTGGGGAGCAGTTGACTAACACAAAACAGACACTATGGTTTGGTATGAGCATAGAGGGTTGTTATTAGTTTGGTATGAGTGTAAGGGGTTGTTCTTGGTTTGGTGTGTGTGTAGGGTGTTGTTATTGGTTTTTCTTTAAGTTTGTTTCTGTTCTAATTTTTGGTTTTTTGATTTTTTCTCTTTTTTTAAGGGAGGATGCAAAGTTATGTAGGTAGGGAAGAATTTAGGATGAGTTGGGGGAAAGAATATAAACAACATACACTGTATAAAACTGAAGATAAATTCAAGAAAATGAAGGAAAGAATTTTGAGCCAATCAAAATCTGAGGACAACACATAATAGTCTTTCCATCTCTGCTCACTTATACCTTGCACAGAAGCTGTGTGCAGACAGTAGAATCACCTCTGAAAATGACTTACTCCACTGATTATGTCCTTTTTGCATAAATTATCTATATTTGAAAACATGAGTCCAAGATTTAACTGCCTGAAAGAAATGCAAAGAGGATTAACACAGAAAAAATATCAATTTTCTATCTCATAGACCAGGAATACAAAAAAAAGTTTTCTCTGCATTTGTTTTGATGATAATGCAATTTTAATTTGTGTGTTAGTGGCTTTTCTGTTGTTGTGATAACACACAATAGCTGAAAATAACTTACGGAGGAGTTTATTGGGGCTATGGTTTCCGGGAGAAAAATCTGTAACAGCTAGAGCAGCAAGACAAGAGATCCCATGTGCAATGCAAGCATGAAGAGAAAAGGGAGGAGAGGCTACAAGTTCTCAGAGACTGCCCCCAGTGATGTGCTTCTTCCAGTAATGCTCTGCTACCTAAACTTTCCCAAATAGCACCACCAACTGAGGGGCTGAGAGTTTGAATACTTACCTGAGTCTAATGAGGTCATTTTTCATTCAAACCACTTTATTCCAATCCATAGCACTCATAGGCACATAGGCACAAGGTCATAATATAAAATGTGTTAAATCCACCACTAACAAGGCCATAGTTTTTGACGTTTTCAACACTGTTTCAAACTCAATGTCCAAATTTTTTTTTCTGAGACTCAAGGCAATCTTTCAACTATAAACCTGTATAAAATAAAAATTTAAAAAGTATGCACTTTTGCTATAAAATAGCAAATAATTTACATTTATATTATATTAAAAAATTTATGAATAGAGTATAGTGAGAAATTACTGAAACAAAGCAAGACTAAAACTGAGAAGGGCAAACAGAAAATTCTATAGATCTACGCCCTTTGCAACATATATCTTTCTATTGAGTGGGTCCATTTCCTGGGTGTGACCAGTTTTGGTGGCTATCTCATGATTCAGGCATCAACAACAACTTAGTTTCTCCATTGCAAACCAGGCTTTACTTTCATAGCTTTATACAATGGCTTCTCAGAGCTTCCTGTTCTCTTAAAATGTTTACAAAGGGACTACACTGTCACAAGTTACCTGGTCTCAGTGGCTCTCTGGAGTCATAAAAGAAAAATCTATTACCTCTTCACTATTTCATCATTCACACCTCCAAATGTAGCACTATATAAATAGCACTGCCAAATTTGAATGCCAATTTTGGATGGACCACCATCTATAAACACATTAGCAACAGCTTTTGAATGTAATTGCTTTCTATAAGTAGAAAATCCTGTAGGCTTTCTATCATAAGTTAGAAGCTTAGCTGAATAGAGTCACACTTTCATGACACCTTTCTTATTGTTTCAATACAGAGCAGGAGGCAACTCCTTAATGTTGCTAATATTAGCAACTACACCCACATCTTTATCACATGTCCTTGACTGTAACATTAAGATTAACGGTATTATTTTTCAATGTGACCTGCATAATTGTCAATAATAACAATGCCTCAGAGTTAATGTTATGCTTTATTAAAATTTACTCTACCATAGAAATTAGTCCATTGTTTTTTTCATAGAATATGTAATTTTTAGCTCTCTCAATTCCTCCCATATCCTCCCCACTTTCCTCTCCACCAAACTGATGAACTCATCCCTCTCAAGTCCTTGGGACATGAGTAGAAATCAGCCAGATTCTTTCCCAAAATAATCACAGGAATGTACTCTAGCCCAGTTGCTTTTCAAGTCTTTGCTTCCTTTTGAAATACCATGAGCCAAAACTCTGTAGTCTACTTTATATTTAGAATTTCTGTCTTCAGGATTTTTGCTAAGTTTGCTAAGCTTGTTTATAGCATTCATCTGCTTTTCTCGTACAAAGTTCCAATGTCTTCCATATTCGTTCAAAAACATGGCTGGGTTCTTCTTAGTGGCAGCCTATAGTATCAACCTCTGTATTATGTACTCTTCTATTACTATGATAAAGCATCATGACCAAAAGCAACGTATGGAAGAATGTTGATTTGGACTTAAAACTCCAGACAGAAAGAGTCCATAGTGACAGGGAAATCATAATGGCAGATGACCAAAGGGAATGAAAGCTGCAAGATCCTATCTTTAACTGCAAATATAAAAGCAGAGAAAGTGAATTGGAAGAGAGGTGAGGCTATGAGCTGTCAAAACCTATACTCAGTGATGTACTTCCTTCATCAAGGTACTACAACCTAAGCCTCAGAAAAGTACAATCAACTAGGGAACCAGTGCTTCTACATACATGAGTCTATGCAGGACATTCCTCATTCAAACAACCACAAACCTCACATCAAATAATGATTGTTTCATATTTATTTTTGAAATTTTCATATATACATATAGTTTTTTAATAAAAATTTACCCTTCTCTCTGTCCTTCCCTTCAATTCTTCATGAATATCTTCTCCAAGTTTCCAAATTCCTGTGTCTTTATAAAAAATCCACATGAATTCATTTAGTGCTTAAGTATGTTTATGAATGTGGGTATCATCTACTGGATCATAGATAGGCTTTTATGGGCTATATCTCTGAAGAAAACTGAATTTTTTCCTTAGAAACTATCACTTGCCATTATGAACAAATAAAGATAATTTTTACAGGATAATAGCTTTAGTTACATGTTCTGAAAAGTATAGATGCCAATATTCAGAAGAAAATATTACTCAGTCGCTGAAAGCTATTACATAAATGTAAGGTTTCATTTCAATATCATAAAATATACCTATGCTAATTTTCATGTAAATTGAGACCATTTATAAGTTATTTCAACTATTTAAACATCATCATTAGTAAAACTTCTATCTGGTCAAAATATAAAACTATGTTATGGTAAATATGTTTTTACATGTATAGCAAGTATTACATTTACTAGAATAATGGAAAATACAGCTATTGCAGGTCACTCTCTATCCCATATAAATCATATACTATTCATAATCTAGGAATTTGTCTAAACAAGAACAAGTCAGATGGTTTTGAAGTAGCTATATTTCCCCCTTTTATTATTTTTTTAACTTAATACACACAAATCAATTGGTTTCATTATGGTGTTTTGATATATATTTTGTTCATATTGGGCTTCCTTCCCCATGGAATTGTGCTCTTCTCTCCCCTCTTGCTGGTTCTTTGCCTTACCCCAGTAGTCCTCTTTTCTGCTTCCATGCCACATGTATTCCATTATACTTTTTTCTTCCCTTTCAAACACATTGCAGTCTTTCCTTTCACATATATGGTCCACCTTTCTCATTGCATCTCTACTTTCTTCTCCTCCACTCCCCCTGAATTTGTCTAGCTTGCACATTTAAGAGAGAAAGTACAGTATTCCTTTTAAGAGTATAATAGTTTAGCATATTTTGGTAAGTAAAACAATTTCCAGTTGCATTACTTTTTTTTTTTTTACGAATGCTATGGTTTCATTATTTTGTGGTTGAATAAAATTTCATTTCTATTAAACTGTTTATTGACATCTAGGCTGAACTTACTTCAGAGTTATTTATTGTAAATAGTGTAAAAATCAACATGAATGTGAATATCTTTGTGGTAGAATTTATATAATATTGGATAAAACCCCAAGAGTGATATTGCTAAAAATATAGTTATTTAAAGTATTTGTTTATTTGCTATGTGAAAAAATTTATACATTTTTATAGTGGTTACATTAGTTTCCATTTCCCCAAGAAATGATTAAAGGCTCTTCCTCCCCCATCTCTTTGCCAGCACTCATTATCATTATTTTAATGCTAGCCATTCTTTGTGAGATAAGATGAAATCTCAAAGAAGCTTTAATTTGTCTTTAACTTATGGCTAATAAAGTTATTGTTCATTTTAACTCATTTTATAGAGCTATCTCTTCAGCCCATTAGTTCATTCTTTGACTAGAATATTTGATATTCTGGCTTTTCATTATTTATAACATTTAGGTATAAATGCTCTGATGTGTAGTAGGTAACGGTTTTGTTTTGTGTTTTTACATTCTACTGTTTCTTCACTCTGTTGACTGCTTCCTTTGATGTCCAGAATCTTAATTTGATGTAATTTCATTTGTCACAGTTTTATAGTATTGCCCCTACCACTGAATTACTGCAAACAACAAATTCTGTGGCTGTTGTGTTACACTGTTTCTCTGAGATTAAAGTTTTATATTAAGATTTTGATACATTTTAATTGAGTTTTGTACAGGTTGAGTGTCATGGACAAAATTTCATTGACCTACCTGTAAATAGTTAATTGTTCAAGAGTCTGATTTTTCCAATATATGTTTTGACACCTTATAAGGGAACTTTAAACTTAATTAAAAGCAGTTTTGATCATTTATTAAAATAATCATTATCTCAACTTTCATATTTTTAAAAATGTGTGTGATTTTTTTTGTTTGTCTGGTGCCCTTGGAGACCATAAGAAGGCATGAGATCTCTTGGAATTGGAGTTACATATTATTCTGAGTCACCATGTTGGTACTAGGAACTTAACCTAGGTTGTCTATAAAAGCTCCCAATGTTGACCTACTTCAACATACCGGTTATCTCAAATTTAACACTGAACATTACAGTGTAATCTTAAGTAAAATTATCCTAAAATTCTGTCTATGGAAAGTAATCAAAGAGTTAAAAGATCAGTCTTCCAAAAGAAGAATAAACATAGAAGATTGTTATTTTCTCGTATTAAGCTATAAGGAAAAGTCACAGAACAGACAATATTATCTAGAATAAGAAAATCTCAACAAATAAAATACCAAAGTGAGTTTAGATTTAGATACATATGGGAGCTTGACAAAGTTCTGAAATACACATAAAAAGGAAACTAGATTCTTCTATAGATTGTGTTAGAAAAACTGGTTCACTCTATGAGTGAAAATAAAACTGAATTATCATTTACCAATAAATGGAATGTTCAGCTATACTTGAGTTAAGGCTAAAATTTAAGTAGTGAGACAAAATTAACCAAAAGTATACAACTACGTGATCTGTAGGCAAAAGATTGTTTTAAAATATTATATTTTTATTTTATTTACGTGTAAATGTGTTTCTTTGTATGGGCCTTATGCTTTGAGTGCAGTGTCTATGGAGTCCAGAATAGAGTGTCAGATCATCTGGAGCAAGAGTTACAAATAAATGAGAGACATCCGACATGGGTGGTAGAAACTGAATAGAAGTTCTCTGCAAGAGCAGCATGTGTTCTACATTGCCAAATTATCTCTCCAGCCACAAAAATAAGATTTGAAAACCACTTAAAGGGAAAATTTGTATGAAACTGATTATATAAAATTAAATTATTTGTACTTAACAAAGAACACTAGACAATGCCTTCATGGCAAATGAAATGGAAAAACATTTATAATACCTGAATGAAATAATTTTTCTTTCATATAAGATTATTTACAAATATATATGATCTCAAAACCAAAAAGATAATTGCCCAAAGATGTAAAATATAGAATAGTATTTTTATTACTATAGCTTAATAGAAGAATTTGAGATCAACAATGTTGATGCCTCCAGTAGTTTTATTATTCAGGATTGTTTTAGTTATCTTGGCTTTTTGTTTGGTGTTCTCTCTCTCTCTCTCTCTCTCTCTCTCTCTCTCTGTCTCTCTGTGTGTGTGTGTGTGTGTTGCACATGACGCTTGAAATTATCCTTTCAAGATCTGTGAAGAATTGTGTCGGAATTAAGATGGGGAATGCACTAAATCTATACCTTGCTTTTGGCTCGGAGCCTATTTTTACTGTTAATTGTACTGATCAACAAACATGTAAGATCTTTCCATTTTCTGACATATTCTTCAAATTTTTTTCTGTAACAACTTGAAGTTATTATCATACAAGTCTTTCATTTGCATCGGTAGAGTTACCTCAAGATATTTACATTATTTGAGGCTGTTGTGAAAAAATGTTTCCCTAATTTCTTTCTCAGACAGTTTGCCATTTTGATATTGGAGGGCTACTGATTTTTGTGATTTAATTTTGTATCTTGCTTATATGCTGAAAATGTTTATCAGTTGTAAGAGTTTCCTGTTGGAATTTCTAGGCTCACTTATGTATACTATTATATCATCTGTAAATAGAGATACTTTGACTTTCTCCTTTTCAATTTTTATCCATTTGATCTCCTTAGTTGTCTTATTGCTCTAGGAAAGTCCTCAAGTTCTATACTGAACAGATATGAAGAGAGTAGACACCTTTCTCTTGATCTTGATTTTAGTGAGGTTGCTTTGAGTTTTTCTCCATTTGATTTCATGCTGGCTATCAGCATCAAAGATATCATTCACTATTACCAAGTAGGCTTCATTCTAGGCATGCAGGGGTGGTTCAATATATAGAAATCCATCAATGTAATCCACCATATAAAAAAAATTGAAAGAAAAAAAAACACATGATCATCTCTTTAGATGCCAAAAAGTATTCAACAAAATCCAACACCCATTCATGTTTAAAGTTTTGGAAAGATCATGGATACAAGACACATACCTCAAGATAATAAAGGCTATATACAGCAAGCCAATAGCCAACATCAAATTAAATGGAGAGATACTCAAGAAAATTCCTTTAAAATCAGGGACCAGGCATGGCTTCCCACTTTTTCCATATCTCTTCAATATTATTCTTGAAGTACTAGCCACAGCAATAAGACAACAAAATGAGATTGAGGGGATACAAATGGGAAAGGAGGAAGTCAAATTATCCCTATTTGCCAATGATGTGCTAGTGTACATAAATGACTCCCAAAATTCCACCAGAGAACTCCTACAGCTTATAAACACCTTCAACAAAATGACTGGATACAAAATTAACTCAAGAAAGTCAGTAACTTTCCTATATACAAATTACAATCATGCAGAGGAAGAAATTAGGGAAACAACACCTTTCACGATAGCCACAAGCAACATAAAATATCTAAGAGTAACTCTAACCAAGAAAGTGAAATACTTGTTTGAAAAAAAGTTCAAATCTCTAAAGAAGGAGATTGAAGATGACATCAGAAGATGGAAAGATCTCCCTTGTTTGTGGGTAGGAAGAATTAACATAGTAAAAATGGCCGTCTTATCAAAAGCAATTTCCAGATTCAATGCAATCCCTATCAAAATACCTACACAATTTTATAAAGACATTGAAAGATCAATTCTCAACTTCATATGAAAAAAAAACCCAAGAATAGCTAAAACAATTCCGTACAATAAGAGATCCTCCAGAGGAATCTTCATACATTATCTCAAGATGTACTATAGAGCAACAGCAATTAAAACAACATGATCTCAAGATGTACTATAGAGCAACAGCAATTAAAAGAGCATTGTACTGGCATAGCAATAGGATGGTTGATACATAGAATCAAATTGAAGACCCAGAAATAAATGCACACATACACATGGACATTTGATTTTTGACAAAGAAGCCAAATCTATTCAATGGAAAAAAGATAACATCTTCAACAAATCATGCTGGTCTAACTGGATGTCTACATGTAGCAAAATGCAAGTAGACCCATATTTACCACCATGCACAAAACTCAAGTCCAAGTGGGTTAAAGACCTCAATACAAAACTAGGGACACTAAATCGGTTAGAAGAAAAAGTAGGGAAAAGCCTGGGACTCACTGGCACAGGAGACAACTTCCTGAACAGAACTCCAACAGCCCAGGCCTTAAGGTCAACAATTACTAAATCAGACCTTATGAGGCTGAGAAACTTCTGTAAGGCAGAAGACACTGTCAACAGAACCAAGTTACAGCCTAGAGAATGGGAAAAGATTTTCACCAATCCTATAATATCCAAAATATATCAAGAGTTCAAGAAATTAAACACCACTAACCCAAATAACTCCATCAAGAAATGCGGCTCAGAACTAAAGCGAATTCTCAACAGAGGAATATTGAATGTCTGAGAAACACTTAAAGGAATTCTCAATGCCTTAGTCATCAGAGAAATGCAAATCAAAACAAACCTGAGATTCCATCTTACAACCATCCAAATGGCCAAGATCAAAAATCAAGTGACAGCACATGCTGGCGAGGATATGGAGAAAGGGGAACACGCCTTCATTACTGGTGGGAGTGCAAACTTGTACAACCACTTTGGAAATCAACCTGGCACTTTCTCAGAAAACTGGGAATAGAGCTACCCCAAGACCCAGGTGTACACCATATTGGAATTTACCCAGAAGGTGTTCCACCACACAACAAGGACATATCCTCAACCATGTTCACAGCAGCCTTATTCATAATAGCCAGAACCTGGAAACAAGCTAAATGTCCCTCAGTCAAAGAGTGGATAAAGAAACTGTGGTACATTTACACTATGGAATAATACTCAGCTATTAAAAACAAGGAAATTCTGAAATTTGTGGGCAAATGGATGGAACTAAAAATGATCATAATGAGTGAGTTAACCCAGACTCAGAAAGAATCACATGGTATGT
Organism: Acomys minous; assembly: GCF_964271855.1. Classification (NCBI taxonomy): domain Eukaryota; kingdom Metazoa; phylum Chordata; class Mammalia; order Rodentia; family Muridae; genus Acomys; species Acomys minous. Next base: position 85,055,087 of record NC_140488.1, on the reverse strand, counting down.
ACTCACTTATAATTAGACACTAACCCAACAGGGATGTAGCTTGGAAGTCTTCACTTACCAGGAAATTGGGATAGGTGCGGGGACCTCCTCTTTGGGCTCTAGGTGAGAGAAGAATGGGAGAATAAGTAAATGAAAGGATCCAGAGGGTCCTAGAAACCTACAAGAACATCATGATGGGTGGATCTGGACCCAGGGGGTCTGCTCAAGCTACTGCACTACCCCAAGACAATACATGCAATAAATATTGAACTCCTACTCAGACCTAGCCAAGGGACAGGACATTATGCACAGTTGTGTGGAGGATGGGGACTATCCGACATGAAATCTGGTGCCCTGTATTTGACCACTTCCCCTTGGTGAGGAGGCCTGGTAACACTCAGAGAAAGAAAAGGAAGGCTACCAAGATGAGACTTGATAGGTTGCAACTATATGGTGGGGAAGGAGGTCCCCTTCTGTCACAGTCTTAAGGGATGGGAATAGGGTAAAAGATGGAGGGATGGAGGGAGGGAGGAATGGGAGCTGACAATCAAGGGGATAAAAATTTAGGTGTAATCTGAATAAATTAATAAAAAAGAAAAAAAACAAGTATAACAAAAGCATCTGTGTGATGGTAACTTCTCAATAAAGGTAGTAGCGAGCCCATTGGCACAATTTTTTTGAAGAACAAGAAACTATTGATAACATCCTAAAGATATGCAAATTCAAAGATAATCAAATCAAAGTTCTGAAGCTAGAAATTTTAGGTTACTTTTAAAACTTTGCAAACACGATTCATGTTTGGATTTGATATTTAAAAGAATCAATGTTGATCAATGTTGTCCCATAGATCACTATATATATATTTGGTTTTTTTCTTTTTAAATTTTTTTATTAATTTATTCTTGTTACATCTCAATGGTTATCCCATCCCTTGTATCCTCCCATTCTTCCCTCCCTCACATTTTCCCCTTATTCCCCTCCCCATGACTGTTCCTGAGGGGGATTACCTCCCCCTGTATATGCTCATAGGGTATCAAGTCTCTTCTTGATAACCTGCTATCCTTCCTCTGAGTGCCACCAGGTCTCCCCCTCCAGGGGACATGGTCAAATGTGAGGCACCAGAGTACGTGAGAAAGTCATATCCCACTCTCCACTCAACTGTGGAAAATGTTCTGTCCATTGGCTAGATCTGGGTAGAGGTTCAATGTTTACGGCCTGTATTGTCCTTGGCTGGTGCCTTAGTTTGAGCGGGACCCCTGGGCCCAAATCTGCCTATCATAATGTTCTACTTGTAGGTTTCTAAGACCCTCTGGATCCTTCTGCTTTGCTATTCTCCCATGCTTCTCTCATCTAGAGTCCCAATAGGATGTCCTCCCCTCTGTCCCAGTTTCCTGGTAAGTGAAGGATTTCATGGAACATGTCCCTTGGGCTAATATGCAGATATAAGTGAGTATATACCATTTGAGTCTTTCTGCTTCTGGGTTAACTCACTCATTATGATCATTATATATTTGTGCTCATGAAAATTTACTACATATAATTGAAAGTCACAACAAGGGAGACTCTTTATATTTCAGAGAAGGTGTAACACTAATGGACATCTGACTTTTGCCTAATACCTCTTTACCTTCATCACTTTGAACATCTAAATTACTAACAATTTTAACATCAAAATGACATGCATATTCACCTATCAAAAATTTCAACTATCATATAAATATTTTATCTTTAGTGATTATATACATATCTATAAATATATGCATATATACAAATACATGTATATATGTATGTATAAACTTTAGTGATTCCTTGGCATCTACTCTTCATGAAGAATTTTTCATGTCATACAGGAGCATTTTAATAGATGTAATCCTCATTGTGGTTTTTAAAATTAATTTATTTTTGAGAAAAAATAAGTAGATATAAAATATATTTGCCCAAGGCATAAATGAGAGTTTTTAATGATATGCTTGTTTGTAAAATAAAGCAATTTTTAATATTTTTTTACTTCTAGTCTGTTGTGAACATGCTGAAATATTTCAAACAAAATTTGCTATATTTTTAGAACATAAAAACACAGTGTTCAGAAATGTTTACTGTTTATACATTTATGTTGCTTGCAATTTCCAAGTTTCTCAGAGTTTATATTATTTTGTGTTAACCTTCTAAAATGTTAATCTCAGGAATTTGTTTCAATGTGCAAATTGTCCTTGGTATGAGTGAACAAATCAACTAAATCAAAGGAATAGTTCAAACTTTCATAGTAGGATGTGACATACTCTGCTTCTCGTTAACATAAGTAATGCACTTTTAAAGGATGAATTGAAAATAGAGATAAATGCAAATAAAAAGTAAAATGTAACCTTAAGATAATATTGTGAGCAATTTTTGGTATGTGCATCCAGCTTAACAGAAGCAACACCATACGGAGTCCTTTGTATTTTCTAAGTTTAAATGTCATGATAATAATGAAAAATTTAAATATGCACAAAATTAGAGTTAATATCAAACATACCAGTGTCTGCAACTGTACTAAACAAGCCAGAGTTTGCCAGAGAACTTAAACTCTACATCTGCACACACATTCACACACATGGATTTATATACACATTAATTTTTGTATACAAAAGACCCAGGGAAGAGCAAGTATTGCAAATTAAATATGAAGGTAGTTTATTGACAGAAATCAGCCATGTTAAGGAAGGCAACATAAATTATACTAAACAGATCACCAATTGATGACACGAAAATATGGGGAGGGATTGTTAAGAGAATGAGGATGGTCAGCGAAGCAGAAAGGAAATAAGCAAGGATAATGATAGGAAATATGGTCAGAAAAATATGAATGGATGAAATTGTGAAAAAGTAGATAAAATATATTTTAAATTATTCATTCTTCAGAGAAGATCATTCTTTGATTAACTAGTTAAAGTCCAATACCAACTGTTATGTTGGGAAAACTTAGAGTTTTAATTTGTATTTTCTCTACCTATTTTTAATTATCTTGCAAGGAACTCTATTATTTCTATTAAACAGAATAAGGAAATCCACCTTGTATTAAGGGAATCTGCCAACTCAGACTGCTAATATATATCTAAAGCTTTATAAAAATATAGGTAGTAGGGTACTTAAGTCACTATATAAGAATAATCACAAAACATATATGGTATTACTAAATGTCATGTGAAATATCACAGATTGTATGTGAAAGAACTATGGGATCCCCAGTAGAGAACATTTCATTTTAGCTTGTGTGAGAAAGGTGTATGCTATTTTACATGGTACTTGAATAATTGATAGGATATTAGCAGAAACTGGGAATTTGTGATATGGGAATAATAAAGGGTTGTAGAATACAGCAATATCATAAACAACATTTACCAGGTATGGCAGCATAGAGGTACTATGTGCAGGAACTGTCATGAAATTAAAAACAAAGGCCTTCCTAACATTGAGGTTGGAGATGCCATAGGATTTGAAGTTTACTTTTCAACTGTGTTTAGATAACACATGTGAAGACTTTTTGCAACAATAAGATAAAAATCACTGTATATTTAAACAAATTAGATGGAGCATGGGCTTTAAGTTTCTGTCTTCTCAGTTTTTCTTTGGTTGGTTTTAACAATCAAAAGTTAAAATAACTCATAATTTTTTAACCTCATAGGAATTAATGGATCAAATTAGTCATTTTTTCCCTCATCCTAATCCTTCCAGTTCTTGTCTCCACCTGCCCCAGGCTACCTGCAAAATCTATTCTATTTCTGTTTCATAGGGAAATTCATGTATCCCCCTACCCTAGAGCCTTCCTCTTTATCTGACTTCTGCTTCAGTGCATGGTAGCTTCACTATCATTTACTTAACAGCTAATACCCACCCAGTTCATTGAACATAGAGTGGTCAAGCTGGTATGGGCTTGATTCCCTCACCCTTATGTTCTAGTCTCTTTGCCTCAGGAAAGCATTCTTCAGGCTACAGAAAGACAAGCCCCAACACAAAGTCAGCCACAAAAAGCTTAACCAATAATCTGTTCTTCCTTTAAGATGTTCTGGGGAAAGTTGGCTCAGAATTTGAAGAATTGCCAAACAATGTTTAGTTTAACTTGAGGCCCGTACCAGGAGAGTCCATGCCTTATACTACCTGGATTCCTGGGAAGAGGAGACTGGGTAGTTCAGAGACATAGGATAGAACCAAAAATTACTGGTTAAAAAATAGATTCCTAATGATATCATGGTATACTCATAGATTTGTGCGTTGTCCAGTCGGTTTTCTCCAGCAACATATGGTAGTAGGTAGAGACCCACAGTCAGACATTATGCAGAGAGAGAGAGAGAAAGAGAGAGAGAGAGAGAGAGAGAGAGAGAGAGAGAGAGAGAGAGAGAGAGAGAGAGATGCTAATTGCAACTTTCCATTTCCTAGGAGCACCTCTGGAAACCCTACAGAAGAGGGAAAGGGAATATTGGATTTTAGGGGGGATGGAGGACACCAGGAGAACAGGACCCAGTCAATCAAATAAGCAGAGCTCATATGAGCTCACAGATTGATGCCTGAATGGGTTGGTAGCAGATCTTCTGCATAGATGTTATGGCTATTAGGTTGGTGTTTTGTGAGACTTTTTACTGGTGGGAGGGTATGTGTCTTTCATAATTTTGCCTTCCCTTGGGACTCTTTTCCTCCTACTAGGTTGCTTTGTCTAACCTTGATAGGAGGGCATTTGCCTAGTCTTACTTTATCTTCCTGTGCCATGTTTGGTTGTTGTCTTTTGGAAGACTGCTTTTTCTGAATGGAAACAAGGCCTGAGAGGAAGTGGATTTAAGGTAGAATAAAGGTGGGGAAGATCTGGAAGAATGGAAGGAGTGGAAATGTGGAAAGGATGTATTGCATGAGAGAAGAATCTATTACCAGTTTAAAAAAAAAGAATTAACATGTCCTTTAAGTGCAGGGAGTGGCATAGGTCTGTAATACAAGTACCCCGATGGCAGATTTAAGAAGATCATAGTATGCCTATGGCCAATTTTGACTGTATTGTGAATTTCAGACTACCTAGGATATGAGTATGAGTGAGAACATATTTCACAAGAAAAATAAAATCAGAATTAAAATTTCTATTTATCAAAGTAAGGGTAACTAAAAGTTTAGAAATCTCTAGCTCATTATGAATTGGAATCTCTTCCTAAAAACTTACAGTTTAGATTATTTAAGATGATCTTGGTAAGTGAAGGCTTTCGTGGGACATGCCCCTTGGGCTAATATGCAGATATAAGTGAGTATATACCATTTGAGTCTTTCTGCTTCTGGGTTAACTCACTCATTATGATCATTTCTAGCTCAATCCATTTATCCACAAATTTCGGGAATTCCTTGTTTTTAATAGCTGAATAGTATTCCATAGTGTATATGTACCACAGTTTCTTTATCCATTCTTCTATTGAGGGACACTTAGGCTGTTTCCATGTTCTGGCTATTATGAATAAGGCTGCTATGAACATGGTTGAGCAAATTTTCTTGCTGTGTGCTGGAGCATCTTCTGGGTATAGGGGAGGGGAATAAGGGGAAATTGGGAGGGAGGGAAGAATGGGAGGATACAAGGGATGGGATAACCATTGAGATGTAACAAGAATAAATTAATAAAGGAGGAAAAAAAAGATGATCTTTTCTGTGAATTCATGCTATGTAGAGAATGGTACATGATTTCTAGATCTGAGTATCACTTTAAAAAAAGATTTCTGGTCTCAAGTGTGAGTTTACTATTAACTAACAATTGTGTTATAAATAACTTCACTATTATCTCATAAATTGTTAGAAAAGAGGAATCTAAGAACCTAGAAAAGAGTAAAAGTAGGAATTTTGTAGTTGTTTTTATATAAACTAGATAAGGAAATTGAGGGTTAAAATGTGTGTGTGTGTGTGTGTGTGTGTGTGTGTGTGTGTGTGTGTGTGTGTGTTTAAATCTGAAGATTCATATATGCCTGGAAATAGTAAGTAATTTTAAGGTCATGGTTAGAGTTTTATAAGAATTAGAGATACAATTAGGTGAATGGATCCTCAAGCTTTGTACATTGGCAAAGTCTGAATCATGCAGGGATCAGAGTTCAGTGTCTTATGAGGGGTTTCCAGCATACACAAGGCTGTCTAAGAAATGACTACATAAAGGATGAAAGCTGGGGAGATAATGGACTTGATTGAATATCCTCAGAGCCCAGTGCTCTCACGTCATTGCATTGATAAGTGAAACCAATTTCTTGTCTATAAAGGAGTTTCAATCTACACATGTGACTTACAGAGAAGTAGGTACACAAAGCAATAATTCTCATGAATTGCACATATAAAACAATACCAATATGATATTTGTACCTCTACAAATGTATATGCATGCCCCCTGCTTCGATAAGAAAGAAGAAGCCTGCGTGTCTTAGCAAAAAACTTCTTGCTTGGTTTACACCTGTACTATCTTGTACATGCTAACCTTATTGACAAAAGCTTTATGGGTGACAATGTTTAGCAGCTATTCTCCAGCTGGTCTCATTAAACAGTACCAGCCACCACTCAGAAGAGCATACCAAGGACTTTTCTGTAATAAAGATGCTTCAAAACAAAAAACAAGAAAGAAAGAAAGAAAGAAAGAAAGAAAGAAAGAAAGAAAGAAAGAAAGCAGGCGTCTTTTAAGAATACAATAAATCCTTGTAGAATTTACATTTTATAAAGACAATGCACTGGGGCATGTATGTATACATCTGTACCTGTTTATGCCTGTTTTTGAAGTATTTTAAAGTGACTCAAATAACACTCTCTTGCCTGTGAAGATTTCCTTAGCAACACAATTTTATGTCTTTAAATTAAAGCTACCTAAATCAAGAAGTAACTCAGCACTATTTTCAACTAGAGTACGTGGATATTATTCAAACTTTACCACTGTCCCTAATGTATGGATTTTATTTTCCTTGGGTCTGTACTTTGAACCAGGACCATACGTTGCAAATTTGCCCCTGTTTCTCTGGTTGTCTTTACCCTGCAAATTTCCCCTTGGGCTTCCTTTGTCTTTTTATAACTGTGACATATGAAAATGTACCATGTAAGTCTTCAAAATTTTAGTATGACATTTCTTGATTATTAGTTTCAGGTTATGCTTTTTTGTCATATGATACTTTGTATAGAGCACATTTTGGAAAGAGGCATGATAAAATAAACTTTTACCTGAAATTTTGAGAAGAATGTTGCTGAATGACTGCTGTTTCCTGTTTTCATAATGGTAAAATAAGGGTCAAAATTATAGCAAAAAGAAAAATTAACAGATATTAAGCTTTTAAATTAAATAAAGTTGCTGCATAATTTCCTGTCTGAATGGGTATTACTACAGATTTCAACATGGTACACTAATGAGTGGATACTCTTCAAATTTTTAATTTTTACCATATCACTAAGTAATGTTTTTTAATCATTTAGACTTTTCACTGTGACAAAGTTTTATCTGGTCACAATATTGCTATGCACTGTCATTTGAAGTTATTATTTCCCACTGCAAAAGAAGCTGAGTACAGGATTTAAACACACCAATTATGAGGTCACACTGACGGAATGAAACCCAGATCTTGGTATTCTAACTGGAAGATCCTGGATCTCTATAATTTTTGACTACCTAGAAAGAAGATCATAATATTAATGAATGATGGAATTACTGAAAGCTAAATGGAATAGAAGAAGGATCCTTATCGTAGTTCCAGAAATTCAGCCCTCACTTAAATCTAATGATCTAATTTTCAATGACTTCATTCAAGTCCATTTTTATAGCCTTGATCAAGTACTTTAATTTCTCTTCCACTCAAGCCTCTAAAAGAAATAATAATAATACTTCTCAATGTCATTAGGAGTCTTAGTAACAGTTTAGCAGAGTTCTATTGTTTTTTTTTAATATTTTTATTAATGTCAATAATAAATTACCATGTTTCTTATTAATCCTCCTTTTAGGAAAACAATATTTTATATGATAGTAGTCACTAAAGTGCTATTTACAACTGAACAAAATACTAAGACAAATACTGGTGAAGAATAATTATGTTACATCCATAAAGTAATTGTCAAAATCATTTGTTTTGCTATGAATACCAGAATTTCATAGAAAACCTCATATCTGTTTTTCCACAGGAATGTTATAATTTTATAAGCTGTGGTAGACGCTTGATATTTTAAAATTATATAAAACAATATAAAAATATTTGAAATAAAGTCCAAAGAGTGAGTGAGTGTGTGTGTGTGTGTGTGTGTGTGTGTGTGTGTGTGTGTTCATTATGTTGACTCTAAGGGATCTGATAATCTAATTAGCCAGAATTTCATCTTATTTGCTCAATGTTAGAGAGCAATGATGGCTTAATTCAACTGCTTAAATTGGATATTAAAATTTCCTGTCATTGTCATTGTCACTTAGGATGTATAATTTCACATGACTCATCCGGAGTGTAGGGACATGTAGTTTTTGTTTCCATTTGTAAAGAAATCCATTTCTTGTTATATATTCCCCCTCTCTCTCTTTAAATATTGTTTTTGTGGGGGGCTGGAGAGATGGTCTGCTCTTCCAAAGGTCCTGAGTTCAATTCCCAGCAGCCACATGGTAGCTCACAACCATCTGTATTGTGATCTGATACCCTCTTCTGGTCTTCAGGTGTACATGGAGGTAGAGAACTGTGTACATAATAATAAATAAATAAATGTTTAAAAATATAGTTTTTGTGTTCACATCAAAGATGAGATAGAAAATCAGTAGAAATTAGTATTTCTTGGAATTTTTATGTGTGCAACATGTAGTCTCCAGCAGTCCAGATTTATCTAATATTAATTTGTGCCCATCATTTTAATTCAATACTTCCTCTAATGTCCATAGATATCTAATTCATTACCCATGAAGACAGAATATTCTACTCTCTGAGAAGTTCAAATTGTTGGGAAAATTCTTTCTTAGTTACAGAATATAGAATAGGTTGATGACTACCTTGTAATTTGAGTTTTCAACATGGCCAACCCCTTATTTTTCTTTTGGAAAATTATAGACATTTTCTCTGTGTAACATGAAAATAAATTTTAACAATAAAAAAAACTGTGTTGTGAAGATAATTAAGTTGGTAAACTGCATACCATCAAGACCATGTAAAAAGCCAGATGTAGCAAGATGTATTCCTGGAATTTACCAGCCAGATTGTCAAGCCAGTCTGTAAGATATTATGTCTCAAAACATAAGATGAGGAGTAGTAAATATACTCAATACCAACCCCTGAGCCCCACGTGGATACCCTAGTGCATGCCCACACATGTGGGCACACACAGTTCATGCACACATACACATAACACACAGGCAAATAAAATGATGAAAATAACAGACAGAAACTTATAAAATTATGCCCACATTTAGAAATTATTATTCACATCAAACAAATTCCATTAAAACTTAATAAAAATTTATTGTTTCCTAGTTATTCTTAATTTCATTTTCCAATCATTGGTACAAAATACATGAGATTAATACATTTTAATCCTTAAAAGATCTCTGAGACAGCTTGGCAAGAATGGTTTTTCTTTTAGAGAGGATAAGAAGATTCTGTCATGAACTAGCAAGTGACTTATCAGGTCTCCCATAATTTTCATACCAGAAGCAAGACCTGTCTTGTCACTGTTGAGCCATTGTTCTCAGCACACCAGTTTGTTGCTTGGTGAGATTTCAAATATATAATCTGTCAAGTTAACTCCATAAATCAGTTAAGATATGTCTTTCCATTTTGGCTTGTTAGTAGTCAAGTTTGGTCTCACTTTTCCGCATGAAATGGAGAGGACAATTTGGAATATCAACATTGAAAAGAAGAAGGGGACACAATGACCCACCCCTATTAAAGAACTTATCAATTGATAGCCAAAGTAAAAGGGAAAAATCAGTCTTCTTCAATGGGGTATGACTGGCTATATCAGCCGTACACTACAGTAGGCATCATGCCAAGGAGTAGTTGGCCAACCTGAAATGGAGTCTATGTTTTGTTGTCGTTTTATTTTTTGGTGTGTGCACTTTTTGTTTTGTTTTGTTTTGTTTTGTTTGGCTTACTGTGTTATTTTTCTTTTTGCTTAATTTAGTCATTTGTTTTGATTTTAAGTTTTTGCTTTTTGTTTTATTTCCCTTTTTTGAAAGACAGGGAGTATAAATTTGAACAGATAGAAAGGTAGGGAGGACCTAGGAAGAGTTGAGGGATGGGAAAGAATATGATCACAACATATTTTATGACAAAATTAATCAAAGCTAAAACAAAAGTGCAAAAGTTACTGAAATATGAATTCCCAATAAGGCTGAATAATAAAAAATATTCTAGTCCTGACCCATATCTGGGGAAAATGAAATCACAAATGAAAATAAGGATGCATAGTGACTAGAAATCTGGTTTAAGTTACTAATTTACAATAACAGTATACTGTTATTCTTCAGGAGTTATTAAAAATAGCTTCTGATTCACTCTAATAATGGTGATAGTATTTCTGTGTTTACAATTGGCTTCTTTTAAAATTTTTACTTTATTTTAATTTATTCAGATTGTATCCTGAATGTTATCCCCTTGCTTGCATCTTTCTGCTCCCACCCTCCCTCCCTCTTCTGCCCTATTACCATACCCTAGACTTCTGACAGAGGAAACCCTCCTCCTCCACCACATGGTCACTTAATATGTGTTATGAAATTTTACTTTTTATTAATCTTGACAACCTTTACCTTTCTGGTGGCTGTGTGTAAATACCTTAAATTTAATGTTATTATTGCCATACTTACTTTCCTTTTTTGTTGAAATTTAGTCTGACTAATATTTTTATATATTTTTGAGATACAATGGGATGCTTTTATGTACTGAACTAACCACATTATGGCATGAGAAAGTCAATTTAATTAGCATATGTAACATTTCCAAAATGGATCATTACATTTAAATATTCTCTTTGGCCTATTAAGGAAGTAAAAAAGTGGCAGAGAAGAATAGACAGGAGAGAAAGAATGGATATTTGGAAGGGTATACATGGTCTAAGCATTATTTATGTACTACATATGACACAAAATATGTGACATATGCCTTTTTAGTTTGTTTTGTTTCATTTAAAATAATATTCTTCAATTCTATTTATATCTTCAATAACTAAGTAATTAACTATATCATGTAATTGGGTGGACATTAGTGAAAGGAGAGATAAGAAAATGTAATAGGAAGGACAGCAGGTTACCAAGAAGAGGCTTGATACCCTATGAACATATACAGGGGGAGGTAATCCCCCTCAGGAACAGTCATAGGGGAGGGGAATAAGGGGAAAATAGGAGGGAGGGAAGAATGGGAGGATACAAGGGATGGGATAACCATTGAGATGTAACAAGAATAAATTAATAAAGGAGAAAAAAAAGAAAATGTAATAATAGTGAAGATATATAAAATCAAAATATATTAAAGTCTGAAAATAATTAACTCATTGTATTTTACAATTAATATATAATAATAATACCTTTAAATTAATTACTTTTTTGCAGGGCACACTTTGCTGTTTAATGTCTAAACCTGAACAAATATTAAGACATTTCTGGAGTGACAGAATGCATGCACAGGTAAGGTTTCCCACAGGGGTGGATATGTGGCATCCTCAAACTTCACATATGCTGAAGGAGCCCAAAGTTCCCTTTCAGCAATTGGTAAATACAAGACCATCCTTAACTTTCAGCCCTTTTAAGGAGCTAAGGCTTTGGAACAAAAAGGCTGTTCTCACTGTGAATACTCTCAGTATCCCTGAGCCTGTACAAAGAAGCACTCAGAACAAAAGGCAAGGAGGTGTCAAACGGGAACAGGGAAACTTAGACCTCCCCATCTTAATCCACACTCTGTGAAAACAGCAGATAACCTAACTCTCTGTGCCCCAGCCCAGGAGGACACTGTCCATCTTGGGGTCTTCTGTGAGGACTTCCTGGAACACATAACTTGAGAGATGTCTCTCCTCAGGCTGTGCCACAATATTGACTAGATCTGAGAAGCCCTTATATTAGCCCTAAATGAGATGATGGCTGGGTTGGAGATTACTTCATCCTTTTTCTTTTAAGAAGTAATGGGAAATGTAGTATATTTAAAGCTCTTTAGTAAAGTGAAAGATGTTCTGTCAGTTTTTGGCAACTCATCTGTAAGTGTTTCTAATCAGACACTTCATTCAAGATCCCAAGAACACACACACACACACAAGAACACACACACACACACACAAGAACACACACACACACACACACACACACACACACACACACACACACACACGATCCAGAAATCTGGCACCTAGGTGGCCAAGAAACCAAGACATAAGCCTATGCTCATTATAGAAATGGCACCACGTTTCCAAACTCAGCCTTCATAACTCCGAGTCCAGTGTTATGGATGAGGATGCTTCAAGCTGCTAGTCACAGATGGCAGGCTACTTCCCAAAGGATATTCAGGACAATGAAGACAGAGGCAAACTCATCTAGAATGTAGGCATTGGATGAGATGCAGGAGCTCAGCTTCCCCAGGTAGGCCACCATGTGGAGTATACAGCCTAAGAGGACAACAAAGAGATACATACAGGCATACATAGAGTTGGGTCCCAGACACTGGTAAATTAATTCCGGGAAAAGGAAAGAATAGATATTTCCCATGTCATTGTGGTGGTCTCTGAGGCAGGCCTCCATCTATGTCTGGGTCACTCCTGTGAAACTGGAGGTCTACATGTTTCATAGCATACTTGGAGTTGGCAAATGTCTCCTTCAACAGCCTAGTGTGACCTGTGATGACATGCCCCATATACATCTTGATGGCTATCAACATGCTGCAGAACAGGAAGGCAGGTAATACTTGTTATTCTCCATCACCAGACACAAGGAAGGCATCTCAGGAGTTCAGGAGCCTGCCTACCTTAGCTCCAACTCCCAGACAGGGCAAATGTGGGTAACACCAAAAATGAAACGAATGCCACTTAAAAGACTATCGATGCACATTTAGAAATTTTATACTGAAACCCATTAATTTCTATGGTTAGTATTAGTTAAGTATCTAAAACAGAGAGTAGTTCACATATTTGATGGAATTTTTATATCTACTCTATGAGTTTCATCCTTTATAATAAATATACTCAGGTCATTCAATTCCCATTTAAAAGCTTCATTCTGAATGTATTTCATTACCAGTTTCCCACCAATGGACATATTCTCATTTGTCTACATAAGTACCTATCAAAGTAAGCAACCATATTTGAATGTGAAACCTCAAATGGACTCTCTGGCACAAAGCCATTATTGCTTCCTCACTTCCAGAGATCTATAATTCTATTAAAGAAATTCTTGTTCAGTTCATAATCACTTTTTTGGTCATATCATACTTACATGCATAAAAATATATAGATATATAGATGATGTGTGTTGTGAGGTTCTCAGCATGCATATATTTAAAGGATTTTGCAGCAAAGTTTATGACCTCAAGTGTTTCATTATTGTATCTCATTTTCTTTGTTCTAAACTCAAATGTTCATATAGTCAAACAACTTAGAATTCGTATTCTGTTTTCTTATCTGTTTACTGTTTACTTCCAATGCAAGTCATCAGGAAATAAATATTTTATGTGTATTTTATAGATAATAATTATATAAAATTAATAATTATCTTATAATTATTTTCCAGTATATTTTATTCACGCAGGTGTACAACTGTCAAATATTCATGTACTGATCATCCCAAAATGAATTTGTTTCTTAGTATTATTTTTTCTATTTTGTTTCTTTAAGATGTCACAGAGTTTTGAAGCTAATAAAATAATAAAAATAATTTCCAAAAACGATCAATAGTTTTTATTTGTAGAATAGTTCTGGTACGTAGAATATGTAACAATTATTTGTATGACATACTAGGAATGTTTAAGAAAGGTAATGGAAACATAAGTTAAACCAAGTTCTTTCGAAATATACAGTATATTATTATTAACTGATATGGTTACGGTTAAATCTCTTATTCAGCTATGTGTGTGATGATCTGAATGAGAACACCCCGACAGGCCCATGTATTTGAATATTTAGTTCACAGTTGAAGGAGCTGTTTGAGAAGAATTAGAGGGTGTAGCCTTTTTGGAGGAGGTGTTTTTAAAGCTTCCAAAAGACCAAACCAGGCACAATCTCCATCTCTCTGTATGCTGCTTGTGGATCAGATGTAAGCTCTCAGCTACTGGTCTAGAGTCATGCCTGCCTGTCTGCTGCCATGCTCCCTGTCATGATGAGCATGGACCAATCCTCTCAAATTTTAAGCAAGCAAATGAAATACTTTCTTTTATAAGTTGCCTTGGCCATGGTGTCTTGTCAGATTAGTAGGACAGTAAAACAATAAGTTAAACAAAACCATTAATTATTTGTTCCTTTTTTGAGGCTAAGATATTTTAATTTTCATTTTACTCTCTTTCTTGCCTTTCCAATTATATTTCATAGTTTTAAGTGATTGTTCTGGGACAATAATACATGTCTTTAACATATCACTAGTCTTAGGATAAAAATTTCCCACTTCAAAAAATGTTTTCCCACTTCAGCTACAGTATCAGCTGTTCTCTTTAACTGTTCTCTTTTTAACTGTTCTCTTAGCCTTAATGTTTTTCTTGTAATATATTTTAGTACAATAAATGTTTTTGAACAACACAGTGTATTGTTATTATATTAGGTTTAAATATATGATTATATTCTAAAGTAATTTTGTCACTTAATTTTTCACATTTTTTTATGATTTAAAAGAGTATATATATATATATATATATCCCCCATTCCCACAGCTCTTATACCCCTTATACTCCTATCACTATTCTTTCTCGACTTCATTTACTTGCTCTTGTATTTTGTACTCACAGAGTACATTTTGTGTGGCCACAATGTGCATAAATATAGGGCTATCTGCTGGAGCATGCACAGACTCTCAGGTCTTGTTTTCTTGAAGAAAACTTATTCTTCTTCCACCAGCAGCAATCAGTTATTAATACCTCCTCAGCTAGGGGTACAGGGTCATAAATTCCTCAGCAACTTATGATTGAATGTTGTCTGGCTTGACCTATGCAGATCTTGTACACGCAGTTACTGTCCCTGAGAGTTTATATGTGCAATAGCTCTCTTAAGTCCAGAAAACAACATTTTGCTGCAGTCATTTACTACCTCTGGCTCTTACAATCCTCCTATCTTCTGTAATATACCCTGATCCCAAGGAGGAAGGGGTATGGTATAGATATCCTATTTATAGCTAAGGTCTCAGTCTCTAATTCTCTGCACATGACCACTTGGTTGTGGGTCTCTGCATTAACAATCATCAACCACAAAAGAAACTTCTCTAATGAGATATGAGAGATACACTAATCTATGTATATAAAATAAGTAGCCAGGGTCCAGTTAAATACTTATTTAATTTAGCAAACCATAGTAGGTTCTCTCCTAATGCTTATGATCTATCCAGAAATGGGTTCTTTGCTCAATTAAAACTAAAGGTATGTATGGAATGTGCTTCAAATCCAATCAAAAAATTGTTGCTTAGTCCTTTAACATTCACAATACTCATGTACTAGTTGGTTTATTTTACATACCATATCTTATTATAGATCACAGGGTTCACAGCTAGGCAAGATTATCAATTAATTTACTCCCCCAGCAGTATTTACGGAAATTACCAGCACTTTAGAAGATAGTCCGTAGAGCTGATACTTCCAGTTTGGTACTAGTATGATTATTCCATGTGCTACGACTCAATGATGTACTGTCTTAGAGGACAAGCAAGAGCAATGGCAGAAACTGGTAATGTTTGGATGGAATACAGGGCACTAAGCTTTTTTTCTGAAAATATAAGTTATATGGGAGAGGAGTTATTTCCCTTATTATAAGTAACTACATTTAATAGAATTACATTTTATTATTACATGTATATTTTGGGACGCTTACACAACAGCATGTTTATTTTTGCTTTTGCAACAGTCTTTAGTGTTAGTAATCACTCCCTAAATGCCCTCCTTTACCCTGCCTTCTAACACCACTGCCACTTTATCATTCTTATTCTAAAATTCATCTTTTATGTTTATGTTCTATACCTCCCTTGGCATCTAGTCTTGTGGTGTTTGAATGAGAAATGTCCACCACAGACTCAGATATTTGACCATCAGAACACAGTCAGTCTGCAGTTGGTGGCATAATTTTAGAAAGTGGCACTGTCTTGATGAAATATTGCACTGAGGGTATGTAAGGTTAGCCTTTTCAAAAATCTACTTTATTATTTAGGGTTCTTAAATGTTTCAACCTCCCTTCTAACATGCTGACCAGACGTAGGAGAGAATGACAGTTAATAGTGGTAGGGCATGTGGACCTTTTTAGATGTAGTTTCTTGGGCCAATTCTACTCTGCACTGTCAGGATACCAGCAGTCCATCCTAATAGCAAACATGAAACAGCAACATGAATCAGTAGCAGCAGCAGAAACAGCCAGGCTCCACTGAATTAGAACAAGTCAGGGAAAGCAGCCAGACTCATCCAGAAGACCACAAGAAGATCTCTAGATTGTTTCTTTCTACGAAGCAAAGAAAAGCAACGTGATGTAAACCACTGAAAGGTGTAATGATTCAAAAGTGTTGTATCCCTGTCTGTGGGCTTCTATTTATGTTCTTTCCAAACTTCAAGCACCCTCTCATGTGTCTGTTTTCAACAAAACATCACATGCGCTTTCACAAGACAGCTTCCAGAAAAAAATCACATGCCCTCTAACTAGAGTCTAGCAGCCTACAATTTATAATCTTGTGAGTCATAAATAGATTTCAATAATAAAAAATAAATTATTATATTTGATAACATCTTACAAAATGTTGGTAATTTGTACTGGAAGTGATAACAATTTGAACAAATGTAGCAATATGCAGGAGGAAAGAAGCTGAAAAGAGATTATGGAGATGTACCTTTGTGTTGAGGAAAACGTGTGTTTAAAAATTACTTCTCAAAAAACCACTCCGATTGATTAAAGAAAAGATGTCATGTAGGAGAGATTACCATGAAACTGTGTTTAAATGTTTTACAAAATCCATATCTGGGAAAATACTCATTTAGGTGCATTTTAGAAAACAGCCTCTCTTTCCACATATTCACAATTTCAAAAGAAATGCTGAGTAAGAAATTGGTTGTAAGTATCCTAAAGTTAATTTTTAAACACAAAATTTACTTTTAATGAAAAACAGATATACCAGACATTTTCTTATTTTGCTTTTTGTATACATTTTTTGTGATAAGATATGACAGTTTACCATGTCAAAAAGGCAGTTTTCAGAGTATTGAGAAGTTTTCGGACTAAACCAAACTTTCATGCACCTTGATCTCATACTTCCAAATCAGTAACAAAGTATATTTCTGATCTTGAAACCACCCAATTTGTGGTACTTTCTTATAGTTGCCCTCAATAACTAAGATATCAAAAAAGTTCTGTTTCTTTTAATGGGAAATATATTACCTAACAGTTGAATCATTAGAATAAAAAAAGAAGAGAAAGACAAGAACGAATATTAGGTTATAGAAATTAGAAACCTATAGGCTTCTTGCTGACTTTCTAAACAAAGTTGTGTCAGACTATACTGTTTTCTGACTTATTTTTCAACATATCAACATGATTAGCCAATGTGTAAGTGTTTATTCAGACAAAGTAATCGCCCTCTCAAAGTTTTAAGTTTGAGAAATATTTTCTGTCATTTACATAACTGTCTGAAGCACTGTGGTATGTTGATAAATTAGAGTTGCTATAGATTAAATGGAAGTCATGATACTCTGTCACCACTCTAAAGGTGGTGGAGCTAGGAAGATTTAGCTGATAAATGAGGTGGTCTAAAGTCTTATCCAATAGTCAACTTCATTTAGATCATCAGACAATTTATACTCTGGCATTTAAGAAGAGTCATATGAGTAAAGTGTACAATCACAAGGGTAAGTCACATGACATGGATAAGCCACAGGTGACAAAAACACGTTTTTCCCTAGAGGCATTTAAACAATAGCCAATTGTAACAATAAATCAAAAGTAAATCACTCCCATCCACTACACCTAGAGAAGCACAAAAACATTCCATGAACAGTTTTGTGTTTTTGAAGAAACTGAGGTCACAAGACTCTTGTCTTTGTTTCTTGACGTTTTCTCACAAGCACTCAGAAATCTCCACACAACAACTTCATTCTTGGACCATGTTCTAAAAAACTATTTTTAATATTTTTGTTATTTATGCTAATTATAAATATGGTGTGGGATTGATAATTTCAGTTTTTAATAGGTTTTGTCAATTTTCAATAAGTGCCTTGAATTATACCGAGTATATGTAATGAAAAACAGTGCTTTAGATTATTTTATTTATTAATTAAACATTTTACATATACATTTATATTATTACACATATATACAATAAAGGACCTATAGCAAGAAGAACCATAACACAATAAGGAATAATTTCAATGTTACATTCTCAGTGTTTTTGGTATTTGTATTTGACAGCCTTGAAGAAAACATCTTTCTTATCTTGGTGCATCTAAAATTCTGAATGTAAATTAATCTCCACTACATTTTGTCATTATGAGTTTAAAACATCTATCTAGACCGAAAAACATCTTAACCCCTAAACAACTAAGCTTCACTGTAAAACTAAGCTACCTGGTCTTCAACACCATCAGAGGCTTGAGAAGGAATAAACTTGACTATCTGAGTATGTCAGGAGTGTAGTTTAGTAGCTTTCCAAATGAGAAATTGACAGAGACAGTTTTCTTACCTGAATAGTCATCCTAAAGTTCTCTATAATGTTGGAACACCTTCTTCAGCCTTCTGGCCCAATATATCTGACAGACATATTTGTGAAACAGGAACTATTGAGGACTTGCTTACCCTGTCTTGGCAGAGTTTGGCCATCGACTCTGACTGCATCCAAGCTTGCCATTTTTAAGCCAGAATTTTCTGTTTATGGTAGAAATGAGGACATTTTCCCCAGTGGCTGGTTTGTTGCATTTGAAGCCATAGCCATAAAGAGGTTTTTTAATGCTCATCATCCTCTTTGAGGGAGGCTAGGTTTTGCCAGGAGTTAATCTGTCTCATTGTCAGTGAATCTTTAAAGTAATAGAAACATTTTAAATGCTATATTATGCATGTCTCAGGTTTTTGAAGACCTTATCTAACTATCCTGCCTTATCTTTCTATAGAATCTTAATTGCCATCCCTAAGATGTACATTCTTGTGATAAAAGAAGACTAGTAATTGACATGACCACCATTTGATCAACTAACAATTAATTTGTATAACTTATGTATCCTAAACAGCCTGCAATAGCACTTTCAAAGTATTGGAAGTAAACCTTGTTTTATAATTGAGTTATATGGGTACAATACTTCATAATAGAGTAGAAATGTATATAATATGTGTGAAGAATAATGTTAAATTTGAATTCTATACCACTGTATGTAAAATTAAACTTATTTTGCATCTTTATACAAAATTCTATACTAGTGAATTAGAACAACCTTGTGAGTGACAATTGATGTATTAAGTTGATGGGTAGATTCACTAATCTACTTTTTGTTCTACCTTCCCTATATATTTCTGTATTCCCCTTTCTTTCTTTCTTTTCTACCCTTATCTCCAAACCTAAGCATGTAAGATAAAGGAAAAGAGAGACATTGCTGAGTCTAACCTTGTTCTCTCTCTAAATAAGGCCAATAATAACTTGTAACCAACTCCCTTTGATAATAACCCTATATACCCAAAAGTGCAACCAAAAACCTGGATGATACCCCTTAAGGGAAATGAGGTGTTTCTTCTCTTAAGGTTTCTTCTGGCTGATTTGGGAAGACTACTACATTTGTAGGGGTCCAAATACAATTGGCAAAATGGTTAAACTAAGAATAGCATTTGTGGTCTAGTTTCTAAATGTTGAGAAAATCCAGGATTAATTAGAGTCCTGTGTGGGACAGTCTGAAATGCAAGACTAATCGGTATTAGAAGCTTTCTTTGAAAGTGTCCTGGGAACTGTCTTGTTCTGATGAGGAACAGTCATTGAAGTACTTGGTATTGGAACATGAAGGAAACAGGATGTCAGTGTCCAGCATGCTGAGAGGAATGAATTCTGTCAGATCTGATCCAGCGTCAGTGTCCAGTTCTTTTTGTTCTGAAAGCATATAATTTGTCACAAGCATAATACAATCCTAAAATTATAAGTGCATAAGGTGTGTGTGATGTGTGGAACAATTAAAGCAGTTTTCTGTTCTTTGTATGAGCAGAAAAAGACATCTGTACATCTTCATTCATGCCTTATGAAGAATGGCATTAATGGTAAATCATAGGCATTCTGTAGCCAATAAGAAGCATTGTCTATGCCTAGACATTCATGTCTCAGCCAGTCTCAGAGATATTCCCATATAGTTGGATTAGCAATATAAGTTACCTGCTTGTTCTACTGTTTAAATTCTTCACATCCCATTTGTATCCCCCTCTTTCATTCCCCCCAGATCCCCCTCCCTCTCTCATTCTCTTTCCCTCCCTAGCTTAGTGATCAGAAAGGGGAGCCCTTCTCCCCTAACATCTGACCTCATCCTATCAAGTCTCATCTGTACTACCTGTAAAGTCTTCCTCTGTGGCCTGGCTGTACTTCCAGGAGGAAGTGATCTAAGTTCAGTGGCACAGAGCATTTCTTAAGTAGTCCCTACTCTCCACATATGGGACCCACATCTGAGGAGAGGGTTTAGGTACCCATCATACATGGTCCTTGGTTGATGTTTCAGTCTCTGTATTGTAGTGTGGTTATCCTGTATTATATGGCTAATATTTGCTTATGAGTGAGTATATACCATGCCTGTATTTCTCTGTCTGGGTTACCTCACTCAGGATGATCTTTTCTAGTTCCTTCCATTTACCTGCAAATTTCATGATTTCCTTGTTTTTAATAGCCTAATGGTATTCTATTTTGTACATGTACCACAGTTTCTTTAGCCATTCTTCAGTTGAGGGACATCTAGGTTGTTTCAAGATTCTGGCTATATTTAAGAAAACTGCTATGAGCATAGTTAAGTAAAGGTGCTTGTTGTATGGTGGAGCATCTTTCAGATATATTCCCAGGAGTGGTATGGCTGGGTTGTGAGGTAGAGTTATTCCCAATTTTCTGAGAAAGCACCAGATTGAGTTCCAAGGTGGTTATAGAAGTTTTGATTCCCACCAGCAATCCCTTTATCAATACCCCTGCCAACATGTGCTGTCACCTGAGTTCTTGAACTTAGTCACTCAGATAGGTGTAAAACGGAATCTCAAAGTCCTTTTGAGTAGCATTTATCTGATAACTAGAGATGTTGAGCATTTCTTTTAAGTATTTCTCAGCTATTCTATATTCCTCTGTTGAGAATTCTCTGTTTAGTTCTGTACCTCATTTTTATTTGGATTATTTGGTTTGGATTATTTGGTTTAATTGTCTTTAATTTTTTGAGTTCTTTATATATTTTGGATATTAGTCCTTTGTCAGTATAGAGTTGGTGAAGATCTTTTTCCAGTTTGTAGGCTGTTTTGTTCTGTTGAAAGTGTCCTTTGACTTACAAATCTTTTCTGTTTCGTAAGGTCCCACTTACTAATTGTTGATCTTAGGGCCTGAGGTATTGCTGTTCATTCAGGAAGTTGTCTCCTGTGCCAATGAGCTCAAGGCTCTTCTCCACTTTTTCTACTAACAGATTTAGTGTGTCTGGTTTTACGACAAGGTCTTTAATCCATTTGGACTTCAGTTTTGAGCAGGTGATATATATGGATCCATTTTCATTTTTCTACATGAAGTCATCCAGTCTGGTAGAATTCTATGCTGAATCTATCTGGTATCTGGTCGTGGGCTTTTTTTTTTTAAAGACTTTTGATGACTGCCTCTATTTCCTTAGATGTTGTAGGACTATTCAATTTGTTTACCTGACTTGATTTAATTTTAGTAGTTGGTAGTTATCAAGAAAATTGCCCATTTCATTTAGGTTTTCAAGTTTTGTGGTATATAGGCTTTTGAAGTAAGAGCTGATGATTCTTTGGATTTCCTCAGTGTCTATTGCCACCTGATGATTCTTTGGATTTCCTCAATGTCTATTGCCGTGTCTCCCTTTTCATTTCTGATTTTGTTGATTTAAATACTCTCCCTCTGCCTTTTAGTTAGTTTGGCTAAAAGTTTGTCAATCTTGTTGACTTTTTTCAAAGAAGCAGCTTTTGGTTTCATTGTTTCTTTTAATTGTTTTCTTTGTTTCTAATATGTTGATTTCAGCCCTGAGTTTGATGATTTCTAGCCATCTTCTCCTCTTGGGTGTGTCTGCTTCTTTTTGTTTTAGAATTTTCAGATGTGCTGTTAAGTTACTAGTATGGGATCTCTCCAATTTTTTTATGAAGGCACTTAATGCTATGACCTTTCCTCTTAGCACTGCGTTCATTGTGTCCTGTAAATTCCAGCATGTTGTACTTTCAGTTTCATTGAATTCTATGAAGCTTTTAATTTATCTTTTTATTTTGTTTCTTATCCAGATGTCACTGAGTAGGGAATTGTTCAGTTTCCATGAGTTTGTAGCTTTCAGTTGTTTCTTTTGTTGTTGAGTTCCAGCTTTATTCCATGGTGGTCTGATAAGATGCAAGGGATGACATCAATTTTCTTATGTCTGTTGAGATTTGCTTTGAGGTTGACCAAGTATATGATCAACTTTGGAGAAAGTTCCATGAGGTGCTGAAAAGAAGGCTTATTCTTTTGTGTTTGGATAAAATGTTCTGTAGATATCAGTTAGGTCCATTTGTTTCATGAGTTCTATTAGTTTCCTTGTCTATCCATTTAGTTTCTATCATTTCAAATATAAGCAAAGCTTGTGTTTTATAGATCTTATTAGTAAATTTTAACTACACACATACACCACTATGTGCAAACTCACAAAAACTCATCTAATAGGCATTTAATCCTTGAGTATTTTGCAAAATGATCTAAGAAAATTATTATTCGACATGTATTATTATACATGCTCCAGTATACTTTGCATAGTTGTATTTTCTACATTATCAGTTGGATTTTATGCTTTTAAAATAAATCAATGGTATCATATTTACAAATATCTGGAAACCACCCTTGGTAAATGCCAATTCTTGAGACAAAGATTTGTTTTTCATGCCATAAACACATATTCATGGAACTAAGGAAAGTAGAGAAACTATTAAAGAAACTAAAGTTATGTCAGAAAAAAATCACTAATCTTTGATAAAATACGAACACTAGATCCTAGAAAATGAGATAATTGAGGCACTTATATGATTTCATGGATCAGCTATCAGGTCAGGATGTCAGTAGAAAGACATGTCAGTTAAATTTTCATACATATCTCTGATGATCCAGATATTTTAATTGTAGTTAGTTCTCAGTGAATATGCATAGTGAGAATACATTCAGTTTTTCAATTTCTAAGTACATTGCCCCTACTGGCAGATACAGATCTGACCATCTTGCACTTTTTCTTTGATTCCTAGTATACTTTCCATAACAAACTTATCTTCGAAGAATTCTTCATCCAATAGTTTTTGATATTTTAAATTAGGTTCTATCTGATTTTTGCTGTTCTGAAATGTGATGACTTTTTATTTTTAATTATTTTTTAGTTTTCTTTACCTTCTTATTTCATATATAAGAGTTCAAAATGATAGTCATCAAATACCAAAATGAAAAATAGGAAAGAGAAGGATGCTTATTCTCAACACCTAAATAAGGGCCTCTGAGCTATGAAACAGACCAGATTTTTTTTTACATATATTCTTTAATACTTGGTGTTTCAACATGTGTTTGTGAGCACATCTCATAAAATCCATATTTGTATTTTTAACCTCTAGTCATTATTCAGGACTAGATGAAATTCCTCTTCTAAGCAGATGTTTCCTGGTGTAACACTTGTCATACCATTTTAACTTATTGAATTTGGCTTATATCACTTACTGGAGGTTAAATTTCTCTTATTTCAGTTGTGATGGCCAAGTTTATTTTGATAATGTTATAGCTTTAATGAACAGACAACACCTACAGCAGTTTTATTTTATTTTTCTATTATATAGGGTTCCAAACCTCACTACTTTAAGCAACACAAAATGCATGTATTTATAGGCACTACAAGTCTGATAAGGACATCAATGGTCTAATTTCAGTGTATTGACAGGGTTGTGTTCCTTCTTTACATTGTATGGGAATCTAGTATTTTCCAGCTTCTGGGGTTTCTTTTTCTTGGATCATGGCCATCAAAGCCAGAAATTTCAGATAGAGTTTTGTCTTCCAGGATGGAAACTTTCCCCATACCAGAGAAATTCTTAATACCGTAAAGGTGATAAGACATTATTTGCTAGAAAGAAAAATGTATAGATAAGTGCAAGACTATATAAGTGTTAAGTGACAAAGAAGGTTGTCCAGAGATTAGACCCATTTATCAGCCTCTGGGATAATTAAAAGAGAAATAAAGAAATTAATCAAAATCATATAGAATTTTAGCAAAATAATTTATAAATATCAATGTTCTTTTGGGGTCATAGAATCCATACTTTTTACTATTCTTATTGAAAATAGATGTTTTATACAATATATTTTGATTTTGTTATCTCCTTCTCCAGCTCTTCCCCAGTTCCAACTCATCCAAATCCACACCCTTTTTTTACTTTCTTAGAATAAAACCAGACATTTAAAATGATAATAAAATAAAAAACAAATAAAGCACAAAAAGGACAAAACAAGCAAATAGAAGAACCAAAAGATAAATCATAATAAATACACACAGATACCAAAATACGCACATGAACAAACAGACAGTGCATAAAAGTAAAAACAAAAACTATAATATGTAAGCAGAAGGTCTAAAAGGTTAAGAAAATGCCCAGATAAATTTTTGTGAGACAAAAAAATATTGCAAAAAGATACTATTGAGTTATTTTGTATTGCCTATAGACTGTTGGTCTTGGTTCTTGCCCTTAAGTGTGGTTTATATATCCAGTGAGATTCTGTTGTAAAAAAAAACCCTAAGAATTTCTTTGTGATACGTTATCAATTATGACTAGCTTCTGGGATAGGAATAATGGCTTATCTGCTTCCTTCTTAGTATTAGTACTGCATCTGGTTTAGAACTGTGGCTGGCCCAGCGCATGTTACTACAGTCTCTGCAAGCTTTTCTTTTTTAAAGTTTATTTTTAATTTATATATTCACTTTATATCTCAAATGTAGCTCCCTTTCCCCTCCCAGTCCTTTCCTTCTGAGCTCTTCCCAGTATTCTCCCTTCCCTTTCCCTTAGAAAATAGGAGGTTCTCTCCATGATGCTGAGTAAGAATAGATGATGCAGGATATTTGGTCACACTATGAACCCTAAGATTGTGTACTGGAAAAACCTATTTCTAGTTATGGTGTGATTCATCCCAAAAACACACATTTAATCCAAAATCTTTCTATTTATTGTAAATAGGTAGTTGTGGTGTGGCTTAACCATAGCACACATTTTTAGTCCAAGAGCTTTCTGTAAACAGGATTAAATAAAATCAACTATAGATCAAGAGATGGAGGAAGCAAGTGGTTCACAAGACAGAAGGAAAAAACATAGAGAATGAGAAGAAGTCTGCAGGACTGATAGACACTCAGGAAGTAGAAAAGAGGGACATTCAATTGAAAGGATTTTAAGAAAAGTAGAATTGGCTTTTTCCTTTGGGGATGTCATATGTGTAGGAAGGTCAACTGGTGCTTTCTTTATCTCTATGAGCTAGTAAGGTTTCATCCCAGCATCTGGCTACTCAGTCTTTTTTGGTAAAATTGAACATTTGGAATTTCCTTAAAAAAAAATTACACTTATAAGTCAGTATAAGAACAAACATATAAAATGCAGCTAGAGTTTATGTTGTTTTAGTAAGTTAGGAGTTGTAAATTCTGCAAGATTCAGGACTTCACTATCCCTGAGTAGCTGACTAGGTTTCCAGTACCAAGCATTTTCCTCTGGTTCACCTGCTCTTAAGTCCAATTAGAACATTGATTGGCCACCACCAAGTATGTGAGCCACTCTTGTACCTTAATGGTTGTGCCATGTTAATCATTGTTGTGGTTCATAGCCATCACAACTGGGTAGTACTGTTGATCACTTCCCTCTTTTAGAAGCTTGTATGGTACCTTCTGGTATCATTAAATCTAGTCTATGGGGAGGAGACATTCAGATCATTTTCAGATAAGGCGAGTCTGGGCCCAGTTCCTAATGTTCATGGTGTCTTTAGCAATAGATTCTTACCTCTTACCTCTAAGGGCAAGCAAGTGCAATAGCAATAGCCTGTAATATTTTGGGAGTCTCTTAGAAAATCCTGACCAACAACACAAGAGAAGATTTTTCATTCTTCTTGTTGGAGTTTTATTTGTGATGTTTGGGTCTTTAGTGGTCTTTGTCTGGCCTGATGGTAAAATTTCATTGAAAAAAATATAAATTATCTACTTAAAGAACCTATTATAACATAGGTCTTTGTATGTGTGCGTACAAATTTAATACTGTTAAATAGTATGGTGTTTTCAGACATCCTTCCTGTTGTTTTAATCTCATTCGATCTGTATTTATCTCTTTCCCCTTCCTAATTAGAGACTGTTGTTTTCCCCATTTCACATATCAGATCACTTGTGTTCTTATATGCTCATTTCTATTGTTACCCACACTAGAAATGATACTTTTTTACTTTATTGTCTTTTGCAGTTACTCCAGGATATGTACTTCCATCTGAAAATTAGAAAGAACATGTGAAGTTTGTTTTTCTGGGTCTTGGTTACCTCATTTAATATGATCTTTTGTAATTGATGGAATTCCATCAATTACAAAAGAGCATGATATTTCTTGCAAATATCGTGTCATTTTCTGAATAGTTGTAATAATATTCCATAGTGTCTTTGTATAATATTTTCATCCACTTGAGGAAATTTAGGTTGCTTTCTTTCCTACTTATTGTGAATAAGTCGGCAATTAACATGCTGACCAGGAGTATGAGGTGAAATCCTCTGAATTTGTCTAAAGGATTGGTGTAGCTGAGCCATATTGTAAAAATTCATTTTTAGCTTTTTAAGAATTCTTCACACTGATTTACAGCATGTCTGGTCTAGTTTGCAGTTCCAACAGTAAATGAGTAGTCCATTTTCCCAAGTTCCCCAAAGTAGTTGTACGTGGTTTTTTGTTGTTGTTGTTGTTGTTGTTGTTGTTGTTGTTGTTTCTCATTCTGAATGGGGCAAAATGAAATCTCAAAAACTTTTTTATTTTCATTTTTCCAATTGGTATGAATAATAAACCTTTTAAAGTTATTTCTTAGCCATTTTATTTTCTTCTTGTGAGACCTTCCTGTTCTGTTCCATGCCCATCTCTTGAATGAATTGGTCACTTCTTTGACTATTTTCTGTGTTCTTTATTTTTAGATATTAATTATCTGCTAAATATGTATCTTGTAAAGATTCTCTCTAATTTGTGGGCTTTTTCCTCATTGGATTGATTGTTTCTTTAAAATTGCCAATTATTGCCCCTAATTCTTGGGTAAATAGATTCTAATTCAGATAGTCCTTTCTTAAACCTATATCACATAAGATACTATATATGTTTTCTTCTAGTAGTTTCAATGTTTTCTGTTGTATTATTATATAATTGATACATTTTGAGTTAGTTTTCGTGCAAGATAATGAATAAAAGTCTAAATTTGTTATTCATGTGAGCATCCAGGTTCCTAGCACCCTTTGATGAAGGTGTTTTCGTTTCTCCACCATATGTTTGGAATTTTTTTCAAATACTAAATGGTTGAAGTTATGTGTGGATCTTCGATTTTGTCCCAGTTGTTGAGAGAGAAAGAACATGAGTTTATTGAGTAAGGTGGGGGGGGGGGGGAGCGAGGCTCTGAGAGGAGTTAGAGGATGGGAATGAGTATGATCAAAATTTATTATATAAAATATTTCCAATAAAATTTTATTTATTTTAAGTTGGGAGGGGGCTTTTATTAGGGAAGTGGGACAAAAGGAGGAGGAGTCAGAATTTTTCTACTTGACACAAGGTAGAGTAATTTTTTGATGGAGTCTCAACATAGAAAATGTTTTCATAAGCCTTGGTGAGTTTCTTGATTAATATTTGACATTGCAGGCCCCATACCATTGTAGATGGTGCTATTACTGGGCAGATGGTTCTGAATTTTATAAAAGTAGGTTGAGCAAGCTGTGAAGAGCAAGCCAGTAAGCTGCACAACCCCATGCCTTTGGCTGTCATTAATGCCTCCAGGTTTCTGACTTGAGTTCCTGCTTTAACTTCCTTCAGTAGAGATTGTTGCCTAGAATCGTGAACTAAAATAAACCTTTGCACTCTCAAGTTGCTTTGAGTCTTGTTGTTTTATCACACCAATAGAAATTGACTAAGATAGAAATTGGTACCAGGTTTCCTGACATATTGTTGAGGCAGACTTACCCTGTTGTTTTGGTAGATTATGGAAGGACTTTGGGACTGTTGGTTGGAAAATTCAAGCAATGTTTTTAGTTTAGCACATTGTGGGAATTTAGAAGATAATACTTGGAGCAATGCAGATTATGGAAGCCTGGCTTGTAAATTTCAGATGGAAGTTTGGGAAATCCTAAAGATGCTTTTGGAAGTCATTCAATATTTTCAATTAAGAATATGTTGTTCTTATCAGCAAGGGCTAAAGAATAATTAATTGTGATTAAGAAGATACCAGAATAACTAAAGTGAAACATTTACTTGATGGAACAATCAATATTGGTCAGCTGGGGCTACAGAATTAGCTGCAAGAGAGTAACGTAATTAAGACAACATCTTCTGGGAAGTATTTCCATAGGGTCAGCATAAAGAAGCTGTTTTTCAGGTATTGCCATGGCTGTACTTTGTGTTTGCTGCCAACATTGGTAATGTATAAGAGTCTCCTTTGTGACACTTGTTTTTGTTTTGGTTTGGTTTTGGTTTGGTTTGTTTGTTTGTTCTTTGAGACAGAATTTCTCTTGTAGTCGCGGCTATTCTCACTTTGTAGACCAGGCTGGCCTTGAACTCACAGAGATCTGCCTGCCTCTGCCTCCCGAGTACTGGGATTAAAGGCCTATGCCACCACACCCAGTTGTGGCATTAATTTTAAAGGCATGTCAGTCATGGAGAGCAAGCAAATACTTGCATCTGGGGAGGGCCAGGGAAGATATTGGTGAAGATGTAGCATCAGTTGCAGTAGAAGCCCCAGGTTTCAAGGGATCATGGAAAGAAGTTGAGCCTTGATATTATGTGGCATGGCAAGATACCAGAAGAGAGCCAAAGAGAGGCTATCATTGATGAAGGTTCAGCAGAGAACTCAGTATTTTGGGAATGCCAATACCATGGGGTATTCACCAAGGATAGCAATAGGTGTAGGTTGGATCCAGTCTGATCCTACAAGACAAGCTGCACATAATATTGAAGACAGAACAAGATAGGTGACTATTTGTAGCCCAAAAAATCATAAATACATCCAAGATGTCTGCCACCAAACTTTTCTACTCTACTGGACTTTGTTTTTGCTTGTTTATTTTGTTTGTTTCTTATTTGGTTGATACATTAGTGTGTAACTTTTTTTTACAGGAGTCACAGTTAGGAGATTTTAGAGTTTTACAGAGATTTGTATAGTGAGAGCAGACCTGCAATTTGAAAGAGACCTTGAACATATCTTTTGCGCATGAACTTTTAATGTATTAAAAATTTAAAGGCTGTTAAGATATTAAAACTATACTGTATTTTTATTGTGATATTAATATTATATCTTGGGGATGAAAAAGAAAGGAAAGGTTAGATTTAAATAGGCATGTGTTTGTGTGTTGGGTTGACATTTTGTCAACTTGACACAAGTTAGAATTGTTTGGGAAAGGAACCTCAATTGGGAAAATACTTTCATAAGATTGGCACATAGGTAAGCTTGTGGGACATTTACTTAATTAGTGACTGATGTGGGGTCAACTGGGCCATTTTGGTTGGTGCCACCACTGGATTTTGGCCCTAGGGTATAGAATGATATACTATACACATTGAGCAGCCCAAGTGCAGCAAATGAGAAGTGTTCCTCCATGGTTTTTGCTTCAATTCCTTCTTCCAAGTTGCTGCCTTTATTTCCTACTCAGACTTCCTTTGATTATGGACTAATATATGGAGGTGTAAACTAAACAAAATCCATTCCTCCTCAAGATTCTTTTGGTCTTGATGGTTTAGCATAGCAATAGAAAACCTAAAATTAAGACTGATATAGAAGGATAGGAAAAGAAGAGGGAACAATACCAATACGAATGCTTGCAAAAGTCTTAGGAATCATATTATTTTGTATTTCCCTAAAATTATATATATATATATTTGTCTGACTGAGGCTAATAAATCCCCCAGAATCATACATGATATACCTCCTTTTAAGTTGTTTATCAGTGTAATTCAAGAGATTATTTTCAAATAAATAGGAGCTACTGCTCTTACACTTTGTTGCATCTCAGAGGTTGAAAATGAATCCCTACTGCTAAAAAACAAAAAACAAAAAAAACAGGTGATACACAGGACTCAGAAGATTGAAGCAGATTCTGAACCAACAGCATTGTTCCTGAGTTCTAACATTCATAGCACCATAAGGTGCCATGCATGTTGCCAAGGAATGGAATCACTTTTTAGTCCTATGTATCTGTGACACTTATGAGCCACAATTTCCACCATGACAGGAAATCCTCAGATACAATAGTGGCACTTATATATTGGTGATAACCAGCAGCACAATCAACTGCACATGAGGCTTACTCAACTCGGGTGATATTATGCCTGGTAGTGAAAACTTAGCTGACTACTTAGGACTAGTAAGATTGTGTATGTTAGAGGAGAATGACTTATGTCTACTTTACCACACCAGCATACTTTCAAATTTTGTCTCTAAATATTTGTCACTATACTCACAGATAAGTGTATGTATCTCTGGACTCTCATCATTGAGGTAAGCTGGATGTTGGCAGGAGTTAACCTATCTTATTGTCAAAGAATCTTTAGAATAATAAAAACATCTTTAAATGTCATATTGTGTATGTCTCTGAGGTTTTTGAAGACTTTATCTAACTATTTTACCTTATCTATCTATAGAAACATATTTATCTGTAAAACATAGAATGTATATTCTTGTGATAGAAATAGACTCGTAATTTACATAACTGTGATTTGAGTGACTCTTCAGGCATGAAACTCTCCCTGTCATTTTCTCATTTTGGAATCTGCTTTCCTGCACTTCCTATCTACTCAGATAATTAATTTTATTCCTTCTCAAATCTCTGATGGGGTTGAAGACCAGATAGTTTAGTTTTAGTTTGGGGGTTAAGATGTTTTTAGGTCTAGATACATGTTTTAAGTTGATAAAGATGAGATATGATAGATATTGATTTACATTCAGAATTTTAGACACACCAAGTTAGGAAAGATGTTTTCTTCAAGGCTGCCAAATACAAACAGCCAAAATACTATGAATGTAACATTTACATAATTTCTGATTACTTCATGGTTTTTCTTGCTGTAGGTAGTTTATTTTATATATGCATAATAATATAAATGCATATAAAAAATAAAAAACAAATGGTTACTAATTGAAAAAAAGAAACATTGAAATATAGAAGCATAGATAAAAACATAATTTCAAATTTCAACATGCACATAAATATTCTGAAAGACTAAAGAAGACCTTTTGGTTCATCTCTGAGACTATCTCAATAAATAGGTCTACTCTAAGGTACATAAATTTATGTTTCCAAGAAGTTTCAAACTTGTGTTGATGCTACTGAACTAAGGACCACATTTTACTAACAAATTTTATAATAGAAAATCAGCTAATTACTTCAGTCTAAATTTTTTGGCTTAAATGTTTGCTTAAACATTTTATTATATGTATAAATCATGGTGAGTCATTTAGCCTCTCCTAACTGGAATTTACAAAGCAATATATATATTGAGAAGAAATATTTTGTGAGGCTATAATACATCACAACTATAAACACTATACTTCATTAAGCATATGTAAATGTGTTTTCTAGAAGATACCCAACAAATATCAATATCCAATTTCACCCTGAAATTATTACTTTGTTGAATGCAATAGACTTATGAATCTAAGTAAGAATAGTGAAATGGGGCAACATTTTGTGTCCTGGGGATACGATTAAAGACTCAAGAATGGCAGATGTGTAAAGACTTTAGCCCCTACATTAGACAATATTGAAAGAGTTTATGTGAGACAGAGAAGAGAAAATTGTTAAGATATAAAGTCCTTGTATTAAGAGGACTGGGAAGCAGCTGGAGTATAAACTATCTCTTAACTTCTTGATTGGTGTTAGACTAATTGAAACCAATTATGATAACTAGTGTTCTCTTCATCCCATAAATGATAATAAAACTCATTCGCATTAGTTTTGCTAATATTGTTTCTGTTTTAGGGAGAGTGATAAATACAGGGTTTCCTTTTTTTTTTTCTTTTGAGGGAAAGTCCATATTTTGTTGCTTACAGTTTTCAGGGGAAATATCTATCTTTATAATTTTTTCTGGTTTGGGGTCAAATAAATGCAATTTACTTTTATTTTGTACATGTAATGTTTCATAGATTATATAAAATATTTAAATATAATATATGTTATTATCACTTCAAGTGTTTCAACACATTATCATATGTAGTCAAGTGGCTTCTGCCAGTGGACATATGGTTAAAATAGTTTTGTGGTGAATTATTAGTAGTGGATGTGCCATAAAAAATATATCTATTATTGATTTAAATTAAAATTATTCTATAAAATAGGCTTCTTTTGTCACAGTAAACTCAAATATGTAATATTTTTTATCGACATTTAAAATCAGGAATTTTTTATTATACCAGGTCCATATTAGCAAAATGCCAAAGATGTTTTCAGGATATTTTTCTGAACTTCCATTAGACGTATTTGGTAACCCACCAGGAGTCTCTTGGCTATTACATCTTATCTTCTTTAAGAGTTGACTGTAGAGGAATTTTAATCTACCAACATGACTTCTCTGGCAAGGGGTCACATTCAAAGTCACTCTAAGTCTGTGTGATCTAGAATGAATGACACACCTTTAATCCCTCTGGTTGGAATACAGACACACCATCAGTATATATCTCTAATCCCAAACAAGAAATGTAAAGTGAGTTTCTAGAAGGAAGCATTCATGTTTGAAAGTGTAATTGAGGGACAGACAAAGTGCTGAATCAGAGAAAGACTTGACAGAATGAGTCAGAGATATGAAACACTAAACTATCATGAAAACAGAGCAGGAAATAGAGGCAAATTAAGAGAGCAATGCAGGGAGAGTCAGAAAATCAGTGCAGTGGAGTTGAGTTTGTCATAGTTCAATTGTGGGCAGGTCAGTTAATAGAGAAGGCAGCTCTACTGGGACAGTTTTACAGAGACAGGTGTAGAACAAATAAGCTGTACACAGATGAATACAGATAAGCTAGAGAATGTGTAGCATCCAGAAGATTAGAACAGATTGCTAGAGTTAGTTTGACAGCAAGCAGAACAATTTAGTAAGAAGCTGAGAGAAGTCAGTTTGAATCATTCTGCTTGGAGAGGAGTTTGACCCAAATATCCAGATATCCAGAGTTCAGAAAGAACTAGAAAGAGTAAGGTTATGCAATGGTAAGTCTCCAAGATGACAATTACATTTGTGAATAAAAGATATTTTTACAGTGGACTACTAACATTATGGCATATTTGTCTTTATAAATAAAAAGATGGTCATATTGAGATACAAGGAAGATAGGAGAGGGTAACTAAATAATGAATATGGCAAAAATACCTAACATATTTCAATAAAAATGGTGCTATGAAATCCATCACTAGCTACAATTAATGTTAGTAACTTTTTAAGAGAAAGGGGGGCTGGTAAGACAGTTCATGATAAAAAAAAAAGGACATGTCACAAAACCTGATAACTTGAGTTCAATCATGCCAGTAATCACAAGGTAGAAAGGGGTAACTGGTTCTTTTCAAGTTTTCATCAGGTACACACACACATGTCGTGACTTATGTTCATTTCTCTCTCTCTCTCTCTCTCTCTCTCTCTCTCTCTCTCTCTCTCTCTCTCTCTCTCTCTCTCTCCTTCCCTCCCTCCCTCCCTCCCTCCCTCCTTCCCTTACCTCAGACACATATTGTCATTTCTGTTATCCTCCCTCATTCTCAATGGGGAATGTGGCAAATGAGGGAGTAGTGTGGGCATTCAAAGGCTACCCCTTTATTCAATGATTTATTTAGTCTTAGTGAAAGTTCAAACTTCAGAGAATACTATGGGCCAGTCTTCATTAGACACAAGGTTAAGCTCCATTATTATAAAACTACTTTCACCCTTTTTATTTGCCATTATCACTTCCTTTGTCTTTGCTCAAAAGTACATCAACTCAACACTGTTGAAATTAGATAACAAGTTGTCTTAGTCAGATTTATCTTGTATTTTTCAATGTCTTATCAAAACTATGAAGCTATCGACTTACTGTATATCCATTATCTACATAAAGTAAAGACAATAGATTATGCCAGTGTTGTGCCATTTGATGCAACTAATATAAAGTTATAAAATGAGGCAAATCTTATTATAATAAGATCAATACTTTTATTTGCAATCAGGAATTAGATGGAAATTTAAGTGGTATAAAAATTAATGTCCTCTGTCACAAACAGTTGTTTCAGTTGTGGCTGTAAAAGCATGAATAGAAATGCAGCTTAGTAATTTAACAGCCAGTAATTGATTAACTCAGCATTTCTTCTTCTGATAAAACATCACAAATATATGAGGTGAATTATGATCAACTTAAATTTGGTTACTGGTTCTAGAAGTTGTGATTTCCAAGATCAATGGATTATACTTGGAAAAAACCTTCTGGCTGCATCATAAGACAGAGGAAGATGCCATATTGGGAGATAATGTGACAGTAGAACACGAGAGACCTAACTCTTGAATGATTAATTAAATACAAAGAGAGTGACCCAATTACATTCATGAAGTAAAATCTCTCAAGATGTAATCACTACTTAAAAAGCCCAACTACAGTAGGATTAGATTTTTCACAAACCTGCTTTAGAGTTCTTAAGCACCTTTACCTCCCTTCCAAGCCCCCAGCCTGAGGTAGGAGAGGAAAAAAGGCAATAAGGAGGAAAACAGAGGACATAGACTTTTTTAGTTCTGGTTGGGCAAAGTCATTGGGTTCTTTTGAGAGACAAAGCCAATCTCAATTGTCAGCAGCAAATGCAACAGGCATTCCTTCATCAGTCTCCTCCAAACCACACCACTCTTTCTATAAGTTCTCTTTTTTATACGCACTAGATTCCTCAGAATTCAACTAAGTCCAGCAGGCAAAGACCTCACACCACATGAGACAATTATAAGTTGTGGACAAACTAAGCCTGAACTAAAATCCCACATGTTGGATTAAAAGAAAAACATATGTACATAACATAACTGAGTTTACAAAGAAACCAAACCATCTATTACAGATTTTCAGGATGCTATTCCCATTTCATGATGAGTTTTTTTAGGGGACCTTTAAATACAAATATTGAGAAACTGTTTGTGATTCTGTATAGAGCTATGCTTTCTGGTAGAAAGTATCTAATGATCTGAATTTTCAATGTTAGTATGTTAGTTTATCACTTCAAATGCACCTTGAATATTTGAGAAGCTGTTTTGTTGAGGTGAGACAATTTCATGTTTAGTTATAAAATCTATTTCTGTGTAATTTAGTCCTCTCTTTTTATGCTCATTATATGAACGTGCAGACTAAAAAATAACTGGAAATTATTTTCTAATTTGTAAACTGATCAGTCTACCCAACTCTCTTTGTCCAAAACTCTCAAATGTACTTTGTTGATTTTTATAAGCCCACTCAAAAATGACCATTGTTGTTTTCAAAATGTAATGAAATACTCCTACCAGTTATAACAGGAATATTCTATTAATAATTTGAGCCTTCCATTGTAATATATTTTGATATGTACTGTCTGATGTTTGCTGTCTTCTAATAGCTATTACTCTTCAAATGTGTCCTGCTTCACTTTCAGCATTACTGTTCTTTTAAGCTCACATTTTTCACTTTAGGAGGACAATTTACAACTTGTTTTCTTGATTTTATCTATTTCTTGGTAAACCTTTAGACCAGTCACATTTGAAAGTTACTTTTGAAAGCCCTAGCATAACCTTGAAATGGCTCCTAACTCATTTTGGAGTAAAAAAAAAAAAAGGTCATATGAAATGAAATATTTAAATGGCAAATTACAAAAACTCAGTTATACACAAAACATTCTAAATTATTCTTGGTTGAATGATGTGTTCTTTTTATCTCATTTTAGCTTGTTTTTATAGTGCCTGTTTATCTGCATTCACTTTTTGCAATGGATAACAGCAATCTTTCATCTGGAAAAAATTATTATTCATTTGACAAAGCACCTGAGATTAATAAATGGATGTATTTTCTACTTATCCTGACCATTTATAGCTGTAATCTATCAATTTTATGTATGTATACTATTGAGTAGTATTTTATTTTATTTATTTATTTTTATTTTTTAGATCAACGTTTATACTAGCTCATACCAGTAACTATTTTTAAGGTGAAAAAAATTATGTCAATCTACAAAACACAAGCATAAAAAAAAAGAAAAGGAAATGAGAAAAGAAATAAGGAAAGAAAATGGGCAAGCAAATAAATACAAAAACAGTAACTGCACTGTGGGGACAGCAGTTTAACAATTTACATTTAATATTTAACTGATTTGACAT
Organism: Acomys minous; assembly: GCF_964271855.1. NCBI lineage: Eukaryota > Metazoa > Chordata > Mammalia > Rodentia > Muridae > Acomys > Acomys minous. Next base: position 85,018,259 of record NC_140488.1, on the reverse strand, counting down.
TAGGTAGAATAAACATAATGACTTAATTAGGCATTCTTTTCCATCGAAGAGGAAAGTTTAACAGAGAGGACAGTATGGAGGTCAATCTGATGGGCTCCGTGAGAAACCAAGTGGTACCAAGGGCATTCCATGTACTCATAAGAAAAACAACAACAACAACAACAAACTCAACCCTGGATCTCTGTGAGTTCCAGGCCAACCTCGTCTACAAGGTGAGTCCAGAATAGCCAAGGCTACACAGAGAAAATCTGTCTCAGAACCCCCCCCCCACAAATCCCAAAACCAAAGCAAAACAAAAAAGAGAAGAGTCAAGTAGTTCTGAGGATCATATTCAAAGCAAATCCTCATGCCAGAGACAGAAAGAAGACTGAAATACAGCCAGGAAGCTTTTAAACATTAAACTGAGATGGAACGGAATATATTTCATCTTTTCTAACTTTTCATTGTGGTAAAATAAAACAACATTGTAACCATTTGTGATTGTAGTGTTCTACGCAGTAAACACACCCTCACAGTTGTAGAACCGTCACCCATGTCCATCACTAGATGGCTGTTCTTCTGTCTAAACACACAAGCACACACATGTGCACATATACCTAGGCACACATGTATATCTATATACCTATAAACAATGTGCAGAAATGCTTGCATACACACACACACACACACACACACACACACACACACACACACACACAGGAGAGAGAGAGAGAGAGAGAGAGAGAGAGAGAGAGAGAGAGAGAGAGAGAGAGAGAGAGAGAGAGAGAGAGAAAACTATTGACTATAGGAATTTAATCTTTTGCATAGTATTTTACTATATTTTGATTCATATATTACCTTGTCAATTATGCTGCTGAAGCAAAGTTAAGAGAATTATTTTTTACTCTAGAAATAGTACCTTCAAGATCTTTTCTATCCATACATCCTTGTTATGTAAGCATGAGCTTGTCTGAGTTATTTGAGAACCAAACTTATAAGATACCAAAAATATGTATTTTCTATTGCATTTTGTTAGCCCAGATTATTATCCAATGTCATTGTATCAAATTACATTTTCACGATAGTACATAATAGTTCTAGGCAATCCATTTCTTTATTATATGCTTCATAGTTAAAATTTTCCAATTTATTGGGAAGAAAATAACATTTCAATTTCATATTAATTCATATTTTCTTTTACTTTTATTTGTGTTTATGTATTTGTTCATGCATACACGCATGTGCATGTGTGTGTGTATGTGTGTGTGTGTGTGTGTGTGTGTGTGTGTGTGTGTGTGATGTGTTACATATGTGCAGATACCCAAGGAACACGTAAGAGGGGGACATATCTCTGGAGTTGAAGTTACAGGGGATTGTGAGCCAACTGATATATGAGCTGGGAAATAATCTCTGGTTCTCTGGAAGCAATCTTAACGACTGATGTATATGTCCAGCATATTTTCTACTTTCTTGATCAGTAATGAAACTGAATACTTGATTATCTACAGTTTTATTCATTGATTTTCTCCTTTGAAGCCCTTGTTCAACTGTATTTCATGTCTGTTTAATGAATTAATTGTTTTGATTTTCCAAATTGTGATATATTGATGGCAAAACTTTAAATTGTTCACCGTGTTTATTTATAAGAAATAACAGCCAAATAAAATTAATTCATACATTTCCAGAATACAACACACACACACACAGAAACACATGCACATAATAGTAAATGTTAGATACGTATTATCCTCCAATACAGGATAATGATTATGTTTACTCTCGGGAAAAATACTTACGATCAGAGGGAGAGCATGTAGGGAGATACAGCAATGTTAGTGAAATGATGGCTCTTGAGAAATTGCTTATGCTCTTGTAAATAAAAGCCTCCATTCTGGCTTCTGTAAGTCCAACTATATCACACTACATCTATTTTTAAATATATTTTATTAATTTATTCATATTACACCTAAATTGTTATCCCATCCCTTGTATCCTCCCATTTCCCCCCTCCCTCCCATTTCCCCCTTATTCCCATCCCCTATGACTGTGACTGAGGGGGACTTCCTCCTTCTGTATATGCTCATAGGGTATCAAGTCTCTTCTTGGTAGCCTGCTATCCTTCCTCTGAGTGCCACCAGGCCTCCCCATCCAGGAGACATGGTCAAATATGGGGCACCAGAGTACGTGTGAAAGTCATACTCCACTCTCCAATCAAGTGTGGAGAATGTCCTATCTATTGGCTAGATCTGTGTAGGGGTTCAAAGTTTACTGTACATATTGTCCTTGGCTGGTGCCACAGTTTGAGCATGACCACTGGGCCCAGATCAGCCCATCATAATTTTCTTCTTGTATGTTTCTAGAACCCTTTGGATCCTTCTATTTCCACATTCTCCCATGCTTCTTTCACCTAGAGTCCCAATAAGATGTCCTCCACTCTGTCCCAGTTTCCTGGTAAGTGAAGACTTTAATGGGACATATCCCTTGGGCTAGTGTCCAGATATAAGTGAGTATATACCATTTGACTCTTTCTGCTTCTGGGTTAACTCACTCATTATGATCATTTCTAGTTCAATCCATTTGTCCACAAATTTCGGGAATTCCTTGTTTTTAATAGCTGAGTAATATTCCATAATGTAAATGTACCACAGTTTCTTTATGCATTCTTCAACTGAGGGACACTGAGCTCTTTCCAGGTTCTGGTTATTATGAATAAGGCTGCTATGAACATGGTTGAGCAAATGTTCTTGTTGAACACACCACATCTTAAAAAATGACACGAAAGAAAGAATTAATATGAATGGTAAGCAATAATGAGATCAGTAGAAGGGGAAAATAATAACAGAGAGAAATCAAATGTGAACATTACAATACGTTGTATATGTATTTGAAAAATATTAATGAAACTATTATATAATTAATGAAACTATTATATACTTAATATATCTAGTAAAATATTAAGGCACAGAATGAATAATTGGGTATTATTACATTAATATTTGTTAAGTATGAATATAAGTTTATATTCTACTCCTAAATTAAACTTAAATCTTGGAAAAAATAACACTTTCTGTATATTTGCTGCTATTGAATAGAATGTGTTTGATATTGTATACAGCTTTTTCAACAGTGATTAAAATATTTATTAAATAATAAATAATCTGTAAAATGTGATTCATCAAGTTCAATATTACCTAATTAAAACATTAATCTTGTTTTCTCTTTTGAACCGCAGGATTTTTCATTCAGAACTGTAGTGCCTCTTTTGTATTTTTTTTAATCATAATGCTTTTCAGTTTATTCATCATTTTTTTCAATGACAGTTTGATACTCTGTTCTTTGAAACTTTGATTTCAAAATTTTTCACATATTCTGTATTGGCCAATTTTATATACGTACAATGTGGATTAAAGAGATTAATCAGCAAGCCCTCATGATTTCTGTAATGCTGAAATAGTTACAGCACAGAATGTCCCAGGACCTCACACAGATCCACTCATATCTCATGGGGTGTGTTCCCTGTGTGGTTTATGTCTTCCTCCAGCCCAGGAAAACACTGTGCCCTCTTTCCTCTGACCCCCACCATCTAGTTAGGGATCTTTTAGACTCTCTAGCTTTTCTCCCCTCCACATTATTGTCTTTTGTAATTTAAATCATTTAAAAAATTTCTTTTAGTCATTTTCATTAGTAATAATAAGCTATCCTCTATCTTATGTTTATTTTTTCATATACATTTATTTTGTTACACATGCAAAAAAACAAACTACATACAGCAGGGAGAAAACCATGTGACAATCATGAGTCTATAAATGTTACATTCATAGTAATTTGGCTATTTGTATTTGTCAAACAAATGAAATTCAATATCTATCCTATCACATTTCTATTAAGTTAACTTCTTTATCTTGATCTAAAAAGATCTTAGACCCTAACCCACTAAACTTGGTTGTAGAACTAAACTATCTCTTCCTCAGCACCCACCAGAGACTTGAGAAGGAGTGAACCAGCAGGGCAGGTTTAACAGCTTCAAACGTGAACAAAATGACTGAGACTGTTTACTAATTTAACAGTCACCTAATACTCTCTAAAATGACGGAGTCTCTCATCTTCAGCCTTCTGTCCCAATTTCTCTGCCAGACTTACTCACAAGGCATGAACTATTGAAGACTTTCTTACCCAGTCTTGGCAGAGTTCAGCCATCGACTCTGCCTGAATCTAAGATGCCCATTTTTAGGCAGAAATCTTTTTGTGGCAGAAATGAGGACATTTTGCTCAGTGACTTCTTTGCCACATTTGAAGCCATCTCCATAAGGAGGTACTTTGATGCTCATGCTCTTTTTTGAGGTCAGCTGGGTGTTTCCAGGAGTTAACTTGTCTTGTTGTCAAAGAAACTTTAGGATAATAAAAAATATCTTTAAATGCCATATTCTGTGTGTCTCGGAGGCTTTTGAAGACCTTGTTTAACTATTTTACCTACTGTACCTATAGAGTTATAGCTACCTGTTAGACTTAGGATATATATTCTCGTGCTAGAATCTGACAGGTATTTGACATACTCATGTTTCGTATCAATATACTAAATTCTGTACCAATGACTTAGACATAACCTTCATTATGAGTAACAGTTAAGGCCTTGAGTTAAGGAGTAGGTTCAATCATCTACCTTTTGCTCTATCCTCCTTCTATATTTCTATATCTCCCTTTTTTTCTTTTCAGCTCCTATCTCCTTACCTATAGATGAAAGATAAAGGAAAAGAGAGACATCCTTGAGTTCTACCTAGTTTTTTCTTTGTATAAGACCAATAATATCTTATAACCACCTACAGGTGAAAATAAGCACTCATAGACCAAGAGAGGAAACAGAAACCTACAGAACCCCTCATCGAGGAAATGGGACATCATTGTCTTGAGGTTTCTTCAGGCTGAATTGGGGTGTATAATACCTTAGAAGGGCCCCCAAAAATGGGGAAATGGTTAAACAAGCCAAGGATTGTATTTGTGATCCACTTTCCAAATGTTGAGAGATTTCAGGCTTAATAAGAGGTTAAAATAGTGGTCCAAATTGGATCTGAAGCTTTCTACAATGCTGTCTGGGAAGCTGTACAAATCTGACGGCTAACAACAACAGAGGCATCTGGGGTGGAGCAAGGAGGATGCAGGATGTCCATCATGCTGAGAGGAATGGATCCTGTCAGGTTTGATCCAGCATCAATGTCTGGTTATTTTGTTCTGCAAACATAATTTCTCACAAGCATTATACACTCCTAACATTATAATTGTATGAGGTGTGTGGGATGCACAAAACAGTTAAGGCTAGTTCTCTGCTCATTGTATGAGCTGACATAAGGCATCTGCAAATCTTCCTTCACGCCATACTAAGAATGGCCTCTAATACTAAGTCACAGAGAGTCTCTGGCCAACATGAAGCCTATCTATGCATTTATATTCATATCTCTGCTAATCTCAGAGCTATTCCCATGTAGTGGCATTAAGAATATAGTTTACCTGTTTGTTCTCCAGTTTGAATTCTTTACATCTCAATTGCAGCCCCCTCCCTCAAGCCCTCCCAAACCCACACCTCCCTCATCAACTCCCAATCCCATCCCATCCCTCATCCTTTTTCCCTCCCTCCCCTAGTCCTTAGAAAGGGGAGTCATCCTCGCCTAATGTCTGACTTAGTTTATCTCGTGTCCCCTGCATAACATATGGCCTCTTACTCTGTTACCTGGCAGGGTTACCCTACATTCTTAGCATTCTGTCCAGTGTCCAGCTTTGAGTCTCCATATCTATCCCTATCCCCTGCTGGGTGGAGTCTCTCAGAGGACATCTATGTTGGGATAAAATCCACATATAAGTGAGTATATACCATGTGTGAATCTGGGTTATCTCAATATGATCATTTCTAATTCCATCCATTTGCCTGCAAAATTCAAGAATTCCTTGTTTTTAATAGCTGAGTAGTATTCCATTGTGTAAATGTACCACAGTTTCTTTATCCATTCTTGTTGAGGGACATTCAGTTGAGGGACATCTTGGTTGTTTCCAGATTCTGGCTTTTTTGAATAAAGCCGCTATGAACACAGTTGAGCAAATGTCCTTGTATGGTGGATAATCATTCAGATATATGCCCAGGAGGGCTATGTGGTATCACTGGGTCTTGGGGTAGAACTATTCCCATTTTTTTCTTGAGAAAGCACCATACTGATTTCCAGAGTAGTTGTGCAAGTTTGCACTCCCACCAGCAAAACCATACAATGTCAAAAATCAAGTGACCGTTGGTGCGTGGATGTATATTTGGGTCTTAAATTCGATTCCATTGGTCAACTGGCCTATTTCTATGCCAGTACCTTGCTATCTTTATTACTGTTGCTCTATAGTATAGCTTGAGATCAGGGATGGAGATTCCTCCAGACTATGCAGTTTTTATTACTGTTGCGCTATAGTACAATTTGATATCTGGGATTGAGATACCTCCCCATGGTCTTTCATTGTATAGACTTTTCTTAGCTATTCAGGGCTTTTTGTTTTTGCTTTGTTTTGTTTTGTTTTTCCATATAAAGTTGACCAGTGTTCTTTCATGGTCTGTAAAAACTGTGTTGGCATATTGATGAGTATTGAATTGAATCTGTAGATTGTTTTTTATATAACAGCCATTTTTACTATGCTAATCCTACTGATCTATAAGCATGGGAAATCTTTCCATCTTCTGATATCTTTTTCAATTTCTTTTGTCAGAGATGAGTTTTTCTTAATACAAGTCTTTCTCTTGCTTGGTTAGAGTTACATCAAGAACCTTTATGTTTTTGTGGTTATTGTGAAGGGTGTTGTTTCACTAATTTATTTCTCAGCCTCTTTGTATTTTGTATACAGGAGGGCTATTGATTTTTTTATCCAGCCATATTGCTGAATGTGTTTATCAGCTGTAAGAGTCCCTTGGTAGATTTTTGGGAATCACTTATGTATACTATCATATCATCTGCTAATAGTTATACTTTGGCTTCTTCCTTTCCAATTCGCATTCATTTGATCTCCTTTATTTTTCTTACTGCTTTAGCTGGGACTTAAAGTTATATATTTGGTGAGATAGGGAGAGAGTGGAGAGCCTGGTTTCAGTGGAATTGATTTAAGTTTCTTTCCATTTAGTTTTACGTTGGTTATAGGATTGCTTTATACTGTCTTCACTATGTTTAGGTACATGCCTTGTATTTGCAATATCTTAGACTTTTAACTTGAATGGGTGTTAGATTTTGTCAAATGCTTTTTCATCATCTAAGGAGATGATCATGTGGTTTTTTTTATTTCACTTTATTTATATGATGGATTACATTGATAGATTTCCTTTCACTGAATCTTCTCTGTATGCCTGGGATGAAGCCTAATTAGTCATGGTGAATGATATTTGATGTGTTCTTGGATTCCATTTGTATTTTATTGAGTATTTTTGCATCAATATACATAAGGGAAATTCTTCTGAAATTCTCTTACTTTGTTGGGTCTAAGTGCATTTTAGGTATCAAAGTGACTGTGGCTTTATAGAATGAGTTTGGTAATGTTCCTTCTGTTTCTATTTATTGGAATAGTTTGAAGAGAATTGGTATTAGCTCTTCTTTGAAAGTCTGATAAATTTCTGCACCTAATCTATCAAGTCCTGGGCTTTATTTTGGTTTGGAGATTTTGATGACTGATTATGTTTTATCTTTTCATGATGTCTTTTATTCTTTGGATGTTTTTTGTTATGAACTTTTAATTTAATATTTTATTTGAAAGATGTATTGATTTGTTCAATTACATCTTCTATACCTGATACCCTCTCCTCCGTATCTTGTTGTCTGTTTGTGATGCTTACTTCTGTGGTTCCTGCTCTCTTTTCTGAGTTTTTCATCTCCAGGAGTTTCTGAGTGTGTGTTTTTTTTAATCTTTCTATTTTCATTTTCAGGTCTTCCACAGTTTTATTAATTTCCTTCATGTATTTAGCTGTATTTTCCTGTATTTCATTAAGGATTTATTCATTTCCTCCTCCTCTTTGATAGATTTTTCTTGTATTTCTTTAAGGAGTTTATCAATACCCTCTGTAAGGCCTCTATCATATTTAAAGGGTTGGGTTAAAGGTCATCTTCTTTTGTTTCTGCTGTTTCAGTGTGTTCATGGTTTGCTGCAGTGAAGCCATATTGCCCTGGTTGGTGTTGATTTTGTTTTTATGCTGGCCTTTAGCCATCTGGTTGCCCTTGCTATTGGCTAATGTTGACAGGAATACTAGGAGAGGCATGCAGAGACTTGGACCTGATAGTGGTCCTCAAGGAACAGCAGACTGCTCACTTCTCCTGTCATGGGTGGTCCTGGAGACTTCCAGGCCTGAATGTTCCTCTGCTTTTTGTATCATAGGATGGTAGTAGAATGGCTGGCTGATCTCTAATGTGCCTGTTCCTGAGGTCTTATAGGCCAAGATGATCCTGGGTCCTGCAGGCCTCTTCCAGAGGGAAGGTTATAGAGCTGACTATTCCTGGAGACCTACTGGTACGGATGATCCTGGGACCTGAAGCTCTCCTCCAAAGGTAAGGTTACGGAGCTCTGCTGGCTGTGTCTCCAAGTAGGAAGGAGAAATTTTAAGTAGTCTCTAACCTGTTTTTTCCTAGTGTCTTCATGCCTCCTTCCAGAGTGCTCTGTATACTATAAATCATTGGATATAGGTTTTTAGAATTACCCATTGGGTTGTAATTTAGATTTTAAGTATACATAAAAGAAATATTTGGGTTACATTTTTTAAATGGGCTATTTAATTTTAAGAATAATGTATTATTCTGTCCTAGTCCTTTTTTTTTCTTTTTTTTCTTTTTCTTTTTATTTTTTTATTAATTTATTCTTGTTACATCTCAATGGTTATCCCCTCCCTTGTATCCTCCCGTTCTTCCCTCCCTCCCATTTTCCCCTTACTCCCCTCCCCTATGACTGTTCCTGAGGGGGATTACCTCCCCCTCTATATGTTCATAGGGTATCAAGTCTCCTCTTGGTAACCTGCTGTCCTTCCTCTGAGTGCCATCAGGTCTCCCCCTACAGGGGACATGGTCAAAGGTCTGTCCTAGTCCTTAATAGAATCCAAACTGAATATTTCAATAGATCCTTTGAAAGATAAGGAGGTAATACATTTTGGTTTTTGTATTTTCTTTTTTTAAGACACACCTCTTTTGGACTCCAACTCAAGTTAAGGGTGTTTCATATTAGACTGTTTTGCTTTGTCTGTTCTCTCAAGGGTCTTGAAACAATCTGAGAACCACAGTCAAAGATCATGTCTGTCCATTGTTGTAAACTTGGAATCTAAATGTCTATTTAATTTTTTTCTCTTGGTTCCAGTTCAGATATGCTTTTTCTTGCCTTCTGAATTATTTGTTACCAGTTTATCTAGTGTTGAATGCAGCCTGGATATTTAAAAATATTTTCCATCATTTTTATTTGTTTGTTTTCACTGAAAATGTTCTGATTACTTAGTTTGTTACAATTCCAAAGGCAATAAGTTAAACTTATGATTTCTGACCTCACTTTGAACTTTGTGGTTGATGCTCTGTTCACTATATTAAAGATTTGTTGTTAGTAAGTGCCATATTTCTGAAAAGAAATAACATGTGCAAGCAAGCAATATAATTGCCCACTTGTGGGAGGTTTCTGAGCCATATGTTCCCATAGTTTATACCTCAGTGCCCTTGGCCTAGGCAGTTTCATTTGACAGGTAAAACACTTTTACTTATATAATAAGTTCAGTTTTAAAAGTTTTCATTGCTTCACTAATTTCTTAGTTTACAATTACAATCCCTTGACAATTACTGAATATTGTTACTTAATGAATGATATTCTAAAATAATTTAAAAAATTTATATTGAATGAGATGCATCAACTATTAACTGTATGAGCCTCTTTAAGACATTTATCTATTTAAGTATGCATTATTTATAGGTATGCATTTGCTCTTCTGATTACATATATGTGCAATAAATCATGATTTTGTTTTGCTATAAATAAAATTCTTAAGATTACATAACTACTAATGCATAGTTATTATTATATTATATGGAATATGAAATCCCTATAAATAGAAGGGACTGCTGCTTGTATTTTATGAAGTTAAATATTATATAGCCTGATTTGTTATGTCATCTTAAGCTACAATAGGTAGGGGATGATTATTTTCCTTCTAATTTTTGGACCCTATGATGGAAGGAAAAATGTATGATTTTAATTATTTTAAATTTCTAAAATTTATCTCTTTACCTTATACAAAGTACACAGTAGACTGGAAGTAATTCTTGTTTAGTTGTTAATAAATGACAAATAAGTTAAATAATATACTTATGTCTTACATAATTGAAACACTTAGTTGAAGAAATAGTAACTCAGACTAGGGATTTTCATATATTTTACTTTAGTATTTCTTTTCAACTTATATTTGTTAAATGATAACTGTTGTAACCACAATAGCCAGATTTTATGTAGATAAGAGAAATGTGAAGAGTATTTCCTTGAGTATTAATAGAGAAACATTGATTGGGTAGTAATTCTTCTTCACTATTAAATGAGTCCGTACTTAAATTTCTAATGTAGTGCTACTATAGTCAAATTTTAGTCTAGAAAATACTTATGAGAATACATAGCAAATGTATTAAAACGTACAATATTTCTAAGTTTATAAAAATTATCTTTAGTAGTACCCATGAATTTATCCTTTGAAACTGGATCATGAAGTAAACCACCCATGTACATACTCCAGTTGGGATGCTGTCCAAAGGCATAAGCCATTTCTAGTGTTTCTTTTACTCTTATTGGAAAGAATGGCTTGTTTTTAAGATGACAACTAAGTATCACAGTTATGTAAGCAGAAAAATTATGTTAGTATGCATATATTGATAAGAAGAATTATAGCTAGCCATACACTATATCCTATTTGAAAAAAAAATTTATTCTCTGAGACAGAAATCCACATGCTTGATAAGCTATTCAAAATGTGCTAAATATCTACCTGACAATTGTTTACATTTAATGAAATACCATAATTTTTATGTCATTAAAATAATATATTTAATGTATCATTATACCCATAGAGTAAGGAGTTTCTCCACTCTTACTTGAGAAGCCTTTGTGTGCAATAACTGGTGATCAGTGAAGAGACTCATAACTGGCCAAGTGTAAAGATATAAAAAATAAGAGGCTGCAGAATGCTCAACTTTAAATATATATATATTGTTCTCCCTCAAAGACTCAGAAATCATTACAAATGATGGAGTTGAAAGATTTTACGAGCCAGAAGTCAAGGACCATTTTAAAATCAAACAAGCAAGCAAGCAAACAAACATTGTCTTCTGGACACACAGCAGCAATAACATATATAAACTCACAGTGGTTGTGACAACATACATAAGACCCATGTAAGCCCAAGACAGACCAAATTCCACAGTGTAAAGAGGAGTTCGGCATATAACCTCACCTCTAGCTGAGAAACCATTGCCAATTATTAGTTACTGGAAAAGAGAGAGTCAATGTTCTCTAAGAGTGTATACTCTACTAAGTCAACCCTGTTCCATATGCAAGAATATTTGGGCAGTACAAGTTGGCCATTATGGAGAAAAAATAACAAGATATAATGGTGCGTAGGTGGAATATGGCAAAGTCCTGGGAGGTGTTGAGGGAAAGATAGTAAATATATTCAAAACACATACCAAAAAATTCTCAAAAAAACTAACAAAATTTATTATGGAAAAGTTGGAGGACACAGTAGGGGACAGGAGCTCCACAAGGAGACCAACAGAGAAAAAAAATCAGTTCCCAGGGGGCCCTGCAGAGACTAATGCACCAACAAAGAACTATATAGATGGAGAGGACCTAGAACCCCTTTTGAGATGTAGTCAATAGGGAGCTTTATCTCCATGTGGGGCCTCTAATATGGGGAGCAGAGCTTTCTTTGTCATGGACTCTGTTGCCCACTCATTGATCATTTTGCCCTGGAAGGGTGGCCTTACCAGGGTACAGAGGAAAAAGATGTAGGCAGTACTGGTGAGACTAGGGAAGGGAGTAGAGGGATAGAGAAAAGGAGGGTGGGACCAGCAGAAGATAAGGTAAAGGGATACACTTAAGATATAAAATGAATAAACATTTTTAATTAAAAAATAAAATAACTTTAAAAATAACAGATTTGTTAATGAGAAAGTAAAATTATGTTACAATTAAGCCAGTGCTTAGAAAATTTCAGTGTTAGCAAGGATTGTGAGTTTAGCAAAGTATAAATATTTTCAGTTTGTAAATTTCTACCATCTTTTTAGGTATATGGTGGGACTTCATGTGAACATTGATTCAACCATACCTGGTTGTTATATTATTTCTATATCTCAATGTTATGATCTCTATTCAGTGATATTTTAGCAGTGTCTGTGCTTAATCAATGTTCATGAAGTACAATGTGATTATTAGGTGTATTTCAAAGTGAAAAATATACTTGGGAAAAATGAAAAAAGAAGCTTAATTTAATCTTTGTTTTACAAATATATCCTTAAACAAAATGTATGTTCTTTTAATATTTAATGCAAAATTTATGAATATTATCAACTGAATTTCTAATCAATCTTTTTCACAACTAGAGATGCTCTTTTTTTTAAATAAATAATTTTATTTGAATAAAAGCTAAAGAGAATGATGGTGAGATAGGATTAGTGAAAATGTATACCATGTACCAAGTGAACACTAACAGACAGCAGACAGGGACTAGTGGAACTGTCTTCATGAAGACCAAGGCTACTTTTACAAAGTAACTTCTCTCCCCCCTACTTTTTTCCCATATACATTTATTTTATTACACATGCATAAAACAGGGCGAACCATGTGATAATCATGAGTTCTGTAAATGTTACATTCATATTGATTTGGCTATTTGTATTAGTCAAACCTGAAGTAAACATCTTTCCTGTCTTGTTGGGTTTAAATTTCTGAATGAAATTCAATATCTGTCCTATTTCATCTTTATTAACTTAACTCTTTTATCTTGATCTAAATAGATCATATCCCCTAACCAACTAAATTTGATTATAAAACTATACTATTTGTTCTTCAACACCCCTCAGAGACTTGAGAAGGAATTAGATTTAAATTCCTGAGTGAAGCAGCAGTACAGGTTAGCAGTTTCCAAAATGAACAAAATGACTGAGACTGTTTACTCCCTGAGCAATCACCCAACATGCTTTTTTAAGGATTTGTCCATTATGTATAGCTGTGTATTAAAAGTCAAAAATAAAAGCTAACAACATATAAGAATACATCCTAAAATTTCTGAAAAAAATAACATTTTGTTGTCAACTTAGATATCTGATCAAGTCAATGGAAATGAACATGTTTTTACAAAATGTTGTCTTTTGAGATGTGGCTGGAAGGCTGTATTACTAAAAAAAAGTTCACAGGTTATCTATGACAAGTATGCCTGTTTGTTAATCCAAGGATCTCACTAGCTATCATGTTCCATTCAGACAGTGAATCAAGAGTGAAAACTAAAAAAGTCAGAGATAAGGGACTGTTGGGTGACTATAAATAACTCATCTGCCCCTGTGGCATTAAAATGACAATAAAGTATTACATATCTATGGGTAGGTCATGATTTTTTCTCTTCATGTCAGATTCTAAGTTTTAGCTTACTTTTCTCATTTGAATATTTCAAAAATAAGAATATAAGAAATTAATATTTTGACACAGTATTTCTCATACTATCATGTGTTAGCAAGTAACAGAAAAATTTGAAGCCAAAGAGATTAATCATAGAAGAACAAAATACCATAATTAAAATTAATCATAAACTAATCTGGGAGCTTATTTTGCAACATAGGCATAATTTGCATATTAGCAAAATGTAATTAAACCCTATATGAATACTAATTGTTAGTATTATTTCTTCCCCTCTTTTGTCCTTTAAATTTGAATTCTTTGACAAAGAAGACATGGCATAAAGGAAACTGATATCATACATTAATGAAAGCAAGATTTTCAATGGCAAGATGACAGCAAAGACCTTTATAATAATATGTATCATTGTTAAAGAAGGAAGCAATTTTGTGCCGTCTCCTTATCAAGAAGTAGTACCTTCAGTAGCACTCAAGGACACCAGCTGTCCATAAAACATGAAACAATTCTAACATAATCTGTTATTAGTGATTTAAACAGTTCCAGAAATAAAAGTTCAGCTAAACTTGCACCAAATTCACTTGGTACAGCTATTTAAAAAAAGAATCATATTCCTAAAGGCTGAGGTATCATAAGTAACAATTAATGCACTTATTATATACTTATTTTATACTTCACATATATTAGTGGTTGACATATACCTTAAAAATACAAATAATTTAAAAAATTAATTAAAATAACATTAGACCTACAATATGACTCAATGAGAAAAGGTGCTTTACTCCAATGGCAAGGACCTGATTTCAATCCCTGTAGAACAAAAAATGGAAATTAACAACTGACTCCTGAAGCTGTCCTTTGAACTCACATTCATGAATTGATATAGACAGGCAATGCATGGTCACAAACATACATATGCACACATGCATCATATATACACATATGTATATATAATTTATATATATGCTTTTTAAATCGGAATGATTAAAAAAGACCTTTGTACTTAGTCTTTTAGAAGACTCAGACCAACTTTACAGTACTGACTTGTGTTATATCTGTTGCTATAACCAAATAGCTGGGGATAGCTTATTTACTAACATATATATGTATATCTATATGTATATGAAATAAGATGCCAATATCACTTTACAGTAATCTAGTCTCATAATAATTGAATTCATCCATTCAAGAGCTTCCATCATTAATTTACTTAGAGTTTCTACTGTCTCAATATGTTTCTACAAAAGGACTTAAATCACAAAATGAGTTTGGTAGAGCTAAACAATATAGAAAGTGAATATACTTCCAAATAATACATCATTAAAATAATGTGGAAATTACTACAGGAATGCATAGAAAGAAGAAAGAATTGCTTATCACCACCAAAGTTATCTAAGGAAGCCTTATATTTAAGAAAGTAATACGTTTGAGACAACCTTGAAAGATGAATGGGGAAATCGACTGAAAAATGGGTAAAGAAAAGAAACCACTCAACAGAGCCATAATGAATAATAAAGTCACATTATGTTTAACTATATTTTTTACTTAATGAATAATCTGGTGTTGTTTCTAAGCTGAAACAGAACTTGCAAAATAGTTTCATTTTAGATTTTTTTTTTTACAGGAAACCAACATTTTAATCAAAGAACAATATATGGTAACTTGTTTATCAGTGTTGAAAATAAACTTAATAGGAGGCACCAAGTATCCAACATATACAAACAGCAGGACAGCAGTCAGAGTAGAGCAACAGACAGGCCTGTGGTGGACCCCCAAATCCCAAATATCGACCTTTCCCAGGCCAGACAAAAGCCTACCATGTGGGGAGCTCATGGGTCCAACACCAGTTCACCTAGATAAACTCTGGGAAAACTCTTGGGCTCCCACTGGCTCAGCCTCAGCTTCAGGCCTTCTAGTACCTGGGCAGTGCAGCTTACTCACTCTTACTGAGTGGAGGCTTTCCAGATACTGCAGAGTACTTCATACTCATTAACAAAAAAAAAAAAATCACTAAGATGACATCTCAAATTTTGAACATTTATGCTCCAAATACAAAAGCACTCATATTCTTAAGAGAAATATTACTAAAGCTTAAATAAAACATTGATCCCCATACATTAATAGTAGGAGACTTTAACACCCCACTCTCACCAATGGACAGGTTATTGAGACAGAAAATAAACAGAGAAATAATGACACTAACAGAAGCCATGAATCAAATGGACATCTACAGAACTTTTTACCCAAATACAAAAGACTATACCTTCTTCTCAGCACATCATGGAACTTTCTCTAAAACTGACCATATATATTGTCACAAAGTCAGTCTCAACAGATCCAAGAAAATTAAAATAACTCCTTGTATCTCATCAGATCACTGTGGATTAAAACTAGATTTCAACAACAGAAACAAGAGAAAACAAACAAACTCACAGAAACTAAAGAACCCTTTACTCAATGAATACTGTGTCATGGAAGAAATAAAGAAATTAAAGAAACTCTAGAATTCAGTGAAAATGATGGCACAACATCTCATGTAACAGAATACCTGAAATCTCTAGAAGAACAAGAAGGAGACACACTCAAGAGGAGTAGACCACTGGAAATAATCAAACACAAGGCTGAAATCAATAAATCAGAAACAAAGAAATCATTCAAAGAATCAACTAAACCAAAAACTGGTTCTATGCGAATATAAACAAGATAGACAAACCCTTAGACAATCTAACCAAAAGGCAAAGATAGAATATCCAAATCAACCAAATCTGAAAGGAAAAGGGAGACATAAGAAAAGGTGTCTAAGAAATCCAAAGTGTCATCATTTCTTACTTCAAAAGCCTATATACCACAAAATTTGAAAATGTAAATGATAAGGACAATTTTCTTGATAAATTCCACTTAACAAAATCAAATAAAGATTACATAAACAGTTTAAACTGTCCCATAATCCTTGAGGAAAAAGAACCAGCCATTGAAAGTCTCCCAACAAAACAAAAGCCCAGGACCAGATGGCTTCAGTATAGAATTCTACCAGACCTTCTAACACCAATGCTCCAAACACTGTTGCACAAAATAGAAACAGAAGAAACATTACCAAACTCATTCTATGAATCTACAATGACCTTGGTAACTAAACCACACAAGACCCAACAAAGAAAGAGAACTTCAGACAATATACCTTATGAACTTTGATGTAAAATCACTCAATAAAATATTTCCAAAATCCCTCCAAAAACACATCAAAAATAGTATCCATCATGACCAAGTAGGCTTCATCCCAGACATGCAAGGGTGGTTCAATATATGGAAATCCATCATTGTAATTCCTCATATTAAAAAAAAAAACTTAAAGGAAGAAAAAAAAAACAGATGATCATCTCCTAAGGTGCAGAATAATCATGTGACAAAATCCAATACCCATACATATTAAAAGTCTTGGAGAGACCAGGGATACAGGGCACATATCTAAACATAGTAAAAGCAATGTACAGCAGGCCTATAACCAACATCAAACTAAAGGGACAAAAAACTTAAATCAATTCTACTGAAATCAGGGACATGACAAGGCTGTCCACTCTCTCTCTGTACCTTTTCAATAAAGTACTTGAAGTCCTAGATAGAGTAGTAACACAACTAAAGGAGATAAAGGGATTTCAAATTGGAAATGAAGGAGTCAAAGTATCACTATTTGTGAATGATGTGATAGTATATGTAAATGACCACAGAAAATTTACCAAGGAACTCCTACAGCTGATAAACACCTTCAACCTAGTTGTTGAATAAAAAAAAATCAACTCAAAAAATCAGTATCCCTCCTGTATACAAAAGACAAATTGGCTAAGAGAGAAATTAGAGAAAAAACACCCTTTTCAATCACCACAAAAACCATAAAATATCCTGGTTTTACTCTAACCAAACAACTGGAAGATTTGTATGAAAAAAGTGTTAAGTATGTGAAGAAAGAATTTGGAAAAGATATCAGAAGATGGAACAATATTCCATGATCATGGATCAGTAGGATTCACATAATTAAAAATGTCTATCCAAAAGCAGTCTATAGATTCAATGCAATTTCCATCAAAAAGCCAGCACAGTTCTTTACTGACCTTGAAATAACAATTATATAATTCATATGGAAAAACAAAAACTCAGAATAGTCAAAACAATCCTGTACAATAAAAGGTCTTCTAGAGGTATTTCCATCCCTGATCTCAAACTGTACTATAGAGTAAGTTATAAAAAACTACTTACTATTGGCATATAAACAAATTGGTGAATCAATGGTATTGAATCAAAGACTCAGAAAAAAACCCCACACACCTATGGACACTTGAATTTTGACGAAGAAGCCAAAACCATACAATGAAAGAAATATAGCCTCTTGAACAAATGGTGCTGGTCTAACTAGGTGTCTATATGTAAAAAAAATGAAAATAGATCCCTATTTATCACCCTGCAAAAAACTCAAATCCAGGGGGATTAAAGACATCAGCATAAAACCAGGCACACTAAATCTTTTAGAAAAAAAAGTGGGGAAGATCCTTGAACTCATTGGTACATGCAATAATTTCCTGAATAAAACACCAAAATTCAAGCTTTAAGATCAACAATTAATAAATGAAACTGAATAGAATCTGTATAGCAAAGAGTATTGTCAACAGAACAAAATGACAGTCCACAGACTGGGAAAATATCTCCGTGAACCCTAAATCTGACAAAGGGCTAACCTCCAAAATATATAAAGACCTCAAGATATTAAAGACCACCAAACCAAATAATCAAATTGAAAAATAAGGTACAGAGCTAAACAGTGACTTCTCAACATGGCTGGGAAATACCTTAAGAAATGCTCAGCATCCTAAGTCATCAGGGAAATGCAAATCAAATGACTCTGAGATTCTATCTTACATCTGTCAGAACGGACAAGATGAAAAACTCAAGTGACAGCACAAGCTGGCAAGGATGTGCAGAAAGGGGAACACTCCTCCATTGCTGGTGGGAGTGCAAACTTTTAGAACCACTTTGTAAATCAATCTTTCAGTTTCTCAGAAAACTGGGAATAGCTCTACCTCAAGAGCCAGCTATACCACTCCTGAGCATATACCTGAAAGATGTTCCACCATACAATAAGGAAATTTGATCAAATATGTTTATAGAAGCTTTAATCATAATAGCCAGAATCTGGAAACAACCTAGATGTCCCTCAGTCAAAGAATTAATAAAGAAAGTGTGACACATTTACACAATGGAATACTGCTCAGCTATTTAAATAAAGGAAATATTGAAATTTGCAGGCTAATGGATGGAACAAGCAAAGATTACCCTGAGTGAGTTCACCTTGACCTAGAAAGAGATACATGGTATATATTCACTTATAAGTATATATTAGCCACATAAGACCACACTACAATCCACAAACCTAAAGAATCTAAATAACAAGGAAGACCTTGGAGAGGATGCTTTATTCTCATTCAGAAGGGCCACTAGAATAGACCCTGGAAGTGCTTGAATGGAGAGAAAAGAATGGGAGTCTACCTTAGAGGACCTCCACCCAACAGGGAATGGAATCAAGTGCTGAGATTCACAGCCAAACTTTGGGCAGAACACAGGGAGACTTAGGGAAGAGTTGGGAGATAGAAGGACCTGAACAGGAGAGGAGCTCCAGAAGGAGAGCAATCAATGCAACAAATCTTGGCCCAGGGTGACCTACAGAGGCCGATACACCAACAAAGGACAGTGCACATTACAGGACCTAGAGACACAGCTCAGATGTCATCTATAGGCAACACCGTCTCTATGTGACTCCCATAATATGGGGAGTATGGGCTGCCTCTGAAATGGACCCTGTTGCCCACTCATTGATCACTTCCCCCTGGTGGGGCTGCCATGCAAGACCACAGAAGAAGACACATGCAGTACTGATGAGACTTTATAAGGTGGGGTGAGATGGTAAGGGAATAAGCCTTCCCCTTTCTGAGGACTAGGGGAAGGGGGAAGGGGAAAAGAGGGAGAGACAATAGTGAGGGGCCTACAATCAAGATATTATATGAATAAATTTAAAACAATCAAGTTTATAAATGATAAAAGAATTTTAATAGATCAGATTTTAAACTTTTATTGTTATTTTATTATTTCCCTTAATTGACATAGAAATTATAAATATTTATGAGGACGGATAACAGATGTCAAAATACTTTAATGTGGAAATAGTTATTTCAAGTTTTCCATAGCTTGCAGCATTTAAATTTTATAAAGAGATTTATTTTGTCTTCTCAGAAACACCACTTTTAATTTTAGTTAATATCCAAAGTGTAATAATGCTAACTTTTGGAACTAATCCTTAGGTAAAAGAGAATAAAATCCTGGAATGTTTACTTTTATTAAAAATAAATAAGATGGGGCTGGAGAGAGGGCTTGTTATTTAAGAGGTCATGCTGTTCTTGTAGACTCGTGTTTAGGTCCCAGAACGTGTGTCAAGTGTGGCTTTGTATAAGGATAAAGACCTATAAATAAATGACCTGAATCTTAAAACATAATTATTTTTCTGCATAGAAAATAAGCCTGAAACAAATTGAATCAGAAATGAACTCAGTTTTTGAAGTATAGTTCTACACTGAATGAACATATTTCACTTAACAATCAACTAACTATATGTAGTATAGAGATATCATAATATCACATTGCTTAATGGCAGCATAGCCATCTTAGCTCATATAAAGATAGCATTATGTTTGCATAGTGACAAAATCAACATCATCTGAAGTTGTGTTTCTCAAAACACTCCTGTCATTGAGTAATATAAGATGTGAATTTTTTCATAAAAACAACTCACAAAAACACAGACCAACTATAAACCAGGACTGCAAAAATTTCATGAATATATAACCCATAAAGAAACTCCAAGCTTCTGAAGCTATGCTTCAAATATGGCATTGAAGATAACAGCACACACACACACACACACACACACACACACACACACACACACACACACACACAAAAGCCTTCTACGGCACAGAGATAGGTGCCATCATAGAAAGGGAAAAGAAATTCCTCTGAAAAAACACATCTGTAGGGTCGTACAGTCAGATTACAACACTGATATGCTATGACATTTTTGCAGTCCCTGTCCTACAGGGTTTGAGAGTATAAAAGACTCAGTAACCACCATGTGTATTCAATCTTTTATGCTTTTAAATGAAAGATTAATTTTTTTTACTGTATTTGTACTCCATTATTTGATGTCAAATAAGCACAAGTCAATTAAACACAGCTTGCAAAACAAATGCTATATATGAATCTGAGGGGATTATGAGCCTTCATGTATGCTGCTTATATTTTTGACACATCGTAATTTCAGAACACTGATATATAATTATATTATTATAGATAATTGGATTGTTATTCAAATCTATCCATGTCCAATTTCTAGCATAATTGTAGAAGTTTTACATTTAATATAGCAAATGACTACTCAAAAACTACAAATTCAAATCTTTCAAAATTATTTTAAAAATAGTAAGTGCTTTTATTCATTTAAAACTCATACATTAAAAGGAAACTTTTAGAAAAGAGTTTGTAATAACAATGTTTTCTCATAAGCATCACAATGAAACACCAATATTCTAAATTACTATATGCTTCCTGTTGGTGTCTGATTTGACTCTAAAAAAAACCTATTCTTTGTTACAGAATTATGAACTGTAAAAAAAAACTGTCTTTTGTTTGGTATGGTTGAGCCCTAACACACACCTTTAATCGAAGAGCTATCTGTACACAGGATTTAATAAAGTTAACCCTAGGTCAATAGGCAGAACAAGAAACCAGCTAACATGGATTAAAGAGTAGGAGGAACTTTGAGGTGAGGGCTATTTAAGACAGCATGTATAAGTAGATGAAAAAATATTCATATACATTCATATAATTTTAAAGGAGAGTAATTAATAAAAATATATTTTCACATATTTAAAGACAAATAAAATATTATTTTGTAAGAAAACATTTTAATGACTGAGATGATCAAAAATCTTAATGAGCTCCAATAAATATAGAAAAAATTGGAAAGATATTTTAATATATATATCACATTTGAAAAAAGATAAAATTAGTGTTTGAATATTATAATGAAGCTATTTAAGCTATACTAGAATATAAAATTTTTACAACCTTTTTTCTAGAACAAACTGTAGTATTTTGCTTTTATTTTACTAAGAACACTTCACTGCACATACACAAAAATTTCAGACCAATAATATCTATACAAATATCCCAAATTAAGTATTACAAAATACCATGTGACTGCATTATGTGAAATAGAAAATTAGTTTTAACATACAGTACATTGTTGAGTTTATATGTTTATTGAAACATAATACATATACTATACAATATACCAAGGATCTTTTATATTACTATATGGATTTCTCAGAGAAACTAGTTATGGGGCTAACTAGTGGATTTTTAAATAGTGGTTTTGTTAGCTCATAGATAAAGTAAATAATCATATTGCTAGGTGGAATGTACATGATTATGGAATAGTATAGTGGGTGTGAGCATGTTTTTTGTTTTTTTCTCATGTATGGAATATGAAACAGACTTGTGTAAGGATGTGCATTGTTTTGCCTCTACAAACAGACTTGTGAGAGAACAAGTGATATTTGTCCACTAGGAAAGGAACTGCTTCTTGCGAGGGAGTGGTGTTTGTCAACTGACTCTAGTAACTGACTCTGAGAGGAGGTATGAGCATTAAATAACAATAAATAAAGTAGGTTTGAAAAAGTTCACAGCCTACAGAATATTTGGGTTTCCATTTGTGAAAAAAGTGAAGAGACATTCGATATTGTTTACTTTTAAAATTATTTTGTATATTAAAAGCATACACATAGATTTTTCTAATGGTAGTGGAAAATAAAGAGGATTAGGGTTTTTTTTGAGAAATTAGTTTTTGAACTAAATGAGAAAAGTTCTATACAAAAAGAATGTTGAAACAAGTGATTACATATATTTGAGCCCAATGTTTATTCTAGAACTAAAATTTGCCAGGAATAGAAATAAATAACCAAAAAACAATGTTTATAAGTCTTCCCCACAAAATTATCAAAGCAGTTTATCATCACATTTAGTAGAAAATAGATAAACAGAAGGGCTTTTTACATAAAATGCAATATTAAGCACTACTAAACTAGCATACACATAGATATTTTTCTATAATACTAAGTGATTTTGAGACAGAGTCTTACTCTGTCACCCTGGCTGGCCTGGAAACATTCTAGGTAGGGAAGGTTGGCTTTGAACTCTACCTCTCAACTGTTGAGATTAAAGGTTTATATCACCACACCAGGCTAATATTTTTTTCTTTCATTTTAGAAATACATTTATAGTTATCATACGTAGAAATATAAATGTGAAGATAAATAGAAATAGAGAAAATGTATACACATATTTAGTGAAAGGGGATAAAGACATTGTAAATATATTTACCTACAGACATAAACATGTATGCATATGTGACACAGAATAGTTTTTGCTCATAAAATTGTGTGAATGAATGGAAGATCTATGAATGAAACTATTTGTGAAATTTGCTATTTAAAATGTGTGTTGAATCACCATAGAGATAGTAAACAGCCATTTAAAAATCTAGAAAGGGCTGGAGAGATAGCTGAGCTGTTAACAGCACTTACTGCTCTTCCAGAGGACTCAGTTTGGTTCTCTGCTGCCCGCAACTATAAGTCCAGGGAATCTGAAACTTCTGGACACCTTGGTACTTACACTCATGTACATATACCAGCAAACACACACACACACACACACA
Organism: Acomys minous; assembly: GCF_964271855.1. NCBI lineage: Eukaryota > Metazoa > Chordata > Mammalia > Rodentia > Muridae > Acomys > Acomys minous. Next base: position 84,994,825 of record NC_140488.1, on the reverse strand, counting down.
CACACACACACACACACACACACACACACACACACCCTTACAAATAGTAAGACTAAATCTTAAAATATAGACATAATTACATATAATTTGTCAGCTTTGGATTTCTTTTTATATTGCATTTGTTTACTCGTGTGTGTGTGTGTGTTTGTGTGTGTTCAGAATGCAAATAGGCCTTGGCAAGATGACAACTTTCAGGAGTCAATTTTCTTTCCACCTTGTGGAAACTGGGAATATATCTCAGGTCATCTAGCCTGGCAGAAAGCACCTTCAGCTACCTATTGACCTTTCTTTGGGATTTCTAATTGTGAAGGAGGTGCCTATATGGTTGTGAATTTTGATAACTTTTAATGTTCTTCATATGGTTACTCTGTAGTATTATGTGAATTCCAGTTAATCTGTCCCTTAGACAGTGATTCAGCAATTGAAATAACTATGATATTTAAGTTGATAATGATATGACCTTCAACATCCAGTGTTCACTGTGAGGTATTTCCATGCATGGCGTAGTACTTTCTTTAGAAATGGTGAAAGCCAGATCTATTTTAAAGCTCATAGCACCTAAAACTATTTTGTTAACTAATGATGTAAGTGTGCTATGATTCAAATTGCAAAGGACTACCATATTCTAATTTAAACTAGATTGATGTGGTGGGCTGAAAAAAGGACTCCAATGATTTTCTTTTATTATCATTGGAAGCTGTATTTGCAGAAAAGGAATCTTCATATGCAGTTAAGTTAAAGATGATGAGACGGGGAGATGTTCTTGGTTTATCTTGCTGGGATATATATGTACATACAAATATCCTTTCATAGAAAGGCAGGAAATGAGTTAATATAGAGAGAAGGTGGTGTGGTGACTATGGAAAAATGATACAATAAGCATAGAAAAGAATATATTGCTAGTTACCAAAAACTGTAGGAGACAAAACCTGGAGTTTTCTTAAGAGTCTTCACAGGGATTATGACATAGTCAGGATTTTGTTACATTAGTAATAAGTATGATTTTAGACTTCTAGGCACTGAAACTGTGAGAAAATTAATTTTTGTTGTTTTAAACAATCAAATTTGTTGTAATTTAATATGAAAACAAGTCTTAATTTTGTATATTTTCACAAATCTATCCAAGGGCTCAATGGGTCCATTTATTCACTAGAATAGATGAGAAACTTCTCAAGATACAAAATTATGTTTATTTATATATGTTTTTAAATAAAATGCCAACAAATATTTTACACATATTTCCAAATACTAAGTTTACATCGAGCCTATAATTTTCTGGTAAGTTTACTCCCAGTATAATATGTTGTATCTCTCTATAGACTATGCAGACTGCAAATCAACACCAACTTTACTTTTTTATGCATTATCTAGCTATCTGAGATATCTGGGAGTGTAGTATATCATAAGTCCTCTGAGCTTTGACTTAGGCTCACCTAGTAGTTCTTGAGCCTGAAATATACTTAGTTCTTAGAAAAGTCAAATAAAAAACAACTTGCTTGACTACTATAGGTAATTTTCAGACCATTGCTTCTCTATGTAGATGACTTCAAGAGTTTCAATAGGAGTCACTTATTTCAACTCTGTTCTTAGTGCCACGTTTTGTCAATGCATAAGTGCAGACAGATAGATAATATACCAGTTTTTCATTATCAGTTGAATAATATGGAATGTGATTATACTCACCATATATATGTATATATATATATATAAGCTAATATAAAAATCTGTCTCAATTATGAATAGTTATATAGTTAGATAGGTGTGTTTAAATAGATAATATATTTATCCAAGCAATACCATGGTATGCAACATTATCCTTGAATTTGGTGCTCAAATTTTGTTAGATACCCTTCCTTTTGACAATATGTCTATTTTCTTCATGCACTGTAATGGGCAGATGGCATGTTTATGTAATAATTATCTAAACCATTTTTTAGTTTATGAACATTTTAATACTTAGGTGTTAGCCGTAAATTAAAAAACAATGCAATGAACATCCTATAACAAGTGTCATTTTGTATTTGTGTGGATTTATCTTCAGAATTCATTATATAAATTGTAATTACTGGATTTAAGGGGATACACATATAAGATTTTAAATATAACTTTAAAAGGATAATGTGTCCAAATTTATACTAGATATAAATGATTGTTTCCAGTTTCCAATGGGAAAGCTCCATGGTTTTTTACTATAAACATATGTTGTTAAAAAGGAAATGTAGGAGCCTGTCACAATGGTGCATACATGTATTTCCAGCATTCAACTAGATCAAAACAAAACAAAACAAAACACAGGACTATATGGTTTTAATGCAGAATTCTACTGGACTTTCAAATAGTTAATGCCAAAACTCCTTAAATTATTTCTGATAATAAAGAAGAAGGAACATTGCCCAATTCATTTAATGAGACTATAGTTGCCTGATCTATAAACAACATAAAGACTCAAAAAAGAAGGAGAATTACAGATCTACTGTAAATGTAGATGTAAAACTACTCAATAAAATAGTTGCAAACCTAATTTAAAAATATATCAAAAAGATAATCTTCCATGACCAAGAAGGCTTCATCTCAAATACACAGGAAAGGTCTATCATATAAAATTAATAAAAGTAACCCATCATATAAATAAAATGAAAGGAAAACCACATAATCATATCATTAGATTCAGCAAATGTCTTTAACAAAAGCATATTCTCCTTTATAATAAAAGTACAGCAGAGAGCCAGATGTGGTGGCATGTTCCTCTGATCCCATCAGTCTGGAGGCAAAGGCAGGTGGATCTCTGAGTTTAAGACCAGCCTGGTCTACAGTGTGAGTTCCTGGACATATAGTATTACAAAGTGAAACCCTGCCTCAACAACAAACAAAAAAGTCCTGGAGAGATTAGGAATACAGTGAACAGGCAACAACACAATGAAGACAGGTTACAGCAAGCCCATAGCCATTATCAACTTAAATGGAGAGAAACTCATAGAAATTTTCCACTAAAATCAGGGAAAAAAAACAAGGTTTTCTTCTATTAATATATCTATTCGATGTCATACTTGAGGTCTTAGCAAGAGCAATAAGCAACTAGACATCAAAGGGGTATAAATTGGAGAGGAATAAATAAAAATGTCTCTATTTGCACATAAGCTAGTAAACATAAGTAACTCTAAATATTTGACCAAGAATTCCTGCAGCTGATAACAACTTTCAGCAAAGTAGCTGGATATAAGATAAACTCAGAAAAAAATCAGTAGCCCTCCTATATACAAATGGCAAATGAACTCAAAAAGAAATCAGGGAAATAACACCTTTTAAAATAGCCTTAACTACTATAAAATATCTTGATTAACTCTCAATCAAGTGTACAACACTGATGCAGTGTTTCTTTTTGCCTTACCTTATTTTGTTAAGTTTTATTGTTATCTTTTAGAAACCTGTTCTTTCCCAATGAGAGACAGAAAGGGAATGAATCAGGATAGGAAACAAGGTGTGGTAGAACTGTTAGTAGACAGAAGGGAATCTGTAATCAGGATATATTCATGTAAAAGACTATTTCTAATAAAGGAAAATAAATGAAATGTAAATTTTGTTTCAAAGGTGCTTTAGAAAAACAAAATCCTAAAATCTAAAAAGACATTTTGTACACTGCATATGGGAAGCCATGCTAAATTCTGCCATGTCAGAAATCCCATGCTTAGGCTGCAAGCTGCGTCCTTCCAGTTGCTGAGCTCTGCCTGGAGGATTTCTTTGTGTTCCAGGCCATCCTTGGACTATTTACCTTTGAAAGAAGTAGGGAAGTCCCTACTGAAAAACACCTGGAGGGTTAAGGAAATCCTTTTAGGGAGCTACTCAGTAATAGAAAGTTCTTACAGGGAGCTATCCAGGCTATTGTGTTCTTCTTGCCTTGGGAGCTAGGGAGAGAAGGATCAGAATAGATCCTATTGACCTTACTATATAAAGTCTTACTCGTCTGCATTAAACAGAGTCTTGATCAGAAATTTCCAGACCTGACTCGTTACCTCTCACATCTCTGTAGCCCACCTTCTATCGAACCCTGGTTCGATTCGTCCTGCAGGCCAGGACATGTCAACTGCAGGGGCAGCTTATGTATTTCTGAGAACTAGAAGATGTTATTATTCTTTTGTACTAATCCTTTAGTCTAATTTCTTTCAAACTTTTGATATGTATCTCTATTCCTCATAAAAATATAGATTTTGATTCTGTGATTCCTAGAGTAGAATGAACTGTATTTCTAATCATTTGCCAAGTGGTATGAACATTCTTTGGGATCACAGATTTAGGCAACTTTTATGGACAAGAATTTGAATTCTAAAGGTTGAAGTCACCGTGGTATTACATATAAATTCCTTGGGGAGCACTGTTGTAGATGAGACATACTCTGTGGACTCATTGTACCATTAACACAGTATACATTATATATCATATTGAATGATATAACAACCAGAAGTAGATGATAAAGCTAACTGTGGTTTACATGTATTTATGTAATATATAGCCCAATAGGTACATTGGGCATAGAGTGGCTTGCCTTTGCAGTGGACCAAAACAGGAATAAGACTTAGGATACTCCATATTCTGCATGAGATCATTTAAACAGTCTCACACATATTAGCCCTTAGAATGACTATATTTATGTTTGATAATTTAAAAAATGTTAAATTTTGTAGTAGATTGGGTATCCCTTTTGTTGGTTATGTTTCTTAAGCACTCACAAAGCTGATGTTCAAATGTCAGCTCTCACTGTGGTTTATCACAAATGCAAGGACAGTTCTGTTTTAAGAAATAATTGAGTGTTAAGAAAATTCCAACTTATCCAATTGCAACACCAAGTGGCCTAGAATGTTTTGATCTCCTCAAATTCTTTGTCACATAGTGGTGCTTTTGGCCCTTTCATAGCACTACAGTGTACTTTTTCCAAGAAAGGATTGGGGAAAATTATTTGCAACTTAATGAAAATTTTAGTTTTTGTCTCCTTTCGTTACCTTTCCTCCATTCCTTCTTTTTTTTTTAAATCTTTTTTTAATTTTTTAAATTTTATTAATTTATTCATATTGCATCTCATTGGTCTCAATGGTTATCCCCTCCCTTGTATCCTCTCATTCTTCCCTCCCTCCCATTTTCCCCTTACTCACCTCCCCTATGACTGTGACTAAGGGGGACTTCCTCACCCTTTATATGCTCATAGGGTATCAAGTCTCTTCTTGGTAACCTGCTGTCCTTCCTCTGAGTGCCACCAGGTCTCCTCCTCCAGGGGACATGGTCAAAGGTGAGGCACCAGAGTACGTGTGAAAGTCATACCCCACTCTCCACTCAACTGTTGAGAATGTCCTGTCCTTTGGCTAGATCTGGGTAGGAGTTTGAAGTTTACAGCCTGTATTGTCCTTGGCTGGTGCCATATTTGAGCAGAACCCCTGGGCCAAGATCTGACTATCATAATGTTCTTCTTGTAGGTTTCTATGATCCTTTGGGTCCTTCTACTTTGCCAGTCTCCCATGCTTCTCTCATCTAGAGTCCCAATAGGATGTTCTCCCCTCTGTCCCACTTTCCTGGTAAGTGAAGGCTTTCATGGGACATGCCTCTTGGGCTAGTATGCAGATATAAGTGAGTATATACCATTTGAGTCTTTCTGCTTCTGGGTTAATTCACTCATTGTGGTCATTTCTAGTTCAATCCATTTGTCCACAAATTTTGGGAATTCCTTGTTTTTAATAGCTGAGTAGTATTCCATAGTGTAAATGTACCACAGTTTCTTCATCCATTCTTCTACTGTGGGACACTTAGGCTGTTTCCATGATATGGCTATTATGAATAAGGCTGCTATGAACATGGTTGAGAAAAGTTTCTTGTTGTGTGCTGGAACATCTTCTGAGTATATTGCAAGGAGTGGAATAGCTGGGTCTTGAGGAAGCCCTATTCCCATTTTTCTGAGATAGCACCAGATAGATTTCCAAAATGGCTCTACTAGTTTGCATTCCCACCAGCAATGAAGGAGTGTTCCTCTCTCTCCACATCCTCACCAGCATGTGATGTAACTTAAATTTTTGATCTTAGCCATTCCGATGGGTGTAAGATGGAATCTCAGAGTTGTTTTGATTTGCATTTCCCTGATGACTAAGGAGGTTGAGCATTTCTTTAAGTGTTTCTCAGCCATTTGACAAAGGTCTAATATCCAAAATATATAAAGAACTCAAGAAATTAAACACCACCAAACCAAATAACCCAATTGAGAAATGGGGCTTGGAACTAAACAGAGAATTCTCAACAGAGGAGTATCAATGGCTGAGAAACACTCCCTTCCTTCTTTACCCCTTTCACTCTCTCCCTCTTTCCTGTCTTTCATTTAGTGATATTGAAAGTCAACCCAAGACATTGTTCTATTCTCTGCCTCAACCAATTCTGCTTATAAGGAATTTCATTTGGTCAGTCAGGTTCCCTGAGGACAATCTTGCTTTTGCTTATTATTTGTAAACGTATCATCAAAAGTGCCTTACTGTATCAAATAGTATAGGCTAATCAAGTTAGTGATATCCCATTATCTTTGCCATATTCTATAGTTTAGAAGCAAGTCACAGTTTCTGTTCATTGTGCTAGAAGAGCAGAGTACAGGAAACTAAATTTGGAAACTAAAGGATAACAATGTTGCTGTTCAGTTTAGAATGTCTACACCATACAATATAGCAACCTGGACATGTAAATATATTTAATATATATGTTTTCTAAAATCATACATGAGTAGAACCAAGTGTTTCAATAGTGTGATAGAGAGATAACTGAATTCCTTGTTCATTTTAAGACTATTTAAGTTAGCCATAATATGAAAGCAATCTAAGATTTCATCAATGGAGCTATGGATAAAATAAATGTGGTATATATACATATAAATGGGATATTACCCACACATGAACTAAGGAAATTCTGTAACTCACAACTACATGGATAAATATAAACTATATTGTGTTAAATTATGTAAAAAATGAAAAAAAAGAAAATATTACATAACCTTATTTGCATGTGGATTCTAAAATTGGTGAATTCCTAAGAGTAGAAAAGGAAACTATGGCTATCAATGTTTAGAAATTGGGGGTGTAGAAGCTGGGAAGGGAGACATGTTGAATAAGAAACACAAAGTTGTATACAGCATAGGTAAGCATTTAAAATCCTTTGCATGGCATTGTTATTGTTCATTTGTGTCACAATTAGTAATATATGTTTATACATTGATAACAGAATGTTCTAACTACAAAATTATGAGTATATATGATGGATATGTTAATAAACATGATATAATTAATAATTGTAAAATATATATCAAGTAAAATTTTGCCTATGAAATATATTTCATTATTTGCTTTTTAAATATACATATGAACAAAAATTTTAAAATTAGCACAATAAATTAAGAAAGCATAAAGAAAGGCATATTGACATACTTCTGTGATCCCATCATGAATGAGGTGTAGGCTGGAGAATTATTAGATCAAGATCATCTTCGACTATACAGATAGAACATGTTTCAAAATTGAACAAGAAGCACAGAGCTTCAGTAAGAGGAAGACACATTGTCAATGATAAGATTGTATGATTATAAATAAAGAAAATAATTTATACTAAAATAGACAAAGCTCTCAAGATAAACATCTTAACAACACATATCATAATAATAACTTTTCTACTGATGTCTAAAAACCACAAAGTCCTCACTGTATAAGAGCACAGCACACTACTATAATAGCAATAATCTGAAGCATTGGAATAAAATACAAATCATTAATAGAATATTGTTTAGTATTTTGTCAACATTTTATTAAAAGTATTTTTCTTAAAATGAAAATTCACACATTTTGAGGGCAAATCACTGTATGACACTACTAAATACTGAAAATGTTAATTAGCATTGTTTTTCTTCTTCTTTTTTTGTTTTTTGTTTTTCAAGACAGGGTTTCTCCATGTTAGCTTTGGTGTCCTGAACTTGCTTTGTAGACCAGGCTGGCCTCAAACTCACAGCAATCTGCCTGCCTCTTCCTCAACTGCTGGGATTAAAGGTGTATGCCACCGCACCCAGCTGTTAATTATCATTAATTTTTGAGAAAAATCTATGCTGTTAAATATATATTATTATAAAGGGGAAGAAAATTATTTTTGATATGCCAGAGGATAGCATACATTAGAAGACAGGGGCAGGCCATTTTGTACTTAGTATATGCTAATCTTTTGGAACCAAATTAACAAAGCAATTAAATGAAATTACTTCTGGTAGAATAGGTACAAGCAATAGTAGGTTTGTCAACTGGTTGTGACCTGTAAATAGAATTACTATTTTGGGCAGATAGTTAGACTACTTGAGCTCATATAATCCCCTTTTCATTGTTTTTTCATATGACTCCTTTTCCTTATAATCTTTATCAGAAAATTTTTATTGGGTTATCTTTGTATAATACAAAATTGTTTGAGACAGTGTCAGGATTCTATATCCTTTAGTCTACTTTTGTATTTAATAGATTTTCTCAAACCACAGATAAATAATAAAGCTACATTTGGGAATGCTCCAAATATTGGAGTGTCCTTATATGGATCAGGAGAGAAGAAATAATTTATAAATAATCTTTTAAAGGAAGTCATATTGCCTTTTCTTTGTAACAAGAGCATGAGAAAACAGGGAAATGAGAAGAAAATGGAATGCTCTTGCATAGCAATTTTGTATGTGAATTTTGGTCATTTCCTACTTTTGTTGCACTGCTAAGAAGGCAGCCTTACCATATGAGAAAATAATGTAGTTAAATAGATCTAAAATATGTTCTTGATAATTTGGAAGTATATGGGCACCTTTTACAAAAGTTTTGGCAAGAGTATAGGAATCCAGTTTCCAACATCTCAGGTTTTTTTTTTTTTTTTTTTTTGGTATTACAATGAAAGAATTTGGCCTTTTAAGTTATTTACTGGCAAACATCCTTAGTGTTCATTATCCCGTTTTCTACACTTCTGCCATTATCTCCAATTCCTTGCCTCCCTAATCTCCCTCCTTATTATTATTATTTTTCTCTTCATGCCCCTCTGTTCTACTATCCCTTTTCCTTAATATTTTTCTTCCTCCTCCCCACTAATAGTTCCTTTCTGGTTTTTCTGGATTCTACAGGTAATCCAAATTAAACAATAATTCAAAGATTTGATGCTATAATCCACATATGAACGAGAACATGTGACATTTGTCTTTCTTGGTCTGGGTTGCCTCACTCAATGTAATGTATTATAGTACTATCCTTCTATCTACAAATTTAATAATATCAATTTTATAGCTCAATAATTATCTATTGTATGTATCATGTTCTCACTGTCTACTTACCTGTTAATGGGTATCTATAGTGTTTCCATGTCTTAATTATTGTGAATAGAGCAGCTATGGCCATGGATAAGCATTTCTGCAACGGGAAATATTTGCATATATATCCAGGAGAAGTGTAGCAAGTTTGTGTGGTAGTTCCTTAGAAACTGCCAAGCTGTCAACCATAGCGGCTGCACCAGTTTTCATTCACACCAACAGTGCATGGTGGTTTCCTGGAAATTCCTTTCCAGTATTTATATATACAATTATGTGAAAAAGTTTAAGAGTAGGTGACCTAAGGAAAAGATAATGTTCCTCTAGAAGCCATATGTTTAAGAATAAAAATCCCAATATCAGGTGTAAGATATCTCCTCTAATCTTGTTAGCTAGAGATTTCCTTAGGACCCTCCCCAAATAAAGGCTATTCGTGTTGCTTTTGGATGTCCAACAGGATTTTATGATATGACCACATACTTTGGTCACAGGACATTGAAAAATCAAATTGTTACAAACAAGTCTTCTTGTAGGCTGTGTATGGGGAAAAGTAATCAGGACTTGTACCCAGCCATGAAACTGTTAATTACACTAATCTTCAGAGTGGTAAAATATGCCCATTGGTGCAATTATGTTATGAATGTTATGGCAGTAACAAACTGCCTTTTGAATGGATTTAAGGCCCACTCCGTGTGTAGAAACACATTCCAGGTACTGCAAATCTGACCAAATGCTTAAAGGCACCAAGGGTAAATATACTAGTAATATTCTGCTAAATGGACGTAGAATCAAATTACCCTCTAAATTTATGTTTCTATACACATAGATTAGTGCAGCTCCCAGAACTCATCAGAGAAATTTCTTTGTGCACTGCACAGTGGTTAACACAGAAACTCACAACTAATCAAAGTGCAAAGAATGCATATGGTTGAGTACTAAACAGCAAATGAGACACTCTGCTGCCCCCAAGGCTCAGCAGCTATCACAGAAGGAAAGACTGTAAGATCTAAATGAACAAAATAATATCTTCTGGACACAACGGGGCTGCTGTTAAACTTATGAACTCACAGAAGCTGTGTTGTCTATACAAGCCAGTCAACTTTCTAGAATAGAGCAGTGAGGCTCATGAGTCCCCAGTCCTAGCTGAGGAATTATTGAACACTTCTCAGGGAGGAAAAGTCAGTTTTCTTTAAGGATGTGGCCCTGGTAGGTTGACTTGGGCTACTAAAACAAATGAAGACAAACATTGGGAAGGATTAGGAAATTGGGGGTATATATGTAGGAGTTATGGGAGGAATGTGGTATAAAAATGAATGAGAAACAGAATTCTCAAGGAATTAATAAAATATTATATAAGTGAGTACTTATCTCTAGCATTCATATTATATATATTAATGTATTTTCTGTACTTTGTTCTTTTTCTCATTCTATCCTAGATGGCACACATTTGTTGTTACACACTGAGACACTTTTGGAAACAATTGAAGACTATACATACATAAAAACATTATCTCCCTTTATAACTTTCCAAAGTTCAAGAGAATCGCCATATGTAGAATATTAACACTGAATAACATTGTATTTGTCCTTATTTGTTTCTTTGTTTTCTTGTTTGTTGGTGCTGGAAAGAAATGACAATCAAACCTAGTACTTTCAGACCATGCAAAACAAATATTCTACCACTAAATATTTCCTGGCCCTTATGTCAAATTTTCTCATTTTTATTTTTTTGCTTTTTTATCTATACAGAACAAATTGCTGCACCAAGGTAAATCTTAATTTCACTTAGTAATATCTTTATGAGTCTATATAGTATTAAACCCATATAGTTTATATTGTCATGTGATGAAAGCTTAATGATATTACTGATTTACAGGGTTTTGTTGTTGTTATTAAACAATAGTAAATTGTGTAAGTTTTAGTTTTATACTAAACATAATTAAAGCTTTCACACTTTCTTGCTTTTTAACATTGTTAAGGTTAATTAAATTAAAAGTCAGACTATGTTATTAATATTACCAACATTTGGAAAATTAATCAGCTACATTTAATTTCTTTAAAGCAATTCAAATTCAAGCATTTAAATAGCCAGGTGCAGTGGCACACACCTATAATCCCAGCACTTGTGAGGCAGAGGCAGGTGGATCTTTGTGAGTTAGAGGCCAGCCTGGTCTACAAAGCAAGTCTAGGACAGCCAAAATAACAGAGAAACCCATCTCAAAAAACTAAAATAAAAAATATATAACATATATAAATAAAAAGTTAATATAGACTGTTATATAGAATACTGTCTTTTTATCAAAACAGTGTTTTCTATGTATCTCCATAATCTCTGAGATTCTGGAATACTACAAGTGCATAAAACTCACTTTCATAAATTCATTTTTTAAACTATGTAAGTTCAAAATTCCTGGACCATGATTTTCTGTCTTAACTTTTATAAAGTATGTAGGCCTGGTTACTTGGAATTTAGTGATAAAGAATAATACTTAGTATTACAATTAGAAAGCTTGTGATTGGGCTAAAGAAATTGTTCAGCGGCTTATGTACATACTACTTTTGCACAGAACCAGAGTTCAGTTCCCTGCTCCCATGTCAGGAAGCTCCCAAGCACCCACAACTCCAGTTCCAACAGATATTATATCTTCTTCTGACCTCCATTGGCCTCTTAATACAGGAACATACATACATATATATATATAACTAAAAGTTAAAATAAATATTATTTTAAAAAAACAAAGCTTGTAGTTAGTTGATATTAGTTTATCAGGAATCTTATGTAGTAGAAGAGAATGTAGTTCGGTGACTGAGTGTAGTCTTAGCATTTACCAGATTATATATTCAATCCTTATCACATACACTCAAACAATAATGAAGCAACAGATTTCAACAAAGACAGGATTGTAGATGAGGATGTGATATGAGGATGTGATAAGATGAGTATAAATAGAAACTGATGGACTTCACATTATCTAAGATTGATACAGTGCAATATATATGTGTGTGTGAGTGTGTGTGTGTGTGTGTGTGTGTGTATTCTATATAGACAAACTATTTTAGCTGGAAAACCAAAGATATTCTAAATATACATCAAGTCTCAGAGAAGTGATATAACTTGCAGAAGGTCAAAGTGCCAAAATGAGATTCTTAAAGCCCATCCATGTGCCACCTTAGCTTATGTGTCTCCTAACTCATTCTATGCCATCTTGTGTTATCTATCTGAGTTTTTATAAATTGTGAGGATGAAATTTGTATGGCAGGAATTACTGTAGTTTAGAATCAGGCTGGGGGATGGCTAAGTGTTAAAGTGTTTGCCAGGTAACCTGAGGACCAGAGTTCAGATCCCCAAAACTCATGTAAAATGCAGGGTTGGAATGTATTTAAATTGTCATGGCTCAACCTATACAAACACCTGTGTCCCTACATATGAAAACATTCATATACTTGCACACACTACACAACACACACACACACGTAGAACAAAATTTGGAAGAGTCATTCTGGATTTACATTTTCCTTGATAATATGCATTTTTAGATAAATAATAACATATTCTATTACTACATTAGACACTTTCTAGACATTTTGAGAGTCTGTAAACACTATGCTGAGCAGAAAGATAAAAAATTTTTTGTATTAAAGTTAAAATAAAATAAAGTCTGAAGTTATGTCAAAAAGTAAGGTTTAATGGCCCAGGAAGTCAAGAACAAGTCAAAATTCTAGGTATCTTATCTCTACGATCTGTCTTAAGAACACAGACTGTTTTAGGTACTACTAAAATTTATGTAGCTGTTCTGTCATCGTAGAGTACTTGATATTATAAATATAATTCAAATAGAATGCTTTGCTTTATCACTTCTGATATACAAACAAAGGAAATCTTCACATGATTTAGAAAGAATTTTTTTAAAACGGCGCACAAACGTTTATTGAGGGAAGGGGCGTCAGTCCTTCTTGGCCACTGCCTTCCTCATGGCTGCCAGCACATTGCAAAGCTCCTCCCGCTCCCTCTTGGCCCGGATGTGCATGCCCACCCTCTTCTTGATGAACTTGAGAGCGCACTTGTCCTTGGACACCTTGAGCAGCTCCATGGCGCTCCGCTTATAGAGCAGGAAGCCGCACACCTCCCTGATCATGTCCCACATGAACTTGGTGTGCTTTGTGAGGTGCCCACAGCGCCGGCTGTGCCTCAGCTTGCTGACGTTCTTCTTCACCTTGTGGCCCTTGTTGAGGCCCACAGTGCTGGAGTAGCGCAAGGCCATGGCTGCTGCTCTCTGATGGCAGCCGCGACAGGAAGCTAGAAAGAAAGTTCTATTTAGTGGACAAAGTAGATTTCATTGTCTATTGGTAACAGTAATAATTAGAATAACAAGCAAATTTCAAATGGTAACAAAATAAACAAACATATAAAGGCCATTATCGTTTGCATATATAATTGTTGGAAGTTGGTCTGATGTATTGTGATGGTAATTACTGACTCCCAAAGGCTGCTTGCTGCCTTGAGGAGCACATTCTCATATACCCTAAAATGGTGTCTCTAACCTTACCTTAAAAAAGTATTCTTGACCAATAAAAAGCCGATAACTGGGCAGGGCTGCAAGAAGGTATGCATACCAAAGGGCTTGGGCAGTGAAGGAAAGGAGAAAGGACAGCAGAGGAAGAGGAGAAGGAAGGAGGCCATCGCCATGGGATAGGTGGAGAAAGAAGCACAGTGCTGGTATGGATGGAGGGTTTAAATTAACAACAACATATAATAAAGAAACAATCTTTACACAGGATACTATAAGAATATATACATATTTCTAAACTATACTCTGATATTTTTCATTTAATACTCATAAAATATTCAAACTATTTTTCCTAAAACATAGAAGGTCGTAATATAATGAAAATATTTGAAAATGCATTGACATATTCTCTTACTCAATAAAGTATGCTCCATTAGTTGAAGAATACAAGACAATAATAATAGTAATAGTTGCTAATTTAAACTATATACCCACAGAAATTTAAAATCACATATTTACATATAAACATATAACAAGTAATATAAAATTTATGTTAAAAATTAATGTATAATACATAATAAACAAAACATAATCTATTAACTCATATATGTTTAAAACAAAGTAAAATATTCAATAGCAATAGAATTGTATTTTATATAATACATGTTATATAATACATTGATGAATGTCATGTGTGTGATTATGTATATCTTATATATTCAGTATAATATGTAATATAAAAATATACAATTCAATATATAATACATATGTAATGCACTTGTTATATACAAAATGTGACATGCAAATGTCAGCACATTTTATATATTTTTAATTTTGCATTTATCACTTTCATATTGCTTATATATGTTTTATTTATAAGCCATATTTTAAAATGATGATGGTGGTTTCCTCACACTTACTTTGACATTGTAGTAAATACTTAATCTCAGGTTACTTTAAAATTCAAAAAATTCTTACTATCAAAATTTTATAAATTATGAATAGTTATATACTATACATGTTTACTCTTTTAATATTTTAAAAAATGTTTCTGAGGATATTAAACAAAAACATGCTATCCAAGTACCCATTGCCTACTGTGTGGTTTATGGAGGTAATCTCACTGTAACGCCCATCAATGCTCAAGGAAAAATGCCATTGTAATCCTTTACAAATGGATTATAATTACCTAGATAATTATCTTTTCCAAATTCTTGCCAGGATTTGAACCCAAGTATATTTACTTCTAATGTTTGCACTATCCTAACAATTTATGTGGCATATATTTTTATATGAAGAATAATTGGTAATGTACCTTTCCCAAGATAGACATAAACTAATTATATGAAGCTACTAAAGTAAATGATTTCTAAAACTGTGCCAAATTTGTGAATCAGTGCAGAATCTTACATGGTCTTATGCCCCCAGCAATTAAACTTAGCTCTTTGTTATTTGCCCAAGAAGAATTTTCTTAATTTGTGAGTTTTGTCTTTCATCTGTAGTTTACAGTAATTAGTAGTATGCTATAGAGTCTCCTATTACCTTGAATCATTACCATTCCATATTATTATGAAGAGGAATCTCATAGATTCATATCAAATCCAAACTTTCTAACCTTGTGTTTTCATCATTATATAAGATTGATATTGAAGGTGGTTTTGAAAACTATCCAACCTTGTAATAGAAGGTTATTTTAGGAAGGTACGCTGTATTAATCCCAGCATGGGTTATTGATGCTAACATCAGGGAATGGGGAAATTTAGGTAGGCATGACCTTAAGATAAAATGACCCTTCTGCTGCAAAGGGAATACCCTCATGCAGCTCTTGCTTTAGGGTAATTATTGTGCAAGATGAATGATCTCAGTATCCCTATACCTCATACCAAGCTTCCATGCACTGTATTACCCTTTCTAGAAAAGCAGAATAATATAAAATATCACAGTGTAAGGCCTGGGAATTATATGAACATTTTCAATAAATTAAGCAGAAACTACTGCCATTCATTCACTTATACTATTTTTCCTGTCAAAAATGAGGGTCGTTTAGAATCTTTCCTCAATTCCATTGTTCCCTTTGCAATATCTTGTTGTTTTTCAGACTTTCTTTGGGAAAATTAAGAATGATAATAAGGCATGTTCTGCAATTGCTTTGCGATTCCAAAATCTGATATCTATGCACTTAAACTGATCAATTAATAACTGAAATTGTTATATATGCTGAACATGTTTCTTTTGAAAATTAGTTTAAATACTTTTTTCAGTTTATATTCAATTAACTGAAATATTTTTTCAGATGTACATCTCTCCTTTTTACTTATTTGCCCTGAGAATTTGAGCTAATATTCTCACATCAGCTTCTATTTGTAATGAGCCAGCATGTAAGAAAAGGAGGCACACTGTGTAGCACTGTAGGTTCCTTACACATTTTGCCATTTTAAGAAAAACATTAATTGTAACAAATTATCCTAGAAATGTCATTTTTCAGATGTAAATGAAAATCTACCACTGAAGAAGCCAAAAGCAGCTGAAGCCTCTCCACCGCCACCATGTGCACACATGTGTGTATTTGTATATGTGTGTGTTCTGATGAACAATAGAGTGATCATCAAGAGGGGATTACAAGTCAATGAGCCTATTATTGAAAAATTAAGTCTAAATGAACATACATGGCAAATATGGCTTGAACCTTAATCCCACAACAGTACATAAAAAAACTAATTTCCTGAATCAATTCTAGTGCACCAAATGCTTCTGCCTAGGGCCAATGACTCTGTTCCCAAGACTTATTAACATCTATACTTTCTATGTTCTTTGGTAATGTATCTTACAGTATAAAGGTACAGCATTCCATTGATTTTATGCAGTTAATTTTAATGGTTACCTAAATTTACTTTAAAAAAAAAACCAATAACCTTAGCTAGAAAAGAAATTCAGTATTATCCTAGGTATTTATCAAAGTCTTTTGTCGATGGTAAGTGGTAAACAATATAAAATTTGGTGACAGTGAAGTAGAGCAAAACCATTAAATTATAAAGAAAAATAAGATGGTAGAATAAAAATACCATAAATTGTAATAATAATAGCAATCAGAATAGATGTCAGACTGCTTTTAAAATATATATGTAAGATTTTAGCATGTGATAAAGCATAAGAAAAGCAAATATTGACAAAGATAGTGAAAGCAAATTAGGCATAGTCTAACTCCAAAGCCAAGAGTATTTTACTGTCACCCAAAGCCAATATTAGGCATCTTAGTCCATAAATATTATTTCATGAATTAATAGTAAATAAAATAAAATTTAAGGCAAATAGGAAATTTTGTGATAATTAAAGAGATAACTAGGGAACTGAAGAATTGGCTCACTGGTTAAAGCACTTACTGCTTTCGCAGAGGACCTGAGTTCTGTTTCTAGCACACACAGTCACTCACATGTCCCTATTACTCCAGCTACCAGAGATCCAATGCTCTGGTCTCCTCAGGTACCTAAACTAACTTTTACATACCCACACAGAGATCACATGCATACATATAGTGAAAAATAAAAATCAGTATTAAAATTAAAGAGATAACTCAGCTTAAATTCATTTTTCTAAGTAAGTATATACCTAAAATATAATTACAAAAATATATTATAACTCATGAAAGATGAATTAATTTGTTTTTATCCTTAGGGATTTTAACAAACCTCTTTTTGATATGTGAAGTTGCAAATAAAGAAATTCAATTATATAAAATATCTGGGGGAAAGTTCTCAAACAGCTTGACTAATTCAGAAAATACAGATTTTCCATCTGATATTAAAAGAAATGCATTATTCTATGAAACTAAGGAAAAATATTATGAATCAATGATTTATTGTGAGAAGAGCAAATATCATCAAATTAAAGAATAGATACTATATTCTTCTACTCTAATCCCAACAAAATTTAGATGTTCATAATAAAGTGGTATAAATTCCTATACATTAGAAACTGAGACACACAATAGAAATTCTTTGTTTTGGTCAATTTTATTTTTCTTTAAATTCTTTTATTTCTAATTTATTCACTTTGTATTCCAATTATAGCCACCTACATCATCTCTTCCTGGTCCCACTCTCCCTTTCTCATGTCCCTTGCCCCTCCTCTAGTCCTCAGAAAGGAAAAGCCCCCCCCCTACCACCTGACCTTAGCCTATCAGAGTTTCTCTGTGTACCCTTGGCTGTCCTGGACTTGCTTTGTATGCCAGGCTGGCCTTAAACTCACAGAGATCCATCTGCCTCTACCTCCTGAGTGCTGGATTAAAGGTATGCATCACCATGCCTGGTCGCATTAACAATTCTTAATGAAAATTTTAGAAACAACAGAAATAAGAAGTAAAAGAAATATTGCACACCAAATCCACAGACAATTATAAAAAGTGGCACAGAAAGGACATTTAAAACATCAGTATGTTTTAAAGTTCCACCTCTTTGCCTGCAAATTTAAAGACTTCCTTGTTTTTAATAGCTGAGTAATTTTCCACTTTGTCAATGTACCACAGATTTTTTATCCATTCTTCAGTTGTGGGACATCTAGATTGTTTCCAGATTCTGGTTATTTATGAATAAACCTGCTATGAATATAGTTGAGCAAGTTTCCACGTTGTATGGTGGAGCATCTTTTGGGTATATGCCCAAGAGTGGTATAGCTGAGTCTTGAGGTAGTACTATTCCTAATTTTTTGAGGAAGTTCCAGATTGATTTCCAAAGTGGTTGTCAAATTGGGACTCCTACAACCAATGGATGAGTGTTCCCCTTTCTCCACATCCTCACCAGCATGTGCTGTCACTTGAGTTTTTGATCTTAGCTATTCTGATGGAAGCAAGACTGAATCTCAGAGTCATTTTTATTTGCATTTCCCTGATAACTAAGGGCATTAGCATTCCTCTAAGTGTTTTTTGATCATTGTTATTCATCTCTTGAGAATTCTGTTTATCTCTGTATCCCATATTTAATGGGATAATTTGGTTTCTTGGTTGTAAGCATAAGGTTATTACGTAGCATAAATGATGATTTCTGTATTCCCCCATATCTGGTTGGAATCCTTGTTCTGATAATCTCTTGTTTTGGTGTTTTGTAAACACTGCTCTGCAGTTGTCCCCTGTATGCCAATAAACCATTTTACAGCCAATCAATGAGCAGGAGAGTCTAGTGCTGGACTTCCTGCCAGCCAGGGGAAGAGGAGTTAGTGAAGGAAGTGGAGAATTAGAAGAGGATTTATCCATGGGTAGAGGTCCAACGAAGATCAGGAGGAAGGAGCTGGAGCATAGGAATGCTACAAATTGAAAGTATCACTGGAATGTTTTCTGGGAGTAGGACAAAATAGAACAGAAGGTTAAGAACAGAGTTAAACTGTTCAGACTGTGTTGCAAAGCTTTGATTTATAAAAGAATCTCAATTATTTGTCTGACAGCCAGCTTAAGAAATAAGAAAAGAGAAACAAACACTTTTATAAAACCAACTTCAAAAGTTGGTGCTTAATTTCTTGAGTTCTTTTTCTATTTTTAATATTAGCCCTTTGTCAAACGGAGGTTTGGTGAAGATAATTCCCAGTCTGTAAGCTATCGTTTTGTTTTGATGACAGTGTCCTTAGCCTTACAGATGCTATTCAGTTTCATGAAGTCCCATTTATTAATTGTTGATCTTAAAGCCTGAGCTATTAATGTTCTGTTCAGAAAGTTGTCTTTTTTGCCAATGAGTTAAGGCTCTTCCCCATTTCTAAAATATTTAGCATTTCTGGTTTTATGTTGAGATCTTTAATCCACTTGGACTTTCATTTTGTGTAGGGTGACAAAAATGGGTCTATTAAAGTTTTTTCAGTATTTAGACATCCAGTTAGACCAGCAAAATTTGTAGAAAATGCTATCTTTTTTTTTTAACGTGGTTTTGACTTCTTAGTCAAAATTCAAATGTCCATAGGTGTGTGGATTTATTAATTGGTCTTATATTTCATTCCATTGATGAACAGTCTATTTCTGTATCAGTACCATGAAGTTTTTATTACTGTTGCTCTATAGTACAGCTTGACATCAGTAATGGAGATTCTTCCAGAAGATCTTTTATTATACAGAAAGACACACATGGTATATACTCACTTATAAGTGTATATTAGCCCAATGTAGATATCCTCTGAGAGACTCCACCCACTGCGGGATTGGGACAGATGATGGGACTCACAGCCTGACTCCAGGTTGAGTACTGAGAATTGTATGGAAGAGTTGAGGGATGGAAGGACCCAGAAGGGTCAGGAGCTCCACAAGGATACCATCAAGGCCAGTGGATCTGGACCAATGTGGGAGGAGGGCTGTACAAGCTAGTGCATCAATGAAGGACAATGTGTGCAGAGAACCTTGACCCCCTGTTCAGATGCATCCAATGGACAACTCATATTCCAAGGTTGGGGAACAGGTTGGAACTGCCTCTGATGTGAACTCTGGTGCCCATGATTTGATCACTTCCTCTTTACTGGGTAGCCTTGCAGGCACATAGAGGAAGGTGATGCAGGCTATCCTAATGAGCCCTGATAGGCTGAGGTCAGATGGTAGGGGAGGAGGGCCCCCCTTTCAGAGGTCTAGGGGGGAGGAGAATATGACAGAAGAGGGAAAGAGGATGGTAACGGGAAGATGCAAGTAAGGGGATAACAGTCAGTATGTAATATGAATAAATTAGAAAAAAAATTTAAAAATCTGTATGCATACTATAAAAGTATATAGTATATAGTATATAGGCTCAATTTTGTGTGTGTGCCAGAATATAAACTCAGTCTCACACATGCTAAGGATAAGCTGTATCAAGAAAATGTCCCTCTAAACAAGTCTCAAAATTCAATTCAAGTGCCCACCATTAGGAGGCAGAAGGAGAAATAATAAACTATCTTAGCAGAAGAAATCAGCTAATTGTAATAGCTAATTAAATGAAAAAACTAAAAAGAAAACTGTTTTAGTTTTTTAGAAATAAAGTTAGTTCTTAAAGAAACAGCAGATTATGAACTTCTTCAACATTGATAAGAAAAGAAAGATGTTTTATAGTTTTATTGTGTTCCTGTGATAAAACACTCTGGCCAAAAACAACTTAGAGGAAGAAAGAGTTTATTTTAGTGTATTGGTAAATATCTATCATTACGGGAAATCAGGCCATGACCTTAAGTAGAAAATTGAAATAGAAATTATGGAGAAAAGCTCATTCTTAGTTTTTGTTTTTCAATGCATGTCTTTTATTGTCCAAAAAGACAGTATAAATCATACTTATAAAAAAAGGTTCTTGATTCTGGTGCTCTGCAACTTGGTTCCTACTCATCAGCCTGATGCACAGTTCCCTTTTCAGACACATCTATGCCATCCAAAAATATTCTGATATCCTTGTTGTTAACTGTTGTGTCTTGCTGAATCAGAGATGCTGACTTTGAAACAAGTTCATTATCATTTCTGTCAAGGTTTAGTCAATCTTTTTTTTTTTTTTTTTTGCTAGAGAGACAGAAAAAGCAACATTTGACCTTATCTGGATGTTGTGGATATATTTTTAATACCTAAAATTTCAGATTTCAGCCAAAGATTCACTCTCCCAGATAATGACGTCAATGGGGAAGTAATCATACAAAGACCTCACCTTGAAATGGAATCCAAGGTTAACACTCTAAACCATGTTATGAACATGATTGAACATGATGCAGACAATGGCCAGTTCCTTTTTGTTGTCCCAACATTTTTCAACTGAAGCCTTTAATTTTTCATTCCAAGGAAATTCTCCAACCCTCTGGAGACTTCCTCTGTTGTTTTTCACAATGACTGTGTGATCCTTCACAGTGATGGGGACACTTTCTGAAATGTCGATAATTCCATTGCTGAGAATGATCTTTATTCTTGATGCAAATGGGACAAAGGGTTAACTAGATTTCTTTTTTTAATTTTAAATATTTATTATAATTTATTCAGAATACATTCTGATTGTCATTCCTTCAGTTGTATCTTCCTGTTCCCACCATCCCTCCTTCCATTCTATTCCCCTGCTCTAGACCTCTTACGTGGAGGGTGGTCAGGTGGCTTCCTCCACTACCTTCTGACCACAGTCTATCAGAGATCTTCAGGATAGCCTGCATCCCATTCCTCTGTGTTCTTGCAAAGCTGCCTGGCAAAGCGGAAGTGATCAAATAGTGGGCACCAGAGTTCAAATAAGAGGTAGTCCTCACTCAGGCCCCCATCACCATGTGGAGAATGAGTTTTCCATTAGCTACCTCTGAACAAGGATTCTAGGTTCTCTGTGTACGTTGTCCTTAGCTGGTACATCAGTTTGTGCAGGCCTCCCCTGGGTCCAGATCCAACTTGATGGTTTCCCTGTGTAGCTCCTGACCTTTCTAGGTCCTTCCATCCCCCCACTCAGTGTTGTGGACAGAATCTGGATGAGAGTCCCAGCATCTGTCCAGCTCTGAGACTCGTTCTTACACATTTCAGAATGGTGAAAACTAAAAACTCAAGTGACAACCCATGCTGGTAAGGATGTGGAGAAAGGGGAACACTCTTCCAATCTAGAGGGAGTGCAAACTTTTACATCCTCTTTGGAAATAAATCTGGCACTTTCTCAGAAAATTGGGAATAGTGCTTCCTCAAGACCCAGTTATACCACTCCTGGCCATTATCCAAAAGATGCTACACCGTACAACGAGGACATTTGCCCAACTATGTTCATAGCAGCTTTATTTGTAGAGCCAGAATCTGGAAACAACCTAGAGATCCCTCGACTGAATAATGGATAAAGAAACTGTGGTACATTTACACAATGGAATGATACTCAACTATTTTTTAAAAAAGAAAATCTTGATATTTGCAGGCAAATGGATGGAGCTAGAAAAGATCATCCTGAATGAGGTAACACAGACCCAGAAAGACATGCTTTTATATTTGCACTTACAAGCCCAAAATAGGTGTCCTCTGAGAGACTCCACCCAGCTTTCTTATATAGTCCAGAGCCACCTGCTTAAGAAGGGTGCTGCCTAGAGTGGACAGGCTCTTCCTACCACAATTTAAAACATTCCCACAGAGACTATTCTACTGGCCAATCAGAATTTGGCAATCTCTCAATTGAGACTTCCTTCTCAGGTAATTTCTGGCTTGGTCAAACTGAATCTTAAAGCTATCACAAACAGCATGTCTAACAAAATGAAACCTACAAAGGATGTGTACTTATAATCAAAGTTAATCTTCAATCACTCTTCATCATTTTTAGACAGTATAATGAGCCTTTGTTAAATGCAAACCTTTTATATTGCTATTAGGTGGAGCAAGTCAATGAAAACCCTCAAAGAACTCTAGGAGAGAGTTAAGTATGTTTCTGGTTTTCCTTACACTTTCTTAAGTCCTTTCCTGATGCTTTGCTCCTTGTTAATTCCACAAGGTTCATTCAATATCATTCTGCATTTGAATTTTAGCAAAAAATGTGATGGGTATGTGGGTGATTCTATTCTTGCAAGTATCAACACTCCAATAAAACTGGTATTTGAGCTGTTATTAAGAGCAATTGGGCATGGTTTGAAAATGCTTGCATCAGGAAAGAGCAAATTAAGTTTAGAAAGGATTATTACTTTTTTTCCTCCAAGTGCAACTCCTAAAGTAAGAAAGTTAAATTTTTCTCTTCTCTCTGATTTTTCTGTGTGATGAGGCAAATTTAAATTGTTTCTAAAAATAAGGCTTTGTCTTAGGGTTTAGCTAATTCTCTAGATGACTACATACAAAAGAGGATGTGTATACCAACATGCCCTAAATATCCACACACAATCCTAAAACTATTTGTGAATAAGTAACAGTGCAAAATTCAACTGAAAGTATAATCTTATCTGAATAATTTTAATATTTTCAAACTTGGAGAAATGAAGCAATCTATAGATGCATACTTTTAGTTGTAGCACTACTCCACTCTACTTATGGGAATATTATTATTGCTGAGTGTGCTGTTCATGTGTACAGGATGAACTAGAATGTGGCTGGATTGCTCTATGAACCTTGATTTTGCTTATTCATGCACGTGAGTGTCTTACATTTTGTCCAATGATCAGATTCTATATTTTTCATTTTTCAATGGGTTAGCCAGAACATTTGCCATAGTCACCACAGAAGGCAAACAGAAATGTGAAAGAGTTAAGGATATTGTCATCACACCTATTTCTGGTAAATCACATGTCCAAATCTAGTGCTAAAGAAGGGAACTATTGCAACTTGTGAATTCAGGAACAGGAAACAACTGGGACTGATGCAGTAATCTACCAAAGAAATTTTGATCAGCCATTATTCTCAACATTGGCCTTTGACTAATAAATCCAATTTTCATAACTTCACATCCCTTCCTCTTTCCTGTAATAGTTCAAATATATCCCGTCTTATGTCAGGACTTTGACGGCACTCCTCTTCCCAAGGCCTGACAGAATTTCACCAGTTTTGGGCCAACAAGATTGATAGATTATCTATTCCTACTTTTTGATGCATTATTTTATTTTTGTAATCTGGGTTATTATTGCAAATAAATATGCCTCCACACAAAAGTGTTATGCTTCAAAATCAAGGATATCTTTTAGAAAGAAACTTCAATTTCCTATAAACATTAACTTGATAGATGTTCAATAAATAATTGCTAGTTTTAATGTACTTGTTACTTATGACATTATCACAAATCTTTCTTCCATAATAAGTACAAGGAAAAAAGGGAATCAATAAAATGTAGATTTTTCTTGAGACAGTACAGAATACATATTAGCTTAAAAATAAAGCCCTCAATTAAATTTCTATTTTATTTGATGGAACACTTTGTTAATTGACCTAAAAGAAAATTCTTTAAAGCATAGAAAAACTCAAGTAACAGATGCTGTTCTAAAGCAAAGGTTTTCAATTCTGGCTTCATACTAGAATCAGGAGGACAATTTCTTCAAACAGTATTCATCATGCCCAGGGCTTACCTGAGAACAATTAGATAAGTATCTCTGAAGGTACAACAGAGACACTCATATTTTAACCATCCATAGATAATTTAATGAGATGCCAATATTGATGGCAGGTGCTTTAAAGTCTTTTAAAATGCCAACAAGAAAGTTCAGAAATTGAGCAACACACCTGGAAGCAGCACACGGATGTTAACTTGGATATTACTAAACAACTCTGACAGGTGAAACAGTATCCTAATTAATTGGCCTTCCTAAGTCCATTATGGTACTTCACCTGGCAGTAGTTTTAAAACACAGGTTTTGGAAATGCTGAATTTCAGTTATTACAAAGTGTTTCCTAGATGCTGGCCAAGCAAACTTACACCTTTACTTATATTGTGATATAAAATTGATTTGATATCACTGGGATGCAGATCTCCTGATGAGAACTGACAAAGACCAGCTGAGGCTTTAGTTAAATGATGTGTGAGAACTCCTAGGACCAGACAATTGGAAACTAATGAGATGATAAAGGCTTTCTGGTATGTGCGTTGATCAGCTTCCTGCTGAGACCCTTGCCTGTAGAATAGAACTCTCTGGCTCAAGGCCCTCTTTTATAGCTTAGGAGCAATCAGGACTACTCCAGGCCAAATGTTATATTCCATTAAGGGTTATACCTTCTCATTTCAGAGATGAAGTCAGCAAGGAGCCTGATCCAGTAAGTATGGCTTCCATTATGAACTAATATACATTTTAATGCAAAGAGTAGTTTTATATTCATGTTAATATAGTGGCACTGAAATGGTTCATGACAGAATTTAAGAAGCCAGTATTGTGGGTTGTATGAATAGCTCATCAAAAGAATACCTACTATGAATGTAACAATTTTATAATTCCTGATTGTTTCATGGTTCTTCTTGCTGTAGGTAGATTATTGTATATATGTGTAATGATATAAATGTATATGTAAAACAATTTTAAAATCAGACAAAAAATGTTTGCACGAATCCCTGAGTTTAATCCTCAGTACTGCATAAGTGAAGTGAACTGGTGCACACCTGTAATTCCAGGGCTGAGGAGACTGAGGCAGGAGGATCAGTTCAATTTTATATTCAGATACACAGCAAATTCAAGGCCAGTCTAGGATGCCCATGACTACAAACATATTTATTTTAAAAGCTAAAACTAAACACTGTAAGCATGTAGAATTTGCCCCCCTAAAATGCACAAATATTTAACAATGTACCCTTTTTGTTTCCAAGGAGGCTCCATACTGATCCATTTCTGTGTTTCCTAGAAAAAAAAGCAGTTGAAAATTTATATTTGGGGTGCATCAGCTCTAACAGTTATTCTTAAAAAATATTATACGACCATTGGTGTTTGTACAAAGGAGGTAAAAATAAATGACTATATGTTCAAAAATTAAAAAAAAAATAAAGTACCGGCTTAGCTTATTGTGTGTGAGGTTTTCAATTCACTTTTTTACACTGAAACCAAAAGACAAGACATGCCTGTAATTCCAGCATTTGGTCAGTGGAAGCGAGAGAATAAGGAATTCAAAGTTATCTTTGTTTATATAACAAGTTTGAGACCTGCCCTGGCTACATGAACCTTTGATTCAAAAGACGATGAACAACAAACAAATATGTAATATTAGATCACAGATTCAGACTTCCTGGCAAGGAACCAAATTTTTTGCCTCTTAAATATGCTGATTTTGACTAAGTCTTTTACTTATTAGCATCACCAATCTGGTTGTTGGCTACCATTTGTAAATAACACAGTTGTTAGCTGGGTAGTGGTGGCACACACCTTTAATCCCAGCACTCAAGAGGCAGAGGTAGGCGAATCACTGAGATTGGGGCCAGCCTGGTCCACAAAGTTAGTCCAGGACAGCCAAAGCAACACAGAGAAACCCTGTCTCAACAAGCAAACAGACAAAAACAAATAGCACAGTTGTTATGATGAGGAAAATTATGGCTAAGGCTGTATTTTATAGTCAGAGTAAAATTAGACAAAGACTTATATATAAAAAGATTAGTTGACCTTTGCAGTTTCAAATCCAAGAAATTTAAAATACTATAAAAATTACCTGGGGATGGAATATGTTGGTTAAGGTGTTAATATGATCAAAAGATTATCAATTTATTAACTTGTGATACAGTCAACAGAACATATTTAGACTAGTCTAGAAAAATAGTATCAAAAGTAGTTCAATATGCAGATATAAGTGAGTATATACCATTTGAGTCTTTCTGCTTCTGGGTTAACTCACTCATTACGAGCATATACAGGGTGAGGAAATCCCCCTCAGGAACAGTCATAGCGGAGGGGAATAAGGGGACAATGGGAGGGAGGGAAGAATGGGAGGATACAAGGGATGGGATAACCATTGAGATGTAATAAGAATAAATTAATAAAAATTAAAAATAAAAAAAATTAAAAAAACAAAAGTAGTTCAAATTTTTCATCATCAAATACATGTAGAAACTGGCAAACCAGCTATGTGTAAGATCATCATTACATAGATTTAAAAGTAAACGACAGTAATAAGACAGTTATAAGCTTACTTAGTCTAACATCTCCAAAATATGTATAAAATCAGAACTATTTATGCCATATAATACATAGTATATCTTGGAAAAAACTGAATTCATAACATTGTTGTATTTAATTACCATTAGAAAATTAATCGGTTAAATAAAAATGAACAAAAAAAGCTATATAATAAGAAAATTGTCATGGCTTCACTTCCATTACTTCCAATTTCTTGATTCATATAGCATAAGATAAGTATAGTTGTAAAATAATCTTTTGGGTTTTAGCAGTCACAGAAGTATGTCCTTTGAACTATACTATTAAAATTAATTCAAGTTACAGTTCTAAAGCAGCTAATGACAAAAATTTAAGATTCTAATATCTATGTCAGTTTTCTCTGTAAGTCTTTCAATTTTCAGTGTCTCCTAACAAATCACACAAACATTTTCATCATACTTTGTTCAATTAAATCAAAAGTAATTGTGAATTTCCTTCAATTTTATCTATTCTTTCTCTCCAAAAAGACTTTGTAAAATACACAAGTTCAAAACTATTAAAAAAAAAATATTTTGAATCTACTTTATCATTTTCTCAAACTATATAGGTAATCATGATTGTATTTCTCTTACTAATGTTGCTACAAGATATGGAAGAAACATTAATATTGATATGGTTCTCTCAGAACATGTACTTGTCATTAAATGACTTCTAATTCATGCAAGAAAATAAATTATCATGTACTGTGATACCTTTATAGTAAAGATATGTACCTATTGCTCATTGTTCCTGTCATTTCTGCAAGTTCATAGAAATTGGTACATTTTAGATCACATCTTACAAATTCTGTTTACAAAATATGATAATATATTATGAGAAATTGTTTTGTACATAGTTTTAAAGCTGTACTTAAATTTGTGCTTACCTATACTGCCACTGCAAAAACAATTATATTTCATAACAAAATACTGAAATACATTTAGACTGAAATCTTAAAATATACAAGACTTACGCTATTTGATTTTTTAAAGTTTTTACATTTTAAAAATAATTTATTCATATTACATCTCAATTTTTGTCCCACCCCTTGTATCCTCTCATTCCTCCCTCCCTTCCACTTTCACCCTATTCCCCTCCCCTAGGTCTGTGACTGAGGGGGACCTCCTCCCCCTGTATATGATCATAGGGTATCGACTTAAGGCTATTTGTACAAAAAGACATTTAGTTACATAATATGACCAACCCACAAATGTTACATACACAAAATTATATAAACTTTTACAAATAGGAATGTTTCATATCCTTAAAGATTTTCAAATTGCTACCTTAGTATATCAATATGATTTAATTCACAAACACAAAGTAATAGAGAAATAATCATTTAGTTGCTTATAATTGTGGTAGTAAATTGAAAGAAATTTTGACATGGGTGATTAAATTTTTTGGTAGCAAAATATATAAGTCACTGGCAATCAAATTAATGAAACTACTCTTAGGAAAAAAAATCCTCTTTGGTCTTTAAAACTCTTTAATCTCAAGGCAGGTACTGCAATATGATTAATGAACAGCAATTTTTATAATGTATTTGAATTCATTGCAAATTTACTGAAACAGTTTTAGAAGAGGAATTCAGAGTAGCTAGTTAATTTGTGGAAAGTATAAGATATGTAGCATATTGCTCATGCTTTTGAAATTCTATAATATAAATATTTTAATATTGAAATAAAAGATATAATAAAATTTCTAATACCTCAAACATGCTTTTCTTTTTCTTTTTATTAAAAATAGATTTTTCTTCATACAATACATTCTAACTCTGGTTTCCCATTCCAAGACTTTTCCTAGTTCCTCTCTGCCTCCCTTCTCACCAAGATCGGTCCTTTTTTTCCCTCTTGTTAAAAATCAAACAGGCATCTAAGGGATAATAAAATAAAATAGAATAAAATAAAATAATAAAACAAAGCAAAACCAAGCAGAATAAGACAAAAACAAAGATACAGTAGAAAAAGTGCCATAGAAACTTAGAAAAAGCACAAGAAACACACAAGAACTGCCTTGCCCATCCATGATCAGAGAAGATTCCTCCTGTAACAGATGGGAACAAATATAGAGACCCGCAGCCAGATGATGTACAGAGAGTGAGAAACCTTGGAATACTCTTAAATGAGATGTTTCCATCATATCTCTCCCCTCAGAGATCAGGCAGAAGATCCTGTGGAAGAGGAGACAGAAAGACTATGAAAGCCAGAGGGGATGGTAAACACCAAGGAAACAAGACCTTTTAAACATAGTGCTTCCAATCCACAGTTTAACTCACAGAGACTGAGGCAGCATGCTTAGGGCTAGTACAGGCTACACCAGTTGGGGTCATAGACCTGAAAGGAGAAGTGAACACTTGCCTCTATCTCTAACCCAGAATCTATACCCAATTGAAAACCACTTGTAAATGAAAAACATTTCTCCAAGAGAGCCTCACTGAGGAATTAATCTCCTTTTAAAGGTAGGCCCCACATACAGCAGTAGATAGCTAGCAGAACAACGAAACAAAACAACCAACCAAACAAAAAATAATGGCATCTTTGAATGTTTCTTGTCTCATAATATCGTGTCAGAACATTTTTTTGTGTTTTTTGTTTTTTTTTAATTTATTCATATTACATCTCAGTTGTTAGCCCATCCCTTGTATCCTCCCTTCCTCCCACTTCCCCCCTACTCCCCTCCCCTATGTCTGTGTCTGAGGAGGACCTCCTCCCCCTGTATATGCTCATAGGGTATCAAGTCTCTCCTTGGTGACCTATTATCCTTCCTCTGAGTGCCACCAGGCATCTCCATCCAAAGGACATGTTCAAATATGGGGCACCAGAGTTTGTGTGAAAGTCAGATCTCCTTCTCCACTCAACAGTGGAGAATGTCCTGTCCATCGGCTAGTCTGGGTAAGGGTTCGAGGACATCCTATTGAGACTTTAGGTGTGAGAAGCCTGGGAGAATGAGGAAATAGAAGGATCCAGCGGGTCCTGGAAAACTACAGGCGAGTCTGGGCCCTGGGGTCCTCCGCAAACTATGGCAACAGCCAAGGAAAATATAGTCAGTAAACCTCGAACCCTTACTTAGTCAGAACATTTTTAATCGAATCTTAAAAATTTTATTCACTTTACATTCCAATTGTAGCCTCCTTCCTTGTCTCAGCCATGTCCAACCATAGCTCCCTCTTCCCTCATGCCCCTCCCCTCATCCTCAGAGAGGGGAAGCACTTCTCCCCTGTCAACTGACCCAAGCCTACCAAGTCTCATCAGGACTCCTGGCATCCTTTTCATCTGAGACTGATAAGGCACCCCAATAGGAGGAAGTGATCAAAGAACAGGAAATAATTTCCATGGCACTGACAGCCCCTGATTCCCTTACTAGGAGACTGACATGCTGATACATCTGAGAAGGGGGCCTATGTCTTCTTCATACATGGGCCGTGGTTAGTGCATCAGTCTCGGCTGCCCATCCCCTGGTCCCAGATTTGTAGCCTGTTGATTTTCTTGTGCTCCTGTTCCCTCCGAGTCCTGCTAGCCCCAATTCTTTCATAATACTCCATGCCCTCAGGTAGGATGATTAATTCCCATTCATAAGAGCAAATAGAATAAACACTTTAAGCAGTTGAAGAGAGAGAACCAAGACTGGAGCCTACCATTGTGGTCCTTTGAAATATTCCACCTAACAGGGGGATCAAAGCAGAAGCTGAGTCTCACAGCCAAGCTTTGGGCAGAAGGCAAACCTTTTTTAACCTTACATGTCCTTTGTACATACGCATTACACACACATGCACACACACAGACATACACTCACACACAAATGCGCAAGCACATTTGATTTTGTGCTCTAGTGGAATTCTTGTTGATACAAGCTTGTTGTGTCTATATAACAATACTTACTGAAAGATGTGCTTCATAGAAACAAATTTGTCCTATCATAAATGAAATATTAATACATAAATAATTTATAGATTAATGCTTTTCCAAAATTACAATTTTCTTGTCTTTATTATTATTTTTTAATTTATGAATTATTTTGATTTTTAAAAATTTGTTCAATTTACATTCCTATTGTAGTCCAGTCCCTCACTGTCTCCTGGTCCCACCCTCCTTCTCTCATCTCCCTCTCCCCTTCCTGAGTCCTTAGAAAGTGGGAGTCCTCTTCCTCTAAGATCTGACCTCAACCTACCGAGTCTCATCTGAATTATTTGTATCCTCTTACTATGTGGGCTTGCAAAGTCGCACCACCAGGGGAAGTGACCCAAGAGGGGACACCAGAGTACATGTCAGAAGTAGACCTTAATCTCCATATTGTGGGACCCGCAAAGATACTGTGCTATCTACTTCATCTGAGCAGAGGGTCTAGGTCTTCACTATGCATGGTCTTTGGTCGGTGTATCAATCTCTGCAACACCCTCCTTCTCTACCCAGATTTTTTGGCTCCATTCATCTACCTATGGAGCTCCTGACCTCTCCAGGTCCTTCTATTCACCAACTCTTTTATAGGACTTCCTGTTCTTCATCCCAAAGTTTGGCTGTGTGTCTCAGCATCTGCTTAAATCTCCTGCTGGGTGAGACTTTCAGAGGACCTCTATGGTAAGCTCCCTTCCTGTTCCTTCTCTTTAACTGCTTCCCAGGTCTATTCAGTTTTCCTTCTGATAGATAATTAAGCATTCTCTGTAGGGTCCTCCTGTCCTTCTTGTTGTTTAGCTTCCTTAGTTCTGTGTTTCATAGTGTGATTATACTGTATTATGTGGCTAATATCAGATTATAAATGAGTATATACCATGTCTGTCTTTCTGGGTCTGGTTACAAAAGACAAACAGCCTGAGAAAGAAATTAGGGAAACAACATCCTTCACAGTATCTTGGTGTAACTCTAACCAGGCAAGTGAAAGACTTATAAGAAAAAAACCTCGAGTCTCTGAAGAAAGAAATTGAAGATATGGCAAAATGGAATGATCTCACATGCTCATGGATTGGTTGGATTAACATAGTAAAAATGGCTTTCTTACCAAAAGCAATCTACAGATTCAATAAAATTCTCATCAAAATATCAACTCATCTCTTTACATATCTTGAGAGAACAATTCTTAACTTCATATGGAAAAATAAAATTCTCTGAATAGCTAAGACAATACTATTTAATAAAATATCTTCTGATATATCCATCCCTGATCTCAAGCTGTAGTATAGAGCCAGAGTAATAAAAACTGCATGGTACAGGCATAGAAATAGACTGGTTGATCAAAGGAATTGAATTGAAGACCCAGAAATAAAACCATACACCTATGGACACTTGATTTTTGACAAAGAAGCTAAAACCATACAGTGGAAAAAATACAGCATCTTCAACAAATGGTGATGGTCTAACTGGATGTCTACACATAGAAAAATGCAACTATTTATCAGCCTGCACAAAACTAAAGTTCAAGTGGACTAAAGATCTCAACATAAAACGAGACACAATAAATCTGTTAGAAGCAAAAGTGGGGAATAACCTTGAACTCATTAGCACAGGAAACAACTTCTCGAACAGAACACCAACAGCTTAGGCTCTAAGATCAACAAGTAATAAATGGGACCTCATGAACCTGAAAGTCTTCTTAACGCAAAGGACACTGTCAACAGACAAAATGACAGCCTACAGACTAGGAAAAGTTCTTCACCAACCCAACATTTGACAGAGGGCTAATATCCAAAATATATAAAGGGCTCAAGTAATTAAGCAATAGCAAACTAAATAATCCAATATAAAATGGGATACGCAGCTAAACAGAGAATTCTCAACAGAGGAATCATGAATGACCAACAAGCACTTAAATGCTAGGTGCCAATAATCACCAGGAAAATGCAAATAAAAACATCTCTGAGATTCCATCTTACACCCATCAGAATGGCTAAGATTAAAAATTCATGTGACAGCACATGCTGCTAAGGATGTGAAAAGAAAGGACCCCTCCTTCATTGCTGGTTGGAGTGCAAACTTGTAGTTTAGAAATCAATCTGGAACTTTCTCAGAAAATTGGAAATAGCGCTACCACAAGACCTAGCTATACCACTCCTGGGCGCATACTGAAAAGATGTCCCATCATAAATCATGCTCAGCTATGTTCATAGCAGCTTTATTTGTAATAGCTATAAACTGGAAATAACCTAGATGTCCCTCAGTTGAAGAATGGATAAAGAAACTGTGGTACATGTACATAATGGAATACTGTTCTGCTATTACAAAGAAGAAAATCATAAAAATTGCAAGCAAGTGGATGAAACTAGAAATATTATCCTGAGTGAGATAACTCAGATCCAGAAGGATACACATGGTATGTACTCACTTATAACTGGATATTAGCCATGTCCAGGCTAATAGCACAAGATAACCATACCACAGGAAGTAAGTAAGAAGGAGGGCCCAAGGCAGGAGTCATGAATCTCACTGAGAAGGAGAGATAGACAGACAGAGATAATGTGGAGATACAGGGAAGAAGGAGGGACAAAAGATGGAACCTGGAAGAGAAGAGAGGAGGGGCTATATTCGACAATGGCAGTGAGTGGTATATTGGACAATTTGGAGGAAGGGAATAGAAAGAGTAAATGGTATAATTATATCATAATTTCAAATAAGTAAAATAAATACTAAATTAGTCAATACTTAATTCTTAAATTTTACTGAGAAATATTCTAGACATTGATGGAATGTAGGTATTCTACCCAAAACTATGGTAACTTGTGAACTGAGTAAATAGCAAACACAGAAAAAAATCACCCTTCTTTATTTTATGTGTG
This sequence comes from Acomys minous, assembly GCF_964271855.1. NCBI lineage: Eukaryota > Metazoa > Chordata > Mammalia > Rodentia > Muridae > Acomys > Acomys minous. The sequence continues at coordinate 84,960,729 of NC_140488.1, read as the reverse complement.
AGATCTGGTCATAAAATAATTCTCTGTTATGCTTCCCCTAAAATGATATCATAGAGACCATCTCATGCCAGAGTTTTGCCATATACAGGTGGAATGAAAAGCTACACATAAACTATAGTATCACTAACAATTGTTTTATGTGAAATTTTTATTTATTGTGGAGATGGGCCTATGTATACATCATGGTGTACATATGGACATATGGAAGTGAGAAGACAACTTTCTCTTTTTTTTTACATTTTTTATTGATTAAACATTTTTTATTTTTACATATACGTTTATATTATTACACATAAATACAATATACAATAGACTACCTACAGCAAGAAGATCCATGACATAATCAGGAATTATATAAATGTAACATTCTTAGTGTTTTGACTACTTACATTTTACAGCCTTGAAGAAAATGTCTTTCCTATCTTTGTGAGTCTAAATTTCTGAATGTAATTCAATCTCCATCACATATTGTCATTATCAAATTAAAACATCTATCTAGACCTAAAAACATCTTAAACCCTAAACAACTAAGCTTCATTGTAAAACTAAGCTACCTGGTCTTCAACTCGGTAGGCAGAGTCAACAGCCAAACTCTGTCTAGACAGGGTAAGGAAGTCCTCAATAGTTCTTGCCTCACAAATATGTCTGTCAGATACATTGGGTCAAAAGGCTGAAGACGATGTTTCAAGATTATAGAGAGATTTTGGTGACATTTCAGGCAGCAAACTGCCTCTGTCATCTTCTCATTTGAGAAGATAACTTTCAAAAGCTAAATTTTTCCTTCCACTATGTGGATTCTAGATATCAAACTCATATCATCAGGTTTGGTGGCAAGTCCCCATACCCACTGAAACATCTGGCTGGCCCTAAATTAAAATTTCAGCATAACAAAACATGTGTAAGACTGTGCCAAAATATATGATTCACTGGCTTTAAAAGTTAGGGAAGTTCTAAGTGGTCGACTTAACATTTTTCTTTATGTTTGAAGAGTCAATACAGGGAAGATATTAAATTGACGTAATTCCTGTTAAAACATCACCAAGAACTTTTTAAATATACTTTTATTACTTCCTTGTGAATGTCATACATTGTATTTTGATCATATGTTCCCTCCCAATCCTCCCAGATCTATACCCCCTGCTCCATTCCCACAGAATTTAATGTATTCATTTTTTAAAACCTATCTAATCCAATTAGTGATGACTGCATACTCTTGACTGTGTGGCCATCCAATGGAGTGTGTTTCACCAACCAGAGGCTGAACCCTGTAACAAACAAAAGCAAAACAAAATGAAAAATACTAAGCCTTCCTTTCTATCAATTGTCAGTAACTAATAGCTCCCTGTCTAGAGTTGGGACTTTGTGTCTACCACTCAACCCCATGCTGAAATTTAGTCTGCCTTAGGCTTGTATAAGTCTTGTGCATGGTGTCACAGTTACTGGAATTTTATAAGTGCAGCTTCCTTGTCATGGTCCCAAAACACTGTGTTTGTTTTGTTGTTTGTTTGGGGGTCTCTTTGTTTTTTTGTTCAGTTTTTTTGTAGTCACCCAATGACTCCAGCTCTTACAATATATCTGTTGTTATTTATACAGGGATACTGGTGATTTGTCCTGAAATAATGTTTATATAAATAGTTCATTTAGGTCTAAGCACTCTACAGTCTCTTATTCACTGAATGTCAATTAGTTGTGGGAATTTTGTTAATCACTATCTACTGCAAAATGAAATTTAAAAACTTTAATGAACTTCATTAGATTCTTCTAAACTTACATAGAAACCAAAGGAACTAGATGAAGCCAAACTAATTTTTAAAAAGAATGAAAAAAGGAGAAGATCTGCAGTTTCAAAACTTAATATATATTAACAGTATCTAAACCTGTGTTATAGTCAGAAAGAAAGGCTCATAGTTCAATAGAGCACAATATATCAATCCATATATAACACTACTCAAATATGCTCAGTTAATTTTTGAAAACTTTGCCTAAGCAATTAGCTGGAGAAAAATATCATTTTCATTCAATATTGAGGAAACAATCAAGTATGTGGAGAGGAAATTAAGTATGAGAATGAAATTCAGCATTTCATATAGTTTAGCTCAAAGTATTTTTGCTATGCTTGTGGACAGGAGCCTAGCATAACAGTCATCAGAGAGGCTTCATGCAACAACGGGTGGAAGCAGATGCAGAGACCCACAGCCAAACATTAGGTGGAGCTTGGAAAATCCTATGAAAGAAGGGGAGGAAGGATTGTAGGAGCCAGAGGACTCAAGGAAACCATAAGAAAAATGACTGAATAAATTAACCTTGGACCTTAGGGTCTTACAGAGACTGAACCACAAGCCAGAGAACATGTTGGGACTGACCTCAGCCTTCTGCACATATATAACAGTTGTGTAGCTTGGTCTTCATGTGGTACTCCTGAAAATGGGGGCAGGGGCTGTGTCTGACTCTGTTGCCTGCCTTTGAGACCCTTTCTTCCTGCTGGATTTCCTTGTCCAGACTTAATAAGAGAGGATGTGTCTCATCTTACTGCAACTTGATATGCTAGGGATGGTTGATATCCATGGGTAGAGTGCCCTTTTCTGAAGAGAAACAAAGGAAGAGTGGATGGGAAAGGGGACTGAGAAGAGAGGAAGAAGGGGAAACTACAGTTGGGATATAAAATTAATTAATTATAAAAGAGTAGTATGAATGCAAAGTAAGTCCCTAAAAATATCATTCAATACAAAGAAAAGAAAAATATTGAGGGACGTACTTGCTAGTTACTATTTGGTCTCCATATAGCATATAGCCGTTTTAAAATACCACATTATAGTCTATGATCATTTATACATACTACGTGTGACAAATACATTTCATTAAAAATGAAAAATTTTTTATATCCAAAAAATTGAATAGATGTTAGAGTGCTGTATAGTAGTTTTCTGCCAGACTGAAACATTGCATCCTTCAGGGAAGCTCTTTTAAATAGGAAGTAAGCAACTCAAAATAGCTTCAGGGAGTCCTTGAAACTTACCAGATTCATTAGCCCCACTCCTCCCACCTCCAGCAGAAAACAAATAAGACTGCTGAGTTTCAAACAAGACAAGCAGCTTGAAAGAAGCAGAGACCACCTGAGCTTCCTGGAAGAGGCTTAGGCAAACTAAGCCTCTTTGTAAGGATGCTCTCCAAACTGTTGAATTTCCCAACAATATGCAGTACATTCTAGGCTCCTAGCTTTTTGTGAGCTGTCAACCACCACGGGGTTGGAGTTTGGTAACGTAGTTGCATTTGAGTCATATATTTTCCTGTAGTTAATCCTGCACCACATTTCTGTAAGTAACCACAATAAAACTAATTGATTTACCAAGTTAAAATTTAGTGTTATCTATATTTTATGTTTTCTGTGTTTTTTTTTTTAATTTGAGGTGAATGAACTCTATCTCTGACTCTGTCTCTCTGTCTCTCTGTCTCTCTGTCTCTCTCTCTGTCTGTCTCTCTCTGTCTCTCTGTCTCTGTCTGTCTGTCTCTCTCTCTCTCTCTCTCTGTTGCATTTCTCCAGAAAAAGTCTGTTGCATCGCAAGGTCATCATGAACAGTAAAAAAATGTGGACCTGAAAGAGCCTATGCTACTTGAGTACATTTATATAGCACTGTCAGAAAGACAAAAGTCTATACATCAATGTTGTCAAGAATGCAGGGGTGGAGATAAGGACTTTGCTGTCCTAAGCAAAAAATAACATGAGGATCTTTGGGGTAATGGAGTTGTTCTGTATCTTGCCTAAGATAGGAATTACACAAATCTATGCATACAAATCTATGCAAATTAGTAATAACATAAATTAGATATATGCATGATTATACCAAAGCATTTTCCTGGTTTAAATTGTATTATAATTGTGTTCATTATACCACTTAGCAGACAATAGGTAAGAGATACATTTATTGTTATCTGTAAGTTTATGTGAATCTATGATTATACTTAAAAAGAACATTTTAAAGTTTCTTAGATGATAATTATTTTAGAGAATAGGCTTAAGCTCTGAAAAATGACAGATGACTTAAGTTAAATATGCCAAGATGGAATAGAAACTTAATTTTAATTAAAACAGAAGACATTCAATTTAAAAATAAAGTGTGAATGAGTATGTAGAGCAAAAAGAGTATTAAAGTATTCTAAGAAAATTTGGACAGGGCAGATCAAGTCAATATATAGTTCAATAATACTGTATAATTTACAAACTAAGTTAAAAGTCTTTATATATAATACAGGGTAATTAATTTAAGTATTAGAGTACATTTGGCCTTTCCTGAAATTGTAATCAGGATAGAAAAGACCAAGGTGACAAATATTACTATATATATTTATATGAAATAAAATTGACAATGTAATTTTATTCCATTATTAATGTAAGAGGCATTCTGAATCAAAAACAGACTTAATATAAATTTTTAAAAGAAAAAAGCAAGCAAAAATGTTGACAGTATAAACCATTTACAAATATTCTATCAGGAAACCTTTGCAAAACAAGACAATAAGCTTCAAACCCATTAAAAGATGGAGCTAATGTTGAACAGACATGTGTTATATAGTTAAATGGAGTGAAAAGTAGAAACATACATATTATTTAAAAAGCTCAAGTTAAAGAATGGTGCTGAAGGCATTAAAGTGAAGCATAATGGCCCATCGTAAAACCACACAGATTTCTTCTTTCTTTTTTCCCTTTTATTGAAACATAGATTATTTCTCCCATAGTATATCATGGTTAAGGGCACTCCTCCCTCTAATCCTCCCAGTTCCTCCCCACATTCTGACATCTGTATCTACTCCATTTCTCTTTCTTATTACAAAACAAACAGACTTCTAAGGGATAGTAATAAAAGAAAAATAGACAGGGAGTTGACAAGACAAACAGAAAAAAAAAATGAAGAGCCAAAGCGAAAGCACAAGAATCAGAAATCCACTAATTCCCACAACTCTGGAATCCCATAGAAACACTAAACTGGAAGCCATGATCCATATGAGAAGACCTGCTGCAGACTCGTGCGGCTTCTTTGAATGCTACCTCAGTCTATGAGTTCACATGAGCTTTGATCATGCTTGTATAAAGAGTCTTGTCTTTTTGTGTCCTCCATCTCCATTGTCTCTTACATTTTATTTATTTATTTATTTATTTATTTATTTATTTATTTATTTAATCACTTTCCATCATGGTCATAGAACCATCCTTTCTTACTTTCCAGTACACCCACCCTCCCTCTCTCCCTCCCCTCTTCCCTATTCTTCAGAAAAGGGCAGTCCCCCTCCCTATCCACCTCAGCTCATCAAGTCATATCAGGGCTGAGTGTGCCCTCTTCCCCTATGTCCTGGCAAGGCAGTCGCACCAGTGAGATTTCATTGAAAAACTGGCAGGAGAGTCCATGCCAGAGAGAGCCCCCCTCTTCTCCCCCATTACTACTCCAAGTCAGAGTCCTCTTTCCTCAGAAAAGGGAAGCCCCTCCCTATGCACACACCCCAGCTATTCAAGTCGCATCAGGACAGAGTGTGTCCTCTTCCTCTGTGGTCTGTTGAAGCAGCCCCACCAGGGGAAAGTGATTGAAAAGCAGGCAACAGAGTCCATGTCAGAGACGGCACCCACTCCCCTAACTAGGGGACCCACATGAAGACCATGCTGCCTATCAGCTACATCTATGTAGGGGGCCTAGGTCCAGTCCATGCATGGTCCTTGGTTGGTGCTTCAGTCTCATACATACCCTTCCATAGGGATCTTTAAGCCCTGAGGGGAGAGATGTGACTAAGGCATCCCATTTAGGACTGAGTATTCCAAGTCTCTTAGTCTTGGCATAATATCTGGCTGAGTGTTTCTGTATTTGTTCTCATTAAATGCAGGAAGCTTATATATTTGAATGTTTGGCCACAAAAGAGTAACACTATTAGGAGGTATGGACTTGGAGGAGCTGTTGCCTTTTTGGAGGAAGTATGTCACTGGTAGTGGGCTTAAGGTTTCAAAAGCCTGTGTCAGGCCCAGTGGTTTTTTTCTCTTCCTTCTGCCTAATGATCAAGATGTAGAACTCTCTGCTCCTTTTCCAACATCATGTGTGCCTGTATGCTGCCATGCTTCCTACCATGCTTCCTACCATGCTTCCTACCATGCTTCCTACCATGCTTCCTACCATCCTGATAATGAACTAAACCTCTGAAACTATAAACAAGCTCCAATCAGATACTTTCCTTTATATGAATTACTGGAGTCATGGTGACTCTTCACAGCAATGGAATACTAAAAGTGTTGTGTTTTTTCCTTTGGTATTTTGCAGAGTACATTCCTATACCAAAAATGCTTGGTCTTTAGGATGAAGACTATATGTAGATACCAATTCTATTTCTCCATGTTCAATGACTTATATAGCTGTTGCTTTTTTTAAAAAGTTTTTCAGCTTCTGTATTTTTTATTATTTAATTAATTTATTCAGATTACAACTAAATTGTTATCCTATCACTTGTATCCTCCTATTCCTCCCTCCCTTCTGCTTTCACCCTATTCCGCTCCCCTAGGTCTATGACAGAGGGGGACCTCCTCCCTCATGATCATAGGCTATCAAGTCTCATCTGGGTAGCCTGCTTATTCTTTCTAGGTAAGAGAAATATAGGAGATGGTGAAATAGAAGAATCCAGAGGATCCTAGAAACCTACAAGAACATTGTGATGGGTGCATCAGGGCCCAGGGGGGTCTGCTCAAACTATTGCACTAAACAAGGAAAATACAAGTAGTAAACATTGAACCCCTACTCTGATCTACTCAATGGACAGGAAATTCTCCACAGTTATGTGGAGAGTGGGGACTGACTCTGACATGAACTCTGGTGTCCCATATTTGACCACCTCCTCTTGGTGCGGAGGCCTGGTGGCACTCATAGCTATTGTTTTCAACAATGGACCTTGCTCTCACATTTTAGAAAGCAACCTTTCTTGGCAACAGCCTGGGTAGTTTGGCCAACAATTCAGTTGAATGTCACCAAAACTTGGTATTGGAAGCTTTATTTGGTGAGAAAACATGTCCAGTTCAGGCTCTGTCTCCCCTTTTATTTGGCTATTTAATTTAGATCTTCTTTGTATGTGTGTGTATTTTTAAGAAATTTGTACTATGGTATTAGGTTTTCATACTACCTTTCAAATTCACCTTAATTTCAGCTGTCTCCATCTCCCCTCTCACAGTTGATCTTCCTTTTTCAGCCCCACTTAATCAAGGAGCAGCATTCCCCTGGGACAAGACACCCTGCATCCAGGCCCCTGCCCATCACCACTGCATACCACTCAGGCTCTCTTGTGCCTACCAGAACAGGTTTTGGCTTAGTCCCTGTGCTTTCCTCCCCACCATACACTGCCCTCTCCTGACAAGGCTAAATTCCCCCTTAGCCACAGCCTTTCCTGTTATTAACCTCGCTTAGATATATTGTTCTTTGTGTTGTTTGTTTTTTGGATCTTTTCTGCTCCGCTGTTCCTGACTTCAATGTAGAACTTTCTGGGAGCATTCCCTGGCCTTCAGGAGCCCCAACCCCATCTCAGTCTAACACGCCCCCTTGGCTGGCCTGGCAGCAGCAGGTATAGTCAGTCAGTCCATTGGATGCTTAAATCCCAGGATGTACCCCAACAAACTATCACCAAGTGGGTTTCTCAGCTACTTCAGCCCCACTTTACATAGATCCTATAATAGGTTGTGTAAGTCCCTTGGACTATAGGAATTAAGGTGGATGTTGGCCCCATCCCCTTGCCTTCACCTAGGACCTAACGTAGTAATAAATAGGAGTTACCACCTGTCTCCAGGGTGATGTCCTATTTTTTGCCTTCTACCTAAAGTGATGGGGTGCTAATTCACCTGCTGTATTTCTTCTCTAGGCTATTTCCCTTCTTCTGATAAGGAACTAATAAGTAGATATCTTTCTCTACTCTCCTCTTATTCTTTCCTGCCTTGCAAGGTTCTGGTTCCATCTTTTCTTCTGTTTAACACTACCTCTGGACAGTTATATTTGTTTGGTTCAATGTTCATTCTTAGAAACCACTGTGGTTGTTGCTAACAGTGCCAAACTTCATCCTCCCATTCTTCCTGAAGTATGCTCACCAAGATACTCTGAATGAGCTAGAGTACAGTGAGCTGGATACCAACTACAACTACTTACTGTACTCCCAGAATATGAGGCCCGACCCCTTAGATAGTGCTGCAGGGTGAAGAGGGTGGTCCACTTTGATAAGGAAAGATGTAGGGACCACCTTCTTACCTTGTTCTATGGGGAAAGAGTGGCCATTGTTCCTCCCAGCCTGAGTATTTCCCCTCTGATTTCCCATTGGAATTTACTTATTTTTTTTAATTAGTCTTTTTGAACTGAAAAAAAAAATTCTTCTCTCTAAATACAATTAAACTTAAATTTTATACATCAACAAGTAGATCTTCAAGTCTATTACATAAACTTCTCAAAAGTACACTTATGACATCAATATCACCCTAGATGTTTATATCTTAAGTACAAACATTGTAGATTACAAATATCTACAAAGAAACAAAGTTATAGATGCCATGTTTCTAAATCCTAATTTATGTCTGTTTCACTCACGTAATTAGTAATGAGACCTTCTTGTGCTTTTAATGAAGTCCTGCTTTCAGTGATAAATTATGTTGTCATCTTAGGTATAGAGCAAAAAAAAAAAATCAAAAGTTGAAAGTAAAAAGAGAAACATTGGTAGAAACGAATTTCCAAATCCTTTTTCTTTTAAGACAATAGCAAATCAATATTGTTGTCCAGAAAAAAAAAGTAATTGCCTACAACATAAATTCTTAAGATTGGCATGAAATCATGACAAGAACAAAGTTGTAAAGTTACCATATGTCAGATTTGATGAGATCCTATAAGTATTATAATTTCACACTTTCATAGACATGACAGGATTTTAATTTCTGTAAAAATTTCCAGGACAAACTTAAAGAAAGAAAAGTATTCAAGTATAATCACACACACACACACACACACACACACACACACACACACACACACATACACACACACACACACACACACACACACACACACACACACACACAAAGTGGGAGAAAATCTCACAGGATCCCAACCCTACCTGAGAAATCACAGGCAGTCAATGGTTGCTGAGAGAGGAAAAATCAGTTTCCTTTTTCTTGTTTTATTTTTGTTTTTTGTTTTTGGTTGGAGCCCATAGTCTTAAGGGCTCAGCCCTAAATATATGCAAATAAAGGTAATACTAATTGGATTCCATAGGTTCTGTATTTATATGTAATATATCATATATGTTCTGTTATATAAACATATATAAAAGTAAATATAGAATAAGAAGTTGTTATTGTTAATTTAAGAGTAGGTCATTAGAAAGACATGGGAAGAGTTGGAGGGGGAAGAAGATGCAAATACTATAAACTCATAAATTAAGAGGGTCAGACACTGCTAAAATGCTCATAACAAAAGTCACATACAGACACAGTCAAGCACCAGCCAATCCCAGTTGGAGTCATATAACAGGATGTTCTTAGTCCCAGAAAGACTTCAGCTTGTTGGCTGCTAATGTAATCATATACAGTCTAATGCCTCCAGTAACTCTACTGTAACTCTGGTGACCAGCCATTTGGCCCTAGTCTATCAGTTTATGTTCCCTGTGATTGCTCCTTTGTCCACCCAATCAAATGAGAAGATAGTACACCCTCTTAGAAGTCCTCTAGTTCCCTAGAAAAAGGCCTTTGGCCAGGGGTCTCCACTGTTTTGTATGGTTGGCTGACGCGTGCATACAGGTTGTTTCTGGAGAATAAATACTCTTTGTTTTTACATGCTTTCTGAGTTTGGGAACTTCCTTCAGTGCCTTTTAGACAATTACAAAATGATTTCCTTATAAATACAACTTTTTTAAAATTAAAAGAAATATATTCTTCAGTTATACATTTAATATTTTAAAATATATTCACATCTCAAAGAGACAAAAAAAAAAAAAAAGGAATTTGTAACACCATGTTTTCTAAAGCAAACATTCTAGATGAAAGAAGGTCAGAGCTTCAAGTCAGGAAGAAGTTCCTCTGGGGTTTACAGAAAATAAAGGGTATCTTGAAGGCCAATTTGGCTGTAAAGCCTTAGGTATTTCTGTTATATGAATATTTATTCACTTATGGGCAATGGGATTTCTATTTTGATTATAAATATGTAATATTTATTATTTCATTTTATTCAGTATTCATTCCATGAGAAGACACTGAACTTTTTTTTTTAATAAAATGAAATACAATAGAAGGAGATGTCCAGGACATAAATACCAAGTGAAGTAGAAAATACAGTAGAAAGTGGTAATAACAAAATAGTGAATAGTGAAGATGAACAAGAAGCCATGAGATTGGGACCCCAGGATAAAATGAAGAAAAGAAATAGAGAAACTTATCTTGGGAGCTATAATACAATTAGTGTTAAATTTATTGATTTTAGGGAAAGTTATAAGTCCCATTGTCTCTCAAACATATTGAGAATGTATCTACTTAAAATGACAGAGATGATTTCCATGTGACATTTCAATTCCTTAAATATTATATTTGAATTTGCATAGGTGCTTTCATTTTGATTCAATCTTTTATCAGTTCTCTAATAGTTAACAAAACTGATAATCTTTCATGACATTTGTTTACAATAATTGTTGAGTAGTATATTTGCTTTTGTCACTAAACATGTCTGTTTTCTATATTTCATTCCTTAAATTTTCATTATATCATAAAGAACTCTAACTTCAATATGCCTCTATTTCTCATCTGTCTTAGTTTAGAAAAACATATTTTAATGTCATGTATTTATATACATAGCCAAAATAAAGCTATACTCTTTTCGTTCCATAAAGCTAATCAAAACAAAATTATGAAAAGTATTTGAAACATCATATCTTACCATGTTTCAGTTTTTTCAAGGTTGCTTTTGTGTTTTTTACTGAAATCCTTGTTTTCATGAATAGGCACAATTGTGACGGTTAGCACTGATTTGACATTAGACACACTTTAGAAATGTCTGCAGATGCTTGGCATTTAATGAGAATTGTCCAAGTGTAGAGCAACAATATCTTATACTGATTCCCCTTGATGGATTAACTACAGTTACAGACATATCCAGACCCTGTAGAGAAACACGTAGATGTTTGATATTACCTCACTTAAAATTTAAATTCCACTTTCTCTTAGACCATATCAAAGGTATTAACAGCAGCACAGATAGCAATAAAAATACTTTTGTCAGATATATTGAGAGAATGAATTAAGCTTGTATATTTCATAAGAAAGGTAAAAGACTCTCAATAAGGGATGAATGATGTTATCTAACACAAAGGATCTGACAGAAGCAGTGTACTCCTAGTTGTCAATCAGGCCACCACACCTGTGTTTGCTCTAGTCATGTAAGATAATTGATTTAGCCTCATTAAAATTCTTAGAATTGAAGAATTCACTTTCAAGAAGTTATAATCTCAACTTTGCCATATTTATCTAGAAAAGTAAATTTATCAGAACATGATAGCTCTATAAAATCAAGAAAATATATCTAACATGTAAGATTTTTTCATTTATCATTTACATTGTTTATCGACAAGAAGCAAGGAAAACTTGCTGAGATTAATTTGGAATTTTTCTAGAGGTAAAGAATGATAAATTATTAATTATCTACTCACACTTCACATATGACTTTAAAACCTACATTTTATTTTCACATTTTTACTTACTCACTTTGAGATATAGCAGTTTAAAAATAAATTTGTGTAGCATCAGGGATAATTGGTTTATATAAATGCTAGTGGATTTTGTTTTATGCTTTGTATGTCTATGTTATTATATAGATGTTAATATTTGTGTCAGTTTATGCTACTAAATTTCATCAGACTAGAGTTTGTATCATCTAAATAATGGTGGCTATTGGTAGAATCTTTTGTATTCATGAAATGTGTTGATAATTTAGAATATTATTAAAGTTATTTTTACACCAATTTGAGCCTTCTTCGACTACCAAAGATAGGAATGTCAAGCAAATGAGAGCAACTTAACTTTTCCAGTTTAGTTTTTTATTGAGTCAGACAGGAAAGTAACAACTTGTAGTTGCACAGGTAAGTATGAAAATTGAAAATAAAAATGTACTGAGACAAAATAGTCTACCTAAGTTACTAGAAACAATGCTGTCTTGAGAAACAGTGAAAAGGTATGTTCATATTAAACAGAAGGCTTATCTGCAAAGTAAGTAAGCATGCTGTGATAAAGGTTAGTGTTCCTCAAAAGCTCATTGTGTTCCCAGACCATTTCACTATTGAAACACTTTGGAATCCCTAGAGGTTAAGACTATTTAGGAATCTTCCTAGTTGCAAGTCATAAAGATACTGTGGCACCTCCCCCTTCACTTTTTCTGTTCCCTTCCCAGCCATGAGAGTTTATTCCACCTGCTCCCCAACATGGTGTATTGATTCAGTTTAGGACCAAAGCAAATGAGGACAAGTGGCCATGAATTGAAAACATAAAGGCTAAATAAACCACATCTGTTAGTCTTAATTATCTCTGGTGTGTAGTCAAAGTGACAATAACAATTGAGACTATTGTTGATGTGAATTTGGATAAATAGAGAATAGCTTGATCTAGAAAGCTATAATGAATGCCAGGTTTCCTGAATGGTATTATTTAAAAGCAATATTGAAACAAAAAGTATTGAAGTTTTCTCAATACAACAATAGCTTCATAATGGACAAAGAATATAGAGTAAAGTGAAATATTATTCTAAAAAGTAGCTTTTTAGAAGTATAGTTTGCTCTAATTGTTTTCTTTGATTGAACACAGATTTTGTTCATACAATATATTCTTATTACATTTCCTTTCACCCTACTGCTCTCAGTTCCTGCCTATCTCCTCTTCCATCTGCAAGCACACCCTTTCTATATCCTCTTAGAGAATAAAAAGGAATCAAAATAATAATAATAATAATATAAGATAAATAAAAATTTAAAAGTTGAAATATGACAAATCAACAAAACAAGAAAAACAGTAGAGGAAAAAGCACAAGAAATGTATATAGATGCAGAAACACACACATTTTCACACACAGGAAACTCATAAAATACAAAAACATAAGTTATGTTATATGTTCAAAGGGCTTTTAAGGTAGAATAAAAGAGAAAAAAGTGCCCCAATTTAACACCTCCAAAGATGCCAATCAGTTGGTTTTGTGTTGGTAGACATGGGACCTACCTTTATGAGTGGTTTGTTTCCTCAGTGAAGTAAACTAAGTTTTCATTTGTAAGTGGCTTCTCTGATTGGAGATAGTGTCTGGGTTAGAGATTGGGGCACATTTCCACTTCTTTCAACTCTAGGACTCCATCTGGTGCAGACTCGTACTGGTCTTGTGTGCTTGATGCCACATTCTTTTTAAGTTCATATGTGCACCAGCCTTGTTGTATCCAGAAAGCTTTGTTTCCTTATGTTCTTCATCTCCTCTTACATTCTTACTGCTTCCCCTTCTACAGAAGTTTCTAAGCCTTATTTCTAGTTTTTAAATTTTATTTCAATTTGTTTTATTTTATTTTTCATGTATGGGTGATTTGACTGCATGTATGTCTATGCACCCTCTGTGTGTTGGGTGCCTTTAGAGGCCAGAAGAAGGCATTAGGTGCCCCTGCAACTGCAATGACAGTAGTGAGCCACTCTGTGGGTACTAGAAATCAAAAACAAGTACTTTGAAAGAGAAGCCGGTGCTCTAGCCACTCAGCCATGTCAGCAGGCAAAGATTTTATTTATTTTTGTTTATTTGTGGGAGTGGGTGGGAGAATACATGTGTGCAGGTGCTCAACAAGGCCACCAGAGGTGTGAGTTTCCCTATAATTGGAATCAGAGGAGAATATGATCCTGTAGACATGGATCCTGGGAAACAATCACTAGTTCTCACCAAAACACTTAATCTCAGAGCCATCTCTTCAATGCCTAGATATAATGTGAGATAATGATTTAGTCCCAGCCATTAATTTTCTAAGCCTTTCCATCCATAATAAAAGGAAAAAATTGGTATTAAATGTGGAAATTTCATAATAATGTAAAAATTAAAACAGGAACCCTTGATAAAATTGAAAATTGTCAGATAGAATCTGAATGTGTCAAGATGTGTGTGGAATGATGCTGGTAAGGTTTCTAGCAAGTGCGTGTCAATAACATTGTGAAGATATTTCTAAATGCTGAGTATGAGGTACCACAGGCAAGCAGAACAGCTTACACTTCTAGAAGATTAAAACTGGAAGCTACGCATGTAGATTAGGCTTTTCAATTCATTGTGGGCAAGAAACAGAAAGCAGGATAACCATCATGCCAAGTATAAGTTTCTTTTTTTTTTTATGACTTACAAAAAAGTTTTATTTTTATTTTTTTTCCTCCTTTATTAATTTATTCTTGTTACATCTCAATGGTTATCCCATCCCTTGAATCCTCCCATTCTTCCCTCCCTCCCAATTTCCCCTTATTCCCCTCCCCTATGACTGTTCCTGAGGGGGATTACCTCCCCCTGTATATGCTCATAGGGTATCAAGTCTCTTCTTGGTAACTTGCTGTCCTTCCTCTGATTGCCACCAGGTCTCCCCGTCCAGGGGACATGGTCAAAGGTGAGGCACCAGAGTATGTGAGAAAGCCATATCCCACTCTCCACTCTACTGTGGGGAGTGTTCTGTCCATTGGCTAGATCTGGGTAGGGGCTTAAGGTTTACCGCCTGTATTGTCCTTGGCTGGTGCCTTAGTTTGAGCGGGACCCCTGGGCCCAAATCTGCCTATCATAATGTTCTACTTGTAGGCTTCTAGGACCCTCTGGGTCCTTCTACTTTGCCTTTCTCCCATGATTCTCTCATCTAGAGTCCCACTAGAATGTCCTCTCCTCTGTCTCAGTTTCCTGGTAAGTGAAGGCTTTCGTGGGACATGCCCCTTGGGCTAATATGCAGATATAAGTGAGTATATACCATTTGAGTCTTTCTGCTTCTGGGTTAACTCACTCATTATGATCATTTCTAGCTCAATCCATTTATCCACAAATTTCGGGAATTCCTTGTTTTTAATAGCTGAATAGTATTCCATAGTGTAATAAGTTTCTAAGTCAACAAGTGACCCGCTTCCTCCAATTAGGCCTTAACATAGAAAAATGTCAGATTATCCCAGCCTTCCAAAACTGGGGACAAGAATTCAGTATGAATTTTGGTGGATTTTCATATTTATATCATAACAGTAGCCTTAGAAAATTTGACCTTTTTAGAAAAATAGACATTACTACTAATAACACAATTTTCAAATGTGTAATTTTCATGCAGAATAAGTGTTCATGTGTACTAGTTAGGGTTCTCTACGGTAATATAATTTAGAGAACAAATCTCTATATATAGAAAGGGGATTTATACAAATAACTTATGGGTTGTGGTCTATCTAATGCAACAGTGGCTGCTTATGAACAGAAGGTTCAAGAATTCCATAGTTGTTCGGGCAACAAGGCTGACTATCTCAAATGGTCCTCAGTATACAACAGAATCCTAAAGAAATAGGCTATAATGCCATTAAAGATTTGTATGTGTGTGTGTGTGTGTGTGTGTGTGTGTGAGAGAGAGAGAGAGAGAGAGAGAGACAGACAGACAGACAGACAGACAGACAGACAGACAGAGACAGAGAGACAGAGACAGACAGAGATAGAGACAGACAGACAGATACCCAGAGACAGACACAGAGACAGACAAGAAGAGACACAGAGACACAGAGACAGAGACAGAGACAGAGACAGACACAGACACAGACACAGACACAGACCTAGAGACGGAGAGAGTGCTTCCTTCTTTCATGTTCTTCATATAGTCTTCCAACAGAAAGTGTTGGCAAAATTAAAGATGGCTCTTCCTACCTCAAAGTTCTAGATTAGAAGTGGGTCTTCCCCCTTCAAATGATTTAAGAACAAAATCTCTTGCAGGTGTGCCATTCATTTTGTTCTTAATTAGGTTCAGATAGAGTCATGTTGACCACTAAGAATAACCATCACATGATTCCAGTTAATTCCCCTTTCTCATTAACAAAGAAAATGAGGGGAAAAGTAGCATTTTCAGAAAATGGCCTTAATAGCACTGGTTGGATGGTTGGAGTTGCTTGAGGTAAAAATGAAAGTCATCACATGTAATCACAGAATTATATATATATATATATATGGGATGTGTGTGTGTGTGTGTGTGTGTGTGTGTGTGTGTACCTGATACAAATTACAAAGCTATCTGATATAGAAACAAAGATTTAATAGGGAAATAACACAAAAAATGTTCTAAGAGTTTATACAGTGGTAAAACAGTAAACTGAAATAATGTTAAAGCATTTGTCAAAGTTAAGATAAAAATGAAAAAAATCACAGATATTCTAGAGAAAAATAATAAAAGAAGGCAACAAAGAAACCAGAAAATAAGAACCAATATGTGTATGTTGTATATAAAAAGTCAAACCATAGAAGTACATCACTGAGAAACTGTAGCAGCAAAATATCTCATGCACAAGCCAAATTGAAAACTAAAAGAAAGAGTATCTAAATAAGTGAGCTATTAGCAAGTTTCAGAGATGAATTGAGACACGTTTTGTAAGGAAATCGTCAAGTAGATAAAAATGACTGCTTTTTAAAAGCAAGATTAAAAGCTGAGCTTAGTGGCACATGCTTGTGAACCCACTACTCAGAGGCAGAGACAGATATGGAAAGCCATGCTAAATTCTACCATGACAGAAATCCTCTGCTTAGGCTGCAAGCTGTGACCTTCCAGTTGCTGAGCTCTGCCAGAGGAGGTCTTTGTGCTCCAGGCCTTCCTTGGACTATTTACCTTTGAAAGAAGTAGGGAAGTCCCTACTGAGAAACACCTGGAGGGTTAAGGAAATCCTTACAGAGAGCTACTCATTAATAGGAAGTTCTTACAGGGAGCTATTCAGGCTATTGTGTTCTTCTTGCCATGGGAGCTAGGGAGAGAGGGATCAGAATAGATCCTATTGACCTTACTATATAAAGTCTTACTCATCTGCATTAAAGAGAATTTTGATCAGAAATTTCCTGACTTGATTCCTTATTTCTCATGTCTCTGTATCCTACTTTCAATCCCCACTCCCTCTTTCAGGTGAACTCTGATTCAATTTTTCCCGCATGCTGATACAGGATAGGCAGATCTCTTTTTTGAGATCAAGGTAAGAGAAGATATATAGTAAAGTAATATTTAAAAATATACGGTAATAAAATAATTGTTATTTATATTCTGGTGTATGACACATCTACTGGGAAAATATAAACAAGTTTCTGCTCACCTCACATAAGGAAGCTAGGACAGACCAGAGTAAGTATATACTCAAAGTCCAACTTGGTGCAGCAGGCAGAATTTGGGGAGTCACTTACAAGACTATTGGTAAGGAGTTAATTACAATAGCAAAAGTTACTCAGAAATGCGTCACATAAAGCCACCCCCTTCAGCAACGACAGCTCACAAAATCTAGATACTGGATACCTTGCAGAGAGCTTACTGGGTTGATGAGTGTCTGTTTCAAGAAGTTGAGATGGCTTGAGCCACTTCCAGACATATATCTCTCAGAAGCTCTTGCATCTTGTGCTAGGGAATAGACTCTTATATCTAGTCAGTTTCAGGGAATTTCTAAAGCTATTGGATTGTTTACTTCCTAAGCCTAACAAGTGTAGCTAAAGGATAAAAGTTTTCGCCTCCTTTCAGGGCACCCTGTGTTTTAATAAGGTGTTTCTTTCCAAGATGGAAGAATTTTATCTCAGAAGAAATTATTACACAATATTTTCACAGTAAGAGCCATTTTTGGTCAACATATATCTTTAAAATTTGAGGAATAATAAAAATATATGCAAACTATTTTGATTCTAATATAAAATGGTAATGATCCTATCACTATATATGCCCTTCTCCAAAAATGTCATTCAGCTAGAAATGAAGCTTTGTAAAAACATTGCTATCCAACAAAATCAATGACAATATGTCTAGACAAAACACTAACCATTTCAAAGATGCTAAAAGACAGAATAAACATGGAGGTGGGATATTTTGTGTATGCATGGCAATAATATTAGAATATTCTATTTTCCTGAGTGTCTTGGAAACAGAAATTAACACAAACCTTGACAGTGGGAGCTGTCAGACAAGACTGGATTCTCAGGATATTCAGAAGTCTTTTCTGGGAGATTTTTAATCCCTTCTGGTATCCCTTCACTACACTACAAAGTTAACGATTGCTCCCTTTTGTCAACTTTGATTAGTTTGAGGAAGGATGTATTTCTGAAGAAAGTTAACCACAGAGACATAGTGCTGAGAATACTATATACTGTGAAAATTGTAGTTTGTGGATCATAAATATAGCTAAAACTGGGAGAAATTACATTTAATGACAGAACTTTGGGGAACTCTCTATCCCTTTGTTGTTCACAAAACATAAACAGTTAGGTGTATTTTCACCATGTATGATAGAAGATTATTTTAATTTCCTCAGAGGAACAAAGGTGTCCTAATACTGCCATCTGGTAGAACCCTTAATAAAAGCTGGATTATACATGCAATAATCCCAGAGTTATGACAACTAGAACTTTTCAAGTGTCTCATAAACATACAGTAATGACTTAGTTGGCATTTGATGAGTTTCACACTGGAAAAAAAGTGAAATTAGAAGATACATATGCAACATTCAAAATCAATGAGATTGTAAATGATTAACCCTCAGAAAATAATAAAGAACAGCGCATCTGAGATGTAAAATAGAATTCTATTAAAAATGCAAATAGAGAACATGAAACATTTCTTGTAACAAAAGCTAAATAAAAATTTAAAACTGAAGAGAAAGTCTGAAGGGTTTGAAAAAAACTCATGGGAGGAAAATATAACAACACATTTTAGGAGAGTAAAAATAATAAAATTAGTAAACCCACCAATGAATTAAAGCAAAAATCTTATTAGTTGAAATATCAGAAATAAAGAACAAAGAAAAGAGGTATACATAAATTATTGAAAAACAAAATGTGCAACTATAATTGTAAATCTCCAGGTTAAAATTTCTCATTCAGATATTAGAAAATGCAAACAGACCTCACAGCATGTCAAGTCATGGAACAAAGTGAAACTTAAAAGCTGACTCTTATCAAAGACAGTAAAGACTAATAAGATGAAGTCCTGGGACAATTGGGAAAGGAATGGAACTATTAAAGTACATACTCCATGATTTCTGAAATAAAAACAAAATAAAGCTTGTGAAATAGAACATTGGATAGAATTTTCTGGTTTGAAAGTAGTAAGAAAGGATATAGAGGGTTTATATAAAAGAAAAGTTAACAAAATGCATTGAGGCTAAAGTGTAGATGTTAAGGTTAAGGTAAATTCAGAAAAGATAAATAAATCATAAAGAAATAGGAGACTTTTGAAGGTGAAGATGTGAGTTTTGGAAGATGGATAATCAATTGACATCACAGGAGCTTTTGATTCAAGAAAATGAGAGAATGGTATTTTTAAAGTATTAAATAATATTATTTCTCATTATCTATAATTAGTCAAACCAATATTTATATAAAAATTTAATAAATACTACAAATTATGTAAAGGATATTTTTTTTTGCAAAAAGGCATTAATTAGAAAAATAGTGTAGGCTATATGAAGAACAATATGGCACTTACCACAACGCTTGTTGTGTATTAGTTGCTGTAAATAGCAGATGAACTGATATAAATATAGACAATAATTCCTGATGGAGAAACATTTCCAAGAACACTGAAACCTATGGACAAAATAAAAAGTACAGTCTAAATGAGTAATATTTATAGGTTCCCAGTTATATTCCTGTCCCTTAATTATATTTATTCTTTATGAATTCATACTTTTTGTGTTGTCGATTATTTACATTTAGCCATGGAGAATTAATTTATTTGAGATTAGACTAGAATTAAATGTTAAATGCCCAACAACAGTAAAATCTTTATATATTTAGCTTTCAAAAATCATTAATTATCCAGGTCATATGTTTCAATTACTAGGTTATAGGCTGAAAACCACTTGTATAAAGGAAAATGTACCTTTTAAAGGGATTAATTTTCAAAGAAATAATCATTTGTGAAACAATCACTATTCACATTAATGCAATGATAATTCCTATGCAGAAGAAAAAAGGGCCTAATTATCTCATCTGCTTACAGTGTATATTCATTTTTTCATGTTATAATACTATACTTTTAGCTCTCTACATTTTGAAATCAATTAAAATGATTCTAGACAGTTTTTTATGAGACTCTAGAGAATAATATCTCATTGTATATCTTCTGAAGGGTGAATATATGAAGGACCATGATTTTTTCCTCATGGAACTTAATAAATGAATGATTTTGTGGTTTTATTTTATTAACCTTGAATTTATATTATTAATTGATCACAGTCTTTTGATTCTATGTTCAGAAAACTGCTTGTATCAACTAAAGGGAAAAGATTTATGCTTGGATTTAATTAGCCACTATGGCAAATAGTTAAGTTACAAAATTGTTTCTGTACTTGTCTTCTTTTATTCTTTCAGTCTACATTCATTTGGACTTTAATATGAGGTATTTTGACTTTTGTCCTTGTATAAGTTAGTCTAAGAAATAAAAGTAGTACTTATTGTTTTTATGTAGTCTCGTTATGTAAACCTGACTAACCTGCAACTCTCTACGTAGACTAGGCTTGCCTAGAACTCAGAGATATATCTTCCTCTGCTTCCAGGGTATTGAGATTAAAGCCATAGACAATCACACCTATTTGTCATTGTTTGTGTGTGTGTGTGTGTGTGTGTGTGTGTGTGTGTGTGTGTGTGTATACATATGCATTAATGTGTGTATGCATGTGGTTGTATAAGAATATAAGGGTACTCACGGGGGCCAAAAGAGGATATTGAATGCCTTGGAACTGGAGTTACAGACAGGAATGAGATACTAGAGTTAGTTCTTGTGGAAGGACAGAAAGTACTCTTAATAGCTGGAATTTTCCCCTCAAATTTATATTGCTTGATGGACACATATCATTTTCAAATGAATTTAAAATCCACTAAAACTTTGAATGAAGCATATGTGATTTATTTTTTTTATTTTTGATATTAATTATTTTGTTTATTAAGAAGCTATTTACATTTTTAAAACCATACATTCTATAGAAATTAAAATTTTTTTCCTTTTTTTATTAATTTATTCTTGTTACATCTCAATGGTTATCCCATCCCTTGTATCCTCCCATTCTTCCCTCCCTCCCATTTTCCCCTTATTCCCCTCCCCTATGACTGTTCCTGAGGGGGATTACCTCCCCCTGTATATGCTCATAGGGTATCAAATCTCTTCTTGGTAACCTGCTGTCCTTCCTCTGAGTGCCACCAGGTCTCCCCCTCCAGGGGACATGGGCAAAGGTGAGGCACCAGAGTACGTGAGAAAGTAATATCCCACTCTCCACTCTACTGTGGAGAATGTTCTGTCCATTGCCTAGATCTGGGTAGGGGTTTGAAGTTGACCGCCTGTATTGTCCTTGGCTGGTGCCATAGTTTGAGCAGGACCCCTGTGCCCAAATCTGCCTATCATAATGTTCTACTTGTAGGCTTCTAGGACTCTCTGGATCCTTCTACTTTGCCATTCTCCCATGATTCTCTCATCTAGAGTCCCATTAGGATGTCCTCCCCTCTGTCCCAGTTTCTTGCTAAGTGAAGGCTTTAGTGGGACATGCCCCTTGGGCTAGCAAATGGCTGAGAAACACTTAAAGAAATGCTCAACCTCCTTAGTCATCAGCTAAATGCAAATCAAAACAACTCTGAGATTCCATCTTACACCCATCAGAATGGCTAAGATAAAAAAACTCAAGTGACACCACATGCTGGCGAGGATGTGGGGAAAGAGGAACACTCCTTCATTGCTGGTGGGAATGCAAACTAGTACAGCCACTTTGGAAATCTATCTGGTGCTATCTCAGAAAAATGGGAATAGGGCTTCCTCAAGACCCAGGATGTGTTTTATTACTAAACTGTATTAATAGATTTCTAATAATTTCTGATAAAAATAAGAACTTCTTTGCAAGGCCACTTATTGATTTTCTCCATGCTTCATTTCACATGAATTTCCAGTTTCTGTTGAACCTCCAATTATACTGAGCTACTTGTGCCTTTGCAATTCAGTTTCATTCCCCACCCTTTCCTTTTATTTAGATGCGTTATCCAAATTCATCTCAGATGCATTCACTTTTAAATTAGTGACTTCGCTAGGACTTTACCTTTGGGTCTTTCTTATTTAAGGTATCTATTTTCTTTCCCGATACATTTGAACTTAACAAAAATGGGAAAAATAAGGCACTTGGAATTTTGGTTCTAAGAAAATAGAAAGGCTAGCTCGATTTAAATGGAAAATAAGACATAGGCGATTGATATAACTGTTTAGAATGCAATATGAAGGAAGAGATGAGGAAGACAGCAAAAGTATAAACATGGAGAGGAAAATTTC
Organism: Acomys minous; assembly: GCF_964271855.1. Lineage (NCBI taxonomy): Eukaryota > Metazoa > Chordata > Mammalia > Rodentia > Muridae > Acomys > Acomys minous. Next base: position 84,938,205 of record NC_140488.1, on the reverse strand, counting down.
CTAAAAACTGATAAGATCACAAAAAAGACAACAAAGCCACCAAAACAAGTTTAATTGAGGGTCAAGAAGGTACAATATGAAAGAGCTTTAGGGGAGAATTATATCTATAGAAAACTGATATATAAAATATCTCAAAAGTCTGGATCAGAGTACATGTTGAAACTGTTTCATTAGAAAATGCAGCTTCAGATTGTTTCTAGAATTGTTTCACTGACTGTGAAACACTGTGGTCAAGAATAACTTTAGTGGATTCACCATTATCACTCCCTCAACATCATCTTCATAAAAAAATTAATCTTTTCTCTTTTATAGAAATGCATTGTGTGTGTATCAGTATTGTCAGTTTGTGTGTGTGTGTATGTGTGTGTGTTTGTGTGTGTGTGTGTGTGTGTGTGTGTGTGTGTGTGTGTGTGTGTGTGTGTAGGTCAAAGGACAACTTCTAGGAGTTAATTCTCTCCTTCCACCATGTTAATGCCAGGGATAAAACTCAGCTCATCACTTCTGTATGATGCATCTTTAGTGTTGCATCATCTCGTAGGCCCAAACATCTAGGCATTTTCAGTTACCATTGACTATGTTTATGATGGAATATCTTATCAGATAATAAAATTAAGTTGAGGGAATAAGGCAATGATAAAAGCACATTTAGAAAGCAGTGGTGCTGACATTGTTTAAATGTAAGCATAAGTACATGTTATCTGTATAGTTTTACAATAGAAAATTTACTACACATAGTACTGTATGCTTATTGATTAAAAAGTCCATCTCCATATGAGTAAGTTAATGAAAATTGTACCAATATGGAAGAATTCTATTAGTATTATAATGAACATGACTTCTGGATTTTCATATACATATATACCTATGAAATGATCATCTAAAATATTTTTATACTTCACATATAAAAAGGCATTATGTTGATATAATTGTAAAATGGTACATATAGATTTGTTGTCTTATTTTATTTATAAATTCATAAATATATATGGCTGTATAATAACTCATATTACTATGATATTTAGTCAATCCCTGGAAATGATTATTTTAGTATTTCCTTTGAAAATGCTGTTATTTAGAAAAATATTTCTTAAGAACAGAAAACTCTAGAGATATGTGTTCTCTTGTTTTGTTTAACAGATCTACAACACTGAACACATTTCTAAGTGGATAAATAAATATTTAAATAGATAGTTAGAAAGAAACACACCAATGTGGTAGAATAACCACACAAGCAAACATCTGAATGTAGTAAAAACTATTTGTTTCTCATTCCATACTTCATCTGAGAAAAGTAATAAGCGCTAAGACCAGAATATCCAGCAGTAGAGAAAGAGATAAAGTGCACAGGAAACACTCTTGAATAGCTGGCTGTGAAGCTTTCAAAATATATTTATCTCTGTGTTTCAATAAGATGGTTTTTAATAGTCTAGTGGTTTCCTGTGGGCTATTGACTTTTATATCTTATCTTCTAAATTTTGCCTAACTATTTTGTTTTGTCAGAATTTCATTTATAAAGCTGTGTATTATGTATCCTTTTGACTCCCTTTCCCAACATGATTCTGAATTTAATTGTGTGGTGACTCACCAATGTTAAGTCCTGCAGGAGTTTCCATTCATCATCAAGCACAGAGTGCCTCCTAGGGTCTCAAAATAATTGTGAGAGTAAAAATAATCTGCGTGTTTGGGTAAAAACATTGTTTCTTCCCTTATTCCTATGAGACATTTTATAATCAAAGAATAATAGCAAGTGTCTACAATGTCAAACACAACAATAAGTGATGCATACAATTTAAAAATAGTATCAGCTTTATAACATTGAAAGAACTAATGGAAAGGCAAAGATAGCAAGCCTGGTTGTAAAATATAAAATGGCCTCTATATGAGTTCATACTGTTCTGTTCTGTCCTAATTAGGAAACATTTCTTTAGCATCACTTACTAACCACTGACCTCAGATCTTGTGGCTTTTTTTTACCTTTATATGTTAAATCAGTTACCTTTTCAAGTTCAGGTAATATGTAAAATGTTAATAAAAAGGAAGACATTAAAATAAAATATTTTTCTTTATTTTCTTTTCAAGAAATAGTCTCATGTAACTCAGGCTGTCTTTGAATGTTTTATGTGACAGATACTGGCCTCAAACTCTTGATGTTCCTGTCTCCATATCTGGTACTTAACAATTTTCTCTAACTGAAGCTCCAGGGGATCTGACACCTTCTTTTAACTTCCATTGGCACATGAACTTATATTCTCTCTCTCTCTCTCTCTCTCTCTCTCTCTCTCTCTCTCTCTCTCTCTCTCTCTCTCTCACACACACACACACACACACACACACACACACTTTCAAAAAAATGTTGATCTTAGAGCCTGAGCTGTTGGTGCTCTGTTCAATGAGTTGTCTCCTGTGCCAATGAGTTCAAGGCTCTTCCCCACTTTCTCTCCTACTAGATTCAGAGTATATGGTTTTATGTTGAGGTCTTTGATCCTGTTGGACTTGAGTTTTGTACAATGTGATAAATATGGATCTATTTGCATTTTTCTACATGTAGACATCTAGTTAGACCAACACCATTTGTTGCAGATGCCTTTTCCACCCATTCTATGGTTTTGGCTCCTTCGTCAAAAATTAAGTATCCATAGCCCTGTGGGTTTATTTATGGGTCTTGGATTAGAATCCACTGATCAACCAGTTTGTATCTAAGCAAGTACCATGCTGTTTTTATTGCTATTTCTTTGTAATACAACTTGAAGTCAGAGATTGAGATACCTCCTGAAGTTCTTTTATTGTATATTGTTGTTTTACTTATTCTGTTACTTTTTGTTTTTTGTTTGTTTTTCTATATGAAGTTTGGAATCATTCCTTCAGGGTCTGCAAAGAATTGTTTTGGTATTTACATGAGAATTGGATTGTCTCTGTAGATTGCTTTTGGTAAAATGGTCATTTTTATTATGTTAATCCTAAAGATCCATGAGCATGGGAGATATGTCCATCTTCTGATATCTTCTTCAGAGACTTGAAGTTCTTATCATACAAGTCTTTGACTTGCTTAGTTAGACTTACACCAAGGTATTTATATTTTTAGTGGCTATTGCAAAGGGTGTAGTTTCCCTAATTTCTTTCTCAGACCATTTGTCCTTTGTATACATGAGGACCACCAATTTTTAAAAATTAATTTTGTATCCAGCCATTTTGCTGAAGGTGTTTATCAGCTCTTGGAGTTTTCTGGTGGAATTTTTGGGGTCACGTATGTATACACCATATTTTTTGTGGATTGGGATATTTGATTTTCTTCTTTCCAATTTGTATCCTCTTGATCTCCTTTAGTTGTCTTATTGCTCTGGCAAGAACTTCATATACTACATTGAAGAGATATGGTGAGAATGAGGAGCCTTGTCTTGTCCCTAATTTCAATGGCAGTGCTTTAATTTTCTCTCCATTTAATTTGATGTGGGGTGTAGGTTTGCTGTATATTGCCTTTGCTGTGTTTATGTATATGCTTTGTATCACTGGTTTTTCCAAAACCTGGGAACAACCTACATGTCTCTCAACTGAATAATGGATAAAGAAATTGTGGTACATTTACACAGTAGAATACTACTGACTTCTTAAAACATGGAAATCATGAAACAGGCAAATGGATAGAACTAGAAAAGATCATCTTGTGTGAGGTATCCCAGATGCAGAATGACACACATGGTATTTACTCACTTATATGCAGATTTTAGCCATACAGTACAGAATAAACATACCACATTTCACAAGCCAAAAGCAGATATAAAGTAGGGAGGAACAAAGGGAGGATGCTTAAATTTCACTCAGAAAGGGAAATAGAAACAAGGTAGGAAAGGGAACATGGACAGAAATGAGAGTGGAGACCAGATGTAGGCAGATCTGATGCAGGAGGATAGAGGGCCTGCAGAGAAAAGAGAAACTGTGGGCAGGGGCATCTTTGACAAGCTGGAGACCCTAAATCAGAGGAGGCTCCTGGGAGGATATGAGGGGGACTCAGTTAGAGACTCCTAGCAGCATAGGTCATTGTGACTAAAGAGGACACCCTCTAAAGGCCTCCTAGTAGAGGGAGAACACCAACCCATCCACAAAAACTTTCACCCAAAATTTACCCTACCTACAAGATGTGCATGGATAGATTGAACAGAGATTGAAGAAATGTCCAACCAGTGCCTGTCTCAACCTGAGACCTATCTTATGGGTGAAAGCCAACTCCTGACACTATTAATGATATTTCGCTATGCTCACAGACAGAAACTTAGCATAGCTGTCCCCTAGGAGGCTCCAACGTGCAATGGATCAAAACAGATTCTGAGCATAGGGAGCATTGTGGAAGAGTAGGAGGGGGGAGGTTAGAAGGACCCAGATGGAACAGGAACTCCACATGAAGACCAACAGAGCCAACTAACCAGGACACAGAAGGTCTTGCAGAGATTGAAGCACCAATCAATGACCATGCATAGACTGGACCTAGGCCCCCTACAGAGATGTAGTCAATGGGCAGCTCAGGTTTCATGTGGGTCCTCTGGTAAGGGGATAGTGGCTGTCTCTAACATAGACATTGTTGACTTCTTTTTGATCACTTCTCCCTGGTGGGGCTGTCTCATCAGGACATAAGGGAAAATGACACATTCAGTCCTGATAGGACTTGATGATCTGTGGAGTGGCGGGGGGTGGGGGGAGATCCTCATTTTCTGAGGAATAGGGAAGGGGAAAGAAAGAAGGGTTTGGTACAAGGAGGAGAACAAGAAGGGGGATACAATCAGGATAGAAAGTGATTCACTTAATTAATAATTAATTAATTAATATAAAATCTTAAAATATGTCCTCTGGAAATGTTCTCTAGGTTACTTAGCTAGAGTTGAATACCTATAAGAATACTCTTCCACTTCACCTTACACTTCCATTTTCAAGAATTACTTCTGAAGATTGCCAAGTCACTTTATCAATCCATTAGCATTTAGCGTTGTTTCCCACCTAGGGCAATTGTTTTGTGTCATCAGCATCCTTTTGATAGACTTCCATAATTTGCCAATAATTTTGGAAACCATAAAGACCAAAAAGCTGTGGTATTAAAGTACTAACCATGAAGGAAGAAAAAGAATCTCTGTCACTTAATTTCTATAATTGACAATGATGTCTTTAAAATATTTAAAGAAAACATTCCAAAATAAGCACAAACTGGTAACTCGTCATTAACTATGTTACAGCAATTATTAACCGAAGTTTTTTGCATCGATTGCAAGAGAGATGGATACTGGAGTTTGAGTCCACAGAAAGAAATAAAACGCACAGGAAAGAATATCACATAGAGTGATTTCATTCTTCTTTGCAATATTTCTCATTACGAGTTCAAAATGGCTGAATAAGGCAATCATTAAATTGTGCTGGTGAGCTAAAAAGTAAAAGCTATAATATGTAATAAGATATTATAAAGATAATATATGATAAATATATTCTTGCATGGAAGCAATAGCACATATGAGAAAGATGACTCAGAACTCTATCAGAGCAATTTAAAGTTTTTAGGGATTATTAGAAATAAATGAATATCAATGTCAATTAGGTTGTTTCAAATTATAATGATAGTATTACATTTTTAGGATACTGCTAAGAAAATAACACAAAACATTAATTTACTCCTAAAGGCTAAACCATACCCATCTGGAGAATAAAACAGATTATTGACTGTAATTGAAAAGAAAAAGATAATTATTTCTTCATATGCAATTTTTCACTCTGTAAAGATTATAGCTTTTAACTCTGTAGAGGAACTGGTTTGTATATGCACAATAGAGAAATATTCAGTTGGAAAATCAAATCATTAATTTAGTCAAACAATATTTTCAAATGTCAGTTTTTAGCACAATGCCAAAACCCCTGAATTTGTTTTATTTCATGGATTTGTTCTGATGTATAAGGTATAGCCAAATTTCTTTTTAAATTTTTGTATAATTCCCCAAATTGTCAGATATTATAGTGACATTTTCCAAAGGAAAGGTTTTTATTTGCCTCCCTTCTTCTTTTTTCCTTTTCTCCTCCTTTCCCCCAACCTCCCATAACTTTCTCTCTGCTTTTAAGTCATATGTGTTCTTTTGCCTCATATTCATCCTCAGCATCTCTGGTTCCCTTTCATGGTATCTCCAATATCTTTTGATTACCAAAACACACTTTCATACCCACTTGTATAAGAATGTACAAACATTAAGAGCAGGGCATATATGGAACGTAGAATGTAGAAGTTTTGTATTTCTGGGACTGGCTTATCTCATTTAACATAATACATTATTAATTCCACCATTTCTTGCTAATTTTCTGATTTCAGTGTGTTTTTCTTATACCCACAGTTAGATAAAAATTTGCCCAATTCTTGATCTTTATTGGTATTTAGACAACTTTAAATTACTTTTTGTATGGAATGCACATTTGTATTATACAAAGATATTATTTTATTGATGCTTTTATATCTCCCTAGAGTGTTTTCAAAGATTTGTCACATAAGAGTCTGAGTCCATATATGTGCTATAATGATAAGGTCCATATGCATATAAATTATTTTAAGAGAATAAATAAAGAAGTTTAACCTAATATAAAATATACACATTGATTCTAGCCATATAAATGTGTCTTGGTGTGTACAAATGATTGTCAGCAATATAACTTACTTATTTTAATTTAATTTATGTAATAAAATTACTTCTACCTTCTAGAATAGAAACAGAAATTCATGGGATCATGTTCATTTCCTTGATGATTTATTTTACTGACAAGCTTCTACACATAATACCCTAGTCAAAGATACTGCTCTGAAGATAAATACTTGGAATAAGAGTTTTGAAATTAATGGTGTGTTTGACTACAGTCAGCTGTTTTGTTTAAAGGTGGTCTTAGATGTTATCAAGGCAACTTTGTTTTATTTTAGAATCTGTCTTAGATTTTACTAACATTTGGTTAATACCATTGCTGTTGTTTGTTGTCTTTTCCTATTTCAGTTATTTCCAGTTCTTTCCTTGTTCTTGATATACTGATTATTGTGGATTGCATTAGATCATGAGTCTTGATTTCCTTTTTAAGGGTTGCACTTTTTCCATAAGGTGTATCTTTTTCAGTTTTTCATTGATAGGATCCTGATCTTGATTGACATTTCCACCTTGCTTATCAGTGCCATATAAATCCAAATTCTTCCTGAGTTATAGTGACACTTTCCAGGCTAATCATGTCACAGATGCAAATTTTAAAGTGATTTCTTTATCATATTTTACTATACTCACTCTAATTGCATTAGTTTACAAGAAGTCTATTTCCTAAAATTAAAAAATCAATAGGAAAAAACAAAGGTATCTGATTTCACCTTTCAAGAAATATTTTATATAAAGTCACAACTTATTGTATTATTCATACTATGATTTGCATAAAGGGATTTTACTCAGTTTGCAAGTGAATGAATTTAATTTAAAAACATATTCAATAGTATAAAAGTTGACCAATGATGGTGAAATAAAGATAACATATGTCAATCTCATGTATATTTTAAGCAGTTTTATTATATGAAAAATGAAGGGCTTGGAATAAGCAACATTTTATTTTCCTTGTATTTTTAATTTTATTTAAACATTAAATTCTTGCAACTATAGTTTGTTTTAGAAGAAAAAATAAAAAACAAACTAATTTATAGTTATTTTGGCCACAATGAACTACTTTTTGAAAATATTCTGTAAGAAATAGGCCTAGAAAAGGACATGCATGCTTCATCATAGAATTTTAGGAAATGCTATTTAGGACATTATTTTGGAATTATAGTAACTATAGCTCAGGCATTGTAAATTGCCCCTTTCATATATATGAAAGCACATGATTACTCAGCAAACATTAGGAACTTGTAATCTAGAAGCACCCGGGATCTTTGCTGTATAACCTAATGATTGGAAACTTATTTTTTAATGATGTGCATCATTTGACATTGGCAAAAATGGGCTTGAGCAAAAATCTGAAAATAAATATGTCTTTGAAAGGATTCTATAAAATAGAGGCACTGTAGAAAAGATTTCTATCTAATGTATTATCACTGGAAGAGAAATGAGTATGTCAGAATTTAACTCTGCATTCTTAGGTGCAGGATAATTATAAGTATAAAAATATCCAAAGCCAACTTTCCTAATACCTCTGTCTGGTAACCACTGACATTGAATGGAGAAACTACCACAAGGCCTGACCTTATTTAACAGCTTCAGTTATTCCCTTTAAATGTAAATATAAAATGCTAATCATAATATATAAGCAATCACTACTGTCTGCTGCAGTTACTTTATTTTGCAGATGGTGAGAGCTCTACTAACATATCTATTGTTAGCGTGAAAGTCAAGCGATCATCTGTGTAGGTGGCTGTGTGGGAGCAATGCTAAGATTCACAAGGATTTTCTCCCACATTGGCAATCCACATTGAACAAAAAGCCAGATGAAGCAATATTCTGTTCCTTTGGCACTTTTAACCATTCATTTAATTTGTAATAGTAAAAAAAAAGTCCATAATAAGTGCCTGCCATTTTCCACTAAGATGTTACCTTCATGTTTAAAATATATTTTGTACCTATAGTTTTTCAATTGAGTATCTATTGAATAAAGAGCTTATAAAGTTGACTAAGATAGAATTATTAGAAAAATAGTAACTGTTGAAATTGACAGTTATAACTTTAAAAAGGTCTTTTAAATTTACATCAATCACCAAATAATATATGTGACCTAAGTTGAAAGAAATTGTTAGTTTTCTTTGGCTTGAGTAATAACTACTATGATGAATGTCCAGAAGGTATTTCCAAGACCTCTTAAAGTGTCTTGATCCCAGAACACCTATCTGCCTATCTGTCTTTCTTTCAGGACTACAAGTTCTTTAATATTTTTCCAACATGTTATAGTTAGTATATCTCAAGTTTTGATTGCTTTTATACATACACACACGCACACACACACACACACACACATACATACACACACACATACATACATACATACACACAAAGATGCATCAATGATAAGTAACATTAAATACATATAATATGTTTGACCTAGAAAGAAAAGTGCCTAAAATTTTAGTAAATTCTTTTTGTTATGAGATCTAGAGTTAACATTTCCCAATGAAACTTGCTAATACAAAATCACAACCAAAGCTCAAAATTGGTCTGTAAACATAAATTACTCAGCTAGATTTATTTTTCTCAGTTTACTTATTTATTGATTGATTTAATAACTTTACAGCCTGATGTCAATCATCTCCTTCCTCTCCTCCCAGTCCCACCCTCATGCCCCTCACTCCATTCCCCCTTTTCCTTCTTCTCAGAGAAGGCAGGGCTCCAAGGGATATTAACCACCCTGGCACTTTGAGTTGCAGTAGGACTAAGCACATCTTCTCCCACTGGGGCTTGATTAGGCAGCCCTACAATGGGAAAGAGATCCAGTGTTAGACAACAGAATGGGAGACAGCCCTTACTCTCATTGTTAGGGGACCCACATGTTGACTACAATGCACATCTGCTATATATGTTTAGAGGCTCTAGGCCAAGTCCATACATGCTCTTTAGTTGATGGTTCAGTTCCTGTGAGCCTCATTGGGCTGAGATTAGTTGACTCTTTAGGTCTTCTTGTGGTGTTCTTTACCTCTCCAGCTCCCTCCATCCTTCCTCACACTCTTCCACAGAACTCCCCAAGAGTGGCCTATTGTTTGGCTGTGGGTTTCTCCATCTGTTTCCATCAGTTGCTGGATAAAGCCTTTCAGAAAACAGTTATGCTAGGCTCCTGTCTGCAAGTATAGCAGAATATCATTAATAGTGATAGGAGTTGGTTCCCTACCATAGGGTAGGTATAAAGTTGGGACAGTCATTGTTTGGCTATCCCCTCTATCTCTGCTCCAACTTTACTTCTACACTTCTTGTAGGTAAGACACACTTTGGGTAGGTTGGTGTCTCTCTCCTTCCACTGAAAGTTCTACCTGGCTACAAGAGGTGGCCACTTCAGGCTCCTTAACCACCACTGCTTGGAGTCACAGCTAGGGTCACTCTCATAGACTTTCTGGAGCTTTCCTTGTCCAGAGATGCCCCTGCACATATATCATTCCTCTCTCTCTATCCTTTACCTCACGCCCACTTTCCTACTTTCCACAAACCTGATGCCCAACCTCATTACACTCCCTATCCCCTCTCCCACCCAGTTCCAGTCATCCATTTACTTTAGGTGTCTATTTTATTTCCTGTTCTGAGTGAGATTCAAACTTCTTCTTATGGAAATTTTTTGGCTTTTTTGGGTCTGTGGATTGTATCATGGTTATCCTGTAACATATGGCTAATATATACTAAGGACATACCATGCCTTTCTTTCTGGGTATGGGTAACCTAACTCAGGATAATATTTTCTAGTTCTGTCCATTTGCCTGCAAATTTCATGTCTTTGTTTCTAATAGCTGAGTAGTATTCCATTGTGTGCATATTTTCTTTATCCATTCTTCAGTTGAGGGACAACGAAGTTGTTTCCAGTTTCTGGATATTACAATAAAGCTGCTATGACCATAGTTGAGCAAGTGTCCTTGTTGTATGATATAATACCTTTTGGGTATATGCCCAGGAGTGGTATGGCTGTGTCTTTCATTGTTGCCAATTTTCTGAGAAACCTCCAGATTGAGGCTGTACAGTGATTGTACAAGTTTTCACTCCTACCAGCAATGGAGGAGTATTCCCCTTTCTCCTCATCCTCTCCAGCTTGTGCTGTCACTTGAGTTTTTCATCTTAGCCTTTCTGATTGTATAAGATGGAATCTTAGAGTCATTTTTATTTGTCCTGATGACTAAGGACAATGAATATTTCTTTAAGTCTTCTCTGCCATTAGATATTTATCTGTTAAGAATTCTGTTTAGCTCTATACCCAAAATTTTAATTGGGTTATTTGGTTTGAATTCTTGAGTTCATTATATATTTTGGATATCAGCCCTTCGTCGGATGCAGAGTTGGTGAAGGTCTTTTCCCAGTCTGTGACCTACCATTGTCATATTGACAGTGTCCTTTGCCTTGCAAAATTTTATCAGTTCCAGGAGATCACACTTAATTGTTGATCTTAGAGCCTGAGCTGTTGTCTACAGAACCAATGCATTAAAGGCTATTCCCAACTTTTCCACTATTAGATTTAGTTTTATGTTGTGGGCTTCAATCCATTTGGGATTAAATATTGTGTAGGGTGGTAAATATGGATCAATTTGCATACTTCTACATGCAGACATCCAGTTAACCCAGTACCAGTTGTTGAAGATGTTTCTTTTTTCCATCATAAGGATTTGGCTTCTTTGTTAACAATTAAGTATCCTTAGGTGTGTGAGTTTGTTTCTTGGCCTTCAGCTCAATTTTATTGATATATTTATCTGTTTTTATGCCAATCCCATGGGATTTTTTTTATTACTATTGCTCTGTAGTACAGCTTGAAATCAGGGATGGTAATATCCCCCAGACATTCTTTTACTATACAAGATAGTTTTAGCTATCCTTATTTTTTTTTCACATGAAGTTGAAAATTACTCTTTCCAGGTCTATAAGGAATTGTTTTGGAATTTAATGAGAATTGCATTGAATCTGTAGATTGCTTTTGGTAAGATGGCCACTTTTACTCATTAATCCCACCAATGCAGGATTACAGGAGATATTTCCATCTTCTGATATCTTTTTAAATTTCTTCAGAAACTTGAAGTTTTTGTCATATAGGTCTTTCACTTGCTTGGTTAGAATTACAACAAGATACTTTATATATATATATATATATATATATATATATATATATATATATATATATATATATTGTGGCTATTGTGAAGGGTGTTGTTTCCCTAATTTCTTTCTTAGCCTGTTTATCATTTGTGTAAAGGAGAGTTACTGATTATTTTTTAGTTAATTTTGTATCCAGCCACATTGCTGAAGGTTCCCGCTAGAATTTTGGGGGCCACTTAGATATACAATCATACCATCTGCAAATAGGAATACTTTGATTTTTTTCCTCTCCAATTTGTATCCCCTTGTTCTCCTTTAGTCATCTTATTGCACCAGCTAGAACTTCAAACACCATGTTGAATTGATATGGAGAGAATTTGTAGCCTTGTCTTGTCCCTGATTTTAGCAGCATTGTTTTCAGTTTCTCTCAATTTAATTTGGTGTTGGGCATTGGGTTGATATATATTGCCTTTATTGTGTTTAATTATGTACCTTGTAAGCCAGATCTTACCAGTGCTTTTAACATGAAGGGATGTTGGATTTTGTCAAAGACATTTCCAGTATCTAATGAGATGATCATGTAGGGTTTTTTTCCTTTAGTTAGTTTATATGATCAACTACATTAAAGAATTTTCGTATATTGAACCACCCCTGCATTGCTTGGAGGATGCCTACTTGATCGTGGTGGATGATATCTTTTCTGCATTCTTAATTCAGTTTGCCAGTATTTTATGGAGTATTTTTGCATTAATATTGATAAGGGAGATTGGCCTGAAATTGTCTTTCTTTGACTCTTTGTGTTGTTTAGGTATCGGGGTGACTGTGGCCTCACAAAATGAGTTTTCCAATGTTCCTTCTGTTTCCATTTTGTAGAATACTTTGAGGAGAATTGGCGTTACCTCCTCTTTGAACTTAGGGTAGAATTCTGCACTAAACCCATCTAGTCTAGGCTTTTTTTGGTTTTTTGCTTTTGTTTTTGTTTTTGATTTTTTTGTTAGGAGAATTTGATGACTGCTTTTATTTCATTAGGGGTTATAAAAATGTTTAAGTAGTTTAGCTAATCTTGATTTAACTCTGATAAGTTGTATCTATATAGATTTTCCAATTTGTGCCATGCAGATTTTTGAAATAAGACCTAATGATTCTTTGGCTATCCTATGTCCCCCTTTTCATTAAGGATTGGCTAAGAGTTTGTATATATTGTTGATTTTTTTTAAAGAACCATTTCCTGGTTTTAGTGATTCTTTTTATTGTTCTCTTTGTTTCTAAGTTATTGATTTCAGCCTTGAGTTTGACTGTTTCCTTCTGTCTATTCCTTTTTGGTGTGTTTGCTTCTTTTTGTTCTGGAGCTTTCAGGTGTGGTATTAAGTCACTAGTGTGAGATTTCTCTAATTCTTTATGAAGGCTCTTATTGCTATAAACTTTCCTGTTAGCACTTCTTTCATTGTATTTCATAAGTTTGGGTATTCTGTGTTCTCATTTTCATTGAATTCTAAAAAGTCTTTAATTTCTTCCCTGATTTAGTGATCATTGCATTGACAATTCTTTAGTTTCCATGAGTTTGTAGGCTTTCTGTTGTTTTGTTGTTGAAATTCAGCTTTAATCCATGGTGATCTGATAAGATATAAGGAGTTATTTCAATTTTATTGTATCTGTTGAGGTTTGTTTTATGGCTCACCATATCATTGATTTTAGAGGAGATTCCGTAAGGTACTGTGAAGGACATATATTCTTTCATGTTTGGGTGAAATGTTCTGTAGATATCCATTAAGTCCAATTCATTCATAACCGTTAGTTTCATTATTTCTCTCTTTACTTTCTGTCTCAATGACCTGTCCATAGGTGAGAGTGGAGTATTGATATCTCCCACTATTAATACATGGGGTTTAAGGTATGATTTAAGCTTTAATAATGTTTCTTTTATAAATATGGGTGCTCTTCTGCTTTCTGCATAGATGTTCAAAACTTTTATATCATGTTGGTGGATTGTTCCTTTGATGAATATGTGTTGTCCTTGCCTATCTCTTTTGATCAATTTTGTCTGAAAGTCTATTTTATTAGATATTAGAATGGCTACTTCAGCTTGTTTCTTTGGTTCTTTTCCTTGTGAAATATTTTTCTAGCTCTTTATTCTGATGCCTATCTGATGCTGGGGTATATTTCATGTAAGTAGCAGAAAGATAGACTCTGTTTTCTTATCCATTCTTTTAGAGATATCTTTTTATTGGGGAATTGAATCTATTGATATTGAGAGATATTAATGAGCTGTGCTTGTTAATTCCTGTTAATTTTATGTTGGTGGTGTTAGTATGTGTTTGTGTGTGCTTCCCTTCTTCTGTTTTTGCTTGTGCAGAGTTATTTCCTGTGTTGTCTTGAGTGTAGTTAACCTCCTTGGGGTGAGTTTTCCTTTAATTTACTTCTGGAATCTCATTTCGATATTCTTTTTTCATTCAAGTCAATATTTTTCAAATTTTCATTTTCCCGTAGGTAAATGTAACACTCTTGAATTTTTAAAAATTTTATTAAATACAACTTTTCAGGTCTTACCGGTTTCTCTCCTTCCACTTAGTTTTTGAGACAGAGTTTTCTCTTGTTTCTGCCACAAGACTATGTAACATAAACTTTCAGTAGATTCTCCTGTCAACAGCCTCCCATCTTGCAATAGGAATACAGGAATTAATGCCATGTCCCACATCTAGTCTCTTATGTGAGTTCCTAGGATCAAATACAGCTCCCCAGGCTTATGGAACAAGGGCTCTTAGATCTTGGTCTATCTCCTTAGTCCCTAAAATTTACTTTAAAATGTCTGAATTTATAGTGACTCATCATCTTTATATGGTGACTTTCCCATTGTGACCATTAGAAAAAACTCAGTTTTTATCATTTATTTTCCTATTGCAAAAATTGACCTAGTGAATATGAAACACCTAGAAAAATGTGAAGCTTTCAGAAAATGCTTTATTAATGGTGGGCACTGAAGCTATTCATATTCTTGGTACTATAGTGTTTATTCCATGCAAAGCTACATAATTTACCATTCTATTTAATTGTTGTTTCATTCCTTTTCCCATTTGTTTTTTCTTGATTTACATTTTTTATTTGGTGTATATTTTTCTATATAGTACTAGAATTATCAAATTGTTTTCTTTAAAGTATATAGTGCATTTTAACAACAATTGACTCATCATGCCTCTCTTTTTTTGACTATTTTCTTTCCTTTTCCTGCTAGTTTTCTTCCTCCTTTTCTGGATTCTGCTCTCATGTATGAATTTTTTAAGCTCTAGGACCCATGGATGAAATAAAGATTACAATATTTATGTGACTAAGTCTGGCTAATTCAACTATGGTATGATGATCTATACTATTCAGTTTGTGAAAATATACTCTACTTATAAAAACTAAAGTCATTCAAAATCATTAATATAATTCAATTTCATACAATAAAATTGAAAGAAACAAAGCACAACAAACAAAGATAATAATGACATATACAAGAGAGGAAAAATAAAAATAATGTTAAAATTGAGTATTTTTAAAGATTTTTGCTTGAGGAAGGGTTACAAAAATCCTAAAATTGCCATAAATTTGTTGTAGACATAAGGATGACATCGAACGTGTGATTCTGTTTGTCTCCAACTTTAGAGTGATGGAATTACAGGTGTATACCACCTTGCTTGATTATGTGGCTTGTTTCAAACCAAGGGATTCCTGCATCCTTGGAAACTAATCTGCCAACTAAGCTACATCACTAGCCTAGGTGAGATTTATATTGTAATGATGTCCGTATTATTTTTTAAATTAGTAGTATTAGGGACTTGAGAAATAAGAACTTAATAGTATAATAAAATACGAATATTCAATTTAAATGACCAATGACTTTTACTTTTCTTGGGTGCTGACGCTTACCTGATTGTCACAGACAGGAAAACTACCAGTTTGGTAAACCATTAAAAGAGACATACACAATTTCAGTTGATTTAGAAAGATTTATTATTATCAGAACAAAATAATCACATATAATTTATTCAAAATTTATAACTTAAATTCTAAATTCACTTAGTTTTATATTCACAAAGTCTAAATAAGAGTCCAACAAAAATAAAAAAATATAGGCAATGTTACAGTAACAATAAGAATAATTAGAAAAAATAGAGACAAATCATAGTTCTTAATTTGCTTATTTAAACCAGTGCTAACTTTGTGATTCTTGACCAAAAATTTGAAGACCAAATTAGTTTTAAAATAATTGGTCATTCCATATTAATATAATTCAAGGATTACTAACTGGGTCTCATTTCCAGGTCAGTTTGAAGTAATCTCTCAGTTCAACAGCCAAGTTTATATCATCACTAAAAATAACAGCATAAAACTTCTCCTGAAAACTGATTTAGGAAACAATTTTACTGTAATAATTACATCTATAATTTGTAGCATTTTCCTTAGCCTTGAAATAAATGCAAATATTGAAAAATAAGTTTCAGCAATTCATACTGGAGAATCATGTTACACTTTGACTTTAAAATGTATTATATGCTTTTAAAATCTTAGTTGATATTATATTAGAATGGAAAAGAAAGTAAATAGTGAGTTACTTTATAAAATTTATCATAGTAAAAAAAAGAGATAAACAAGCCCAAAACATGGCAAAAAAATCTATCCATTTGTCTGGCAAAATTATATTACTCTATTCATTAATACAAAAAAAATGATTATTTCTAACTGGAGACAAAGACAGAGCTTCTCAACAACATGATAAAAAATGTTATCTCATAATGAAAAAACCCTGGAATGTAATAAAAACTACACCAATCTTATAACTAAAGCAGAAAATTTCAAATTCTATCAATGCATTCAGTTAAAACAGAAAAATAAAATGGAAAAATGTATGAGTGGTTCAATATTTACTTTGGAACATAAATATGCTTAATTTAAACAGGAAAACCTTTAAGAGAGGCTTGAGTGATGGCCCAGTGGTTAAAAATCACTTGCTACTCTTGCAGATGATTTGTGTTCTCTTCCTCAAACTCACATGGCAGCTAACAGTTATCTTTAACTCCAATTTCATAGACACCAGTCATGTTCATAATGCACATGAACATAGCTAAATATATGCAGCCAAAACACTCATACACATTAAATAAAAATAAGTACATCTTAAAAGAACTGTAAGAATTTTGTACAAAATACATGACTCTTCTGAAAAGTTTCAGAGATTTCTCACAATATATATTAAAAATTTATTGTCACAAAATATGCACATAATTTTCCCATGGAAAAACTAGTCTTTTTTTGAATCCATCACTAGGGACTTTGTCAGTAATGTGATTTCACATCCTTTATAATCCTAAATAAAGATGTTCTTTCACATAACTTTACCTAGCCATGCTTCTGCCTTCTGATATATTCATGCAACTTGACAAACAAATACAAAATAAGAGAAATACTAATAATAAGGAAATAGGAATTAATAATGTTAGAAAATAACACTTTATTGCTCAAATAAGATTTTTTCATTAATGAAGGTAATAGATTATCTTCTTTATAATGATAGGAAATTATCTTTTAATATAGTACTCAAATTTTGACCACGTCCTTATAGCCTCAAACAAGTTAAATTTAGAGAGAGTCAAGGAAAGAGTAAGTAAAAATTGGGGAAATACTTTAAAACAAAGTGTATCAATGCAGTCTAATTAAGCTGTTTATAAACAGCTTGCCCAACATAAAATCAGATTTCTACCTGCCAAAACCTTCAAGATCCATCTCCCACCAGTCTCTTTCCCTTCCTCCTCAACATAAGCAAACAGATTTCTTGATCTTCATAAAAAGAATACTTATAGTTCATTGAAACATTTGAAAAGAATAATTGCATGGAAATTCTTTCAATGTGCTATTTCTTTTTGAATGTGCAACTTCTTACATTCTCTCAATTAAAGTGGACATTTTCCAGATTTAGTAATAGTAATAGAAGGTATAAGCCTAAGTGCTGACAGAACTCAGAACCTAACTCCATATAAGAAGTTGGAAGACCACACTATTCTTTTATTTTTAAGGAGAAACCTATAAATAAATATTATTTTTGTTTTTTAATTTTTTATATTTTATTAATTTTTTCATATTACATCTCAATTGTTATCCCATCCCTTGTATCCTCCCATTCCTTCCTCCCTCCCATTTTCCCCTTACTCCCCTCCCCTATGACTACGACTGAGAGGGACCTCCTCCCCCTGTATATGATTATAGGGTATCAAGTCTCTTCTTGGTATCTTGCTATCCTTTCTCTGAGTGCCACCAGGCCTCCCTATCCAGGGGACGTGGTCAAATATGGGGCACCAGAGTTCGTGTGAAAGTCAGACCCCACCCTCCACTCAACTGTGGATAATGTCCTGTCCATTGGCTAGATCTGCATGTATTGTCCTTGGCTGGTGCCATAGTTTGATCAGGACCCTTGGGCCCAGATCTGCCCACCATAATGTTCTTTTTGTAGGTTTTTAGGGCCCTCTGGATCCTTCTATTTCTCCATTCTCCCATGCTTCTCTCACCTAAAGTCCCAATAGGATGTCCTCCCCTCTGTCCCACTTTCCTGGTAAGTGAAGACTTTCATGGGACATGCCTCTTGGGCTAGTGTCCAGATATAAGTGAGTATATACCATTTGACTCCTTCTGTTTCTTGGTAAACTTACTCATTATGATCATTTCTAGTTCAATCCATTTGTCTACAAATTTCTGGAATTCCTTGCTTTTAATAGCTGAGTAGTATTTCAGAGTGTAAATCTACCACAGTTTCTTTATCCATTCTTCTACTGAGGGACACTTAGGCTGTTTCCATGATCTGGCTATTATGAATAAGGCTGCTGTTGAACATGGTTGAGCAAATGTTCTTCTTGTGTGCTGGTCCAAGAAAATCCTTGCTCCTCCTGTGTGCAGGGGTACGCAGGTTTTCTGTATTTTGGTCCTTTCAAACTCTGGAGTACTCCTGCTGTAGTGGGATGGGGAGCTTGCTGTTCCTGGTTCAAAATTCCATGCAATTCCATGAGTCATTTACTGGAGCTTCTAAACACGGTCCACGCTGCTCGCTGCCATCTTGGATCTCTCTATTTTTTTTTTAAACAATCACAAACTGCCTGCTTCATATCATAGGAGCAAAAGTTTATTTTCAAATATGGGAAACTGATTTTCTGCCAAACCATAAATTGGTCTCCACTTTGTTTGGTAACTCCAGATCTTCATATTAAGAAACTTTCTCAAATTATTACTAAAATCAAGATTCCCACATAGATCACTCATGAGGGAAATTTTAGAAGAATAATTTATAAACAAGAGGAACAACCTACTAGAAGTTCAGTGGCACTATGTAAGTTTTCTAGATCTTAAAATTATGTTTAAATAAACAACCACTATGTCTTTTTTGTTGCTGGTGGGGTGGTGGTTTTTCAAGACAAGGTTTCTCTGTTCAGTGTAACCCTCGCTGTCTGAACTCACTTTGTAGACCAGGCTGGCCTTGAACTTACAAAGGTCTACCTCCCTTTTCCTCTGTGAATGCTGGGGTTTCAGCCATGCACCATCATTCATATCTCCACTATGTCCTAAATAGTATGGGATTTTCTAGATATGTTTTTAAAAAAACATTTACTCATTTTATTTCAGTTAGTAATGCTATCTGGGACTGATTTTAGGTCAACACATTTGCCTTTGATTTTCAATCCTTTTATTTTCCATTCTTTCTATGACTTGATTTATTTTGTAATATAGTCTAGGTTTTTTAAAATTAGAAAAGACAGTCACAAAACAAACAAGTTAATAAGCTATCTTACAACAACACAGCTAAGTTACATTATTAATTAATGTGTACAAGAAGAAATGATGACATTAATTAAAGGTAAAGGAGATGACTTGTGGCTATTTAAAGAAAGAGCTTGAGGGATAGAAGCTAGTGAAGTAGAGAGAAAATTAGTTGATTCTGCCAGTGCCAACACTTTCACTCTGTCTATGGTATGGTCAAAATGTGCTTTTCCCTAGAGTCATTTATATTCGTGTTATCACCAGCAACAGACAACATTTGTATTTAATAATTAGTCATCATACATATAATCACTTTTAGAGATCTATAGGATATTGGATATCAACATTTGTACTTGCTCAGTCCCTTATACTCTATACTCTAGCATTTGCATAAAACCTACTCATATCCTTCTGTAAATTATAATCATCTCGTGATTACTTATATCTAAATATATGAAAATGTTATGCAAATTCACAATATACTGTATTGCTTAGAGAATAATGAATGACAAGTAAAAATGTCCTTAAATGTTTATTATATTTCTGCTTTCTTCCAATACTTTCAATTTCAGTTGAATGAATTTATAGATACAGAACCAGTAGTTATAGAAGGCCTATTGTGCCTGTTTTAGTGTCTAACCATAAACTTTAAAGTCTGAATTTTTTATAAAATTGTGTAACAACAGAAGCAGGATTTTTAAGTTACCAAATTATAAAAGTAGCATATATATAGTAAGTCTCTAGATATATTCAAGTATTCAAGTATCCAAAAGGGCCCAAGCATTTGCACAGGTACAAAAGATGATGGAAAAATGAAGAAGGTTTGAAGTGCTAGTCATAATGAGAACTGGGTATCAAAATCCAGAGATATCTAACTATCTTTGCTGAAAATACTTTTAAAAATCTTGACGCTCATTTATTATTTGATTTCCTAAGAATTCTATTTCTACTTTTTATCACTGATTATTTCAGAAATCTTTTTATATCCTTCTTCACCTAAAATATTTGAGATTGATAGAGCAGGATGCCTATATGTTTAGCTTGGATAAACTTTGAATTCTATCTGCCTTACTTATCAAGTGTAATTATGTAGTTTCACACCTTAGAAGTCTTTTACTATTATGAAAAATTTTAGTCATCAAAATCCTTGGTTTCTTTCTAAAGTGCCTCATCTGTAAATATAACTGTCCAATTGGTATTTTCACAGGAGTATCTAAAAGTTATAAGCTCACAATATTTTGCAGTATTTGTAACCTAAATTCAAAAAATGTTAATTTGTCTGAAATTATTTTTAATAAATTTGTTTATTTTTAATTGATTTACTTTATATCCTGACTCTAGATCCCTCCCATATTATAGAGCTTACATGGACACTGTGCTGCCTATAAAATACATCTGAAGAGGTGGACAAAGTCCTCTTCATGCATGATCCGTGGTTGGTGCATCAGTCTCTGCAGGTCCCCCTGGGTCCAGATTTGTTTGTTCTGTTGTTCCCTTTGTAGAGCTCCTGTAAACTTCAGATCCTTTTATTCCCTAACTCTTCCATGAGTCTCCCTGCACTGTGTCTCAAGTTTGTCTGTGAGTCTCAGCATCTGCATAGATCACCTGCTGGGTGATGTCTTTCAGAGGACCTCTATGGTAGGCTCCTGTCCTGTTCCATCTCCAGGCACTTCCAGAGTCTGTCCAATTGCCCTTCTGTATAGGAACTAAATATCCTCCCTAGGGTAGGCTCCTCCTTCTTATTTAATTTCTTTAGGTCAGTGGATTGTAGTATGATTATCCTGTATTATATGGCTAATATCTGCTTATAAGTGAGTACACATCATGCATATCTTTCTGGGTCTATATTACCTCACTTAGGATGATCTTTTCTAGTTCCATCCATTTCCCTGAAATTTTCAAAATTTCTTTGTTTTTAATAGCTGAGTAGTATTCCAAACAAACCAAACAATCTAATTAAAAATTCAGGTACAGAACCAAACAGAGAATTCTCAACCAAGGAATATCAAATGGCCTGGAAACACCTAAAGAAAGTCTTAATGCCCTTCGTCATCAAGGAAATGCACATAAAAATGACTCAGAGAGTCCATCAGAATGGCTAAGATCAAAATCTCCATTAACAGCACATGCTGGCGAGGTTGTGGAGAAAGGAGAACACTCTTGCACTTTGGAAATCAATCTGGTGTTTTCTCAGAAAATTAGGACGAGTGCTACCTCAAGACGCAGCTATACCTCTCCTGTGCATATATCTGAAAGATGTTCCACCATACAAGGACACTTGCTGAATCATAATAGCTTTATTCATAATAGCCAGAATCTGGAAAGAGACTAGATGTCGTTCAACTGAAGAAAGGATTTAAAAAAAAAGCAAGGAGGGGGAGGAGGGTATAAGGGCGAGATGATGGGACTGGGAGGAGATGGGGAAGGAGGCAACAATTGGGATGTAAAGTGAACAAAATAAATTTATTTTAATTTAAAAGGAGAAAAATTTGTGCTACATTTACACATTTGTCTGAAATTTAAATGTAACTGTCATCCTGTGTTTTAATTTGGAAAACCTAAATAAGCAGTTCCAAATGAATATGCCTAATACATATTTCACCTTAATAAGACATCCAATTCATGAAGGCTCATGCATGTGAAAACAAATTTTCAGTATGGGGAACTTAAAATTCTCGTAAACTTAATTTTATGACTTCAGAGAGTTGATGATAGGCTCAGAATTTAATTTTTTGTTTGTTTGGTTTTGTTTTTGTTTTTCAAAACAGGGTTTTTCTGTCAGAATTTAATTTTTTCACTTTCTTTCTTGGTGTGTTTTGTCTCTGCATTGGCCTTGTTTTCTGTCATCATTTCTCCAGCACAATGATCTCTAGGTATTCCAACCTAAAATCCTACTTACTTAATCTCACTAGAAAATAAGGACCTCTTGCCCAATCTAAACTCTCAGGGTTGCACTTGACTAAGTCAAATATTGCAACTAAATCAATGACTTTAATGGATGATTTAAAAATGCTGGTAAGTCAAGCATACATACTTCAATCTAGGAACTGAAGGTAGCCACCAAAATGACTAATCAATCAATCAATCAAACAAAGAACAACAGAAACCAGTGTGATGTAACAAGAAGGTGGTAAAATAAATCCCAAGAAAATATCAGGATGCTTTATTATCAAATGTGAAGCTAAAGAAGAAAACAAAATAACAGATATCACCTATATTCCTCCAAACTGTCTAAGTAATAAGAAAGATTCCTTAAGTAATGGCTCAAATTAGAATACAGGAGTATTTTGTACATGTTTTATTTACTTCCTCAATCTGTCCATATATTAATGCTGAAGCCTTTCTCACGTATGTTCAAATTTCTCCTAGTCTAGGTAAATATTGCCTTATTCCTGGAATCTTGCCTATTTCATATCCCTTGATTAAATTGCTTCATAGCTTCCATTTGCACTCTTAAATTTCTATGCAATCGGATTCTTACCAAACTCATCCCTCGCTTATTATACCCCATCAGAACTAGTTAACTTGGTGACATTCAATGTATAAAAAACACCCTGTCCTTAAAACCCTTTGCATTTATGAACTTTTGTAGCTAGCTGTCTTCAAACCTCTCAGGTTTCTGATTAAAAGTTATCTATTCATAAATGCCTTCTGTAAAACCCCTAGATTATACAGAAAATGTCCAGCTACTACTGCATATATCTGTATATACCACACAGTACAGATGATAAGTAATAACCTGGTTTGTACAGTTATTCATCTTATTAATTAGCTTTATGTATGGGTATACAATACTAAACATAAAAAATATATTTGCATTATTTTCACTGCCTTCTCAAATGAAATTTTTCTTTGTCCCATAATTTTTCAAATGTAGTTTCTGAGTGGGGTATTTACATTAATAAGTGATTTTTAAACTTTGTGTTCTGTACATAAGCCATATATTAAAATACAGTGAACTGTTTTGATGTGTGTTTTGAAGAATAGTACAGGGACAAATAAACTGAGAACCCCAATGTTTTGATTTACTGACAGAGAGACTGTAACATATTATAGAATAAAGGAAATTTTATTCCAAAGCTTTATAGTCACCGAACAATGTTTCTCTTACTATGTTAATCACCTCAAAAGAGACAACGTGATACAAATAAGGACTATAAATGAGTTAAACTGTTTGCTACAAGGGTGTGGAACATAAAGCCATCTTCAGTGAATATTTCTATGTTCATGTTGCAAAGAATGAGATAATGTTATAAAGAGATGAAAATATTAGATTAGATATTTTGTAAAGTATTTTACTGTCTAGTTGGAAGAAAAATATAAAATTATAAAATCCTCACTTCAGAAAAGTTTCATGCTTTTGAACATGTACTTGTGCGAGAGTCAAATATAAGTATCAACTAATGGGCAAGTAAACTAAGGGGGGATAACCTCGACGTAGATTAAAGATATGTTCTGTATACCTCCAACTATAAACTGCATATAAAAATTAGGATTAGTACTAAGGCAAAATATTTGATACTTAGAAATAGCTGGTAGAATCTGGAGAATATCGAAGTAGATTCTGTATACTTTATAAGAATTTTCAGATGTGATTATTATTTTAGAATATTAATGAAATTATATCTTTTGAATTTAGTTACATCCTTATTGGTTTTTTAAAAGCAAGCATCTAACAAGTGATTATACAACAAAAAGCAAATTGTATAATTCTAGTATACTCTAGAAATATTTATTTATTATTTTGTGGGTGTTGTGCACAATCAGTGGTGCCTTGTGAAGGTCAGAGGATGACCTGTGTGTGTCATTTTCTTTTCTTCTATTGTAAGGTTCCAAGGATTAAATCTGAGTCATTAAGATAAATAACAAGAGGCCTTAACAATTGAACCATATCACAGTGCCCTGATTAAAGATGTTTTATCTATCAAATTAAAAAGTATGACTACCAGATTTTTGAGAAAAATGACATTACACAAAATAGGAAGTAAAATACAGAAATTATATATGGAAATAAAACCATTTTGAAGTTTCTTTGGATGTCATTAATTAATTCAATTATTTATCTATAGAATAAATTATAGTGATTGCATTGTAATTTCAAGTACAGTTATAATTTCAAAGGAAAATTAACAAATATATGATATCTGCTCTTAAGCTAATTTACCCTACTAAAGAAGGAAGGCATGTACACTGAATACAAAGTATTGCAATATGATTTCAGACACTACTGCTGAATTTATACTGATTGTTATATCTGTAAAACTCACAAAGATGAAACCTTTAAAACCTTGCACAGCATTTTAATAGAATGCTTTTCCCTTGTACAATCTATCTATCTATCTATCTATCTATCTATCTATCTATCTATCTATCTATCTATTTATCTATCTATCCTTATATGCAAACATTTCATTAAAATAATACATTTTCTCCCAAAGCAAAAGTCAAAAAGCCTTTGGGGAAATTTTAGGAAAGTTCAGTCAAGTTTTCCATGTGAATGGACCACTGTATTAATTTAGAAAAGAATAATAAATACGGAATGACTAAACAATATTTAAATACCAAAGGTTAGAAAAATGGAGCAATGTGGTAGCATGCACTGTGGAACATACACATCATTATATTATGATGTTATATATTTATCTACATTATATTAATATATACATGTTATGGATACACACATATATGCATTGTGTGTGTGTGTGTATATATATATATATATATATATATATATATATATATATATATATATAACCATTTTGGTACTAATGGATATTTCTGACAAAATGATATGATTATTATAGATATGAAGCATCTCAATAAGACTGCACTGCACAGTGGAAGTACAGGAAGGGAAAATGATGCCTGAACAATACATTCACTCACAAAAGAATGAATGCTTTCCTGGTCTAAAGTAAGAGTAGATTTCTGTAGATTAAACCATCCCTTCATTCCCGGAATGAAGCCTACCTGGTCATGATGGATGATATCTTTGATATGTTCTTGTATTCGTTTTGCGATTATTTTATTGAGTATCTTTGTGTCTATGTTCATAAGAGATATTGGTCTGAAGTTCTCATTTTTTGTTGGGTCTTTGTGAGGTTTAGGTATCAACGTGACTGTGGTCTCATAGAAAGATTGGTAATGTTCCATCCAACTCTGTCTTTTGGAGTAGCTTGAAGAGTATCGGTATTAGCTCTTCTTTGAAGGTCTGATAGAATAAACTAAACCAACTAAAGAAAAATAAACAACATGATCATCTCCTTAGATGCAGAAAAAGCATTTGACTAAATCCAACACCCATTCATGTTTAAAGTGTTGGAGAGATCAGGGATACAAGGTACATTCCTAAACATAATAAAGGCGATATACAGCAAGCCAATAGCTAACATCAAATTAAATGGAGAGATACTCAAAGAAATTCCTCTAAAATCAGGGACCAGACAAGGCTGCCCATTTTCTCCATATCTCTTCAATATAGTTCTTGAAGTCCTAGCCAGAGCAATAAGACAAAAACAAGGAGATCAAGGGGATCCAAATGGGAAAGAAAGAAGTCAAACTATCCCTATTTGCAGATGATATGATAGTGTACATAAGTGACCCCCAAAATTCCACCAGAGAATTCCTTCAGTTGATAAGCATGTTCAGTAAACTGGCTGGTTACAAAATTAACTCAAAAAAATCAGTAGCCTTCCTATATACAAATGACAATCATACAGAGGAAGAAATTAGGAAATCTACACCTTCACGTAGGCAACAAGCAATTTAAAATACCTAGGAGTAACTCTAACCACGCAAGTGAAAGACTTGTTTGAAAAAAACTTTAAGTCCCTAAAGAAAGAGATTGAAGGTGACTTGAGAAAATGGAGGGACCTCCCTTGTTCGTGGATCGGGAGGATCAACATAGTAAAAATGGCCATTTTACCAAAAGCAATTTACAGATTCAATGCAATCTCTATCAAAATACCTACACAATTTTTTAAAGACATTGAAAGGTCAATTCGCAACTTTATATGGAAAAACAAAAAAACCAGAATAGCTAAAACAATCTTATACAATAAAAGATTCTCAGGAGGAATCTCCATACCGGGTCTCAAGCTGTACTATAGAGCAATAGTAATTAAAACAGCATGGTACTGGCACAGCAATAGGCTGGTTGATCAACGGAATCGAATTGAAGACCCAGATATGAATCCACACACATATAGTCACCTGATTTTTGACAAAGAAGCCAAATGGAAAAAGGATAGCATCTTCAACAAATGGTGCTGGTCTAACTGGATTTCTACATGTAGAAAAATGCAATTGGACCCATACTTGTCACCATGCACAAAACTCAAGTCCAAATGGATTAAAGACCTCAATATAAAACCAGAGACACTAAATCAGTTAGAAGAAAAAGTGGGGAAGAGCCTGGAACACACTGGCACAGGAGACAACTTCCTGAACAGAACACCAACAGCCCAGGCTTTAAGGTCAACAATTAATAAATGGGACCTCATGAGGCTGAGAAGCTTGTTTAAGGCAGGAGACATTGTCAAAAGAACAAAGCAACAGCCTACAGTCTGGGAAATGATCTTCACCAACCCTGCATCTGACAAAGGTCTAATATCCAAACTTTATAAAGAACTCAAGAAATTAAACGCCACCAAACCAAATAACCCAATTGAGAAATGGGGCTCAGAATTAAACAGAGAATTCTCAACAGAGGAATATCAAATGGCTGAGACACACTTAAAGAAATGCTCAACATCTCTAGTCATCAGAGAAATGCAAATCAAAACAACTCTGAGATTCCATCTTACACCCATCAGAATGGCTAAGATCAAACATTCAAGTGACAACACATGCTGGTGAGGATGTGGAGAGAGAGGAACACTCCTTCATTGCTGGTGGGAATGCAAACTACTACAGCCACTTTGGAAATCTATCTGGTGCTATCTCAGAAAACTGGGAATAGGGCTTCCTCAAGACCCAGCTATTCCACTACTAGGAATATACCCAGAAGATGCTCCAGCACACAAGAAACTTTTCTCAACCATGTTCATAGCAGCCTTATTCATAATAGCCAGAACATGGAAACAGCCTAAGTGTCCCTCAGTAGAAGAATGGATAAAGAAACTGTGGTACATTTACACTATGGAATACTACCCAGCTATTAAAAAGAAGGAATTCCCAAAATTTGTGGACAAATAGATTGAACTAGAAATGATCATAATGAGTGAGCTAACCCAGAAGCAGTAAGACTCAAATGGTATATACTCACTTATAACTGGACACTAGCCCTACCAGAAAGTGGAATAGAGGTGAGGACATCCTATTGAGACTCTAGGTGAGAAAAATATAGGGGATACGCAAGTAGGTGGATCCAGAGGGTCCTAGAAACCTACAAGAGGAAAATTATGATGGGTGGATTTGAGCCCAGGGGTTCTGCTTGATCTAAGGCACCAACCAAGGACAAAACGTGCAGTCATCATCAAACCCCTACCCAGATCTAGCCAAGGGACAGAACATTCTCCACAGTTAAGTAGAGACTGGGGACTGACTTTCACAGGATCTCTGGTGCCCCATATTTGGCGATGTCCCTTTGTTGGGGAGGTCCAGTGGCACTCGGAGGAAGGATAGCGGACTACCAAGAAAAGACTTGATACCCTAGCACCATATTCACGGGGAGGAGGTCCCCCTCAGTCACAGTCATAGGGAAGGGGGATTGGTGTGTAAGTGGGAGGGAGGGAGGAATGGGAGGATGCGTGGGATCTGAAAGAAAATGAGATGTAATATGAATTATTTTATTTTTCAATAAACATGTGTTAAAAAATAAAGTAAGAGTGGATTACAGGTCTAAATAACTTTATTGAAAACACCTTAATATTGCACATCTAAAAGCACTTTCTAGGAGACATCAAGAAGTCTCAATGGACAAAGTTTCTTTGTTTAAATTGATCCAAGACCCTTTCTCTTGGCGGTCCTACCAAAAGCTCTTCTCTGACCTGCATATATGTGCCATGGCATATGCATAGCTACTTACCCATGCACAAGCAGTCACACAAAATAAATAAAAATTACTAAACATTAAATAGAAACAAGTTTTTTAATTCACTATTTTTATAGTTCTTTGAGAATTTCATACAATATATTTTATCATATTGAACCATTTACCAAACACCTCCTATATCTGCTGCCCACCTCCATACCCTTAGAACATTGTGTCCTGTTTGTTTTTTTGTAAACCATCAAGTCCAGTTTTTACTGTCCGTACCTTCTTGGATATGTGAATTTCCATTGGAGAATGATTAATCTACCAGGGACTGCCTTCAAAGAAAACTCCCCCTCTGTCATCAGTTAACAATTGTAAATATCTCCTCAGTTAGAATAAGACCTGGTAAGTACCTCCTTGCCTTCATGCTGGGATTTATTCTGGCTTGAGCTTGTACACGTAATGTGCAATTGTGTATGCTGTCATAATCATCATGAGATTAGAGTACTGCTGTCTTGCTGTATTTAGACAAGATTGTTTTGTTGTAGTCATCCACTGACTCTGGCTCTTTTACATCTGTCTGTTCCCTCATCTTCTGTGCTCCCTGAGGCTTGGAAAGATGGCATTTGATACAGATGTCCCATTTATGCCTGAGTGTTTCAGTCTCTTATTCTCTGTACCTTGAAAATTTGTGGGTCTCTATATTAATTGCCATCTACTGCAAATAGAAGCTTATCTGATGAAGGCTGAGGGACACATTGGTGTGTGGGATAGAATGATGAATCCACTAAGCTGAATACCCATGATAGGTTCTACTCTAAGGCTTTTCACCTGTCTTATCATAAGTTCTTAGCCCTAATAATGGTGCTTTCATTAATAGTGTCTTGCTGTAAAATTTCAAAGGCTAATTAATAGCACTGGTAATGGCCTATAGTGTTTATGGGAATCTATGAGACATCACTGGGCAACACTTGTAAAAAATAGTAACCTATTTTTTAGCACTAGACTTTTTATTTGTTAGCTTTTGGTGTCTAGTGAGGACATTGTCTTCTTGTTATAGGTTAAATCCATTTTAACTTTGTATGTGTGTGTGTGTATTATATTAAAATATTCATTTTATTTAAATAATATAATAATAAGAATTAATAAAATATAATGTTTAATATATATTAATATAAACATATATCATAAAATATCACCTACACACATGTTTCTACAGTAGTTGTGTTCCATGTGATTTTTTGAAAGTCTTTTAGTGTTATTTATCCCTCCAAGCATTCTCTCCTCTCCTCTGCTCTTCCACACCAATCCTATTTAACCTTTCTTATTCCCGTGTAAACTGTTATACCACTGAGTTCTATCTGTCTCTAATCCTTGCCTTTACCATGTATCCTAACTCCCTGACCTTCATGGGTATTTCAAACTAAACATACTTATGTAAAGATTTAAAGCTAATATTCACAAATGAGAGAAA
Organism: Acomys minous; assembly: GCF_964271855.1. Taxonomy (NCBI): domain Eukaryota; kingdom Metazoa; phylum Chordata; class Mammalia; order Rodentia; family Muridae; genus Acomys; species Acomys minous. Next base: position 84,908,228 of record NC_140488.1, on the reverse strand, counting down.
ATATCCAACATCCCCTTTCCCCATGTCTACTTCAGCATCTGTTGTCATATTTCTATTGTCTTAGTCACTGTTCTATTGCTTTGAAGAGACACCATGACCAAGGCAACTCTTAGAGAAGCAAATATTTAAGTGCTGCCTTGCTTAGAGTTTCTGTGATTAGTCCATTTCCATCATGGCAGAAAGCATGACAGTACACAGGCATACATGGTGCTGTGAGTTTTACATCATGATCCACAGATGGAAAGAAAGAGCATACTAGTCCTACAAGGGCTTTTGAAACCTCATAGCACACCTCCCCCAAGTGACATACTTTCTCCAACAAAACCATATCACCTAATCCTTCTCAAATACTATCACTCTGGAGTAACTAAGCATTGAAGTATATGGGCATATAGAACCAGTTTTATTCAAACCACCACATTAGGTAAGTTGAAATCCCACAGTCATTTTAATTTTTATTTCTCTAATGGCTATGAATGTTCAAATAGGCCCACATCTCTCCCTCTATGTGTGTGTCTCTCTCTGTTTCTAACACTTTCTCTTTCTCTGTTTCTGTCTCTCCCTCTCCTTCACTCTCTCTCCCTCCCCTCCCACATTCTACTTGCTTTGCCTGGGTTACCTCATTCAGAGTGATTGCTTCTTGCTACATCAATTTTCCTGTGAAATCCATAATTTTATTTTTAACAGTAAATAATATTGTTACTAATTTTTATTATCCATTATATAGTTGATGGATATCTAGGCTATTTACATTATCAGGCTATTAGGAAGAGACAGCTGTGAATATGAATGAGCAGGTATCTTTGTAGTAGGATATAAAATCCTTTGAAATATGTCTGTGGGTTATATAGCTGAATTATGTGGTAGACCTATTTTTTATTTTTGTGTTTGTTTTAGCTGTCTGAGGATCACAATGATTTTCATAGTGATTTCAGCATTTTACATTCCCACTAGCACTATAAGCATTCCCTTTCCCCATGCCTATGTAAAAAAAATCTATTGTCACATTTTAACCATAGCTATTCCTTAGCCATTCTAACTTCAGTAAGGTGAAACACCAAAGCATTTTTAATTTATAACTCCTTGATGGCTAAGGATGTGTAAAAATCAGCACTCCCTATGCTTAATATTCTAAACATATAATAAAATGTTGGAGTGATATTTTTATACACTGTGTAAAGATTATCCATATATTATTCAAATGCCAATTTCTGTGTTGGTGCAGATATGATTACAAACTGGACTATGGTCTTGTAAATTTTAGGAAGCGTCTCCTGCCTCAGTGTTTTGTAAACATTGTTTACCAAAACATTCTGATTGGTTTTAATAAAAGTCTGATGGGCAATAAGCAGAGGCAGGATTAAGAGGTGGAAATTTCAGGCAGAGAGAGAGGGGCTTCCAGGCAGGGACCAGAGAGAGATAGAAGAGGTTGCAAGCCAGACACAGATAAAGAAGACACCAGGATGAGACCAAAAAGGAAAAGTAATGGGCCACCTGGCTGGAATGTAGGCCAGGCAAATATTTCAAAGTTAAAATAACTAAAAATCTGGCCAACTTGTTGCAATAATCTAGTAATATATATAATATGTCTCTGTGACATTTTCAAGCTGAGACAAACATATAAAGTCCTTACTAATACAATACAAACCAAATAACTCATTGATTCCTATCCATTAGCCTCTCCTACTTCATTCATATAGTATACTTATGCTTGCTTTTATGTCTGACTAATTCCTCAACATTTTGTTGTTGTTGCTCTTGCTTGTGCTGATATTTAAGTTAAAAAACACGAGAAATTTTCCTAACTTCCTTTTTGTTTTAACTCGATATGATACTACAAATATTAATACTCAGTATTTAAGTATCAGACAATACTAATCAAAGTGTGAAAAGTGTGGACTCTATTTTTCACTGGTTCACAATTAAGCCAACACATAGTGGCTGAACTGTCAGAAACTTTAAAAGAACTTTGACAGAACAATTTTATGCTTGTAGAATCTAACAATAGCTTAAGGATGAGCTTAGAGTTTGTTTCTTTTTTACATAGCTTTAACGTTGTTCTATTGAAGCTATTCATCTTTGAGAAGTGTGATATTTTAAAACATGAATGAACAATTTAAAAAATAATGAGTTTTTTTTTTTCTGTACAAAGTGAAAAGTGATGCTACATGACACTTTGCTGACACCTCGAATATGGTGAGCATTCGATATTGTTCTTATCTAACTTGGCAATTTACTGGGCTACGTATTACAACAGTTTATGGATACATGCCCAGTTACTCTATCTATACACCGTCTCTTCTTTAATTGATATTCACCTTCACAGTCTCCTTTATAAAATTTTATTTTTCTCAAAACACCCATAGATATACTCTAATGAAGATACAGAAATTATAAATACTTCAGAAAAAAAACATTTTTCAGTACTTGGAGACATAATTTACAATAATAGTTATGATGTTAGGTTGTACTGATGACAAGATATCTTGCACTTAACTTTATCATTTTAATTTGTATGATTATGTTTTCTCAGTAGCAAGGAAATTAAGGCAAGAATATCATAAATGATCATTTGAAGGCATAGACTACCACCTGTGAGCTAGCCCTACATTCTCCAATTTTGTCATATAGAGACACAGAAAACATGTTTAGCTTAGCTGTTAAAGAGCATTATCATCAGAGTTAGGATATGCATCTTATGTGGTTTCAGGCTTAAAACCTAAAAGGGGATATGCAGAGATGATGGTACAACACACATTCAGAACTTAAACCATGTTTGCTAGGTCTTCTTGTACTTTGCAGTGTTACTTATAGCCAACAGCAAAAATAACAAAATGAAAATAAAACACTGAACAACACAAATATCTTTAGTGTCTTCTTTCAAAGCCTTCAGAAACACATTTCTATTTGCAGTTTCTGTGAAATTTTTGTGGACTTTTCTCAATGTTTAACATGTGTAATATGCTTCTTGAAATATTAGAAATCTAGCATCCCATCCAAGAAGTAATGTAGCTTAGGCTTCCATATTATCATACACTTGCCTAATATTCATCATTAATTTCTGTTTTTCTCTGGTTTGACATAAACAGTCTCACAGAATGCCAACATAATAATAAGTTACTGTGAGATAATTTGAACATGACACATAAACATGGTTACTGTGCCACCTTTAGAATGCCAAAGATATCCTCAGTCTGGTAATAGGAATGATTGTTGTGTAGTTGCCTATTACATTTTAACACATCTTCAGCCTGACATCTTTAAAGACAAGAGGTTTTGAAAATAATTGTCATGGAATAATTGTCTTGGCTTATTAACAGCACCCAACCTAGAGCTATTTTCCACTCCTTGGACAGTCTTCAAGATTTTCTAACCAATGTCTTATTTATAAATATTTTCAAACACTCTTACATAGAGACACCACACATTATGTGTATTCTGGATCATAGCAACAAGTAGTAAGCCCAATTTTATTCCACAGTTATATTCTTCATTTTTTGCATGGGTGGAGTTAGCTGGACTAAATATAATATACATATATATTATGCTATCAAACATTATGATTATAATAAATAAGATTGAAGTTATTAGCAAATGTGATGGTTTGAATGAGAATGTCCTATATAGGCTCATATATTTGCATAATTATTCCCCTAGTTATTGAAAAATTAGGAAGGATTAGGAGGTGTGGCCTTGTTGCAGGAAGTATGGCCTTGTTGGAGGAGATGTGTCACTGAGGGTAGGCTTTGAGGTTACAAAATCCCATGCCAAGTCCCTATCTTTCTGTCTGCTGCCTTTGAATCAATATGTAAAGCTCTAAGGTACTGTTCTAGCCTCATATAACTATTTACTTCCCACCATGATAATTACGGACTATCCCTCTCACACTATAAGCAAGTCCTAATTAAATTCTTTCTTTTATAAGTATTGCCTCTTTTTGTGATGACTTTTCAAAGCACTATAACAGTAACTAAGACAAAAAATAACTGTGTAATGCAAAAGTTAACATAATATCAGAAGTCTAAAGTCATTTTGTTCTACTAATTGATATTTTGCTTTCTGATAGTGACAGATGTGATGGTTTGAATAAGTATTGACTCCATAGACTCATGGGTTTGAATGCTTGGTTCATAGGAAATGGCATTATTAGGAGGTATGGATTTGCTTGAGTATATGTGACTTTGTTGGAGGAACTATGTCAGGGGGACGGCTTTGAAGTCTCTTATAAACTCATGCTATGCCCTGTGTAGAACACAATCTCTGCCTGCTGCCTGCTCTCCCATGATATCTGCCTATATGCTCTCATGCTTCCCACCATAATAATGGACTAAACCTCTGAAACTATAAGCCAGCTCCAATTAATGGTTGCCCTCTGTAAGAGTTGCCATGGTCATGGTATCTTGTCACAGCAACAAAATCTAAACTAAGACAGCAGTGTATTCAGTAGTGACCTACTCCTTACACTAAAGAAACATACTTGGTAAATCCCAAGGAAATATGTGCCAAAGAAGAAGTACATAAGAGAAAAAAGTCTATAATTGGTGAGCGTATTGGGATCTGCCACCACTGTTGAGGTATGAGCAGAAAACCTTGCCTTTTCTACAAGATATTCTGACATTAATCCATAGAATCCATATTTATGTCATCTTACATTATAAAAGGAACTTTGGAGATGTGATTATATTCTTAATCATACACCACCTCTACCATTTAAATCTTGAATAATCAAGCCTCCAATTAAATGCTTTCTTTTATAAGAACCATTTCCTTGTCTTTTACCAGAACTTACAATGGTTCCTGTGAACTATGTTTTGTTCTCTATACTACTTCTGGGGTAAATTCCTAAGTTCACCTTGGGTGCCTATGACCCAGTTACAGCTTTCAGTCACTGTCAGTAATTTACCTGTCATGTTCTAAAAAATAAATTGAAAGTATGAAGCATAAGAATCACGCATACTTTAAGGGCTTTACTATCACAGTGCAAATGTTATGTAGATGTCCATTGTTGTCTACATTTTCAAACTAACTTTAATTCTTTCCTAAAGAAGCTTTTTGACGTAGTCTATTTAAAGAAATTGCTACATCAATATACTCCTTATTTTCTTTCTGGTACCTTTGAGTTTTCTACCTTTCCCCTTTTAATAATGTTCTTATCTCCCACTGTATATTATAATCAGGAATCTAAAGCTTGTATGTATTTTTTAAAGTTTTTGCTGATTCAATTGATAACATTTATTAAGAAAAACAAAGCTAATGATAACTTGAAATGCATTAATAAAGTTGTAAATAAGCCATATGGTTGTTTTTCTGCCTCTCCTACAGATTGTGATATTTCCAGGGAACATGTCCTACTGCTTAGAGCATATAACTCATATAGTACATTTATATATGGACTATTAAATATATTGGTTTATATATAAATTTGGTATTTCAAGGACTTCATATTTTTTAATAATACCTTTTTATTACTCTACTTTCATTTGAAGTATTCTTAAAAATCTTTATCTTGCTTGAAGAAATAAAAAAACACTTCATATTTTGGTGGGTTTTCAAATTTTGTATTTTTATGTAGCTAGTATATAGGTAGAGTTTCCTCAGATAAAACAGTATATAGAAAAAGGCTGTATTCACAGCGTGGGCAATAATAAAGAAGATATTATAAAACTGGTAAGGAAGGGAAGGGCATGGAAGAAGTTGGAGAGGAGAAAGTAAAATGAAAAAGATGTAAATATAGTACTCATGTTAGAAAGTCTCAAAAAAACCAAATCTTTGTTTTAAAGGAGGAATTGATTTTTCTTTAAAGGTAAGGATATCTGGGGCTGAAGAAATAGTTGATAGAGCAAAGTGCATGGTGCTTAATCATGAATACCAACTTTAAATCACAAGAAACTACATAAAGGCAGGTAAATTAGTACAAAATAATAATTCCAGTACTCATTTAAGCAAGATGAGGGACAGAGACAAAAACCTAGGAAGCCCATAGGCTAACAATTTTGTCACAAATAACAAGAGACCCTGTCCCAAACAGGGATACGGTAAAGATCAACATTTGTGGCTGTCTTCTGACTTCCACACACAGGTATGATACCCATCGATCCAGAACATATATGTCCACATCATGCATAGACTCATAAACAGGTGCATATGCATAAAGATTTTTAAAAAGAAAATACAACAGTATTGACTATACAGACTGTATACATATATCAGATTATCACACTGCACTCTTGGAATATCTTGTTTCATCCATCCATGGTGGTAGAAATTTTTCTTGTGTATTGTAGACTGGGCTGACACCTCTGGTCTCTTAGAGAATGCAAGACATCTCTCTAGGCCAGGCTGGATTTGAGAGTCTCTGTTAAGAAGTTGGGAGTAAATTTCAAGATTTCCTTCCTTTTAATAGCCCAGTTGTATTTGATTGTATAAATGTACCACAGTTTCTTTATCCATTCTTTGTTTTAGAGACATCGAGGTTGTTTCTAGATTCTGGATATTACAAATAAAGTTTCAATGAACATAGCTGAGAAAATTACTTTGTTGTATGGTGGAGCATCTTTCAGGTATATGACTAGGAGTGGTATGGATAGGTCTTGAGGTAGAACTATTCCAACCTTTCTGAGAAAATACCATATTGATTTTCAAACTTGTACAAGTTTCCACTCCCAGCAGCAATGGAGGAGTGTTCGCCTTTTTCCACATCCTTGCCAGCATGTGCTGTTATTTCAATTTTTGATCTTAGTTATTCTTACAGGTTTAAGATGGAATCTCAGAGTCATTTTGATTTGCATTCCCCTGATGATTAAGGACATAGAACATTTCTTCATTAGATATTCCTCCATTGGGAATTCTCTGTTTAGTTCTGTACCCCATTTTAATTGTATTTTTTAATTTTGTGGTGTTTAATTTCTTGAGTTCTTTACAGATTTTTGTTATTAGCCCTTTTGGGGATGTAGGGTTGGTGAAGATCTTTTCCCAGTCTGTAGGCAGTCATATTATTCTCTTGTCAGTGTCCTTTGCCTTACAGAAGCATTTCAATTTCATGAGGTACTGTTTAGTAACTGTTGATCTTAGAGCCTGAGCTATTGGTGTTCTGATTAATAAGTTATCTTCTGTTCCAATGAGTTCAATGCTCTTCCACACTTTTTCTTCTAAAAGATTTAGTGTGTCTGGCTTTATGATGAGATCTTTAATCCGCTTGGACCTTAGTTTTGTGCAGAGTGATAAATAAAGGTCTATTTGCATTTTGGATGGAAATAAAGAAGATCATCCCGAGTGAGCTAACCCATATTGACAATGGCAGGCCTGATATATACTCACTTATAAGCAGATATTAGCCATATAATACAGGATAACCACACTACAATGCACAGACCTAAAGAAACTAAATAACAAGGAAGACTGTAGAGAGAATGCTTAATTCTTCTTTAAAATGACAAAAGGAATACACCCCAGAAACAGTTGATAAGAAGGATCAGGAAGGGAGCCTAGCATAGAGGTCTTTGGAAAGACTCTATCCAGCAAGAGATCCAGGCAGATGCTGATACACACAAGGAGACCAAAGGAGCCAACAAATCTGGGCAGGGGAGTGGGATGCTGCAGAGACTGATGAAACAACCAAGAACTATGGATGTTGTGGACCTAGACCCTCTTCTCAGATGTAACATATAGGCAGCAGAGTCTCCTTGTGGGCGTCATAATATGGGGAGTGGGATCTACATCTGACAAAGATTCTGGCCTCCATACATTGACCACTTCCCCCTGGCAGGGCAGCTGTTCGAGGCCACAGAGGAGGAGGTTGCAGTTAGTCTAGATGAAACTTGATTACTTAAGGTTAGATGATAGGGGAGGAGGGCTTCCATTTCTGAGGACTAGGGGAGACATGGAGATTGTATGAAGTAGCCAGGGTGGGATCAGGAGACTACAAAGAAGGGTGTTATAATCAGGATGTAAAGTGAACAAATTAATTAAAAAAATAAATAAAAATTGGGTGTAATTCTAATAGGTCTTTCTTTATATGTTAGTTGACCTTCTTCTCTTGTGACATTTTATACTCTTTCTTTTTTCTGTACATATAGTGTATTAATTACTATATAGTGGGGTAATTTTTTTTGGCCCAATCTATTTAGTGTTCTTTAAATTCTTTTACATTTATAGGCATCTCTTTCTTTAGGTTGGAGAAATTTTCTTCTGTGATTTTGTTGAAAATATTTTCTGGTCCTTTGAACTGAGAATCTTCTCCTTCTATTTATACTATTCTTAGGTTTGGTATTTTCATAGTGTTCCAAATTTTCTTGATATTTTGTTCCAGAAACATTTTAGATTTAAATTTTACTGGTTAGGGGCAGTAAAAACTAACATTTGCTCCTCTGTCCCTCCCCTCCTCTTCCCCTTCCCCATTCCCCACTTCTCCTTTTTCTTTATAACCCATTGAATCAAATTAGTGCTGATTGTATGTGTATGATTGTATGATTCACTGAAGTAGAAAAAGGCTACTAGAGGTCACACCTTTCTCCAAAAACTATCAACTACTAGTTTACAAAATATTAGTGTTAATTAAAATATTCTGAGACCATTTTATTTTTTATTTTTTATTCTGTGCATCAGGCTTGCTTTAATATCTCTTATGAGTACTTGAAATGGAGGAAAAAAAAGACAAATAGCAAAAATGAGTTTGTATCAACATAATGCTGGAGAAAAAGTAAAAGGGTCAAGAAAAAAAGAGCAAAACCTAAAACCCTGTTTCTTTTTCTTTTTTAAAAATATATTTTATTAATTTATTCATATTACATCTCAATTGTTATCACATCCCTTGTATCCTCCCATTCTTCCCTCCCTCCTATTTTCCCCTTACTCCCCTCCCCTATGACTGTTCCTGAGGGGGACCTCCTCCCCCTGTATATGTTCATAGGGTATCAAGTCTCTTCTTGGTAGCCTGCTATCCTTCCTCTGAGTGCCACCAGGCCTCCCCATCCAGGGGATGTGATCAAATATGGGGCACCAGAGTTCGTGTGAAAGTCAGACCCCACTCTCCACTCAACTGTGAATAGCGTCCTATCCATTGGCTAGATCTGCGTAGGTGTTTGAAGTTTAGTGCACATATTGTCCTTGGCTGGTGCCGTAGTTTGCGCCGGACCCCTGGGCCCAGATCTGCCTATCTTAATGTTCTTCTTATAGGTTCCTAGGACCCTCTGGATCCTTCTATTTCCCCATTCTCCCATGCTTCTCAGCTATAAAACACAAGGAATTCCCGAAATTTGTGGACAAATGGATTGAACTAGAAATGATCATAACGAGTGAGTCAACCCAGAAGCAGAAAGACTCAAATGGTATATACTCACTTATATCCGGACACTAGCCCAAAGGACACGTCCCACGAAGTATTCACTCACCAGGAAAGTGGGTCAGAGGCAGGACATCCTATTTGGTCTCTAGTGAGAACCTTGTTTCTTTTTTTTTTTTCTTTTTTTTTAAATAACACATTTTTATTGAAAAATAAAATAATTCATATTATATCTCATTTTCTATCCCATCCCATGCATCCTCCCATTCCTCCCTCCCTCCCACTTACACACCAATCCCCCTTCCCTATGACTGTGGCTGTGGGGGACCTCCTCCCCCTGAATATGGTGTTAGGGTATCAAGTCTCTTCTTGTTAGTCCGCTATCCTTCCTCCGAGTGCCATTGGGCCTCCTCAACAAAGGGACATGGCCAAATATGTGGCACCAGAGATCATGTGGAGAATGTTCTGTCCCTTGGCTAGATCTGGGTAGGGGTTTGATGATGACTGCACATTTTGTCCTTGGTTGGTGCCTTAGGTCAAGCAGAATACCTGGGCTCAGATGCACCCATCATAATTTTTCTCTTGTAGGTTTCTAGGACCCTCTGGATCCACTTACTTGCTTATCTCCTATATTTTTCTCACCTAGAGTCTCAATAGGATGTCCTCACCTCTATCCCAGTTTCCTGGTAGGTGCAGACCTTCATGAGACCTGTCCCTTGCGCTATCCATAAGTGAGTATATACCATTTGAGTCTTACTACTTCTGGGTTAGCTCACTCATTATGATCATTTCTAGTTCAATCTATTTGTCCACCAATTTTGGGAATTCCTTGTTTTTAATAGCTGAATAGTATTCCATAGTGTAAATGTACCACAGTTTCTTTATCCATTCTTCTACTGAGGGACACTTAGGCTGTTTCCATGTTCTGACTATTATGAATAAGGCTGCTATGAACACGGTTGAGCAAATTTTCTTGTTGTGTGCTGGAGCATCTTCTGGGTATATTCCTAGGAATGGAATAGCTGGGTCTTGAGGAAGCCCTATTCCCAGTTTTCTGAGATAGCACTAGATAGATTTCCAAAGTGGCTGTAGTAGTTTGCATTCCCACCAGCAATGAAGGAGTGTTCCTCTCTCCCCACATCCTCACCAGCATGTGTTGTCACTTGAATGTTTGATTTTAGCCATTCTGATGGGTGTAAGATGGAATCTCAGAGTTGTTTTGATTTGCATTTCTCTGATGACTAGAGATGTTGAGCATTTCTTTAAGTGTGTCTCAGCCATTTGATATTCCTCTGTTGAGAATTCTCTGTTTAATTCTGAGCCCCATTTCTCAATTGGGTTATTTGGTTTGGTGGCGTTTAATTTCTTGAGTTCTTTATAAAGTTTGGATATTAGACCTGTGTCAGATGCAGGGTTGGTGAAGATCTTTTCCCAGTCTGTAGGCTGTCACTTTGTTTTGTTGACAGTGTCTCCTGCCTTACAGAAGCTTCTCAGCCTCATGATGTCCCATTTATTAATTGTTGACCTTAAAGCCTGGGCTGTTGGTGTTCTGTTCAGGAAGTTGTCTCCTGTGCCAGTGTGTTCCAGGCTCTTCCCCACTTTTTCTTCTAACTGATTTAGTGTCTCTGGTTTTATATTGAGGAGACCATTTTATTTTAAATGATCTTCTTCTATATTTTCTGCCACATCCTCTTGCCCTATATTGTACCTTGTTACTCACAGTGGCCTTTTGCTAGTCTCATATCATTATCCATAATCATTTTAAAACATTTAAGGCCTTTATATTTTCATATTCATTAAAAAACTAGCTCACCAACTTTGACAAAAAAACTTTGATATTGAAATTACATAGAATTTATACTTCATCTTTGAGAAAATATCTTAATAATAGCATGCCATATAATTAAGGAACATTGGATTCATAATTCTTTCTCTGTATCCTGCTTAAGTATTTGTGTAGCTTCATGTTTGATAAACTCTCTATTTTTGAAAACACTTAAAGGATAGTACACTCATATCTTAGGACTGTCCCTCTCTATGACATTTTGTAACACATAATTTTGATATTTTGGTTCTCACGGGTTTCAGTCACTTCCTTTTCTAGGTAGTGAGACAAGAACAACTTTTAGACTATTACTTCTTAAATACCAATCTCTTCACACTAAAATATTTAACTTTTATGAAAGAGAAATATATGAATAAAGACCTAACACATTTTTGTTCTTTCACAATCAAGTGCCCTAAATATTAACTACTGTCACTATTCTCTGATGTCACATATCAATGTATGTCATTGTGTATTATATATACTTTAGTCCAGATATGCTGTTACTTGATGGCATTTGTTGTCATGCATTTTATTCTGAGTACCTAAAAACCCCAAACTATTTATTACAGGATCAAATAACAGTTTATGGAGGTGAGAGTGAATAAATAAGTGATACAAGAATATCATTTCTGGGCTATGGGTATATGTCAATGGTAAAGCAATTCCCTTTCATATGTGAGGTCCTAGAGTTTTCTCCTTGGAACCACAGCAAAAAAGATGATGAAAAACATAAAATTATGCAATATTTCATGTATTAAACATATGATATTTCATACTTATTTTAGATTTTCATCTTTACTAATTTTAGAATTTAATAAGGAATTGCTTCTCTTTAGCAGGTGAGATAGTTTTTAATTTTATTTTATTAATTTATTCATATTGCATCTCAATGGCTATCCCCTCCCTTGTATCCTCCCATTCCTCCCTCCCTCCCGCTTTCCCCTTACTCCCCTCCCCTATGACTGTGACTGAGTGGGACTTCTTGTTATTTATCCTATTTCCATAGGATAAAAAATTATACCAGCATGGTAAAATTTTATTTGATTTCAGATTCTTATTGCATAAATTGATTGGTTCCTTCCGATTTTATCTTTTCACAGGAACTTTGGAGAATGAAGAAGGTATACAAGACTCTTACCTAAAGAAAATAATGGGCAACACACCCTTATTTTATATCAAGTTATCTTATTCATTAGATACTTCAGGTTTAGAATATTTGGGAAGAGAGAGAGCAAGATGATTTGAGGTTCATAAAGAATAAATGTGTTGTAAAATAGAAGCAGCAATTTGACAGGTTAGAACTAACACAAACTACTATTAGTTTTATATATATACTTTCTGAATAAAAATATTTAGGTATAGTAACAATTGAATCATCCACTGTAATAAATTTACTTAGGAGAAAATAAAAATGTAATACTTTCTTATTTTATATGGAATGGGTTATTTAACATAATGGGCTTATTTTCTTTATTGAAAAGGAGCAGTTATAATTCCATATAGTTTTAATGTTGTGAATGTGCTTCTGTGTGGTTGTTTAAATTTATTAAATTAGGTAAACACTATCTAGCTCAGATGCTCAGAAAAAGAGAGAATTGGTCTAGATTACCTATAAGACCTCACACAGATTAAAAATATAATCTACTGGTTAATGCATATATGTTTTTTGTGTATGATATTAGGGATGAAATCTAGTACCTGGTGAGTGCACTCTAAAAGCTATCTACATCCTAAGCCCACCTTATTTAAATTTGCAAACACCAATGTAATATATAAATTAAAATGTCTTATGTTATATATACTTTTTTCTCATATATAATTAGGAAATTAATGTAATCCAAATATAGTATTTAATTATTCATTACGTATTGAAATGCTACATGAGTAAGTTGTTCAACCATAGAATGAAAGGACACATTATATCTTCAAAAAGTAGCAAATAGCTAATGTTTATGGAATAGCTGAAATGTAGTTTTACATCACAGGACATAGATAAGCTTTTGTCTAGAGAACTTTTGACCTAAATGCTTAATACAACACACTCTAACCCAGCCAAGCAATTTCATGTCTTATAATCAATGCTAAGAAACATTAGATGTTTTAACAGCCTTATGAGTTTAATAGCCTTAGGAATGTCTATAATTACCCATGTTAGAAGCCAAGATGCCTCTCAGCCAGAGGCACTCAGCCATTAATAGCCATCAAGCCTCTTTGAATAGAGTTGAAAACACTTTTAAACCTTTTGGGGTTATTAGGGATAATTAAAAGTGGCTGAAAGTGTATAATATCATTCATCAAAGCACTAAAAGCTATGCCATAAGAAATATATCTCAACATTAGTAAATGCATTTCAATTCTTCTTGGTTAAAATATAACTAAATAAAATAATGTAAATAAGTATATTTTAGTTTTTACTGTGCATATCATAATACCATTATTTTTGAGACATGCTTTCACTGTGTAGCACTAGTTGTCCTGGAACTCACTATGTATATATATGTGTATATATACATATATGTATATAAATGTGTGTATGTATAACTACAAATCACATATATCACAAATACATAATGCTTATTTATAAAAGCTATGGCTTCCTATATCACTAGACTAATTTTACATCCTATAAATTATTGTTTTGTACATATATATTTACATATATATTTAATTCACCTATGTAACTTCTATTTGAAGAACTAAAAAGTTTACCAAAATTAGAAATATTATAAAAAGATGTGGCAGTGTTCTACTTTGCTTTCTTTTGCTGTGCTAAGCACCATGATCAAAGACAACTTTGGGAAGAAAGTCTTTATTTTGTCTTACCCTTACAGGTCACATTCCATTTTTGAGCAAGGTCAGGAAAAAACTTGATGCAGTAACTTGACATAAAATCTATGGAGAATTGTTTATTACTGGTTTGCTCACACACACACACACACACACACACACACACACACACACACACTGGCTCATTCTAAACTATCTATTTTTTTATCTGCTTATGGATGTCCTACCCACAGTTGGCTGATCCTTTTCAGAACAGTTTTATCATCAGTTGGCATTATCTAGTTCCAGGTGACTCTAGTTTGTGACCAGTTGACAAAAATCTGATACAGGCAGCATCCTTTTGAAGATGAAAGCCACTATTTCATGTTTACCCAGATTCTCAAGCAAAGATTTGTCCAAATTGTATCACTATTATTTTCAATAACTGCAGACATTTTATAATTTTAGCCAGGAGAAATATAAACAAATTTAAGGTACCCAACAAAACCTACTGTTCTTAGAAAGAAGATACATATACTTTCAAATTATCTAACATGAGCTTGATATTGCGTTCTGCTAAAGTTATAAGCAAAGCCAATGGAAAATATGTCACCTAAGGATATAGTCCATGCAGTCAAAGACTGATCTTTGCATAGGTAAAGACCCAGCCCATTTGCAACACTTAGAAAAACACTTAAGAGGCATTGCTGCTCTGAGCTCTCCAAGTTGTTTTGAGGCTTTTCTTTTAAGTGCATTGCAGTTCCACTCCCCCATTACTTAATTTTTATGGCTAAATTCACTCTTTAACAGAGGTTTTGATTCTGAGGACACCTCCAGTCTGCATCATTCCTCTATCATAGAATCAACTTACTATAATAGAAATTAATACACAAAGCTTGAGCCTGGCTATAGGTACTAATGTTAAGACACTCAGGTGAAGTGCTAGGATCAGATAAAATATGACATGTAAATAATGATATAATCCTTTTGAGAGGGAACTCAACATGAGGGAGGAGTAAATTTAATAGGCATTTTGATTCACCAACAACTCTGTAAGAGTCAAGACAAGTAGCTATTGTGCATATTTAATGGTATTATCCACCAGCTCATCTTTTCATCCAAAGTGGGAAGAGTGGAATTCCTGTAAGACATGGCCACATCAACACTAAAAATAAACTGAGTAAAGAATGACTACACGGGGGGAACAGAAGCATATATGTAGTGTTGTATGGTAGAACAGAAACATTATTATGACTACAAATTACATACTCTCAAAAAATGCTGAAGTTTCTGGAAGAATTAAGTAAGAGGAACAATTGTTCCAACAGACTGACATAAAAGAAAAACCAACAAGTTAAAATAGATTAGCTTAGAGTAGAGACTACTACTTGAGTCAGAAATAGATGATTTCATGAAGAATTAAATTGATACAGTAGTTTTCAATCTTTGAAGTTTTCTTGATAATAGCTGGAGGATTAGCATAATTTCAATTTTCCAAGATCAATCTGCATATGCCCTTTCTAGGTCTAGGTGGTGCGTGCGTGTGTGTGTGTGTGTGTGTGTGTGTGTGTGTGTGTGTGTGTGTGAGTCTGTGTGTGTGTGTATAAAAAATAGTTTCTAGTATGTATGTATGTCTAGTGGGACAGGACATGCATGTATGTTTAACATTATGAACTCTAACATTGAAATTATATATCTTTGAATTTAACTTCTGGTACCTTCTAGTACTGATTACTGAAGATAGCTGATTTTAGGGGGTAAAAGAGAGTTAAAACATTTGAGTATTCAGTATGCCAAGCTTACATAGTAAGTAAAGGCAGCAGCACTTGCCAGCAAGAGGAGGTGAGGGATGTCAGCAGGCTGTCTTTAGGTGGAAGCAGTTTTTTCAAGGTAATCTTCAGCTGTTGTGAGCTACTTGGAGCCACTTCAGTCAGAATGAGAAATATTTGTGAACATGACTCATTGCAAAATTATTTGATTAGCTTAGGCTTTGTCAGTTTGGGCTTCTCTTTCTACCTTGCCTTCTTCCTCTCATAATCTCTACATTTTATAAACAACCCATGCCCCAAACTCTCAGCTTCTGCTTCAAACAAGTACCATATAAACTTACATCACAGAAATTCAGCAATTTATATTAACATGTCAATATATTTTGCAAACCTTTGTAAACTAGGGGAATTTTATTACAAAACATTCATAAACATAGTAATAATGGCAAAAATCTAAAGAATAATATGAGAAATTATATTTATCCATTTTATGATGCTATAAAAATACATTCGAAGTAAATTTGAAGTACCATTAGAATTCTGAAACTTGAAGATTTTTATCTGAAAAGCTTCAAGGACTATAACCAAACCAATAAATAATGTATTCATTTAATTCACTTGATCAGTATATAATGAGCACTATGCCAAACAATGCAGATAATAAAACTTAAATGATCCCTGCCATTGTGAAGTTTATGGTACAGTGGTGAAATTTTTAAAAAATTAGTTTAAGGATTATTCTGTAAAGTAATGATATCAAGATACATTTTTAAGTATTCTAAAGGTATATAACAAACTTATGTAACCAATAAAAACAAACTATGTACATAAGCTGAGATGTAAGGAATGAGCAACTGTTAGCCAAACCTGATAGGCAGGAAGAACAAAATAATTCTTTGTTTTCAAAATGAGTGTACAAGTTTTTGATTTTAACCATTCTGGTAGGTATAAGATGGAATCTCAAAGTCATTTTGATTTGCATTTCCCTGATGACTATGGATGTTGAGCATCTTTCTAAGTGTTTCTCAGCCATTCAATATCCCTCTGTTGATAATTCTCTGTTTATCTAAATACCCCATTTTTTAATTTTTTTTTTTTTTGGTTTGGTGAAATTTAATAACCTTGAATTCTTTATATACTTTAAATACTAGTTCTTTTTCCTATGTAGAGTTGGTAAAGATTTTTTCCCAGTCTGTAGGCAGTCATTTTGTTCTCTTGACAGTATCCTTTACCTTACAGGAGCTTTACAGATTCATGAGGTCCCATTTATTAATCGTTGACCTTAGAGCCTGAGCTGTTGGTGTTCTGTTCATGAAGTTGTTTCCTGTGCCAATGAATTCAAGGCTATTCCCCACTTTTTCTTGGAACAGATATACTATATCTGGTTTTATGTTGATATCTTTAATGCACTTGGACTTTAGTTTTGTGCAGGGAGATAAATATTCATCTATGTGCTTTTTTCTACATGTAGACATTCAGTTAGAACAGTACCATTTGTTGAAGATGCTATCTTTTTTCCATTGTATGGATTTGGCTTATTTGTCAAAAATCAAGTGTCCTTAGGTATATGGTTTATTTCTGAGTCTTTGAATAGATTACTCTGATCAACCAGCCTATTTCTGTGCCAGCATCATGCTGTTTTTATTACTGTTACTCTATAGTACAGCTTGAGATCTGGGACAGAGGTCCTCCAGAAGATCTTTTATTGTACAAGATTGTTTTAGATATTCTGGTTTTGTTTTTGGTTTTGGTTTTTTTTTCCATTTACATCTTTTTTTTCCTCCTTTATTAATTTATTCTTGTTACATCTCAATGGTTATCCCATCCCTTGTATCCTCCCATTCTTCCCTCCCTCCCATTTTCCCCTTATTCCCCTCCCCTATGACTGTTCCTGAGGGGGATTACCTCCCCCTGTATATGTTCATAGGGTATCAAGTCTCTTCTTGGTAACCTGCTGTCCTTCCTCTGAGTGCCACCAGGCCTCCCCCTCCAGGGGACATGGTCAAAGGTGAGGCACCAGAGTATGTGAGAAAGTAATATCCCACTCTCCACTCTACTGTGGAGAGTGTTCTGTCCATTGCCTAGATCTGGGTAGGGGTTTAAGGTTTACCGCCTATATTGTCCTTGGCTGGTGCCTTAGTTTGAGCGGGACCCCTGTGCCCAAATCTGCCTATCATAATGTTCTACTTGTAGGCTTCTAGGACCCTCTGGATCCTTCTACTTTGCCATTCGCCTATGCTTCTCTCATCTAGAGTCCCACTAGAATGTCCTCCCCTCTGTCTCAGTTTCCTGGTAAGTGAAGGCTTTGGTTAGACATGCCCCTTGGGCGAATATGCAGACATAAGTGAGTATATACCATTTGAGTCTTTCTGCTTCTGGGTTAACTCACTCATTATAGTCATTCCTAGCTCAATCCATTTATCCACAAATTTCGGGAATTCCTTGATTTTAATAGCTGAATAGTATTTCATAGTGTATATGTACCACAGTTTCTTTATCCATTCTTCTATTGAGGGACACTTAGGCTGTTTCCATGATATGGCTATTATGAATAAGGCTGCTATGAACATGGTTGAGCAAATTTTCTTGTGTGCTGGAGCATCTTCTGGGTATATTCCAAGGAGTGGAATAGCTGGGTCTTGAGGCAGCCCTATTCCCATTTTTCTGAAATAGCACCAGATAGATTTCCAAAGTGGTTGTACTAGTTTGCATTCCCACCAGCAATGAAGGAGTGTTCAATTCTGAACTTCATATGGAAAAACAAAAAACCCAGAATAGCTAAAACAATCTTGTACAATAAAAGGTGCTCTGGAGGAGTCTCCATACCTGATCTCAAACTGTACTATAAAGCAATAGTAATTAAAACAGCATGGTACTGGCACAGCAACAGGCTGGTTGATCAGTGGAATCGAATCGAAGACCCAGATATGAATCCACACACATATGGTCACTTGATTTTCGACAAAGAAGCCAAATCCATTCGATGGAAAAAAGATAGCATCTTCAACAAATGGTGCTGGTCTAACTGGATGTCTATGTGTAAAAACATGCAACTGGACCCATATTTGTCACCTTGTACAAAACTCAAATCCAAGTGGATTAAAGACCTCAACATAAAACCAGAGACACTAAGTCACTTAGAAGAAAAAGTGGGGAAGAGCCTGGAACATATTGGAACAGGAGACAACTTCCTGAACAGAACACCAACAGCCCAGACATTAATATATATATACATTTTTTGTTTCCTCACACATCAAATTTTAAAAGAAGAAATAAATCTTTAGAAAATAACTCATAGTTGTTCTTTCAGTAATCAAACTGTTAATATGTAAAATTTCTGCCACTTTTGTTCACGGTATGTATTTGATCATCTCCAACTCTATTTATTACTAAGAGATGGTTATTTTATTTGATACTGAATTTTTCTTGTCGGATACTACTCAGAGAAAATTTAAGATGAAGATTGAAGATGGAGCAAAGATTGAGGGAATGACCACCCAACAACTGGCTCAGCTTGACACCCACCCCATAGGAGAGATCCAACCCCTATCACTGTTATTGATTCTCTGCTATGCTTGCAGATAGGAGCATAACACAACTATCCTTTGACAACCTCCATCCAGCAGTGGATGGAAACAGGTGCTAAGATTCAGAAACATACAATAGGAGGAGGCCAGGAAGTCTTGTGGAAGAGTGGGAGGGATGATTGAGGGAGCCAGAGGTGTCAAGGCACCACAAAAGCACCACAGAGTCAACTAACCTGGGCCCATGGTGGTTCACAGAGATTGAACCACCAACCAAAGAGCTTGCATAACCTAGACTTAGGTCCCTACACATATGTAGCAGATATGCAGCTTGTTCTTTATGTGGGTCCTCTAATAATTTGAGTAGGGTTTGTCTCTGACTCTATTGCCTATCTTTGGATTTCTTCCCCATATGAGGGCTCCCTTGTCTGGTTTCAGTGGGAGAGGATACATTTACTCCTGTTGTGACTTGATGCACCATGGTTACCCATGGTGGAAGGTCTCCCCTGAGAAAAAGGAGTGATGGGAGAGGGAAGATTTGAGGGTGGGATTGGGAGGAGAGGAGGAAGGAGACTGCAATCGGCTATAAGTCAATTAAATAAATAATCAAAAAATAAATTCAATGCTTAAAAAATAAATGTAGCCTGTTGTTGTTGTTATTATTGTTGTTGTTGTTGTTATGTTTACTTTGGTTTTGTTGAGATAGTGTTTTGTTATCAGACCAAGTTGATGTTGAGAAAATGATACTCTTGACTCAGCCATCAAAGTTCTGGTGTTACAAATGTGTGCCATCACATTAGTGTCTTAAATTTTTAATTATGATATAAATGAATGTTTAAGGACAAAGCAGCTGTTACAATACAAATTATAGGTAAAAACTAAGATTAGTAGTATATAAAAGGAAAGAAAAATGACTCTGTTAAAAAGAAGAACCCTGTAAGAATCGTCAGATGGTACAAAGATCATAATAAACAAATTAAGTTTGTTGCAAAGGAGGGGATATCACAAAATAAAAATAATAATTACTAATGTAAATATATATTCTATAAATAGGTTCCTGTCAGCTCTACTATATTGCATTTTCTCTACCCTGCTTAGCTATTTTACAATGATAAACTAACAAGAGAACAAAGTAAGTTAAGTAAATGCTACTTTTCTTCTAAACCTATTCAAAGAACATTTTGCATGAAAGTGTGAACTAGTTATAACTGGCATATACTTGGCACTCAATAAATATTTAAAAACAGATTAATGGACACCACTTTTAATGACAGTCTAGAAATAGCAAGTTTATATTTCCCAGAGACCTTGTTTAACTTGTAGAGTTCCAGTAGCTGTTATTGGGTCTGTTTGTTCCATTCGTTGCCTATATTTACTGACTATAAGTCTTAGAGCATTTCTGTTTTCCTTTAGTCCCTTATTGTATACTAGCATGATGCACTACTTTGGCATATTTGTTACCTTAAATCATCAGGTCAGGACTGTAAGGCAGAATATATGAAAGAAATAAAGGTAAAAGAAAGAACATTAAACTCATGTGGGAATTTTTCGTTTGAGTAATGGACCAAATTCAGCAACTGAACTATAGTACCATAAAATTGTCTTAGAGATTTATGAAGATTGTGAGAATGTGTTATCACCTCTTAAAATCTGGCCACAGAGCCAAAAAGATTAAATCTCTGCTCTTTAGGTCATCATTTAAAACCTTTCCTAGTCAAATTGCTTTTTTCTTCTGAAGGAGAATCAGCTAATGCTCTGTACATATCTTACATATTCACTTTTAACTTTACAAATTTTTGGTTTATATGTACAAGCTTCATCTGGTCACAAATTACAATGAAACATTGTTTAGCACTCTTCAATGTACACTTCCACTCCCAATGTGTATGCCAATCATCTCTTTACACTTGAATAGAAGCCATGACAGCAGTTTATGGCTTTCACATTTTCCACTGAAATCCAATCATCTTAACAGTTTAATATCTTATGTGTTCTCAGAAAACATGTCAATAGTTAACTATTGATTACAAATGATAGGAAATAGAATACTTTGAAGTCCTTTATGTATTTTGTTTCATTTAGCCATAATTTCTCCATTAAATACAGTGCCAAATGTTTTCTACCATTATTATTAAATTCAAAACTCACACAATACAAAGATTGATATCTTCCCAGAGAAAAAAGTCACAAATACTATATAGTTTAGGTGCTATTGTTATAATTATCCTATAAAATCTGTTCAAAGTGATTACAATCAAAAGACTATTTCTATTTGACACTAGATAATATCTACAAGTTGTAATTCTACCCACAAATAATATATTTATTAAAAGAAAATAGGTTGTGATTCTGGGTCTGAGTCCAGTGCCCCATCCCTGGAGGTCCTTGGCAGCTACCTGGTAAAGACAGGTGAGATCTCTGTAATCCATCCTCCTGATTACACCAGACCACTGGGCAAACATAGCAGTGGTGAGCTATGCCCAGCTCTCAACACCCTCCATCTAATAGAACTCATCCATACCTGCATTCCAAGAGGCCAGTAGGCCCCAAGGACCAAGTGAGAAACTGTGCACCATAATTCCCAGTCTTTTCTGTCTTCCTAGAAAACTTAGCATCAGATAGACCTGCCCCTTCCCCACACCACTACTTCCTGGTCCTCATCCAGGGTCTCGATCACTGGAGGCCCTTGGTTATCACCTGGGGAAGAGAGAGGCCTACACACCCCCCCAGAGACCACAAGGCCACAAGGCAAACACAGCAGAGTTGCCTAGTACCCTGCACCCTCCATCTATTGGACCTCAATTTAAAAAATCAGTATCCATCCTTTATACAAAGGATAAATGGGCTGAGAAAGAAATTATGGAAACATTAAGCTTCACTATATCCCCAAATAATATAAAGTATCTTAGTGTAACTTTAATCAAGCAAGTTAAAGACCTGTATGACAAGAATTTCATGTCTTGAAGAAAGAGACTAAAGAAGATACCATATGATGAAAAGATCTCCCATGGTCATGGATCAATAGAATTGACATAGTAAAAATGACTGTCTTACCGAAAGCAATTTACAGATTCAATGCAATTCCCATCAAAATGTCAACATATTTTTGACAGATGTTTAAAGAACAATTTTCAACTTCATATGGAAAAACAAAAATCCCAGAACAGCTAAAACAAATCTGTACAATACAGGAAGTTCTAAAGTTATCTCCGTACCTGATTCCAAGATGTACTACAGAGCAACAGTAATACAAACTGCAGTGTACTGGGATAGAAACAGACTGCTATATCAATGGAATTGAATTGAAGGCCCAGAAATAAATCTACACACCTATGAACACTTAATTTTTGACAAAGAAGCTTAAACTATACATTGGAAAAATTATAGCATCTTCATCAAATGGCGCTTGTCTAACCAGATGTCTAAATGTAGAAAAAAATTCAAATGGATTTTTATTTATTCCCCCACAAAAAACTCAAGTCCATGTGGATCAGGACCTTAACATAAAACGAGAAACACTAAATCCATTAGAAGAAAACCTAATGAAAAGCCTTGAATTCATTGGCATAGGAAACATCTTCCTGAACAGACCACCAACAACCCAGACTCTGAGATCAACAATTATTAGATGGGACCTCTTGAAACTGAAAAGCTTCTGTAAGACAATGGACACTGTCAACAGAATAAAATGCAGTCTACAGATTGGGAAAAGATCTTCACCAACTCTATATCTGACAGAGAGATAATATCTAAAATATATAAAGAACTCAAGAAATTAAACACCAGCAAACCAAATAATCCAATTTAAAATGGGATATAGAGCTAAACAGAGAATTCTCAACAGAGGAATCACAAATGGCCTAGAAACACCTAAAGAAATGCTCAGTATCATTAGTCATCAGAATGCAAATCAAAATGACTCTAAGATTATATCTTACACCTATGAGAATGGCTAAGATTTTTTAAAAATGCAGATGAGAGCACATGATGGCAAGGATGTACAGCAAAGGGAACAGTCTTCCATTGTGGGTGGGAGTGCAGACTTGTACAACCACTTTGGAAATCAATCTGGAGGTTTCTTAGAAAACTGAGACTAGCTGTACCTCAAGACCCAGCTATACTATTCCTGAGCATATACCTAAAAGATGACCCATCATATAATAAGGACATGTGCTCAATTATGTCCATACCTGCTTTATTTATAATAGCCAGAAGCTGTAAACAACCCACATGTCTTTCAACTGAAGAAATAGTAAAGAAACTGTGGTTCATTTCAAAACAAAGAAATCATGAAATTTTCAGGCAAATGGATAGAACTTGATAATATCATCCTGAATGAGGTAACCCAGACCCAGAAAGACACACATGGTATGTATTAACTTATAGGTGTATATTAGCCATATAGTACAATATAACCATACTACAATTCACAGACACAAAGAAGTTATGTAATGAGGAGAGCCCAAGGGAGGATGCATAATTCTCACTGAGAAGAGGAAATAGAATAAACAGAGGAAATACTCAAAGAGAAGGAACAGAAAATGAAATGGAGTGCTGAGGGAAACAAGGTTGAAGAACTGATGTGGAGAGAGTTGGAGACAGAGGGCTTGCAGAGAGAAAAAAATCATGGCCTGGGTCATCTTTGAGACAGTCTAGAGACCTACAACAGGGTAGGTTACTGGGAGGATATGGGGGTTTCTCTAGTTGGGACCACTACTAGTGGCAAACATGGAAACTCAAGAGCCACCCTCTAGACAGGACTCCTGGTAGAGGGAGGGGAACACCAAAACACCCCCAAAAATGTTGACACAAAATTTATGCCATCTACAAGATGTGAAGGGATAAAGAAATTGTAGAGATTGAGGCAATGTTAAACGAGTGCATGACCATCCCATGAGAGAGTGCTAATTCCTGACATTATTAACAATACTCTGCTGTGTTTGCAGACTGGAGCATAGCATATTTGTCTTCTAAGAAAATCCATACTGCAATGGATCAAAATAGATGCTGAGACTTACCGCTGAACATTAAGTAGAGCATACGGAGCCTGGTGGAAGAGTTGGGGGAAGGCTAGAAGGACCTAGAAGGAACAGGAACTCCACAAAAAGATCAACAGAGTCAATTAATGAGGGCTCAGGGTGCTTGGGGAAACTGAAACATTAACCAGAGACCATGTATGGACCTCCTAAACATAAGTACCTGATGGACAGCTTGGTCTTCATATGTGTCCCCTAGAAATGGGAACAGGGGATTTTTTTGACATGCACTTATTTTCCTGCTCTTTGATCCTGTCCCCAGGAGGGGTTCCCTTGACTAGCCACCCAGTTATAGGATGTGTTCAGTCTTGATGCAACTTGATGTGCTGTGTTGTGTATGTGGGGGTGTATCCCACTTTCTGAGAGGTAAAGGAGGGGGATACAAGGAAAAGGGATAGAGAGGGAGTGGAACTGGGAAGAGAGGAGGGAAGAGACTATGATTGGAATGTAAAGTGAATGAATAAATAAACATGTTAATTTAAATAAACAAAATATGTTAGAAGCCAGAAGTTATGGTCTATAGTTTTCTGGGTGAGTTTTCCTTGGGATGACAAAATACAATCAATGACTCCACCACTTAGCAGTCAGCCATGCCAAGTGCAAATAGCCTTGATTACATTAAAGGGAAAAAGAAGACTCAAATATACTGAAGCATGAAGCTTTGACCTGTGTGATGTGAAAACCAATGCCCAATACTCTTCTCCTTGCCACAGACTGGCAGCCATAATAAGACTCAAGAGCAAGCACATATTTTTAAACAAAAATTACAAAGTATGTGAAGATTGGTTCAGTTTCAATCACCAAGACCACTTAAGCACTGTATTTGAGTAAATTGTATATTGGATTCATATTTATATTTCATTTACCTCAAAAGTTTTGGGTCTAATCATGATATTGATGACTGACTATGAAATGGACAAGAAAAGTGTATCAAAATCCTGTGAGATTTAAAAGTTATTATTGTTTTTTCACTTTCCTCATGATTGATTTTTCCTTTTATCAAAAAATATTTTTATTGCATAATATATCCTAATTATAGTTTCCCTTCTATCTACTCCTCCAAGTTCTACCCCACCACCTCTCTTATCCAGATCCATATTTGTTTATCATTAAGAATAGATAATAAGCTTTTAATAATAAAGTATAACAAAATAAAACATAATAATATAAGACAAAAAAAATCTCATTAGAGTTGGACCATACAAACAGAAGGAAAAGTGTCCAAGAAAAGGCACCGAATCAGAAATCCACTCATATGCTGACTTGGCAATCACAATTGCATAAAAATATTAAATGGGTTCCTGGAGACTTTGTTCCACACCCTGGGATCACCACTGGGTCAGCTGAGGTAGGTGCTAGTACTCTGCAGCTCCAGTATCAGTTTGAAGTAGTGTATATAGAGCCAATTATCCTGTCTTTGTCTGGGTTTGAATACCGTGCCCTCTGTCCATGGAGCTTTGGGTCTCAGACTGAGATCACCTTATAGTGCCTGAACCCCTGCTGGCTTTTGTAAGTTGTTTAGGTTTCTGCCTGCTCCAAACAGGTTCTCCCTGCCAGGGAGAGAGCAGCTATTGCCTTCTGATTCTTGTTGGTTGGCTAGATTTTTGCTCTAACCCCTCTGGCCTGTCCAGCCTCTCCCAAGAGTCCCTACTAGGCTGTGAGGCCTGGTTAAGCTAGGTCTATCGTAAACAATTATGCCAGGGCAGTCCTCTGGGGCCAACAGTTAGGCTCCTGCTCAGCCCTGCTCATACAAGCTGCTGTGGTCCGTCACTCCTGGTATCATTTCTGGTCTCAAACTATGCTGCTGTGGTGGGTATCCCCAGTCTGAGACCATGCTTCTATGGTTGTACAACATGCTACAGGAGTCTGGGTCCCCGTGTGACACTTGGACTTTCTGTGGACTGGCACAGGGTGGTTGGGGGGGTGTTCTGGGGACTGATCCTCCCATTTCCCCAATATTTTCCTATGTCAGGTACTCTGATGCCTCCCTGCCAGGATTTCAGTCCCAAATACAGAGTCCATGCTGCCAAGCAAGGCCAAAACTCACTGCTCTCAGTCTGGGCCCTGTCCAGGCTCCAGAGATTGGGCTGTCGTCCTCCATGGGCCAATGGAAGACCAGAGATCTGACTTATCCATGGTCTGCACTGTGCGTATCTCTCTCACCCCTTGATCCCCAGCTCCTGCAGTCCATGGCTCCCCTGTAGATCAGACACTGTATAACATCTTTGCCACCATCTTTGTTCCCTAGGTCTCCAGCCTGTCCCAGGCAAGAGTTCCCTGACCACCACTATAATCACTCTCCAACAAACTGCTCTCAGTGACCAGTGAAATACACCAGAAGCTACCTCCCAACATCAGAGACGGCAAGATGACTAAAGGCCAGCATAGAAAACATAAACAACAAAAACCAAAACAATATGGCATCTCCATATCCCATCTATCACGAAGAAAGCAACCTGGAGAACACAAGAACAATTGAAATACAAGAAAATGATTTCAAATCCTTAGTAATGAAGATGATAATGGAGGAAATGAATAAAATCAATCAACAAATGCAGGAAGACACAGCCAAACAGGTGGAGGACATTAAAGAGGTGTATAAGAGGCACTGGAAGAAATTCAGGAAAACACAATCAGATAAAGGAAATCAATAAAAACCATTCAAGATCTGAAGACAAAATGGAAACAATTATAAAGACACAGACAGAAGAAAACCGAGAGAGAAAGCTTAGAGAAGAAAGTGAACAACACAGAGGTGTGCTTCTCTAACAGAATCCAAGAGCTGGAGGAACAAATCTTGGGACTGGAAGATACAATCATAGATCTTTAAGCAACTATCAAAGAAAATACTAAATCTGAAAAACTCTTCATGCAAAACATCCAAGAAATGAAGGATATCATGAAAAGAGGAAACTGGAGGATAATGGGCATTGAGGAAAGAGAAAACGCCTGACTCCAAGGCCCAGAAAATATTTTCAACAAAATCATAGAAGAAAATTTTCCCAATTTAAAAAAGGAGATGTTTATAAACATACAAGAGGTGTACAGAACACCAGATAGAATAGACCAGAAAAGAAAACCTTCCAGTCACATAATAACCAAAACACAAAATACACAGAACATAGAAAAATACTAAGAGCATCAAGAGAAAATGGCCAAGTAATATATAAGAGAAAACCTATCAGGATTATACACTACTTCTCAGCAGAGACCATAAAGGCCAGAATGGCCCTGACAGAGAACCTGCAAAATATAAGAGACCACAGATGCCAGGCTAGACTACTATACCTAGTGAAACTATCAATTAACATTGATGGAGAAAACAAGATATTCCATGACAAAAACAAATTCAGACAGTATCTATCCACAAATCTGACTTTACAGAAATTACTAGAAGGAAATCTCTACCCCAAAGGGACAAGCTACAATAAAAATTGCATGGGAAATAGTGACACTGCCACAAAAATGCAACCAAACCAACACTCTACTGCAACCAACATCAAAATCAATAAACTTAACAGTCACTGGTCATTACTAGAAGGAAATCTCTACCCCAAAGGGACAAGCTACAATAAAAATTGCATGGGAAATAGTGACACTGCCACAAAAATGCAACCAAACCAACACTCTACTGCAACCAACATCAAAATCAATAAACTTAACAGTCACTGGTCATTAATATCTCTAAATGTCAATGGTTTCAGTTCTCCAATAAAAAACACAGACTGGTTGAATGATGCATAAACAAGATGCAACATTCTTATGCATTCAAGAAACACATCTCACCCACAAGGACAGACATTACCTCAGGGTAATAGGCTAGAAAAGGATATTCCAAGCAAAGGGACACAAAAAGCAAGCTGGTGTAGCCATTTTAATATCTAATAAGATAGACTTTCAACCAAAATTAATCAAAATGGATGAGGAAGGACACTTCATACTCATCAAAAGTAAAGTTAACCAAGATGACACCAAAATTCTGAACATCTATGCTCCCTATACAAGGGCACCTACATTTGAAAAAGAACTATTAACAAAGCTTAAACCACAGATTGATCCCCACACATTAGTAGTGGGAGACTTCAAAACCCCATTTTCACCGAATGATAGATCATTGAATCAGAAACTAAACCAAGAACTAACAACACCAACCAATGTCATGAATCAAATGGATCTAACAGATATCTACAGAACTTTTCACCTAAACTCAAAGGATTATACTTTCTTCTCAGCACTCCATGTAACCTTCTCCAAAATTGATCGCATATTAGGTCACAAAGCAAGCCTCAACAGATACAAGAATATTGAAATAATACCTTGTATCCTATCAGATCACCATGGTCTAAGGCTAGTCTTCAAAAACAAGAGAAATAACAAAAAGCCTACACACACATGGAAACTGAATAACTCTCTACTTAATGAAACCTGGGTCAAGAAGAAATAAAGAAATTAAGGACTTCCTGAAATTCAATGAAAATGAAAGAACAACATATCCAAATTTATGGAACTATTGAAAGCAGGGCTAAGTGGAAAATTCATAGAATTAAGTGCCTTTATAAAGAAATTGGGAACATCCCATATAAGCAACTTAATGACACAACTGGAAGCCCTAGGAAAAAAAGAAGCAGAAACAGGAGTAGACATCTGGAAATAATAAAACTCAGGGTTGAAATCAATAAATGAGAAACAAAGAGAAGAATTTAAATAATAAACAAAACCAGGAGTTGGCTCTTTGAGAAAATCAACAAGATAGACAAACCATTAGCCAAACTAATGAAAAGGCAGAGATACTATCCAAATCAACAAAATCAGAAATGAAAAAGGAGACATAACAACAGACACTGAAGAAATACAAAGAATCATAAGATCCTACTTCAAAGGCATATATGCCACAAAATTTGAAAACCTAAGGGAATTAGACAAATTTCTTGATCAATGCCACTTGCCAAAATTGAATCAAGATCAGACAAACTAATTAAATAGTACTCTTTCCCCTACAGAAATAGAAGCAGTCATTGATAGTCTCCCAGCCCCCAAGCCCCGCAAAAAAAAAAAGGTCAGGACAAGATGGTTTGAGTGCAGAATTATACCAGACCTTCAACGAAGAGATAATACCGACACTCTTCAAGCTACTGCAAAAGATAGAAATGGATGGAACATTACCAAACTCATTCTATGAGGCCACAGTCACTTTGATACCTAAACTTCACAAAGACCCAATAAAGAAAAATAATTTCAGACCAATTAGTCTTATGAACATCGACACAAAAATACTCAATAAAATACTCACAAAATGAATACAAGAACACATCAAAGATATCATTCAGCATGACCAGGTAGGCTTCATTCCGGGCACACAGGAATGGCTTAATATACTGAAATTCATCAATGTAATCCACCATATAAACACACTTAAAGAGAAAAACCACATGATCATCTCTTTAGATGCAGAACAATCATTTGACAAAATCCAACATCCATTCATGCTTGAAGTTTTGAAGACATCAGGGATTCAATGCACATATCTAAGTATAGTAAAGGCTCTATACAGCAAGCCAACAGACAACATCAAATTAAATGGAGAAAATGGAGAGATACTCAAAAAAATTCCTCTAAAATCGGGGACAAGGCAAGGCTGCCCACTTTCTCCATATCTCTTCAATATAGTTCTTGAAGTTCTAGCCAAAGCAATAAGACATCAAAAGGAGGTCAAGGGGATACAAATCATCAAGGAGGACTTCAAATTATCCCTATTTGCAGATGACATAATAGTGCACATAGTGACCCCCAAAATTCCAACAAAGAACTCCTATAGGTGACAAACACCTTCAATAAATTGGCTGGATACAAAATTAACTTAAAAAAAATCAAAAAAACAAAACACAGTAGTCTTCCTATATACAAAGGACAATTGTGCAGAGCAAGAAATTAGAGAAATTACACCCTTCATGATAGCCACGAGCAACATAAAATATCTAGAAGTAACTCTTTCCAAGCAAGTGAAAGACTTCTATGTAAAAAAAACTTCAAATATCTGAAGAGGATTGAAGATGACATCAGAAGATGGAAAGATCTCCCTTGTTTGTGTACCAGAAGAATTAATGTAACAAAAATGGCCATATTACCAAAAACAATTTACATATTCAATACAATCCCTATCAAAATACCTACACAATTTTAAAGACACTGAAAGATCAATTCTCAATTTCATGTAGAAAAATGAAAAAACCTAGAATAGCTAACACAATTCTATACAATAAAGATCCTCCAGAAGAATCTCTGTACCTGATCTCAAGCTGTACTATAGAGCAACAGTAATTAAAATAGGATGGTACTGGAATATCAATAGGATGGTTGATCAATGGAATTGAATCAAAGACCCAGAAATAAATCCACACACACATGGTCACTTGATTTTGGACAAAGAAGCCAAATCTATCCAATGGACAATGGATAGCATCTTCAACAAATGGTACTGATCTAACTGGATGTCTAAGTGTAAAAAAAGTGCAATTGGATCCATATTTGTCACCATGCACAAAACTAAAGTTCAAGTTGATCAAAGACCTCAACATAAAACTGGAGACACTAAATCTGTTAGAAAAATGAGTAGGGAAGAGCCTGGGACTCATTGGCACAGGAGACAACTTCCTAAACAGAACTTCAACAGCCCAGGCCTTAAGGTAAGTGATTAACAAATGAGACCTATGAGGCTGAGAAGCTTCTGTAAGGCAGAAGACACTGTCAACAGAATAAAGCCACAACCTGCAGACTGGGAAAAGATCTTAACCAACCTTTCATCAGACAAAGGTCTAATATCCAAAATATATAACAAGCTCAAGAAATTAAACACCACCAAACAAAAAAAAACCAATCAAGAAATGGAGCTCAACAGAGGAATATCTAATGGCTGAGAAACACTTAAAGAAATGCTCAATGTCCTTAGTAATCAGAGAAATTAAAATCAAATTGACCCTTAGATTCTATGTTATACTCATCTGTATGGTCAAGATCAAAAACTCAAGTGACAGCACATGCTGGCAAGGATGTGGAGAGAGTGGAACACTACTTCATTGCTGATGGAAATGCAAACTAGTACAACCACTTTGGAAATCTATCTGGCGCTTTCTCAGAAAACTGGGAATAGGGCTTCCTCAAGACCCAGCTATTCTACTCCTTGGAATATACCCAGAAGATGCTCCACCACACAACAAGGACATATGCTCAACCATGTTCATAGTAGCCTTATTCATAATAGCCAGATCATGGAAACAGCCTAAGTGTCTCTCAGTAGAAGAATGGATAAAGACATTGTGGTACATTTAAACTATGGAATACTACTCAGCTATTAAAAACAAGAAAATCCATAAATGTGTGGATTGAACTAAAAATGATCAAATTGAGTGAGTTAACCCAGACTAAGAAAGATTCATATGTTATATACTCACTAATAATTGGACACTCATCCTACAGGCATGTCCTCTGAAAGTCTTCACTTACCAGACGATTGGGATAGATGCAGGGACCTCCTATTGTGACTCTAGGTGAGAGAAGTACTAGAGAATAAGGAAATTGAAGGATCCAGAGGGTCATATTATCCTATAATTACATCATGATGGAAGAATCTGTACAGAGGGGGGTTGGCTCACACTGCTGCACCAACCAAAGAAAATACATACATTAAATATTGAACCCTTACTCAGATCTAGCCAAGGGACTGGACATTATCCACAGTTGTGTGGAGAGTAGGCACTGACTCTGACATGAATTCTTGTGCCCCATATTTGACCACATTCCTTTGTTGGGGAGGCCTGGTAGCACTCAGAGAAAGAATAGGAAGGCTACCAAGATGAGACTTGATAAGCTGTGACCATATGGTGAGGAAAGAGGTCCCCTTCTGTTACAGACCTAGGGAATGGGAATAGGGTCAAAGAGGGAGGGAGGGAGGAACAGGAGGTAACAAGCAAGGGGATAAAAATGTAGGTGTAATCTGAATAAATTATTTTTAAAAATTTAAAAATAAATTTAAAAACATTATACTGAAAGTCATAATATGTATGAAGAGGACCTGCTGGTTCAGATCTGTGTAAGCCATGTGCATGCTGCTTCAGTCTCTGAGTTCATATGAATTTTAATCATGATGATTTAGAGCACCTTATGAAAGGAAAAGTATTGACTCAGGATCCCCAAGACAGTGTTCTCAGCACAAAGGAGATTTATTTGCTCCAGAGGAACAGAGGACAGGGAATAAGAGACAAAGACTGAAGATAGAGTATGAGAGAAAAGGAGAAGGAAAAGGGGCAAGGGGTCAGGAGTATTTATTCTGAACGGGCGAGACTACCTCTGGATAGAGCGGAGACAGAAAAGAAAGCAGACTTAGTCAGGTGCCAAAGCTACTGCTGTGTGCTAAAGTGAACCATTAATATAAGGAGGTTTTTGGCGGATAAAGACTTTCTACCACTAATGGAGGCCTGTGGATGAAGGACAGGAGACAGAGGGCTCTCATGTCTCTTGAGAGGCCAAGAGGAGAGCTCTCTGGAAGAAAGTAGGTCATTATCAAAGAAGGGATGAATTTCAGACCTTTCAAAGGGTTTTTCAGAGGGGGAAGGGCTCCTGATTCCTGGAGCAAAACCACAAAAAGTGAAAGAAAATTTGCCAACCACAGCAAACTGTTTGGAATGTGCTTATCAGATGTTGGAGTACACAGAGCTTTAGGGAAAGCTCACCAATTAGGCACCTTTAGGTGGAGAATGATAGTACCTGAAGGTCTGTATGTATGAGTACTGGGCTATGGGGGCAGTGGTTCTATAGGTGGAATTTGAGTCACAGTACAATTTTGTAAGGAAAAGTATAGGCTTAGGACCTCCAAGACCAAGCTCTCAGCACAAAGGAAATTTATTTGTCCCAGGAAGATAGAGCAACAGGGAGAAGGGGATGGGAACAAAGGAGAGATGAGAAAAGAGGTAAGGGATAGGGGTAAAAGTGATTTGTCCCAGAGGAGAAAAGGACAAAATGTTGTCTCTGGATAGAGAGGAAACAGACATGGCCCAGAAAAAAAATGATATTTTATCAAGGTATAAGAAACTCCATGATAAGTTGAGGCATTTAATTTTCATTGGGCATTTTAATTGGGTGAGCCAAATGGCACTTTTGATTGGTGGACTTCAATATGCTGACAGTTGGACTTTTGTAGTCAGCCTCAGATGGAAGAAGTGGCCTAATAAATAAATACACTTTGGGGGTTTTTCCAGGCAAAGCCAACAGAAGTCTGCCCCATGCCCTCTATGCACCATTTCCTGAGCACCAGCTCTACCTGAAACCTCAGAGGCCAACAGCCTTCAGGGACTACCAGGTTGAGACCACCTCTCTCAATACCTAGACAGTCTTGTTTTGGTGGAGTGTGCCAATCTTGCCTGGGAAAAATTGACCTTCACCAGCAGCACTTCCAGTCTTTACCTATCATCATGGGGACAATTCATCACACTGGAAAGACCATCAGGTTAAATGGATAAGTAACCACCCAAAAGTACATAGTACATGGCATAAGATTTGCAAAAAACAACAAACAAAAACAAAAAAAAAACAACACACACACACACACACACACACACACATACACAAAACCTTCCTCATTTTGGGAGGAGGTGCTTTGGGTAGCACCTCTTATGGCCATGGTTGATATTTATGACCTTGACTTGCAGATTCAAGTCCAGTATTTTTCCCAAAAATCAAAACAGTCCAGAAGGAAAAAAAACTCTCCTAGTTTTCTGTTCATTTTAGCCCTAATCCGTTAATGCCTGCAACTGATTGCAGGCCCTGTCAAAAATGCTGCTTTTTCCCAGGTCTGAGAATCAGGGCCTTAAACCTCGCCCTACTTCAGATTTAGTAGCCCTCACTGAATCCCTACAGGAATTTAAAACTGAATGCTTTTAAACATTTTCTTAACTTGCATTTATCAACCTAAAAATATTTTTTAGATTCTTGTAGTTTAAATTTTTATATCTTTAGACCTTATATGAACTATTTTTTATCCAGTTATTCACCAGGAGACACAGGCAATTGATTACTGGGAGTAGTCATTTAAATGAAGGAATAGTTGAACTCTATTTACCTTTTAATATGAAGCCTGTGAATAAGGCAAACCTGTATGCCTTTTAAATAAGAGACCTAGTACCTAGTAGTTTTAACTAGCTAGTGAATTGACTAATGAATTAACAGTGGATCTAATTGTCTTCTAGCTGTCAATCTACCATTAACTTAGCCTTAAATATGACCAGAGACCGAAGAAGGATAAACTAGATAAATTTATATATCAATTAAAATGACAGAGATGACTAGTCAGTCCACCACCTAGATAGCTGTTCCAGGCTCCTGTGGTTTTATTATTACCATGGGCAGAGGCAATCTGGCCATCAGATAGAGAACATAAGAGGCCATTTCTGTGGAAAAAAGGACATAAGAGTGATTGTCTTTATATATATATTTTTAGCAATGTGGGACAATAACTATGGAGGTGTCTAGTTTGCCCACAGTTTAGTATGGACCATAGCAGTAGATAAGGAATTGAGGACAGTCTTGCCCAGTTGTCAGTATACCACAAACCAGAGTTGAAGTCACCTGTCATGCCCATATCTTCTCAGAGGCCTTGGGAGGTTACTGTTAAGATTTGGAGGATCTCTTATAATAAACCTAAACATATTTAATGCTATATTCAGCAGATCTCTGATAAGCTTGAGGGTTAGCATATCTGAGTTATACAATGCCTGTCTGTCTTTAGTTATCTGCTTCAAACTACATCTTTTTTCCCTGACCAAGACCATTAACAACATGCAAACAGTCCCCCTAAAATGACTATAAACATCTATTGAACATCCAAAAACTATCTACCCAACCTCTTCTCCTGCTCTTTCTTGGGTTTTTCTCTCTTATTTTTCTCTCTGTGTCATTCTTATTTCATTGTCATACAATAAATTACTTTATACTAGATCTGTTGGCTGGCCTCTATATTTTTATATATTATAATAGTTAATATTTTATCATGTAAGACCTAAACATCAATACTCAAATTGTTATGTAATCATCTTTGGCTAATATAATTATAAACAGTGGCATTGATGTTCCAAAATGTATTGATATATACAAAGATATTCTCTTTTTAGTTAAAAAAGGGAAGCAAAAGAAGATCAGGCTCATAAGTCCAATATGTTTCAGCAGTAATAGATGCCTTTAATAGAGGTAATAGAGCAAGAATCAGTAATTTTGAAGTCATATCTTTCCCCTGAGATTTTATAAGCTTTACTCTTAGTGGGGAGCTTTTTTAAAAAAAGAATTTTATTGTCTCATTTTTTTCTTCAGGTATAGCCTGAGTATATGAAGACCCAATATTACCATATAAGCAGATAATAGTCTTTAATATCTCATTTATTTTCTATTAATAGAGACAAGTGGTAGGCTAGAATTTAGCATTAACTTTCTAATATGTTAGGTACTTGAAAATAATCTTTCCTGCCTCTTTCTTAATTATCAGGCAACTGATTGCCTGATATGGCTGACCATCAAGTAGTATCTTTAGTTATCCTTAAAAATATGTAAAAATTTAGTTATTTACCTTTGTTTAATTTTGAAAACAAATATAGTAGGCCAAATGAAGTCTACATTGGCAATCATTCATGACCATAAGCACAGTCATGGATATTTTAAAGAATACAATAATTCATGAGGTAACCAAAAATCTTCATGTCTCAAGTTATCTTTAACAGTCCATAATAAAATGACAACCATTTAACTGAAGCTCCTTCAGCATCAAGATATCTAACAACAAAGACTGGGAAATTTCCTGACCCCTGAATCACTATATCACTATAGAATCACATATTACTATAGAACACAACCGTTCCCTATATGACCCAGTTTATAATGAATAATTATTTCCTAATATTGCTAGTAAAAACAAGAAGGTTAAATATATATCTTTAAATCTGTTTTTGTTAGCCTGAATAGACCTTATGAGCCAGTGACTCTCAATCCCCCCTTGGAAAGAGTTTTACCTCCTGACTAACTGGTAGTTGGTGTTTTATTTTTACCCATACAGAATTCAGTGGGCAGGAATAGATTTATGTTGTTCTAAAATATAGATCAGATCATGTTTGTCCCCAGATATGTTTTTTAATTTTTTTCTTTTCTTTTTTTTAGGGGGGCTGTGATAAGTTTAAGTCATCATTGATAAGCCATGATAGAACCGAGTTATTTTTATAATCATGGGTTTTTTTTCAATCTCCTAACCCAATTTTTAGCAGTCTTGGGATGTTAGGGACATTAAACAGAAAGAAAATATACAGGTCAAACTGGGAAGATTGTTATGTCCCAAGAAGTGCATTATCAACTTTTAATAGAGTGCAAATGTCATTAGGCCTAGGAAAAGTATTCAGTCTAAAATTTCTGCAGTTGTTATTTATGACATCATAGTGACCCTACAAGACCTAATTTTTCTAAGAAACAGGGTCTATAGATTTTGTTGTGTGGCAAATAGAGTATTTTTCAGTCTTCAGATGATAATTGAAGTGACAAGAATCAAAATGAGCACAATTCCCAGATTTATTCCCAAATTGATGATAACAAACAAAAAGTTGTCCTGACACAAAGGAGTCAGAGATGGTTAGAATCTATTTGCAACTTTGGAAGGCTGAGATGGACTCCAATTGAGCTGAACTAATAGCTGTAATTTGTTAATATAAATACTGTATGTTTATGGCTAACTCAGAATTGTTCAAATGCTGATGGAGATGGGACTTATCCTGTGTCCAGGTGATGTTAAAAGCAAGATATTCAATGTGTAAGTGCCTGGGTAATCAAACAAAGACTGGCTCTGATTTACAAGTAATAAAACATAAGAAAGTTGATTTACAAGAACAAAAGGTATTTTTGCCAAGACAAATTAATACAATTAGTAATCATGCAATATCTGGTAAAAACATTTTCAAAAACTCTTTTTGTATCATCAAAATAAAGTTATTTTTAAAGAGTGAGGTCATAGAGCATAATCATACTTTTTATAAGATAAAATCAAATTTTAACAGTGTAAACAATGTAGAGATTCTAAAATCAATACCAAGAGCATCAGTTTTATGTTACAAAATGTTAGCTAGAATGACTAACTGCCACAAATGTGGTGACTTGAATAGTATTGGAAAATGCTTTATCTATGTAGATGTAGTGTATTATTTGAGATAATTTTTACTACCCTCAAAAAATCTGTACAAACATGCCTTTGAGATGTCAGCACACTAAGCAGTTAAGTTCATTCAATAATCCATTATGCTCTATTTTGAAAAGAAGCTCTTTAAACCCAAGAAGTTAACAACTCAAAAAATTAAGGGACATCCTCAAACTGACCAGATTTACTAGGATCCTAACTCATCAAGTATATGTAAGCATTAAAGACTGCTTAGAGACACAATTAGAAAGCCCAGCTGCCTGAAAGTAGCTTGGACCAGTTGAGCTATCTAGAAAGGCCACTCTAACCAAGTGAGCAGCTTTCAGGTTATGCAGTGAGTTCCAGGTTTTCAATTTTTCATAAGCCATCACTCATGGGGGTGCACTCAGGTGATAAAGCTGCTTTTGAGTGATTTCTGCTCACTAAGTAACTGCCTACCAATATTCTTGTAATTAATCTCAAAGCTCATTGGCTTATCAAGTTGAACTTTAGTTGTATATTTCTTTGTTCACTAAGACATAGCACAATCACATTAGTTGTATCTCTGTTCTACTTTTTTTTCTGATTTTGTTTCAATCTGACAATAGCTATGTACATAGCTGGGCCAACCTGGAATGTACTGTATATCTCAGGCTGTCCTGCCACTCAGAATCAGTCTCCTTCTATTTCCTGAGTACATGGACAACAAACATGTGTATGCTTGTCTTGTTTCCATATGCTACATGTGATGAATAAATCTGTAATAAACCTGGAAGTGAGGATATGTATTTGAGATCCTTCTTCATTCTCCTTAAGTACATAATATTCAGAAAGGAGGCAAGAAGTTCATATGATGGTTCTATTTTAATTTAGAAAACTTAAATGTAGAATATGGTATGCACAATAATAAAATGACTTCTGCACTGAATAAAATTATTATACTCATCTTCACACAAATTTATGTCTCTGTGTATATAACAATTAGATAATAATCTCCTATTTTTATTTACATGTTTTGACTTCTTCATGAATAATTCATATAAAATATGAAGACTGTGAAATCAAGTTGCTAAATGGAGCTACTTTAGCCTTACTTGTGTTTGCTGCCACACAACAAGTTCCAATAATCTCCTATCCTGAAGTTAGAAAAGAAAATGCATATACAGAATTTCTTAGGAGCTATGCAAACATGAATTTTACAATACTACTACATAATAAACTGCAACATACAAACATATTGAGGTTGTAGAAACAGGATTTCTAAAAGCAGTTTAAAGGAGGGTAGCCATGAAGCAATTCTCTTCCTTATAATGGTCAGGCAGAACCTTTTGAACATAGATTATCAATGGGGAAACAATGATAAAGTAGGATGTAGTGTAGCCTGAATCAGGGAAAACAAGCTTTCCTTACTGTCTCCATCCCTAGAGAAGCCAATAGATTTTTGCTGATTACTTTGTAATTAGTGTTCATATAATGTGGATTTAAGTCCTTTTAGATTATTTCAAATGAAAGGATAATAGCTAAAATCATGCTCAATCAGAGAAGGTACTTTTACTGAATTAAAATAATTAAAGATTAAGTGCTCAGTCTCCTAATTGGAGCCTGAAGTTACAAAGCATTAGAAATATAGGAATAATTATTTTGCTTCTCACCAAACCCTAAATTCAATATAACAATAGAAAATATACACAAAGAACTCAAAGAAAATATAAGTAAGTGCCAGCCTAAAGACCAGAAAAACCCATCACTCAATCACTAAGTTGATAGAAATTAGAAAAACAATTCAAACTATGAAAATAATACTAAATGAACAGATTGAATTAGAGAAGCAAACCCAAATAGGAATAAAGTTTAAAAGTAAAGGTTGATGAAGTAAAAAAGCTTAACAAGAAACTTTGCCAATGGAATCAATAAGGCAGACAAAGAATATATGGACTTGAAGACAATGTAGATGGATTCAGCCACTCAGTAAAAGAAAATAATTTTAAAAAACAACAAGAACAGCAAAAAGCATGAACAGAACATGTAATAATTTTTGGATACTATATCAAGATAAAACCTAAGAATCTTAAGTACAAAATAAGGTATAGAAATTCAGTCCAAAGAGAAAATATTTCAAATAGGATCATATAAAATAATTTCAAAATCTAAGGAAACAGGTGTTTTTTATGCCACAAGAGGCATATAGCACACACACACAAAAGGATAAGGCTAGAAAAAAAAATCCCAATGTTATATAAGAGTCAATATGTTAAATGTACAGAACAAAAATCTAGAAAACTACAAAAAAGATTAAGTTACATATAAAGGCAAGTCCATCAAATACCTCCTGGTTTTTTTATAGACAATTTTAAAGCTAGTATGTCTTAGAATAATGTACTACAAGCTCTTTAAGACCACAGACAGCAGCCCAGACTATCATACCCTGTATTGTATGTCTACTACTACTACTAAATTTTCTATTACAACCAAAGAAAAAACAAAAATTTCCAATAAGAAAAGTAAGTTAAAATAATTTATTATATCCATGATTTTCCTACAGGAAATACTTGTGGAATATTTTAGATTGAAAAGGGAGAAAAATGCAACCAGTAGTTAACCGTGAAAAAGAGACAGAATTTGATTGGCAGTTAAACAAAGGAGCATTAAGAAAACAAACATCTTAAATTTTAACAAAATGGCAAGATCCAATAGATATCTTTCCATAACAACTGTAAGCACCAAATAGTTTTAATTTTCTTTTTAAGTCTTTTTAGATTTATTTTATTAAAATGAGTGCTTTATCTGCAAGCATGTCATGCCTTGTGCCAGAGGAAGTGGCAAGCTTCTATATGCATGCTGGGATTCAAATCTGAGTCTTTCACAAGAACAAAAAGTACTCTTAACCACTGAACCAACTCTTCAGCCTCAGTCTGAACTTTCTAATAAAAAACAAAGGCTAACTGGCTGAAGCAAAGAAAAAAAAAGGGATACATGACTCTCTCACAACCAAGAAAAACAATTCATATTCAAAAATATAAAACATATTAGTGTGAAAGGATAAGCAAAAGTAATGGAACTAGGACATAAGCAAGCACAGCTATTGTGATATCTAACAATGTAGACTTTAAACTATAACTAATAAGAAGAGATAAAGAAGGTCAATTCATACTGATCAAGTGAATACACTATCAAGAACATATTACAACAATAAAAATATATGGACTAAATTCTGTACATCTAATTTAACAAAACCAAGTTCACTAGACATAAAGCAAGACATTACAAAATGCATATTAATAGTATATAAAAGCAAAAGATTGAAAACTTCACCCCAAAGGGACAAGCCACAACCAAAACTACACAGAAAATAGATAACTACACCATCACAAAACACAACCACGAAAACTCCCTACTGTAACCAACATCAAAAATAAGAGACTTAAGAGTCACTTGTAATTAATATCTCTCAACATCAATGGTCTCAATTTTCCAATAAAAAGACACAAAATAACTGGATACATAAACAAGATCCATCATTCTTTTGCATTCACGAAATACATCTCACCCATAAGGACAGACATTATCTCAAAATAAAAGGCTGGAAAATACACCAAGCAAATGGTCAAAAGAGCAAACTGGTGTAGCCATTTTAATATCTAATAAAATAGACTTTCAATCAAAATTAATCAAAAGGGATGAGGAAGGACATTGCACACTCATCAAAGGTAAAATCAACCAATAGGACATCACAATTCTGATCATCTATGATTCAAACATAAGAGCACCCACATTTGTAAAAGAACTATTAAGAACGTTTAAATGACACATTGATCCCCACACATTAATAATGAGAGACTTCAAAACCACACTTTCACTGAAGAATAGGTCATTGAAAAACTGAAACTAAACCAAGAAATAACATCATTAACCAACACCATAAATCAAATGGATCTAACAGATATTTATAGAATTTTTCACCCAAACACAAAGGATTATACCTTCTTCTCAGCACCTCATGGAACCTTCTCCAAAATTGATCACATAGTAGGCCACAAAGCAAGCCTCAACAGATACAAGAAGATTGAAATAATGCCTTGTATCCTATCAGATCACCATCGTCTAAGGCTGGACTTCAAAAACAAGAGAAATAACAAAAAGCCTACACACACATGGAAACTAAATAACTCTCTACTTAATGAAACCTGGGTCAAGGAAGAAACACAGAAAGAAATTAGGACTTCCTGAAATTCAATGAAAATGAAGGAACAACCTGCTCAAATTTGTGGGACACATTGAAAGCGGTGCTAAGAGCAAAATTCATTGCACCTTTAGAATGAAACTGGAAACATCCCACATGAGTAACCTAATGACACATCTGGAAGTCCTAGAAAAAAAAAGAAGCAGAAACACCCAAGAGGAGTAGATGTCTGGAAATAATAAAACTCAGGGCTGAAATCAATAAATCAGAAACAAAGAGAACAATTCAAAGAATCAACAAAACCAGGAGTGAATTCTTTGAGAAAATCAACAAGATAGAAAAACCATTAGCCAAACTAACGAAAAGGCAGAGAGGCACTATCCAAATCAACAAAATCAGAAATGAAAAGGGAGATATAACAACAGACACTGAAGAAATACAAAGAATCATATGACACTACTTTAAAGGCATATCTGCCACAAAATTTGAAAATCTAAGGGAAATGGACAATTATCTTGATTGATACCACTTGCCAAAATTGAATCAATATCATATAAACAAATTAAATAGTCCTATTTCTCCTATAAAAATAGAAGCAATCATTGATAGTCTCACAAAAAA
The DNA here is from genome assembly GCF_964271855.1 of Acomys minous. Taxonomy (NCBI): domain Eukaryota; kingdom Metazoa; phylum Chordata; class Mammalia; order Rodentia; family Muridae; genus Acomys; species Acomys minous. The sequence continues at coordinate 84,866,032 of NC_140488.1, read as the reverse complement.
AAAAAAAAAAAAAAAAAAAAAAAAGCCCAGGGCCAAATGGTTTCAGCACAAAATTCTACCAGACCTTCAAAGAAGAGCTAATACCGATACTCTTCAAGCTACTCCAAAAGATAGAAACAGATGGACCATTACCAAATTCATTCTATGAAGCCATAGTCACATTAATACCTAAACTCCACAGAGGCCCAACAAAAAAAAGAGAATTTCACCAATTTCTCTTATGAACATTGATGCAAAAATACTCAATAAAATAATTGCAAAATGAATACAAGAACATATCAAAGACATCATTCAGCATGACCAGGTAGGCTTCATTCCAGGCATGCAGGGAAGGTTTAACATATGGAAATCCATCAATATAATCCACCATATAAACAAACTGAAAGAGAAAAACCACAATGATCATCTCCTTACATGCAGAAAAAGCATTTAACAAAATCCAACACCCATTCAATTTTAAAGTTCTGGAGAGATCGGGAATACAAGGTACATACCTAAATATAATAAGGCTATATATAGTAAGCCAATAGCCAACATCAAATTAAATGGAGAGATACTCAAGGAAATTCCTTGAAAATTGGGGACCAGACCAGGCTGCCCACTTCCTCCATATCTCTTCAATATAGTTCTTAAAGTTCTAGCCAGAGCAATAAGACATCAAAAAGAGATAAAGGGGATCCAAATGGGAAAGGAGGAAGTCAAATTATCCCTGTTTGCAGATGGTATGATAATGTACATAAGTGACTCCCAAAATTCTACCAGAGAACTCCTACAGGTGATAAACACCTTCAGCAAGTTGGCTGGTTACAAAATTAACTCCAAAAAGCCAGTAGCTTTCCTATATACAAATGACAAAGAAGCAGAGGAGGAAATTAGGAAAACTACACCCTTCATGACAGCCACGAACAATATAAAATATCTAGGAGTAACTCTAAAGAAGCAAGTGAAGGACTTGTTTGAAAGAAACTTTAAATCTCTGAAGAAAGAGATTGAACATGACATCAGAAGACGGAGGGATCTCCCTTGTTCATGGATTGAGAGAATTAACATAGCAAAAATGGCCATCTTACCAAAAGCAGTTTACAGATTCAATGCAATCCTTATCAAAATACCTACACAATATTTTAAAGACATTGAAAGATAAATTCTCAACTTCATATGAAAAACAAAAAAGCCAGAAAAGCAAAAACAATCCTATACATTAAGAGATCTTCCAGAAGAATTTCCATACATGATCTAAAGCTGTACTATAGAGCAACAGTAATTAAAACAGCATGGTACTGGCACAATTATAGGCTGGTTGACCAATGGAATCGAATAGAAGACCCAGATATGAATCCATACACTTATAGTCACTTGATATTTGACAAAGGAGCCAAATCTATTCAATAGAAAAAGTAAAGCATCTTCAACAAATGGTGCTGGTCTAACTGGATGAAAACATGTAAAAAAATGCAATTAGACTCATATTTGTCACCATGCACAAAACTCAAGTCCAAGTGGATTAAAGACCTAAACATAAAACCAGAGACACTAAGTCACCTAGAAGAAAAAGTGGGGAAGAGCCTGGAACTTATTGGCACAGGAGACAACTTCCAGAACAGAACACCAATAGCCCAGGCCTTAAGGTCAACAAATAATAAATGGGACCTCATGAGGCTGAGAAGCTTCTGTAAAGCAGGAGACACTGTCAAGAGAGCAAAGCGACAGTCTACAGACTGGGAAAAGATCTTCACCAACCCTTCCTCTGACAAAGGTCTAATATCCAAACTATATAAAGAACTCAAGAAATTAAATACCACCAAACCAAATAACCCAATTGAGAAATGGGGCTCAGAACTAAACAGAGAATTCTCAACAGAAGAATATTGAATGGCTGAGAAACACTTAAAGAAATGCTCAACCTCCTTAATCATCAGGGAAATGCAAATCAAAACAACTCTGAGATCCCATCTTACACCCATTAGAATGGCTAATATCAAAAATTCATGTGACACCAAATGCTGGCGAGGACGTGGAGAGAGAGGAACACTCCTTCATTGCTGGCGGAATGCAAACTTGTATAACCACTTTGGAAATCTATCTGGTCCTTTCTCAGAAAATGGGGAATATAGCTTTGTCAAGACCCAGCTATTCCACTCCTTGGAATATACCCAGAAAATGTTCCACCACAAAAAAGCACATATGCTCAAACATGTTCACAGTGGCCTAAATCATAATAGCTAGAACATGGAAACAACCTAAGTGTCCTTCAGTAGAAGATTGGATAAAGAAACTATGGTACATTTACATGCTGGAATACTACTTAGCTATTAAAAACATAGAATTTCCCAAAATTTGTGGAAAAAAATGGATTTAACTAGAAATGATCATAATGAGTGAGTTAACACAGAAGCAGAAAGACTCAAATGGTATATACTCACTTATATTTGGACAGTAGCCAAAGACGCATGTCCCATGAAAATCTTCACTTATCAAGAAAGTGGAATAGAGGAGAAGATATCCTACTGAGACTCTAAGTGAGAGAAGTATAGGAGAATGGGGAAATAGAAGGATCCAGGGGGTCCTAGAAACCTACAAGAAGAACATTATGATGGGCAGATCTGGGCCCAGGGGTACTGCTCAAATTATGGCACCAGCCAAAGATTATACATGCAGTAAACATTGAATGCCTATCCAAATCTAGCCAATGGACAGGACATTCTCCACAGTTGAATTGAAAGTGAGGACTGACTTTCACAGGAACTATGGTGCCCCATATTTAACCATGTCCCCTGGATGGGGATGCCTGGTGGCACTCAGAGGAAGGATAGCAGGTTACCAAGAAGAGACTTGATACCCTATGAGCATATATAGGGGGAGGAGATCCCCCTCAGTCACAGCCATAAGGGAGGGGAATAGGGAGAAAATGGTAGGGAGGGAGGAATGGGAGGATACAAGGGATGCGATAACTATTGAGATGTAATAGGAATGAATTAATAAAAAGTAAAAGATAAAAAATAAAAATAAAGCCACCCGTGACTACAATGTAAAAAAAAATTTTAGGAGTGGAGAGACAAAATACATAAATTTGATTATAAGAATTAGTTCTATATTTTGTGGCCTTAATCAACTATGTAACCATAAAACATCAAATGCATGATAATATGGAATGTAAAATGAAAAGCAAAAGATCGTAAAAAATTAAAAATATAGGATTTAAGCACTCCACTTTTATCAATGGAGCAAACATCTAAACTAAAAATTAACATAAGGTTGCAGAATGATCACAGATCAAATCTATCTACATATCTACATATCTACAGGATATTCCATCAAAACACTAGGTATTGATACTTCAAAAATGGCTATCCAAACAAAAGCAAATTCAGATTCAATGCATTTGTCATTGAAATTCAAAAAATCTGAATCTAACAGAGGCTTAAGTCTCTAAAATATACAAAGACACCCCCAAAAAGTAAAAATCAAGTTTCTGCCTCGTAAATATATCTACCAGATATATTAGGACAGAAGGCTGAAGATGATGCTCCAAAGTTATAGAGAATTTTGAGTGACTGTTCAGGCAGTAGTAACCTGTTTCTGTCATCTTCTCATTTGGGAAGTTGCTAACCTGTACTCCCTGTATACTAAGGTAACAATTTTATTCCTTCCCAAGTCTCTGATGTGATTGAAGAACAAATAGTTTAGTTTTGCAATAAAGCTTGGTTATTTAGGCGTTAAGCTACTTTTAGGTCTAGATAGTTGTTGTTGTTGTTGTTGTTGTTGTTGTTGTTTTATAATGATGATTCCAAAATTTAGACTCACAAAGATAGAAAAGATGGTTTCTTCAAGGTTGCCAACCACAAATAGCTAAAATACTATGAATGTGATATATATATATATATATATATATATATATATATATGTATATAATTCCTGATAGTTTTGTGATTCTTCTTCCTGTAGGTAGTTTATTGTATATATGTATAATAGCATCATGTGTATGTAAAAAATTTAATAAAGAAATTTAAAAACATAAATAAGAAAGCTAACAACCCAATAGAAAAATGAGGCGTGGAACAAAGTAGTTTCCCAAAAATCATATAAAAACAGATAAATATATTATGCATATTCAAAGCCCTTAGCTATCAAGGAGACATAAATTAAAACTACTCTGAGACTTCATCTTACCATATTCATCATGATTAAGTTCAAAGTGACAGCAAATTCTGGGAAAAGAAGAACTCTTGGCAAGAGGGAAAACTATTTTAACTTCTATTTTAAAAAAAGCTAGAAATAATATATCCACCCTTTGTAACAGCCATATCATTTTTAGATATATGCCCTAAGGACTCTATATACCATTACATAAGTAGTTCTCATCCATGATTGCTATTACTTTATTCACAGTATCCAGAAAATGGAAATAGCCTAGATGGCCATCAACTGAAGAATATACATTGAAAATGTGTTGCATTAACACTATGGAATTTTATTCAGCTATACAGAAAAATGATACCATGAAAATTTCAGGCAAATGAATGGAGATAAGGACTATTTTATTGTGATAACACAGACACAAAAGGCAGGAATCCTCTTTCATATGTTGACACTAGCTCTGAATCTTTAAATGTGTATGTTTATGTTGGATTACAAGCAGAAGTCAGGAAACTAAAATATGGTCATATAGATGGCTGCCAAGAGAGAAGAAGCATAATAAAGGTATTTAAGATGGTTAAAAGGAAGTAATGGAAGAGTAAAGGTTAAATGGGAAGAGTGATTGCAAGGCTGGGTAGAGGAGGGAGTGTGTGAATTGATTGGTAAGACATAAAACCTCTGTAAAATCTACAGGAAATCCTACTACAATAGAAGCTTCCTAAAGTGTGTACATACATAAAAGAGCTTAAATAGGGTTTTCCTATGATTTAGGAAAAGTACCTTTCCCAGACAGTGTGATCTACAAAATAAGAACCCCATTTCCAGATGTATGGTAACTCTTTTAGAGGTTTTTGCTAAGTGGGAACACATAGACCAGATCCTCAAAAGATTATAAACTTTTACTATTTCTCAGGGCTACATTTCAAAATTAGATAGTAAGATATTTATTTATGAAGATACCACATACTTGAGTAATATAAAATACAGAAATAGATACTATTGACATGGAAGTTTCATTTCTATTGTCTGGCTTTCATGGTCTTGAGTGTATTATGCACACTTTTTGTCGAGAAAAGTAATGAATAATCTTACCTAGCTGTGGACTCTGAGAGCTACAGTAACAATCAGCCTGGCAAGATACGCCAGTTGGTGCAATAGTGACATGAATATTATGTGAACAGCCAATGATTTTCTGATTGGATTTAAGGCCCATACCACAGACAGACTTCATTTCTTGTACCATTAACTGGTCCAAGAAGCTGTGTCTTGTTGGATTACAGGCCATAACAAAATAACTACTTTTTAAATGAATAAATATAATATTAGACTTTCTCTTAAGTGCTTTTCATCAGAGAAACTTCTTTTTGTAGTATATGGAGATTAACACAGAGACTCACAACTAGGAAATGTTTAGAAAATATAAGACTGAAGAACACTCAGTGTTAAATAAGACATCTATTATCACTCCTTTTTCCTTCTAAGTATCAAGGATAAGCGCAGAGAAGAGGGCAGGAAGATTTTAAGATGCAAAGTTAGTGGATAACTACAGTAAAACAGTATTTTCATGACATGAGTAAGTTCTTACATGGAAGAATTCACAGGACTTAAGACCACATGCACAGAACCTGCACAGTCAAGCCAGATGGTCAGTTTAAGCATGGGTGGGAAAAGAGTCACAAATTGCCACCCATAGGTAAGGAACTATGGTCACTAAATGTCTGCTATGGGCGCATGATATGGGGAGGGAATAGGGCTAGAGGGATACAGGAAGAATTAGAAATAAAGTAATGAAGCAATGGACTGGTTTGATGATTTATAAAAAAAATAAATACAAGTTTAAAAAGATCTTTCCATATAAAAATAAAAATATCTACAATTACCTTCTTGAATCTGCCTGATATAAATATTTCTAAAGTAAAGCATCAAGAAACCCCTTTCTAGCTGTTAGAATGAAATGAAATTAAATTACCTCTTTTGAGAATTAGATGAATATTTTCATGTGTTACACAGTCTCCAGTGGTTAGAATATAGGGACCAGGGTAAATGTGCTACATAGGTCAAAACAAATGGACAATTATTAGTTATCTGATGTATGCATCCTACAGACAAGAAATTATGAGAAAGTACATACTCTATTTCAATTTTATAAGAGGGCAGCCTAAGAAAGCATAGTTTTGTGTCTACTAGTTGTTTGACACTAGGATCTTGAAACTCAGTATAAAGGAAAAGAAACAGCCAACCACCTCCTCCACAAAAAAATAAATAAAATAAAAAAAAAACAAAGAAACAATAAAAACAAATACTTTTGAACTCTATAAATTAAAGCTAATATTGTCACTAAATTATACCACTTTCCATGTAGTTTGGGCCAAAGTTCTACGGATTCTAGCTGCTATTGTCCATCCTAGGTCAAGTACTCATTTATAATCCATTTACTGTCAGATATACAGAAGTTATAGCAAGAGTATCTAAGGTCACTATCCACCCACAGGATTGGGGGAACAGGTATCATCAATTGAACTTTAGTCTGAAAGAATAGAACATAAGGACAGCTTTCTATTAACCTACCAAAATGAAAAAAAAATGCTGTTACTTAGGTGGTGACTACTATTTTCTCTTAGTAAACATGAAAATAAATCCTCAGGTGTCAGCCTGAAACACATCCAGTTTACGTCCATGCTGGAGTAACATTTCACAATCATATTCTTATTCACACAGAGAAAGCTGTCACACACTCCCTTTATACTCAGGTAATTGATTTTATTCCTTCTCAAGTCTCTGATGGGGTTGAAAATCAAATAGTTTAGTTTTTAAAATTAAGCTTAGTTGTTTAGGGGTTAAGATGTATTTAGGTCTCGATAGATGTTTTAAGTTGATAAATATGACATCTGATAGATATTGATTTGCATTCAAAATTTTAGACTCACCAAGATAGGAAAGATGTTTTCTTCAAAGTTGCCAAATACAAAGAGACAAAATACTATGAATGTAACATATATATAATTCCTGAGTGTTTCCTGGTTCTTCCTTCTGTAGGTAATTTATTGTATATATGTGTAATAATATAAATGTGTATGTAAACATATTTAATAAAAAATTGTAATTAAAAATCCCAACTAGCTCATCTAATACCTTCCAAGAGTGTCTGTTTCCTCTTTAATATTTGGAAGCTACATCCATTTCTCCCACTTAATGATAAAAAATATTAATATAACTACGTGGTCACCAAATAGCCTATGTTTCCTGGCAACACCAATTCAGACCATATGTCTTCTTCCTTTAGAACTTACCAAAAGTTTTATAAGCCCAGAATCCAGTAAAAAGTAAACCCTCATAATAACATCTTGCTGAAGCTCCACAATAAGGCTCACCCAGTATTCCTAGCTGCCACAAATAAGAAATTCAAGTATACTATTAACCCACCACTCCCTTTTCACATCTAGAGTTATCTGTTGTTGTAGTGCTACTTCTTAAATCTTCTAGGCATTATATAATCTGAGCAACTACTTCATATCCATGATATTTTCTTTCATCTTTGCTTGTACCCTTTGCTTCAGGGGTTTTATGCTAAGAGAAGATGCAAATTGTAGCAAAAGGTTAATGGCTGATAATAGCCAAATGTGTTTTCTTTTTAGAAGTAAAATGCCATCACAGAAAATAACTCGTGGCCTCTTGCAAATGGCCTGAGTTTTAATTATTGTACATTCTTTGCTGGGCAAATCATTTACTATCTTAGAATCATAATTTCTTTATCTTAAAAAGTGATCTTGATCTACATAAGTACTTTCTGGGAGTCTGATGTTTGCAAAATCATGGATAACAACTTAAAACTGTGACACTTTTACTTTTCAATCTTGTATCTCTTTAATCTTACCCATTAGATCATTTATTTGAAAGCATTACAATAAGGATTATAGCATATGAAGGCATTTTGCTTATTTACAGGAAAAGTGTGAGTGTTTTATAGAAAGATGGGAAAATTTTGGTCAGAAGTGTTTGGTATCTATAGCAAGAAGTAAAATATGAATCACTTTAAGAATGTATCTTTTATAAAGATTTATTCATTAGCAACTAAAAATTTAAAAACAGATTCTTTCCTTGCTGATCATATTAAAGTGCTACATATTATATTTTAGTCTATAGTATCACTATGCTTTAAAGAGTGGCTGATACAATGAATACATAACTCTATACATGATTTTTGTCTTTGTAATCAATACCACAAATAAAGTAGCTTAATATAATAATATAACATTGGACATATTTCACAATTTTGATGAGTCAGGAATTTTGTTCTCTTTTTAGGGTCTCACAGGATTTGAATTAAGTTGTTGTCTGAGGTATATTCTGACTTGGAGGCATCAATTGTAGAAAAAAAATTGCTTCTAAACTGATAAAGTTTGTTGTCAGAATTAATTTTCTTGTACTTGTATTTCTAAGGACCTTAGCTTTTTTCCATGCTGTGACATTACCCTAAGTGCTTAGAGTCTATCCAGAGTTCCTTGCATCAGTGGCTATTGATCATGAACATATATTTTATCAAGCTTTGTTAGGTCTTATTTAAAATAATTTAAACTGATTAAATCTTACTTACCTTCTCTAATTTTCCATTAGAATAAAATCAATATAGAATAACTAGGAATCCCAGTGATAATACAATACCTTATCATCTTTGCCATGTTCTATGGTTGGAGATAATCAGAATTCTAGTCCACAATAAATAGGAAGAAATTATATATGACAAGAAATGCAAATGGCTTGGAATAGTGAAGTTTGTTTTAGGATCAAACCACCAAGTATTCAAAAGAAATGCAGAGAAGGAGAGGGACTGAGGGATGGAGGAGGATTGGGAATGAATGAATGAGGGGTATACAATCAAGATGTGAAGAATTTAAACTGCAGAATAAACATGTAATTTATATTGATAATCCCACTACATGAAATTAACTCTGAAACTGGCTGACACATGAATGTCTAGGCATAGACAATGCATCTTGTTGGCTACAGAACCCCTATGAATTACTATTAGGTGCCATTCTTCATATGGCATGAAGGAAGATTTACAGATGTCTTTTTTTCTGCTTATACAAAGAGCAGAAAACCATCCTTAATTGTTCTGTGCATCACACACACCTTACACACTTATAATTCTAGGACTGTCCAATGCTTGTGAGAAATTATATGATTTTAGAACAAAAGAACTGGACATTGACATTGGATCAGACCTGACAGGATGCATTCCTCTCAGCATGCTGGACACTGACATCCTGTATCCTTCATGTTCCAGCACCAAGTGCTTCAATTGCTGTTCCTCATCAAAACAAGATAGCTGCTGGGACACTTTCAAAGAAAGATCCCAATCCCAATTGGTCCAGAATTTCAGAATTTCCCACACAGCACTCTAATTAAGCATGGAATTTCTCAATATTTAGAATCTAGATTGCAATGTGATTCTTAGCTTGTTTAACTATTTCCCTAATTTTGTTTGTGTCCATAGTAGATAGTATTTATCTCTAATCATCCAGGAGAATCTTAAGAGAATGATGCCCCATTTCCTTTAAGGGGGTTTGGGTAGGTTTTTGGTTGCTTTCTGGGGCTATAGAGGGTTATTATCAATAGGAGTTTGTTACAAGTTATTATTGGTCTTATTTAGAAAGAAAAGAACGTTAAACTCAGCAATGTCTCTCTTTTACCTTATCTTACATTCTTATGTTTGGAGATAGGAGTCGAAAAGAAAGAAGGGGGAATATAGAATTATATAGGGAAGATAGAACAAAATGTAGATTAGTGAGTCTACATCTCAACTTAATTCCTCAATTGTCACTCACAAGGTTATTTGTAAATCCCTGGTATAGATTTGTGTATATAGATGCAACATAAGTTTATTTCTAGATAGAGTGGTAAGTTTATTCTTCACACATTATGTATTTCTACTCTAATATGAGGTATTGTACCTATATAACTCAATTATAATACATGGCTTACTTCCAATATTTTGAAAATGCTATTGCAGGATGTTTAGAATAAATAAGTTATACAAGTTGATTATTAGCTGATCAGATCATGGTCATGTCAATTGCTGGTCTACTTTTATCACAAGAATATACATCTTAGGCATGTCAGATAGATATGATTCTATAGGAAGATAAGGTAGGATAGTTAGGTAAGGTCTTCAAAAACTCAGAGACATGGAATACAGCATTTAAAATGTGTTTATTATTTCAAAGATGCACTAACAATGAGACAGGTTAATTCAGGGCAACACCCAACCTACCTCAAAGAGGATGATGAACATCAAAGAACCTCCCTATGGAGATGGCTTCAAAAGTGGCAAACAAGCCACTGGGAAATTTTTCTTCATTTCTACCACAGACAGAATTCTACCTAAAAAGGGCAAGCTTGGATGCAGGCAGAGTCAATGGCCAAACTCTGCCAAGACAGGGTAAGCAAGTCCTCAATAGTTCCTGCCTCACACAAATGTCTGTCAGGTATAGTGGGCCAGAAGGCTGAAGAAGATGCTTCAAAGTAATAGAGAGTTTTGGGTTACTATTCAGATAGCAATCTGTCTTTGTCATCTTCTCATTTGGAAAGCTACTAACCTGCACTCCCAGCATACTCAGGCGATTAATTTTATTCTTTCTCAAGTCTCTGATGGAGTTGAAGACTAGGCAACTTAGTTTTACAATGAAGCTTAGTTGTATAGGGGTAAGATGTTTTTAGGTCTAGATAGATGTTTTAAGTTGATAATGACAAGATGTGATGGAGATTGATTTATAGTCAGAATTTTAAGTGCACCAAGATAGGAATGATGTTTTCTTCAAGGCTGTCAAATACAAATAGCCAAAACACTAAGAACATAGCATTTATATAATTCCTGATTGTGTCATGGCTCTTCTTGCTATAGGTAGTTTATTGTATATATGTGTAATAATATAAATTTATACATAAAAATAAAAAATGTTAAAGAAGAAATGCAGAAGGAAAGCTTTAAAAAATAAGTTTCTCACCAAGTTTCATCTTTTGTGGTGTACCTTTAACTTGTCCACTCAAGTTCCATAGATTTCAGTGGACAGGAAGAATATGAGAGGTAGATGGGTCATGCTTTAACATCATTTAACATCATTCATTGTTCCATAGAATATTTAAAGTATTCCCAACGAATCATTTGATGTCATTTCCTAAAATGTATAAAGTAGGTATTATTATATGATGAAATATTGAAATCATATTGAATAGCAATAAAGGTGCCTAAGAAGCTTTATTACCTCACTGACTAATATAGTAGATAATTGCTCAATTTTGATATTTTTAATCTTTGTATGTGCATGTACATGTGTACTGTCCTGGCTAGTTTTATGTCAACTTGACACAATATTGAGTCATCTGAAATGAGGGAACCTCAACTGAAAAAACTATTTCATATGATCCAGCTTTAAGGCATTTTCTTGGTTAGTGATTGATGGGGGAAAGATCAGCCCATTGTGTGTAGTACTACCCTTGGGATGATCATTCTGAGTTCTATAAGAAAGCAAGCTAAGGAAAGTCATAGGGAGCAAGTCAGTAAGCCACACTCCTCCATACCCTCCTGTATCAGTTCCTTCCCCCAGTTTCCTGACCTCTTTGAGTTCCTGTCCTCTCTTCCTTCCATGACAATATGTAAATATAAGCCCAACAAACCCTTCCTTTCAAAACTTGCTTTTTGGTTATAGTATTTCATCTTAGAAATAGTGACCCTAATAAAGACACACCTGCCTTGTTGTTTTAGGAAGGATTGCTGTTTGCTTTGACAGCCCCGAATTTGTTGTTTAAGGAAGGATTGTGGAAGGCCTTTAGAATGTTGATCTATAAAAGCTATTGAGTGTTCAAAGCTAAGTTGGGTGTTATGTGGGATCTTTGAAAATAGGAAAGTGAAATAACTATAACGGTGCAGATGATGGAGGCCTGGCTTGCAAAGTTTCAGAGGTAAGTAAAGATTTTTCCAGGTCTTTTGTGTGAAGTATCTGTGGCTCTGGTCAGGTGGGGCTGAAAAGTCACCCATGACTAACAAAAGACCAGAAACTATAAAGTAGAACCAATGATCAAAGGTCAGCTGAAGCTAAAAAATTAACAGTAATTAAGAAGAGAGTATCATTGAGATGAAAATATCTGGGAAGTGTTTTCTGAGCGCACACAGAGGCTATGTTTCAAAGGCAGCCAACATTGTACCTCATACCAAGAGCTAAGCTTATAAATTGCCTGGGTAATATTGATTTTGAAGGCATGAATGGGTCATGGCAAGTAACTGAGGGTTGACTCTGTAAGAGATCAGCAGAGGCCATTGGTGAAGGTGCAGTCTCACTGGCATTTGAAGACCCTGGATTGAAGGGACCATGAAGAACACCATGAAGAAAATCTAGGAGTGACTAATGGTGAAATTGCAGCTGGAATGGAATAGAATACTCCAACATTTTGGAGATGCTAGTACCATAGGATGAGCACCAAAAATAGTAACAATAGTGGGATGGAGTCTGCTCAACCTTAAAAGGGAACACAGAGAAGGGAATGCAGGCTATCCAAACACTGGGGGAGGAGGACCCAATCTGTCAGAGGTCTATTGGAGGAGAATAGGGCAAAAGATGGAGGGAGATTGAGAACAGGAAGTTAAGAGTGAGGGGATTACAATTAGGACATAATGTGAATTAATGATAACAACAACAACAACAACATCATCATCATCATCATCATCATCATCATCATCATCATCATAATAATAATAATAATAATAATAAAGTTCTGTGTGTGTGACAAAGATGGCAGAGCTAGGGAAATGACCCAAACCCATTGGAGGAGCCCAGAAAATTGTGAGTGAATCCCAGATGAATGTATGTTGATTCATTTGCACTTTGGAGTTTAGTTTTTCTTTGTTTTTAATTTTATGGAGGCCCACAGTAGACAGACTGAATTTTAAGGATATTTTATGTTTTAAAAAGACTTTGGATTTTTAAAATCATGGAATTTTAAAGTGTTTAAATTAGTAAAGACTGAGCTTTGTAAAGTTTATAAAATCTTTTATGTTGTGGCATTTATCTTAATGTGTGATCTTGTGGATGAAAAAAAATAGTTATGGCATCATGATAATGTTTGTGTGTCAATGTGACAAAGGGTCAATTGTCCTGGTTAGTTTTATTTCAACTTGACATAAGCTACAGTCATCTGAAAGGAGGGAAACTCAACTGAGAAAGTACCATCTTAAGATCCTTTTGTCATTTTCTTGGTTAGTGATTGATGGGGGAGAGTCCAGTCCATTGGGGTGGTACTATTCCTCGTGGTTGAGAGTTCTTTAAGAAACCAACTTTCATAATATAGATAGTAGAATTCTGGTACTAGGCTATCTCTCACTTTTCATTCTCACTTGGAAAAAAAGAGAAACCCAAATATAAAACACAATAGAAAAACATAGGAAGATAAATTTTACCAACATGTGGTAATCCAAACTTCAAACTATAGCTCCCTGAAATTCTAATGAGTTATTATAAACATATAACACCATACAAAATATGTGTAAGCACGTGTGTGACTAAAGCTATTGTGTGAGTAAAGAAGTTCCCTTGTTAGCCAAATGAATCTTTTAAGTTGAGAGAACAGAATATGAAATGTCTCCCTTGGCAGTTATAAAGGAAAGTCATGTGTACATTTCTAAATGTTCCATTACACACACTTTAATTGCAGTGGTATTTTAATTGCACTGTGATTGCAGTTTTATAAGCAAGACTTTTAAAAATAGTCTTATGTTATACTATATTGAGTGAAGCTTTTCAGCATTTAAGAAGATGATATAAATATGAAGTGTAAACTACATTAAGTTCTTTTTATAAGGTGATTGCTCTTTAATTCCACCTCCACTGCCCATAGGTTGAAAACAGTTGGAGAATGAACACTGTAACTGACTAGCATGGGAGATTTTAACACTTACTTGCAGTGTTGAGGGAAATCAGTTTATACATATCTTCTGAACTAAGCTAAAATCTCTATCTAGAGCATTCTTATTAAGTGTCCATATTATCAACTTTGCCTATATATGTTCAAGCCTAATTTCTTTGTAGGATACCCTTGCCCATATAATCAACAAAAATATGGATTTTATGATTTTAAGATCAGGAATAGCTTCTTTAATTGTTCCTTTGTGCCCATTTCAGATATTAAGAAAAGACATATTAGAAAAATTATACTTTTAGAAATGCTAGGCCTACAACATCTCCTTCTGTTCTTTCGAAAATGTTTCTGTATTACTTTTTCAATTTTATTTTTTTAAATACAAATATATTGAGAGAAAATGATGCCATTCTGAAGATCATGCTGATATGACAGACTGATTCAGAGAAATTGAGCTGACATTATCACAACATCTGTTTTACCTCTCTGATCTCTGGACAGGAAATCACATTATAAATGAACAACCAATATTTGTAATATTCAAGCCATTAGATCTTTTAGTATTTAACTAGTTATACTGAAGGGCAGTACAAAAATTATTGCTACATCTGTTGTGTTTCAAAATCATCTAAATCTTCAAATGCTCTATTTGGCACATACATAAGAAATGAGTTTGTTCTTAACTTGAAAATACTGTTTTTAAACCTATATCTGACAAAGTCTAATATCTAAAATATATTAAGAACTCAAGAAATTAAACACCACCAAACCAAATAACCCAATTGAGAAATGGGGCTCAGAACTAAACAGAGAATTCTCAACAGAGGAATATTGAATGGCTGAGAAAAACTTAAAGAAATGCTCAACCTCCTTCTTCATTAGGGAAATGCAAGTCAAAACAACTCTGAGATTCCATCTTACACCCATCAGAATGGCTATTATCAAAAATTCAAGTGACACCATATGCTGGTGAGGATGTGGAGAAAGAGGAACACTCCTTCATTGCTGGTGGGAATTCAAACTTGTACAACCACTTTGGAAATCTATTTGGTGCTTTCTCAGAAAACTGGGAATATAGCTTCCGCAAGCTCTTGCTATTCCACTCTTTGGAATATACCCAGAAAAATGCTCCACCACATAACAAGGACATATGCTCAACCATGTTCATAGCAGACTTATTCATAGTAGCCAGAACCTGGAAACAGCCTAAACAGTTGAAGAATGGATAAGGAGACTGTGGTACATTTACACTATGGAATACTACTCAGCTATTAAAAACAAGGACATCCCAAAATTTGTGGCAAATGGATGGGACTAGAAATGATCATACTGAGTGAGTTAACCCAGAAGCAGAAAGACTCACATGGAAGTGAGTATATACTCATTATAATTGGCCACTATCCCCAAAGGCACATCCCATGAAAGTCTTCACTTACCAGGAGATCGAGATAGCTGTGAGGAAACCCTGCTGGTAAGAGAAATATAGGAGATGGGGAAATAGAAGGATCCAGAGGGTCCTAGAAACCTACAAAAAGAACATTGTGATGGGTGGATCAGGGACCAGGGAGGTCTGCTCAAACTATTACATTAACCAGGACAATACAGTAGTAAACATTGAACCCCTACTCTGGTCTACCCAATGGACAGGACATTTTCCACAGTTATGGGAAGAGCAGGGACTGACTCTGACATGAACTGCGATGCTCCATATTTGACCACCTCACCTTGGTGGGGAGGCCTTGTGGCACTCCAAGAAAGAATAAGCAGTCTACCAAGATGAGACTTGATAGCCTATGAACACATAGTGGGGTAGGAGGTCCCCCTCAGTCATAGACCTAGGGAAGGAGAATAGGGTGAAAGCAGGAGGGAGGAAGGAATGGGAGGATGCAAGGGATGAGATAACAATTGAGTTAAAATCTGAATAAATTAATAAAAATTTTAAAAAGAAATTACTCTTTTTATGTAATTTAGGTTGAGTTTTCTCCTATCTTTAAACTCCAGTCAATGAACTATAGTAAAAATAAATGCATTTTAAGTTAATATATTTGAAATTTTTTTAGCATTCTAGGTCCTATGATTCCTGATGAAACAAATGAAAATATTGGACACCTAATTTGAATCCATCTATAATGGATATAATTTCTTGTTTAGTAATACTGGGAACAGATGCACAAAATGTGTTCAATTTGTTTCTTGAGGTTTACTGGAAGATTAAATAAAAACTCACACTTAGAAAAGAAGAAAACATCTACAAATCTGTAATAAGTTAGAAGAAATTTTGGGGCATGTCAAATATAAGGTCCAAATTGGTTATATGTCTTTTAGATTACCAGGTATCTGTTAAACCAAACTGTTCATAAGTTGGTACCAAATATATTGACCATCTTTCATAAAAACACAAAGCATGTAATGCAGACAGGTTAAGAAAAGATTTGCAAGAAATATCAGGGGGAAAAGATTATTAGAGGGGCTGGAGAGATGGCTCACAGGTTAAGAGAACTGACTGCTCTTCTGGAGGTCCTGAGTTCAATTCCCAGTGAACACATGGTAGCTCACAACCATCTATAACGTGATCTGATACCCTCTTCTGGCCTGCAGGTGTACGTGCAGGCAAAGCACTGTATATATAATAAATGAATCTTTAAAAAAAGATGATTAGAGAAGTAGACATGCATGTCATCATAAAAGGAAGAAGATCTGCAAATGGCTGAGAAAAAAAGAAGAGTTCATGGGGATAAGTTTCCACAATTGTTTTTACTTATTTTACATGTAAATTTATGGACAAATATTCAGTGATTCATTGAGACTGGGGCAGTTGGAAATCAGTGTTGGTTGAATGTTCTTAAAATTCAACTGCTTGTTGATCAAAGACCCCAGTCTCAATGAAGCCCTGAATGTCTGGGTCCTTCTCTCTCACATTATTCAATTAAAGCTTGGTTGGAATAGAGACATTGGATACAATACTCACTTGGGACTCATTTTAGTATTTTATTTACTCCTATTTGGAAAATTAAAAAGCTTAATGTTTAGCTTCTTTATATCTAGAGAATTAGCAGTTATATACATTTTGAAAATGAGATGCAGTCATATGAACTTTAAATATGAAGACATTAGTTCTATATTTCTTCTGCTGAGGACAGTGTATGCACACACACACACACACACACACACACACACACACACACACACACACACACACACAAAGAAGGAATTTAGTGTTTCTTTTTAAGATCTCAGATACCAAGAGTCACATTTAGGACATCTCTTGTCTAATGGTGTACAAATTTATAGGACAGCATGCTTTTGACATCAAGAACTGCAGCCACTTAATAATGAATTAATCAAAATTCTAATGAATTGAGGTATTTTAAACAATATAAAATGGGTGATAGTAACTCCACATGTATATAATTTCTGTTATTTATTATCTTAATTTCCTTTCTGGTTGCTGAAATTTGTGAACAAATGGATTGAATTAGAAATGATCATAATGAGTGAATTAACCCAGAAGCAGAAAGAATCAAATGGCGTATACTCACTTATATCTGGACACTAGCCCAAGAGGCATGGCCCATGAAAGTCTTCACTTAACAGGAAAGTGGAATAGAGGGGAGGACATCCTACTGGTACTCTAGGTGAGAGAAGCATGGGAGAATGGGGAAATAGAAGGATCCAGAGGGTCCTAGAAACCTACAAGAAGAATATTATTATGGACAGATCTGGGCCCAGGGGTTCTGCTCAAACTATGGCACCAGCCAAGGACAATACAGGCTATAAACTTCAAACCCCTACCCAGATCTAGCCAATGGACAGGACATTCTTCACAGTTGAGTGGAGAGTGGGGACTGACTTTCATATGAACTCTGGTGCCCCATATTTGACCATGTCCCCTGGATGGGGAGGCCTGGTGGCACTCAGGAAGGATAGCAGGTTACCAAGAAGAGACTTGGTACCCTATGAGCATGTACAGGGGGAGGAGGTCCCCCTCAGTCACAGTCATAGGGGAGGGGAGTAAGGGGAAAGTGGGAGGGAGGGAAGAATAGGAGGATACAAGGGATGGGATGACTATTGAGATGTAATATGAATGAATTAATTAAAAATTATAAAAAGCAAAATAGGAGTACGTATTTCTTCAATGTATATTGGAATATATTATATAACACAGTCCTATATTTGCCACCATAAATAAAATAATATAACAATAAAAAAGAATAGTAGTGCAAGAATAGAAAATACATGAAATAAATATAAGTGAGATAACTAGTGGATTCTGTGGATTTAAAACTTAGTATGTAAACTTGTGAGGGATAAATGTATCTTATAGTGTAAACTAAAAGATCATTAAATGTGAAAGAAAATATAAGAAACATAACTTATAATACAAAATAGCAGATCTGAGGATATTTAAACTCTAATAATTTATTAACAAGGGAAATGAGAGAAGTACTATTTGTAGATGATGTTGATGTAGAATATAAAGCCATTTCTACAACACAGTGTATAACTGACCAAAGCTTTTTGCTGCCAGTTATATATAGATGTGATCAGAAACTGTGGTTTCCACTGTGATGAAACTAGAGCCATCTCTCTTGAACAACATAATTAGCGGGATGATTTGGTTAGCCAGACACCTCCAGCCATTCAACTTTGGAAGAATTTTGTGGGTAAATTCAATTGTCCTTTCAGTTTTGGTTATATATTGTTGTTTTGGTTTAGAAGCCTCTGGGGTTTTGGTTTGTCACTTGACATTTGAATATTTGGGACATTCTAGTTCCTCAAAGTTCTTAAATTTGGGTAGCCATAGATTCATAAGATGACAAAATTTTCTACCACAGCTCCAGATATTCATTTCTATAGATTATCAATATGAATTTTGACTCGTTAAATCATTCACTTAAAGGCTGCTAGAAATGATCCAAACATTCATGAAATGAGATTTCAAGTGTTTGGTTGAACAGAATAACTGATGCATGGAAGCAAGGCATCATGTGCTAGGAAATCTTGTTTATCTGGATAACAGTAAATACAAGGTTTGCTGGCTATCGTATGAGCATCAGGATCTACAAATATAAGTGACCAAGGAGCCCTGGTTACAGGAAGTGTTGAACCCACCAATCACTTCTACAGCTCTTCTTTCTAAACCAAAGGAGCTTGAATGTTGTCCTGTGTTGTCTTTATTATGTTTGATTTTCCCTTCCCAGACACCAAAGTCAGAAACACTATAAACCCTTTCTACACAAAATAATGAAATTTCAAATAAAAGTGACATCATTGGTGTTACAGATAATATGGAATTCTAGGAAAATAATTTCTACTGGGTTACAAAGATAGAATCATACTGCATGTATGTGGAGAAGACAATACTGTTCAGAGATGAGCACTTCATCTCATGAAAGCACATGAAAATTGACTGAAGAGATGTTGATAGTGGATCTTGCTTAAATTGTTGGACCAAATCTGTAATTATTATCTAAATATTCCACATAGTTTGATTACTAGGTCTTGCAAAATTAATGCTTTCAAAATGTTCATAAACTGAGACAGACCTTCAGAAATCTGATGAAGAGAAGAATGATGCATCAAGTACATTGGCCATTTCAAATTGTTGGCTTTTATCTTAAGTGTTGCAGCCTAAATTACACCAATTTTAAAATAGAATTCTTGGCTAGGGCTCTTCACTCCAAAGCCATCAGCTAATTTGGACCAAGAAAACTCCATCTTGCAAGTGTCAGATCACTGTTACCCTTTCAACTCATTGCTTTGATCTATTCTCATGACTTCACTTAAATGTAAGACCACAAGGAAATATGTTTCTAACATATTTGAAAGTGGAACATAAGTATTTGAAAATATTATTGTGTTTTACTATGATATTTAGAAAATTTTAATAATTGTACAAAGTTGTTTGGAGACATAAATTGTCCATAGTGAAAAAAACTAAAAAGAACCTAAAGCATACAAATAAATGCCAGCTTATTTATAATTCAAGCCTTAAAATAGATGCATGCATGCAGGTGTTTTTTCCCATGCATTTGCTCTTTCTGTCTTTGTGGATATATGTATAATCAGGTCCACAAATCACAAACAAATTTATCTACTGTTAATTTTTCTTTACTACAAAAAACTTAATATTTATCACAAGTCCATTGAAATGACAATTTTTAAATTACTTCAGTGATTATGAACACATACATTTGTTTTCTCTGATTTTAGATATAGCATGGCTTTTTTATTCTATCCTTTTCTTATTATGCTATGACCTATTCTATTAAAATGCACTTCTACTGTTACACTAGTTAGGACAGAATATGAAAGCCAGACAGATTGTCATGGGAGTTTAGAGGTTTATGTGTCATGGTTGGTTTCTTATTAGTATTCCAGATATATGCAATCATGAATAAATAGTCTTTGTTACACTACATCCAAAAGCACAGAGAACATTCTTACCTGAAATGCAATTTCATTTTAATTCCAGAACACCACCAGCCCTGCAGATGAATTTAAAACTCTCCGTTAAATAATAAATACTTTGTTGATCTCCTCAGTGTTGATGAGCATATGAGTATATTATCTATAAATTCTCCTGATTTTCTTTTATTTTAGAACTATATTATGGCAGTCAGTAGAGGGAGTTTTGAGAACTCTCACTTCAGGGAATGATTAACAGAACTTCCCAGTTACTGCCCTCTAAAATTCAGTATGCCGTTGCTAAGGAGGTCAGAATTACCAAGAGCTGATTTTGACCAATGATTAAGTATGATGGGGATATTAAGACAAAACTGTTGTGAGAAAAAGAGAGCTAATTTGACTGACCACATTTCTTCATGTACTTTCTATCAAATTCCTTGAGGTGTCTTGGTATTGTGCAACAGTCTAATATATTCCCTGACCAACTTTGTCTTCTTTTCTCTCCCCAATTTGTATTATACTTATGTCACAGTGTGCCTACTGTTTTAGTTTCCTGTGATTACTTACCAATGCTTCCTTCACAGACTTTCTGTTTCTAATCTCTTGCACATATAACCTACCTTACCACATGTGTCTCAAAGGACTGGAACTAAAATATATGTCTTTTCCTCCTCTTGTCTTTATGCTCTGTTAGTTAGTAAAAATATCTTGTATCTTTTCCCTTATAATACCACATTTTAATGTGAGGTTTCTAGAGGCAATAGTGAAAGAATTAGTATACTAGAGAAACATAAGCAACAAAGGCAGCAAGAGAAGACATTGCATAATATTTCAAGACAGGGCCAAATGAGGGGACACTGTTTATTGCTTATTGATTTTTTTTCTTGCTAGTGGTGTGCTTGTGTTTTGAAGACAATCACACCAATGTGGGGAATGAATATTATGTTATGAGGGCTCGGCCCACAGTTTCTTGGAAAACCTAACATTTTTTTAGTTTGGAAACACCAAAGCACATAATGAGGGCATAGACCGTCTTCTTGATATTAAGAATTAATTTATCCTTGAAGTAACTGAGTGAAAGTATAAGAAGGATTCTATGTCTTAACCAGTTTATGATCTAGTGGCATGAAGTGAGTTCTCAAAATTGATCTCATTTTTCACTTTTGTTTCTATCTTTGCACTTTTAAAAAATGTTCATTATAATTAGTTTAAGACATTCTTTTCATCATGTAAAACAGTCCTTATAGCCACAAACTCCTTAAAATGAAGATATTTCATTTTTGAGATAGCTCTATATTTTTTAGCAGATGTTAGTTAAGGAATAAATAAAATTATTGTCTAGAAATTAGATATTATCATTTGAATCTGATAACTAGGGGAAAATATTTGCATATCTAAGTGTGTTTGCATATATGCACCTGTGCTCATGCATGTCTTCTGCCTATGTTAATTATTAAAAGCTCAATTGTGCCCCATCAAAAGCACACTGCTTAGCAATCCTCTACTTAAGACTAAGCAATTTACTTAGCCTGGATTTTATTATAAAATAAAAATTAACATAACCTTTACAAAGATATTTTTGAGATCTATGACATATTTTTCAATTTCTCCCATACCGATTAGGTCAGGTTTTGTCTTTGTCAATTTCAATAATAATTATGTTTTCTATAAATGTCACATTATGATAATGAAATATATTATATCTCTGTAGTTCTTATATATCTCTATAATAGTACTCTTTGTGTTTAAAATTATACTTGTCAGTGTTTTCTATATCTATTTATTTTATAATAGATTATGTTCATATCATAAATTATGAGTTCCTACCTTAATATTTCTAAATTTGGATGATTTTATTCACTTATTTTATCCTTCAGAATTGAACATTTAATTATTTACTTTGTATGGGACATGCTAAAGTCCATTTTTTTTTTTTTTTGCTTTCTTGAGAAAAGGTCTCTCTGTATAGTCTTGGCCATCCTGGACTCACTTTGTAGACCAGGCTGGCCTCGAACTCACTGAAATCTGCCTGCCTCTGCCTCCTGAGTGCTGGGATTACAGGTGTGCACCACCACACCGAGCCTATGATTTTTTAAAAATGAGGAATGCTTTGACTTTATCAAAAGTGGTTATTCGCGCTATTAAATTTAATCATATTTTATTATGCTTTTGGTAATTTATATATTTTAAATGAAGATTATATATGTATAAGCATGAAAAGTATGTAACTGCTTTTGTGCAAGTATAAGGATTTGGTTTTTAATTTCTAAAATTCATAAATATAACCTCACTATCATGGGATAAGGACAGGAAGCTCATTGAAGCTGACTGGCTAGGTGGCCAGACTAGGCAAAATGGCAGGTTGCCAGTGAGAAGTGAGAGACCTAGTTTGAAGGAAATAAGAAGAGTGATACTAGACAATCAATGTGCTTAAGAAGCATGTATGCTCTCATATATATGTACCATCTTCATATATGCAACACAGACAATCATACATATAAACAAATGCTTAGTGTAACAAAGACATAAAAAATTCATAAATAAAAGCTATATTCATACTTGCTCCCTTGTGGACTTACAAAAACAATATTATTCTATATACATAACTATTTTAAATGTTATTTATATATTATATACACTAGGTTTTTTATATTATTCTATACAAAAGCTAAACATGAAAGCTAATGATTTTTAGTGTAACATATTCATCCCTGGTGTCATGTTCACTAGTTAAGGAATTAGTTTCAGGCTATAAATTATATCTTCAGTTGTGCCTCATTACGTCGTATAACTAGTGGCATTATTTTATGCTATACTCATTTGTTTCAGTGAATTCAATTTAAGGTATGGTTAAGTCTTTTATTATTTGATTTTCTGTTTTTGAATCAACCTATGTTAATTTGAAAAACACAAGAACAGATATATTATTGGCAATTTCTAGTTAGTCCAGTGTTTATTACTGACTCTTTTGTAGCCATGTGTTATTGTATTCAATGCACATTGCTTCTCTGTTCTCTTCATTTATGACAGTTTGTACTATCTTAAATTGAACTTCAATCTTAAAAATCAAACTTCTCAGCAAGATACATGAAAAGTTTCATTTTATCTTCTTTCTTCTGTCTCCTGACTCATCAATAGCCATGTCCCATCTCCAAAAAGACGTTCAGGCATTTTCCATGTTAAGATTATTCCTTGCTCTTGCAGACTTCCTTATCAGAATGTATTTCCTTCTACCCTGAAAATCCTTTTTCCTATTCTGTTTCTGATTGATTCTTACACATGCTCAACAATCACCTTAGGATTCACTGAATCTGCAAAGCTCACCATATCCCAGCTCCTGTCTAATTCAGGGCTCATTTGTTTCCTTTTCAGCTGTCTACAATACCATCTATCATCCTGCTACCTTTGAATCTGACAGCTCCAAAAGTATTGTCTGAGTTTCCCTGACTCCACACATTCTCATTATATGCCTCTTTTCTGTCAACATGAGCAATGAAAATCACTACTTAGGACATACATACGTAATTATGTACATAAAATATGTACACATACTTATTTGTGTATAAATTAATTATGTTTAGAGACAGAAAGCTGACATTGATATACAGTCCAATTCCTATGTGAAAACAACAAACACTATGATATTCACTTATTTTACTTTCCATGTTTAAGCTATATTTGTATTGGAAATTTGTTAACTGCAGTAGTTGTTAATATTACCGAAAAATAATTTTAAAGTTATTTTACAAATAGCATTTTAGATAATGAAATCAATCTACATTTCTGAACATACCAATACAAAAGTTATTTTAAGATTAATTTGTAACTTGGAAACCATCATGTTCTTTTTTTTTTTTTTCTCCTACTGTTTAGAATGGTATGTTTTATTTTTTTATTTAATTTTATTAATTTATTCATATTACATTTCAATGGTTATCCCCTCCCTTGTATCCTCCCATTCCTCCCTCCCTCCCATTTTCCCCTTACTCCCCTCCCCTATGACTGTGACTGAGGGGGACCTCCTCCCCCTGTATATGCTCATAGGGTTATCAAGTCTCTTCTTGGTACCCTGAAAACCATCATGTTCTTATATCTGGAATTGACAGTCATCACTTATGTTTGTGATAAGTGGTTTGAGTCTGATATGGAAATTTAATTCTTTCAGAAGGAAAACTGGGAAAAGGCCATTAATAATTTTTCAAAACATAGAAGTCAGTAATACATACTATATCCATTTATATATCTAAAAACACATGTGTATTATTTGGTTCTGTTTAGAAATTTAACAGCTACAGAGAAGACATTCAATAAGAATTGGATAAATGAACTTTGTACTGGATTGTAAAACATAAAGAAAAATATAATGTAAAAATATTTAAATTGAGAATAAAACCAAAGCTTGCATGGTGGCTCATACTTGTTATCTCAGACTCAGAAAGCTAAGGCCAGATAACAGGAATTTGAAGACAGCACAGACTACAAGATATTTTTTCTCAAAAGAAAACAATACAGAACAAAAAGAAATGAATCAGTCTTTCAAATCTTGATCCGGTATATTATTCTATGTTTATCCAGATTAAATATTTTGAATATATTATAGAGTTTAAAAATCATTCACCCAAAACTTGCAATGTAATTATATTTGAGCATGCAAATATATGATTTAAATATAATTATAAAAATATTAGTGGGCCCTAGATAAATTTATTTAACCACATAAATGCTAAGATTCTTTATTATTTAAATTTAAAAAATCAGTTCAAATTTTCCTTCCACCTCTGACATATAGAATTTCTCTGAGTTACTTAATAAAAGCAAGTTCATTAGATAACCTGTGTTCTGTGCTTATAAAGAATAAATTTACATACATAGGTCATACTACGAAGAATAAAAAGAAAAATTAGTTATGTCTGTGAAGTTCATTTATGTGTCTATATTATCTTCCAAAAAGCACATGTATTTTATTTGTATGTATCTTATTTTTTGTTTTTAGAAATGTACAAAAATAAATGTGAACATTAATGTAAAATGTTTCCGAGAAATTGAAAAATGTCCAAAAACATGGTGCAATTTAATGTTTGTGTACAATTGTTATCAATGATACTGAGCTCATATTTAGTACATATAACACCCAAAATTCCAAAAGAGGTTTGACTGAAACCCTCTCCCTCTCTCTCCTTCCCTCACCCCCACCTCTCTTCCTCCTATTTGCTTTTCCTTGTTTGCTTTCTTCTGTATACTTGCTTGATTTTTTTTTTGTTACTATACTTTAAAATTTAAGAAACATGTAAGGCAGTCAAGTGAAGTGCAATAGACAAAGAAATGGACCATAGAAAAGACCAGAAGCGGCTTTCTTCTAGTGAGAGAAGATATGTCAGAAAAGAGTACCCCATGATTTCAAGCTTTACTTGGTAGAATTATAAACATCAATGGCTAGTCAGGGTCATAAAGTGGAAAGATAGAAGCCGGGCAATAGGAATCAACATAGAGAAAATAAAAATATATTTGCGGACATTGATATGCTCTGGCATATCAGAATTAATATAGCTTATGGAGAATTATAGTCTGATGATATAGTCTTATGAGCTAGGATAGCCAAATGCATAACAAGAACGGGAATCACTGGTTGAAAAATATATCGTCATTATCAGCATCAACATCACAATGGTCATTGGAAATTACTGATATTTCAGCACAGAGCCTCCATTGGAGTTAATGTATTTATTTGTTTTTGAAAAAAGAATCATGCAAAGTAGAGCACAAAAGTAGCCTCAAATTTCTAACACATCTGTCTGTATCTCAGGTGCTGGGCTTATTGTTGAAGAGAGAGCAAGTAACATATTTAAATCCAAGAAAATAGGTATTTTCTTTTTCACAATACATCACTGAGTCAATAATTGCTTTAAAACGTGTATTTGCTTGTATTTGTAACACTATATTTACAATTTTAAAAAATATCAAACCAAACAGATAATAGCCCTTGTTCATCTTTGAAACTAAGATCATAAACAATAGAAGAATGAAGAGACATACTTTAAAAATCAAATTGATTGCTTATGCTTAAAATATGTAACATGATACGAGAGATCCAAGATGGCTGCAGTATCTCACACTTCATCTCATTAGCAGGAAAACCAGAACTGCACAGAGACCTAAAGACCAAACTGAGAAGTCTTCCATAGTGTATATGTACCACAGTTTCTTTATCCATTCTTCAGCTGAGGGACACTTAGGCTGTTTCCATGTTCTGGCTATTATGAATAAGGCTGCTATGAACATGGTTGAGCATATGTCCTTGTTGTGTGGTGGAGCATTTTCTGGGTATATTCCAAGGAGTGGGATATCTGGGTCTTGAGGAAGCTATATTTCCAGTTTTCTGAGAAAGCACCATATAGATTTCCAAAGTGGTTGGGCAAGTTTGCATTCCCACCAACAATGAAGGCATGTTCCCTTTTCTACACATATTCAGCAGCATATGCTGTCACTTGAGTGTTTGGTCTTAGCCATTCTGATGGGAATAAGAGGGAATCTCAGAGTCATTTTGATTTGCATTTCTCTGATGACTAAAGATGCTGAGCATTTCTTTGTTTCTCAGCCATTCAATATTCCTCTGTTGAGAAGTCTCTGTTTAGTTCTGAGCCCCATTTGTCAATTGGGTTATTTGTTTTGGTGGTGTTTAATTTCTTGAGCTCGTTATATATTTTGTATATTAAACCTTTATCAGATGTAGGCTTGGTGAAGATCCCAAAAGATGCTCAACCACACAACAAGGACATATGCTTAACTATGTTCATAGCAGCCTTGTTCATAATAGGCAGAATCTGGAAACTGCTTAGATGTCCCTCAGTTGAAGAGTGGATAAAGAAACTGTGGTACATCTACACTATGGAATACTACTCAGCTATTAGAAACAAGGAAATACTGAAATTTGTGGGCAAATGAATGGAACTAGAAATGATCATCCTGAGTGAGTTAACTGGAGACTTACAAAGACTCACATGATATATACTCACTTATAATTGGACACTAGCCCAAAAGGGATGTCCCCTGAAAGTCTTCACTTACCAGGAGATTGGGATAGATGTAGGGACTTTCCATTAGACCTCTAGGTGAAAGAAGAATGGGAGAATGGGGAAATAGAAGGATTCAGAGGGTCCTAGATACCTACAAGAAGAACATCATGACAGGTAAAGCTGGACGCCGGGGTGTCTGCACAAACTACTGTACCAACCAAGGACAATACATGCAGTAAACATTGAATTCCTATTCCGATCTAGCCAACGGACAGGACATTTTGCACAATTGTGTGGAGAGTGGGGACTGACTCTGACATGAATTCTGGTGCTCCCTATTTGACCACTTCCCCTTAGTGGGGAGGCCTGGTGGTGCCCAGAGCAACAGTAAGCAGGCTACCAGGATGAGACTTGATAGGCTGTGACCATATGGTGTGGGAGGAGGTCCCCTTCTGTCACAGACCTAGAGGAGGCAAATAGGGCGAAAACAGGAGGGAAAGAGGAACTGAAGGATACAAGTGAAGGGATAACAATTGAGATGTAATCTGAATAAGTCAATTAAACAACAAAATACAAATTAAAAGAAGAAAAAAAAAGAAAATTGAGCCTACAATTTACACTCTAGATCTATAGTCTCTTCCACAGTCCTCAAAGTTTTCATTTATAAAATCAAGACAGCATCACATCATTGTCAGTAAACCGGTATGAATTTTTGTCTTTCTGTCAGGTTGTAATGCAGACAATTGGAGGGAAGTTATGCACGTAGGGACAGGGAAAATAATTGAGTCCTGAAATGTTCTAGAGAAACCATTTTGTACTGAGCATGTTGATATATCTTATGGTAATTTAGGGGTTTTCATTGGAGTGACATAGGAAATAAAAATAAGGCATTTTTTTGTGTCTCAACTTAATGTGAAACAGCATTCATGGAAGGTTTTAGATGTTTGTAGGCGTGGTGTGCTGGTTACAAGTACAAAGCTCTTTGAAATTTTGAATTCTCATTGTTAAATAAAAAGCATAAATGAAAATGATAATGTTACAGTTTTCACTAGATTGAGTTTTTGGATTATTTTATAATTATATCATGATTGATGTTCTCTTAGGAAAATATCAACAATTTACTAAAGCCTAATAAGTTGGTACCTTGACAATTATGGCAAACATAGCATTTGATTTTCTACTAGGGTTACAGATGATTTGATTTCTGAAAGAGATGCAGATAAATTAAAATAATATGATACAGAAGTTAAAAAACAAAACAAAACAAAAAAACGTCCCGGCATTCAGTGATGTTCTGTCTTTGTCCAATATACAGTCATGTCTCTCACCCTCTCCACTAAATCAGATTCAAAGAGATAAATAAATTGATAACATCAGTCAATACACTTGTACTATGCTTATTTATCAGATATAAACATTTCTCAAGAGGACAGTGGAGATCTTTGATATTTGGATTCAATTTCTTACTAATTGATATTTTTCCCAGAGGTGAAGTACAGTGGCAACAAAAGGAAAGCAAAGAGAAAAAGAAAATGTAGGTTATATTTCTGTTTGGGAATTTTTCCTTACTCTTAGCTCTTTCTATCCACACTCAAGAGGTAGAGTGATTTGAATTATCTGTTGATTTGAGACATTTATCTATGTGACCTGCTTTGGATAACATCTGTAATTTTTCAATTTCCTCCCTCTTCATGTTAATATTCAGGGGAACTCGATGCGGAAGTACAACATATGCATGTTTCCATTAAAATAGTCTATTCCATTTAAAACCAAGTAAATTAGCTACCATTATTTTTCCCTTGATGTACATCAAATTAACCTTTAAAGCTTGTGGACTTTCCCCACAACATCCACTGTTTTTAAGTCACATCCTTTCATGAAAACAAACAAACAAACAAACAAACAAACTGAAGATTCTTTGCTCTAGTTTCTTGAAATAACATGATCATTTAAAAATTTTTCATATTTTCTCTTCAGATCATAACTCCTCGAGTTTCAGGGTTCATATTTAGATATTTTATCCATTTGAAGTTACTTTTTGTGAAGTGTAACAAATACAGGCCTAATTTCATTTTTCTGTATGTGAATATCCGGTTTTCACAGCACAATTTATATATGGTATATTATTTTCTCTAGAATATATGTTCTGCAATTTTGTTAATCTCTAAATGCCTGAATTGATTCATACTTATATTTATATCTTTGTTTTTTACATATGTCACAATATCTATTTTTATGTTGGAATCAAATTAATTTTATTATTATGCTCTATAATGTATCTAGAAAGGGAATCTCTGCAGCACAGTTCTTGTTCAGTATTGTTTTGGCTATCTCAGGTCTTTTGTGCTTCTGTGTGAGTTTTAGGGCAGATTTTTCTTTTTTTATGTTTTTTATAATTTATTTAGAATACATCCTGATTGTTATCATTGGTATCTTCCAGCTCCTGCCTCCCTCCCTCTGGAGAGCCTGCTTCTCCTTTCTCTGAGTGACACCAGACCTCCACACCACTGGGAAGTGATCAAATTGGGGGCACCAGAGTTTATATCAGAGGCAGACCCTGCTTTCTCTACAGCCATGGTGAATGAAGGGGTCTAGGTTTACAGCATGCATTATCCTTGGTTGGTACAGCAGCTTGTGAAGGTCCCCCTGGCCTTAATGGTCTTCTTTTGGGACTGCTGGATCCTCTGGGTCCTTCTATCTCTCCATTCCTCCATATCACTATCACCTGGAGAGCAGCAGTGAGTCCCAGGATCTGTCCCGATCTCCCACTGTGTGGATACTATTAGAGGACATGTATGTTGGGCTAATATCCACTTATAAGTATGTATATACCATGTGTGTCTTTCTGGGTCTTGGTTACATCACTCAGGATGATCATTTTTAGTTCCATCCATTTGCCTGCAAATTTCAGTATTTCATTTTTTTAATAGCTGAGTAGAATTCTATTTTGTAAATGTTCCACAGTTCTCTTTTCCATTCTTCAGCTGAGGGATATCTAGGTTGTTTCCAGATGCTGGCTATTATGAAGTAGGCTGCTATGAACGTAGTTCAGCAAATATCCTTGTTGTGGGGCAGATCATCTTCGTAGTATATACCCAGGAGTGGTATAGAGTGGTCTTGAGGTAGCATTATTCTCAATTTTCTGAGAAAGAGCCAGATTGATTTCTAGAGTAGCTGTACACGTTTTCACTCCCAGCAATGGAGGAGTATTCCTGTTTCTCCACATACTTGCTAGCATTTCTGTCCTGTGAGATTGTGAGCTTAGATATTCTGATAGGTATAAGATGGAATCTCAGTGTAATTTTGATTTGCATTTCCATGATGACTAAGAACATTGAGCATTTATTTAAGTGTTTCTTGGGTACTTGATATTCCTTTTTTCAGAATCTTGTTTCATTCTGTACCCCATTTTTAATTGGGTTATTTGTTTTGGTGGTGTTTAATTTCTTGAGTTCTTTGTATATTTTGGATATTAAGCCGTATGTCAGATGTAGGGCTGGTGAAGATCTTTTCCCAGTTTATAGGCTGTCATTTTGTTTTGTTGACAGTATCCTTTGCCTTACAGAATCTTTTCAGTTTCATGAGGTCTCATTTATTAATTGTTGATCTTAGAGCCTGAGCTATTGATGCTCTGTTCATGAAGTTGTCTCTTGTGCCAATGAGCTCAAAGCTCTTCCCCACATTTAATTCTAACAGATTTAGTTTGTCTGGTTTTATGTTGAGGTTTTTAGTACACTTGGACTTGAGTTTTGTGCAGGGTGATAAATATGGATCTATTTGTATTTTTCTACATGTAGACATACAGTCAGACCAGCACCATTTGTTGAAGGTGCTATCTATTTTCCAGTGTATTATTTTGGATCTTTTGTCCATAAATATGAAGATTTATTTTTTGTTCATCAGTTTGATGCCATTGATCAACCTGTCTATTTTAATGCCAGTACCATGCAGTTTTTATTACTATTGCTCTGTAGTGTAGCTTGAAGTCAGGGATGGAGATACTTCCAAAAGTTCTATTAATGTATAGGATTGTTTTTTAGCTATTCTGGGTTTTTTTTTCCACATGAAAGTTAGAATTATTCTTTCAGGGTCTATAAAGAATTGTGTTGGTATTTGATGGGGATTGTATTGAATCTATAGATTGCTGTTGTTAAGATAGTCATTTTATTATGTTAATCTACTTATCCATGAGCTTGGTACGTCTTTTCCTCTTCTGATATCTTCTTTAATTTCTTTTTTCAATAACTTGAAGTTCTTGTCATACAAGTTTTTTACTTCCTTAGAGTTACAACAAAGTGCTTTACATTGTGTAAAGGGTAGTTTCCTTAATTTCATACAGAAAAGCTACTGAGTTTTTTTTTATTAGTATTTCATCCAACCACATTGGTGAAGGTGTTTGTCAGCTCTAGGAATTTTCAGGGAGATTTTTTGTGGTCACTTATGTATACAATCATATCATCTGGGAATAGTGATACTTCTACCTTTCCAATTTGTGTCTCATTGCTCTTCTTTATTTGTCTTATTGCTCTAGCTAGATCTCTAAGTACTATATTGAAGAGATATAGGAAAAGGGGGCAACTTTGTCTTTTCCTTGACATTAGTGGAATTGCTTTGAATGTCTCTTCATTTAATTTGATGTTGTCAATTGGCATGCTGTATATAACCTTATTTTATCTTTAGATAGGGGCCTTATATCCCTGTTTAATGCTTTTATTATGAAGGGGTGTTGGACTTTGTTAAACATTCTTTTAGCATCTAAACAGATGATTATGTGGGGATTTTTTTCTTTCAGTTTGTTCATATGGTGGATAACATTGATGGATTTCTGTATGTTGAATCATCCCTGAATCCTTGAGATGAAGCCTACTTGATCATGGTGGATGATACATGTGATGTGCTCTTAAATTAGTTTTGTAAGTATTTTCTTGAGTATTTTTGTATCAATGTTCATAAAGGAGATAGGTCCAAAACTTACTTTATTGAGTCTTAGTGTAACTTAGATATTAATGTGACTGTGGCTTTATAAAATGAGCTTTGCATTGTTCCTTCACTTTCTATTTTGTGAAATAGTTTAAGGAGTATTAGTATTAGTTCTTATTTGAATGCCTGGTAGAATTCTGCACTAAAACTATCTGGCCCTGGGCTTTTTTTTTTTTTTTTTTTTTTTTTTTTTTTTTTTTTTTTTGGTTAGGAGGTTTCTGATCACTGCTTCTATTTCCTTAGAGGTTGTAGACCTGTTTGCACTGTTTCACTGATCTTGATTTCCTTTGGTAAGTGGTCTCTATCAAGGAAATCATCCATTTGCTTTAGATTTTTTTGGTGAAATTTTGTGGAATGCAGACTTTTAGAGTAAGACCTGAGGATTTTTTTTTGTATTGTCTCATTGTCTGTTGTTATGCCTCTTTTTTCATTTCTGATTTTGTTAATTTGGATACTCTCCCTCTGTCTTTTAGTTAGTTTTGCTTAGGGTTTGTGTATCTTGTTGATTTTCTCAAAGAACCAGCTCTTAGAATCATTGATTCTTTGTGTTGCTCTCTGTTTCCCATTTATTGATATCAACACTGGATTTGATTATTTACTGTGATCTACTCTTATTGAGTGTGTTTGCTCTTTTTGTTATAGAGGGTTTAGGTGTGCTGTTAAATAACTAGTATGAGATCTCTCTAATTTGCTTATGAAGGCACTTAGTGCTATAGATATTCCTGTTAGCACTATTTCATTATGTCCAATAAGTTTGGGTATGTTGTGCCTTCATTTTCATTGAATTCTATAAAGTCTTCAATTTTTTTTCTTTATTTCATCCCTGACCCAGAAGTCATTGATTAGGGAGTTGTTCAGTTTCCATGAGTTTGCAGGATGACTGTTGTTTCTGTTGTTGCTTTGTTCCAGCTTTGAATCCATGGTGGTCTGATAAGATACAATGTGTTATTTTAATCATCTGGTATCTGTTGATTCTTGCTTTGTGAGCAATTATATGGACAATTTTAACCATTCCAAGAGGTGCTGAGAGAAAGGTATAATCTTTTGTATTTGGGTGAAATGTTCTATGGATATCTGTTAGGTCCATTTGGTTTATGGTGTCTGTTAGTCTCATTATTTCTCTGTTTAATTTCCTTCTTGATGATATATCCACTGGTGAGAGAAGGGTGTAGTTTCCTACTCTTAATATGTAGGGCACAATGTGCGATTTAAGCTTTAGTAATGTTTCTTTTACAAATGTGAGTGCCCTAGCATTTGTGGCCTAGATGTTCAGAATTGAGATATTTTCTTGAGGTATTTTTTCTTTTGATGAGTATTAAGTGTCCTTCCCCATCTCTTTCAATTGCTTTTCATCAAAAGTCTATTTTATTAGATACAAGAATGGCTACTCCAGGTTGCTTTTTGCATCCATTTGCTTGGAATCCCTTTTTATAACCCTTTACTCTGAAGTAATATCTATCTTTATTGCTGAGGTTTATTTCTTCTATGCTCCAAGATGATGGGTCCTGTTTTCATATTCTTTCCCTTAGCCTGTGTCTTTTCACTCAGGAGTTGAGGCCATTGATGTTGATAGATTATTAATAACCAGTGGTTGTTAATTCTTGTTTGGGATTTTTGTTTGTTTGTTTTGTTTTGTTTATTTTTATGTTGGTTTGGGTAGAGTATGTGTGTGTTTCCCTTCTATTTGTTTTGCTAATGTGGGATTATTTACTCCCTATGTTTTTCAGGGTGTGGTTAGCCCCTTTCGGTTGGAGTTTTCCTTTTTGTAACTTCTGTCAGGCTGGATTTGTGGATAGGTACTGTTTAAATTTGCTATTGTTGTATCATTTCTTATTTTTTTCCCTCTATAGTGATTAAAAGTTTTGCTGGGTAGAGTAGATGAGGATGACATCTGTGGTCTCTTGGTATCTATAAAATGATCAATCAGCCCAGGCTCTTTTGGTTTTTAGTGTTTCTGATGAGAAGCCAGATGTTATTCTGATAGGTTTGCCATTATATGTGATTTGTGCTTTTTCCCTTGCGGGTTTTAATATTCTTTCTTTGTTCTGTACATTTAGTGTTTTGATTATTATGTGATAGTAGGATTTTATTTTCTGGTCCAGTCTATTTAATGTATGAATATAGGCATCTCTTTCTTTAGGTTGGGGAAGTTTCCTTCTATGATTTTGTTGAAAATGTTTTCTGAGCCATGGAGCTTGGAGTCTTCTTCAATTCCTATTATTCTTAGGTTTGTCATTTTCGTAGTGTCCCAGATTTCTTGGACATTTTGTATCAGGAATACTTTATTTTTTCACATTTCCTTTGTCTGGTGTATTGATTTCTTCAATCATGTCTTCTGTATCTTAGATTCTTGCTTCCATCTCTTGTATTCTCTTGGTGATGCTTGTGTCTGAAGTTCTTGTTTTCTTCCTTAAGTTTTCTTTCTCCAGGATTGCCTCTGTTTGTGTTTTCTTATTGCTTCTGTTTCCATTTTTATGTCTTGAACAGTTTTATTTATTTTTTCTCCCATTTTATTGTATTTTCTTGTATTTCTTTAAATGATTTATTCATTTCCTTCACTTTTTTATTGTATTTTACTGTATTTCTTCAAGGGATGTTTTCTCCTTTAAGGCCTCTATCATTTTTATAACCTCAGATTAAAGACCATTTTCGTTCAGTTCAGGTGTGATAATATCTCCAAGGTTTGCTATGGTAGGATAGCTGGTTTCTGGTGGTGACCCTATGGCCTTGAGCTTTGTTGCTTGTGTGTTTATGCTGACCTCTAGGCATCTGGTTGTCTCTGGTGTTAGCCGGCTTGCTGCTCCCTGATGGTCAGGCAATTAAGGAGTAGATGGAGAGGACTGAAAGTTGAATGTTCTTTGGACCTCAGCACAGGATGACAGAAAGATAATGTGGGTCTGAATATGAGTAGCACTCCCCTCTGCTGGTCTGTCCCTGGTAAGTTACACAGATCCAGAGTCAGCTGGGAGAGAGTGCCTTATGCTGAATGTTGCTCAGGGCCCATAGTGACCTCCTTGGGATGAGGGAAAATGGGGTTTGGGTTATGCCTGCAGCTCACCTCTCTGCTAGCTGTGTCTCCGGTGAGTCAAGCAAATCAGGCAGATCATGAGCAAGTATTGGTATTAAAGTCAGCTGCTCGATGAATAAGTTCTGACTCTATGGATTCATATTTAGCCAGGCAGTTGCATGGTAGCCAAGCAAGCACTATGATCCTGGCACTCAGATTCAGCCGGGCTCTACCATCTTGGACTGGGGCCCTGGTTGTTCATTTTGTGCAGCTGGTCTCCACAGAAGGACCAATAGAACCATGGATTGGGGTTGGGATGCTGACCCTGGTATCCAGACACTGCCATTGGGGGAGCAGGAGGAATCTGAGGTCTGGTTCTTGGAGTTAAAAACTTCTATAACTGGTGATCCATGGTCTTAATTGGCAGAACGCACAGGGCACTACAAGTTAGGAATATTGCACAACTCCTGGACCTGAGAGACAGCTGCAGGGGTCCTAGAAATGTGCATCCGCAGCTCCTGGGATGTCCTTCCTGTGCAGGGAAACAATGACAACTGTGCTTTTGACTCAGCCACTACGTACTCACCATAAATGCAGCCCCTGATACAGCCACTTAGGTACAGTATGCTCTGCCTCCCATCATCTTGGAAGTCCTAGGCATTCATTTTTTTAAGTTTTTTCTTTTCAAGTCCATTGTGCCCTTTCTTTGTGTATTCTTTAAATATTTTAATTTTTTTATTAAAGTCTAAGATTGTTCTTTTTAAATACTGTCTCCCAGAGTTCATTTAGTTAATCCTCATAGGCAAACATTTCTACAGGCATGGTAGCTTTTGGAGTCAGGGAGTGGTGCCTTGAGCTTTCATATTATTTCCACTTATTAATGAGATCTAAACATGTGAACTTTTGGTTAGTTTGTGTTTGATATGAACAGAATAGTTTGGAGCAGAAGAAAGGATCTCTAATGTGGGTCATGTTGGGCCTAGAGATTTTATATGGCTTGAGTGGAAGGAAGACAAGTGGACTTGTTTGGTATGCAGGGCTATGTATTGTTGCTTGAAGGGTGTTTTGGGAGGAGGATCAGGCATACTAGCTGGGTAAACTTGAAAAAAAGAATGTCAAATTATTTTCAAAAGAGTTTTGAGTTAGACTATAACATTTGTTTAACTTACATAAATGCGTATGACCCTGAGTTTCATCTAAGGCATCAGAAAATGGATATGCTATTGTTACATCCATAAAACAATCCCATCCCTAAGGCTCAGGGAACCTAGTGGAAGAGAAGAGAGAAATACTGTATGAACCAAAGGATAAATATGTAGGATATAAGATAGTGTCTTCTACATAATCTCATACTCTTGATAGGATTCAAACCAAAGACAAGAAATCAAATAGGTTAAACTAAATGCAAGGAGGTTTCTATAATAATAAATGTACAACACCAACAGAGAATTAAAGAAAATACAGGAAAATGTATTCTGATGCTTGTACATGCCTGTGTTAATACTCACATCAAGAAAGAGTATAGTTGGCAGTTTGGAAATCCACACATATACTTTTCCTTCACTTTGCATTAACGACTATCAAAACATCTAATAATACATCAGTTTAAACTTGCTTTAGTAAGATGGCATAATATACAAAGGACTTTGGGTCAAATTATTTTTCCTTGACCTTTATTTCACAAGATTTATCCAAAATAACTGAGAATAATGAAGGTCATTAACTCAATGTGTTTTGTACTACTCTACTGGATGAACACATCTACCATCCATGAGAATTTGGAGCTCTCCCTTTTCAGCTAATATGGATAATGTTAGTGTGATTATTTTAGAAGAAACTATTTAATGAACATGCTTCCTCTTTCTTTGTGTATGAGAATAGACTTCTAAATTCACAGTAACTGGAAATCTACAGCCCATTAGTCTTCCCAAAGTAAGCAGTGTATATTTAAATTCACATTAACAGACAATGGCAGTTTTATTTTCAGCATTCATATCAACACTTAATATTGTGTATCTTTTTATTTTTATTTCTGCCATTCTTATGCTTTTAGGAAATAATCATTACCTAAGAAATACAATTACATATTTCCATTAAATAAACCCGTGGTGGAGTGGAATCCAGAACTCACTGCACTCTCACTATGGACTGGTCATCATTTTTGTGAATGAATATTAAAGATGAATAAAACTAATAAAGTTATAATTGATGGAAGAAATTAAAAGATAAGATGCCCAAGAAGCTTCAAAAAGAAGTGATGCTTAATATCTAGTTTTGTTGAGGCAGCACAGGCAGTCTACATGAAGGAATGAAAATACATACTGAGAAAGCATCATCTGAAAAATCATGAAAGCACAAAAAGGTCTGGAAAATTCAAGAAATGGAAGTTATTCTGTATGTATTGATATACTGTGGAATATATTTGCCCTTTTGTGGCAGTATGATAATATCCAGAAATGTACATTAGCTACTTTTCTTCATAAGTGAAATCAAAAGGACTGGGTTGCACAAAATAGGTAAAATAAATCACTTAAGCTCCTTAAGTCTTCTGTATTTTTCAGAGCAAGTTAAAAAATAATTTATTATATTAAAATTACCTTTTTAAAAACACACAAAATACTCAACACATTGAAGCTGTTCTGTGTACAACAGAGAGTTAACTGTACTGAGGAATATTAAGCCGAAAATACAGATTCTACTCCCAAAGAGACTTTAAAACCTCTCAGAAAAGAAATGTTTAAAGGGCAAAAGGAATAGATACTCATTAACCTACTCATTTTTAATAAAATAACTAAATATACTGAAACTTTCTGAACCATTCGGGCTTTCACTATGATGTCAAAAATAAGAAAATGATAGTGAGCACTGGTCTCCAATATTTAAACAACTCAATTTACTGTGTTTAGGATCCTGGGAACCTTTAGTCCTGATTAGGCACACTTTCAAGATTTAACTCATGGTTTCAACTTGATTACCTCCAGCTAAACAAGGTTTCCACATGTTCTTTAAGTATTTACATCATTCAGGAAAACAGATTAAAGTTATTGCCAAATTCTTTAAAAAGAGCCGCCTTCATTAAGTTAATAGAAACTATTGAGATATTTAAAATTAATAGGCACAGAACATCTATAAAAATTAATAAACTGACACATTAAGTATCAGTTGGAAAATAGCTCAAAACTGTACACACTTTAAAAAATCATTTCAATGTACTCTTCTACAAACCTAACTGGCATGAGGATAGGTTTGGTTTTTTGTTTTGTTTTTTTTCCACATTGTTAATGCCCCTGGTCTCAAACATACATACTGAAATGAAACTTGAAACACTATGACATTCAGTGATTTTATTTGGTTAGAAACCATCAATAGGGCAAAAGATATTTTATAACAAATTCAAATTCAAGATGTTGAAGACTCATGTTGTTAATAACTGGTGGGGGGGATAATAAAATGTAAATAACAACCAGGACTTTATAAACTGAATTCCACACAAAGTAATAGAAATATTTAGTTTTGTTTGTGTTTTGTGTTATTTTACTTAGTTCACACCAGTGTCTCTTATTCGATGTACCTTGACCAGTTGGGATTTCAGTGTTACTTGCATTCTACTACAAGAATTAGCTTCTCTGATAAAGGTTGAACAATGTACTGATTTGAAAATTACATTATTTTATTTTTCTTAGCAGCCAAATAAAAATTTAGATTCATATAAATATCAGAGATTAGATGTGGGACATCAGGAATGGTGTAATGATATATACTAAAATTATTTTCTTGAGCTGAGGTTATCACTGAATAGGGTTTTATAGTTTGAGGACTGCAAATTAGCAATGGTATTCGAACACTGTAGAAAATCAGTAGTTTATTTCTAACAGAGTTTTTTTCTGTTTTCCATCCCTCTCCTTTTCCCAGTTCCTCCTCTAGCACCACCACCACCCTCCCTCAGATCTACCCTTTTCATTTCTCATTATAAATAAACAGGCTCCTTAGGCATAATGATAAAATGATATAAAACAAAATCAAACATATCAGAATAGGACAAAACAAACCAACTGAACAAAATGAGTCCAAGAAAAGGCACAAGAAACTGATATAGATGTTAAAAAGTCCTAACACAGCATTATGAGACAGGAACCTCAGATGCTATTGAGTTCATTTTCTGTTGACCATCTCCTGCTGGACATGCAGCCTATGTTTAAGAGTGGTTTGTTTCTCGATTGCCACTCCCTTGCAGAAAACTAAATTTTCAAGTGAAAAATTGAAAAGTTGTCAATTGAACATAGCTTCTGGGTTAGAGATGGGGGCATGTGTCCACTTGTGCTTTCACTCTAAGACTCTATCTGCTATCGACTTGTACAGGCCCTGTTCATGTTGCTTCAGTCTCTGAGTTCATATGGATTTCTTCATGTGGATTTAATAGAGCTTGTTTCTTGATATCCTCCACTCCATCTGGCTCTTACAGTTTTCCTACCTCCACTTCAACAAGATTCCCTGAGGCCAAGAGGAAGGATTTGATGGAACCATCTCATTTGGGGCTAAATATTCCAACATCTCTTAGGGTCTTCTTTCTTAGAAGTCCTATTATATTGCATTTGCTTATTCATAATATTCATTTTCTACTCAAATTTATTATTTTATATTGAGAAATTCAATGATTGGATCTTTTTTAAAATATATTTTATTAATTTATTCTTGTTACGTCTCAATGGTTATCCCATCCCTTGTATCCTCCCATTCCTCCCTCCCTCCCATTTTCCCCTTATTCCCCTCCCCTATGACTGTTCCTGAGGAGGATTTCCTCCCCCTGTATATGCTCATAGGGTATCAAGTCTCTTCTTGGTAACCTGATATTCTTTCTCTGAGTGCCACCAGGTCTCCCCATCAAGGGGACATGGTCATATATGGGCAATCAGAGTTCATGTGAAAGTCATATCACACTTTCTACTCAATTGTGGATAATGTCCTGTCCATTGGCTAGATCTTTAATATATCAAATCACTTAGTTTTCATGAAACCCTGATAAACTTGGCATCACTGTAAAAAAAGTTACTTTAAAGAAATAGAGGGTTCAGTGGTCCCACAAGGAGACCATCAAGGTGGTGGATCTGGACCCTGATGGCCTGCACAAACTGCTGTACCAACCAAGGGCAATGCATGCAGTAAACCTAGACCCCCTACTCAGATCTAGTCATTCTCCATGGTTGTGGAGAGAGGGGGGAATGCCTCTCACATGAACTCTGTGCCCTTCATTTGATCACTTCCCCTTGGTGGGGAGGCCCTACGGGCATACAGAGGAATGGGAAGCAGGCTATCTGAAGGAGACCTGATAGGCTGTGGTCGGAAGGAAGGGGAGGAGGTCCTCTTCTCTCAGAGGTCTAGAGGAGGGAAATAGTGTCGGATAGTGAGGGAGAGTGAGAATGGGAAGACACAAGCAAGAGGATGACAATTGGAATGTAATCTGAATAAATTATAATAAATATTTTTTAAAAAGAAAAAAGAACTAGAGATCAAGCCATGCATCGTGGCATGGGCCTTTAATTCCAGCACTCAGAGAAGCAAAGGTAGGCAGCTTGCGGTGAGTTCAAGGCCAGCCTGGTCTACAAAATGAGTCCAGGAGAGCCAAGGGTACACAGAGAAACCTGTCAAAAAAAAAAAAAAAAAAGAAGAAGAAAGAAAAGAAAGAAATAGAGAATAAATTTATGATTGTGAAAATGACTGCATAGAAAAATAAAAAATAAAAGTAGAGTGTCTAAAACCTATGCTGTTTTCTTTTTAGAAATTTGGTGTGTCTATAATTCACTATAGTTTGCATTTTATTCAAACCATTTTGATAAAACTTCTTTATTTCAATATGGATTTTATTTTTCTATATACTTTTTGTATAAACTATTATATTGAGATAGGACTGTTAACTTGTATAATTTTATAAGTTAATTATTTTATTTTATTGCAGTATGAAAATATGAAATTTCTTTGAATAGAGGAATGGATAGCGGTAAATCATTCATAAATAGCAGAAAATATTATTCTATCTTATGTCAAACATATTGGCTCCATTATTTCTTTATACGGTGCATTCATTGTGATCAAAACACACAAATGAACTAATGAAAATAAGGACTTACCTAACAAATATCTGTTTCCAAAATAGAGTGAACTAAAATATGCCAAGATATGTTATATGTGTACATTATGCAGTCTCCAAGAAACATTGAACATTTTTTTGCTTTTCTATATCAGAAGAATGGTAAGTATAAAAGGCTATGAATAAATTCTGTAAACATTTAAAATATCCCAAGTCTTAAATAAGTCAAAACTAAACTAAGTTTTTTCTTATATTCAGAAGAACCTAGGAATTTTAAGACTTCATTGTGGTCTGTCATTATTGAGATAGCTGCTATGAAAACAATGGATAATTTTTATGAAAGATCTTAGTATGAAAATAAGAATGTCAACTAACTCATATTTAAAATGAATTTGTGTTTCACTATAGACATATACAACTAAATAACCAGGAAGTTATCGTGTTACAAATACTGATCTATAGAGAGCCGTTTCTTTCTTTCTTTCTTTCTTTCTTTCTTTCTTTCTTTCTTTTTTTTTTTTGTTTTTTGTTTTTTGTGACAGGGTTTGTCTGTGTAGCCTTTGCTATACTGGACTCACCTTGTAGATCAGGTTGGCCTCGTACTCACACAGATCCACCTGCATCTTCCTCCCAGACTGCTGGGATTATCGGCATGAGGCATTGTGTCTAACTGAGAGATTTATTTCTTAAAAAAACTCTTTTCAGAAAATATTGCATGATACTGCATGGTCAAATGTATGAGTTCAGTATATAAAATTTTTAAAAATTAATTGGAAAGCAACATAAAACATTTAAAAGGCACACACAAAATAAGTATTAGACAATAGAGAATATGATACAAATTATAAT
Source organism: Acomys minous (assembly GCF_964271855.1). Lineage (NCBI taxonomy): Eukaryota > Metazoa > Chordata > Mammalia > Rodentia > Muridae > Acomys > Acomys minous. The sequence goes on along the minus strand of NC_140488.1, from coordinate 84,823,641 downwards.
AATGTAGCAATATATAAATTGATATAAAATTAAAAATAATTAAATATTACATCCAAAACTACATGATTCACTGAAGTCAAGATAATAAACTGAAATGCTTACTGGCAAGTGAAGGCATAAAGAAAATATGGTACATACATAAAATTAAAAAGAAAGGAAAAATTCTGTCATCTCTGACAAAATTCCTAAGGCTGCCATAACAAATTAACATGACTTTTTGGTCATCATTGTATATACCAATAATGTCAGCACTCATAAAGCTGCGGCAGGAGTATTATAAGTTTTAGGCCAACATTATAAACTCAAGGATAGTCAGCATATAGTGCATAGTGATATCCTATCTCAAAACGAATCGAAGCAAAACACAACCTAACACAAGCTGAGCGGCTTAAAACATTTTTGCAGTATATTTCTGACAGCAAATCTAAAACTCGAAGTTTTGATAGCATTACGCTCCCTTCAACAGTTCTGAGAGGTGAGATTTTGATTTTTTAATTCTTTGACATATGACCTCATTATGTAGTCCTGCTTGGCCTGGAGTGCATTGTGTATACCACCTTGTTGTGGCATACAAAGTGATCTGCCTCCCAACTGCTTGGCTTAAAGGTATGTGAGTCCACATGTGGGTATGAAGAGGAGATTTTTTTTTTTTTTTGCCTTTTATAGCTTCTGAAGACTGCGGACTTTCTCATGCCTCCATTTTCATTGTTTTCTCCTTTTTCTTTTATATTCTGCCTACCTTTTCTATGTTGCTATGTTATATGTATATCAAGATAAGTTATAGTGATCCACGTTAAGTAATCATATTTTAATTAGATATATAAGGACCTTTTTACGAATAAGGGCATAGCCATGGCTTCAGGATTTTAAAACATGAACACATATCTACAGGGTCCACCATATAAACCACTATAAAATAATACAATGAGAACTCCTGACTTATTTTGAATAGATGTTATAAACACATACACAAAGAAAGAAAATAGTGGAGGATAAACACATGAATGTCTAATGGCTAAGAATTTTTTTAGAACTTTAGACATATTTACATATTATACATGTATAAAACAAGTAAACCAGTAATACAGAAACTTGCTAATAGAATAGAATGGTTTTACAAATGATTATAATTAAAATAATAAAAAATAGTGAGCAGCAAAATAGGAAACATGTAAGTAAATCTCTTTAGGCATTCATGATATCGAAAAAATAAGTAGCATGACTAAGGGCTATAAAATGAAGAACAAAGTGGAAAACCTACATTCATATTTCTCATAATTAAACTTAAACAAAGAAAAAATTGCCTAGAATAATTATTTTCTGTATGAAAGCCTAAAAAGAATGTTTCTTGGCTATGTTCACCACTATCTTCAGTGAGATTTTACTGTTCTATCTTCACTGCACGTGGATGGTAATTTAAGTATAAACAATAACAAACCTGCTGGGTGGTGGTGGTGCACGTCTTTAATCCTAGCATTCAGGAGGCAGAGGCAGGTGGATCCTAGTGAGTTCAAGGCCAGCCTGGTCTACAATACGAGTTTAGGACAGCCGAATCTACACAGAGAAACCCTGTCTCAAAAAACAAAACAAACAATAACAAACCTTTCACAGATATATTTTAGCTGGAAAAAAAGTAAACTAATAGACCTTCTAAATATGCGCAACTGTAGCACATTTTTGACTATATGCTGTTATAGAGACTGGCATTGAGTCATTAAATGTATCTGAAATGCAACTGAAAGCATAAATGGAAAGGGGGCACCCCAGGTGTTACTGAGAGGTACCAAGTGAGAAGATCAGACAGCTAGGTTTTAGTGAGATATAGACATGGAAATAATGGAATGGATTATGCCTATGTTATGTATCATGGGCACATAATCTAAATATGGAAACATTTAAACTTAAGATTTTTCATTTTTATTATAATTTATTCACATTATATCCTGATTATAATACCCTTGCTCTTATCTTCTTGTTGCCACCTTCTCTCCCCCTTTGGCCCTATTCCCCTCCCCTAGACCTCTGACAGGTGGGGTCCTCCTCCCTCCCCCATTTGACCACAGCCTATCAACTCTCATCTGGATAGCCTGCATCCCCTTCCTCTGTGTTCCCACAGGGCCTCTCTCCCAAGGGGAAGTGATCAAATCATAGGCAGCGGAGTTCGTGACAAAGACAGTCCCCAGCTCTTACCGCCTCTTCACCATGTGGGAAATTCTGAACCAAACCAGGAAAGAAACACTCTTATACATATAGGAAATGGAAACAGCCTAATAGAAAGATGTATGTTGCAGGCAGCACAACTGAAGGGACAAGCATCCAAAGGCATCTGAAGGTAAAACACCAGATGTAGACCATGAAGCTGAACAATTTGATGTTTGCTTTGATGGGTTCTTTTCCTACATTGTTTCAGAATTTTCTCATTATCTCAATATTCTTTCCTTTTGAGATGTTAGTGTATATTATGTGCCATTGTGTGTTGGAAGAATGCAATTTGCTTTTTGGTTTTACAGATGATTATAATTAAATTATTTCCCTGACTCTCAGAAGATACTTTGGACTTCAGTGTTGAAAAGTGCTGCTATCATTAAAGACAATGGAAGTTTTCAAGTTAGACTTAATGTGTTTTACAGCATAAGATGCCCATGAGCATATGGGGATTCAGATGTAGAATTCGGTCATTTGAGTGAGATGATCCTAATAGGGTAATATATCTGAACCCTTGGTCCTCAGTTCTGGTTCTTTTTAGGGGGTTATGTAACAGGAGCTGGAGTCTTGGTTGAGGAAATACATGATTGTGAGTAGTATGTGGGGTATATTCTCTCTCTCTCTCTCTCTCTCTCTCTCTCTCTATATATATATATATATATATATATATATATATATATATATATATATATATATATATATATATATCTTTGTCAGGGATTCAGATGAAGTATGATGATCCAGCTCCCTGCCCCTTCTGTTAGATCGATTTTCTTGTCTTGTCATGCCTTCCCTGCCACAATAGTCTCTAAACCTCTGGAATTGTAAGGATTAATAAACAATTTCTTCCTTAAGTTTCTTCTTCTCAGGGTATTTTATTACAGCAGCAGAAAGATAGTGTATATGAGACGCTATGCTTTTATAATGAAATTTCTAAGTGTTGTTCTTACAATTAATTATAGAAGAGAATAACACAGCCTCTAACTCATGCAATCTTCATAGCATATAGGTTTCTGGAAGCTCTTTCCAGCTTGTAACACTATGTTGAATACTTTATTCTTTGGGACTTATAGACCCTCTATTTTTCATCTTTTGTGATATTATCAATATATTTAGGGGATATTGGCATGCATTGCATTGAGAGCTAGCTATAGTATCAAGGTGAATTTTAAAGTAGAAATTATTTCAATTCTTTTTCCAAAGGTATGGATCAATAAAGGTCACGAAATACTCACCACATGAAAACTGTGATTGTTGCTAACATTCCTTCCTCTGTGGGAGATATAAGAAATGTCTATCCATCCTTCTAAGGTACCAGTGAAAATTTAATGTATGGTCCCACCGAAGTTCACTCTGTATTTATTAGGTTTACTTAGAAGGGAATGGACATGGGTGTCTTTAAAGGAGTCACACTGGAAGGTCTGTGCCCAGGATAGATAATGGCTCTTCATGGCTGTATATATGAATTCCCTTCATAGTGCATCTCAGCCTATGCTTTCTAGTTCCTTTCTAAGGCTATGCAAAAATAAGACAGGGTTGCATATAACTTACTGGGAGAAATGGCTGGATACTTAGGTTAGAGTTCCTTCCTCTCCTTTTATGAGGAAATATCAAGAGTAAACAACCCCAGCTGTGATGATCTTTTGTAAGTATGTAAAGCTGAACTCATAAAGATGGTAGAGATTTGGCTCAGATAATAGTTCTGTACAACAAGGTCCAAAAATTATGTATTTGTCTGGACAAAATCCTCTTTGTGAAGTGCAATGGGGATATCTGTTTAAGAGAATGTGGTTTCTTTATTATTCTAGGAGTACTTGGTAGAGAAATAGATAAAAATAAAATCCTACTTGGCACAACCATGGAGATCCCTTTACTAATTATGTATATAGTCATCACCTTAAGGTTTTTGATTATTTAAGGTTGCCAATGTTACCATACTTTCATATGATATGTGCAAGAGATTTGTCTATCAGATTTATATATGAAGGGATCAAGTACTTATGGATAATAATTCAAAATTCCCAAGTATCCAGCCACTTCTCCTAATAAGTTATATGTAATTCTACCTTATTTTCACATAGTCTCAGAAAGGGATGTATAGGCTGAGATGTACTATGGAAGGAATCCACTTATGTGGCCAGGGAGAGCCATCTGGGAGCTGCAGTGTCTAAAGAGTATGTCCCATCATGTTGGTTCCAGTGCAGCTATAACTTCCTAAGTGGAGAGAAAATAAAAGAGCATCAGAGGAGAAAAACTACAGAAGCAGAAAATATATAACGATAATACAATACAGGAATAAAGATAGACAGTATTTTCCTACATCAGGACAACAATGGCAAATAACCGTAAGGTCATAAGGCAGATAACTGACAAAAGGGACCTTGATATTATATAGAAGGATGACTTTGGACAAAAGAAGGGATAGGCAAGCAGTTATATTAGTTATAATGAAATTTTCTTAAGCACTTATGTAACCAGGCAGATTTTATGAATTTTAAGATGCACTGTTTCACAGAGGGACAATCTTCAAGTTAGATAAAAGCCTAGAATCAGAAAGAAACCTACCACATTGCACCCTTTATTAGGAAATTCTTACTGTGAGAAGAATAAAAGAAAGAAATGAAAAGAAAACTAACCTGAATTAGATAGTTGAATAAATAATGGATTTTGATAATACAGGTAGTTATTATTCTAAGATCCTTGTTGTATTGTAGTCTAGTAATAGTACATGATCAAGCAGCTAATGTGGGAACTTGATATAGCATAGTTTTCTATCTATCATTTAACTTAATCTTCACATCAACATGATGAGAAGTAATTGCTAACCCCATTTTGCAGGAAATTGAGATTCAGAGAGTTAATATAATTCACTCCAGTTTCTGCAATCAGGAAGAGAAAATTAAGTATTTTCTATACAGACTGACTTTAGTCTTGTTTAATTACTATGCTTGTTGACACTTGGATATAAATGGACTTCAGAAGATTTTACACACACACACACACACACACACACACACACACACACACACACACACATATATATATATATAGTGAGAGGTTTTTTTATTTGAAAAATTTTAAGACATTGACACTTTACAAATTCAGACTCCATTAGCACATCTTGTATCTTTAGACATAATTGGAACCCTCTAGATTAGGATTATCCTTAAAAATTGGCAGTTATTAGAGTCTAATTAAGTTTTGTTTTATTCAGTTTATACAATAACTTCTATGGTATGAAGGTATATTTGCAATATCCAATGAAGCCTGTTGTAAGGTTGGACCTTTATTTCTTCCTTCTTTTATTTTAATTTGTTCACATTGCATCCCAACTGTAGCCCCCTCCCTCATTACCTCTCAGCCCCACCTTCCCTCCGTCATTTCCTCTACCCCCTCCACTAGCCCTCAGAAAAGCGGAAGCCCTCCTTCCCTATCATCAGACCTCAGCCTATCAAGTCTCATCTGAACTATCTGTATTTACTTCCTCTGTGGCCTGCCAAGGCCAACTCACCAGGGGTAAGTGATTAATGGGTGGGCAGATTGACTGGTCTTAGGCAGGAGTTGAATGAAGGTAGTAGGGAGATAGGGTGTACGAAACAAGTTAGTGCTGGAATTGTGAAGGGCACTTGAGAGTGGTGTGGGAACCTAATAATGTGGAAACTTCCTGGAATATATGAGTCATCATACTACTGATGACTCCTAGTAATGGGGGATATAAAGTCTGACCTGCCATCTCTTATAGCCAGGGAAGGGTTCCTTTGGAGGGACTGTGTTGCATTTGGTTAATTTGTTAGCCAAGAGGATAACATAGAAAATCACAAAGAACCCAGGCTGTTGCTAAGACAAAAAGTCACTCTCTGCAAGCTGACAGTGGAGGTCCATTGTCAGGCGAACACTCTTACAGCTGATTGAACATGGAGAAATCGAGTTGATAAGAATGAAAGGGGATTGACATAAGGGAGATTACCAGAAAATGGGAATATTTAGAATATGAAATGATCTAAATAATACTATTATATCACATAAAATATTCTGTGCTGTCATTATATAAGAAGACGCACTTGTTCATAGATACATATACTAACATAACTGTATGTATGTAAAAAGTGAAAAAAGTAAATATAGTAAAGTGTAAATGCAAGGAATTGATGAATCAAGTGAATAACATTAAGTTATGCCTTTACATCTCTTTGAATATTGGAATCTTGTCAAACACAAAACCAACCTCAAAGGAATGTAACTGAAAAATGTGTTTTATCATTTATAAAATCCATAAAATTTACCAATATGTATTAATACACCATCAAACACTGAAGCAAACACTAAAGATCATGGGAAATTAACAATTGATGTTGTCATGAAGAACAAAACTATCAAGGAATAAATGTTTGAAAATAATAAAAGTATTTACTAAGATAAAGAAAATGAATATATTAGTTTAATTGTTTTATAATACAAAATTTACCAAGAGAATGAATTTATATAGTCAAGCTTAGAAAATACATGCTGACTGCACTTACAGCAAAAACCATTTTAATGGTAATAATATTTCCTCTCTTATATATGTTTTGGTTTGCTACCAATTTTAATAACATGTTATGCATGTTCACTTTTATTATTATTTAAATAACATGATCACTCTAAATTAAATGTCATATGCATTTTGTATATATAAAGAACTGAGGCTCAGATAATTAACTGCTTTGCTCAAGGGCATATTGCTCTTGTGTTTCTTGTGTTTAACATCCATAACAGCCTAGATTTACTCCCATAATTTTTCTGCCACAGGTTTCTGGTATGTAGTAAAAAATGAAGATTCACTAAAATATATTTTTAAAATGAAGTAGATATATATGACCATTTCAGTTAAAAATGAAATGTGATTCTTCTTGAGAGAAACACTGAATTCTGAGTTCAGTTGTTTTTATGAAAGATTAGCCCTTTACATGTAAGTTTGATCTGAGTAATGCATAATTTCATTCACATTATTGAAGACATCAAGTTTAGCAATGGAAGGAAAGAATATAGTAGTATTATTATAGAATAATTTCCTGGAGATAAAAGACGTTGATTAATTGAAAAGTTTCACATTTCACATTGTTGCTCTATTACAAAGCAGTTTCAACCATAGTTGGCTTAAAGAGAAATAATTATGTTGAGAACTTTTTCTAGCTCCAAAGCAGCAATACACCTCAAGAAATATGCATTTTTAGAAGCTTCAAAGCTGTGGCAGCATTTTGTATGGCAAGATATCTGAAGTATCTCCTCTCATTGCAACAGCCATTAGGAACCCGAAAAACATGTCAATAGATTGAGTGATATATCAGCCTTGGAAGATGTGCTTGTTTTGCTTTTTGGTCTCTTTTAAGCAGAACCACAAAATAGATGTGAGCCATGGATATCTGAACTATTTGAGGGGTTCTATTTGTATTACATTAAGTAATCATTTAATAATTAATAATGTTCAGTAATAATTTAATTGATCATTTAATGGCAATAATGTTCTACCACAGTGATTTCAAAAGTCTATTAGAATTGCCTTGGGGAGCTCATTAGCAGTAGATTACAAAGTGCCTCCTTCCAAGTCTCTGTTTCTTGTCTTAAGTGATGCTTGATGGTTTTTATCCAGCAAATTCCTAGATGGTGCTGATACTTCTCGCCAAAGAGCCACAACCAAAAATTCTGACCTAAAATCTTTGTAACATTTTAAAATTTGCAAATAGAAGTTCCTCCTGATAGTTTTAAACTACCTAAAATTCTTTGTATACATGGAAAATTTTTAAGTATGTAAACATGACTATTTTTGAAAGGATGTATCTGTTGCTTATTGAAAATATCAATGGGATGTCCTCGACCTGGTGGCACTCAGAGGAAGGATAGCAGGTTACCAAGAAGAGACTTGATATCCTATGAGCATATACAGGGGGAGGAAATCCCCCTCAGTCACAGTCATAGGGGAGGGGAATAAGGGGAAAATGGGAGGGAGGGAAGAATGGGAGGATACAAGGGATGGGATAATCACTGATATGTAACAAGAATAAATTAATAAAAAATTTAAAAAAAAAGAAAATATCAATAGATCTAGATCATTATCCAACACAATATCTTCTATGTACTCATGATACTTGAAATTAATAAAAATTAAATAATACAAAATATTAAATACTTTATACTAACCACCTTTAAGACCTTTAAAAGCTCAGTAACCACATGTGATTAGTAGTTTCCAGGTTTTAGAAAAAGTTTGTATTTGAGTAGTAGGAGTTGTTTTATATAGTTAATAAAGTCATCTTTCACCTCTGTAAGTTGCCCAAAGCGAGGGAAATATTTATAAGATCAAACAATCGTATCAATGATATGATTTCAGACATTTGGTATTCTACTTCATTCTCTTGCAACACATATATATGCATGCATACACACACACACACACACACACACACACACACACACACATACACACAACTAACAACAACAACATTTTTGGTCATTCAGTTGTTAATATTAGCAATTATAAACTTCAAGGCTTAGATCCAGTTTAAATATCTCCACATTGATAAGTATTGGTCCTTATCCACATTCAAAGTTTCCCAAAGTTCTAATTTGAAGACATGGATCATTGAGAAGATGAAAATAATAACACACATGTTCATCCTAGGATGTAGGTAGAGGCTGAAAAAGAGCAGAAAAGTACATCATTTAGGGAGTTTGTAAGAAGTTCAATTTATTTCTTTATCTGAGGTGTAGAGACGGTTCAGTGGATAAATTCTTTCCAACTCAAGTGTGAGGCCTGGAGTTTGGATCCCGCAAACCCATATAAAAGCCGGTCAGGCATGATGGGTACCTGTACTCCAAGAATGTGCAAGACATAGACATGTAATTCCTAGAGCAAGCTGACAGTCAAGACTAGCTGAAATTTGGAGCTCCTTAATCAGGGAGAGCTTCTGTTTCAATAAATAAAAGTGGAAAGCAATAGAGGAACACATCAGGCATCAAGATCAGGCCTACACACACACACACACACACACACACACACACACACACACACACACACACTCACACACACACTCAAATATATACACATGTACATGCACGATCACAAACAATTTTTATTAATTTATTCTTGTTACATGTCAATGGTTATCCCATCCCTTGTATCCTCCCATTCCTCCCTCCCTCCCATTTTCCCCTTACTCCCATCCCCTATGACTGTGACTGAGGGGGATTTCCTCCCCCTGTATATGTTCACAGGGTATCAAGTCTCTTCTTGGTAACCTGCTGTCCTTCCTCTGAGTGCCACTAGGTCTCCCCCTCCAGGGGACATGGTCAAATATGAGGCACCAGAGTTCATGTGAAAGTCATACCCAACTCTCCACTCAACTGTGGAGAATGTTCTGTCCTTTGGCTAGATCTGGGTAGGGGTTTAAAGTTTACTGCCTGTATTGTCCTTGGCTGGTGCCTTAGTTTGAGCGGGACCCCTGGGCCCAAATCTGCCTATCATAATGTTCTACTTGTAGGTTTCCAGGACCCTCTGGATCCTTCTACTTTGCTATTCTCCCATGCTTCTCTCATCTAGAGTCCCAATAGGATGTCCTCCCCTCTGGCCCAGTTTCCAGGTAAGTGAAGGCTTTCATGGGACATTCCCCTTGGGCTAGTATGCAGATATAAATGAGTATATACCATTTGAGTCTTTCTGCTTCTGGGTTAACTCACTCATTATGATCATTTCTAGCTCATCAGAATGGCTAAGATAAAAAATTCAAGCAACAACACATGCTGGTGAGGATGTGGAGAGAGAGGAACACTCCTTCATCGCTGGTGGGAATGCAAACTAGTACAGCCACTTTGGAAATCTATCTGGTACTATCTCAGAAATCTGGGAATAGGGCTTCCTCAAGACTCCTTGGAATATCTCCAGAAGATGCTCCAGCACACAACAAGAAAATTTGCTCAACTGTATTCATAGCAGCCTTATTCATAATAGCCAGAACCTGGAAACAGCCTAAGTGTCCCTCAGTAGAAGAATGGATAAAGAAACTGTGGTACGTATACACTATGGAATACTACTCAGCTATTAAAAACAAGGAACTCCCAAAATTTGTGCACAAATGTATTGAGCTACACTTCATCTCAGTTATTACTGAATCTCTATGTTTTATCAATAGTATAATTCACTTATGGAGCAATTTCCAACTTTTATCAAGCTTGAAGATCCATTTTTTTCATTTTTAAACAGAAATTTTTGTATATATTTAATATGATATCAGAATTTTAATTCACATAAGTTAAGCTGCTAGGAATTCTAAGGGAATCAGACCTCTACATTGGTATATTTGATGAGAAAATAAGGAAAATAACGAAAGCCAGTAACTTTTCAGTGAATGTCAGGTTTCAATAGTTCTTATATGTCATAAGAACATGAAGTTGACAAGAAACTTCTGGAAATCTAAACAGAGATTATTCATTTGGGCAATCACAGAAGAAAACAATCCCTTAAAAGTCAAGGTGATTTTTAAACATGTACTATGGAAAAATGTGTCAAATACTTGCAAATGTATATGTGCTATAGAAATATCAGAGAACATATAATAAATATTTACATGTAATTAACTAGCACAGTTGGTGTGCTCTGTAACAGTGGAATAGAATAAAAAGCAATTGGGTTTTGGAAAGGGACCTGCAACTGAGTTCTGATACTGCTATAATATTATATTTTATCCTTGGGCAATTCTATAAAATTCACACACCTTTTATTCTAGGCTTTTCCCATACTTCATAGGATACCCAACATCTAAAAAAATGTAAAACAATATTTTAAGATATTTAAAATAAATAGATCTGATAGAATATTATATATGTATACTAAAATTTGTTTATAGTTTATTTAAAATTCAAGCTGAATAAAGCACTCTGCTTAGCTTACTATACATTACTTTAAAGGTAAAATTATGTAAGTCTACGTTTTTTTAAAAAAACTTAAATGAATTAGTGAAGATAAACTACATGAATGGATACTTGTTATATATTTGGTACCACTTCACATTGTTTTCTATAACTGCAGGTCCACTTTATAGAGTGTGCAGATCAAAGCTCTTATAAGGTGAAATCTACTGGCCATAGGTATAAACAAACAATCAAAAACAGAACAAATAAACAAAAACCTATAGCTTTGCTGTCTGGTTTTCATAATGTATACAGGAAATTATGCTATCTTAAAGTTGCATGCATAAAAGATTAACCACTTATTTTGGGGGACAGGTACATAGCCATAATAATAAAAGGAATTCACTTCTTGATGATATACAAATAGTAGATTAGAAGTAAGGTACATTCACAAAGGAAATTATTTCATTTGACTCCATCTTAAATTCTAATAATCTTCATGTAATTGAATAAGTAATATTTATGAAATTGAAAGATGTAACCAAAAGAAAGGAGAGGAGAGAAAGAAGCATATGTTAGATCTTAAACTAAAGTGATGTTTTAGCTTTAATTTGACCTGTGAGTTTCTGGCTGTGGGTACTTTTGTTAAGAAGCAAAAGGATTTTAGTCTCTGGATTCATATAAAACATTTAAATAAGTAAGTCTGGACCTCTTTATTAAAATGAAATCTGAGGGTTGTTTATTATCATCAGGATGAAATTGATGATTTGATTTTCAGCAGGACAGAATAAAGCAAATCCAATTAACTAGAACTTAGCACAGCTCAGCAAACATTTCTAAGTGAATCAATTGCCTTATGGCTATTATTAAAAGGATAGTACATTTTTTCTATTCTGAATGAGGTACACTAATATTTAATGGAAAATGTCTATCATTAAATAGTTGAGTATATTTAACTTTCCTGGATAGGAAAAAAGAAAATGACACAGAATACCTTTGGTAATATAACACATTGTGAAGAAATGCATTTGTGCTTGTTTTACATTTTATAGTTTCTTAGTGACGGTTTCTATTGCTGTAAAGAGACACCATGATCACAGCAACTCTAATAAAGGAAAAAATTTCATTGAGGTTGTCTTACACTTGCAGAGGTTTAGTCCATTATCATCATGATGGCTTGCAGGCAGACATGGTGCTGGAGAAGGAGCTTAAGAGTTCTGTATCTTGAAATTGCAGGCAGCATGAAGAGAACTGATTTGAGCGTCTGAGACTTCAAAGCCCACTCCCCATGTGACATAATTCCTCCAACAAAGCCACACCTACTCCATCCCACTCCAACAGGGACATAAGTCCTCCAACAAGGCCATTCCTGTTCCAATATTGCCACATCCCTAATAGAGCCACTTGCTATGGGCCAATCATTCAAACACATGAATCTACGGAGACCATTCCTATTCAAGCCATCACAGTATTTTCTTGTCTTTACATTTATTCAAGTACCTGAAACAGCAGACCTGTTTTGCGAAAAAGCAAATGGTCCCATCAAATATCAGCCTTTTAAAATTATAGAATATTTGTATTTGCAAAGAATTTGAGATATTTCTTCTCAATACCTTGTCTCCAAAGGGCATCTACCCATTCAGTACTTATGGAACATCCCCTCTCTGTCATTTGGGGAATTGTTTGCAACTGTATGATTAATGATACAAATAAAATTCAAATTTGTCTTCAAGATGATAGTCTTTTAGGAATTAATTGCTTATAAATAAGGTGAGAAAAACTAAAAATAATAAATAAATGTAAATATATAAATTAGGTAAGGGAGATAACAAATAAGGTCATCACTTGTACCTGGGTCCTTAGCAGAACACCTTTCAATTTACCTTTGTAAATTATAAATGGTGGAGATTAACATTAGCACAACATAAGTTTTATTACTATATCAAGGATCTACAGTATTCACCATGGCAATCATATTTATTTATTTATTTATTTATTGGCAGTCATCTTGATGTGGACCATGAGTTCACTTTGTAATCACTAGGAATTTTTTTTTTATCTATTCAGGCGATAAGAGATGTATTTCAGTTTACACATGCTCATTTCTCTGCCACTGTTAATACCTGAAAATCTTTCCCATGTTGGTGTCTTCAGAATATATTTCCTACTATTATATTTAATGGGATTATTCATGCCTACACCAAGGTGAGTATTCATCTGAGTATGGTTTACGTTGGGAAACAAAGAAGAAAGTTTTAGATGGCTATTTGTAGAAATAAAATTTTCTGAGGTACATAGGATTTAGCTTAAACAATAATTTGTACAGAATAATTATTAAACAATGAGTTATATTTATACTTTAGTGTTTTATTTTACAAGAATAATTTTCTCTACAGGTGGTGAAATATTCTCCCTATTGAGTCACTAGTACAGAAAGAAAAGGTAGTAACAGTTGTCATAAGTTATTCATTGGAAACTGAATTTAGGAGCTAGTTAAAACTTACTGCAATCATTAACTCTCATTGGAGAGATGACTAGTGTTTTCCAGTCTCCAGAGATCTATCTACAAGAAACACAAGAATTCTTAGCTTTTACTCACTACAGTTATTTGGAACTATTGTGATTAATTCTTGCTGATAGGTTGTAAATAAAAACCACTTGTGTCTAAGATCATTGTTAGACAAAATGATTTAATTTTCCAAATGAAACAACTCTCTAGTGCTTTTTCCCCATTATTAACCAACCAACTTGTGTGATCCAAATGGTACAGGCGGAAGACAAGAAAGTTTCTATTACCTTGGATGGCTGTGCCACTACATGACATATTTCTGAATTGAAAAGTTACATAGACCCATCTAGAAATTCACAGGCTATATTAAAACACAAAGACTAAACTTATGCATAATTTACCCTAAGGACTCTACCCTGTTTGATACACAATTAAAATGATATATAATTGTACATGCACTTATGACCACATAGTCTTGTATATGTGTAATTACTGATTTGCTTGAATTTCTGGTGAAACTAAAAACCAAGCAACTAAAGCTTAAATTACAGGTACATCATTTACTGCAATTTTACAAAATACTTTCAGTAAGTAAACTGATTCATGGAAATTTTTTATAATTTTCTCCAAAGGTTCAGAATGTGGTAAAATACAAATCATTTTTGAGCCTGCATTTCTTCTATCTTACCAGTATTTATAAAACTGCTGTCATTTTTAAATGAAGTAATCATTCCATAATCTGATGACAAAAATAATGATGAACAAGCTCTCTTCAGAAACAATCTCATAATTGTTTTTAAAATGGATATTATGGGTATATTCCAAGGAGTGGAATAGCTGGGTCTTGAGGAAGTCCTATTCCCATTTTTCTGAGATAGCACCAGATCGATTTCCAAAGTGGCTGTACTAGTTTGCATTCCCACCAGCAATGAAGGAGTGCTCCTCTCTCTCCACATCCTCGCCAGCATGTGGTGTTGCTTGAATTTTTGACCTTAGCCATTCTGATGGGTGTAAGGTGGAATCTCAGAGTTGTTTTGATTTGCATTTCTCTGATGACTAGAGATGTTGAGCATTTCTTTAAGTGTGTCTCAGCCATTTGATATTCCTCTGTTGAGAATTCTCTGTTTAATTCCTAGCCCCATTTCTCAATTGGGTTATTTGGTTTGGTGGTGTTTAATTTCTTGAGTTCTTTATAAAGTTTGGATATTAGACCTTTGTCAGATGTAGGATTGGTGAAGATAATTTCCCAGTCTGTAGGCTGTCACTTTGTTCTTTTGACAGTGTCTCCTGCCTTACAGAAGCTTCTCAGCCTCATGAGGTCCCATTTATTAATTGTTGACATTAAGGCCTGGGCTGTTGGTGTTCTGTTCAGGAAGTTGTCTCCTGTGCCAAGGTGTTCCAGGCTCTTCCTCACTTTTTCCTCTATTGAGGTCTTTAATCCATATGGACTTGAGTTTTGTGCATGGTGACAAATATGGGTCCAATTGCATTTTTCTACATGTAGAAATCCAGTTAGACCAGCACCATTTGTTGAAGATGCTATCCTTTTTCCATTGAATAGATTTGGCTTCTTTGTCAAAAATCAGGTGACTATATGTGTGTGGATTCATATCTGGGTCTTCAATTCGATTCCATTGATCAACCAGCCTATTGCTGTGCCAGTACCATGCTGTTTTAATTAATTTTGCTCTATAGTACAGCTTGAGATCAGGTATGGAGATTCCTTCTGAGGATCTTTTATTGTATAAGATTGTTTTAGCTATTCTGGGTTTTTTGTTTTTCCATATAAAGTTGAGAATTGACCTTTCAATGTCTTTACAATTTTGTGTAGGTATTTTGATAGGGATTGCACTGAATCTCTAAATTGCTTTTGGTAAAAGGGCCATTTTTACTATGTTGATTCTCCCGATCCACAAACAAGGGAGATCCCTCCATCTTCTCAAGTCACTATGGAATACTACTCAGCTATTAAACACAAGGAATTCCAGAAATTTGTGGACAAATGGATTGAACTAGAAATGATCATAATGAGTGAGCTAACCCAGAAGCAGAGAGACTCAAATGGTATATACTCACTTATAAGTGGATACTAGCCCAAGGGGCAGGTCCCATGAAGGTCTGCACCTACCAGGAAACTGGGATAGAGGTGAGGACATCCTATTGAGACTCTAGGTGAGAAAAATATAGGGGATAGGCAAGTAGGTGGATCTAGAGGGTCCTAGAAACCTACAAGAGGAACATTATGATGGGTGAATCTGAGCCCAGGGGTTCTGCTTGATCTAAGGCACCAACCAAGGACAAAACGTGCAGTCATCATCAAACCCCTACCCAGATCTAGCCAAGGGACAGAACATTCTCCACAGGATCTCTGGTACCACATATTTGGCCATGTCCCTTTGTTGGGGAGGCCCAATGGCACTCGGAGGAAGGATAGTGGACTATCAAGAAGAGACTTGATACCCTAGCACCATATTCAGGGGAGGAGGTCCCCCTCAGTCACAGTCATAGGGAAGGGGGATTAGGGTGAAAGTGGGAGGGAGGGAGGAATGGGAGGATGCATGGGATGGGATAGAAAATGAGATTTAATATGAATTATTTTATTTTTCAATAAAAACGTGTTTAAATAAATAAATAAATAAAAACGGATATTATTCTTCTTTTGTCAAACATATAAAGGTGCTGATCATAGCTTTTTTTTGTATTTCATGTGGTTATTTAGTGTTTCTGGCAAAAACAGATGCCTTAAACCAACCCAGATAGCTCCCCATGAGCAAATTTAGACAATATATGTTCATAGGACCAATCCCCAGGATCATAGCTTCAGTTATAATGATACCTATGTTGCAGTATCTTGATTGTATATCTTAAATAATCAAATCATGATTATTTTATTATTTTCAGTTAAAGTTGTACATAGACCATTGGCAAAATGACTAAAAGCAAATTTTCTTTTCTCTTTTTTATTGTTAACACAATTTTGGGAGACTATGTTACAGTGGGATCTCATAGTATATAATAAATACATGATATGAAACATTAAGATATTTGCCTCTCTTCTCACTCAACTTGTGAATACATATACAGTACAGACCTAGAAAAATATATGCTTTGTAAATGTTCACTTGACAATGAGATGATACGGATATATTACTATGTGGAAATATGAGCTTCTATGACATTAGCGAGTGGTTTGAGATTGATGACACAAACTGTTCTAGTAGTTGATCTGGCAGTGTATACTCTTCTAATGGAAAAAGGGGCTGCACATGAATCACAATCATCAAGAACTCTCTGTTACTGTCAGAGACAGAAGATAAGCACATTTAGTTTCACTGTATGTATTAGTTAATGTCGATGCGGCCCCCGTCCAGCAAGAAAGACACCAACAACGGGAACTCTTCTTGCAGCTGTTTTATTCAGGATCCTGGACTACCGGAGTGACCCTGGGAAAAGCTCCCATAGAACCTTCATAGTGTGCCCGGTCCTATCAGAGACTGCCAGGTCGTCACTCCTGGTTGGTGCATTTGGATCACGCCACCTCACGCTATGCCTTGTTCGAATCACGCCACCTCACATCATGCCTTCAGGCATACGCATAAGAGGCTTGCTCACTGCGCATATGCATAAGGTTTACTCACTGCGCATGCGCAAAAGGGGGCGTATTGCGCTGGGGAAGCAGCAGGGGGCGCTGCTATTTGTGGCTCTCCACAAGTTAATACTGCTAAATATTAAATAGATGTAATACATTAGAGATATGGCAGGAATATATTTTAAAAAGCTGACATCTTTATAAGATATCACAATAGGAAGCAGAGTTCATGGTAATGACATTTTTGACATTGAATATGACATATATTCATGCAATGGTAACTGTTTTCCAGTTTCAGAAGTTTCTTTTTATACCAAAATGCAATGGACATGTAATCATTGGTATTCAGTGCATTATAAGAAGTAACTAAATAGATTAAATATTTCTGGACATTGTCCAAGATTATAACATGCTTACTTTTTTGCTAGATTGGTGGGTACATAAGTTGTTTCTAAAAAAAAAAAAACGCAATATGAATCACAAATAATTTCAAATGATTTTGTTAAGAGAATTAAAACAAATACTTTACATTATGCAGGAAATTAAGATGTATGCCCTTTTACTCAAGCTCTATAGATTTTTAAAAAAGAAAAAGAAAACTTGCTATGTTGTTTTAAAACCACATTTAAATTCAAGATTGTTTAGCACTGAATTTTCATATGGAGAAATGCTATTTATACACGCCAGGATATGAACTTTCCTATATTTATAATAATGGTAGGGGACCTGGAAAATACTGGTTTCAATTTATATTTTCATTGGAGTTATAGTCACGTATTGAAAACCTCAGCATGCAGCTAATTCCATTTTTCTATTACACTGTTATATTAGCATATCCAAGTAAACTTTAGGGGATTGACAGTATAATAACTTAACAATTTCCTAAATGATGAAAATGTGAATGATCTTCAGTCTCATGGATTGATGGCTACAATTGTTGAAACTGAGCAGAAAATGAATCAAATAGATTGAGAATACCCAGGAGACAATGCATGGTTTCATTGCAGTGTCCTTCTCCAGTATCCAGTCCTGAGTCTGCGCTATCATTCTCTCCACAAATCTTCCCTAACACTCCATATTTTGATCAGGCCCCACACCCAGTGTCCATGTCTAGACTGTCCACCTTATCTGTGCTGCAAGCAATTTCCAAGCTTCACCAGGACCAACTCCATTTGAAACCAATACACACCCCTTCCCCTGAAACTTCTTACCTCTCCATCCAGCACTCTATACTCTATGATTTTGGCCTTGTACCCCAATGGACATCCCGAACACCAATCCAATCCCTTCTGCCCACATGATACTGAAAACTTAGCCCAATATCCAGGTAATGGATCTAAGAGAAGAGCATATACCTGTTACATTACTAAATCAGTAGAATCCCTAACTATATTCTTTATATTTGTCATTTGTCATTAGGACTTTACAGTCAACTTCTATGCCAGTGCCATGCTGTTTTATCACTATTGCTCTGTAGTATAGCTTGAAGTCAGGCATGATGATACCTCCAGAAATTCTATTATAGTATAGGATTGTTTTAGTGATTTGGGGTATTTGTTTTTTCATTTGGTGTTTAGAATTTTTCTTTTGAGGATAAGTCTGTTATTTTCCAGGCTCAAAATATAGTACACTTTTATTTTTTTATATTTTTTATTTTTAATTTGTTCACTTTACATCCTGATTGTAGTCCCCTCCCTTGTCACATCCTGATCCTATGCTGCCTCCCTCATACCCTCTCTTTTCCTCCCCTAGTCCTCAGAAAGGAGAGGATTCCTCCCCTAACATCTGACTGCAGATTATAAAATTTCACCCATTCTACCTGTATCCTTTTCTTCTGTGGCCCGGCAAGGCTGCCCCACCAGGGTCACAGGGGGGAGGGGTAGAATCCATGTTCAAAATAGTCCCTACTCCCTGTATTGTGGGACCCACAAGGAGAATGTGCTGCCTATCTGTTACATCTGAGCAGAGGGTGTAGGTCCACATCATAAATGGTCCTTGATTGGTGTTTCAATCTCTGTATTATAGTGTTGTTATCCTATATTATGTGACTAATATGTGCTTATAAGTGAGTATTTAAATACCAGGCATGTCCTTCTAGGTCTGGATTTACCTCACTCAGGATGATCTCTTCTAGTTCCATCCATTTGCCTGAAATTTTCAAGATTTCCTTGGTTTTAATAGCTAAGTAATATAAGGAACCAAAATTCTCACATTTCCTTCCTTTAGTCCAAAAAAAGTGGCCTTTTCTCTAACACTAATAAAATATACACAGTAAGAAAAATTATGAGGTGTTTCATATAAGAATTACATGTATAGTGTCCAGTCCATTTGAATTTGTCAAGCTTGGAGAAAGTATTCCACAATCTATCCTATCTTAGTGAGTCCAAAGTCCTATACCTAAATTACTTATTCATCATAACTTGCATTTTTCAACTTAAAAACATCGTTTTAGACCCTAAAACATTTTCTTAGATTCTAAACAACTTAAGTATTTATGCCTTTAATCTTAAAGTGGAAAACTGTAAGACTATAATTATATAGTCTTCAAACCCATAAACAACCTGTGCATGGTAAATATTACATGAGTGAGCAGGAAGTGCAGAGTAAGCAGCTTCAAAAACTGTAGAACAGATACTTCTGGCTGCCTGGACAGTGACCCAAGATACCTCTGTAACATTGGGGTATGCAATGCTTTGCCTTCAGGCCCAGAATATCTGACAAACTTATCTGTCCACCAGGAATATTTAAGGACACCTCTTTCTTGTCTCTGTAAAGTTGGCAGTCAATTTCTCAGTGTTCTTCTTGTCCTCATTTTAGACAGCTTGTTGTCATCAGTCAAGGTAAGAGCAGTTTTTTTGCCCAGAGGCTAGGTTTTCAACATTTGAAGCAAACTCCATACAGAGGTTCTTTGATGTCGTCATCATCTTTGAAGTAGATTTGAATTGCTTCCAGGAGCAGATATGTCTCTGTCTGAAAAGCCCTTTGTTATGAAAACATTGTAAATGTCGTATTCTGCAGGTCTTTGAAGTGTTTAAAGACCATACATCTATAGTATATCTGAATAAACAAATGTTGCTTGCTTTCAGCTATTTATTAGCTGCTTAACTATGAAAACCTATACAAAAGACTAAATAATAAAACTTATTTCTGTAGTTAACTATACTAGTACCCAACATGTCTACAAGTTTGATTATTTTAGGTGGCTAACTTCTAACTTGCATTTTTATAATACTAAACACTTTACACTAGTAGCTTTATATCAAATTATTGTATTAAAATTTACAAGAGGGGAATAAGGGAAAACTGGGAGGGAGGGAAGAATGGGAGGATACAAGGGATGGGATAAACATTGAGATGTAACAAGAATAAATTAATAGAAAATAAAAATTTTAAAATTTAAAAAATTTAAAAGTTGCATACGTAAAATACATTAAAGAAGTGTTGAATGAAATAACCTTCATTCCTATCAATATACAGTAATCCATACCATTTTAAAATATTTGAGAATGGCTGTTGCTTTCTTGTCTAACAGAAGGTACAATAATCCATCTTTTATCCTACCACTCCTATACTTCCCTTTTAAATTTTTTTAGCCCCCTTTCTTCTTCCTTCCCCACAACACTAGATAGGAGAGAAAGAAGGATAGACAGGAGAAAGAGAAAGAGAT
The DNA here is from genome assembly GCF_964271855.1 of Acomys minous. Lineage (NCBI taxonomy): Eukaryota > Metazoa > Chordata > Mammalia > Rodentia > Muridae > Acomys > Acomys minous. The sequence goes on along the minus strand of NC_140488.1, from coordinate 84,802,788 downwards.
CCCTGATTCTAACCTCCTTTACTTTGTTTCTTCCCTGGTCATGACCAATAATAACTCATAACCAACCTCCCTAAACAACTGCAAACCTTCATAACCATTGGATTTACCAAAATCTACCCACCCCATCTCATGGGAATGGGGGCAACACATACTTAAAATTCCTTACTTTTGCTCTCTAGGGGCAAAGGCATCTTTTGAGTATCATTAGAAAATTAGAATATTGGCCAAGTCCTGGAAGAGCTAGTTGTATCTTTTGCTGCCCAGTCTCTCTGTGGTAGGAAAGTTCAGGGATTAACTGAAGTCCTGACTAAAACAGTCTATTAGACTGCATCATCTGAACTACCCATTTTAAAGTTGACATGGATGCAAATTTTTGAGGAAATAGTTGCTGAGGCAATCTGTGAGGCTGGATCATAATGAGCTACTTGATTTGCCTTCATCGGTGTCCAGCATTTTTGCACTGAAAGCACACAAACTTGTAAACGTAATACTATAGGTACATTTCTTCACTAGTATATGTATGGAATGTGTGGTGTGCACAAATCAACTAAAGGTCATTTTTTGCTATATGGTTGAGCAGGTGAGATGTGTCTATCAACTTTATAAATTGGCTTGGATTGCATAACTCAACTGTAATATAAATATCTACCCATTATATATGAAGAATGACATGTAATAATAAGCTAATAGGACCAGATAGCTCAAAAGATTAATTGGCTATGTAAAAACATTCGTATGTTAACTAGCAGGAGGTCTTCCCTGGTCAAATTTAATCTTTACAAAATTTTATAGTAACTGTATTTTTTCATTTCCTATAGAAACATAAATGAAACTAGGACCCCAAGGCAAACTTATTGCATGATTCCATTCTAACATCAACACTTCCTTACAGTATATAGGTTGATCTAATTCCACAGTTTTTGTTATAACCCAATGTCTCTTAGCTGTTGTTGCTCCTTTTTCATGAACATTAAGAAACCTTAAAGTTAACCCAGAACTATTTAATCTGTCTCTGGGAGTTTTTACTCTTTCTTTTTGTTTAATAAACATCTCTTTTAAAGTGCAATTAGGTTTTTCTACATCCACTTGTCCTTTAGGGCTATGTGCTATTCCGGTAATATGCTTTATATTATGATATGCAAAGAATTGTTTCATTGTACTAGATACATATGTGGGTAATAGAAAAAAATTGACCTTTACTGTTAATGTGGTGTTTTCATGAAAATTTCAGGTGTCTAACACCTTTTCTGTTAATAATTGGTCAATTTCTTCATTTTCTTGTGCCAATGGACCTGGCAAACCTGTATGAGACCAAATATGGGCAATATGTAATGCATAGTTTCTATTTTTGATTGCCTGTTGCCATTCCATAAATAACAAAGTAAATTCTGAATTATAAGGGATAATTTCAGCAGTTTCTATATGCAAAACCACTGTGCATATTGGGAGTAAGTAATTATGTTAAGAGATTCAGGAAAACCTAATAATACTAAAAGTATTGCATACGATTCTGATTTTTTAACTGAAGTATGTGTGCTTTGACTCATTTTTTGTCTGGCTTACAGTCTGCCATTCTCAACTTATTTGCATCAGCATAGAATATAGGTGCTTTAGGAATTTGCATTCCCTTCACAATATGTGGGAGAGTATAATTAGTTCCTTTTATAAACTGCAGATGCTTGCCTTTAGGATATTTGTAATTAATTTCTTCCAAATAGTTATTACATGTACTTTGCTGTCTTCATTGATTACCCATAATGAAATGATCTAAGCATTAGTAAGAGGGACTAATATTTCAGCTAGTTCTGTTTCTAATAATATAACATAGTCTTATTCTACCTTTTATGATTAATTCAGAAACCTTTTCTATGTACGTCTTTAATTTTTTTGCTTTATGTTCTAAGAAAATACATTCATAATCCTACCTCCCTTTGTATAATGAGCCCAGTAAGAGAGTGAATTGAAGCAAAATAATCAAAATACAGTCAAGTTTAGGATAAATTTGATCCACATGTACATCTTGCTGTCCTTTTTTTTTTTTTTACACATTTTTATTGAAAATTAAAAATAATTCCTATTACATCTCATTTGCTATCCCATCCCATGCATCCTCCCATTCCTCCCTCCCTCCCACTTTCACCCCAATCCCCCTTCCCTATGACTGTGGCTGTGGGGGACCTTCTCCCCCTGAATATGGTGCTAGGGTATCAAGTCTTTTCTTGGTAGTCCTCTATCCTTCTTCCGAGTGCCATTGGGCCTCCCCCTTTTTCTACTAGAGTTAATTCCCTTTCTGCTTCAATTGTTAACCATCTAGGACTGTTTTTTTAAACAAAGATTCATTTACTATATATACAATGTTCTGCCTGCATGTACATCCGCACACCAGAAGAGGGAACCTGATGTCATGTTAGATGGTTATAAGCCACCATGTGGTTGCTGGGATTTGAATTCAAGACCTCTGGAAGAGCAGAGCCATCTATCCAGCACCCAACTAGGACTGTTTAAATATGAATCTCCTTATAATGTTTGAAACAAACTATTTAACTCATGAGTAGTTAATTCAAATGTAGGCTACAGCCAATCAATATCTCCGATTAATATATGACCAAATTTTTTGGTTTTTTTTTTGTTGTTGTTGTTTTTGTGATCAAAATTTTTGTTGACTTATTTTATAACCCAAATAGAGCCAATCTCCTCTCTGTAGTTTTACAAGAAAAACCTATAACCCCCAGCATGGCAGAATATTTTGTGTGTCCTTAAAATTTTTCTCTAATGTGTCTGCATAAGAATCAACCAACAAAGTATTGCCCATGTAATGATAAAAATAGATTGAGATATTTAACAGTTGTTGCACAAAACAGTGGCATAAAGTTGGACTATTTTACATTCCCTATGGAAGAACTTTCCAATGATATCTCTTTACTGGACTACTATTTTTACAAGTAGGTACTGAGAAATAAAACTTTTCCATATCATGCTCATGCAAAGGAACTGTGATAAAGCAATATTTTAAATCAATTACTATCATAGGCCATGACTTAGGTAATAAAAAAGGGAAATAAATTCCAGCCGGTAAAAGACCCATTGCCTGAATTATTCGAGTCACCATTCTTAAATCTGTTTGTATCCACCATTTTCTTGATTAAAAGCAAAGACAGAGAAATTCCATATGTTGATAGACTCTTCTATATAGAGAGCCTCCAGCTGCTCATGTGTTTGTTTGGTAGACAACAAATTTAGGGTAAAGCTGCTGGTATTTCATCAGTGCTCCCTCTTATAAATTTGGAAACTCAATCCCTGTGATATCCTCTGTTTGGACAACAGGCACAGTTTACGATTCTTTTTGATGACACATGTGAATACCTTCTCCGGGAGCATCTACCATTTCCCCACTAATTTCATCATGGTCTGTCTGTGGGATTACAGGGATATTAATTTGAGTACCCCATTGTTGTAAAATATCCCTTTCCCATAAATTTGTGGGTAAATCAACAATATAAAGTCTCAACATCTCTGTTTGCCCTCTGTTCTCACACATTTAATTTATTGTATACTTTGTTTTATTTGAAATAACTTACCAATTCTTATAAACTATGTATAAACCTTCTTAAGTGGCCACTTTGGATTCTAGGATTTTGAGAGAAATGATAGTCACATCAGCTCTTTTATCTACAAAACCATCTATTTCATCACCATTCACTTGCAATTTTATTTTTCATCTCTGATTATCAACCACTGTTTGCCAGAACACACTTTTTTCCAGTATTCCCAAATCCCCCTTTTCTTTCTACTGGAGCAGCTCTACCTTTAATGTAGGAAAACTGTAACAGCTGAGCAATTCTGTTTTGTTAATTTGCATCTTTTTTTAAACAAATGCCAAGTTTTTTATTTCTTCCTTGTCATACCCATCTATAATATCTGGAGGCACAATAAATCCTTAGGAAGTTAATGTACTTCTTCCTAAATTCATCCCTTCTGTTCCTGAAGGCAAAGGTCCATAAATACCAGTGTTTATTTTGTAACATTGAATTTTGCCTGATAGGACAAAAGGTTTATCTATGGCCAAATCTAAAATCACACTGCCTTCAGTAGTGTGCATGAAATCAGCAATACTTAGTTATGGTTCCTATGCCTGCTTGTTATCTCCTGGCTGACCAGAGAGAGTGGCTCATAGTTTTTTTCTTTCTGGGCCTCAAGCTGACAGGGCCCTCAGTTTGTTTTTCAATAGCAAAAGATTGCCTCATATGGCCCTCCTGGACCTGCACTCATTAGTCTAGTGATACCATTAACCACATCATTTGTAAACCCTAAGAAGCTTCGGCATTCCATTCCTACCAGAAACAGCCTGTTTGCTTTTCTAGTGGAAAGTACAGTATTGATTCCTCAGAGTTAACATACCTGCCATTTGGAGCTCTGAGAATTGTAGCCCTAAAATTTCTTTGTAAATGGCCAAATTCAGTACAATTAAAGAACCAGATACTTTGATATTTGATATCTCTAGCCCAGTTCTATATCAATACCTTTCTGCCATCAGGGTCTGATATAGCTTTGTTTACAGCTGAAATCAATCTCTGCAAGAACTCTGTGACGGCTGCTCCTGAACCTTGTGTTATCTTAGTAGATGTGGTGGCTCTTTTCTTGGGTTCCTCAACCTAATCCCAAGCTCTTAAAGCTACTAAGTGACATTGTTCTACAATGACACCATCAAAATAAATTTGTTCTTGTAGGTAAGAATACCACCCTCCACCAGGCAATCGATCTTTAATAAATTTATTTCCCTTGCTATAGTTTGTTGCTCTATATTTGCAGCCTTCCACCATTATAAACACTTACTGGCCTATAAAGCAGATCTTACCAATCCCTTCCACTCTTGGGGAATAGTTCTATTCTGGGTACTTTTAAGGCTCTTTTATTGGGTTCATATATCTACTGCCCTTCTCTACTCCAATCCTTGCCAATCCACTAACACTAGACAGGCCAGAAAAAAATGTTAGAGCGGAAAGGGGATGTAGACCTCCTTGAACTATTTCCTGCTGATCCAGAGCATTGGGTTCCCAAGGACAAGTCAAATCTCTGTCATTATAATATCTAGCAATCCAGCAATCCAGGAATAACAAATACAGCAGCAAGAACCAACAAACATCTGGGACTAGCAGCAGTATCGGCATCAGCCACTGTAAGCCCTCTCAGGGCTCTCATATTTATACTCTCTCAAGAGTTCCCAGAGACATTCCTGCTGCTCCCATTCTCTGTTGGTGCTCTCTCCCGGACCTGGACTTTCCTGGGCTCCCTGGAGTGGCTCAGTCAGTCCCTTGCACATGAATCTAGTTTCCCTGGAGTTCCTCGGAACCGTGTGTGGGCCTCTTTCGCTGAGGCCTGCTCGGGACCTTGTCTGGCATCGGGGAACCAAGGCACAGGGATCATGGAAGTGCTGTTCTGCTACAGGAAGTGGCCATAGCAGTGGGTGGGAGGGGTTCGGGAGTGGGATTTTGCCTAAGCTTTGTTCCCCCCACTTCATTTTCTTATCAGCTCCAGCTCTAGACTAATTGCAAGGTTAACTGTGTTGTTCCCGGGCAGTGCTCTGTGCCTATCCCCTGCTGGGAACTGAAGAAACAGCTCTGAGGAACACATTCACCACGAGTTGGTTCTCTGCAACTTTTTTTGAGATTTATTTTATTTATTGTATATGAGTGCTTTATCTACAGAAGAGGGCATCAGATAACATTATAGATGGTTGTGAGCCACCCTGTGGTTGCTGCGGATAGAACTCAGGACCCCTGGAAGAGCAGGCAGCGCTGTTAACCACTAAAACATCTCTCCAGCCCTTCTCTGCAATTTCTGTTCAGATGGTGATCAAACTTAGACAAGGAAATGATCCTCAGAGCTGCTGCCATGGTGCAGACCCTGCAGATGGAGATTCCAAACTTTGGCAACAGCATCCTTGAGTGCCTCAATGAGCAGCGGCTACAGGGACTATATTGTGATGTATCAGTGGTGGTTAAGGTCCATGCCTTTAAAGCCCACCGTGCTCTGCTGGCTGCCAGCAGCTCCTACTTCCGGGGCTTATTCAACAGCAGCCATAGTGCTGTGGTAGAACTGTAGGATGCTGTGCAGCCACAGTCATTCCAGCAGATCCTCACATTTTGCTATACAGGCCGGCTGAGCATGAACATGGGAAACCAGTTCCTGCTCATCTATACAGCTGGCTTCCTGCAGATCCAGGAGATCATGGAAAAAGGCACTGAGTTCTTCGTCAAAGTTAGCTCTCCAAGCTGTGACTCCCAGGGCCTGCATCCAGAGGAGGCCCCATCCTCAGAGCCTTAGAGTCCCGTAGCTCAGACATTGGGCTGGCCGGCCTGTAGCACGCCACTGCCCCTCGTGTCACGAGTTAAGACAGAACAGGAGTTGGACTCTGTGCAATGCACACCCATGGCCAAGAGGCTGTGGGATAACAGCCAGAAGAAAGCTGGAGGCAGTGGTGGCAACAATGGCAGCCGCAAGATGGCCATGTTCTCCACGCCAGACCTGGCCCCTAACCAGATGCCCCAGTCAGTCTCAGTGGCCACAGCTACAGCAGCAGTGGCTGTGGTTGCAGTGGGGGGGGAGGCGGTGTGAGTGGGCCCAGCATGTCAGAGCGGACCAGCCCAGACACCTCCAGCGCTTACACCAGTGACAGCCCTGGCTCCTATCACAATGAAGGGGACGAGGAAGAAGATGCGGGTGAGGAGGGCACAGATGAGCAGTACAGTCAGATCTGCAATATGTGCACCGTGGACACTATGTTCAACCTTGGCCCGACAGCTGAGAGGGTAGAGGCCCTCCCTGAGCAGGTGGTCCTCGAGTCCCACAGTCGCATTCTAGTGTGGCAAGACTCTCCCAGCTGAACTTATCAACCAGATCGGCAATCGCTGCCACCCAAAGCTCTATGATGAAGGTGACCTGTCAGAGAACCTGGAGCTCGTGACAGGCACCAATGTATACATCACAAGGGCACAGCTCATGAACCGCCACGTCAGTGCAGGCACGCGGCACAAGGTCTTGCTGCGGCGGCTCCTGGCTTCCTTCTTTGACCGGAACATACTGGCCAATAGCTGTGGCACTGGCATCCGTTCTTCCACCAATGACGCAGGGGGTGCTGCATGCTCCCAGCCCCTCTGCCTCCCTGCCATTCCACACCTTTTCCCCAAAGCAAGTTGGGCTGGGTCAGGAGAGGAAGGGCATCAGGTGGGATCTGAGACCTTCCTCAACACTCATGGGGAGCCATGGTCCCCTTCCTCTTAGGCATTTCCCAGCACCAGGCTCGGCTAGGGGATGGGCAGGGCTCAAGAGCCTGACCCTCACTGTGGCTGCTTGGGACTCCAGGGGCCCAGGGGTTCTCAGGACCCCTTCCTCCACCCTCCAGTGCTTCCAAGTCCTTCCTGTCCCTCTCGTCTGTACCTGCACCTTGGGCCTGGGGTAGGTGAGGCCAAGAGGGACTGTCCATTTTGCAACTGAGGAAACAAGCCCAAAAAGGCTTAGAAAAATTCTAGAACTGACCCTCTGTGAAAGGCTTCATCATGCCCCTCTCAATCCCACCCTGCTCTGCCTCTGGGGTTCCCCTCTGCCCAAGAGGCTAATTCCAAGAGAGCAGTGTTCCTGTGGGCAGGCAAAGGTCTCAGGACAGGTTTCCAGTCTGGCAGAATGTGTGTGTGTGTGTGTGTGTGTGTGTGTGTGTGTGTGTCTGTGTGTCTGTGTAGAGTGTTTGCTTTTAAAACTATGAAGATCAAGGGGCAGAAAGACCAGGGTCGGAACCAGGGAGCAGGCTGGGAGGCCACTGCCCTTCTCCCATCGGACCCTGGGCAGGGCTCCCAGCCCCCACCCCTGTACATAACTTTTTGAAACATTTTTTTAGCGAATGAAATAATGAAGTATAGGATTTCCTTTTATTTTTCAAATCAATGGGAATGTGTCTGAGGTCCCCTGGGTCCCTGGGCTGTGGAAGGCAAGATGCAGGGAAAACTGTGTGTGTGTGTGTGTGTGCGTGTGTGCGTGTGTGTGTGTGTGTGTGTGTGTGTGTAATGTGGGTGCATGTTTCCACAGGGACCCAGTCCCAGGGCTCCTGTGGATCCAACCAGCTTCTTCTCCCCCAGGACTACAGTTTAAGGGTGTTCACAGGTCCCAGTTGGTTGAGCCCACTCCTGGGGGATGAGGCAGGGCAGGGTCCACATCCATTGTCAGTGGTTTGTGGAGCTTCCTCTGGCGGTTCCTTTCCACTCTAGCTCTCCAGGAGCAAGCTCTTGGGATTTTGGGTTTCATATGTGAGCACAGGGTTTCTGTTATTCTCCTCTATTAATGTCATTTCACCATCTCACTGGTTCTGTTCTAGCCCTGACCTCCCTCCCTCTTTCCAACTTTGCATCCTAGCATCCTTAACAGGGAAAAGGGTTGCAGGTTTGAAGAAGGTGGAATGGAGCCTTTTGAGTCAGATCTGGAGACCTGCCTCCAGGCCAGCAGCACCCTCTAATCTGCCGGGATCCCTCTTAACATCCGATGGTGAGGGTGGGGTGTTGGATCTGACTTGGCTCCCAGTACCTTAGCTCTGGGTGGCCACGTGGAGGGGAGTTGACATCCCTAGCTAAAGCACAAGCACCTTAGTCATACCCCCTCCCTTCACCCTTGCCCTGGCCTGTTGTCCCACCTCCCTCAGCGAAGACCTCAAAACACAATCTCCTGGTGAAGTGGCAAGCAGCTGAGCCTGGCCACGATGAGCTGTGCTGCCTGCCCAGGCTTCATAAGGGAGCAGCTCCATGGCACTGAGAAGTCCTGTGGTAGAGTGGGCAGCCGAGCCCGTTGGTTCCAAGCACCTCAGGAGGTGGCCCTGCCTCCTGGGGCTTGGGGTGAGGGAAGTATAAAGCCAGGAGTGCAGGGGAGAAAACTACTCACTAGGAGAGCCAAAGACAGGGTTGTGCCTTACCTCAGGAGCCACCTCTGCGCCCCTCCTGGCAGTCAGCTGCTTACCCTACCCTCCTGAGAGCTGCATGGTCCCCACCCCAAGCACCCAGGAGAGTGAAAAGTAACCCACCTAGCAGGAAAACTACTAGAGGCAAACCCAGTGGCTACCCTCCCACCCATCCATGCCTCTCCTGGGGACAGGACATCACCCACTGGCCCAAGTGAAGTGCCAATGCCCTTCCCACCCAGAGCCAAGCCCCCACCCTTCCTAGGCCCACAAGTGAGATTGCACATTAACTACTGTATGGAGAGGAACGGTCTTGGGAAATGTGAACCCTGAGTGTCAGTGATGCTGATAAGAATAAACAAGACACCTTTGTAACAACAACAACAACAACAACAAAAAAGAGTTCCCAGCATTAAAATTTCTGCAGCAGGCAAAATCACACCCCTGACAGTGCATGAAACACATTATAGTTAACTTCTGTGGACAATCTGAAGAAGGCTCATGTCTCACACCTAGGATTAAACAAAAATATATTCATATATCTGTGTTTTTAAAGAAATCAAAATTTGCACTACAATTCCTATTTTTCAGGTGACTTGATATTATACATTACAGATCCTAAAAGCCCTACTAAAAACACCTAGAAATAATTTAAAAATCAGCAATGTTGCGGGATAAAGAATAGACTTGCACAAGTCAACAGATTTCCTATATACTAACAACAAACAAATGGAGAACAAAGTCATGAGCACAATCCTATTCAAAATAACCCCAAAAGAAATAAAATATCTAGGAATAAACTTAACCAAGAAGAAGCATTTTTAAAATGAAAATGTTGAACCACTGAAGAAAGTGACAACTAGAATGTAAAATGGAAAGACATCACATGCTTGTGGATTGGTAGAATTAACATTGTAAAACTGATTATTTAATTAAAAGCCATTCATATATTTGAGAAATCTCAATGAAAATCATCATTTAGTCTTTTACATAAATAGAAAAATATATTCTAAAAATAATACAGAACTACAGAAGGCTTCAGATAATCAAAACAATACTGAGGAAACAAACAATACTGGTGGGATTATCATTCTAGATCTTAAGACATATTACAGAGCAGGAGTAATGAAAGCAATTTGGTACTAGCACAAAAACAGATATGTAGAAATATGGAACAAAATTAAAGATCCAAACATGATTATAAATAAATTTGTCCATTTAATATTCAACAATGTTGCTGAAAGCATATTCTCTAGAAAAGAAATCATCTTCAACAAAATGTGCTAAGAAAACTAGAAGATACATGTGGAAGAATGAAATTAAACCTATACCTATTACATTGCACAAAACTTATTTCAAATTAATCAAAGGCACAAATCTGAAACCTAAAACACTGAAAACATTATTAGAAAAAATATAGACAGTTCTCTACATGATATGGGTAGCAAAAGAGTTTCTGAGTAAAACTCCATGTTTCCCAAGAATTGAAGACAATAATCAGCAAATGGCACTTCATAAAACCAAATATCTCCTGCACAACTAAAGAAACAATCAACTGGGTGCAGGATGAAGAAGCAACCCAGAGACTAAGAGCAAGACTTTGTCAAAGGATTAATATCCAAAATATATGAAATTAAAAATAAAACAAAGAATTACAAAAAAAGACATTCAAAAATGTTCTGAGGCCTGAAAAGAGGATGAAAATGTCCTTAAAAGATGAAATACATTATTAAGAAATATGTCCAAAAACCATTCGTTGTTCCTAGCAATTAGAGAAATGCAAATCACAGCAAAATCTGAGTTTCATCTTATCTCAGTCAGAATAACAAAGATCAAACAATTGACAAGAACTGTCGAAAACAATGAGAGGAAACAAGAACTCTCATTCACTGTTTATGGGATTGCATACTTGTCTGGATATTGTGTAAATTAGTGTGAACAATCCAGAGAAAACTAAAAATAAATCTATTATATGGTCCAGCTATACCACTGCATGGCGTATGAACAAAAAATTCAACATCATATACCACAGGTATTTTCTCAGCCTTGTTCATTGCTGCTCTATTTACCATAGAGAGGAAAAGTAAACAACCTAAGTGTCTTGAAACTGTTGAATGGTTAGTGAATAAATGGAAAGGTTTTCTTTACTCTTCTATATCATTTCCCCTGCTGATTACTGTTTCTCCTCAAATGATAAACCCAAAAATTCCCTGGACTCAAGTATTCATCTAAATATTTTTTCTATTGTGTAAAATTAAAACTAATATAAAAGGAGAGTGCTATGGAACATCATACTTGCATGATTGGGGAAGACACAAAGGTAGTAGAAAAAAATGAGAAATAAATAATAAAATACCAAACACAAAAAGATGAAGAGGGGTATATTTTCTAGTGAAATCAAGAGTAATTAAGGAAGCTGTGCCTGAAGTAAGAATGGGTTGTTCATGGTCAAGAAAATCATAAAATCTAGCATGACTTAAATAAATAGTAAATAGAAGAAAATTAGAAGAGAAGTTAAAGGGTCTCATTTGAATTAAACTTTACAATACTGTATAGAAATGTTGAATGGTTTCAGTCTTATAACTATAATGAGCCTTTGTATGATAGCAAAGGAAGTAGTTATGCTGTTTCAAAATTTAAAATATTGTTTGCATTATGTCCTGAGATTATAAAATAATCATGTCATTTATTCTTTCTGTTTTCTCCCTCTGACCATTCCCATATACACTTACAGGCTCTTTTTCAAATTCATAGTCTATTTTTATTAATTGTGATATATAATATATACAGAGAGAGGAGAGAGAGGAGAGAGAGAGAGAGAGAGAGAGAGAGAGAGAGAGAGAGAGAGAGAGAGAGAGAGAGATGGTATATCTTCCACCTTGGGCTGAGAGGCAACTTTAGCATATATGAACTCAGGGTAAAACCAAGGACATTCAAATCACTGTATCAATATTATGTTACGTGCCCCTGTCCTATAAGCAATCACACATATAACCTGTGCTTATATAACTTGCCAAAATACCATATTTTCTTATTTATAATTAGCAAAATTATCTTCTTTAAATATTTGTTTGCTTATATTTGCTTACTACATTAAAAATTTCACATAAAGAACAGCCATTTTAAAATTAAATATGACTTCCTACATGCTTTGAACAGTGAATTCACTCAGAAAATATGTCTTTAAAAGGCCAAGAATTACATTCTTTGTAAATGTTTTCTAAAAGTGCTGGAAACATTTTATAGAACAATCATAATTAAGTTATATCTCCTTATATTCTTATAATTTTATACTTTTCACTTTCTTATAAAAGCAGAAACTGTGCTTTCTAACCCATGACAGTCTTACATTACTTACTCCTGAAGATGCCAGAATATTTTGAGCAGTTGATGATACTTCTTCTAAAAAATACCATCTTTATCAGTCAAGAAGTTACATAGGATATATACATATACACATATGTATGTATGTATATATAATATCTTTAATTTAAATGAGATGAATATATAAGCATGCACATACCAACTGTATGCATCTGTCTTATATTAATGAACTAAGTATGTTGAAATAATCTCTTGTGTCTGTATGAAAGCAGCACCTGTCATTAAAAATCCTATGGTCTATAGGAAAGGGTACAATAAAAGGAGGGATATCTGGCAGGCAGAAATTATTCTAGGATAGAGCCAGGCATGAGAGATTTGCCTGGGAAGATGTGTGGGTGACAGAAGCAGGGTACCTGAAAAACACAGCTGACCAGCCATGTGGCAGAATGTAGAATAGTACAAATGGGTGATTTTAATTAGAGCTAGTTAGAGAAGAGCCTAACTATATAGACTAGGTATTTATAAATATATTTTGAATATGACGAGTCATTATTCTGAGAGCTTGGTCTGGGAGGAAAAATCCACTGCAACATAAAACACTACACGTAAGATTAGCTAGATGGAAAATAAAGGAAGTAGTGTGGGGGGCAGGCATGGAGGAGGAGGAGAGAAAGAAAGAAATTTTGAATTGATAGAATTCAATATATTGAATATATAAGTGATATATCTTAAATTGTTTCTGAGAAGATAAACCATGAAAGGGAGAAATATTCAGAGTAAGATTTTGGAGGAATATAATGACATGCTCTGCTAGAAAAAATGGGTATATCAGGGGAAATTTTTGTTTAGTATATCAGAAAAATCTTTCTATATATATTTGTTTAGATATGAGTGATACTATGTTAGATATGAGGCACATGAGAACTAATTGGGATTTGGCTAGATAGAGGTCAAATCTGTGAGTTATGGTTAATTAGCTAAACTGTTTTGACATACTAACATGGACATCTAGAAATGCTTATACCTGTGAAATGGCTTATCTTGTGCTGTGTAGCACTTTCTTCCTTTATTAAAACATCCTGTCCTGCAGGGAAGCTCCTTAAGAAAGAAGGTAAATGACTCAAATAGCTTCAGGAAGTCCTCAGATCTGACTACATTCATTAGACCTCTCCTTCGCAAGAGCAAACAATAAAGACTGCTAAGAGTCACTCTCAAATAACACAAGCTAAAAAGAAGACTTTGAGAACAGGCCATGTTCCTGAAAGAAGCAGGAGCTACTGAAATGCCTGAAAGAGGTTTAGATCAAGCAAGTCTCTTAGAAACGACACTTCCTAACTTACTGAGCTGCCTGCAGCCTGTGCAGTGTACTTCAGGTTTCCAGCTTTCATGAGCTGTCCCTCATTCTAGGTAGGCTTCAGTTTACTATACAGCTACCTTTGAGTCATTTCTGCTCCCATAAGTAACTCTTCACCCATATTCCTATAACTATTAATTAACACAGTCACTCATCAAGTTGGACTTTAGTAGTATCCATACTTTGTTCTGCCATGGGTCACCATTGGGTGAATAGACAGGTGTGAATGTAGTGTGTGTGACACTACATTATGTTAGGTAACTCCATAAACTGCTGGCATGACCACTCAATGGTATGGTTAAGGGGAAGATTTTATTGTAGATATGAAAGAGAAAATAGCCAAAGGCATCTGGTAGAAGAACCCAAAGAAAAGTGACGTATATGGAATATGGCTATCAGAATGGACCTGGCCATTAGTAAAGCAGGAGCAGTGAGAGAGAGAGAGAGAGAGAGAGAGAGAGAGAGAGAGAGAGAGAGAGAGAGAGAGAGAGAGAGAATAAGGATAATGAGTGGCTAGTGGGGAGGGAATCCCATGAATAGAGGGAATCCCATGAATCGTGAATAAAAAGGAGTTTAGAGAAAGGTAGGTGGCAAAAGGACAAGAATGCTAGCTATCATGGACTTTAAAATATGCAACAAATACTCATGATACTGAGGGATCCTCAAGGCCAGCATGCATGTTGGTATGCTAATAGGCACCACAGATCGCCATTTATGCGTTGGAACTTTTGGAATTTGGAGGAATGGTGTTTCTTTTGGAACTGCCATTAACCTTGGTTTCAGGGATAATAGGAGCAAGTTCTGTTCCTATATCTTTTGACCATTAAAATCATTACCATGTTATGAATTGCTATAGTAATTTCTGTCCTAAGGAATCATAGAGAGGACTAAGATAATGTGTTCTTATCTAATCTTGTTTCAGTTTGTTAATCAAACAATATCTCCAAATAAAAGTTAGTATATTATTGTTGGCATGCTTAAATGTAGTATTTAATGAGAGTTAACCCCCTGCTTTGTTATTTGTATTTGTTTCTCTGTCTTCACATAATCCATATTTGTTTAACAAATTGAAATATGTCACACAGCACTTCTCTGGAGAGAAGATAAAGGAAGGATAATTTTCTTCAAATCAATACTTGTAGTATTTTAAAAATCTTCAAGGCAAAGATTATTAAATAACACGGGTGCTTCTGTTTGTTCATTGATCAAAAGCAAATCCAGGGGCAGTAAACATTCTACCACTAATCTACATTCCAAGCCCAAGGCAGAAAATATTTGTAAAGAGTCTTACAAGATAATATTGTCATTCATTGTATCATCAATGTATGCTCATCTTACATATAAATGCCACACTGGGGATGTATCTCAGTTGATAGAGTGCTTGGTTAACATGTATGATACCATATGTTTCATCTCCAGGACTGTGTAGGGTGGCACATTGGGTAGCAGAGGCATAACGATCAGAAGGTTAAGGTAATCCATGGCTACATATTGAGCATCAAGTCAACCTAGGATATTGCGACTCTGTATCAAAACGTTAAAAAAAACTAAAACAAATAGAAATTCTGTGAAAATGAAAGCATTTCAAGGGAAGTTATTTTTTTCATATACTCTCTATAGTTGTGGTGTTTTGAATAGGTATGGCCACCATAGACTAATATGCTTGAATTTTTAGCCCATAAAGAATGATACTATTAGGAGATGTGGCCTTGTTGAAGTAGGTGTGACATTGATAGAGGAAATGTGTCACTCTAGGGGCAGGCATTAAAGTCTTTTATGCTCAAGCTATGCCCAGTGTGGCACACAGTCTTCTGCTGCCTACAGATGAAGATATAGAACTCTCAGCTCCTTTCTCAGAATCATGTCTTCCTGTATGGTGATATCCTTCCTGCCATGATGATAATAAGCTAAACCTCTTAAACTGTAAGCCAGTCCCAATTAAATGTTTTCTTTGTAAGTGTTGCTACAGTCATGGTGTTTCTTCACAGTAATAAAACCTTAACTAAGACACAGTTTATTGATGTCTTGTATTTATTAAGTGTAAAGATTAATGTGAAGGCTGTTTGAGCCATTTTGTTGCCCAGAAGGAAAGAAATTTATATTGATTCCCATATTGACCAACTTATATCCTCGTATAGTATGGCAGGACTACGGGAAGGTAAAAATCATTGTAACCTATATTTTCCTTACGTTCATTCTATCAATTCCAGAGATTTTTGCTTCAAAAATACATCAGTGATATAGACAAAGAGTTTAATACTTGGATCATTTCACAGAGAGTAACAAGTAATGTGAATGGAGAAAGATATTGCAGCAACTATGTAGAAACTCTTCACTCCTAAATTGCTCCTGTCAAAATTTCACAAGCCATACAATTCTAATCACTGAGAAAAGCATTAGCTTTAACAATGGAGCTTGATAATAAACAGATGAATTGGAGTAGGCCAGTGAATCCCACACCCACAAATAAAAGGCTATTGTAAATGTAGATGCTACTGAACTTAGGTAGATTACTGTATTTTTCCCAAAATTAAAATAAAGAGCTATTGGTAGGATACAGGAAGATAAAGAGAGGACAGGGGAATGAGGAAGGAATTATGAATTTTGACATTTATGATAAAGCAACTTAAAATTGTACTTACACTTTTAAACAACATTCCAGTATATTTAATTTTATGAAGTCTCCTTCTATAAATGAACCTCTCTTCCAGTTAAATGAGCTCCATGAAGCAAAAAATTTTGTCTTCATTGTTCATCTTTATGTCATTTTTTTGTTAAAAACTGAATCTCCTCCATGGGAGCTATCTGCAGGACAATGTTTAAAATTAAAACACGGTGGAGAATGATTCTTTTAACAATTTCTCCCTCGTTACTAAAGACTATTTTCACATGTCTGTTGTTTAACTTAAATTTCAACATTCCATTTTTATGTGACAACAATGTTTTTTCTTATGAAATGTATGCAGTGATTGTAGTCAAATCTATGGTATAAATAGTGATTCACTTACAAGATTTTATTCATTTACACCTTTCACTAATTGAGATGGTATTTCAAGGCATTCTATTTCTTTAAACAAACAGTAGTTTTTTTTTTTACTTTTATGCCAATTAAAATTCCCTATTTTTAAATATTTGGGCATGTGAGTATATAACCTAGAGTAAGTATAGAAACCAAGAAAGTAAAGGAGGCTATGAGGTGGGACCTCTAGAAATGGAGATAGAGTACACAGGTGCTATGAAGGGGAAAATAGGTAAAACAATGGGAGTAGACTTTAACTGAGGAAGGGAGAAGTGTAATACAAGTGACAATGGAAGGAAGGGTAATAAATAACACAAAGGCAGTTTGAAAAAATATATACAAACATTATTTTGTTTACTTAAAATACTTATATAATGCCTAGCAGTATACACATACACACACACTGTGACACAGTTTAAACAAAGTTTCTCCATTTAGAATTACAATACTTTCTTCCATAGCCAGCCAGGTATGGAAAAGATCCTTTTCTGTATTTGGTCAAGGTAATCTAAGAGATCTCAAAAATAATGCAGACTATTGCCATTGCCCTTGGTTGACATGCAAAACCTAAAGTTAAAACCCTATTTATTGAGAGAATACATATTTTGAAGTAGGCATTGGAAGAATCTAGCTAGAATTGACCTGAAAGCATTCTCCCTGAGCCATAACAGCTATTTAATTGGACTTACATCTTATGAAGGAATTTGTGCCTTTTACCAAAACTAGGCAAGCACACAAAGTGGGTTATGTCATGAAGCATAGAAAATAATCCACTATTGTCATTTTCCTAAACCAATATAATTCCTAACTGCATTCTAAATACTTACCCTTATACTCACTACTCACAGACAAGTGTGGCTCTCACTCCTCATCAAAGAAGCTTCTTTTTGTAGAGTATAGTGACTGTTACATAATTTCTCAATTGGTCAATATCAGAGAATAACAACATTGGGTAGCCAACCCCAAATGTTACATGTACAATACAATGCCTAAACACGAAGCTCAGGGAACCTCACAGAAAGAGAGGCAGAAAGCTTGTAAGACGTGGGACCACGATGTCTGCTGTGAGATAGTATTTTCTATATATGACTGGGAAGCTGAACCAATAAAAATTTAACAATATGGTCTCCTAAAGAAGACGTGAATGATGATAATACCAGATAATATGCCAATGTGGATACAGGAAATCTCACAAGCCTACCTAACTACCCAGAAGAAAAGCTACCAACAACTAACAGCTGCAGAGAGGGGGGAAAACTCAGTCTTCAAGGATAAGCATGCTAATTATTTATTCAATTCCAAGTGGTCAGCCCTAAGTATATATACATGATAATACTAAGTGGATTCAGAAATATAGCATATGTGGATGTATGTAGTGTATATGTTTGTATGCCTATTTATACATGAATATGTAACAATAATTAAGAGGTCAATAATTTGAGAGCAGAGGATGGGAGAAGTTAGAAATAGAGGATTTCTATTCTAGAAGAAATAGAAGTCGAAATGATGGAATTATAGTACTCACGTATGAAATTTTAAAAATACAACTTCAAAGTATGATCTCAATTATTCACTTCTCTCCCAAATGTTCTAAGTATAGTATTAAAAACATTTAAAAAGTTATTTTACAAATCATTAGAGAAAAGAGCTAGTTTTTATTTTGAAGGCTTCGATTGTTAAATGGAGACAATATTTATGTAAACATTTCACAAATTGAAATATCATAATAGTCTCTTCAAAATAGTCATTGGATTTTTGTAGATGTATAATGTAAGCAAATTTGTATTTTAGTATGCCCTCTTTTTAAGTCATAAAGAAAACACAATTCAAAAGTTAACAGTCAAAAGCAAAAGAAATGTACGAATTTTGCACTCATGCTTTCTCATTGTCATGTTTGAACTATGTTGTTTTCATAAATGGGATTAATTGAATGTATTATAAACATTTGTATATGCTGGGTATACACAGCCTGTATTGCATCTTCTGTGATCCTCATGTCATTTTGAAACCTGATATGGTAATGAATTCTACTCTCTACTTCTGTATTTCTAGTTACTGATTCAATGGCAATTTACCTAATAATAATTTTTCCTTTTAAACCCTTGCTATTATAGATACACATTAATCTAGTTCATTTTCTGTAACATAAGAATCTTTGACAGTTAACTCTAGTCTCAGTACCATTTTATAAAGAAAATTTAAATTGCTGACAGAATTATCTTCACTTATATTTAGTCAATGAACTTCTTGTTTTTCTAATTAGTTATTACAGTAGCTCAAACAGCTTACTGGAATCAACCTATCCCTTTCTATAGCAAATCTCTTTAGCATGTGGTAATTATACAACTTTAACCCTACCAGCCAACTCTGACTAATCTGTCTTTTTATTCATATCCACAACCATGAACTATTTTTGTGCATTCTGAACCTACCATTTAATCTCTGCCATTCCTTCCCAAGCTTAGCAAGACCGGTGATAATACTTATACTTTAAGGGCAGTACCTCCATTTAATGAAACATACATTTTGTTATAAAATACACTGAATCTTCTTTTTCCATTTGTTCACAGTTTGGAAAAATGAAACTTTCTGTTTGAAACATTGGAGATAACTTACAATTAAATAAACTATGGTAATAAAGATGAAGTTATTATCTTATTTAAAATTATACAATGGTGTATCATTATTGACAACAAATTATAAATTATGTATTATTCAGCTTAAAATTATGTCATATACAATGAAGGTAAATGTGTATTGTAGATTTCTTAGATTTTGAACAAGTACAATGTCATATATCTACAACCAAAATCATAGCACAGATCAATTATATCAACAAAATTACTTCATACTTTTTTCTTGTAGTCAACACTTTCTTCTGTTCTAGACCCCTAACAACTGTTGATATATTTTCTATTTCTATAGTTTTGCCATTTTCACGACATCTTATAAACAGATTGATTAACTCAGCAGCCTTTTTATGTGGCTGTTTTCAGTTAACAAAACACATTTCAGTTATCTGTTGTTTCATGGGTCAGTAGATATTTTTCCATGCTGCTAAAGTATTTCATTATATGGATATATTATATCTTATCCATTTACCAGATGAAGAATATTTGGATTTTTAACAATTTGTGGTGATTGTAGTAAAGCAGTTCTACACATCTGCTTCCAGGTTTTTGTATGAAGAAAAGTTTTGTCCTTTTTTGTTAAGAATAAATGGTATTTATTTGTCAGATAGCGTATTTGTGTTTTCCTTTGAAAGACATTTCCAAAATGGTGACAATTGCCATTGAATGTTCTAAGTAACCTGGGTGCTTGGCGTCAAGTAATATTTTAGCAACTCTAATAAATATGTTGCATTAGCCAGGGTTTTTTAGAAGGATAGAACTGATACTATATAGTATCATATGATATATATATATATATATATATATATATATGTTATACATGAATTTATTCAATTAGTATATGCAATACAATTGGAATAGTTACACCAGCTGTTGCACATCAGAGAGGACTAGAACTCTGTACTTGCTTAGTAGTAAAGGCTGGGTACCTTACTAGTCTCACTCTGCTACTGAAGATGTCAAGGGTTCCAGCAAATCCACTGGTCCTCAGCTATGTTGGAAGCCTGAAAACTCTGGGTCTTCACATATAAGTCAAGGAAATAAGGACAATTCTTCAACTAAGGCTCTCTGTTCAAAGAACTCTAAGTTATGACAGTTGACTTTTTAAAAAAATATTTTCATCATGTTTTTTAAAACATACACATTCAAATTATTAAATATGAGTAAAATAAACTACATACAGCTAGAAAACCCATGAGACTATCAGGAATTACATAAATGTTATATTCATAGTGATTTGGCCATTTGTACTTGGCAAACTTGAAGTAAACATCTTTCCTATCTTGGGTCTAAATTTAAATGGAAATTAATATCTATCATATCTCATCTCTATTAACTTAAAACATCTATCTTGATCTAAAAACATCTTAAAATCAATCATAAAACTGATTCATTGTTGCTTTAATTCAAAATTCCCTGATGACTAAGTATATTGAAAATAATTTCATCAGCTTACTTACTATTTCCATGTCTTCCTAGGTTATGCTCAAACATTTGCCCCTGTTTTGTTTGTAAGTGTGTTCCTTCTCACTCATGAGTTTTAAAGATCCTTGTGTATTCTGGAAACACATAAGCTGTCAGAAACATGATTGACAAATATGTTTTGTTGTCTGTGTTTTCTCTTTTCTTATTAATTTATTATTTTATAATTTACTCATATCCCAATTATAATCACCTTTATATTATCTTCCTGCTCCGACCCTCTTGTCCCCTTTCCTCCTTCTCTAATCCTCTGAGGCCCTCCTCTAGTGCCATCTGACCATAGCCTATCAGGTCTTATCAGGAAAACCTATATCTCCTTCCTCTGGGTGCCCACAAGGCCATTACCCAGGGAAGTGTTCAAACCATTGGTAGCCTTTGTTCTGGACTTGCTTTATAGACCAGTTGGGCCTCAAACTCTGTAGATATCTGCCTGCCTCTGCCTCCCCAAGTTAGGGAATTACAGATATGCACCACAAATGCCTGATTTTTTGTTTGTTGCTATTGTTTATTTTTATTATAATTCATTCAGGTTTCATCTTGATTGTTATCCCCCTCACTTCTATATTCTCCTTCCCTTGCTCCCTCCCTTGTTCACCGTATTTCCCTCCCCTAGACCTCTGACAAAAGGGGACCTCTTCCCCCACCATATGACCACAGCCTATCAGTTCTCATCGAGATAGCCTGCTTCTCCTTCTTCTGTGTACCACCAGACCTCCTCACCAAGGAGAAGTGATCAAATTGGGGACAATGCCTGGTTTTCATTATTTTTCTTTTATTCTTTTCTGACAACCTTTACCTACTCTTCCTACTTGGATTTTTCGTCATCATTATTATTTTAAGAATATATATGCTAAGCCAGGCATGGTGGTGCACACAGGTAATCCAAGTACTCGGGGAGGCAGAGGCAGAAGGATCTCTGTGAGTTCAAGAACAGCCTAGTCTAGCAGCAAGACCAAAATAGCCAAAGCTAAACAGAGAAACTGTCTCTCAAAAAAATGAAAAAATAACAGACTATATACTCTATACTCAACTTTTAAATGAGGTATAGAGCTAAGCAGAGAATTCTCAATAAAGGACTCTCAAATGTCTGAGAAGCATTTAAAGAAATGCTCAACATCCTTAATCATCAGGGAAATGCAAATCAAAACTACTCTGGGATTCCATCTTACACCTGTCAGAATGGCAAAGATAAAAAAATCAAGTGACTTCACATGCTGGCCAAGATGTGGAGAAATGGGAAAACTCATGCATTGCTGGTGGTAGTACAAACTTGTGCAACCACTTTGGTAATCAATCTGGACTTTCTCAGAAAATTAGAAATGGTTCTACCTTGAGACCCAGCTATACCACGCCTGGGCATACACCAGAATGGATAGAGAAAACATGGTATATTTGTATAACGGAATACTACTCAGCTATTAAAAACAAGGAAATAACAGAATTTGAGGGCAAATGGATGGAACTAGAAAAGATCATCCTGAGTGAGGTAACCCAGACCAGAAAGACACACATGGTATGTACTCACTTATCAGTAGATTTTAGCCTTTTACTACAGGATTAACATACTATAATACACAGACCCAAAAATGGTTAAATGACAAGGAGGATGCTTAAATCTCACATAGATGGAGAAAAAAAATAGACGAATGCAGTGATTGAAGAGAGAAAACAAATAAGGAGAGGGAGTGCAGAGAGAAATAAGGTTGGAGATCAACCTGGGGAGAGCAGGAGCAGGTGAACCAAGGCCTTTAGAGAAAAGAGAAACTGTGGATGGGAGTATCTCTATGACGAGCTGGAGATCGAAGTCAGAATAGGCCTGTAGTAGAATATGAGGAGAACTATATCTGAGACTCCTAATCGCAGGGGCCATGGAGACTGAAAAGGACACTCTCTAACTAGAGAAGACTCCTAGTGGAGGGAGGAGAACACCAGTCCACCCACAAAAACTTTGATACAAAACCTAACCTGTCTATGAGAAATGCAGTGATAAAGATAGAACAGATAGAACAGAGATTGAGGAAATGTCCAACCAATGCCTGGCCCAACTCAAGATCCACCCCATGGAAGAGAGCCAACCTCTGACACTAGTAATGATATTCTGCTATGCTTGCAGACAGAAGCCCAGCAGAGTTGTTCTCTGAGAGGCTCCACCCAGCAGTGATTCAAAACAGATGCTGATATTCACAGCCAGATGTTGGATGAAGCAAAGGAAGTCTAGTGTGGAAAAGGGTAGGGGGAGAGGATAAAAGGACCTAGGGGTGATAACAACTCCACAAGTAGACAAACAGACACAACTAACCAAACTTAGAGGGGTCTTTGGAGTCTGAAACACCAACCAAGAACCATGCATGGACTGGACCTAGGTCCTCTACATGGATGTAGTTGGTGGTCAGCAAAAGCTTCATGTGGGTCCATTAGTAAAGGGTTCAGGACCTGGCTCTGACATGGACTGTGTTGCCTGCTTTATGGGCACTACTACTTTTCTGAGGAATACAGGAGGGGGGATGGGGAAGGAAGGGTGGGAGTGGGAGAAGAATAGAGAAGGGACTATGACTGGGAAGTTAAGTAAATTAATTAATTAATTAATTTAAAAACATAGTGCAAGCACATACAGACACACACACATCATCTGTCCTTCATTTCTTTGATCTGACACCTATTTTTATTTATCACCTATGTATACACCATCATAGACACTTCAGTCATTATCCAACACATTCAGTCATGTAACATATTCTATATATGGAGTATGTGGATTTATTTGTGTAAAAAACAATAACAAAAATGCAGTGTCATAGAACTTTATTCAATTTAGAAACTGACTAGAGACTCTAGATATTTTCTAAATTGTTTAATTTTGTTTTTAAGAAAATCAAAGACCAAAGAAACTCAACTCTCCCATGTATTCAGCAAAGTACAATTACTGAAATGGGTAATAATACCTTGACTGACAATTGGAGTTTGTGGTATGAGATCACTACAGTTTTACAAAGATAAGAAACTATAGTATTAGAACAATTAAACATTTGAAAATGGAAGTGAAGTAAAAATATATTAATGACTTTAATTATATTGTGAGTCATCTTTTTGGAAATTCCAGCCATTCTTTATTTCATTTAAAACTACTGAACTAGGCAAAGTATCGAGTATCTAATCTGATAAAATTACTGACTTGTAACTTATAAAAAATAAATTGTATCAATAACTACTAGAAATATCCCAAATCGTGAAAGGTTTTCAAATGAAATAGATAGGCATTTGCTTTATAAGCCTGTAATACTGAAGTTTCCTTTAATTAGAAAGGCAAGAAATCTAAGGAGATTTAGGGAATGTCCCATGAGCCCCTTAAAAATTTAAGTTGAGATTTCCATGTGAATTTTACAATATAAGAAATTATACAGTCCTAAGTTATTCTTGATGATAATCAAAATGGTAATATAACAATAAACCCTACTTATTGCATTCTCACTTTTTAACTGTTGTTTTCTGATCCTATGTACTAAAATAAAATAGGACTCAATATGTTGCTCTTAGGGACTTCAGACACTGAAATGAATTAATAATAGTCAATCAACCAATTGCTACAATATAAGAACATGACACAAAGACACACCAAAAGGAATGACTCAGCATGTTAATGTCATGAAAGCTAGTATCAAGGAAGTGAAGATTAATGTTTTTAATTTAAATATAAACAGTCATAGGGGAGGGGAGTAAGGGGAAAATGGGAGGGAGGGAAGAACGGGAGGATACAAGGGAGGGGATAACCATTGAGATGTAACAAGAATAAATTAATAAAAAAATAAAAAATAAATAAAAAATAATAAAAAAAATAAAAAAAAAAGCTGAACTGGAGAGCTCATTTAGTGGTTAAAAAGACTTGCAACTATTGCAGAGTTTGGCTCCCAGTAGCCACATCCAACAGCTCACAACTATAGTAACTCCATCTTGAGGATATAAAACATCTCTGACCTCTGTGGACACCTGCACTCGTACACACATACCCACACACATCCACTCAGTCAGGAGGCAGAGACAGGTGGATCTCTGTGAGCTTTCAGCTAGCCTTGTCCACAGAGTGAGTTCCAGGACAGCCAGAGGTACACAGTTAAACTCTGCCTCAGGGGAAAAAAGACAATAAATAAATCAGTACCTTTCTTTAAATAAGAGTTCACCCATAGGTATTTGTAAAGTATTGTATCTAAATTGGAAAAATCAATCTGTTTAATGATGTGGGGAATGGGGCTATATTACATAATGTGGAATGTTTCAGCAAGGACCAGCAATTTTCCTTTGGGTTTATATTAAAACTGGTTTCAGGAAATGGGGCCATAAAGTTATCAAGAAAGTAATATCTTTATAGCTTTATATTACATATACATCAAGCAATAGTTTCATTAGAAGAGAAAAATACACTTAGATGTCTGGCAAAAATAACAAACTAATCAAATCTAGGTTTATTCCCAAGCTTAGGATCAAAGATCTGTTACGAATGTAGTGAAAATTAATGTTGTGTTACTGATTTGGAAAAGAAACAATCCAAAATTCTCCTATTTACATTGACTGTGTTGAAAGGTACTATAATCATATTCCTACCTACATGACTGTTGTCAATCCACATTTCCATGAAGAACCTTCTTATACATTCTAGATATGTTGGCTTCTAGTAGACACCTTATTCCTACGTTGTGGCTCCAGAGGGAAAAATAGCTGGATTGGAAGATAATTCCCCCATAAATAACAGAAAATCCACTGGTTTAAGGAAAATAATAATGATCAAGTCAGTTAATTCAAGGGAGGAAATAGTTTAGTTAACACTGGCAGAAAAAGCTGCTTGGGAGTCTCATGTTTACACTGAAGAAAAAATGAGGAGAAATGTATAGTATTTTGTGTGAATTAGGGCTTACACTGGGCTCCTTAGAGCTGTGTTTTAAATTCAATATACAAAGTGACAGTAATTTGAAGCAAAACTATTGGAAAAATATGAAAAAGAATAGAAATTGACTGTGCCTTTTCATAAGCAAAGGGCACAATTTAATTGTATTTTCTTTCTAATGGGAACTCTATAGGAAATCTAAGATCAATGCTGGATATAGATTTACTTGCATTAAACATGCTGATACTACATTATCTTTGAAAGGTTAAGAAAAAACTTCAGGAGTCTGATGAAATGAAAAGTGTTTGTTTCATATTTTACCCCAAGTAAGCTAAATCAAACAATAAACTGATTTATAAAATGATAGTTGAAGCAGACACAGAAAATATTCCACCTGTATTTTCTTACCATTTCCATCTTTTTTTGTTACCTGTGGACTTAAGACTACTCACTTCTGAATTTAGAATATTTGCAGCAGAACACAAAGGCACTTAATAGACTCTATAAACAGTGTTTACTTTGTGTTGGAAGAAAATCAGGGCATAACTTTCACAACTTCCTTGCCTTTTAATTGAGATCCTTTCAGATACTTTTAGTGTATATAAGGTACATTCACACATAGTGGTAGTTGTCTTGGAGTGACCTGGGATACAAGGCACATATACATACATAATAAAAGCAATATACAGCAAGCCTATAGTCAACATCAAACTAAACTATGAGAAACTTCAGTGAATTCCACTTAAATCAGGGACAAGACAACAAGGCTGTCCATTCTCTCCATATCTCTTCAGTAAAGTACTCAAAGTCCTAGATAGAGGAGTAAGACAACTAAAGGATATCAAGGGGATACAAGTATGAAAAGAAGAATTCAAATTATCCACTATCACAGATTATATGAAATTATACCTAAATGATACCAAAAATTCTACCAAAGAACTCCTACAGCTGATAAACACCATCATCAAAGTGGCTGGATACAAAATTACCTCTAAAAAATCAGTATCCCTCCTGTATACAAATGACAAACAAGCTGAGAAAAAAATTAGGCAAACTACACCCTTCACGATAGCCACAAATAATATAAAGTATTTTGGTGTAACTCTAACCAAGCAAGTGCAAGACTTGTATGAAAAGAGCATCAAGTCTCTGAAGAAATAAATAGAAGAAGTTATCAGAAGATGGAAAGATCTCCCATGCTCTTGGATCAGGGAAATCAACAGAGTAAAAATGGCCATCTTACCAAAAGCAATCTACATATACTTTGCAATTCCCATCAAAATTCCTAAACAATTCTTTACAGACCCCTCTGGCTTTGATGCCTGCCACATACTTCATCTCTAGGGTTGGACCCACTCCCTGTATGAGGCATTCCTGTATGCGGCATCCTTTAGTAGACTTTTCAGTATACTGGCATCTCCAATATCTTGGGGTCATCTGGGCTTCACTTTCACAGTTTCATGCAGTGGGTTAAATTCTCACTCATAAGTTTGAAGAATAGATGAGTGAAGTCTTGTTGGAATGGCATCTTTCTCATTATTCAAGTGCAGAACAGGTCTCACTTTAATAACACTAATCTCATTAACAAATACAGCCTTTCTTCTGGCATATCTCCTGGCTGTAACATTTAAGAACTTGGTGCTTCTTTTCTCTCTAAGTTGAATATTTTTTATTCCTTTCTGAACCATTTGCTCTCTTTCACTGTAGACCTTTATAAGTATTATCAATGATAAGAACTCCACATAATAAATATTATGCTGTTTTGAAATTTCCACCACACACACAAAAAATAAGTCTATTACTATTTAACTTAAATTTAGTCAAGTTCTTAGGACAAAGCCAGAAACACATCCAGACTCTGTCAAAATATCTCAGGAATGTCTTCCAGTCAAGTTGCTATTAAACTCCTTGCTTACCAGCTGGGCATGGTGATACGTGCCTTTAATCCCAGCACTCTGGAGGCAGAGGCAGGTGAGATCGAGGCCAGCCTGATCCAAGTCCAGGACAGGTAAGGCTATACAGACAAATCCTGTCTCAAAAAAACCAAACACAATAACAAAAATCCTTGCTTAGTTTTCTAACTTCTTAAGCTGGATTTTTATCATGTACATTTCTTGAAGCACTAGATTTTCAGACTGCTACTCAAAAGAAGTATTGGGCTGTACTTACTGTTTTCATCTGCTTTTCAAGTCCAAAGTTGAACATCTTCTCATTTCTCTATCTCTTTTTTTTAGGACTACAGAGATATTTATTCCACAAAATAATGTCTAAATTTACTTGAGGGAAGATTACATTTTACAACAGAAGGATAAAATAACTATTAAATAGAGACTCCATACATATGGTATTTGAATATAAATTATAATTAATAGTAACTTTGAGTTTCTTTTTTGTATTAATTAAACATTTTTACATATACATTTATAACATTACACAAAGATACAATAAACTACCTAGAAGTTGATTGTGTCCTATCAAGAAGAACTATGACACAATCAGAAATTATATAAATGTTACATTCTTAGTGTTTTGGCTATTTGCATTCGATAGCCTGAAAGAAAAAAAATGAAAAAACAAAACAAAACAAAACAAAACCAAAACAACAACAACAACAAAACCACAGAATGGTCAGCTAATTCACACCAACAAGCCCACTTTTGGTACTAGCTTCTGTATTTGTTACTTTTCTGTTGCTGTAACAACAGAACAACTTGGATTTATAGTTCAGTAGGTAAAAAAGTTCATTGTGGTGAGGACACGTATCAGTAAATAGCAGGTATGGCATAAGAAGTAGAAAGTTGACAGAAAAAGATTACATTATAAAGCATGAGCACAAACCAGGTAGAATGAACTGGAACTATGGCAAGGCTATAGTTTTTAAAGCCTGACCCAGTGACATACTTCATTCAGCAAACCCATACCTCCTAAACTTCCCAAACATTACTACCAACCAGGGAACAAGTGTTCAAATACCCAAGCCAACTGGGGATATATCTTATTTAAACTACAACACCTGAGCACTTTATAATTAAAATCCCAAATTGCTTACCAAAGTCTCTACAAATATATTGATTTCAAGCTTGTAACTATGGTATCTCTCTTCCCTATTTGTTTGACTTAGTAAAGATTGTCATTCTTCCAATTCTCAACACACACTTATATATTTTAGATGAAGATAGATATTCAATAGATTTTACATTTTGAACCTGATCAAGCTAAGTCAAAACTGTATCACTAAATCGTGCAGATGAAAGTGATAGAATAATTACAATAGTAAGTAAAACTTGAACTATGTAGCTATTTGAGTATATTTTTATTTAATTACATATTTATATTTTATTCTTGGTATGTGATAGACAAATCATAAGATATTAAAATTTTAATACTTTAAATCTTATCATGTATCTCATAAAAATGGGCACCTTCCTGTCAATATTACATATTACCACTCTACATGGTAGGCTTTTTTTTTATTAGCGATAGGTATGAAATTTAAATGGTTATATTTAGGTGTAAATTTTGGTAGAAAAATACGAATGTTGTTTCTCTTTGAACTTTTCTTTTTTCAGTGTTTCTTCCCTTTTTGAACTTTTTTCAGTGTTTCTTCCTTCTTTCAACTTTTGTTTGTCCAATGTTACACAAATATTTATTAACTTCATCATCTACCTTAAACTTAGAAAAGAAACTAAAACAAAATTCCAGAGTAATAAAACATTACCAGTGATTTATAAGAATATGACTGAACACTATATTTGAAAATTTATAAGAGCATATGAGACAAAAGAATGGCTTATCAGAAATATATAACATTCCTGTATCTACATATTACTTATTTCCACATACATAAATGAATTTACAGAAGTATAAAAGGATATATTACTTAATTTTGAAGTTAATTTATATTATAGTTTCAGTTAAGGTAATAATATTCTGTATAATATGTAATATATTATTCATTTAATTTATTTTTCTTTTCATGAGACTTAAAGAAAAACAGCTAAGTGAAAGAAGTGGATGAAGAACAAAACTATGCAATTTCCTTTGGCCCAAGTAAAACACTTAACTGCATGGAAATGAAAGACAGTTTCTTTTAAATCATGTTTCCATCTGGCAACACAAAAATTCTGTAGAATCACATGTTAGTGTGGATACAGCAATATCAACAACTTGAACTTGATCTTATCAAATTGCAAAATGTCAATTATATATTTATAACAAAACAGTAAAGTTAGTTACAAGTTTTCTCCCACATACTTTAGCATCTGTGGTTCGGAGCTTTTACAACTATCAAATAATTCATTTCGTACCATCCTAAAGCAGAAATAGGAAATCTTTCTCTGCATACTTATAGATTTACCTGCTAAATAACATCTTTAGCAATTCTAGAAATGATTGGTTTGGGTATTAAACTGGAGAGACTGCAAACAACTGCAAATATTCCAAAAGAAACAAACAAGTAGTTGCAGAGTGAGTGGTTGACGAAAATGTGAAAGGGCACATTCTTTTTTACCATGTATATACTACTGTACACATTGTTAACTCTTTCAATGTAGTGTTTTTGATTACTAATCAATGAGATATATTCATCAGAAAGTATATCAATGTTTTAACAAAGTGTGAGTTATGTAAGTCATCAGCATTTTTGGCATGATGGAAAATAATTGGCTAGCTAATAATTTCTTACTGTAAAGTACAAGTTATAAATATCTAATGGTTTAAATTTTCTCTTGTTTTCTCTAGGACTGCTGTAAGCCTAAGAAAATATCTCCAAACTCCAGCTTAGAAACAACTATGGATAGATAGAGGTGGTATTATCACTTAAATTCCACTGGCCCTTGTTCACCTTAATAGTGGCCCCATATCAAGCCGGAACTGCCCATTAGCTTCATTTATGTAGAGGACCTAGTTTCAGTCTATGCATGGTCCTTGGTTGGTACTTCAGTCTCAGCAAGTCACTCTGGGCCCTAGTTAGTAGACTCTGTTGGTCTTAATGTGGAACTCCTGTTACCACCAGGTACTTTTTTCCTTCCCCTCATCTTCCTACTAGACTTTCTATGCTTTGTCCAATGTTAGGTTGTGAGTCTCCGCATCTGCTTCACACTGCTCCTGGGCAGAGCCTCTCAGAGAACAAATCTGCTAGGCTCTTGTCTGTACACATAGCAGATTATCATTAATAGTGTCAGGGATTGGTTCTCTTCTATGGGGTGGGTCTTGGGTTGGGCCAGGCATTGGTTGTTTTGGATCAAAGTTTTTGTGGGTGAGTTGGTGTCCCACTCACTAGGAGTCTTGTTTAGGTAAGGGTGTCCTTTTCATACTCAATAACCCTTACTACTAGGAGTCTCAGCCACCGAGGTTTTTATCTGTTGGATAAGTTGTTATTTGATACAGCATCATTTTAACTTCTGGAAATTTTTCATGATGTAAGATCTCAGATCTCACATCATACACTCAACTACAATTTGTATTGTTAAAAGATTCTAGCCCTATATAATTCATCTGCACATTAGAGTTTCAGTATACTATCCAAAATTATTTTCTGAACAGGATGAGAAAAATCCATTTAGACATATGCATATGACATATGTGTTATTCTTCCTCTTGCCTGCAAACCAGATACCTTAAAGACAGATATTTAAGAAAACAAGCCATTTCACACTCTCCAAAATGTATCAGTCAAGAGAACAAGGTACTTGCATTAAATGATACTAGCTAAATTTAAACTTTTAATGTCTTTTCCATGCCACATATCCTTGAAAGAGTTATTCTTTCTGCTTTATACCCTAGGTCCCTCATTTCTCATTGTAGTCTTTAGGTCTTTTCTCCCCAATAATATTGAAAAACTACTCCTAAATCTCAATAGCTTACAAAAAAGTTAATGTTCTATTTTTTTCTCCCCCTCCCAGGTTTAAAGGCCAACTATAGAGGTTTTGTTTTAAGCTAGTGGCTATTCCAAGTCTCTTCCACACACCTTGCATTCTGAAAGGAACAATTTGGATGATAAATATGTATATGAACAAGAGGCCAAGGCACATCACAGTAACACAATTTGAACCTCCATTCACTATATACATACTAGAGGTAATTTTTTTCAATCTAAGTCATTGTGGCAAAGAAAAATATAGAAAATTCTATTAATAGAGACTACCAAATTCCACAATAACCAGATTGTCTGAAGAAATCAAACAAAAAAATTTTAAAAATAAAGGAACAATCAAATCTTCAATGTTTCTCTTCATCACTTGGAATAATTCTGCATTTTTGATAAAAAAGGGATCCAACAAACTTTATTTCCTAGAGATGTAAATTCAAGTACACCATAATAAATTGGTTTTATTTTTAAGTGTCTTTTATTTTCCTGATGTAAAATATCCTGGCTTTTGAAAGATTCACAATACAAAAATGCATTTATTTTCAGAAGTTTAAAATTTAAGTATGTACTGTGTGGCACTGTTAATATTATTTACTCATTTCATCATCAGTGTTACCATTTTCTTTAAAGTATTATAAGACATAGAAACCTTAGAGAAGCCAAGTTACTATGGGAGTATAAATATGGTTTTTAATTTGTTTTGTATATTTTTGTTTCCTAAATAGGGCATGTAGTTCGCTGGGCAGTGCACAAAGCATAACTCTCCTTATTGGAAACAAGTTGGCAGGCCATTTGGTTTTAATCCTGTCTACAGATTGCTTGTGCATTGCTGTATATTTTACCTTGATTGTCTAATGGTCATCTGTTATGCTGTGATTACATGGATGAACTGCAAACAGATCATCTGACTAAATTGTCAAGTTGAATGTATCAATACAAATAAAAAAATGCTTCAATTTAGAATAAAATACACTAATAATTGTTAAAGAAGTTTGACATCTTAAAATACAAATATATGTAGCTGGGTGTAGTGGTGCATGCCTTTAGTGCCAGCATTTGGAAGACAAAAGCAGGTGGATCTCTGTGAGTTCAAGGCCAGCCTGGTCTACAAAAATGAGTCCAGGCCAGCCAGAGCTATTACACAGAGAAATCCTGTCTCTAAAACCTGAATCAACTGACCAACCACACAACAACAAGAACAGAATCCAAATAGTAAACTGCCCAGAAAAAAAGGGGGGATATTGCTTTGTATTACTGAAAATATGAACAAAGTGGTAAAGTTCAGAACAGATTTGAGGATAGATTTGCATCCTTTGTCCAAAAGTTTTACACCCTTTGTTTTGTTTGTCTATTTGTTTGTTTTCCTTATAGCTGATACTTTTTTGTTTATTCATTTATTTTATTTTATTAATTTATTCATATTACATCTCAATGGTTATCCCATCCTTTGTATCTTCCCATTCTTCCCTCCCTCCCATTTTCCCCTTATTCCCCTCCCCTATGACTGTGACTGAGGGGGACTTCCTCCCCCTGTATATGCTCACAGGGTATCAAGTCTCTTCTTGGTAGCCTACTATCCTTCCTCTGAGTGCCACCAGGTCTCCCCCTCGAGGGGACATGGTCAAACATGAGGTACCAGAGTACATGTGAATGTCAGACCCCACTCTCCACTCAACTGTGGAGAATGTTCTGTCCATTGGCTAGATCTGGGTAGGAGTTTGAAGTTTACTGCCTGTATTGTCCTTGGATGGTGCCATAGTTTTTAAGTTAGGAAGTCTTGATAGCTAATTTCATACCTTGGATAAGGGAAGTGACTGATTTGCATGTAGTTATTTCTTTAGAATTCACTAAAAGGAAAAAGAAAATCCAGTCTAATATAAACATTTCCCTCCAATATTTTATTTTTTGTCCTACATATTATCACTTATCCAGTGCTTTTCTCCTCATAATAACAAAGTTAAAATGTGACAATGAATTGACAGATATAATAAGTTGACTTTGATAATTATGTTGTCCAAAGGGCATTTTAATTTCTCTTTTGGTATATAGGACTTACTGACCACATTGCATATCTAATTTGTGCATACTTTATCAAGAACATCAGGAAAAGTTCTTGACATATTCATTAAATGAAATTTATTGCAAGTACTTGGATTTCTATAGAAGTTTGTTCAATGGGAAAATGCAAGGTCACCTTTGACTAGTACTTAGAGTCGCGTCATTTTCATATATACACTAAAACATATTTCATGTTCATATATGCCCTATAAGACTTCGTGGTTCTGAAGATGGTAATTAATCTCAATATAACCACTTAAAATATGTGATTACATGTATGTTTCAGCTTTCACAAGAGCAAAATCCCAAACTTTCACATTTAATGACTTAAGACATAAAATTGTATGTATGTACAGAGAGAGTAAAGTAATTGTTCTGGTTATCTTTTTTCATCACAACTATGATAACCAAGGGTGACACCACCCACAGTGGCTGACCCTTTCTTCATCACACATTAGTTAAGAAAATGATGGACAGACTTGCCTATAGTCTATTCTTATAAGGAATTTTCACAATTTAGAGTTCCGCTTCTCAAATGATTCTAGCTTGTGCCATGTTGACATAAAACTTACCAATACACTTTTTTGTTTTTTACCTAATATTTCTTGCAAAACACATAAAAAAGCAAGTGTCAATGTTTAAATGTGATTTATGAGGTTTGATAAATAATACAAGTAAAATGCTGCAATGATGTCCCATCCCCTAACAAGTAGTCACATGTCTCTTTCAAGTCAGTCCCCACCTTTAACACCCTTCTCGAAGGCATCCACTACTCAGAGTTTTTTACACTCAATATTTTTCTTTCTTCTTCCAGAAAGTCATTTCAAAGAAATTATGCACTATTCTTTTTGTGTTCAGAGACTCTTTTAATCTGCAACATGTGCAATATAATATAATATAATATAGTATAATATAATATAATATAATATAAATCATGCAATAATGTAAAATGCTACATGATGTCCCATTATATAGAAATGCATACAGTTTTTTGTATTCTCTTATTGAAATATGCTTACGGAGTTCCAATTTAGTCAATATTCAAACAAAAGTGATCAGCTTCTAAGCACATGGAAACAAAAACAATATTAGATGGATTTGGCAGGTTATGTGTGTATAACAATACTTATACAAAAAGAGGTCATGAACTTTAGAGGGAGTAGCAGAGACAGGAGGAGTTGGAGCAATGAGTTTCAGGGAAGGGGTAAAAATAATGTTAATACAGTATTCATATTAAAATTCTCAAAACATTTATATTATAACAAAAGAATATTCCACTTCATGCATTGCTTTGAACATGTATAACTCCAACAAGTTTTACAGGTAAAGACATAAGATCATAATTTCAAGGATAGTCTTGGTAGATAGAGATACACAGTGGAAGATAGATCGCTGAAAACAAAAGAGTAAGAATATAAGAGATAGAAGACAGGGAGTTGTATGTAGTGTGAACCAAAGTCTTCTGAATATGACATGGTTGTTTCATCCATGAACTCATAGGGTCAGTAGTTAGCTGCATCAGATTTGCTCACAGCTATGTCCATCAGCCTTTCATTGATGTTAGGGGATGGCTCATGAGGCTCCACCACTCCCTGGTTTACTACATGAAATTAAGGGTTACTGAGGAGAGGTGAGAGTCATATTCCTTGACAGTATAGCAAATTGTCAGTGGCATTTTCTCAAGAGTGGTGGTTGAAGTATGCTTGATCCATGGAAAGTGGCACTATTCGGAGATGTGGTTTTATTGAAGAACATGTGGCCTTGTTAGTGGAAGTGTGTCACTGTGGAGCCAGGACTTTAAGGTATCATGTATATATGCTCAAATCTGGCCAGGAAGCTCTAATTAAATACACACTAATTAGACTTGAAAAAGAGACATCTATTAGGAATAATAAGAGGTTCAGCCCAATTGAAAAGGGAGTAAGAGATAGCCTGGGGGCTGATTAAATCAAAGTACATTGTAGAGGTATGAAACTGTGAAAGAATAAATAGTAAAACTTAAACATACAAAAGTATGTACATTTACAAATACATGTTTACATATATTTTAGGAAAATACTTAGAAATGCACTTGCTACTTATGAAACAAGTGTACTTCAGTTTTCCACAAAACTGTATAACCTGTTTATTTAAGATACTTGTGTCATTTCACACACTCAGTCAACAGTGCATGTTACTTAATTGTTTGATATTCTTACCAACATTTAGCACCATGGCTCAGTTTAGCCATGCTTATCGGTGTAGTGGTGTATCATTGAGCTGGCAATTTTCATTTGTAGGATAGCTAACAACATCACGATTTTTTCATCTGACCCTTGCCATTCTTTGGATGAATGACATTTTAAAAATTATTTTCCTGATTCTGACTTTATTTTAAAAAGTTAATATATTGTCAACAGTTTTTATGACCAAATTCATTAGACAGAATACTGTTCTTATTAGATATTGAACCATGCAGATAGTATGTATTTTGAATACTCTTATTCTACAAAACACTAATGCATAGTCGTTAGTCCTACCACATTAGGTGATCATCAGCTGCATATTTCAATCATAATATGTTTATTGTATTTTTAGTATATGAAGAGGTTAATATTTATCTCAAAATTGTCACTTTTACTTTCTAATTTATATTACTTATTATTCTTTGTGTTTGAAATACTGAAGTATACCATATAGTTGTCTGAATCATCTTGACTAGAAGTGAGACATTTACTTTTGTATCATTAATTTTTTCTTTGCTGCAACTTTTTAGTTCGTGTTTTATAATTTCAGTTTTTGTCTGATGGCTAGGCACAATGCAAAGACATTCAGTGCTAGAAATGCGGATTACTATAGCTTTAGATTACAGAATTTGATAGAGCTATACTGAAGGATTTGTAAAAGAACAGGGTAAACACAATCTGCAGCTGGAAAGATAATCATGTTTAACAAGAAGAATGTTATTAGTATTGTTTTTTTCAAATTGCCTAAAAGCTGATTAATTTTTCTAATTTTATGGACTCCAGGAAAAAGAGGTTACCTTTAATTATCTGGCACCCAAGTCCAGGGTAACTGCAGTTAATGTTTATTATAGTGCAAAGTATTGAAGCTGAAATGGTACTTGTTTGAATGTAGACTTAAGAAAGGGACTTGGTCTGATACTAAAACAACCTAAACAAGACTTACATAATAACAACAGCAGTCACATGACAACTGGCATAGAGGAAATTTCACCCCTAGGTGAAGAACTATAGGTAGTCAATGGCTGATGAGAGAAAATCAATCTTCTCCTGAGAAAAGCTACCTGATAACCTTATAGATTATCCAACCCTACAGCATATGCACATAAAAGCAACATTAAATATATTCAATGTTATATATAATGTGTAGCAGTAATAACTATAGAAGAAAGGTCCTGAACTTGAGAGAGCACAGAGGAGTTCAATGGGTAGAAAGATTATTGAGATTATGTGAAACAGTGCTCATATTAAATTCTCAAAACATTAAAAATATTAAAAATAAAATGATTTTTATCTAGTGACTTAAAAGTGGATCAAGACCATATTTGAAATGAAACTGTATTAAAGTTAAACAAACAAGATCCATCTATAAAAGCTTGACATTACTTGTTGGTTTTCCAAGTATTTTAGTGATATGGTTGGATGATTAATGATGAACTCAAATCATTGAATTTAAACTGGGTGTGGTGATGCATGCCTTTAATCTCAGTACTTTGGAGGCAGGGTCAGGTGGATCTCTGTGAGTTCAAGGCCAGTCTGGTCTACATAGTGAGTCCCAGACAGACAGGCTTGTTACACAGAGAAACCCTGCCTGGAAAAACAAAAATAAACAAACAAAAGAAGATTAAATCATTGAACTTATGTTAGAAATATGAAATTACTAGTATACGTAGATGAACTAAAAAATCCATCAAGGACAAAACAGAGAAAAAAGTATTGTAAGAAAATATTTCCAAGTCTGACAAATAGTATCTGAAATACCTAAAGAACTCTTGCAACTCAAAGCCAAAATGCAAACCACCCAATATTTAAATAGGCAAATAACATTTATACAAACATAGAACTGGCCAGCAACTGCATAAAAATAAGTTCATCATCATTAATTATTAAGGTAATGGAAACCAAAGCCAAGCAAGCAGCACTTAACATTTATGAGAATGTTTTATTATCAAAATGAGAAAAGAAGAACTTGCAAAGATATAGAAAGAATTTAAAATATTAAAATAGTACAAACACTAAAGGCAAGACTATGGTAGTCCTCAGAAATAATTGAAATTAGAATCACCATGTGATTTACAAATATTACTTCTGGAAAGAGTCTTTAAAAGAACTAAAAAACAAGAACCTGCAATTATCATCATTACCCAAAGTGAAATAACAACTAGTCAACCAATACAAAATAATGAAGAAAATGCAATATTTTCACCAGTATTATTGTTATTACTGTTTACTCATAAAAAGTAAAGAAATTGTGATACCTAAATGAACATGGAAGTCAATACATTAAGTGAAACAAATCAACTTAGTGTGACAAATACTATACATAATATATATTAAATAAAATTCATAAGTGCAAAAACTTAGAAATGTTCTTGCCAGGGTTAAATGATGGAGAACTACGAGTTAATGTTTTTGTGTACAAGTATACAAAATTTAGTGTTTTGAGATATAACACTAGTAAACAGTATGCTCAAGAAAAGTAAAATATTTCTGTACCACAAAGGACACACACACACACACACACACACACACACACACACACACACACACACACAAAGAAAAATTTAAAAAATGTGTTCTCATAAATTAAAGTGGCAAATGTAGATGTTTGTTTTATAACAATTTAACAAAGTATTTCAAAAGCCATTATTTTACTGTTTATTTTTAGGAATAAATTATTAGTATATTTATGTTTTAACTATAATGTAGTATACGTATTTATATCACTACAATTTATATAACATTATTAAAACATGAATTTAAACTATAGTTTCACTAAATATTTATGTTACTATTATTTGAGTAGAAATAAGAGAATAAATTGAATTAAGATATAAAATTAATCTAAAAACACAACTAAATAAGTAACTGGTTCTACTTTTACAGAAGCTTTCTGATAACAGTAATTCTGGAAAAAATAATCTCAGTAAAATATCACACAATGAAATAATTCCAAAGAATATTAACAACTTCATTTTAAGACTCTAAATTATATGATTTTGTGTGGTGGTTAAAAAAAATCAGATGTTTAATATATTTGAAAAATTCCAGTGTCAAAATAGTTTGAACAGAATCCTCACTCCCAAATAAGAGATCTGTTTTACACCAAAAGCCTTACACCACCACTGTTGGATAGGCCTAGAACAGTGTTTTCCCTAGTCCTTCTGACCTCCCAGGTAAGCTAGGGAGCCATGGGCTAGCCAGGTGCTCCTGTTTAGGCTCCTTAGCGCTCTGGGGAAGCACTGAGGGCTGAGCATCAAATGCGAGTGGGCCTTTACACCCACAAGGCTGTGTCAAAGCAGCAAGCAAGCTGCTCCCTTGGTAAGGAAGCAGGCAGTTTCTTGTGTTCTTGGGCAGAGGGGAGCTAAATTCTCAAGCTTTCTGTGGATGGAGCATCCACTGCTGTGTCCCAGGAGTGGAGGAAGGAACCCCACAAATTCACTCGCCAGAATAAGACAGCTAAGAAACAAAGAACTAGGTTTTAATACGTATACTAAGTTTTATACATTCCATCTAGAGGCAGAAGACATAGCTAAAATAAAAGATAAAAGAGACAATGGGCAGGCCAATTCCTAAAGAAAAGGACAAGGGAGGAAGAGAGAGATCTCCCTACAAGGGGTCCAGGTGTTATGAATCCTGGGCAGTAAAAAAAACAAAGGAGGGGCTCAGAACCAGGATATACCTTTGGTTTATAGTAAACATTCAGGGAGTCTGTCTTTCAGGAACTGGGCCTCTTGTTAATTAAGAGGCACTTTTGAAGTGTTTTATCTGAATGGAGCCAGGTTGATGACACCTTTTTGCCAAATGGTCCTTGTAACCAGCTGCAACCAGGAAGAAGGCACTTTCCTTTTTCTGAGAGCAGGAGAATTGGCTTTCCAGAATGAAGTACCTCTGGACCTTAGGCAGCAATAAATTATATTAGGGATACAGGCTTTTAAGAGTTTAGTTTTTTTCACTTAGATTATTTAGCAAATTGGGTAAATCATTTGTTTATATAGAATCAAAACAATTTTGGAATAAAATGTTGGTGACTATCAACAGATTAATGGGGAAAACACTATATATGTGAAATAAAATTACTTAGATGGGGAATGGGAAGCTGGTTGTACTTTTGGGCTCCTTCTCTTAGAAACTTCACATATTCTTTATTATATATGTATTTCTTCATTGGAATAATTTAAATAGGCTTTCTTGTACTTACCTTCATAGAAACGCCTTTGTTTCAATTTTAATATAACTCTTTCCCATTAGAGCAATTTCTGAGTATGCTTGTTAGGTAAAATTACAGTAAAGAACCAATGCATCTTAATGTCAAGTCCTAAACCTAGTCTGCAAAAAGTCAAAAGAGAACACTGCTACCACTGTGCTTGAAATTTGAGTTTCTTTTCCCTACTTTTCTTTAGGTTCTACTGTTTGGGAGAGGGTGGAAGAAACTCAGTTGTATATAGATATATTTTATGTAGGTTCATGTAATGAGATATATCAGATATCTTATCTACCAAACCAAATGTTTTAATTCAAGCCTTATATATGGTATTTCTCTCTACTGTGTTAAAACTTTTATTCAAAATTCTGATTTCTAAAATCATTACTTTCCCACTTTTTCTCTAGTTCTTTGACTGAAACAAAGTAGTACATTTTATGGCAGGTATATTTGTTTTTAAATTTTATTGCCCAGCTATTCTCCACTTTAGCTCTCAAATTGACAATGTTGCTTGCAAAGACAAATTTTCTAGTGCTCTCAGCCCTGGGGCCACTTCTTTTTTAAGAGTAAGGCATTGGGTATTCTGTGGCCAGAGAAACAGAAAAAGTTTAATACTCAAAACTTCTAGCTCATGCACCAAGCTTCCACCTTTAGAAAATATGCAGTCTCACAGCTTATTTATTGCCAGTCATATCTCTTATTATGCATTTGTCTTTCTTCATAGACAAATATAAATACAAATAAAACAGCAGATAAAAAGAACATAAAACAACATGACAGAGATAATTCAAATAGGAAAAGGAAAACTTTAAGAGTAAAAATAAGACATAGTATGCCATTTATATATTTTGTAGAATCAAGTTATACATTCTGTCTTTATACTAAATCTAATATTGTAAATATAACCTTTATTCACCAGATAAGACAAAGTCTGTACCCAGGGTTTTCAAATACAAGATTCAAGCTGAGCCACGACCATTTCTTTCTCTTTTCTAGCTGTCCCTATGCCTAGGCCTTGAACTTCGACAATCTTCCAGCCTCCATACAATCTAATCTAGGCCTAGAATGTTTTCAGCCTCTGAGACTTACTGCTGAATAAGCTCACCCTTCCTAGTTCTTTCTGAACTCTGACTGGCTGGTTCAACTCAGCTGTTCTGGCTCAAACTTTTCTCCAAACTAACTGATTAAATCTGGTTTTTCTCCACTTTTCACTGAATTGCTGTGCTTAGCTTCAAACTAATTCTGGATATTTGTTCTAATTTTCTGGATCCTTGGTCTCTGATGTTAACTTCCTCTTATGACCTGCATTGAACTCCATGAACTCACAAACACAACTCCACTGCACTGTACTCACTCAACCTAACTGCAATAAACTGGCTGAACTGCCTGGAATTGTGCTCACGGAACTCAACTGATTCACTGCTCTTACATTGACTCTCTTTCCTGAGAATTGAGCATATCTTATCTACAACGCATTCTGACAAATCTTTCTCTGATTCATCACTTTGTCTTCCTCTCAATTAGATGTGACTATTAGGTATTAGAGGTGTGTACAAAGGGCATCTCTGTATTCAAGACAGATCACTTAGTCCTAGAAGATCTTTGGATATGATCAGAGCATCCATGTTTCTGGATTAAATTCCTCTACATAATATAAAATTACAAAACTAATTTTAATATAAACTTTAAATATCAAAGTTGATAGTCTTAATATATCTCATATTTGCCTATCTTCAATATTATTTAAGGGTTTAGCAAAGAAAATATAAATCATATTAACAATAGAAACATGTCCATAGCCATAGTTTTGTAAATTCTATCATCTATAATTTATATATTTGACATATTCAGGAAATTAAGTTTTGTTAATGAAGTGGGAAAAACTCTTTTTGAACTTCTGCTACATAATTTCCTTTACAATTTTACTCATTATAGCTCACATCTCCCCATATTTCCAAGGACTATAAATAATTCTGATAATTAAATATCTCCTTAGCACTGGTTACAGGGTTTTCCATATATGGTACCAACACTGAGAAAAAGAAATTTAAATTTTTATGTTTTCTGTGTGAACTACAATTTGGTTTCACTCAGAAGGTGACAGAACCAAAATAATCTCAAGATAAGAAATATTATGGGAATGAAAATATTTTAAATTGGTAATAATAATTCTATTGTACCCCATGATCTTATTGAGCATGTGTGTAGTTGTTGTTTTTGATGTTTTGTTTGGAAATTCTTTATCAAACAGAAATAACTGCACTCTTCCCATTTTAAATAAACTGTTCTTTACAAAAGCCAGTAACTAAATCTACTCTGGACTATAAGAGCTAAATTGCATATTATATGTAAATATAATAATGACAGATATAAGTGGTAGCATACAATTTTAGGAAAGAAAGAAAAATCAAAGCTTGTAAAATTTGACAAAATAAATCCTAGCTATATGCCTAAAGACATGTTATAAAAGTATATTATATTTCAGCCAACATCATACAGTAACACTTCTTTTACTCTATCTCATGGTTCTTTCTCTAGTTTGAAAACCTCAGCCCTACTTCTAAATATTTATACATAGGTAAATTATAATCTAGGATGTGCATATGGTAGAAAAAACATGCTATATTTTCTTCCTTAGTATAGGAAAATTCACTTAACAGAAAAAACTCTGCAAGTACAGCGCCAAATTTTCAAGTGACAAAGTTATGTAGTAGAACAATAAAGTTAAGGAGCAAAGTATTAAAAAGACTATTGACCATCTTTAATAATTAGAAAACACTTTTTATATATGACAAATAGTTTATTTTTAAGTCACTATTCATAAAAGGAAATGGATGAGTTTTGCATTTGTTTCCTAGTACTATTAAAAGGAGGAGAAATGATTCAATGAGCATAGAGACTTATCACACTTAATGTATTGTGAGTAAGTGAAAGCAGAATAATTGTATTCTTGTGAATATGAGGGAGAAATTAAAATGCATACTGATGGTTGTAAGGGAATAGTCATAGACTAAAATGAAATTTTTCAGACAAAGATGCACTGCTTCTCAAAAACAGAATCACACAGGCTTTATGATTAGTCTATTAGTATATTCTTGGAAAACCTAACCAGATCAAAACAAGCATATTTCATCTTCAAGAACTTTTAATTTTAATTTAACTACTTTGACTATCTTACTGAATTTCTTTCTACTTCCAGATATTGTTGTGGCTAAGCAAATAGACATTACTATCTACTGTATAAACTGCAGAGTAGGGAACTACATTAACTTGTTAACACCTGAAATTCTTATAGCTATCACATGTTTCATTGGCATTGTATTCAAATGTGTATCATTTTTATTCAATAGAACTTAAAGTGGTAATGAAATTCTTCTAGTATTGTAAACCCTAGGTAAAGGAGTATACTAAATACATGATATCCAGCTAACCAGCTAATATGATTAAGAAAGAGTTTTGATTATAATAAAGGAGTAGGTACCATCATCAGTATTACAGACATTTTAGAGTAGATATTTTACTGTATTGAAAAGAGAGATATTCTTTATATATTTTAGTATATTTGGAATAGAGATATGCATTATTTCAAGGTTTTCATTTGCCAGTTGACAGGAACTCTACTACAACTACTCTACCTTCAAACAATGTCAGGAGCATCCA
The DNA here is from genome assembly GCF_964271855.1 of Acomys minous. Classification (NCBI taxonomy): domain Eukaryota; kingdom Metazoa; phylum Chordata; class Mammalia; order Rodentia; family Muridae; genus Acomys; species Acomys minous. The sequence goes on along the minus strand of NC_140488.1, from coordinate 84,759,152 downwards.
CTAGCCCCGCCTGTTTAATTATAATTCCTGCTGGGATTTCTAAACCCCTTCATCAATTATATCTCTAAGATTACTTATGTCAATTAAGGGGTTCAATGTTATGTTTTTTGGCCTGTGTGCAAGAAACTATTACTGTGTAGTTTGATATTTAAAAAATAGTACCAGAAAAAGAAAAGAAAAACTAATTTCGTTACAGTCATGAGATAGCACTAAATTTTAAATTACCTAATTTGAATTCCCATAATTTTGACTTTATAATGTAACTTGGTTTATATTTACTAGTGTCTTTCATTGTTTGGAATTGTCAACCACTTGAAGATCTTCTAACTCCATGTGATTTTTGCACATTTAAAACAAGTATTTAAATAACATTACCCCTGGGAAATAAAAATAGAAAAAAGTATTTCGAAGTTTGCCTTGGGTCAGAGTCACATTACAATACCAAATGCAAGCAAATTAGTTCAGTAAGTGAAGAACTGATGTATCTAGAAGCTGTTAGTGAATATGAGGAAGACATCACTTGTATGTAGTCTCAGATACAAAAAATTCTAGAAAAAGCAGTAAAATGTACTCTTTGAAGGAAGAATCATGGGCTTAGAATATATATTTAATTATAGACTTGTATATTCTAACAGAGTTAACTTTGGCAGTTATGGTCCTTGAACCTTAATTTTCTTATTTATATGTAGGGAAACTCTCTAGGCCCCAAATCTTTCATTTAACATTGAGAATAAAATAAACTTTTATGACAAATTTGTATGACAAATACAACTAGATAATTGTCATTTTTACAAGTTTGCTGATTTAGCCTTGCCTACAATACCATATAGTTATATTTATTAGGAAGGTTTACAACTAAATAATAATTATCTGTGATTTTTTTCAGAGTGCAGAGTATTATATTCATTTTAAGCAAACCACTTCTCATTTATCTGAAAATGTTGACTCCAGTCGATCAAATGCAAATCAGTTACACAAACTATAATGCATCATTCTGGAAATGTCTCAATTTTTTAAAACTGAAATAAGCACCATTTAAAAAGTAAAATATTCTTCCCCAATGTTTAAAGATAAGATACTTTTATTGTTATTTTACATTTATTTTTGAGCAGTTTAATATCTATACATATATGTATGAATGTGTATATGTGTGTATGTATGTATGTATATATGTATGTATGTATATGTGTGTATGTATGTATGTATATATGTATATATGTATGTATGAATGTATATATGTGTGTATGTATGTATGTATATATGTGTGTGTGTATGTATATATGTGTGTATGTATGTATGTATATATGTGTGTGTGTATGTATGTATATATTCTGGTTGCTCTAAGACCCACTCTATCTCATCTCACTACCACCCCTGTTTTCAGCTGATTCCTCCCTAAATGTCTCTTTCTTTCATGCATTTATTTTTGTTTGCTAACACACTGAGTTTAGACATATATGGTTACATATGGAAGTATTCAATAGAGTCGGGGGGTTTACCAATGGATGCGCATCTAAAGACACTGACTCACAATTCCCCAGAATTCATCAGTAGTTAATAAAAACAAGAGTGGTTAGGGCCCCATGAGCTCTACTGCAATCCATGACTGGCTGTTTATGCATTTAGTTTTGTACAAGCACAGTACATTCTTAATAAAATTTGGAAATATATGTTTAAATAACTGCCATTTCAAATAATTTTTAATTAATAATATTGGCATATATAGAGGAGGATCTATTGATAAGTATTTCTATTATAGGGTTTGAAGAAACAAGTTTAGTCAGTTTTGCCTTATTGTTTACTTTAATACATGAGGATAGCTAATTCCCTGAAGAGAATGCAGAAACAAGGACTCATTTGAAGGTAAAAAATAGTATCTCGCAACACACCAAATCTCTCATGAACGTATCCATGGACATTATAGTTTCCATAATCATTAAAAATTAATACACATTATATATTAATTACTCAGTCTATAGTGTTTCTGTTGTAACCACAGAATTGTACAAAAAATGAGATTCACTACAAATAAAATTTAATGATTTAAGAAAAACTAATAAGAAGAGTTTGGTCTAATTATGTCTATGTTTATTTAGGTTAAAATTATTGTCTTCATGAAGTGCAAGGCTATAATGCACACACTTTAAATATATTAATAAATTTCGAAAGTGAAGTATCTCTAACTGAGTTAATAGTTATTATTGTTACATGCAGGGGATTGGTCTGGTGTCATGTATTCTAATTTCTGTCTCCCCACACCCCAGATCTGGCTGTATCCCAGATGAGCACATTCTCACGTTCACCAATTTACCAAGTGATGCTATGTAGTATTGCTTCTGAATTATTCCTGATTGAATAATAAAGTTGCTGACTGCCTGGCTGGGTTAGAAGAAAGGTAGGCAGAGTCTAGGTTCCCGAGCTTGGGATGGAGGAGAGATTCATGGAGAGACCACCAGACAAGAGGAAGGAGTGGAAGCAAGAGGAGAAGAAGCCAGATTTAAGAAAGATGTCATGGGGCAGAATGAGCCATGCGCATGTGGCCATGAGGAAAGAGAGATGGAGCAGATCCAGCCCAAAACGGATAACTTATTCACAAGTAGCCCAGGATGCTTAGCTAGGAGATAGCAAAATATCTTAGAGAAAAAAAATAGCTTAGAGAGTTGATATCTGCCCAGCTTTAGTGCATTAAACTTATAATATAAATTAGAGTCTCTTTCTGTCAGTTACTTGGGAACTAGCTGGGGTAGAGAAACCTCAAGACTCTAAACCAAATGAATACAAGTTATATATAATTAAGTAGCTTACATGAAAATATTTTATTAGTAATAAGATAATTTGAACTTAATAAAGTATATCTACAATGGAATTCAATCATCAAATTCTAGAAGTGATATAATTATAAATAGTATCATTTTAATGCTATTAAGAGCACTAAATGGTTTGAAATGTCAATGCTGAGGTCAGCCTTTGGGAATTTTATCATTTTTCCAGAGGACAGAAAAAGTTCAAGGATATGACATTGCTTGAATTATTGTGGTATTGTATAAGACAACTTAGCATAATGGTCAAAGCTTTGAATTATTGAAGAGGAAGGAAGGCAAGTAATTGGGGGATTGTGTTTTTCAATGAGCAGACAGCCAAGACAAAACTGCATCGTATAGCAGGACAAATGACAGATTTTTTTTATGTTGTACGTAGAGAAGCATATATAATTTTCTGTGGTTAATATTTTTATTTTTTGAAATTATAGTATAATTAAATTATTTCCCCTTCCCTGTCCTTTTATGAATATCTCTGAATAATTTCATTAAAATTTTGAGAACAAAATTTACCAAACTTAGTTGCTTTGTGGCATGGCTTGCAATTCTATAAAGCTGAACTCTTTCTTTTCTCAGTCATATATGTATCTAATTTTGTCACTACAAATGGAAAAAATCCTCTGTACTTTCTTTCTGATATTTAAACTTTGAGCCAAAATCTTTTATGTTTATTTTTCCTCCTTTCTGATTTTCAATTTGAGGACTAAGTCCCTACATAAATTATTCCACAGTATATCTTGCCTTAATCTTGGTCAGAAAAGAAAAGTAAGAATGATTAGAGTACTAATAATTTCTCTAATTCTTTCTAGATGCATTTTTGAGACCATGGAGGACTGCATGACTCATTTCTAAGTTCTTTTAGAATGCACAGAAGCAACTTTTTTCTTGAATATTAACTTCTTTTTAGAGTTCATAGAGATAATTCTCATGTGTTGTTTTAACTAAACTTTATAAAATGTTACCATCATTTTCAACTCTTATGCTATTTGCTCAAATACAGTGTTAACAATATCACACTTATTTCTTTCCTGGATCTAAATCACCAATAATTTTACCTGTGTTTTTGTACGTAAGGCAGAACATATGATCTAGTGCTTTGTGGCCTTTTGTGTCAGCCAATTTTACATAAAATCATGACAAACAGCACTAAATTTATAATGACACTTGATCTCCTATAAGATGTGTTAAGAATTTCAAGTTTTTGCTTACATGTTGCTCATTTGTTCTCTGGTACATTTAGTTATTTAATTAACAGTAAAGTGGCATTACGGCATACAGATAGATATTGAAAGGAGTCTTCCTTGATAGACAAACTGTGCCTGGTTACTTTTTTTTTATCAACTTGACCTAAGTTTAGTCATCTGGAAATAATAAATGTCAACGGAGAAAATTCTTTCATCAGACTGGCTTGTAGGCAATATTACAGAGAATTTTCTTGACTGATTATTGATGTGGGAGGACCCCAACCACTGGGTTAAAGAAAAAGTCAGGACGCAAGGAGAAAGCTGGAAAACAGCATTCCTCCATGACCTTTGTTTCAATTCCTATCTCCAGAGCCCTCTCTTGATTTCCTGCTCTAACTTCCTACAGCAATGGAGCATGGCCTGAGAGCTGTAAGCTGAAATAAACCTTTCCTCCCTAAGTTGTTTTTCATTGTGGTATTTATCACAGCTATATAAAACAAATGAGAACACTAACTATGGCATGAATACATCTGTCACTTACAATTACAATCTCTTTTGACATTTGCAAAATTGATAGGAGAAATTAGAAAATGAAAGTAAAGAAAAAGAAAAATTAACGAAGAAAGAAGTAAAAACATGAACAGGAACTTCTTTATAGAATTATTTTTATTATTTTTTCTAAAAATAAAGTATTAAATGTATTTTAAAATTAAAATACTCAAGGTTGGGGATACTGTTCTGTGGGTAAAGTACTTGCTGAGCAAATGTAAGAACCTGACTTTGGATCTCCAACACCCATGTAAAAGAGCCAGTTGTGGTGGTGGATGCTCTTCATAGGCATGCATACCTCCTGTGGACCTTAAAGTCCATACCCTACTGCCCTTCCATTCCAGACTCATCACTCTGTTCCAGCACCCAAGTTGGGAGGATATTCCCTGCTCAAACATAGACCTGCCCTGTCATAAGTTCAGGTAGGCTACTTATACTTTCCCAGACCCAATTCTTAGGGTCATCCTTAGAACAGCCCAGAACACCAGAGGTTGATTCCCCTATCCCCTGTCCAGGCTTCCTGGAGATTCTTCAGACCATCTCCTTCTGACTTCCCCTTCCAACCAGCCTTCAACACCAGTAAGCATTTCCCATGAACACACCAGCAAAGAAGGCCAGTAAAACCGGCAACACTCAGCCAATACACTATCTGAAAATACAGAAAGCAAACAGAAACTGAGGATTAAAATACCCACCCAACCAAACCAAACACAGAAATCAGACCCAAAATCACCCCAAACCCAGATGCCTACATGGCAGCAGAGAGATACAATAATAGTCAGGCTTGTCCCAGCACTCAGGAAGCAGAAGCAGATGGATCTCTATGAGTTTGAGGCCAGCCTGGTCTACAAAGGGAGTTCCAGGACAGCCAGGGCTACACAGAGAAAAACTGCCTCAAAAAGAAAGAAAGAGAGAGAGGGGGGGAAGGGAAGAAGGAAGGGAGGAAGGAAGAAAGAACCTAACAGACAGGACTATAACTCTCTACCAGAGGCTAGCTATCCTATCACAATAGGTCCCAGTATTTTCCAACATGACTTTAAGACCAACTATATGAAGATGATAGAGATACTTAAACAGGAAATAAATTATTTAAACAGAGTGATAGATTAAGTATCTATTTATTCTTCTACATTCAGACTTCCAGTTAGTCCAGCAACATTTGTTGAAGATGCTTTCATTTTTCTATTGTATGGTTTTGGTCTTTTTGTCAAAAATCAAGTGTCTGTGGGCGTGTGAATTTATTTCTGGGTCTTCAATTAGATTCTATTGATGAATGTCACTGTTTTTATGTCAATAGCATGCTGTTCTTATTACTATTTCTCTGTAGTAGAGTTTGAAATCCCGGGTGGTGATATCTCCAAAATTTATTGTATTATACCAATTGTTTTAGCTATCCCGGGGTTTTTGTTCTTCCACATAAAGTTGAGAATTGATCTTTAAAGGTCTGCAACAAGTTGTGTTAGAATTTTGATGGAAATTGCATTGAATCTGTGGATTGCTTTTGGTAAGATGGTCATATTTTCTATGTCACTCCTCCTGACCCATGAGCATGGGAGGTCTATCTTCTGATATCTTCTTCAATTGCTTTCTTCAGAGACTGTAAGTGTTTTTCATACAAGTCTTTCATTTCCTTGGTTAGAGTTACACCAATATACTGATGTTTTGTGACTATTGTGGAGAGTGTTGTTTCCTTAATTTCTCTCTTAGCCTGTTTGTGTTTTGTGTAAAGGAGGACTACTGATTTTTTAAAATTAATTTTGGATTCAGCTACTTTGCAGAAGGTGTTTAACAGCTGAACTAGTTCTCTCATAGAACTTTTGGAGTCACTTATGTACACCATCATATCCTCTATGAATAACAATACTTTGACTTCTTCCTTTCCAATGTGGATGGAGACTCTTAATGACCATTTGTTGTGGAGCTAATGTCTCCATTTGCTAGAACTTGAAGTAGTATACTGAATAGATATGGAGAGAGTGGGAAGTTTTGTCTTCTCCCTGATTTTTCTGGAATTGCTTTTCTTTTCTTTCCATTTATTTTGATGTTGTATATATGCTTGTTGTATATAGCCTTTATTGTGTTTAAATATGTACCTTGTATCCCCGATCTCTCCCATACTTATAACATGAAGGGCTGTTGAATTTTGTCAAAGTTTTTTTTTAGTATCTAATGCAATGCATCTAATAAGATGAGTTAAGGGTTTTTTTAAACTTCAGTTTGATTATATGGTTGATTGCTTTTTCACATATTGAACCATCCTTACATCCCTGGGATGAAGCCTACTTGATCATGGTGGATGATGTTTTTGAAGTGTTCTTGGATTTGGTTTGTAAATATTTTATTGAGCATTTTTCCATCAATATTCATATGGGAAACTGGTCTGAAATTGTCTTTATTTTTTGCATCTTTGTGTCATTTAGGCGTCAGGGCAACTGTGGCCTCATAGAATCAGTGTGACAATGGTTCTTCTGCTTCTATTTTGTAGAATATTTTGAGAAGTATTGGCATTAGCTCATCTTTAAAAGTCTAGTAGAATTCTGATATAAAACCACCTGGCTGGGTGATTTTTTTTGGGGGGGTGAGGGAAATTTTCAATGACTGTTTCTGTTTCCTTAGTAGTTATCAGACTATTTAAATTGTTTACCGGATATTAATTTAACATTGGTAAATGGTATCTATGAAGAAATACTGTCTATTTCATTTAGATTTTTCAGCTTTATGGAGTACAAGTTTTTGAAGATAGATTTAATTTTTCTTTAAATTTCCTCAGTGTTTGTTGTTATAAGCCCTCATTTCACTTCTGATTTTGTTAACTTGGATACCTTTTAATTAGTTTGGCTAAGGGTTTGTCTATCTTGTCAATTTTCTCAATGTACCAGCCCTTGGTTCGGTTGATTCTTTGTATTGTCCTCTTTGATTCTAATTTATTGATTTCAGCCATGGGTTTGATTATTTCTTGATATCTTCTCCCTTTGCGTGTGTTTGCTTCTCTTCTACAGCTTTCAGATGTGTTGTAAAATTGCTAGTAAGGGATCTCTTCATGTTCTTTATGAAGGAACTTAGTGCTAGGAACTTTCATTGTGCCCCATAAGTTTGGGTATGTTGTGCCTTCATTTTCATTGAATTCTACAAAGTCTTTAATTTCTTTCTTTTTTCCCTGACCCAGTGGCCATTGAATAGAGAGTTGTACAATTTCCATGAATTTGTAGGCTTTCTGTTGTTTCTCTTTCTGTTGAAGTCCAGCTTTAATCTCTGTTGGTCTGATAAGATACAGAAGGTTATTTCAATTTTCTTTCATTTGTTGAAATGGGCTTTGTAACTGAGTATATGTTCAATTTTGGGGAAAGTTCCATGAGGTGCTGAGAAGAAGGTATGTTCTTTTGTGTTTGAGTGAAATGTTCTGTAGATATCTGTTAGGTCCATTTGGCTCATGTCATTTGTTGGTCTCATTATTTTTCTATTTAGTTTATGTCTGTATGATCTTCCCATTGGTGAGAATAGGATGTTAAAGTCTCCTACTCTTAATGCATGTTGTTTTATGTTTGATTTAAGCTTTAGTAATTTTTAGACAAATATGGTCGCCCTTGCATTTGTGGCATAAATTTTCAGTATTGAGAAGCATCTTGGTAGATTTTTACTTTTATTGACTATGATGTGTCATTTCCCATTTCTTTTTATTAGTTTTGGTTGAAAGTCTGATGCTGAATTCTGTGCTCTGAGATCTGGTTGCAGTCTGGACATTGGCATTGACCATGTTCGTTGATCAATGTTGTATAAGCTTTGTTCTTCAATTATCTCTGATTTTGTAATAATGTTTCTGGTAGCCTATATCTGGGCAAGAAAAGAACAGGCAAGGCTTCTGTTTTAGGTCCAGGGCTCTCAGGTATGGACTACAAGGTGAGTAAGAAGGAAAAAGAGGTAGAGAAATGACCTGGCCATGAGGACTGGCCTGATGGAGCAGAAGCAGTCCATACAGGACAGATATGGCAAATAATTCAGGGTGTGTGTCTGGGGAATAGCCAGACTAGCATAGTGCATTAGAATAGATCATATCTACCCAGATCTAGTGTCTTAATGCTTGTTGAATAAATCTAATGTATCACTGTGTCATTTATTTGGAAGTTATAATGAGTGAATAGAAAAACACCCCAATTATAGCAACTTTTCAGAATTATTTATTTCCTGTGTTTTTATTGGTGTAATTAACCTCCTTAGGTTGGAGTTTTCCTTCTAGAATCTTCTGTAGGCCTGGATTTGTGGATAGATGTTGCTTACATTTAGTTTTTCATGGAATATCTTGTTTTTCCCATCTATGATGATTAAAAATCTTGATGGGTATAGGTGTCTGGACTGACATCTGTACTCTCTTAGTTCTGCAAGACAGCTTCCCAGACTCTTTTGAATTTAGAGTCTCTTTTGAGAATTCAGGTGTAGTACTGTTTGGTCTGCCCTTATATGTTATTTGGACATGTTCCCTTGCAGATTTTAATATTTTTCTTTGTTCTGTACAGTGTTCTGATTAATATGTTGCAGGAAGATTTTCTTTTCTGGTTCAACCTACTTGATGTTCTGTAAGCTTCATGTATGTTTATGGTCATCACTTTCTTTATGTTGAGGAAATTTTATTCTGATTTTGTTGCAAATATTTTCTGGGCCTTAGAGCTGGGAGTTTTTTCCTTCTATTTCTATTATTCTTAGGTTTGGTCTGTTCATGGTGTCTCAGATTTCTTTGATGTCTTGTTTCAGGAACTTTTTAGATTAAACTTTTTTTTCCTGACCACTGTATCAATTTCTTCAATCTCTATACCTGAGATTCTCTCTTCAATTTCTTGTACTCTATTGGAGATGCTTACATCTATAGTTCCTGTTCTCTTCCCTAGATATTCCATCTCCAGGAGTCCCTCAATTTGTGTTTTCCTTATTGCTTCTATTTTTACTTTCAGATCTTGAGCAATTTTATTCATTTCCTTCACCTGTTTTATCTTATTTTCTTGTTTTCCTTAAGGAATTTACTCATTTCCTCTTTAAAGACCTTTATAAGATTGGACTTAAGGTCATCTTCTTGTGTTTTGGCTGTGTTAGGGTATCTTGTCCTTGATGTAGTAGGATAGCTGGGCTCTGGAGTTGCCATATTGGCCTGGTTCTCTTTTACTATATTTTTATGCTGGCTTTTAGCTATCTTATCATACCTGGTGCCAGCGGGCAATGGATGAAAGCAGAACAGTGGGTTGGCAAATGGAGCTCATGGGACAGGAGGACCTGGCCAGCAGTAGATTAGAGGTCTAACCTAGATGTTCTTGGGGCCGGTAGGCCCCCTTAGGAAGGTAGACAGAGCCTTAGAAAGGAGAGAAACCTGTTCTTTAGGATCCAAAGTGTGGGATCAAACGGTCTAGTAAGAGAACAGGTGATGTTAATTCACTAGAAGAGCAACCACCTCATGCAGGAGCCTAATTGCTACCAGATGAAAAGATCCTGTGAACAGACTTTGGGAGGAGATATATAAACGAGCCCAGAATTGGCGGCTGGGTGGATTGAAGACTTGGGATAGATTTGGCTGTTCATCACTGCCCTTCAAGATGCTCCTAGAGAAAACCACTTGAGGGAAGGCTTCAGAGCTCCGGCTCCTGCTGAGGCTCTGGGGTCTGGTTACCCCCGGTTCCAGTGGAAGAAATCCCGCGGCTCCCGACTGGAGAATCATTCCTCGAGACTGATATCCTTAAGGTTTTGCTGTTGCGTCAATTAATCTTCATTTCCTACTGTTTTGGTTAATCAGGTTATAATTGATGTAGGCTTGATCAATAAGTTGTTAATAAACTATTTTGGTTAAGAAAATTGAGTCTACAGCCATGGGCCAGATGTTGGAACTCAGAATAGTTCATAGTTCACCTCTGTTAACTGTGCCCCAGGGGAAAGGCGGATAAAGATAAACTCATCCCCTTAAAATTATAAGAAATAAATATTTTTTTAAAAAATAAAAACATTATCGTGAAAGGAAGAAGTGTCTGGTGAACTAAAATATGTTGCATTTGGCAGTTTTCATTCCACTAAAAACATTTCCAGAGCAATTTCAAATGTGTGTGTGAGTGTGAGTCACAAAAAATAGACAATACAGAGTCAATTTCAGATAAATAACTAATATTATATATCATTACTTTTCATATATGCATGAATCTGAAAGCAGAAGCATTTCAGAATGCTTACCACAGAAAGAATTTATTAGGCTTAATTACAGAGGTGGTGAATTACTTAAACATTATATAAGAAATAAGAGACAAATTTAAGATTTCTATCTCAGAACTGTTGCAGGAACTCTGCTATGGGTATAAAGAGAGGATGTAGAGGTACTGGTACCTAGAAAGTAGGATATCCTAGAAGAAAATGGAGTAATTAACTTACTATAGGGACTGGAGCTACAAAGGAAAAATAGCTATTACTAAACAAACTCCACTGGCAGGAAGAGATGGAAAGAAGTGACCTTGCATCTGCTAGAGACATGCCCCTACACACACTTAGCCAATATGCTAAGATAAACTCTTCTTCTGGGGTCAAGCCTTAGCATAATACAAAATTGAAAAGGAAAAGAAATGTATTCAAAAAAGAAACAAATAGAGGAACAACTGTCAATTGAAAAAATAATAAAAACAACAGCTTGCCAACCCAAATTAGAAGCCTCATGGGACAAAGCTTCCTGAACTTTAATATATCATGAAAAAAATGATTTTACTTAAAATATTTCAATGATAAAACATATATATATATATATATATATATTCTAAGAAAAACACTCACAAATTTCTGTGCTTCTACCTCCTCTCCATTTTAAGCATAGAAATATTTAGCCAACTTAAATAATTCAGCTTGATATGTTTCTTATAATATGGAAAATAATCAAGAATTAATTGCCTATAAAATATTTAGAACGCATTCATTTCTAATTAAATATTTCCGTTAAATTGTAATAAAATGAGATATACAAAGACATTTTCTATAGTCGTAAGACAGCACGTAAAACATTTTATCACTCAAGTTAGTGTCATTCAACATCTGGCAGGTAGCCTGGCTTTCACATCCAGCAGGCCAGTCCAGGTGTTGATCACTTCTGGTTTAAAACAGACCTCAAGATCAATGGTACCATTCCTCCCAGAGACAGCTAGAGTGCTTTAGGGTAAGGCCTGTGCACTAGGATTGGGTGTGGATAGAGTTTTCCACTGAGTGTTTCAGTTACCTAGCTCTTTTTAAATGAGATTGTTCATATCAGATGGCCGGGAGATTGGGAGTGCAGCAGATCACCATGATACCAAAAGTGTTACAGTATTTTGTCAAGCTGCTGTGCTAAGCACAGTGGAGGAGACAGGTGGATGTTCGAAACCTGTCTGCAGGCAGTTCTGGTGAGACACAGGCCCTGTGGTGCTTCATCAGTGGTCAGAATTGACATAGTGGCAGTGAAGTGGGATTCAGCAGCTGCCAAGGTAGCTCTGGTATTGCTGCCTTGACTGCTTTGACAGGCAATCAAGCTCTGGGCATTCTTCCCCAGGATAAATGAGTCTTGGGGGGAGGTCCCCCTCAGTCATAGTCATAGCAGAGGGGAATAGGGTGAAAGCAGGATGGAGGAAGGAATGGGAGGATACAAAGGATGGGATAACAATTGAGATGTAACATGAATGAATTAATAAAAAATTATAATGCAAAAAATGAGTCTCAGATGTCATAATGGAGTGGGAGAGCAAGCCAGCCTTTATTTATGAATAAGGGATTTATACTCATTTATACTCATTTATACTCATTTATACTCGGTAGCATGGAGGTTCTGTCACAAAAAGGAGAACATGGTACATAAGTATCCTATCGGTGGGGGAAGAACTTCCAGGTATTATTAAATGTCATTTGCTGAAGGCTTGGATCTCCTTAGGATAGGATGGGGTGTTTCCAGGAATCCCTAGTACTTGCTGAACAGGTTCTATCAGGAAAGAGTTGGACATGTAATGCTCCCTGAGGGCTATGTGATACTCATTACAAGATCTGTGGCTCCCCAAATCAGGTGAAAAGAGAACCTTGCTGAGAAAGGAAGTTCATTGTAATAGATCAAACTCAGTTGGCTATCTGAAAGCATCAGATTTCAATCTTACCAGCAGAATTCCCCAGGTTAGAATAAGTACTGATTTGTCAAAATTTTAAATGTTATAAATCTTACAAAATATACAGCAGTATACAATTGAAATGGGTATTGCTTAAGGTTCTACAACATTGAAATCCCTTGCTTTGAATTATAAAAGCTTTGATTTGGGGGTTAATATTCAATATTATCTTTCATAAACTTTATGAGACTCTAAATCTCAATGATATAAACTTGATAATCTTTAACTAAATTGGTGTATACTATATGCTTGATATTGGAAGCATCTGTTCAAGCAGCATAAATACATCAGGTGGTGAACACAAATAAAGGTTTCTTTATGGGGGTGTAAGATAGAAGTTGTATTAGTATACATTTATTGTTCATGGTAATGACTGCCATCTTTCCTATCCTTTCCAAATTGTTACATGCTCTTATGGGGTCAGAAGGTTTCCAACATTATTACTACAAGATTAAACAGGAAAAATAGGGATATAGATAATATAGAAAAAAATGAAACATATTCCAAACCCAGGGCCTGACTTAAACTTTTAGTGATATTTATACATAACTAACAAAATTATATATCAGTGTGAGTTATTTTCATCTTGTCAAAACATTCTATTAATGTGTATTGTGTTTGTGTGTGTGTGTGTGTGTGTGTGTGTGTAATCATAATCATTCTTAATTCTGTGGATGTCATTTTTAATATTTCAAATGAAAAAGATTAACAAAATTTTCACATAATCTATAGGCTGTACATACTCATCTGTAAAATTATAATATCTGACATTATTTCAGAGATAAATTTTAGTTGTGTAAAATGATTTGCAGTTTCTCACATATTAATACAGTCTATCCTTATACAGGTGAGTCACAGGTTATATACAGTATTATTGACAAAACATAATTAATAAATCTTAGACTATGACTTAAAAATTAAGTAGCTTCAAGGATATCCTGGTCTACAAAGGGAGTGCAGGACAGCCAAGGCTACACAGAGAAACCTTGCCTCAAAAAACCAAAGCAAAAAAAAATTAAGTTGTATCATAAATATTAGAGCAAAAATTTTCAACTTCCTTGGAATCATTGTTTCAAAATGTCACACACTAATGGCCCTAAACTTCATGAGGGAGGCCTCATTACTGGCATTGCTCTCAGCATTGTCTTCCAAGTTCCCACAATAGCTCATTAAACCAAATGCTCAATGGCATTTCAAGCACAAAGCTCAAAAATCCCCCACCCTTTTCCCTCAAAAGAGTCTGTGGGGGAAAAAAGCCACATGGTCAGATCCACTATAGGAATAGCCTCCAATTCTACTATAAAATTCTGTTCTACTTTACTTTCTGTTGCTATGATAAACATAATGACCAAATGCAACTAAGGAGAAGAAATGATTTATTTCATTTTACACTTTACACATCATCTGGCAGAAATCTGGGCAGGATATTGAAACATAAACTACAGAGGAATGTTGCTTACTGACTTTTAAAAAAAGTATTTATTCACTTTACATGCCAGTTATAGCCCCTCCCCCCTCTCCTCTCAGTCTCCCCTTATCTCCCCCTCACCCCTCCCCTATTCCTTGGAAAAGGGAGCCACCCACCCACCGCAGCTCATTAATTTGCATCAGGACTGGGTTCAGCCTCTTCCCCTGAGGCATGGCAAGACAGTCCTGCAAGTGAAAGTGATTGAAAATCAGGCAACAAAGTCCGGAGAAAACCGCTGTTCCCCTTACTAGTAGAGCCACGTGAAGCCTAAGCTGCCTGCCCATAGGCTACACGTCTGTAGAGGACCAGGTCCAGCCCATGCATGGTCTTTGATTGGTGTCTCAGATTCCAAAGGCCTCTCTATTCCCTGATTAGTTGGTTCTGTTGGTCTTCTTTTGAAGCTCTTGTCTCCTCTAGGTTCTTTTATTCCCCCCATCCCCCACATACACACACACTTCTACTACACTCTATATGCTTTGCCCAATATTTTGGCTGTGAGTTTCAGCATCTGTTTCGAGGTGCTGCTGGGTGGAGCCTCTCAGAGGCTGCTCTGATAGGCTCATGTCTGCAAACAAAACAGAGTTTCCTTAACAATGTCAGGAGTTGACTCTCTCCCATAGGGTAGATCTTAGGTTGGGCCAGGCGTTGGTTGGACATTCCCACAATCTCTTCTCTATCTTTCTGTCTTTATCCCTGTATGTCTTGTAGGCAGGGTAAGTTTTGGATTAAAGTTTTTATGGGTGGGTTGGTGTTCTTCTCCCTCCACTACAAGTCTCTTCTAGTTAGAAGATGTTCTCTTTAGTATCCATGGCCCCTACAACTAGAAGTCTCAGCTATAGTCCTCCTCATATCCTCCCCGAGACCTATACTGATTTAGGTCTCCAGACTGGCACAGAGATGCCTCCACCTACATTTATTTTTTTCTTGACAGGCCTTTTGTCCTTCTGCCCTGGATCTGCCCAAGTCTGATCTCCATCCTTATTTCTTTCTGCACTCCATTTCTTACCTTGCTATTTTCCTATTGGCTTCTTCTCCTACTTCTTTCATGCAGCCCAGGATGACCACCATAGGGCATATACTACTAAAAATAAGTTGGATGATTCAGAATCAAACAACAATTCATAAAATTCACTATAGACATATCCACAGGTCAATCTAGTCTAGGCAACTTCTCAGTTGTGATTTCCTCTTCCCAGGTAACTCTGGGATGTATCAAGTTGACAGCTAAACTATGACAATTACTAAATCACTTTTTATTTTATATGATGAAAGATACTAACTCTCTTCCATGAAAGAAAATGTATAGCACATCAACATAAACAAAATTTTGTATAACCTCTACCAGGTTCTCAGACGAGTGATATGAAACCCTGCAAAACATATTATTTATTTAATATTAAAATGTAATTTAAAAATAAAACCCACTATGCTAGTATACATTATTTACAAAGTTTTAAATGAATCTAACAGTGTTAAATCTAACAGTATCTTCAAGTGCTTGGTAGAATCATTGGCTTAGAGAAATGAAATGTTAGCTCAGATGACAATAAGTTTAGTTAAGTTCCCTGTAACTAAAATGGGTTTTGTTCCTGGGATTAATGGTTAATTTATTTTATTTTATCTCAGCTGATGTGAGAAATTTTCAAATATATGTATTTTGTATATAGGTATATATGACTAATGAGGAGTGTGTATGAAAACACCCTGAAGGAGAAGAATTAATTTACATTCATCATATCTATGAAAGTTTATTTGAGCTACATTTGAAATTACTGTGTCACATATTTGCACAAATTCTTGATTTTAAAAAAACTTCACATGAATGCAAATATTAATATCAAATTAACAAAATGAAAACCACATTTGTGCTATTAGCAAGCCCAAAAGTTAAAACTTGACATGTGTAAAATGACAAAAAATTTGATAAACTTTTTATACCAAAAACAGTTGTTTAGAAGTGAATACACTGATAGTAATATGTGAGATATCAGAGGGGCTGCTGATGGGAAGTGGACCTAGAGCCTAATGTTTAGGCATGCATTTTGTTACTGAGATGTGCCCACAATCTTCTTTTTGGTTTTAATTTTGAGGCACCTCCTCAATAAGTTCTCCAAGTAGGCTTGGAACTTTCAATACTCCTTCTTCAATTTCATGAGTACATGAGGTTTCAGCTACTTCTTTTACAAGGTGATCAACATTAAGATATATTTTTTTGTGTCTTTTGACCAACATCTCAAAACTACTCCCTGGCCCACCCTCAGAACATAGCAACTGAAATTTTATTCTTAGCTTCTATAAATTGATCTTTGTAAATATTGTACTCCTAAATAAAATTACATAGTATTTTTCTTTCTATATTTACCTTCACTTATCATAATATCCTTCAAACTCATTCATGAAGCACATGACAAGAACTTTTTGTTTTAATGGAGAATACTCTTCCACTGTATATGTATATTACATTTTTGTTATCTACTAATTTATTGATGGATATTTAGATTGATTTCATATATTAGCTATTTTAAATATTCTTTTTAAATTATTAATATATTTTTGAGAAAACCATAAATGAGTACTCTATTTACATGATTCTTACCTTCCTTCTCCTTCTAACTGCTCCTGTGTCTCCTTTTCTTGGGCTTTCACAAATTTATAGCCTCTTTCCCTTTAATTCTTATCATTGCATCTAGGCACATAAATAATGAATATAAGCTGTTGATCCTATTTAGTGATGCTCTTATGTACATGTTTTGGGGAATGACCATTTGGTATTAAAAAACTGAAGTGGAAGTCTTTGGTTTTCTTGAGGATCATTGGTTCTTCAAAGTTGTGTCATGTGATGTTTTGCTGGGAACAGACATGTGAGAGGGCATGTGATGTTTTAAAAGTATAAATGGTACCCCACAGACCATAGGAGGACACTTTTTACATTTCTACACTTCTATGCCATTCAACTCTCCACTGATCTTCACTTTGCAGACAGAAATGTTCCAGAGAATTTCTCATGGTATACCTCCTGATTCCGGCCACTTCTATTGACTCATGCTAATTTAGTAGAGCATTGCTAACTTGGCTGGATCCTTCCACCACTATGGATTTCTGTTGGTGTTGGCCATTGAACTGAACTGCTGGTATCCTGACAACACAATGTTGTCCCAAAGAAGTTCAACTAAATAGGTCCACAAAGCCTTGTCCCTATTAACATTCTTTCTCCCCTTCCTTTGGTCAGTGTATTAGAAGTGTGGTTAAAGTGCATAAAACCCCTAAATAAAGTAAGTTTTGAAAAATCTAAACCTATGAAATGTATTTCAGGTTCTCATCAAAAGCTCCTAATCTAAAGGTAGACCTTGTGAGAGTTCCTTTATATCCATTGCTATAGGGAACTGTGTTATCATTGTTTAAGTCTTGTTCAGTCAGCCATATTGTTGAAGTTTCATGGGTGCAGCTTCCTTTTCATATATGAGACATAATCTCACAATAGACTTCCTGGTCCTCTGGCTCTTACAATCTTTGTACATTTTTTGTGTTATTTCCTGAACCTTAGGTGAAGGGTTGTGTTGTAGATATATCAACTGGGGCTGCATAGCCCAGTGTTAGTTGTTCTCTGCATTTTGGGTAATTGTTGCCACAAAGAAGAGTAGTAGATGTAGATATCTCTTCAGAATACTCATATTAGGGCTCCTTGGAAAAATTTCCAGTATTCCACTTTTAATTTTCAAGGAACGCTTTCAGTACTGTTCACAAAGGCTATATAACTTCATATTGCTAGGAACACTGTTTAGGGATTCCTTTTTCTCTAAATGATCAACCAACTCTTGTTATTTCTTTTCTTTTATACTAGCCGTATCCATGTACTTTAGGAAACATCTCATTGTGGTTTCCATTTTTATTTTTCTGATGAATACTGATGTTGAGAACTGTTTTCATGAACTTGCTGTCCATTCACATCTTATTTTGATAAACATCTTTACAGGCCTTTTGCCCATATATCAATTGGATTTCAAAAGACATTGCTACCAACAAGATGAATCAGTGGGTAAAAGTGCTTGCCACCAGATCTGACAATCCTAAGTTCAATCTCCAGAACATGGATAGTGGAAGGAGATGACTGCTTCCCACAAGTGATTGTACATCCTACACATGTGAGCGATGACACAATCTAACACACACATACACACACACACACACACACACACACACACACACACTAAATATAAAAAATATGCAAAACAGACAATATAATCTTAAGTATATATCCTGAAGATATCACACTATCTGATTTCAAAAATGAAAACACATCAAAAACACTATAATATTGGTACAAAATCACACATACAGGCATGACAAAGAACAAGAGCCAGAAAGTAATTTGTGTTTTTCAGTGAATTCATCTTCAACACAAGTGCTAAGAACACATAACGGAAATATAAACCTCTCACTAGTACCTCATGCTGGATGACCTGGATATTTCACATGCAGAAAAACAAAATTTGGCCCACAAATCACCTCATATATGAAAATCAAATAAAATAGGTATTGAATACTTAAATATAAAATAGTCTGTAAAAATACAATAAAATATAAGAATAAAGACTATTTGTAACTGACCCCCAAAGTATAGGTAACAAAAAACAAAATCAGACAAAGATTCAATAAATTATAAATCCTATACACATCAAAGAAACCATGCAAGAGAAAAAGGATATAACATGTAGAATGAGAGCAAATAGCTCTGAACCATACAGCTGACAGAGGGAAAACACTGAAAATATGTAAGAACGTAGTGTGTCCCAAAAGTAAAAATTATATTTTATTACAAAATAGGAATATTCAGGTGTAAGAGATGGCTCTGTGCTAAATAATTCATACATAGCAAGACATTAAAAACGATTAATAAATGAGCCCTCATAGAAATGAAAAGCTTCTGTATGACACACAATAAAAGTCTTTAGCAATGCCATATCCAGGAGAGGTTCATATATAAAATATATTAAGAACTAAAAAAAAATCTGGACTTCAAGAAAAAAAATAAATCAATTTAGATATTATGATACAGACCTAAACAGAGAGTTGTCAATAGAGGAATCTCAGAACTTTTAGAAACGTTCGACATCCTAACTGTCAGGGAAATGCAAATAAAAACTATTTTGATAGTTTATCTTGCAGCTGTCAAGATGCTAATATCAATAACACAAGTGACAGCTCGTGCTGTCAAGGATTTGAAGCAAGGGGAAGACTTCTCCATTGCTGGTAGGAGTGCAAGTTTATGTAGCCCCTCTAGAAATAAGTGAGGCAGTTCTTCAGGAAGCTGGAAATAGATGTAACTCAATACCCAGATATACTACTCTTGAGCATATACCCAAAGGACTCCACATACTTCTATGGAGGCACATGCTCACTCATGTTCATTGCTGCTCTATTCATAATAAGAAGAAATCAGAAATAGTCTGAATGTCCATCAACAGATGTGGATAAAGAAAATTGCTACATTTACACAGTGGAATATTTAATCAGCTATTTTTAAAGATAATTATGAAATTAGCAGGTAAATGAATAGAACTAGAAAAATCATTATGACTGAGGTAACACAGACCTAGAAAGACCAATATGGTATATATTCTCTTACATGTGGATGTTGCCTTTAAGCTTTCAATGGACATGCTACAATTCATTTAGATACAGAAATTAGGGATAGAATGAATGATTGGGGGGGGGAAGATCTCTTAAGGAAAGGGAAATAGAATAGTTATGAAAGGTCAGTGGTCATATAAGAACAGGAGAATTAAATGGAAAGGGGAGGAAAGGAGATAAGAGGGATAAATGTTGAGAGAAAACTAGTACTAAAGGCCATTTGAAGAGCCATATTGGCACATACTGCCATAGAATATTCTTTAAAAGTGTGTGTGTGTGTGTGTGTATGTAAATGTAAATGGAGTTATCAAAAATCGGATGAACAGTATCCCAAAGAGACATCTTTTACCACCAAATAAAATACCCAGTTTCAGGAATTTGTTACATATAATTGAGTTGTTGGCTAAAGGGGGTCTGACGGAAACTCGCAAACATCTGAGGATGCTACCAAATCTATTGGATGTTCTCCACAAATTGATGGTAAGCTATTGCTGAAAACAACACTTACATATCTTATTGAACAAGTAGAAGTCAAGCTGGTGTCTGACTAGAGCCTTTACCCATACTGACTTTTGTTCATGGTAGTAGAACATACTCTGCATGCCAACAGAAAAGAAAGGTAACCACCAACCTAGCTAAAAAAACCTTGTGATCTTCAATGGTTTCCTGACTGCACAATATGCTGGTGCAATAGTAGCCCAAAAGTTGTAAGAGTAACCAACCCTGTCTGAGTGTATTTGAAGTACACTCCATGAGATGGAATCCTTGCCTGATATGTGGCCAAGAACTGGAGACTAAATAGTTCAGGGACCTGGAGGAACATCAAGCACTATTGTTCTGCTAAAGGAATGTAACAATAACATGATTCCTAATGTCATTCTGCTATATTTGTCTATCAGAGTCTTGCCAAGTCATCATTGGAGAAGCTTCCTCCTGCAGTATATAGAAATTAATACACAGGCCTGCAACTAGACATTGTAGAAAAAGTGGGACATTTTGGAACTATCAAACCTAAGTGTAATGCTTTCACCAAACTTCTACTATCAGTGCTTGGCGAGCTATGCAGAAGAAGAGACAGAAATATTCTAAGACCAAGAGAAGATGGATGGAGCCAAAGAAACAGTGTCTTCCAGACATAACAGGATGGATGCACACATATATACAGACAGATGCTGGCAGAATGCACAGGGTCTGTACAGGTTCCAGGTAGAGAGAGTCCCAGTGGTGAGAGAGATACCTGGATACATGCTTGCATCCTTAACCATGAAGCTATCACCAATTGACAATCACTTGAAAAGGAAAACCACTTTATTCCAATAAAATCTCACTGGGTATATGAAGAACATTTAGAGGTAGACCTTATGCCCAGCAGTAGATGGCCAACACAAAATGAACTCAGTGGTAATTTTTATAGATTTTTTGTCTCATATTGCTTTATTTGATCATTTATTTTTATCTTAGGCTTATATATTGTGGTGTGTGTGTGTGTGTGTGTGTGTGTGTGTGTGTGTGTGTGTATGTGTCTGTGTCTCTGTTTTGTTATTTGCCTGTTTGAGAGGGGGAGGGAGAGAGAAAGCATGAAGTTAGATGGGTAGAAAGGTGAGAAACATCTGAGAGAAAATGGGGAGGAAAAACATGACAAGATTCATTGCATGAATGACAATAAAAAGGAAAAAATATGACTTACAAAAAAAGCATCCATACTCCCCTTACAAAGGACCCAAAGTCAGTTCCCTGCACTTATATTAGACAGCTCATAGATGCCTGTAACTTTATGTCCAAGTGATCCAATGTCCTCTTCTGTACTCTGACATATAATACTTAGAGCAGGAGAGGGCAGTGGTTAAGAGCACTGGCTGTTTCCCAGAGTACCTGGGTACAGTTTTAGTGCCCACATGGCAACTCAAAACTGCAACTCTAGTTCCAGGAGGATCCCAAATCCTCTTCTGTCTTTCTTTGCATGCACAACATAAATATATACATATGCAGGCAAACACTCACACATGAAAAATAATAATTTAACTTTTTCATATATTTTCTTATTAATACAGGAAAGAATGCACATAAGTTATACCCTTTGTCTAATTTTTTAACAAAACCCAAGTCAAGAAGATAAATTTAAAATCATGACTGATTCATTTTTCTGAGTTACTTTTAAATGGATTTCTATTCATATAAATGATTAGATGAGAATTTAAGTTACTGTTACTATCCTATGAAGAATGACTACAAAATACAAAGAAGAAATGCTTTGAAAAAGATACTATCTGTGGTTCTATAGGCCTACATCCTTAAAATGTATTTTCATAGACTTGAGCTAATACTGTTTTGCCATCCAGTGTTTTTTGATATTCATGAAACAAATATTTCAAATAGGATTTTACAATTTGAGAGGATAGATGGCTACAAAAAATTATCAAATCCTCTCCTTTTCACAATAATCACAACTTTTTTTAAAATCTAATTTGAGAATCTTTATCCTTCTGTACAGCACATTGGGTGGAGACTTCCTCTGCTAAAATTAAGTAGGGAAAGATGTCCTGTAATGGTAATAACTCTTTGTATCTATCCTAATGTGGAACTTTCAGGTACCAACTATTTGGTAAAGACATGTGTTGTATTTATTTTTGAATTATATTTCCATTTTCCTCATCAGTTAGCATATTATTCTCTCAGAGCTCTAAGCACTTCATGTCAGTGAACAGAAAATATATTTACAGATATATTTCAAAGAGTATTTTTTTAAAGATACACTCCTAGTGATAAAGTGTTTGTGCTGAGAATAAGGGTAGTTTTCCTATTGTTCACACAGCAGGTTGTCAACTTTTTCTCCTTAAGAAGGAAAAGTCTTATCCTCAGAAAGCCTGGATGAGTTCCTCAGCTACTTGAGCACAATGATAATAATAATAAAGAAACATGCAGTAAAGGGCCTATCATCAACATCATGACAAATAGTGATGTCATTTGATCATTTTAATGGCCATATATAGGCATTAAATTCCTTCCTTTCAAGAACTAAACCAACTGAATAAGATCAGGATAAACATTGGTATGTAAAACAATTAGAAACATTCAAATGCAGGATAGCAAGACAGTTCATCTAGTAAAGATACTTGCTGACAAATGTGATGACCTGAGTTCAATCCTTAGAATTCATATGTTGGAAAGAGAAAAATTTAATCACACAAGTTGTCCTTTGAACGCCACATATATACTATGGAAACCATGTGCCCCCACATACATACAAATTTGAAACATTTTAACTCTACATATGAATATGTAGAAAATGTGAATAAATATGAAGCACTCAGATATATCAGCAAGCAAGCAAATTTTGACTGAAAAGACATACAGTTTTTATTTTTAAATATTAGATTACATGTTTTGATAAACATTATTATTAATATCAAGTTCTCATTTTATGGTTAATGATATCTGAAAGCAATTAATAAATAAAAGCATTCTATTATGCAATATAATAATTCATAAACAGTTAAGAGTAATAAAAAATTCTAACAAATATAACATGATACACAAACACTAACAAATTAAATAATGTTTAGTAAAATACAATAATTCATATAAAACAAGAGAAAAAGTAATCTAAATATCTTGTGGAAACAGATGATGAGACACTGTAATGATAAATACTAAATGAATTATAGAAAAATATTATATCCAATAGTTAAAAGTGATTATATAGTTACCTGTATAGGTAAAACATTCTGAAACTTAACTTCTGCATATTAGATCTGACCATTTGCACATGTGATACATATAAAGAAAATCAGGTTTCCTGCTGTTGAAGAAAGAAGTTACACATAAAGTAAAAATGAAGACAAAACTGAACTCCCTAATGTTTAACTGAAATCTGATGTATTGATGAATACTCATTATATGTCTACACTAACACACACATAAAAATAAGTATTTGTATGTAAAGCATGAAATATTAGTATGTTTTTAATCTCTGATCATTGAGATGTCCTACAGACAATTACTCCTTGGCAATAATTATGTGTAATGCCTACATTTTGTTTTCTTAGCCCTATTTCTCTACAAAATAAATAAATAAATAACAACCAATTTTTGAGGGTGAATCAGACAAGTCAATGCTTTTAAAGTTATGAGTGGATGTTGTTGAAAGACTCCAAAGCCAACATGAAAGAACTACTAAAAGCAAAGGTTTGGGCAACAAGATACATACAGTTCTAGATAATAACCACTAAATATAAAATACTCATGACTTTATAGTAATATAAATAAAAGTATTAAAGAAATTTAAGAAAGTAGCAACTCCTGTTAATAGTAGAATTCATAAATATATCAATAAGTAGCAAAAATTATCTCACCACTAGCCAGATTATACCTTGGTGATCAGTATGTATATGTTGTGTTCAGTACTAGAATCATTAGGAAGGACAATAGTATCTGAAAATTCTGAAAGTATTTCATTTGCAATATTCCTTACTACTGCAGAAATGATCATAAATTTAGAATAGAGATAAATATCAGAAACAACACTTACCATGTCATCAAGATCAATGACAGCTTAGAAGTACTGTCCTGTGATACAGTGCCCTGTGGAGGCCACAGCACCATTTCTATGGTTCTCTGTTTTAAAAAGTTGTGATTGATTGAGTCTAATAAAGAAGGAAGCAGATAGGCACAATTTGATGGACTTTCAGAGAAAATAATCAATCAACAATCTTAAAGGCTGCCAGAATCCTGAAAAACAAGGAAAGCCGGAGAAAATATTAAAGACTATAGGAGTCTAAGAAGAATCAACTAAATACAATAAATATAATTCTTAATTTTTTTTAAGATTTACTTTTTGCTTCACATAAGTTTGTTTTTCTTGCATGCATGTCTGTGTACCACATGTTTGCCTAGTGTCCACAGAGGCTAAATGAAGGTGCTGGATTGCCCTGTAACTGGAGTTCCAGACAGTAGTAAGCAGCCATGTGGATTCTGAGAACTAACATGGGTACTCTGAAAGTATAGCAAGTGCTCTCAACCGCTGATCCATTTCTCCATCCCTTTTATTAAAAAAATGACATTAGGTAAGAAAAAGTTGTCTTGAGCCAATTTATTTAATGTTATCATGACAATGTTGATTTCCTTGCTATAATAATTATACTACAATTTCAAAGATGCTAACATACGAGTAATCTGAGTGATGGTTTTATTGAAACTTCATATACTTTTTTATTTCCTTTCCTATGACCCCAAAAGTAGTTTAAAATTCAATAAAGTATGATATTACAGAAAAATTAGAAAAGCTTCAACTTCCAGTTACTGGAAACAACTGTGAAGTTGGGCAAAATATATAACATAACTACTTCCAGACACTAGAAAATTGCACATAATTCTATCTCAGAAAGATAGAAGCTAAATGAGAAGGACTTCCACAACATCATGGATTTCTGTACTCTTATTCATATAGAGTAAGCCAAACATAAGCACAGTATACTCACTATATTGAAAGTGACCACATTGTGGGAACTAAGGAAACCCCTGGCATTTACAGGGCATGTTTACGGAAAGAGAAGAGCTATGAAGAGTTCAATGCTTCAAAATCTGCACAAAGCTCCCCTTTGGTCATTTGCTAAACATTAAACTGGTCATGTGCAGGTAAGAATTCCACGAGGTTGTACAAAGAGCAATTACCAGGGGAATTAAAAAATGCTGGAGAGCAGTGAACTGAATAACTACTAAAAGATGAACATGACTAGGATACTGTTGATTGCACATATCCAGGGGCAAGAATTTTCTCTGAACTCCAAAAATAAGTCAGTAGAGCCATCAAAAATCTTTCCTAGGAGTGAGGGAATATAGCCTAAGCTGTGCCTCTCCTAGAGCACCTGTACAAAGTCTGCCAATAGTCACAAAACAACAGCATGAAGCACAAATGAATGAGTAGATTGTCAAAAATTTTTATAGGAAATAACAAAATCCACTAACACAAGGACATCCATTTCCAATGACTTCAAATATTTAAAGAAAAATACCTAAAATTTGGAAGAATAATTAAATAATACCAGTATAGAAAATGACACTATAAAAAGAAAGTATTCCATAGATTTAAATTATTAAAATAAAAATCCATATAGAAGCCAACAAGTTCAAGTTCATTTTAATATTATAGACATTCAAGAGATATATAATAGCTAAGAGAATTTAGAAAGAAAAAATAAGGTTAAAATTTTCACCATTTGACACATGGTTAATGATTGTCCTAAAGACAGGAAAATATATTAGTGAAAGTGATAAATTTAGAAGAATGAAATTTATAGCTTTGATTTTTTTATTTCAGTAACAAACAAAAATTGTGGAAAAAATCAAGCTGCTTAACGCATGGCATTGGGATAACTCAGTGAAGTTGCATTTAACTCAGTCTAAAGAATTAATTTGTATCTCGACACAGATATTAATTAAACTAGTGGTTAAGCTTCAAGGTCAAAGAGTCAAATGTAGCAGAATATCTTTATGAACTGAGTGAACTCAGAGATTTTAAATTCATAAATTCTGTTTCTGGCCAGAGGAAAGAAAGCAGGTAGGCTAATTGCAGATCTTCATTTGTCCCTCCACTCCTCCAAATCCATTTCCCCAGTCTCTTCCACAAGTCTATAGTAAACCACCTGCTACATCCTTGCCTTCCCCTTACCTCATCTCTAGTGGATCACCAGATCTTGGTCCCAGGTTTCTTTGCCTGCACTCATTGATTTATCCCAGGCCTGCACTCTAGCAGACATTCTCTGGGAAGCTGTAGGCCACTCCAGCCAGGGAACCAGGCAGACTAACTGCTAACCTGTACCTATCACTCCTTTCCTTTAAATCTAAGTCCCCAGTCTCATCTCCAGCTGGGTAGCAGACTACCTGTTGTGGCCTCTCCTTCTCCACTGTCTCATTTCTCATGAGAAAAAGAAGACCAAAGTGAGAATCCGGCTTTATTCACTTTTGTGACTTTTTGGCACCCCACTCCCAGAGTGTCCTCATTCTTAAGTGTAGGCTCCAAATACCTAGAATAGATATTTGGGAAACAGAATAGATAGTTAGGGGTGAATGTAGGTTACTGGAATAGAAAAATCAAGTGGTGAGGGAAAGGGAAGAGGGAGAAAAGAGAGGGAATAAGGTGAGAGAAATCTAAAATTAAGGGTCATTTGAGGGATAGTGTGGAAATCTGGTACAGTATAAGCTTCCTAAAACACATACATATATGAAGGAGAGCTAAATGAAATTGCCAAATAATGGGGGAGACAGATCCCCAACTGGTCATCACTTGTTATCAAACGAAACTGCCAGCACCAGAATTGGTTTGAGCTAGTACCTACAAAGAGCTTCACCTCTACATGCTAGTGTCTTTGGTACAGGAAGGTACCCACTAAGCCAAAAAACCTTTGACCTATAGTGCTGTCCTATCTGCAAGATAAGATATGCTAGGGCAATGATGGTAGAAAACACAACCAACCAATATCTCATTTGATTTAAAACTCACTGCACAGGATGGAACCTAAGTGAAAACAAAACAGAACAAAATAAAACCAAATTGAAACAACAAAAACAACAACAACAAGAGTAAAATGACTCCCAATAGCTTTCTACTATTTACACAAATGAGTGACTTGCTCAACCTCTGTCAGGGAATCTTCCTCCTGCAGCAGATGGGAACAAATACAGAGAGCCAAAGCAAGACATTATTCAGAGAGTAAGAGACTTTTGAACTGAAGCTTTAAATGAGGTATGTCCACAAAATCCCTTTTCTAACGGCTCAGAGAACCCCTTAGAAGAGGAAGCAGAAATAGTCTAAGAGTCAGAGAGTACAGAGAAAGCACAGTAAACATTATCCTGTAAATCACCATGGTTGAAGCACATATGAACCCCCCAAGATACAGGCAGAGTTCACAGGTTCTTTGGGGGTCTACAACAGATAGGATCCTAGAGCTTAAAGGAGAAATGAACACATGCCCATAACCTAACCCAGAAGCTACCTCCAATTGATAACCACTTGCAAATGAATATTTGTTTGTTTTTCAAGGGAATCTCTGGAGAAACAAACTACACTTAAGTGTAGAGTGTATGCCCAGCAGTAGATGGCCAACAAACAAGTCATGTCAAGTCTTCTTCTTTTTTTTAATTCTATTTTATTTTATTTTATTTTTATATTTCTTCTCTCTTTTTTCCTTATGGGTTCTTTTTGTATGTATTATGGCTTCTAGTTTAGTGTTTTTAATGGGATTCCTGAATGTACTGAGTCGATCTCTCCATCTGTATTTGTCTCTTGTGTCTTCTCTTGGGTTCGTTTCCTTCTGTTTGTTTGTTTTGTCCTACTCTGATATTAGTTTTTACTTTATTTTGTTTGCTTGTTTGTTTATTTATTTGTTATTCCTTAGAAGCCTGACAGAAGAGGTGCATCCAGATGGGAGAGGAGGTAAGGAGGAACTAAGAGGAGTAGAGAGAGGGAAAACCATATTCAGGATATAGTATGGGGGGTAACATCTATTTTCAATAAGAGAAAAAAGTAATAAATTATAGTAAAAATTGTTAAGTGCAATTAAGCATTATTTTAAAAATCCTCTAAACATATATTTTAAAAAATAAATTCTGTCCTGTTTGTGTAGGCCTGTGACTTTAGCTCTCTACTCAGGAGTCTAAGGTATGACACTCACAAGTTCAAGTCTTGCTTGGATAAGTTTATAAGACTCTGCCTCAAATTGTAAATAAATAAATAAATAAATAAATAAATAAACAAATACAGAAATACATAAATGAATGTCTGAATTGAGATACTGCTCAGTTTTAGAATACTTGTTCAGTATGTAAGAGGGAAGAGGCCTTAGGTTTAATCCATACCAACAAAACAAAAAAACAACAAAAGACTTAATTAAGATATAAAAGACACAAGTGGCATATATGTACAGCAAAGAGCTTATATGTGGAATACATAATCTCAATAACATAATTATATAAAGTTAATAGTAAAAGCAGAGGAGGGAGAAGGCCTTCAGGAGCTGAGAAGCTGGGCAGGTCATTCAAGACTGTCCTCCCTTTGCTCTGACTCACCTTCATGTACTGTTCCCACAAGAGGTGGTATTTCCCCTACATGCCTCCTGGGGAGTAGGCTTTGAACTTTTTCAAACCTACTTTATTTGGGGTTCTTTAATGCTTATACCTTCCTTCTAACCCACCTACCCTAGATAGGAGAGAAAAATGATTAATAGGAACAGGAGAAGTAGACCTTTTTAGACTTAATTCCTTAGTTGAGTCCACTCACATTGTTGGCAGAATTCCAATAGACCAGTTAAACAGCAAACCAGCAATTCAATAAAGGTGACTGTAACTGCAGCCACTGGAACCTGGAGCAGCAGCAGCTGGAGCCCAGAGCCTCAAAGATTTCTCTAGAGCAGTTATTTCTAGGGTCATCTTGAAGTGGAATGATGACAAGCCAAGGCCAAAAGCTCCTCTTCTTGTTTTGGTGTATATATTCATTCCTCTCAGACTCTGACCAGGATGTTTATCAGTTGGCAAAGACCATGTTCCTGCAAGAGGCAGTTCCTCTTCCAGTGGACAAACATCACCTGTTCTCTCACAAGTTTGTTTCACATCCCACTCTTGGGATCAAAACAAAAATATGTTTACATCCACTACACTGGGGCTTGCTCAACTGACATATTCTTTCACCAGCTTCCATTTGCTAACAGACTAGCAGTATTCTTTTGGTCCTGAAGGATGGCTGAGGTCAGCATATAGTACCTGACATATTCAGCCTCTTCTTGAGGTTCATTTGAAGGAGAAGGGGTGGTGGCATCATGTAGGTCACCTCATAGGACATTAATAGAATTATCTTAACCACTCTTTGTGACAAAACATGAAAAAAGCATTTGTTAAATATTTATCCGAAGAATATGATAGCTGAGTTCATCCTAAGTAACACCTGCATGATGAAATAAAAATCAAATTTGACCTTAAGATATCTCATTTTATCAATGTGAATGAAAACATCAGCTAATGAAAACAAGTGTCTGAAACAGGAGTATACAGAAGTAGACTTAAGCTGAAATCTCTACAATTAGAGTGGAATAAGTACTGTTTTCCTATTGGACTATTCCTGAACAAGAAGCATAATGTTTCTTTTGGTTTTGGTTGGTTGTTTGGGGTTTTTTTGTTGTTATTTTACATTTTTAGCCAATGTATATAAATGTATGTATCATAGCACATATATAGAGAACAATTTACAAAATTTGGTTTTCTTTGATGTGTTCTTGTATTCGTTTTGCAAGTATTTTATTTAGTATTTTTGCATCGATGTTCATAAGAGAAATTGGTCTGAAATTCTCTTTCTTTGTTGAGTCTTTGTGAGGTTTAGGTCTACCATATAGAAATTTCCTGGTGTAGAACTCTGATCAAAAGAATTGTTGACAGGTACCTTTTACATGCTGAGCTATCTGGTAAGCACTTGTTTTGCTTTTATAATTTCTTGATGAGATGCTTCTGCTGACTTTTCTTTGATTTTAATTATTTGATGTCATAGGATATTTGTGAATTGGCCATTATAGTATCAGTTTACACTGGAAGTGAAACATTCCTAGAGCTTGTATTAAGAATATAAGTAGCAAAGGCACATTTCTAATGCCACCTGCATTGCTACTAAAACAGAAATCTGTGTTTAAAATTTGGTGTAAAATGTAACAGATTTATAATCATTACTATTATTTTATCTGGAAAAATTACCTACTAGAACACCTACCAGTGTATGCTACTTGAAATAATGGCTAAAAATATCAGCAAAACATTATCCAAACTGTACTACTGAAAACCTGTTTGTCTTTTGGAAAATACTAGTTTACAACTAACAATGAAAACTCCAGCTGCTTTTGAGCACTAGCTGTTCTTCCAAATGACACAGGTTCAATACCTAGCACCCAGATGGATGTTCACACCTGTCTGTAACTACAGTTCCTGAGGATCTGACACCCTCACACAGACATGCATACCGGCAAAACTCCATTGCACATGAAGTAAAATCATTCTTATTGAATGAGATTAAAAAAATCAGCTTATGACAACAAATGTCTGCTAAAAGTAGTAATAGAATGGTAGAATGTGACACAGCTATTTTAGAACCATCAATTTTAGTGGTCAATGCTTTAAACAGCAAGGAAGAGTAATTAGTGTTTAAGGTTGACAACACCGTGCCTTGTTTAAATTAGCATCAGTTACTTAAATGTCCAGTATGGGTGCTGCAGGATATTTGATCCCATTGTGAATCTCAAGATTCACTGTAAAACCATGCTTATTGTTTGGTATGGCTCAGCCCTAATATACACCTTTAATCCAAGGGCTAAATAAAGTCAAACCTATGTAAAGAAGCACAGTAAGAAACCAGCTGACAGGGATTAAACAGAAAGAAAAGACACTGAGAGAACCATATTTAAGACAGGGTACATAAGAAGGGGATTTTGTTTTTTCTCCTTATGGGATGTGAGCTGGTTAGGGAGGTCAGATGAATGCTTTCTCTGCCTCTCTGAGCTAGTAGTTATTTTTTATCTCAACAACTGGTTCCTGAATCTTTATTGGTAAAACCAAGCATTTGGGATTTTATTTTTTAAATGAGTCTTCTTTCTTTCAATTAAAAAAATAGTTCCTAGCTAAGTAGAAAAGCATTTACCTTCTGAGAGATTGGCTGTATCTGGTTCCTGAGTCTTTATTGGTAAAATCAAAGATTGGGATTTCTTTTGTTAAAACAACATATAGGTATGCTTACCTGGTCATTGCATATTAAAGCTTTGGCTCCTTCTTTCTTCCTTTCTTTTTATATTTCTTTCTTTCTTTTTACAATGCTGTAGACAGAATTTGTCAAAAATTCTGAATATACACTTTACAAATAATGAAAGTTAAATGGTGTAAGAAACCCTTGGAAATTATTTAAGCATACTCAGAGGGTGTTTTGTTTGTTTGGTTTGGTTTGGTTTTTTTTTTGTTGTTGTTGTTTGTTTTGCTTTGCTTTGGTTTGGTTTGGTTTGCTTTTTTGGTTAAACCCATAATAGTAGCTAAAAGACATACATTGTGGAAGGAATGTGACCTTGCCTTACACTGGGCTCAAGGTGAAGGTAGTCTTGGGTAGCTTAACCCCATTGAGACCCCACTGATACCCCACTGATATATATATATATATATATATATATATATATATATATATATATATATATATATATATGTCTGTTATAAACTGAGAGGAGCCATTTGGGCCAGGGATTAAGGACAAAGGGGCGGGGGGAATCAGACCATGCTATTGTATTGCAAAACTATCATCAATGGGAGGAGGAAATAGGAGAGATACTAGGGGTTCAGGAAGGCACAGGGGTGTGGTGCTGGAGGAGAGACAAGCAAGTGGAGCTCAAGGAAGAGGAAGGAGGCTGGGAGGCTGAGGCCACAGACAGTAAGACTTCTGGCTTCTTCTGTTGGATAGATGATCTTCTAGATTCCCAGAGAAATACGTCAAGGGATTTGTCAAAGGAGTTGCCCCACGGAACTGATACCCTGAAGGTTTCATTCTTGTTCTCCTTAATCTCCTTTTCCTCCTGTTCAGGATAGTTGGGTTGCAGGGAAGATACCTTTGATTAATAAATTAATAATAAAGTTTAGCTGCTAAAGAACCAGAGCCAACATCACATAAAATAATTATTATATTATGTACCCAGTTTATTTACTATAGCTATATAACATACTAAATAGTACCTGCTACTCACTCAATACAGGTCAAAAACATTTTAAAATATGTAAGTTAGCCTGATGATAATAGCTACATTTAAAAATAACCTAAAATGGTAATTATATGAATCAATTAAAATGATGATACTTTGTATGAATAAAAAAATGTTATATGAACCTAGAGAGATGGTTGGGGGATTAGTAACTTTCATTTCTCATTGGATTGGTAAGATTAACAGTAAAAATGGCCATTTTACCAAAAGCAATCTACAGAGTCAATGCAATGCTCATCAAAATTCCCATACAATTCTTTACATATCTTGAAAGAGCACCTCTCAACTTTACATGGGAAAACAAAAAACCCAGGCTAGCTAAAACGATCCTCTACAATTAAAAAACTTCTAAAGGTATCACCATCCTTGAATTCAAGCTTTACTACAAAGCAATAGTAATAAAAACCACCTGATATTGGCATATAAACAGACAGGTTGATGAGTGGAAATTGAATCAAAGACCCAGAAATAGACCCAGTCCAAAGGACACTTAAGAAGTCAAAACCATACAAAGAAAGCATCTTCAAGAAATAGAACTGGTCTAATTGGATGTTAACATGTAGAAAAGAACAAAGAAATCCTTATTATCTCACTGCACAAAACTCAAGGCCATTTGGATCAAAGACCTCAACACAAAATTGGATGCACTAAATCTAATAGAAGAGAATGTAGGGAATAATCTTGAACTTACTGTCACAAGAAACAACTTCCTGAAAAGAATGCCAGCAGCTTAGACACTAAGATCAACAATTAATAAATATGACCTCTTGAAACTGAAAAGTTAAGCAAAACAAAAGACACTGTCAATAGAACAAACTAGCAGCCTACAGATTGGAATAACATTGTCACCAACCCCGTATCCGACAGAGGCCTAATATCTAAAGTATATAAAGACTTCAAGAAATTAAACACCAACAAACCGAATAGCCCAATTTAAAAATGGGGTACTGAGCTAACCAGAGAATTCTCAACAGAGGAATACGGAATGGCCAAGAAGTACTTAAAGAAATGTCAACATCCTTAGTCATTAGGAAAATGTAAATCAAGATGACTCTGAGATTACATCACCTGTCAGAATGAAGCTTGGAGCAGGGGCACATGCCTGTAATCCCTGTACTTGGGAGGCAGAGGTGGGGAAATCTGTGTGTTCGAGGCCAGCCTGGTATACAAAGTGAGTCAAGGACAGCCAAGGCTACACAGAGAAATGCTGTCTCAAAACAGAACAAAACAAAACACCTGTCAGAATGGCTAAGATCAAAAACTCAACTGACAGGACATGCTGGCAACGATGTGGAGAAAGGGGAACATTTTTTGCTAGTGGGAATGGAAACTTGTACAATTACTGTGGAAATGAATCTGGAGTTTTCTCAGAATATTGGGAATAAATCTACAAGACTCAGCTATACCACTCCTGAACATATACCCAAAAGATGCTCCACCATACCACAAGGACATTTGTTCAACTATGTTCATAGCCATTTTATTCCTAATAGTCAGAAACTGAAAACAGCCTAGATTTTCCTCTAACAAAGAATGGATAAAGAAAATGTGGTACATTTACTACTCAGCTATTAAAAACAAAGACCTCCTGCAGTTTTCGAGCAAATGAATGGAACTGGAGAAAGTCATCTTGAGTGAGGTAACCCAGACCCAGAAAGACATACATAACATATACTCGCTTATGAGAGGCTATTAGACATAAAGTACAAGTTAACCATGCTACAAATCTAAAGAATCCACGGAGAGCCTAAGAGGGGATGATCAAATCTTACGCAGAAGAGGAAATAAAATAACCATTTGAAGTACATGGAAGGAGAGAGCTGGGTGAGAGAGGGGGTAAGAAGGGTAACTGTGATGGGGATCAGGTGTGGAGGTTATCTCTGGCCTACGGGAGGCTCCTGGGAGTCTATGGTGATGACCCTAGCTGAGCCTCTTAAAAGCAGGGGTTACTGACCCTGATGTCATTACCTCCTGAAGTCAGGGAAGTTTGGGACTTCCAGTGGAGGGAGATGGATGCTAATGCACACGTAAAACCTTGGATCTAAAATTTGTCTTGCCAACCGGAAGTGTAGAGAAAAATAGAGCAGAGATTGGGGGACTGATAAACCAAGAACTGGCCCAATTTGAGACCATCTCCATGGAAGAAAGACAATCCCTGTTACTATTAATCATACTCTGCTATGCTTGCAGACAAAAGCCTAGTATACCTGTCTTCTGAGAGGCTTCATCCAGCAGCTGATGGAAACAGATGGAGAAACCCACAGCTAAACAACAGGCTGAGCTCAAGGAGTCTTATGGAAGGATAAAGGGAGCTGGAGAGGTCAAGGACACCACAAGACAAACTACAGAGTAAACTAACCTGGGTCCATGGGGACTCAAAGAGACTGAACCACCAACCTAAGAGCATGCATAAGGTGGACCAAGACCTTCTACACATTTGTAGCAATGTGCAGTGTCATCAGTAGTGGAACCCATAACAGTGAGAGTAAGGCCTGTCTCTGACTCTGTTGCCTGCCACTGCATCCCTTACCCCTAGCTGGGCTGCTTTGTCAGGTCTCAGAGGGAGAGGATGCACTTAGTCTTGCTCCAAATTAAGGTCAAGGTTCCTGGGAGAGTTGGTATCCATTGAATTCTTCCCCTTCTCTGAGAAGAAGGAGTTGAGGAATGGGGAAGGGTCGTGTGAGCGTAGGGCTGGGAGTAGAGGGGGGACAGAGAAACTGGGGTCAGGACATAAAGACATTAAATAAATGAAAAAAAAACTTAGTGTCATTTTATTATGTTAAAACATACCCAGAGATATTCTGGTACTCCTGACACCCCGAAAGAAGTTTTACTTTCTATGCATGGGAGAATAAGTTAATGTTATGCTTAGTCTACTTACAAAATAGAGTAATTAAAATAATAACAAGACAATAAATTTGTACCCAAAAAGTTGTCCAAAATTTAAAATCTTGACAAAACAAAAAGTCTCTGTTTATAGATTACTCATAGAAATTAACATGTAAAATATGGATTCAATTCATGCAGCTGAATTAATACTTTATTAGAAAAATTCTTACATATATTAATAAATACAATCATAACAACCTTTTTAATCCAATGTGCATCTTATTATCGCTTTTCTATAAAAATTCATATTCACCTAGGCATTCACGTTCAATGATTTTGATATCAGTTCTAGTAGCCATGGTAAAATATGGAAAACAATGTATGTCACCATTGAGAAAGGAATGGTTATACAGAACGCGCACATACACACACACACACACACACACACACACACACACACACACACACGGATTCCAGTCTTTCTGTACTATCAGAAAGATCCTGCATTCATTTTATTCACTGATGATAGGAAAAGAAAGTATAATATGCACACTGAGTTCAAGGACATCTGATGTTTACAATGAATTCCAGACCAGTTATGGTAATAGGAAACACTTTGTGGGGAAAAAAAAAACAGCAAACAGGAAACTAAAATGGTGTTTATGTCACATTTATGGCAATAGGATCGTAGAATAAAATTTAAAATAAAACAAATCATTAATTGTGATTATTTTGAAGAAAAGTTGTTGAAAATTGTTGAAGAAAAGTTGAGGAAAATTATTATAAAAGATAAATTACTGTTTATCTAGTATTCAAATTTGGGGGCAACAAGAATATCTGTGCTATTACATAAAAACAAAATTGTGCTCAGGAATTTACAGAGGAAAAAGAGTAAAAGATTGTTAAATTCTCTCTCTCTCTCTCTCTCTCTCTCTCTCTCTCTCTCTCTGTGTGTGTGTGTGTGTGTGTGTGTGTGTGTGTGTGTGTGCTTGTGGAGGCCAGAAGCTTCATAGATGCCCTAGAGTTAGATTTATAGGTGGCTCTGGTGTTAGGATTCTGCTTCAGTGAGCCTACCCATCATGCAAGATGTCATCACCTACCTGCCACGGGGGTGTGGCCCTGCCTAGGGCCATATAAAAGGACAGGCCTCCATGTTGCTCCCTTTCTCTACCCTTCTCTCTACTTTTCCTCCCTCTAACATCTCGTTCTTCTCTCTCTCTCTCTCTCTCTCTCTCTCTCTCTCTCTCTCTCTCTCTCTCTCTCTCTCCACACACACACACACACACACACACACACACACACACACCTCTACTCTCTCTACCCCTCTCTCCCCCCACTCTAACCCCTTCTCTCCCTCCTCCTTTCTGTCTCTCCCTCTTCCTCTCCCTCTCTCTAGGGCACCCACATTCCCTTTTTTTCTCCCCTCATGCTCATTTAATAAGCTCCTTTATAATTTAATATCTGCTGCCTGGTACCTTCTATCTATCATTGCTTTAATTACTAAATATAAAATCTGTGCCATTTGACATGGGTGCTGGGGACTGAACTGTGGTCCTCTGCAAGAAAAACATGAGCCTTAAATTGGTAGGCTATTTCTCCAGCTAGCCAGCCCTCCTCTGCCAAAGAAATGTTATCCCTTAGAAAGATTTTAGATTTAAAACTCGGTAGATGTTTTTTTGTTTACCTAGTGGTTACCATGACTCATTGAACACTCATGGGAATTTTTTCTTTTTACTTGTTGAAAATTTAATTACTTTTTTCACTTCCCTTTCCTCCTTACAAGCCCTCCCATAAGCATATCCTTACTTTCTTTCAATTTCATGACCTCTTTTTATTCATTAATTGCTATTGCATACATATACACACATATATATATTCTATATATAACCTGTTTAGTCAGTAGTATGTTCC
This sequence comes from Acomys minous, assembly GCF_964271855.1. Classification (NCBI taxonomy): domain Eukaryota; kingdom Metazoa; phylum Chordata; class Mammalia; order Rodentia; family Muridae; genus Acomys; species Acomys minous. The sequence goes on along the minus strand of NC_140488.1, from coordinate 84,721,862 downwards.
TTGTGTATATATCTTCTGGGCTGACCATTTGGTATTGAGTAACCAGTTGATGTGCTCCTATCTGGGGGAGACAATTCGTGGGGTAAATTTTTTAAAAGATTTGTTTATTTATTATATATACAGTGTTCTGCCTGCATGTATGCCTGCAGGCCAGAGGAGGGCACCAGATCTCACAGATGGTTGTGAGCCACCATCTGGGTGCTGGGAATTGAATTCAAGACCTTTGGAAGAGCAGCCTGTGCTCTTAACCTCTGAGCCATCTCTCCAGCCCTCGTGGGGTAAATTTTGACTGTCGTGCCATATATTAGCATTATGTACTTTACTTGTAAACCTCAGTAAATGATCTCAAATATCAGGTAGTTTCCAAAAATGTCTGCTCTGATTTTAGGGTTATAAACCAAGACACAATAGGTTCTGTCCAAAATCAGCTTCCACTCAGCATCAGATCTGCAAAAACCTACAGGAGCAAAGAGACTGTCAACTACATTATATAAAGTAAACAATTATATGGAAAGGTCTCATATGTAATAAAGGAAACAAACTGAGGGACAGGACTTGCAGGGATATAGAGTACTCAACATCATGGAGAAGGCAACAGAGTCTGGAGTGCTCTTCTGGGAAGAGAGGAGCAGATGCATCCTCCAGAAGAGAAGGACATGAAGTAGTGACAATTGCAGCATGCATAGTGGGGTACACTAGTGAAGATCCAGGAGAAACGTACTTTAATGTGGGGAAGGGCTAAGACTGGAAACAGTTGCAGAGTCCAGGGTGAAATCATTGTGCAAAGATTCTTAGGACTGGGGGATGGGAGCTTCAGGCAAACTCCATAGACCATTTGAGCTTCATTTTCACCTGACCTTCTTTACCCTACAAGTAGTACCTTGATGATAAGATCTTTTCGTTAATTATTTGGTTTTATTTACAAATAGAAATCTGGAGTAGTGGGGATAAAAATGAATTAGGAGATATTGCAGAAGCCTTATCTCATCCCTGACATTGACTGCCTGTGTGAACTAGGCACATTATGAAATTAAATGAGTCTTGAGTTCTTTGTGAAAATGAATCTTACATTCCCTCTTTTCCAAGACTGTTAAAATATACATAATGTTTAGAACATACCTCTCATGGATTAGTCAAAAAATTTGTAGCTAATATTACTGTGATATTTTGACACCAGATGGCCATTTATGATGGGATGTGTCTCATTTCCTTTTTCTTTTTAAATATGTTATGTCCTTGAATAAACAGCACAGAGACACCAATATATAACTGATATGAAATTGGACATCAAATGTACATAATTTGCCCTCTGCGTAGCAAGATAATTCTCTAAAACAGTACATTTTCCACTGTTGTAGGATTGTTTTGGCTATTGAGTAGTCTCTAATTTGGATGTTGTGGAATTGGTCTAATTTGCATTTTGTTGTGATGGTAAAGGGCCCTGAATAGAGTAACTTAGGAGAAGAAAATGCTTATTTCAGCTACAAGTTAAGGTTTGTTGTTGGGGTAAATCAAGGGAAGAAATCAACCAGGAGCTTGATGTAAACATTAAGGTAAGATGCTTTTTGTCCCACAAGCAGGTTCATATTTAGCTAACTTCTGCATAAAACCAAGGACCACCTGCCGAGGAAGAATTCACCATTAATTGAGCCCTCCTACATCAATTAGAAGTCAAGATAATCCCCATACACACTCAGGCAGATCTAATCTAGGCAATCCCTTTCTCAGATGACTCTAGACTGTGTGAAGTTGGCAGTCAATGCTAACTAGGACAGAAACCCTCTCAGTCTGGATGCAGCTTAATGCTTCTAGAATGTGTGGCTGAATACAGCAATTCCTTGACTCTCTCCCTTCAAATTGCCAAGTAACCCCTTTTTTCACTCATATAACTCATATACTAAAGCCCTCTTCTAAGCTACCAAATTATACTCCAGATGGTTTCGTTAAAATGTCCTAATGGTTTGGATTCCACCTCCTTCAATCCGAAGAAAAGAGCACTAGCACATTAATTTGTGAAAGGATTATCATCTCATTTCTGAACTATGTGTCAAAATATGTCTATCCCTGTGTATGTAGTTAAGAGCACTCTATTCTTGCAGAGGTGTGGTTCCCAGCATCCACATCAAGAAGGTCATAACTACTTGTGACTCTACTTCTTGAGGATTTTACACCCTTTTCTGGACCCCAAAGTCACTAGAAAGGATATAGTACACATATAAATAAATGTGTAAATATATGGAATCAAATACCTTTTAAATAATTCAATACGTACAAACATTCATATGCATGTTCTCTTCACTGTGTTCATGTAAATTGAAAGTTGGGGACACTTTCTATTTCCACTTCTGAAGGAGATTTTTTTGGAGTTAGTACATAATTCCAAACTAACTGCCAAGAGTAGTTTTCTGTTAGAGGTATACTCTTTCATATTTGTGATCCATCACATTTAGAGCCAGGCCCTGTTCACCACTTCCACACCTCCAGATCCAACACCCAGCTTAACTGGGAACCACTTTCCACTTAGGAAAGGCTTAAGGCTTTCCTAGGTGCCAAATTATTTTGTTTTACATATGGCTTCTCTTATAAGAACCTCAAATTCTCATTCATACCCCACACCCTCCTTTGCACTTGCTTCTTACATATTAGAGGATTATTTGCTATTTTACATAATAATTGCTTCTATATTTTTAAAAGTTCAACATCTTGTCCTTGTTTTTTCTTTTCCCCCCTTCTTGTCCTCCTCTTCCTTTCCCCACTCCCCCTCCCCCTCCTCCTTGTCCTCCATCTCTTCTGTCCTCCTCCTCTTCTTCTTCTTTCCTCTTCTTTTCTTTTTCTTCACTACAAGTCATCCCTATTTACAAAAAGCAAATGTTTGGGGAATAAAAATGCCAATGAATAAGAAGTTAACTTTGCGCTGGGCAGTGGTGGTGCATGTCTTTAATCCCAGCACTTGGGAGGCAGGGGCAGGTGGATCGCTATAAGTTCGAGGCCATCCTGGTCTACAAAGTGTGTCCAGGGCAGTCAAGGCTACACAGAGAAACCCTGTCTCAAAGAAGAAGAAGAAGAAGAAGAAGAAGAAGAAAAAGAAGAAGAAGAAACATTCAGATACATATACTTTATTTCATTTTATTTTGTAGAACAGATAGCAGAAACCAGAAAAGTCAAGAATGGATTGTCCATTACAACAGTTTTGTCTGTTTCTTGCTGTAAACAATTTAATTGTACTTTTCATATCCTAAAAAAAAATGCCTATTCCAGGGACATGTTTTCTTGTTTCAGATAAATATTATTCTCAATTTCTTTTCAATACCGAAACTCTTAAGCATCCTGAACAATGATGACTATATAACACATATCATTTATACACTCAGATGATGAAGCTGTCTCAACTTTTCTGAATGAAATAAAGTAAGACTAGAAATATGGGATGTACTCTTTTCTCTTCAACACTTCCTTAAGTTGGTTATATATTCTCTTCAACGGGATGGAAGGCAAAAATTTTGGAGTTTAGAAGAAATTGAAGGAGTTGCTGGAATCATCACTGGAAGTTGAACTGCCCATTAAGCCAACAAGAACCATAGATACAAATCTGCCTTGGGTTCTTTCTTGTTCAGATCTAAGAGCCTCTTCATACAAGGATGGGAAGGCAGTGGGAACAGTATTATAAACCTTGGCCAGAAACTCAAGGACTCTCATTTTGCTGGTTTCATAGAGGGCCCGGGGCCCCCATAGGAATTGACGACATAGGGAACCTCTGATGGGCACCTGCCGGTACTCCAGATACCCCTCATTCACAAAATCCTTAGTAATTAGCTTCTTGACATTTCCATACATGAAGTGATTGACTCCAGCATACACCCCCATCACACTAAGAATGTCCCAGATACATTCCTCATTAGCACAGCTGCCATTCATGAAGATCACACACAAGATTGTTATCAAGAGACCATTCTTCGGTATGATTGCCTCACCATTCATAATTTCATCATTACCTTTAGGACTTAATATTCTGAAAAATGCATAGCAGTGTCTGATTGGGTCAACTTCTTTAACATCAATACCAAAGGTTATCACCATGAGCTCAGAGGCTTTCTTAAGAGCCACAGGGAACTGTTCCTTGTTCTGTGGGATGACGTGCTCTAGCATGTCTTCCTTTGTTATTGGCTCCCTCCAGTGATACTTTCGCAGCATGAAATGTACCAATGAAATTGCAACATCACCTCTCTCAGTTGAAGGTGAATATCTAGTTGAGGACAATGCCAAGGAAGTACTTCGTCTCTCCTCATCTTTACTCTTGTCACCTTCATTAGATTTTAGGCATGGAGCACTTATGGAACCACTTCTGGGCCTCTGAAACATCTTAGATTTGCCAGGTGACTCAGCAGCAGAGGACCTCTGAACATTAGCACTACAACGATGAGAGGAGGAAGAGGGAGTCTCTCTTTCTTCTGCTGTACTGTCCGGGGCATCCTGCATAGACCAGGTTTCACTACGTGCCTGGTGGCGTCTCTCACGGGCCCGAAGCTTACTTTTATTACCACGAGGCATGATGAATCCAGTCACAAAACGTGGACAGAAGAGCAGATAATTCAGTCACCTAAGGATGGGAGAGTAAGAAGGCATGTGCATCTGACGAAAGGTGAGACAATCTTGGTATTAAAAAAAAAACGTGTTCATCTTTATTATATTAGGCACAGTCATTTTTGCAATTTAGCACAATGCTACATAAGAAGCTCATGTCCTGCTCAATTGCCAGACAGTATCTTTGTTTATTCTCACAAAACAGAACGGAATATTTACAAAAATATATGGCTCAGCCATTAACAGCTAGGCTCACAAGCGAAAAAGATAAACTTGGCCTTTGAACCAACTTCCCTCTATAAATTTCTGTGACAGCAAACTGTTAACAGCATATGCAGCCCTTGTCCCAGTTAGTCCGTCTCCAATAACTCATTAAAGGAAATTAGAGATTATGTCTTAGATTTCGGCCTGGTTGGCCTACACAGGGCAAGTTAGAACAAATGGCAGGCAATAGCAGGTATAAATTCCATAAAGTGGGAAATGATCACCTGAATTTTGCCTTCAAAATCATCATGCCATGGCTGAATCTATATTTAAGAGAATTATGACACCAGAGCTTCCCATTTGTAGCTCTTCTGAAGTTGTATCAGTGACCACTAAGACAAAAATGAAGGAAGGCCTTAGCCAACGACCCTTTCTTAGGTTTTCCATAGCTGCTTATAGAGACGAAACAGAGATCTTAATCTGCACTTGTAACAATAAATGGTAGATCAAGACCCCTACCCCCCTGAAGCCCCACTCCTCAACTGCCTTAAGGGTCTCCCAGGGTAAAAAACAGGGGCAGAGAGGTCTGTGTCTACCTTCTGTTGCCATGTTGACAGTACCTTCAGTTCTCTCTTAAAAATCTTTATTTTTCCTAAACCCCAGAAAACATTTCCCTTTGCTGACCTGAGTCCACCAACCTCAACTCAAAGGCTTCATTGACTCCTTGGTACTTCAAGGAAGAAGAGAGCCTCAGCTGTAAATAACTGCCATACCCTGAATCTCTTGGTATCGCAGTGGGTAAGGAGACAATGTGGGATTCTATTGTTACATCACAAAGAACATGGAGCAAAGTTCTAAATGTTATCATCTTAAATATACCTGTTGCTTTTTTCCTCTGAAGAAAATTCCAATCAGAAAGGTTAAAGTCAGTACTATCTTGCGGACTCTCATTGATAAAAGCTTTTAGCTGTGTTTTGTTTGTTTGTTTGTTGGTTTTGTTTTGTTTTTTGTTTTTTTGCATAGGTTGGCATTGCTGCATGGGATAGGGTGTTTACCACACGTAAGGGGTTCAAGGGAGGAGATGTTGATTGCTTCAACTCCAAGAAAACCCCGAGATGTTTCCCACTTCAATCCTTGGCTAAGATTGCAACACTACATAGAGATGAAGAAAACGTTAGGATCTCAGAATAGATGTTGAGGTGGTAAGAGAAAAGCACTCTAAGAGTTTGGTTCTGTTCATCAGTTAATATTAGATTTTGGAATCTTCTATCCACTTTCTCATTGGAAGAACCTGAGCTGTACAATTTTTGTCTCTATTTATAGTAAGATATATATTTATACCAGTAAGAAATATGTGTTGGTGTCTTATTTTTCATGAAAGACTATTTACCCTTCTTATGTAAGAAACATTCACTTTCTTATACTTGATATGGTAATAGTTTTATCCATTATACAACTAGCCTACCACCATTTGATATACTACTATTTTGAAGGTTATTTTTCAGCAAGAAATAACTATTGGTAAAATAAATGTTATAAGCTTCTAGACTCATACTGCCTCAATACAGTTGTCTTCTATATTACTGACAGAATCGGAGACACTGACATAGAACCTTCAGTAAAGCAGTAGAGATTCATTGTCCCTACACATACACACACACACACACACACACACACACACACAGAGAGAGAGAGAGAGAGAGAGAGAGAGAGAGAGAGAGAGAGAGAGAGAGAAAGTGTTAAAATTTTCCATCAGCTGACTCTATTCTCTTTTTTTTATTACAAACTACAGACCTGTCTATACCTCAGGGGATATGCCTACTTTCCAAACTACAAGTAGTAATCCAGTCAATATTCTATCTTTCTCAAAGATTCTTAATTTTGCTTTTATCTATTATTAATATTGTTCCTTTATTCTTCTGCTTACTATTTTTCCAGGATTAATTTTCAGAAATAATGATCCATGTCTGTTCACTATGCTAGATGCTAAATGGAGAGCAATATATGAGTCTTTTCTGATTACCATAACAAAATACCATAAACTATTTTCAGATTTGATACTTAGGGACTAAAATCTTCTGTTTTTAAGTGTACTTGGAACCACAGAAATGAAATCACTTAGCATTTTTGTTTAGCAAAAAAATAGAACAAGCATATCTGATGATTTTTACACATTTGGGTCATCTAATCTCTCTTCTGGAATTTTCTAATATCTTAAATTTTTATTTTTCTTTTCCTGTAATCTACAGTACTTATCATGAAAATGTCCCACAGACTTTCCTAAAGACCTATATAATGAAAGAATTTTCTCAATTGTGACTCGCTCTTCCCAGGTGACACAGCTTGTGTCATGTTGATGAAAAAACTGAGCAGTACAAGGCCCTAGTCCCAAATAAAGTCACATTGAAGGGCAAGGTTTCCATATATAAAGGGAAGGACATAATTTGTTCTGTAAATGATAGTAACTATGAAAAACATTTTTAAAATATCTTAACATCTCTCTCTTTGAACAAATGTGCTGATTTATTTATTGACTCCCTTCCCCTAAGTTTATTTTTATAGTTTCTTACAAAAACATTGTGTACATTGTTGTGTTCATTTGTGGATAAATTTTATATACTTGCTATTATGCTTATATTACTTGTTTGTTTGTTTCATGTGGCAAAGTTCATGGATTTAGTGATATATTTAGCAGCTTTTAGGTTTCCAATTAATTTGAATATTTTTTAAAATGATTCCTTTGGATTTTCTAATTAGAGACTCATAATATTTATTATTTCTCTCTTGATATTCCTACCTCTTATATAGTTTGGTGTTTCAATATTTTGATTATATATTTCCATTCATTGTTTAACAATAGGTGGCATTATATATCTGCATCTTGTCCCTGACTTAAATAAGAATGTTTCTAAAATTTCAGATTTCCTCAAGTTTGTTGGCAATGTTATGAAATAAAAACCCTCTTCTAATGAGTCTATTCTGTACTGATGACAGCCAGGAAGAGAGTGGATCTATATGGGAGAGGAGATGTGGAAGAACTTAGAGGAATAGAGGGAAGGGAAACTATGATCAATATATATTGTATGAAAAAAGAATCTATTTTTAATAGAAAAGGAATTTTTTAAAGAAAATTCTATTCTAAAGCAATTTTACTAGCAGTTTTTTTAAAATTTTAAATAGTTGTTAAATAGTTTACCAAAGCCTTTGTTTTATTTTTATGTATAAATGACCCTCAATTATCCATTAATGCTAAATGATATCTTCTGGAATGGGAGAAAGACAACTTTTTTATTTTTTACATATACATTTATATTATCACACACACACATATGTATATATATGTGTATATATGTATATATATGTGTATATATATATATATACATATATATATAACAGATTTCCTATAGCAAGAAGAACCATGACACAATCAGGAATTATATAAATGTTACATTCTTAGTGTTTTGGCTATTTGTATTTGACAGCCTTGAAGAAAACATCTTTCCTATCTAGGTACATCTAAAATTCTGAATGCAAATCAATCTCTGTCACCTATTAAGACAGCTTTTTAAAAAAGGATGTGTCCCCTAGCCAACTTGACCATGCTCCAGTGAATAGTCACACATCCAAATGTGTATGGACAGCAAAAATTGGGCTTGTCTCTTTAAAAAAAAAACTGTCATAAAGTTGGACAGGTGGTATGGTGGTTTGAATAAGAATGACCCACATCCTTCCTAGCAGGTTACCAAGAAGAGACTTGATACCCTATGAGCATATAAAGAGGGAGGAAGTCCTCCTCAGTCACAGTCATAGGGGAGGAGAATAAGGGGAAAATGGGAGGGAGGGAGGAATGGGAGGATACAAGGGGTGGGATAACCATTGAGATGTAACAAGAATAAATTAATAATAAATTAAAAAAAAAAGAATGACCCACATTTGAATACTCAGGGGGTGGCATTAGAAGGAAATGTGTCTGTTTTGGAATGGGCTTTGTGGTTTCAGATGCTCAAACCACACTGAGTGTTTTCTTGCTGCTTCCTGATCTAGATGTAGACTCTCTAGTACCATGTCGGCCTGTGTGTAGCTATGCTTCTTGCCCTAATAATAATGGATTAATCTCTGAACTTTAAGCGAGCCCCAATTAAATGCTTTCCTTTATAAGAGTTGCCTTGGTCATGGTGTCTCTTCACAGCAACAGAATATTGAATGAGACAAGCAGGAAAGGAATATGTGAGAACCACCAGAATGAGTTTCTGACTAGTTATAAGGACTGCTTCAGTAGATGGCACTTTTATCAGGACCAAGAATCTATTACTAAATAGTTCATAGCCCTTAGGACAGAACCTACTATTATTTTTGCAAAATGAATAAAGTATTTTAATGACTCCTGATGACATTACCTATATCCATAGGTCATTAAATTTCTCAACTTTCATTGTTGATGCTTCTTTCAGTTGATGGTGATCAACACAGAAACCTATAATCAACAAACAGAAAATAAGAAACTGTGGAATATTTGGCCCTAAACGGACATCTATCACATCCTTCCTATCAAGGCTCAGGAATATTCTTGAGAAGATGGGCCAGAAAGATTATAAGAGCTAAGGATTACTTCAAGGAAACAGTGATTATGAACACAGTAGGGCATATGAACTCAGAGTGATTGTGACAACATGCATAAGTCCTGTGCACGCTCAAGCCAAACAAAATTACAGGTTGGACAGGGAAGGTGGTCAAGAAGTCCCACTTCTAGTTGAGAGGCTATTGATATTTTGAACCTGTTGGGGAGGGAGAGTCAGTTTTCTTTAAGGCTGCAGACCACTGTTAGTGACCACTGGTCTACTGAACATATTCCAGGGCAGGCTTCATGCCCAGGAGTAGTCAGTGAACAAAAACTGGCATTTAAAAAAAAGTAAAGAGAGAAACAAGTAACACAGAGACCTAGATAAAAAGAGAGGACAGAGGGAGAAAGGTAGGGAGAGAGAGAGAGAGAGAGGTAGAGAACAGGAAGTTGGGGGTAGAGTAGGGAGTTGGTGATTCATCTGGAAGGGGTTGGGGGAAGGATGAACATGATTATAAAACATTTGATAACATTTTAAAAGAATTAATAAAATACAATTTTAAAATATGGCAATTTTAATGAAAATGTATTTTTAAACTTTGAACTAAAATTAGTTTAGCAACTTAAATAACATTTACTGGTTGTGGCCATGCAGCATCTGCAGAGAATGGCACATGAGTACTTCACTGACGGTATTCCACTCTGACAAGGCCTTTGGAGACCCCTTAGAATCTACCGTGAAAAGGTCCTTGGAGACTCCTTCTCACTTGGCAAGGACGTGTGGTGATTTTGGTGACCTTTATGCTTATTACCTAGATTGCATGTGTTACAGGTTCTCCAAAGTGGGGCCAAGACAGCCAAGACTACACAAAGAAAACTGTCTCAAAAAACCAAAAACATTGAAAAAAAAACCACATACACAGTTCTCCTTGCTTTCACTATGCTGTTTATACCCATAGCAATATAACTTCACTTTGTTGGTCACTGGCAGAGCCAGGATGGTAGGCTGAAAGCTTTGGGGCTGATTCTATGTTTTTCTCAATACCCTTTCAGGGGTAAAACCCTCCTCTCCTCTTTCTGTCTCTATTGATCCTCCAGATGTGACTATTGACCCTGGGTGTGTGGGGACATGTAGTCATGTCCCTAGAGAAACAGCTGTCACACTGAGTACCCTATGGCAGTTGTGGAGAGCAATGAGTCCTGCATGCATGACTGTTCTGAGGAAGCTATGTCTGATCAACAGGGACTGAAAAAGATAGGGAACTATGCCTGATCAATAGAGACTTAAAAAAAGAGGAAGTTATGACTAATCAACAGAGATGTGAATAAAGGTTCCTAGAAAGATGATATCAGAAATTAAGAGTTACATACCATGAAAAGTTGCTTTGTACAATGGGAACATTTGTGTCTACAATTTAAAAAGTACTGTGACAGAGAGGTGTTATTTGTTGAATGGACTTAAGCCCACAAATGGTTAATTTGTCTCTCACCTTACATAACTGTAACTGCATTTGCTACCAGCTGGGTATGTGCTCATTTCCACAGGACATGGCTGGCTAGACATTTATTCTTGACTTGTGGAAATTGTGCTTTGTATTGCAAAATATGGCTGAGAGTGACTGACCCAATGGGAAGGGGGAAGGACGGAGAGAAACTATTGGGGGTTTTTGTAATGAGGGGGTTTATGTTGTGCTGATGTTATGATTTCTTTAAATAAAATAACCACTGATGTCGCTGCTCAGACGATCTGGATTGTGATTGCATAAACAAAGACAGCTTGAGCTATTTGGGGCCACTTGCTTGAAAGTTAACAAGTCACTTTCACGGACACCACACAGCTGTGCTCAGATCCAGACCCCTTCCAGTGCTGGTCACTAGGTGTTTACAAATGTAAATTATAATTTACAGCAACTAATATTTACTTAGTTTTAGGTTGAACAAAATATATGCTGGTCCGGTAAGCCAGAAATTATAAAGTGCTAATGGATGAAATAAAACATGTAAATAGAACAAAATACCAGAACCATGGTTAAAACAATCGACAAGATAACATCTTGTTCAGACTTTTCTATTTGAAAAGTTATTAGCATACTATCAGTTGTATGTCTTAATCATACACACAAGAGGGATGCAATAATGATAGAGGAAAATCAAGTCAGTTAGAACAGCTAAACTTTGGAAAGGAATAAGTCAGAGCAATTACATTATTCCAACCTAAAAACCAACATTACTCAAGTCAACATAAAATTGACAGGAGCAACTACATGAACAACCAAAGAAGAACTAAAAATAGGTAATATAGCCAACAGACTTTTGGTAACATAGCCAAAGCTTTTTGGTAAAGAAAGTGTAGTCTCTATAACGCATGATGTTAAAACAACTTGACTTCTACAGGATTTTTTCTAAAGTGAGCCTTGCCCTAAATATTTTATAATAGGTACCGCAGATTGATTCAGTTCTAAATATGAAACATGAAACCATATAACTTTTAGAAAAAAACTTAGAAAAAGAATTGGGGATATAGCTCAGTGGTGGAGGACATGTCTAGCATGCAAGAGGCCCTAGGCTCAATCCCCAGTATGAAAAATGAAAATAGTACAATACAGAAGATCTTGGTAGTGACCTAGAGATTAGTGAGAAATTTTAAAAGCTAAACCCAAAATTATGAACCATAAAGGGAATTATGGATAAATTTAACATTATTAAAGTTGTTAATGCTTGACTGTGGAAAATAATAGGACTTTAACGTCTGGAACAAACGATCACATAACCAGCCAAGGACTTTTAACTTGAAGAATTACTTAAGCTTATTACCAAACCAAAAGGAGTCAATGTCTACCAAGCAAACTATGTGTAATCTGACCATACGCATTTCACCAAAAAGGATATTTGCATGGACAAATAAAAACATATTCAACATCAATTTGCTATAGGAAAATATAAATTAATATAAATACAAAGTACCCTAATATGTCATAAACCAACCTAGAAGTTATTTATCAAACAGAATATATATTTAATCATATACTCTACTAGAGACCTTCAGAAAATTTAGCCTAAGAAATAAAGACCTTTGTTTGTAATGATCACAAATTAGAAACAACATAAGTAGGCTTTGATAGATGGGTAAACAAATTATAGTACATACATAAAATGAACCCATGACAAAGAAGTAACAATAACAAAAAACAGTAAGTTGAACCAGATCTAAGTATATTTTTCATGAAAAATAATAATCTTTAAAGGTTACTTTTAATTTCACTTATATGAAGTTCATAAAATTATGATAAAGTAAATGAAGAAAACTCAGGGGCTTCCAGGGATAGTTAAATGGAGGTATAATAACACAGAGTATAAAACTATGCCATTTGGGGAGTTATTGGAGGAAGCTCTATTCTAATTGTAATGTTGGTTATAAAAACCTATACATTTTTCAATAGAGTTAAATACCATAACTTGCCATAAAACAAACATAAAAAAGAATAGGTGAAGAAATATTAAAACTGAGTAAATACAGATTCTATAAATTTATTTTTAAGATGTTTTAATTAAAGTAGAATTACATCACTTTCCCTCTCAATTTCTTCCCTCTAGCTCCTCCCAGTTACCCTCCATTTAACCGATCCTGTTTCCAACCTGCTGGTTCTATTTAGTGTTGCTTGTACATATATATTTTTGAAGCTGACTGCTTAATATTAGATAACCAATTACAGTGATCATCCCTGTGGAAGAATAATTCCCTCCCTCACAGCAGCTGTTAACTGCTGGTAGTTCTTCATCTAGGGCTGGGGCCAATGATATTTCTTCCACCCTGGAAAATCCACTGATTTCATGGTTCAGGTCTTGTTTAGGAAGACATATTGTTGAAATTTCATGGGTGCAGTTCTGTGTCATATACTAAAAACACAAGTTTGCGTAGACTACTTGGCCCTTTGGCTAGTATAATCTTTCTGTATCCTCTTCCAAGATGCTACTGAGCCTTAAGTGTAACAGTTGAGTTGTAGATATATCATTTTGTTCTGGAAATTCCTCAATCAGTTTTCTGCATCTTGAGTTGTTGTGGTTTTCAGTAAATGTCTATGTTGCTTCAAAAAGAAGTTTCTTTAATGAGAGGTAAGAACAAATCTTATCCGATATTTTTATTTTTTAAGATTTATTTCTATTTTTACTTTTGAACTGTATGTGAGTGGAGTCACAAGTAGAAGCCAGAAAAGAACACTGGATTCCCTGAAGCTTCAGTTATAAGGGTTTGGGACAATACTCTGGTCCTCTGTGGAGCAGTATGTTCAGCTCCTAACTGATATCTTTAGAAGATGTGCTAAAAAAAAAAAAAGCCTAGGAACTCCTTTCTATCATTTGTAATTTCTGTGAATCTAAACTTATTTCAAAATAAAGGGTTAAAAGACTTCTGATTTTAACCTCAATATCTAAAAACCATAAGAGTCATCACTTCTATATTTTCAAGAAATAGCAGTAAAATTGTAAGTCAATATTTTTTCTGCGACTGAACAGAGGGCTTAGGTTAACAAGGTCATAGAGCTAACTGCCATCCTGAAGTCAGGAGAAACAGGCACATTCAGAAAGATACAATGATTTGCTTCCCTGGAGCAGAAACTACTGGAAACCATAGAGGCAGAACCAATTACTTCACTAGTAATATTGACAAATTACTGTAGGATGAATGCAGGCCAGTCTGAAATTGTAAAACTCCTGGGAGTGGCAGTCACAGAAAGAACCTCAGACTTTTGCAGACTTTCGGTGGAGGAAGGTCACCAGGTTCTTATAATAGGAACCTGGGAGAAGTCCCCTTGTGGCTCTGCCAAGAGGAAGGAAAATATTCTTTCTTGATCTCTTTCCCTAACAGATCCTTAGTCTCCAGGAAACATAGCAACTTTGTTACCAAGAAGAGTTACTTTCCACTCAACTCCAGATATTTTCATCTCTCCTGCCTCAACTAAGGAAAAATAAATAAGATTTCCAACATAACACAGGGGTCCAAATACATTAACTGGAGATAATGTAGGCAAGCGAGAAATCAAAGTGTTGAGATTGGTAGTAAGATGGTATTGTGATCGTAGCATTACCAAGAAGGAGAACCACTAAAACACTAAAATTAACTTTTAAAAATTCTATAGCCCACTTCCCAAGCTCACATCATAATAGCATAGCCAAAGGTCAATACTATAAATCTGAACATACATTTAATAGATCTAAAAACAAGGATGCTCTCAAAATCAATACAAGGAGATCCTAAAGCAAAGACAGGAGACAAAAATCAAAGATACCAGCAGAATTTAAAGCCTTTAGTACTACCTGCTCTCATAAACATTAAACACTGTATGATTCCTAACCATATTAGTATCAAAACTCATGAGAATAGAATATTTCCCTTAGTATATAACACTAATATACATCTTGATTTCAACAAAATATTACAAAGAACAATATTAAAACCCCAAAATAAACACTATCTAAAAGCATAACAATTGTCAGAATTTGACTCCAGACTCATGTTGATTTTTAAAAAGGAAGTTAGCATAGATATAATCAGTTTCTTCATCCTCCTCCTCCTCTTCTCCTTCTCCTTCTCCTTCTCCTTCTCCTTCTCCTTCTCCTTCTCCTTCTCCTTCTCCTTCTCCTTCTCCTTCTCCTTCTCCTTCTTCTTCTTCTTCTTCTTCTTCTTCTTCTTCTTCTTCTTCTTCTTCTTCTTCTTCTTTTGACAGAGTCTGACTGTGTTAGTTAATGTTTGGCCTCTCACAGGAGGGAGGATGACACAGGATTGAAATTCTCAAAATGTCTTGATTATAGAATAAATTCAAGCTAAGCTTGATGAACTTTGAGGCCAGATATTAAAATAAAAGTAAAAAGAGGGCTAGGGATATAGTTCTATCAATGACATAGTGCTTGCATAACATTAATGAGTCCCTAAATTCAATCCACAGTATACATTCCTATGAAAAACAATGTCAGACAAGGAAGATAGTTCAGCTGGTTTAGGCATTTGCCATCAAGCCTATGATCTAGGTTGAACTCCTGGGCTACAGGTGACACCCATACACCCATACTCACACATGGTACTCACATGATAGATAAATGATAGATAGATAGATAGATAGATAGATAGATAGAACAAATGCAATGTAAATATTAAGTAAACATAGGTAAAAAATTTAGAGATATTGCAAGTTGTGTGTCTGATACATGAGACAAATAACTGGTAGTAGGTTTAATCAGGACCCAAAAGATAGTTCTGTCTGCTAACCTATAATATTTGTGAATGTGAATGTAGATAAAGTATCTTGGAAGATAGATATAATTACAGCTCTTTAAATAATAGCATTGTGAATTAGTATAAGCTCTAAACTTCTATGGAAAAAAACAGATATGAAACACAGAGATAGAGAGGGTCAGGTGGAGATAGAGGCAGATTAGAGCTTCTGAGTAGCCATCAGGATATTGGAGAAAGGCATCAGAGAAAGGCTGCTTTCAAGCCTTTCAAATGAACTGATCCTTGTAACACCCTGATTTCAGAATTCGGACCTCCATATCTGTGAGAAAACAATTTCTTTTGTTGTAAGCCACTCCATTTGTTATAGTTGCTGTGGAAAACAAACCTGCAAGGCTGTTTTTAAACTGAACAAAATTGTAAGAACAAATACCTCACAAAAGAAGACAAATTATGTAGAATTAGCATATGAATAGGTGTGCAACATAATTTGAAGTCAGAAAAATACAAATTACAACTATTTACCAGCCTACTCTGAATAGTAAAAGCTAAAAACAATTCCTGGTGAATATTTAACTGAATACTAAGACAGAGAAAGGACATAGATGCTTGATATGGTGGCAGTATCTATAGTTTCAGCTTCCTAAAGGGTGACACCAATGAAATCTTGATCTCTGGTCAGCTGGGGTATAGAATAATCTATCACAAGCCCCACTGCACCATCAAAACAGAAACAAAAGAATGAACAAATGGAAGAAGAAAAAGGAAGGACCATGGGAAGATGAAGGAAATTTGAATGAGGTGAGAACTTCAGTTAAGTTTAATGTCCTAATGCATGTTCATTAGTTTATGACAAATTTGTTTGTTTGATGTATTGACAATAGGAGAAAGTAAATGCTAAGAAATATGAGTGAGGAATTCAGCAGGAAAGGTGCTGCCAGTCCCAAGGAGCTGAATTTCATCTTCTGGATGGACCCACATGGTAGGAGAGAACAAACTTTCAAAACGTTTCCTCTGGCCTCTGCAACCATGCCTCAGTGTGAGTGCGCGCGCGCGCGCACACACACACACACACACACACACGAATGAATGGAATAGTTTTAAAGAAAAAATAAAAATTAACCTCCTGTACTAACTTTAGAGTTGTTCTGTAATTTAAAAAAATTTTTAATTGAATTTCCTTTCAAATAAAGTGTGTTTATTCATGTATAATCTTGCTTTTACCAGACTTGTCTTTATTGCTCAGGTTTACCAGCTCCTTCTACTTCTGTCAATAAAACATTTTTCTAAAAGAACTTCTAAGGGCCAACCACAAGGGTTGATTTCTCTGGGAGCTTGGTTCTGATTTGGAAAGTTGCTTCCTGTATCATTCAAGGTCCTTCCCTTGCTGAATGTGAACAACTATTATTAATGGGAAGGGAGCATGAAGATTCAGAAATTATTAAATCTAGTGATTCCAATTCAAGTTTCCCAAAGCTGAAGTCAGCAGAAGGAATCTGGGCTACATCTTCTAATCTGTAATGAACAGGACTGACAAACATCACCTCACAGTCTTTACCTTACATCTCAGTCATAGAAGTGTTCTTCTATCTGCTAAACTGATTGAAACTTCCTCACAGAGTAAAGCCTTAGCTACACTGAGTCAAAGAAGCACAAGAAAGTAGCTTCCAGGGGCCTGCTTAGAACCTCTATTAGGTCCTCCCAGGGCCGAAAACTGGGGTGTGAGCTCTGTTCTGACCACACTATTTTGGAAAAGAAATTGCTGTCAATTCTGTTTCTAAATGTAACAGGTGGGCAGTCTCCTCCTTATGTTAAACTGAGATGAGACAAGTAACTTATCTCCCCTAATAGTGCCAACTCCCATCCTAGGGATGCGGGGGTGCAGGGTGGGTAAGGTGGAGGGGTGAGGTGTTGCCTGTGTCTAAAAGTAATGCCTGACGCTCCTGTAATTAACACCAAGACATTCAGTTCTGGTGTATGTACTTGGCCACTTTTTCCTTGAGTTCCTCACTTGTACTTTTTCTTTCTTTCTTTTTTAAGACAAAAGTTTTGCATTTATCTTGCTCCAGCATGGAATATTCATTTTATTCCAGGCTAGTCTTGAAATTGCAGCATTCCTGTCTTGGTTTACCAGGCGGTGGAATCATAGGCATATCTACCTTTCATCTTCTCCTGTTTAGTTTTGTGAAGGCTTAGAGTTCTCTCTCTCTCTCTCTCTCTCTTTTTTTTTTCTGACTTGTAGCTACACCTGGTCCAATATCCAATCCTTTGCATAAAAAGTAATTAAAATTCAAAGCAGATCCTCTAAAAATGTTGACAATATCTGATGCAGTATTAAATTGTTGAAATCAAACAAGTCTGTATTCTTTCAGTCATATAGTTTGGAGCCCTGTATATCACACACCATCCCAATCACTTTAACTGTAAATGGTTCATCTGTGCTAATTTTCTGCCCATCATGAAAAAATGTTTTGGGGGAAATTTCTTACACCAATAGTATTTATTAGTCACATACATCTCAAAACAGAGCCACAGATCTAGGGATGACTTTGCACTATGCTTCATAGAATCAAGGGATAAATCTATGATTTTCATTGAGACTTAAAACAAAACTGTAAATATAACTTTTATTCACCTGGTATAATTGCCTTCTCTTTCTCTCTGCACTGCTTTCTCTTAACTCACCTCTCTTTCCTCTCTGTTCTCATGAGAGCTGGGCATATTCTATTCTGTCAAATATTTTCCTGACTCATCACTTTGCCTCTCAATTAGAGATCACTTCAAACATGGGTGCTTCCTTCTACAAATTAACTTTACCTGCATTGTTTGGGATTAAAGGTGTGTAGGAAGGGCATGCCTACATTCCAGGAGGTTCTTAGACCCAGAAGATCTTTGGATGTGATCAGAGTACTCATGTTGCTGGATTAAAATTCCTCTACCAAATAAGCAAAACAGCCAATAGTAAACCTTTTGTTTGCAATTGCTGAGGTACATAGCCCTCTAACTGTTCCTCCAATTTTCCACTGCTCATAGCTCTAGGCTATCCGTTTTACATTCCATAGCTCTGGTTGGCTCAAAAATATATGATAATCTTGCCTGTCTCCCAAGTGCTAAGATTAGAGAAATGATCCACCACACCCAGCTTATGTTATTCGTCTTAAATTGGCTAGTACCCTGTAAGATCTGACATCTTCTCTTCTCTGATCTGTTTATGACTCTATATTTAACCTTGTATTCCAAAACCTTACTGCTATCTACCTTGGTCTCTCCGGACTTATTTTAGACTTTGATATTTCCCATAGGATCTAGAAGCTGCTCTAACTCTAATGATGCTCTTCATGAACTGAACATTTCTTCTCTAGAGTATTTTCTTGTACTGAGTCAGTATTACAAACTTCTCATTTCTCAAAGGAAAGAGTGAAGTTATACTTGCATATTAGAATTTCAAAGGATACCACAAAGATATTCTGATACTTTCAACATTGGTGTACAAATGCTACTTTGTGTGGATGGTATCATAATACATGAATAATTATTTTTGTAATTAAAAAGTTCAAATTACATTAAAATAAATTTAATTTTTAAAGATTTATTTAATGTGTATGAGTGTTTTAGCTGCATGTATTTCCACCACATGCATGTCTCGTACACATGGAAGTCAGAAAAAGGTGTCAGATTCCCTGGAACTAAAGTTATAGATGGTTGTGAGCTGCCATACAGATGCTTAGAACTGAACATGGGTTATCTATAAGAACAGTAAGTGTTTTAGCTGCTGAGCCAACTTCCCAACCCCAACATTTAAATAAAATTTGATTGCCATAATTGGAAAACAAAAAATAATAATGAAGTAATAGTGATACTATAACTTCATTGAAATAGTAAACAAATTGAAAACTGATTAAAATTATTGTCAGTTGGAGATGCTAATACAACATTAGAAGAAGGTTGTTAGAATAAGCCTGTGATCACAGAGACCTGGGAGACTGAGGCAGGACGATTGATAGTTCACAGTCTTCATAAGTTACAGAGTGAGTTCAAGGCCAGCCCTGACAACTAAATGACAACTTATATCAAACTAAACCTGTCTTAAAATAAATTTTAAAAATAACTGGACTATAGATGCGGTTCATCACTAGAGATCCTGAAGCATCAAACCCTGCGTTTCAATACTCAGTATGGTGAAAATGAGAAGATACAGCATCACTAAACATACTTCAATAATGTGCATAAAAATGTACAATAATTACATTGGCTTTATTTAACCCAAATTTAAGCATTGTTTCCTATCAGAAATCTTCTTCAATAAATATTTCAATTCTACTAACCATCAAAATAAAAAAAGAACCAACTTATGTTTATATCAGAAAGAGAGTGGTTAAATCACTTTATCGATTTATAGAATCTACACGGTTTAGAATGCCATGGAATAAAGTGTGAGGTGAATCCACACATATAAAAGCACACAGACACACAGACACAGGACTTTTTGAGTTGTGTATCTTCACAGGGGTGGAAAGGCAGATATATAAAGGGCAGCAGATGTGGACACTGTATCTTTTTTTGGCTTTCCACTGGTGCTTTTATTTATATTTTTAAAAGGAAACATATAACAATAGATCAATAGATTGTTTGTATAGTGATGAGCAAAGTTGCCTTCCAAGATATCATACAGTACTCATCTTCACTTCTATTTTTTCTTTAGTAGTAGGATTTAACCTGGAGGCCTTCTACATGTTAAGCAGGTGCTCTACACTTGAACTATAGCATCAACCCTTTAAATATATTTTCCTTTAGTTTTATCTTTGAGACAAGGTTGAAGTTGTTTAAACTATCCTTGAATTTCCTATATAAATAACACAGACATGTTTCGAATCTGTAATCTTCTAGGCTAAACCTTCAGAATCCCTGGCATTGCAGGTGCATACTGATACATCCCGCTTACTCTTAAGCAACCCAAAAGCAATGGGTTCACATCTTGGCAAATTAAATATAAAGGCAAAATAAATATGATAAAACATAAAAGAGAAATGTATTAACTGTAGCAGGCAAGAATGGAAAGTGAATCATTTCCAAGGCAATGCTCTCCTGGAGCAAAGAGTTAGGAATTTACTAGGAAGGCCTATGAATATTCATATAGGTATGGGCCAATTTTTAAACATTATCATCTTAGGAATACATTTCTGAAAATTCTCAGTTTTACCATATTGTCTTAGGGGAAAATAAACAATAGGATATTTTAAAAATGCAATAGCATAGAAATTTACCTCTGAGTGTGCCTACTTTGTTTAGTTAACATTTTTTGTTAAAAATTTGGACTCTGTTTTCTACAACAACAATGCCAACACCAAGGGTAATGACCTTCCTTTATTTAGGCTTCAAAAGGGAAATTAAGGGATGATCTCTGTTCAGAATTGGACAGTACTAACAGCAAGGTCAGAAGTCCATGAGGAGAAAATTCTTTTCTGTTGCATGTCAGAGATTCCCTTGACTCTGAAAAGAGCCTGCCACCTGACAATGCCTGACTTGGTATCAAGCATTTACTTCCCTGAAATGTCAGAGGGAAATTTTTATAGAAAACCACTTCCAATTACTCCAAAATTCCTAAGCCTGTCAAGCTAAATGAGGCAGTTTGTGGCCCTCTGTTATGGGATGGTCTATATTCAGACTCAAGAATCATAAGGTACTTTCCATTTCTATCTCTGTAGATAGAACCATTTCTTTCTGGTTTTTCTATTAAAAGTTTAATCTTTTAGTTATGGCCAGGTTTTCTGGGAAGATGACCACTGGTCAATACTCTCATAGTCTCATCTGATCCAACACCTACTTGAATTTAAAATTGAGCTGCACTAAAGAGCTAGCAGTTTCCCAATGCTCTAAAGTTTGAAATTCGCTTGCTCCAAGATTTTACTATAAACTTTCCTCAGTTCCTTTCTCCTCATATGCTACATCTTTCTTCTCATTTCTTCTTTATGTCTTAGCTTGTCTCTTACCATATCCCTTATATTTTATCTTATGCTCTGAAAGTCAATAGAAATAGGTAGATCATGTTCATTTTGATATTCCTTGGCCTAGCATACACATTCTAAATAAATAGATGCTCAATAAATAATCAAGTGGACCAGCAGTCTAATTTATGATAGTGTATTTTTCCTATCCTGAATAATCTATAAATACCCAAATACATATCTTTTGATTTACAGAACAGTAAAGGAGAAGTGAATAAATAATACCAAAAGAGATAGGATACGAATAAGGAAAGTAACAAATTTTTAACTCTTCTTAAATTTGGAGGGATGCAGAACCTCTCTACATAGCTCTGGCTAGCCTAGAACTCATTATGTAACTAAGGTAGGACTCAAACTTGTGCTCCTTCAACACCAACATCCCACATACTGAAAATATTATGCTATATTTTCCAGCTATTTTTTGTCTGTTTCATGGTTCTAATTATTATGCTACTGAGATCTTTCACATTTCCAAGGAAATGCCTAATTTGTTAATTTGGTATCAGGTTCTAAATCATGGTTGTATGGGGAGTGTTCCATGCAAAATAATACAAATTTAATATTAAATGTCAAATACAAAAAAGAACAATGAATTCACTAACTGAGATTCTGAAAGTGCCTCTAGCCTAATAAAGTGAACATCTTAATATTAAAAACTACCAAATAAAACATGAACATAAACATGCTGCATTTTCCTCAGCCCCATTTTGTCCTTCTACTGCTTAAAGCTGGGCTTTAAGTTTTTACTTCAAGTGAAGAATCAGCCACAGGTTTTACTATGGTAAATGGAGCTTCTAGGCATAACCCTGGAACACTTATATATTGTAGCAGTGATGCAAGTATGAACTTTAACTCTGCCTCCTACTCTTTTTTTCCTCAGAATGGGGACTGTAATAGGAAAAAAGGTCATAGCTCTTTGCCAAAATCTCTAGACCTTTTTCATAGGGGAGTCACTGTGCGCTTTTAGGTTCCAAAATTTATATAGTGGAAGATCATTGTAGATATCCCAGTTTTTGTTTGTGAGTATTTCTGCTTACGTAATGGATATGTCACTTGCTATTTTTACAGTAATATACTAACATCACTACATATTCGTCTATATGGCTTGTGAAGATGTTCTCAGTAGTTTCGAGATTGTGGTGGTTTGAATAAAAATAGTCCCCATAGGGCCAAAGAGTGTGGCACTATTAGAAGTATGGCCTTGTTGGAGTAAGGGTGACCTTGTTTGAGGAAATGTGTCACTGGGGTCAGGTTTTGAGATTTCAGATGCTCAAGTCTGGCCAGTGTATCTAAGTCTCTTCCTGTTGCCTGCAGATCCATATGTAGAACTCTCAGCTCCTTGTCTAGCACCATGTCTGCCTGCATGCTACCATGCTTCTCACCACAGTATTAATGGACTAAAATTCTGAACTATAAGACATCTCCAATTAAGTGTTTTCTTTAAAATAGTTGACCTGGTCATGGTATCTCTTCACAACAATAGAAAGCCTAAGACAAAGGTCTTGTGTACATAGTGTCCTGTTCTTCAATTTGTTTTCTAAGCCTTCAGTAGATATGGTGTATAAAACAACTACAGGCATACTAATGGTGGATAGGATCCTATTTAAATGTTGGAACTTGTAAGTGTTAAAAAGTGAACCACGGCAAATACCCTTGAAACAAGCAGTGGCGAAGGAGGAGGGATACCTGGATTCCTCTATGCAGTGTTGTGTGTACTTACAGAACGTCAAGCTCTCTGCCTGTCTGAAAGCATTTTTCCTGAGCATGGCCTTTCCTAGTCTGACTTCAAGTTGTAACAATTCATTTCTGGTGCATAAGTCAGTCAAAGAAATACGTGAACTGGTGACCTGGAAAAGAGAATATTGTCTCCTCCTTTATTGGGGTAGGAGATGGTTCTCCATTTACTCAAGAGATGCCACTGTTTTTTGTTTTGTTTTGTTTTTGGATTGGTTTTTCCAGCAGCAAAATTATGCCTTCTATTAAAAAATTCACAAGGCCCTTAACTTCTAACCTGCCTTCCCTTAGTAGTTAAGTAAAGATATAGACAACAGAGTAAAAACCAAGACAAGATCTACAATACTTGACATATGGTTTAGGTTACTAATTGTCATGGCTGCCATTAGCTTTCTGTGGGCAAGCAAGACCTGGAAGGTCTACGCTTTGTGACAGCCCTTTTAACCTTGGTCAAGAATGTGTCATTTTCATATTATCTACCAACATCTTAACTTCTAATAAGTTCCAGGATTGGTATAATCCATTACTTTCATGTTAACTTCTCATTTAAATGTCCATATCTTGCATTTAATGTGGAGAATAATCTGAAAAATAACCATCTTGTTTCTCAAGACACCCGGGAGGGAAGAAATCAAAGCACTCCGAAGGGCTATTTATATTTTGTGGTAATTAAAGTTTCCATTCTCCACTCAGGTTCTTATTCTGGTTTCTGGTACGGCCTACAATTTCTGTTTTTAACATATATATTTATTTTATTATGCATGAATAAAACAAACTACATAGAGCAGGGAGAACCATGAGACAATCATGAGTTATATAAATGTTACATTCATTTGGTTATTTTTATTTGTCAAACTTGAAATAAACATCTTTGCTATCTTGTTGGGTCTAAATTTATGAATGAAATTCAATATCCATCATATCTCAACTCTATTAACTCCTTTATCTTAGATCTAAAAGGATCTTATCTCCTAACCAACTAAACTTGATTGTAAAACTAATTATCTGGTTTTCAACCCCCCCCCCTTAAAGACCTGAGAAGAAATAAAACTTAAAATGACTGGGTGAACTAGTATTGTAGGTTAGCAGCGTCCAAAATGAAAAAATGACTGAGACAGTTTACTGCCTGAACAGTCACCCAACACTCTCTGTAAATTTGGAGCCTCATCTTTGGCCTTCTAGCCCAATATCTCTGCCAGACTTATTCGAGAGGCAGGAACTATTGAAGACTTATTTACTCTGTCTTGGCAGAGTTCGGCTGTTAACTCTGCCTATACCAATTGATCTTTTTAAACTGTAATGAAAGACCCTCATCTCTTGAAATTACAAAATAAGAATGTAAAGTTGTTACTTCCACAAATCCACCCTTGGGGTTCACATCATAAACAAGTCATTGTCTACCCCTTTTAAACTCAGTAGCTTGTCCTTCAGAAATACTGTTAGGGCCTAAGATCTATTGCCTAAGGCTGGCATTATGTTCCTTACCTTCTTCAGTTCCCATGAGGAGAAATGGTTATACTTAAACATGTAGTGTCTGTCCTGGGCCTTTTGGAAATCTATGGGGTCTTTTTACCTTATTATAGTCTGGAAATAGTTACTCTGGTTATCAAAGTCCTATATTTCATCAAACTACTCACTCCACCCTGACCTAAGGCCTCTCTGGTCTGGCAGCTTGGGCAGTACTCCACATAAGCCCATCTTTAGTGGGGTAAGTATGGTTCTCTAAAGTCTCCACATCCTTACCTTTAGTTTTATAGAGGCCTGCAATCCTTTCTTCTGTGGATTGTAGTTTTCTTCCTAGTTGAACAACAGCCCCTCCTTGAATTTCCAAAGAGGGAATCAGACAGTGATAAATGAAATGTACTAGCAATCTGCTTTAAATGGTAGGGTAGGGATCTGTGGGCTTCCTCTCAGTAAGGTATTTGGTGCCTTATTACCTCATAAACACCAGGAAGGAACTATGACTCTTACCCTTTGCTGACATAACAATGGACTTTTCACACAGTCTTTCACCTTTTTAAGAGGCAGAAAGAAACCCCAGGATATATTATATCTTACCCTTAAATTATGGGACTTTTGGACTTGAAAGCGAATGTTGGGTATGATAGTTTAAATAAAAATTGCCTGAATGGCCTCATATAGTTGAGTACTTGGGCTACAGTTGGTAGAACTGTTTGGGAAGGATTAGGAGCTGTGGCCTTGTTGGAGGAGGTGTGTCACTGGACGTAGGCTTTGAAGTTTAAAAACCTTGCATAATACCCAGTTAGCACTCTCCCTGCTTCCAGCATGTGAATCAGATATAAGTTCTCAGCTATTTCTACAACATCAAACCATTATCCTTTCCAGTTGTCATGTTTCCTGGCATTATGGCTATGGACTCACCATATGAAACTGTAAACCCTAATATACCCTGACTTTTATAAGGTGCTTAAAGTGTTTGGGTCATGTTGTTTCTTCATAGCAATAGAAAAGTGTTTGGGTCAGAAGTTGGTACCATGAGTGAGCTATTGCTATAGCTATGTTATTTTCTGGAGAAATGTGGAAGATATTGGGAGTTTGGACCAGGAAAGAAGTTGAAAGTTCTAAGTAGGGCTTAAGGGGACACTCTAGTAGGAGCTTAGTAGACAATAGAACTGGGATCAATGTGAATTTGCCAACCCAGTTACAGAAATTTCAGAGGAAACAATACTAGCAAATAGGTTACAGTTATGACATTTTAGCAAAGAATGTGGATAGCATTTGTCATTTGTCTTAAAAAAACTGCCTGGGGAAAAACTGAAATATTTTAGAATAACTTCTTTGGCAAAGAATATTAGTGATCAGCTTATACAGATCAAGAATGAAAAAGAGTAAATGAGATACAATGAAATACAAAACATACAGTTTGAGGAGATAAGTAGCGCCAAGAAACTTAATTGTGGAGCCATGTCTTAGGCTCAAAGAGACAAAATGTGTAGCAAAAGGTCTGATGCTAAATGGAATTGAAGGGAATTGTACCCTCAGGACAAGCCTATACCCAGCCAAGCTTCCAACCTGTTTAAAGGAAATGCCTAACAAATCCTCTGCTACTAAAAAAAAAAAATCAAAGGAAAGCAACAAATCAAAGCTTATTTAAATATAATTCAATAAGGGGTCCAACTTCCATTCCAAGTAGTTATTCTAACTTGGCATCATCAGTACTGTGTTTTGTTATAGAGTAATGAGGATACAGGTGTAATGTGTTTGTGGAATATTTCTCCAGGTTAGGGAAGGTTGCTTGGGGCAGTAAGTTAACGCACATAAGCTGAGAAAAGGCACTATGTGAAACCGTGAAAGTGAAACCTGGATTGTGTTGGAGATCCCAAGATGTTAGAGATGCCAGAGCCTTTCTTATCTGCTAAGGAGAGCTGTGTGCAGGGTGTGGAATAAGCTCAAGGGAGAGAAATTGCAGTAATCGAAACGGGAAGGAAAGAGCCATCTAAACCCTTTGACGTCAGAAATATAACTATAGGATTTTGAGTTTCTCCTGCTGGGTTTCAGTCTTACTTGGTCCAATATTTCCTCCCTTTTGGAATAATAATATATTCTGTGACACTGTGTGTTAGAAGTATGGAATTTGTTTTTTGGCTTTGACATCAAAGGTGATTATAATTAGTACATTGTGTTGAGTCTCAGAAGAGACTTTTGACTTTAAAACTGCATTGAAATTGTGAAATACTATGGGGCGTTTTTGTACAAAATGAATCTTGCATTATGATATGGCTACAACCCTAGGAAGGCCAGGGAGTGGAATGTACTGTTTTAATGAGAATGGTCAAATGTTTGAATGCTTGGCCCCCTGTTTGTGCAACAGTTAGTGAAGGATTAGGGCATAAGACCTTGTGGGAAGGTATGTGTCACTGAGGGTAAGCGGTGAAGTTTCAAAAGGCAATGCAAATCCCAGTTAGCTTCCCCTCCTCTACCTTCTCCTTTTCTATCAGCTGTAAGCTCTTAGCTATGGTTCCAGTACCATACCTGCATGCCTACATACCTGCTACTATCCTCACTGCCAGAATGGTTATGGATTTACCTTCTGAAACTGTAAGTTCTATAAGTTGCTTTGGTCATGGCATCTCATCACAGCAATAGAAGAGTAACTAAGACATTGGATTACTATTGGACCTTTTTCATCTGGTCTTTACAACTGGAAGGCCTTGATCTCTGACCGCTGCTGGTTTGATGTCAAATTAAGTATTGTCACTTAATCCAAAAATGTCAAAACATAAAACCCCAGGCAGTCCACGCCTAGCTCCCTCAAGGCTTAAACAAATGATAAAATTCTGCTGGTCCTTCATTCTTCTCCTATAGTAGGACCGTCAAACTTTTTTTAGGGTCTTTATCATAATACTACAGAAGTCCTGAAACCTCTCCTGAAAGTTTGTTCTGTCCTAATCTGACAGTAGCCTACTTCAGGCCAATTCCTTTACTTCCTTGAAAAGTGAGTGGCAGAGATTTAGGAAGCTAATGTATGTAACCCTGATACAGGGCTTTTCAGAGCTGAGAGCAGGAATATAATTTTGGAGATATAGAGTCTGCCTCTTTTGTGTGTGTACAAAGGTATTATATGGCTGTTCCCTTTGGGTTTGACATGACCACTGCCATCTTACAACAAAACAGCTGTGATTCTCTGCACACAATCTTTATGAGTTTGAGCCTACTAACATTCTCTTGTGGAGGTAGAAAGGAAGATTACGAGGTCCATGAAGCACAATAACCTTCACAAGATCTCCAGTGGACTACTCTTCTTTTCCTGTTATACCCAAGGGAAACAATTAACAATACTGTCCGGGATTCCTGGGTAGTATAGCTTCCAATGAGTTGCTCAGATGAGGAGTAAAGGTAGCTGCCTTCAAGTCAAACTCTTCTATAAGTAACCCAAAAAATATAAAATGAAGAGGTATGCATATATATATTTGGTTATGGCAGAGTAATATTTACAACAGCTTGTAAGGTATTTTAAAAATTCAATGTATTTTCTTGCTTATACCAAAAGAAAAGCCTCCAAATACAAAATAATACCAGCAAGATTTTTTTAAATGTCGTTAGACTTTAGAGATAGATTTTTAGAGGAAGAAGACTTATTACTTTTCTTTCTAGAAAATTTGACAACAAATGGCTTATTTAGTTTTCATTTTTCTATTTATTTTGTTGGTATGTATCTTAGTTAGGGTTTCTATTGTTATGATAATGCACCATTACAAAAAGTAACATGGGAAGCAAAGGATTTATTTCAGCTTACAAATCTCCAATCATACTCTGTCAGTGAGGAAAGTCAGGGCAGGAATTTGAAGGCAAGAATGGAAACAAAAGCCAAGGAACAATACTTCTTACTGGCTTGAACAGCATGGTTTGTTCAATGTACTTTCCCATAAAATACAGGACTACAGGACCACTTGCCACCCATAGGTAACAATGACCATAGTGGACTGGTCTTTTCACACCAATCATCATCATCATCAACAACAACAAAAACAAATCAAAACAAAAACTAATCTGGATTGTTCACAGGCTAATGTTATGGAAGCACTTCTTCGATTGAGGTTCCTTTTTTCACAGATAGCTTTAGCTTATGTCAACTTGACAAAAACCTAGCCAGCATGGTATGTGGATGTGTTTATGTTGAGGTGTGTGTGTGTTCGTGTGTGTGTGTTCGTGTGTGTACAGGTACAGTTGGAGATCACAGCACAAGTTCAGATGTACTTTCTCAAAAGTCATGTCTTAATTTATTTTCCTATTATTCTGATAAAATACCATGACAAAAACAAGGAAAAGGAGAAGGAGTTTATTTTCCTTCACAACTTGTAGTATAGTCCATCAAGATGGGAAATTTAAGGAAGCAGGAGGTTGAAACAACTGGAAACATTATATATCTGCTGTTAGAAGAGACAAAGTAAGGCATGCTGCTCAGTTCCCTCCATTTACACAACTGAGAACCCCTTTCTAGAGAAGAATGCCAATGGATTTCAGTTTACCAGTAAGGGATGATATTAGGCTGGCCAAACAGAGAAACCTGTCTATGCATCCACAGCACTAGGATTATAAGTGCAGGTTGAACATAAATGGCTTTTCTACATGCATTCTGCAGATCAACTTCAGGTCCTTAAGCATTTTATTGAATGAGTCATCTCTTCATTCATACACTTTTTCTTTTCAACTAAGAATTTAAATAGAACTAATATAATTAATAGTAACTGAGTGATAAACACCATATGAAATATGTAATGGGAAAACAATGAAATCTGAATGGCTTGACACACCAAATGTTCATTTATTATGCCTATAAATTTATATGTGTTGGTGGTGGCTCTTTTATTTCAAGCAACCCAAGTACCCAGGCTACTTACAACACATGGCTCCGTATTCCATGCTTGCTGTTGAATGAAACAGAAACCAGGATGTTCTATTGTACCTTCATATGAAGGCAGGATCATGTTTCTTCACTTACTTTCAGTATCAAGAGTCATACTATGCACTTCCTTAGTATAAGTAGATTGCCAATATGTCTCCAAATAAGGCAAAAATGGAAAACAAAACACAAGTTGTAGTTCCATCAATGAACTAGTATCTTTCGAGCACTCAAAACCTATTCTTATAATTTGTTATGACAATTACCAAGAATGCAGTCATGTGAGAATCCTAAGTGCTTGTGAGAAGAGTCTATAAAAACAAGGCAAGAGTCTAGTGACTTCAGTTTCTTCATAATAAATAATTATTCTTAGAATGTGTAGAGGATAGCATTAAGTTTACTTCAGCTATTGTTATTCATATATGTCTATGGAAAAGCATGTTTTTGTCATTTGTGGTTTGTCCTTGTCATTGAACATTTTATTCATGTGATTGTGATTCTTCTGAACCCTCAGAGTATACATTGCCTGATGATCTGAATAAAGTTAGCAAATGCATGAGACTTTAGTCCGCCTCATTTTTAGGTCCCACTGTCCCAGGTTCACACCAGCAATTAGAGCGGTAAACACTTTTTTCTTGGAGAAGTTTTTGAAAACATGAATACCCTTGCTACTCAATAGAATTTTTCAGTTCCTTTTTATATCAGAAAAATTTAAATGCAGATTATATCATTTTGAAAAAATAGTTCTGTAAATCTCAGCAGGGAAGATTCACCCTTCTGTATTCAATAGCACCTTTCTGTAAAAATTTCTACAAAAACCTCTATAACCACAAAAGACAGAAATTTCTTTTGGTTATTGGTCAAAATCATACCTTGTGATTCTTGCTTTTTGATGAACATACCTGAGGTATGTACTGTACTAGCCTGTACTGTACTGGTATCCTTAAGCACATTTTTCCTTTTTTAAAATTAATTTATTATTTTTTTCATATTACTTCTCAATTGTTAGCCCTTCCCCTGTTTCCTCCCATTCTTCCCTCCCTCACACTTCCCCCCTTTCCCCCTCCCCTATGTCTGTGATTGAGGAAGACCTCCTTCCCCTATATATGCTCTTAGAGTATCGAGTCTCTTCTTGGTAACTTGCTATCTTTCCTCTGAGTGCCACCAGGTCTCCCTATCCAGGGGACATGGTCAGAAAAGGGGCACCAGAGTTCGTGTGAGAGTCAGATCTCACTCTCCACTCAATGGTGGAGAATATCCTGTTTGTCAGCTAGGTCGTGGTAGGGGTTCGAAGTTTACTGCCTATATTCTCCTTGGCTGGTGTCTTAGTTTGAGGAGGACCCCAGGACCCAGATCTGCCTGTCATAAAGTTCTTCTTGTAGGTTTCTAGGACCCTGTAGGTCCCTCTATTTCCCCATTCTTCCATGCTACTCTCGCCTAAAGTCTCAATAGGATGTCCTCTCCTCTGACCCACTTTCTTGGTAAGTAAAGTTTTTCATGGCACGTATCCCTTGGACTAGTGTTTTGATATAAGTGAGTATATACTGTTTGTCTCTTTTTGTTTCTGGGTGAACTCACTCATTATGATAATTTCTAGATCAATCCATTTGTCCACAAATTTTGAGAATTCCTTGTTTTTAATAGCTGAGTAGTATTCCATAGTGTAAAGTTTCTTAGTCCACTCTTCTACTGAGGGACACTTAGGTTGTTTCCATGTTCTGGCTATTATGTATGAAGCCCTTAAGCACATTTTTTAAAGAGAGAATTTTTCTAGTACAGATAAAGACAAAGGTCATGAAAATTATGGTGAACTAAATTTCCTTTTTTATCAGTTCTGGCACAACTGTCAGGGAGACATTCTCTAGCACTGTGCCTCTTCTAGAAACTAAACTATTATTCCACAAAGATTCCAATATTGTTATGCCTGAGGCCCACTAATGTGCTGATTAGGATTTTGTCAACTTGACATAAGTTATGGTCATCTGGGAAGAGGGATCCTTAATTGAGAAAGTATCTCCATCATATTATCTATAGGCAAGCCTGGAGAACATTTTTTTTTTATTAATTATACATTTAGGTAGGCTCATCCTATTGTGTGCAGTGACATCCTTGTGCATGTGGTCCTGGCATGTATAAGAAAGCAAACTGGGCCGAATGTGGTAAGAAAGCCAGGAAGAAGTATTCCTCCATGATCATGATCTTTCCTTCAACTCCCACCTCCAGGTTCTAGCCTTGAGTTCCTGTGGTGACTGCTCTTCAGGGCCAACTGCAATTTGGACTTATGTATCAAATAAACCATTTTTGTCTCATCTTTTTTAGTCAGTGTTTTACCACAACAATAGAATAGCAAACTAGAACAGAAATTACATTGTCAAAAGCACTTTGAAAACATAATAAAAAATACTGTATCTACCCTAAAAATATGTACATAGTATGAAGTTGTCTACATGGGTCTCACCTAATTGCATGAGCCTTTTTCAACAGAGAAAGGTTTCTCCTTGTGAGAAACAGGAGAGACTATAAGCATGTTAAATATGATGTGCAATATGTGACTAAAAAATAGAAATTCACATGCAAGAGTACAGAGAGCTCAAGGAACAGTGGCACCTCAAGCTGGCAGCCAGAAAGTAATCAATTTTCCTACTTTCTTTTGTCTCATTCTATAACCCAGGCTAGCCTAGAACTCACTTATATAACCCAAGTTGAGTTCAAACTCATGACCTTCCTCTTGCCTCAGCATCTTAAATGCTGGGATTATATTCACCAACTACTGTACCTGGAGTCACTCTTCTCTATTAAACCACAATGAATTTGAATTTTCAAAAGCAACCTAAATAGCCTGAATTCAATTATTTCCAGTGTTTGCAGGCATTGAATTCATCATATGACTTTGTGACATATATGTATTGTTTTCAGTTCCTTAATATAGGCTTTTTTAGAACATGGGAATAGAAAAACTTTATATCCTGTTTCGAAGATACTAGAAGCTTAAAGTATTTTTTTTTAATTTCTTACATCTGTACAGTATATTTTCATCACAGTCACCTGACATTGACTTCTCTTATCTCCCTCTGTAGGGTCAGGGAGGCATGAAACTGGGGAAGCTGTCCTGGAGCAAAATTATGGTAAAGACATTTCCAAACCTGGGAAATTTCATCATCAGATCATCAGGAGTAGGTTTGCTAACCTTCTGCCCCAGGCCTATGTGTCCTGGTGTGCATAGCCCTGTGCCCTCATCTTTGCCCACTAGACAAGGCAGGCAGGCTAAACTTCCTCTCCCCTTATAAGGTAATGCTCAGCAACACCTCGAATTCCTCCTTATGAAAATGAGAAATACCCAGCACGTTGGCCCTGGCCAAAGATGTACACTCACCCCATGGACCCTTCTCACTCTTAAAGGTTTAAATGACCTTTGTTCTCCCTCCAATTAAATGAGCTGTCTCAATGAAACCTGTCCTGCAAGAGTCCGTTTTCCTTCATGCTCACTTTCCCCCTGAGGTCTCTGTCCCCTGCCATTCCTGCCTGACTCCCCTTCTCAGGACCCACTGGTTGTGATCATGAGAACACCATCATTGCTTTATGAGTTGGGAAATAGGGCCAGGAATGGCACCCTTCCAGTCCCAATTGCCTTCCCCTTTCTTTCTAATCTCAATTAAAAGTTGCCTAAAACCTCTATAATTTATGTGACTTGTCTTTCAGAAATCAATATAAACAGTACCAATTTTGACTCTACTCACAAGTCAGTTCGGTTGAGACAGTAGTAGACATGTAGGATAAGTGGGAAAAAGGGACCACATTAGAACAATGTAAATCTTCCATATTATAGATAAGCCAATTACTTTGTATGCTACTTATTGTTTATATGTATGTATGTTATTTATTTTTTGAAACAGAATCTCACCTATGTTGAGTTAGCCTTGAGCTCATCTGTTATGTAAGCCAGGCTAACCTTGGACTTCTCAAATATCCACCTGTCTCTGTATTGGTTTCCAGAGTGCTAGGAGTAAAGGACTCTTATGTCCACCTAAACATTTTTTTTTCATTGAAAACAATTGTTTTCAAGCAATATGTCCTGATCATGGCTTCCGTTCCTTCATCTCCCTCCAGATTCTCCTCACCTTCCTACCTATCAAGCTCCATGTCTCACTTTAGAAAACAAGCAGACAAATAAAAAGATAAACCATAATTTTAAAGTGAAGAAAAACAAATGCACTAGAAATGCATACATATACATATACACTTCATAAAAATATAAAATGATATATGCAAATATACAAGTAAAAGTCCAACAAGCTTTTGAAAACTCCAAAAATACAATAAGGTTTATTTACAGTATAAAAGAAGCCAATCTTAAAAAAAAAATGAAGCCAATCTGAAAATATTGCAGACTGTAAGTTTTCATCTATATGGCACTTAAGAAAAGACGATATTGTGAAAATAAGAAATGATAAGTGATGCTCAGAGATTAGGAGGATTAAATATGCAAACTATTAAGGATTACTAGAGCAGCGAATTTATTCTATATGATGCAATAATGTTGTAAATATGTCATCCATTATATACTTATCTAAATCCATAAAACTGACATCAGGAAATAAGAAACCTAATGAAACTATGACCTTTGAGTAATCATCGTGTGGTAATGTAGGTTTATTATACATAACAGCTGCACCATTCAGGAAGGACTGTTGGTAATGTGGTGGCTATGCATGTTAGGAGTTGTGCTTGTGTGACATATCCTTCTACCTTCCTCAGTTTTTTGCTCTATACCAGGTGTTCTCAAACTTCCTAATATTGCAACACTTTAATATAGTTCCTCATGTTGTGGAGATCCCCAACCATAACATTATTTTCATTGCTACTTCATAACTATAATTTAACTAGTGTCCTGAATCATAATGTAAATATCTGCCAGGCAGGAAAGTATCTGATGAGAACTCAGTGAAAGAATAGTTTGATCCCCAAAGGGGTTGTTTCACTCCCCTTTACTGTTCCCAGAGCTGGTCTGTGGGACAGAGTTGCAACTCCCAGGTTGAGAACCACTGCTCTAAACCTCAGTCTACACTAAAAAATTGTTTTCAAACAAGAACAAAAGGAGATTTAAAAAGAATTAAGTAGAAGGGACTATTGTTCACTTGGGAGAATTGTCAAATACATGGGACATTTTCAAGTCAAGAAAGATACTCAGAGTTTATTTTCCATGAGGTCAAGTATAGCCTTCATGAAAAGAAATAGCTATGGGGCATTAGGGCTATTGGTATACACTTAAAGGCAAAGTAGCATAATTTGAGAGAAGCTGGGTCTGTCACATGTCTTAGTAGCTAGGTAAAGTTAATTGTGGAAGGTCTCTGAGGGTAAAAGAAGGTGGGTACATATAGTTAAGGCCTACACACACAGTGCCCAAATTATATTTAGTTCTTTATCTTTTTAATTTATTCTATCAGAAATTAGTGCATCATTCCCAGTTTCCTTGTTTTTGCTGTCTAGAGACACCATATAAAAGTGAGAATAAAAATTAACTTGGAGACAGAGAATTTGCTTCATGTGGAAAGGACAGCACAGTGTGAACTCAACACATTCACAACCAGGTTATAACTTTCACTCTTAGGATCAATTTGAAATTGGGAACACCCCACAAAGTTCAAAAAAGTTTCAAACTCTTTGGGAAATGAGCTCAGTAAGTCCTTTTTGTGGACCTCCTGGAATGCATGTGATATGTGAAAGCCCCTGGCATTGTGTCTGCAATTGTAAGTTGTTACTGTTAATGCCCTAGGTCATCCCCAAATTTATTACTGTTTTAACCAAATGTGAGAGCATATTTAGCACTCTGACAAAGCACAGAGATTAGTAAAAAAAAATAAAATATAAAAACTAAAATGAGGTTACTTGTTATTTATATAACTTTAAAAGGATCTACTGTTTATATGGGATGTGAGACTTGAGCTTAATGCAAAATTCCTCAAAGTTTGACTAAGAACTATTCCAATCTTATCTTTTCTAATTACCCTTCTATCTAAACTATACTTCTTTTTATTTGCTTTACTTCATTCAAAATATATCCTTCACTTAAGAGTTTGAACCATTGAGATGTAAGAAGAATAAATTAATAAAAAAACTATTTAAAAAAGACTTAAAAAAAAGAGTTTGATAAAGACATATTCAAAACTACCTAGGAAACTTCCTTCTAATGTAATAGACTGTCTTTCTCAAATCAGAGCAAATACTGCCAGCCAAGCAGTTTTTAAGCACAGCAGCTATCAGTGAGTAGTCTCAGAAACTCCCTAGGGT
The DNA here is from genome assembly GCF_964271855.1 of Acomys minous. Lineage (NCBI taxonomy): Eukaryota > Metazoa > Chordata > Mammalia > Rodentia > Muridae > Acomys > Acomys minous. Next base: position 84,685,902 of record NC_140488.1, on the reverse strand, counting down.
CAGTGTTTGTAAAATACATAGTTTATGCGTTGTGTTCTGTTGTATGGGAGAAAGAGCACTGAAAAAGAATGCAGGGTCTCTCTCTTTAGGAAGGAGATGCATTCTCTGGTTTCTGTATGGAAACTCCTGCACAGACACCACAGAAAGCAAATGCCAAAAATTTTATTTCAAGTTTTTATTGCAACAAAATATACTTAGCATGGAATTTGACATCTTGACATCTTAATCATTTTAAGTGCAGTTTTTGAAGGTATTTTTTGCTTTGAATTTTTTTAATTGCATATCGGTTTTTTCTTTGAAATATATTCTGATTACAGTTTCTCACTAATTCCTTCTAAATCTTCACCCCTCCCATCTTAAAAGCTGTTTCTATTCTAGGCATTTGGTTTTGCTGCTGTTTTGTTATTTCTGGACACATCAACATTAGGGGCTTGTCCTTGCTTACCACTTTGACAATCTCATGTGACCTATTCTACCCAGCTTAACTTAAAATTGAGTCACATGAACTCTGGTGCCCCATATTTGACCACCTCCCCTTGGTGGGGAGCCCTGATGGCACTCAAAGAAGGAATAAGCAGGCTAACAATGAGACTTGATAGCCTGTGAGCATATGGTGGGGGAGGAGGTCCCCCTAGGTCTTATACTTGGGGGGGGGAATAGTGTGAAAATGGGAGGGAGAGAGGAACAGGAGGGTACAAGTGATGGCATAACAATTGAGTTGTAATCTGAATAAATTAATAAAACTAGAATTAAAATAAAAAATAAAGACCAACCAAAAAGTGAAAAAAATTGAGTCACATTAAAGAACTTAGAGTTTACAGAGAACTCAACACCACCGGCCTCAGGATGTTGGAACTGACTGTTTCCTTCTCAATCTCTTTCATATTTTTGACAGCTTTATGTTTTAGGATATGTATCATTTTCTTTACTATTACCTTTTCATAGACTCAAAACTTCATTTGGCATAGGTGAGTCTTGTTTATCCCAACATTCTTGACAGATGCTAGCACAAAGCTTTCTAAAAATTCAGTGACCAACTACCATTGGAAAAAATTATGAAACATTGTGCAGAAAATTCAAATTTATTGATATACTAATTATATGACCCTGAACAAGCAAATATGTCTGAGTAATATTAATATTTTATTCTTACAGAATACACTAACATTTAGTGACATGAGCACAAGAATTAGTCATCTTAAGATTTTCTTCTTTTTTTCTTTCTTAAATATTGTAACTATTTTGCTGCTTGGTTCTTTTTCATTTTCAAGGTAATGACTAATCCACTTATACTTGATATCACAAAATGTAGTAGCTTTCCAAATTTATTGTATAATATATTAAATCTCATACCTCATATGCAGCAATAAATGTTTGACTTATAATATCACATATAAACTTGTCTTCTGAAGTCATATAGACACCTGTCACAAGCAACAGTAGTTAATAAGACTATCCAAGGTATGACAGAACAGAAACACTTTACATATTATGCTATGGCAAAATTTATCCTTCCTTCCACTGAATAGAACATCAATTTCTCTTTGCAAAAAGGTAGCAAAATACTTTTGTGCCTTCATTTGTAGCAGGAAGGTGTGCTAAACATGACCCTCGAACTGGAACTGACTGTGGCATCACTTTGATCCTTGGCTGCAACTTTTCGTGGGTTCACTCTCCTTTATCTTTCAAATCCTCTTCATACCATGGAGTAAAGGCTATAGGAACAGAATCATGAATTTTGACAAAAAATCTAAGGATTTCATTTTGCTCCTTTCAGCATGGGCTTTTGGGCCCACAGGAACTGATAGTATGGAAGATCACTGTTGAACACCTGATGAAACTCCAGATTCTTTTGTTACACTAAATCATTGGTGAAGAACATCTTAGTATCTCCACAACAAAGTGCTTTCCATCATCATTACCCCCATGCCATTCAGCAGTTCCAAGACTTGTTTCTATATGGCAGAGTTGCCCTTTGGGAAAAATCACACCGAGAATTGTCATCAGCAGGTAAGTCCCAGGTATATCTCTTCTATGATTCACTTTTTTATTATATTCTAGATATGTCAAGGCCAAAAATGAATTCCAGGTGGTCATAAAGCTCTCTTCATGCTCTTATGGAAGAGATTCTTGCATCTTTGGCTTACAGTTTTCATTATATCTGCCTATGTAATCTGTTCTATAACTTGATACGTGTACAGCAGGCAATTCACTAACAAAATAGCCTTCCCATTCAAAGAACCTTAGTTCCAGTGCTCAGTGTGATACTCTGAAGCATCTGAGGTTTCCTCTGTGGTTCTTGGTGCCTTCTTTTGCTCCTGTGGATGACACATGTGTAGCAGCAGGCAAGTTCATACTGTTTGTGGAATGTTCTCACATCAGATGACCATTGGAGGATATCTTTCATTTTAAGACTTACGGAACAAGGCATTTTTTTCCTTTTTTTTTTTAATATAGACAAAATTTTTTTTAATTTTTTATTATTAATTTATTCTTGTTACATCTCAATGGTTATCCCATCCATTGTATCCTCCCATTCTTCCCTCCCTCCCATTTTCCTCTTATTCCCCTCCCCTATGACTGTTCCTGAGGGGGATTTCCTCCCCCTGTATATGCTCATAGGGTATCAAGTCTCATCTTGGTAACCTGCTATCCTTCCTCTGAGTGCCACCAGGTCTCCCCCTCCAGGGGACATGGTCAAAGGTGAGGCACCAGAGTATGTGAGAAAGTCATCCCACTCTCCACTCAAGTGTGGAGACTGTTCTGACCATTGGCTAGATCTGGGTAGGGGTTTAAAGTTTACCACCTGTATTGTCTTTGGCTGGTGCCTTAGTTTGAGCCTTTCATAATGTTCTACTTGTAGGTTTCTAGGACCCTCTGGATCCTTCTACTTTGCTATTCTCCCATGCTTCTCTCATCTAGAGCATTTTTTCTTTTGTTTCAGTAGCTTCAGTGCCATTCATATTCTTTGGTTCTTCTCAAGCCTGGCAGCCTTTCCCATGGGCAGGAAGCTTACTCTTCTATTCCGGTCGCATGATGAATCTGATGGAAGGCAGAGATGACTCAGAAGTGAAGACAGGTGGTTTAATGACTTAAAGGAAATGAGAAACAAAATGCATAGAGGAAGTAAATAACAGGGAGCAGGAAAGAGAGGGTGAAATCCTTTGAGCCTTGACTTTACGAGAGCTGTCCCTATACTTTTCATTGCAGACACTGCTCTAGGAATCTATTAGAATACTCTTCTATGATGAGTACTTCCACGATGACTTCATGAAAAGAGCTACAAGGGTATGTCAGGCTCCAGCTCTTCAGCGTTACCTGCATTATTCTGGCTCTCACAGTATCTAACAGGGCCAAACCGTGTGGAGCCTACTCTGTTCTGAGTTAGGCCATTTTTTTTTTTACTCAATTTACATTTGGGACAATTGCCTGGTATTTCTGCTTAGCTGCATTGAGGGTAAAGCACCCTCCTTGGCTCCTTGGGTGAAGGACTGAGAGGAAACCCTATTAGACTATATTTGGTTAACAATGATCTCGAATGCTGGCCATAGGACAGATTTGTGAGAACTTCTACCTTCGGGGTTAACTCACTGAACTATAATGAGAATCTTCATCTTTGCTTTTTATCTTCCTTTTCCTTTTATTTATTTTTTATTTTGAGACCCAGTTTCTCAAAGGCTAGTATAAAACTTACTGTGTAACTCAGGAAGACTTTAAGTTGCTGATCTTCCTGCCTCTACCACCCAAGTGCTGTAAGCATATGCCACCATGCCCTGCTTTCTTTTTTCTTTTTTCTTTTTTCCGTCCTTCCCTGACTTTTTGCCAGATCCTTCAGACTTTCCAACCAACTTAAATTCAATTTCTTTCTTTCTCAAATGCAAAACAAATTAAAATGAAATTCAAAACTAAAGAAGCCATTTAGCCTTTTTAAATTTGTCTGTTTGCTTCCATTCCTTGGGATTTGGAGTCTTAACCCCAAAGTGTTATCTTCTCTAAAGACCTGAAACATTTTCTTTCCATAAGTTTTTTTCTAATAAGGTCAGAGATGAAGATCTCTGTTTATGTTTTTAGAGTATTTTGAGTTGTTGTTGTTCTTGCTTAAGCTGGTGCAATGTAGTGATCTAAGCTTCATTTGTGTGTGTGTGTGTAGATGTCCAGTTTCCCCAGCAGCATTCATTGCAAAGACTGTACTTTATCCAGTGCAGGTTCTTATCACTCCAGTGAAATTTAAAGGATGTAGTCTATTTTGTTCTTCGGTATATGTATTTATTCTCAGCTGATGTGGCAGTGTTTTGATTGTTCCAGCTTTGTAGGTCTTGGAATCAGGCAGTCTAATACCCTCTCTTTTCTTCTTTTTGGACAAAATTGCTTTGGCTATCTGTTTCTGTTTTCTGCTGTTCTGAAAATCTCCACTATGACTTTTACTTGTGAGCATTATTGTGAGAGCTTGAAGTAGATTTTGTTGCATTTTATTTGATTGAGACTTTTAACCTTCCTGTATCTGGCTGTTTGTCTTCTCTAGTTTGAAAAGACTGCCAATTTTGCCATTCTCATGTCCTTCAAAAAGTTCAATAGTCTGATCATTTGCCCTACTGGATAAGTTCCCAATTTTGTCATGTGTTTTCTTCATTCCTCTTAAATGTTTTTTCTCCTCCACCTAAGGTTTTCAAAGAGCTTTTCTTTAAGCTCATTTCTTCTTTCTTCTGTTTGATCTATCTTACTATTGGTTCCTTCTACTGCATGGTTAAGTACCATAGACCATATTTTTAGCTCAAGAGCTTCTATTTAATTTTTAAATGTGGCTTCCATGTCTGTTACATTCTTCTGTCAGAGTATTGAAATATTTTTCTTTGTTTTCTGTAAGCTCACTGAATTTACTTAGAACACCTTTTTGAAATCTTTGAAAGTTCTCTAGTCTCAATGCTGCCTGGTTAGTTTCTGCAATTTTCTTTGAAAAACAAAGTATATCATGTTTTCCCAAAATATCTTATTGATCTGTTGGCATCATCTGGGCCTTGATGAATTACAAATATTTTCCATAAATTTGTCTTCATGCCAGTCTTTCTAGAAATTTTAAATAGTCTAACTTTAAATTATTGTATTAATTATGTGTATAATTAATTATTTTGTAAATATTTTCAAATAATCTCTTCAAAGAGTACATATACTCACAGTTTGGAAACATTTCATTTTGAGGGGCTTTTCAAAATTTTTTTATATTTTTTTATTAATTTATTCATATTACATCTCAGTTGTTAGCCCATCCCATGTATCCTCCCATTCCTCCCTTCCTCCCACTTCCCCCTACTCCCCTCCCCTCCCCTATGTCTGTGTCTAAGGGGGACCTCCTCCCCCTGTATATGCTCATAGGGTATCAAGTCTCTCCTTGGTGACCTATTATCTTTCCTCTGAGTGCCACCAGGCATCTCCATCCAAGGGACATGTTCAAATATGGGGCACCAGAGTTTGTGTGAAAGTTAGATCTCCTTCTCCTCTCACCAGTGGAGAATGTCCTGTCCATCGGCTAGTCTGGGTAGGGGTTCGAGGTTTACTGCCTATTTTTTCCTTGGCTGTTGCCATAGTTTGCGGAGGACCCCAGAGCCCATACTCGCCTGTAGTTTTCCAGGACCCGCTGGATTCTTCTATTTCCTCTTTCTCCCAGGCTTCTCACGCCTAAAGTCCCAATAGGATGACCTCCCCTCTTACCCACTATCCTGGTAGGTACAGTTTTTCATGGGGATGTACACCTTGGGCTAGTGTCTCGAAATAAGTGAGTATATATCATTTAGCTCTTTTTGCTTCTGTGTGAACTCACTCATTATGACAATTTCTAGTTCAACCCATTTGTCCACAAATTTTGGAAATTCCTTGTTTTTAATAGCTGAGTAGTATTCCATAGGCTTTCTTTTTTCTTTTAAAAATACTTATTATTCCTGAGTATGACTGTCTGCCCATTGTGTATGTATGCACCACATGTACACTTAGCACCTGTGGTGGCCAGATGATGTCTGGGAATCTCTGGAACTAGAGTTATAATCACTTATAAACTACTGTGGGTGCTAGGAATTGAACCTGGGTCCTCAACATGAAAAGAAGTGTTCTTAGGCCCTGATTCATCTCTCCAGCCCTAACTGTTATTTTTTTCTGGCTACCCTCACTTCCAGTATTTCATCCAGTGATGGCACCCAGGTCCAACCTTGCCGGAAGTTTTCTGTTGGAATGCTGTGACAATTCCAGTACTGTACCACAAAGCTAAGCCAATATGGTTCCAAATATTCTACTGATGTGTTGTTCAGAACCATTTAGGGTGCTTGGATAGGGTAGTGTGTCCATAATACATTTTATGGAGGCAGGATAGGCTCAGATGTTACATATACAATTATTTTCCTATGGTTAAAAACTAGAGGAATCTGCTTGGCTCTGAACCGATTCATTGTAGTTGGACCTGCTTCAGGTTTTTATGTGACATCTGTGACCACTTAAGCAGCAAAATTGACTCATATCTTGGGCCTTTAACACAAGACCAGTACAACTGAGAACAAGACCTGCACTTTATTTCATTTAAAATTTTTCCATTTTATTTTATGCATATGGATGTATTGTTTGCACATATGTCTGTGCAGCACATGTGTGGAGTGACCAAAAAGGCCAAAAGAGAGCTTCAAGTCCCCTGGACTGGATTTAGAGATCATCACACCATGATGTGTAGGTGCTAAGAATTGAACCCTGGTCCTCTAGAATAACAACCAATGATCAATTTTATATTTTTATTTAATTATTTTATTCACATTACTCAGTTGTTACTGCATCACTTGTATCCTCCTGTTGCTTCCTCTCTCCCGCTTTCACCCTATTCCCTTCCCCTAGGTCTAAGACCAAGGGGGACCTCCTCCCCCACTATATGGTCATAAGCTATCAAGTGTCATCTTGGTAGCCTGCTTATTCTTTCTTTGAGTGCTATCAGGCATCCCCACCAAGGGGAGGTAGTCAAATATGGAGCACCAGAGCTCATGTCAGAGTCAGTTGCCACTCTCCACATAACTGTGGAGAATGTCCTGTCTAATGGGTAGATCAGAATAGGGGTTCGATGTTTACTACTTGTATTGTCCTTGGTTAGTGCAATAGTTTGAGCAGACACCCCTGGGCCCCAATCCACCAGTCACAATGCTCTTCCTGTAGGTGTCTAGGACACTCTGGGTCCTTCTATTTCCCCATCTCCTATATTTCTCTTATCTAGAGTCCCAGGGGGATGTCCTCACACCTATCCCAATCTTCTGGTAAGTCAAGACTTTCATGGGACATACCTTTTGGGCTAGTGCCCAATTATAAGTGAGTATATACCACGTGAGTCTTTCTTTTTCTGAGTTAACTCACTTAGTATGATCATTTCTAGTCCCATCCATCTGTCCACAGATTTCGGGATTTCCTTGTTTTTAATATCTGAGTAGTATTCCATAGTGTAAATGTACCAGTTTCTTTATTCATTCAACCACTGATCTTAACTACTTAGCCATCTCTCCAGATCCAAGGATCCTCATTTCTATGTGCTGCTTATTGATAAGTTGTAGCTGTGTCCCTAAATTCATATAACTAGCCACAGGAGATAGTAACTGCAATAGAAATCGCATACACACACTTATCAGTGTTTCTTTTCCTTTCACTTGAGTATTTCTTTTACTTGAGTTGTTCATAAATTTTTCTCTTGAGTAGGCTCAATGACAATGTTACTGGAGAATTTAAAGAGTCTCACTTCATGTACCACATGTTATCCTGGTATTTGGGTTTCTTTCTTAGGGTTCTAAATCTCATTAATAGAAAATTTACTTCCAATACCTTGAAGGTGATATTGTAGGCTGCTTAGGATAATTAAGTAATACCAACTAATTGTTAGTTGATAAAATCATGGTTTCATCAATTACTACTCTACTTTTATCAAAAGAATATACATCCTAGGTTTAACAGATAGATATGTTTCTATAGATATATAAGGTAAAATAATTAGATAAGGCCTTCAAAAACATCAGAGACCTACAGAATATGGCATTTAAAGATGTTTTTTATTATTTAAAAGATTCTTCAACAATAAGACAAGTTAACTCCTGGCAACACCCAGCCAATCTCAAAGACGATGATGAGCATCCATGAACCTCCTTATGGAGATGGTTTCAAATGTGGGAAACCAACCACTGGGCAAAATATTCCTGTTTTCTGCCACAGACAGAATTCTGTCTAAAACTGGGCAAGCTTGGATGCAGGCAGAGTCAACAGCCAATAACTGCCAAGAGAGGATAAGCAAGTCCTAAATAGTTCCTGCCTCACAAAAATTTCTGTGGCATATATTGGGCCAGAGGCTGAAGATGATCTTCCAACGTTATAGATAGCTTTGGGTGACTATTCAGGCAGCAAACTGTCTCTGTCATTTTCTCAGTTTTGAAGCTGCTAACATGCACTTCCTGTCTACTCAGATAAATAATTTTATTCCTTCTCAGGTCTCTGATGGGGCAGAAGACCAGATAGCTTGGTTTTTACAATTAAGCTTAGTTGTTTAGGGGTTAAGATATTTTTAGGTCTAGATAGATGTTTTAAGTTGATAGAGATGAGATATGATAGATATTGATTTTCATTCAGAATTTTAGATGCACCAAGATAGGAAAGATGTTTTCTTCAAGGCTGCCAAATACAAATAGCCAAAATACTATGAATGTAACATATATATAATTCCTTATTGTTTTGTAGTTCTTCTTGGTGTGGGTAGTTTATTGTATATATGGGCAATAATATAAATGTATGTGTAAAAAGAAGAAAAAATGAACACTTCAAAAAATAAAATTAAATTCCATAGAAAGCTCAAGGACAATTTCATGAGAATTTAAAAGAAAAACACCAGAAAAGCAAGTTTTAAATCAGGTTCCCAGAGAAGGAACATGCAAGTAACCACTTATCAGTCAAGTACCTGCATGGCAAAAGGAGAAGGACAACTTCAACAAAAGAGGGAAGAATCCCAAAGAGACAAGAAAACATGCCAAGTAAAGATATTCAAAGAGAAAAGTTATACTTTATTCAAAAGAGCAGGCAGGCGTACGTCCATGACTAAGGTGCTATAAGAAACTGTACAAAGGCAGGGTTCCTGTGAAGGAAAAGTACATTATCTTATTAAAGCAATAATTATTCTCCTTACCTCTTTAGCATAGCTTAAAAATGACTCAGCTTTCTTTGAGTATGTTCTCTTTGCCAGTTTATTGACTTGCTTAACAAGACTAGGATGCCACCCAAAGGTAGATTTTATTCATTTTCCTAGGAGGAGATAACTGTCCCTTAATGGGCCTTCAATACTACTGTAATAATGAGTTAATTTAGCATCTACTCAGTGTTAGCCTTCAAAAGTTCATGTACTAAATTTCAGTACAGACTTGTTCTTCTCACCCTGTAATAATCCCAGGGAATAAGTGTTCTAGTTTTCTGATTTCTGTGACAAAACACAATCATCAAAACAACTTTAGGAGAAAGAAGGTTAATACAGTGTGGTGGTTTAAATACAAGTGGCCCACATAGACTCACATATTTGAATACCTGATTTTCAATTGGTGGAACTATGTGGGAAAGATTAGGAGGTGGGTCCTTGTTGGAATATTTGTCAGTAGTAAGTAGTATTGTGATTTAAAGCTTCAACAGCCTATGCACTCCCAGTTAGCACTCTGTCCTTTTGTCACTCTGTTTTACTGTCTCTGCTTCTGTCTCTCTGTCTCCTGTCTCTCTGTCTCCTGTCTCTCTCTCTCCCTGTCTGCCTACCTACCTGTGAATTGGGATAAAATTACACACATATAGGCTACACTTAAGAGGTCTGGCCTATATACAGATCATTCAGTTTCTTTGGAGGTTTGGGGCTCACTTTGTTGAGTCTTTTCTGAGCCGTCAGATAGTACTTTATGCTAGATTTTTTCCCTGTTTGTCATCCTGTCATATAAGGTTTGAGGTATTCGACATTGGTTTGCATTGGGGCAAATGCAATTCTAGGACCTCAAATCTAAAGCCAAGATTTAATTCTGAATCACAATCCCAACATGAAGTATCTTTCACCTATCTTTCATACCTGCTTCTTCAACATATCTTTTCATGTTGTACTAAATCCAAGCACTGGTCTCTAAATTGTCTTTTGTTTTTCTTATAAATATAGTTTTATGTGTGAATAGCTATTCATCTGAGTATATCCATGGGGAAAGATCAGCAGCAGATCTTACCTGTCCTCTTGCTTTGATGTACCCTGTGTCAAAATTATCCTCTGCTTATTATTTAATGTTCAACTTCCTTTTTAATATAGTGTGAGCTGAACATTGTGGAGCATGCATTTAATACTCATACATGGGAGGCTGAAACAGGAAAACTACAAATTAGAGATCTATTTACACTGTATAAAAAGGCACAGGCCAGTCTTAGCAACAAAACAGAACTTTGTCTCAAAAATGAACAAACAGCTCATCTGTTAATGTGGTTTTATTTAGACTATATTTTCTCCAATATTAAAATATTATATTCCTTGGACAAAGTATACTACACCCATCTGAATCTTTACATTCTTTTTTTCCTTTTTTAAGGATTTTTAAGGATTTTTTAAGGATCAGATTACATCCTCTCCTTTGTATCTTCCCGTTCCCACCCTCCCTCCCTCTTTTGTCCTGCTCCCCTCCCTTAGATGTCTGACAGAAGAGGACCTTCTCCCTTTGTGGGGATGCCCTGTAGCACACAGAAGAAGAGGAAGCAGGCTATCTGGATGAGACCTGATATGCTCTACATACTTTTATAAATATTTGTCTTACTTTTAATTATATGTATGAGTGTATGTGTCTGTTTATGGGCATGGGCATGTGAGTGCAGGTGCCCAGAGGCCAGAAGCATCGGATTCCTTTGAAGTTGGAGTTATAGGTGGTTCTGAGCCACTAGATTTAGGTACTGGAAACTAATCTCAGGTTCTCTGCAGGAGCAGAACCAATTCTCTAATCCTCTGGAACTAAAATATTGGGGGAATATGGCTGGATTTTGACTGCAGTTTTATTTTGCTACTATTCATTAACAGTTTTCACTATATGTTTTGATTGATGGAATCATTCATATTTTATTTATTTTTCCAAATAATGGTCTCCTTAATTTTGAAATTTCAAATGCAGTCACCTTATACTTGCTTATGTTACAGAAACTAAAATATTCAAAAGTAAAGAATATATTTAACACTCAGAATCAGCAATCATCATGTTATCATCAACCTGTTTCCATCTAAATAGTCTCTACCAATGGAATAATGAGAAATAAATCTTATTATCATGCTATTTTATTATTATTGATTATCTATTTCTAAAAGATAAAACCATGAAAAATTATACTTATCCTACCCTAAAATATTAACACTTTAGTGTAATGAAATACCAGGTTACTTTTCACATTTACCTAACTGACATACACACTTACAAATATTATTTTCCTTTAATCTGAGTTCAAATTTTATCATTGCTTTCTATGTCCATCGATGATGAAAGCCTTTTTCACTACAGCTTGCTTATTATGCATTATTAAATTTTCTTTGTAAGTTGTTTTATTTTAAAAATCAAAAACAGATACTACGTTTTTCAGCTTCACATGGTCTGAACTTTGCTGACTGCAAATTTTTTGTCCTTTCCCTTTAAATCTTTTCTCCCTCCCTCCTTCCCTTTTCTTGACCTCTCCTCCTTACCTCTTTTTCCTGCTCTTTCTTATTTTCTTCCTCTAACCATTTTGTTTCTCATTTCCTCTCGCTCATGATTGTAAAGAGGATTTCATAGCTGGTGCTTTCAATTCATACAATTTCCACCACAAAAAAATTAATTTCCAATGGGAAGAAAACATAATGCTTCTGTTGGCAGGTTGGAATGTGGACACCTTTATGCATTAGTTAATTTAGAGTTGCATAAAGTTATTTTCTTATTTTGTCTTTCTAAGTTTGTTTGATCTAATATATCATCATATAGGATCATTCCTTGTATACATAATGATATTTGTTTGTTTATAATCATTAAATTCAACCTCTTTTATTTTGTAAAATAGCACTTGTCAAATTTGTATAATATTTATCAAATATCTTTCATTTTCTTTTTAAAACAATTGATATGTGTGAAATGACCTACTCTGTAAATTTTTTGAAAGAATGAGCTTTTATTAGTCAAAATTGATGATAATGTCTGCTTTGTGTTTGTAATGAGTTTTTCCCCCGTTGTTTTTGAGACAGCATCTTAACATTTAACCTAGAATGGCCTTAATTGCTCTGTGTACTCTTCCTGCATATTTCTGTAACTCTAATATACAGTTCTTTTTCTCTAATTTTCTGACATTTCCATATTTAAGTACTCCTGTTTTTTATTGAATATGTCTAATATCCTTCTGAGTACTACCCCATGGGAGAGAATCAACCCCTGACACTATTAATGATACTCTGTTATGATTGCAGACAGTAGTAAAGCAGAATTGTCCTCTGAGAAACTTCACCCAGAAGCACATCAAAACAGATGCTGAGAATCACGGCCAAACATTTGGCGATGCAAAGGGAGACTTGTGGAAAAGTGGGACTCAGGGAAGACCTGGATATGAAAGGAGCTCCACAAGAAGACCAGAAGAGCCAACTCACCAGGGCCCAGAGGAGTCTCCTGAGATTGAAGCACCAACCAAGGACCTTGCATGGAGTAGGCTTAGGCCCCCTACTAAAATGTAGCTGATTGGCAGCTCAGGCTTCATGAGGGTCTCCTAGTAAGAGGAACAGGGGCTCTCTCTGACATAAACTCTCTTGCCAGCTTTTCAGTTACTTCCCATGGCAAGACTGCGTTGCCAGACCACAGGTTTAAGGATACACTCACTTCTGATATGACTTTATTAACTAGGGTGGGAAGAAAGGGGGTCTCCCCTCTTCTGAAGAATAGGGGATGTGATATGGGAGAGGGAGAGACACTTAGCAAAAAATTTCAAGTATAAAAAAATAGTATATAGGTGGTGGTGGTGGTGTTTATGCCTTTAATCTCAGAACTCAGGAGGCAGAAGCAGGAGAATTTCTAAGTTGGAGGTCAGTCTGGTCTAAAGAGCAAATTCCAGATTGCCATGACTATAAACTATCTTATCTTTAAAAAGTAATAATATTAGTAATAATGATAATGATGATGATGATTCAGGTAGTTTAAGTATAAACATATTGGTAATAAACACAAGTAAAATAATGTATGTTCATTAGTGTATAATTACCATAAAATATAAGAAATATTCCTTAAGTTATTTCAAACAAAAGAGAATAACAAACTAATTCATGGCAAATAAGCATGCTTATGTGATATAAAATAATTATACACAGCAGATCCATGGCATAAATATCAAAGAAAAGAACAAGACACATCATGCAAGAAATTAATACACAGTCTAAATTTTTGTAAAAGGATTTGTTTTATTACTTTTCAACATATAGGTTAATAGCAAGTATTATACTCAGAATGGACTACTCATTAAGATCAATACTTAAGTAATGGCTGTGCTTTGAACACACATTAACATGTTTATTCTCATGTAGTTTGTATTTTTAATAACTATTATTGACAATTTTATAATGTGTGCAATGTACTTTGATCGTACCCACCTTCTACTCCTCCCCTCCAACTCTTCCTAAAAGTCCACAACATGCATCTTTACAACTTTACACCTTCCTTTGGGTATAGCCTACTGACTTCAGTTAGTTCTACTCATATGTGTGTGAGTATACAGCCATTCACTGGACCATAGGTGACCAAAGAGAGGATACATCCCCAAAGAAATCTCTTTCTCCCACTCCCAGCAGCTGTCAAAAGCTCATAACTCCTCAATTAATGTTAAGACTTCTTGAGCTATCCATTCTCCATGCTGGAATTCTGGCTGTCTTCATCATTTGCAGATCCAGTATAGGCAACCACAGGTGCTGTGAGTTTATAAGTGCAAAGACCTTATTGTGTCCAGAAGACACTATTTTGTAATAGTCTTCTCCAATCACAGACAATTATAATCTTCCAAGCTTTTTCTCACAATGCTCCCTGAGGCTTGTGGGGAGTGGGAGTGTGCGATATAAACATTATATTTAGGCAATGATGCTCTATCACTTAGCCTCTTTACTTTCCCCACTTTTGATTCTGTAGTAACTGCAAATAGAAGCTTCTCTGGCTAGAGCTAAGAGGTACACTGTAGATTGTATTTTGATATTCACATTATTTTATAAGCACAAACCTGCTGTCAAGTTCTAAGATAAATTTTGTTAAATAACCTATGAAACAGATATCCTACTGCTTTTTATATATCTTCCACTGAAATCTCTACCTTTTCAGTAATCTTGTGGTCATCTTCTGCATTGAAAATATCTAATTTCTAATATTTTACTCTATTGTAACTCCTTGGCCCATTCTTCCAGCTGTAACACATTATCAGTCCGGTTTTCATACATAATTTAAATGCTTAAGCTTGAGGATAAGTTAAGTTTTAGCAATGTAAAATTAGTTTTCAAGAGAAGTAAGTATTTATATTAAAACATATACACCAAATACCAACATTTTTCTTTTACTTTTTAAATTTTTTTACCATATTTTCTAGAAATAGAAACAACCATTAACTTTCCATGAATGTCAAGACGTAAGAACAGGGCTAGTCATGAAAGTCTTCACTTACCAAGGAAGTGGGTCATAGGAGAGGACACCCTATTGGGACTTTAGGTGAGAGAATCATAGGAGAATGGGGAAATAGAAGGATCCCGTGGGTCCTAGAAACCTACAAGAAGAACATTATGACAGGAGGATCTGGGCCCAGGGGTCCTGCTCAAACTATTGCACCAACCAAGGACAATACATGGAGTAAACGTTGAACTCTTACTAAGATCTAGCCAACGGACAAGGCGTTCTTCACAGTTAAGTGGAGAGTGGGAGTCTGACTTTCACACGAACTCTGGTGCCCCATGTTTGACCAAGTCCCCTGGATAGGGAGGCCTGGTGGCACTCAGAGGAAGGATAGCAGCCTACCAAGAAGAAACTTGATATCCCATGAGCATATACAGGGGAAGGAGGTCTCCCTCAGTCACAGTCATAGGGGAGGGGAGTAAGGGGAAAATGGGAGGGAGGGAGGAATGGGAGGATACAAGAGATGGGATAACTATTTAGATGTAATATGAATGAATTAATAAAAAAGGAAAAAAGATTACTCTGGTTGTATGACAATATTTCTTTTTATTCCTTGTAGGAATGCACATTTGAGATTACATATTATTTATGATTAAAAATATATGGTGATGAAAGAAAGAAAAGAGCCCATGACAAAAAAAATTTATAAATCTTCAGAATCAAAATACTTTTTACCTTCTGTAGTCCTTAACGTAATACTGTGAAAACAGTTGCATGCAACAGTTTTTCATAATCATAAAAGATGACCAATACAAATTATAAGTAGGATGATTTTATTTTTTCATTTTTTATCATGACACTGAGACATACAGCTAATTAATAGAAATATTTAGAATGATATAGCTTAAATATTCACATATATCACTCCAATTTTCTCTTTATAAAACTAATACCAATGTCTATTTTAACTTGAGGACAATGCCACTAAGAGGGAACCCATGCCCTACACTGCCTGTGTGGCCAAGAACCAGAGACTGGATGGCCCAGAGACCTCGGGTAGAACCAAACACTGCTGGCAAAAAATCAGTGTAATGATTCATAATGATATTATGCAGTACACATAGATTGATGCCTTATCTAGCCATCATCAGAGAGGCTTCTGTGGCAGCAGATGGAAGCAGGTACAGAGACCAGACAGTATGGGGAGAGTCTAAATTGGAGGTCTCCATCAGGCCCCTCTCATTGGAGATCAGAGGGCCTCCTTAGAAAAAGACAAGAAAAGACTGTAGAAGTCAGAGGAGATGTAGAACATCAGAAGATTACAGCCCACTAAATCAGCAAAGCAGGGCTCATATGATCCCACAAACACTGAAGTGACAAGCAAACAGCCTGCATGGGCCTTCACCCAATCCTCTGTATATATGTTATGGTCATGTAGCTTGGAGATTTTTTGGTACTCCTAACAGTGAGAGTGGAATTGTTTCTGACTCTTTTTCATGCTCTGGTAATCCTTTTCCTCCTACTGGGTTACCTCATCTAGCCTGGATATGAGGGTTTGTACCTAGTCTTATTGCATCTTTTTATGCCTCATTGGATTAATATCCCTGGGAGGCCAGCTCTTCTCTAAAGGGAAACAGAGAATGAGTAGATCTGATGAAGAGGAGAGCTGGTGAGGGAACTAGTAGGAGTAGAGGGAGAGGAAACGTGGTCAAGATGTACTATTGTATGAGAGAAGAATATATTTTCAATTTAGAATTTTAATATAAATAGGTAATATGTATTTTGTTTGCATATCATAGATGATTTTTGACATGACATTTATGGAAAATTAAAATTAAAATAAGCAATCAAATATAACATTTAAAAATATAGACTTTCTATGTACCATCACTATTCAATTTCAATGCGTTTGATATTTGTTAAAATTCAATACTACAAGAATACAAATATTTGTAATGACACATTAATAAGAAAGTATATGAAAGCTGCATTATTTGTTTACTTTCATTCCTCACCATTTTATAGCTCACACATTTTATGGTACATTTCAAGATAGTTATTTTACTCCAAGAAATTCAAGGTGATACTAAATTATGTCATGAAACAGAAAAATGAAAAAAGTTATCTGCTTTTATATGTTTTAAGGACTATTAATCTTTTGTTGGTGAATATGAAACAGATATGCAGTTGCTATCATGATCCACATGAAGTCTTTGACTTTACCCTTCTAGCAAGCTTGCATGTTAGTCTGTCTTAGTTGCATGAGGGTTCAGAAAAAACCTAACTCTTGGATAAGACACAAATAACTTTATTATAATTATATATATATATATATATATATATATATATATATATATGCCAGTGTGCTAGCATTTTCTTATAGTTTGATAAGTCTTTGTTCCCAAAGGGTGGCATTATGATGCCAGAAGTTTTGTCCTAAAGGATAGGAATCTTAAACTTAGGACGACTGTGTCATGAATAATGGTGACTTAGTATGCCTGCTTGGTACTCTGGGGATAGCCTTTTTCTCTCCTAAGTTTTTTATAACAAAGTTCCTTAATAAAATAGTCTGAACAAAAGAAAAATGATATTTTGTTTGCAAGATATATAGAAATGCAAGAGGTTCGTGGAGTATTGTCTAATACTGAGTATACATTACATTTTAGTTGAATTCATTTGTATAGTTGATGTTCTCTTATTTAAAGTTAAAACTTTGTTAATGAATTGATTTAATTGGAAAAAAACACCTTTATAGAATGAAATCTTAATTGTCAAATTCTTGATAAACAAATAAAAGCAACAAATGTAGAATAAAAAAATAGGCCATCAATTCAAATATGCAGGGACAAATTGGTTTTAAGTGTTGCATCCTCATATGATAAGCGACTGATAAAAATGAATTCACTGGCTGTAAAGCATATTCCAAATGAGTTTCTTCATCATCAGTCTTATACAGCTGTGAATCTGAAGGCTACAATAGTGACTAGCCTGACAAGATAAGACCACTGGTGCAATATTGACACAAACATAATGGAAGTAGCTATTTTTTTTCTGATCATATTTAAAGTCCATCTCTAACAAGTTGAAACAAAATGAGAGAGAGGGAGGAATGGGAGGATACAAGGGATGGGATAACAATTTAGATGCAATATGAATAAATTAATAAAATATATTTTAAAAAAGAAACCCATACCTGGTACCATTATGAAGGCAAGAACCTATGGCTAGACAGGTCACAGGAGAGAGCCTACTACCATTATTCTAAACAGACATAGTATTAAAATAACTCCTAATGCCTTATTATTATACCCATAGATTATTGTAGATTTCAACTTTCATCTGAGAAGTTTCATTTTGTAGTAGATCATAATTAATAGAGACCCACAGTTGGCCAAGGCACCAAAATAAGAGACTTCAGAGTGTTTAGCTCTAAAAGGAATGTTATATATCACACGTTCGCTCCTGAGGCTCACAGATCATTGGGGAACAGAGCACAGAAACAGTCTAAGAGCCTGAGGTGATGGAGGACTACAAGAAAACAGTGTCTTCTGGACATAGCATGACAGTTGCACATTTGAGTTCATAATGGTTATGACAGCGTGCACAAGACCAGCGCATGTTCAAGCCAGATCAAATATCAGCATAGAAAGAGAAGCTGAGTACAAATCATACCCCTATCTCTGGCACACCACTGGCAATTGTTACCTGCTGGGAGGGGTGGACTCCAGTTTTTGAAAAATGTAGTCCGTGGTTAAGGTGGCCTCATTTCAGTTGAAAGCCACATATCTGAGAAATTTGGGCAGCATAAATTCATCTCAAGGGGATTTTAATAAACAAACAAAAAAGCTACAAAGTGTTGTGGGTGAGGAGCAGGGTGAGTCTTAGAAGAATTGGGGGAAGAGCGTGAATATGATTAACATACATTTCTAAAGAAACTAATATATTTTTAGATAGAAAAATAAAAACTTAAACAGAATAAAATTGTGCTGGTTAGTTGTGTTATTATATTTTTTCAAATTGACATGTACTAGGAATATATAAGAAGAGCAAACCTTAATTGACAAAAAGCCTGCATTTAAAAATTG
This sequence comes from Acomys minous, assembly GCF_964271855.1. Lineage (NCBI taxonomy): Eukaryota > Metazoa > Chordata > Mammalia > Rodentia > Muridae > Acomys > Acomys minous. The sequence continues at coordinate 84,667,181 of NC_140488.1, read as the reverse complement.
TTGTATATCATGTATGACAAAAATTTCATCTTTTTCCATTTTTACAGAAAAATAAAAATTTTCAAAGAATATTTGATTGCATCTAGAAGGATTTGATCAAACATGTAAATGATAAGTAGGTGATTATAATGAAACTGATAAAGTTTGGGAAATTCTTTCTTTCTGCATTTTATGTATACTAATCATTTATAATACATAGACATATTTGACTCTTCAAGTTTCATTTTGTTTAAAACAGACACATAATAATTATAAAAGATGATAAGTTTTCAGTGTCAGACTTTTTATATAAGCATTTATTAATTTCCATAATGAAACATTTCAGTTTCAAGCAATCTATAGAAAATGAATCAATGAAATATAATAAAGTATAAATTCTCATTAGTGTTCTAGTACAGCAGTCTTCTAGTTAAAGGAAGATTGTTGAAACACTGAACATAAAAATTAGATTTAAAGTTTTGAAGGTTTACAATTCTGCATTCTAAGCACTAATAATCTCTTACCTAAGACCTAAGCAGTGCTCATGATTACTTTAGAATTCAAAGGAGCATGCCTTTACTTGTACTTTTGAACCCAATAATGACTTTAACAGATGAAATTTCCTGTTAAGTAAGATAGGAGTGTGCTTTTGGAGCAAATAATTTTCAAATCAATTCAAACCACAGATTCTTACCCAACTACTAAAAAATCTTCTGGTTATGGTATCACTTATCATAATGTGTTGAAGATATGTATCAAAACCAAATATAGCAATGTTAAAACTGCCTGCAAAATTGTCCCAAACATATCAGTTCTGCCTCTAAAAATTCATGAGAATATAAAAATAAAAACACTGATATGCTATGGTAACAAAGATTACTTATGATTAATTTCATATCTTGTTATCAATTTCTAAAGATGACACTAAGTATTGCATTAAATAATAAAAGTTTTATAAACATACATGAATATAAACTTTTACATTTAAAAATATAAATTCAAATTTCTTCTCAACATTTTCATAAAAACAGGCACCGACTAGACTTACATCAGTCCTTCCCAAATGTCTCAAAAAATATGTGCACTGCTACAATAAAAACAGTTCACCAGCTGTTTATGTAAAAATTATTTGATGAAAAACAAGCATGGCCATATGGCACTCTAGCTCTGCTGTGGGTGCATGAAGAATAATTTTGTAGGCTGTAGTACATAATGGTCATGCTAAGTAGGGTGTCAACTACTTCAAGCACATTACATTAATAGTTAATCTGTCCTTTTATCCTCTAAGTACTTACATTTCTTAACAGCTTGTAGTTTGGAAACAAGTTAACAACTCACTGATTAAGAATTAAAAATTTGAAAATGACAAAATATTTGATGTAATATGCACATACAGAATATTATTTTGCTAATTAAGGATATTGTTTAAATAATACATTAAGTGAACAATATGAATGCTGTTGAGGATGTGGTTTTCATTTCTAACTGAAGGTTCTGAACATCTCAGTATGTCAAAGGTAATCCACCTCTGATGTAGAAGAAGAAACTAATTAGAAGTGGTACTTCATGTGAGAGACAAATCAATATAACCACTTTCATTGCTAGAATATAAAAAAAGTACATTCTTCCCATTTGCATCCTTTGCCATATCTATTGCTATGTCTTGCAAATAGAAGCCATATGTTAAATAGTTGGTGGATAGATTCATTTAGAAACAATGACCTGGAAATGCTACCAGTAGATATTTGTGTCACTTGTAATATAACAGGGAATGAAAAATAGCTCTTATCTACTTCATAGGCCTCACACTTGAGAATTTATTAGCCTATGATATTGTAATATTTAACTGATTTTAATTTTACTTTTTCAAATTCCTTCTCTATCTAGATATATAGGTCACTGAAAAAAAATAAAATTGAATGGCTTTTCTCTCATTCATCAACTCAGTGTGCTTATCTTAAAATCTTTTTTAATCTTTGAGATTATAATGAATGCAATCACATACATCTTCCTTCGAAATTTTCCATACATAAATCCTTTCTTTCTCTCCTTCAAATTTATTTTCTCTTTATTCATTGTTATTACATGCGTATATATTTGTGTATATAAATGTACATGTATATATTCCTAATATTTGTGATATCTATTGCTATGTTATTTGTATGTATGTTTTCAGGGCTGACACATTTGGCACACAGCTCATTGGTTTGCTCTTTCTTCCTTGAGGAAGATCATATATTTCACTGCCAACTTTTCTCAGTTGCCTATAATTCTTTGTGTGGGATTGAGGTCCCCTGGACTTTTCTCTGTCCACTTTGACATATCCATTAGTGCTGTCATGAGACTTTATGTTAAACAAAGTAAGAAAAAATAGAGAACAGGATACGGAATCTAGTCATTTAGATTTCTGTGTTTTTATCAATACATTGCCAAAAAGGTGTTCATTGATATGTAACACTGTCATTTATAATCTCCAAATATCAATTGAGTTTCATGGTGGCATTAGTAATTGAAAAGGAAACCATGTCAGAGAATTCCATGAGAATAATGTTTCAGACATGCTATTACTAAGATGCTTACTTTCTATGGTTTTCATGGTTCGTTTGATGCATGAATATCTAATTTATACTTATGATCTATGTGATATTTTTCACCATAGAGATTCTGAGAAAAATTTATTAATCTTTTATTTGTTAGGTTTAGAACTACAAGTTATACTAATATGAACAACTTCATTTTCCTCAGATGGCAAGCAATTAGTGTGTGTCTTCCGGGGCATAATGAAATTACTAAAAATTCTGGTATGGAAACATGCCTACTATGCTTTTCCAAACTGTATTGATAAGAATCTAGAAGGACATATTAGAAGAGTCACTAGAAAAACATTTTACATAACTGTCATTAAATTCATGTATTCAAAGATTGTGAGAGGCCAAGACTTAATATATAATATATGAATCATGAAATATATAATACTGAGATCACAGACTAGCAATGGAATAAACTTACATAATTGGAAGACACTCTTAAGTTTTAACTAGAGAGTTGTAACAGTTATTTCTGTATTAACATTTTTCTTAAATATTTCTTGAATATTAACATTTTTAAAATGCTAAACACTCTTCAGTTATATTTGCTTCATATATTATATAAAAATTTACCATAACTCAAATTAAGATGTACATATAAATTTAACAATCCTTATTAGTATGTAAAAGAAAATGATTTTCTAAATTCAAAATGTATTTCTAGACATAAAAAGATTGTTCATTTGTTGGATGTGAAAAATCACAGAGCCTGCATGGGTCTAACCTATGTCCTCATGGCTATATAACTTGGTATTCCTCCATTCTTCCTTTCTTTCTTGGTTGGGTTGGTTGGTTTTGGGTTTTTGAGAAAGGTATTCTCAGTGTATCCTTGGCTGTCCTGGACTATCTTTGTAGAACAGGCTGGCCTCGAACTCACAGCAGTCCATCTGCCTCTGCTTGCCTGAGTGCTGAGCTTTAAGGCGTGTGCCACCACACCTGGCTTAGAACTTGGTATTCATTTATTTAATTTTAATTTATAGATTCACTTCATATCCCAATCATAGCCCCCTCCCTCCTCCTGGCCCCTCATTCCCACCCTCTTCCCCCCTTTCCCCTTGTCCTCAGAAAAGGTGAGTCCCTCCCTCACCAATCCACTCCAGCACATTAAGTCACATCAGGATTGAGCTTCCTCCTCGTCCACCTAGGCCAGACAAGGCAGCCTCAGGGCAAAGTGATAGAAAGCTGGGCAGTTTGATAACTTGGTATTCTTGTGAGACTACTAACAGTGAATGCAGGGGCTGTCTCTGACCTTTTTTGATTTGAGGACTATTTTCCTCCTATTGGATTGCCTTGTCCAGCCTTCATATGAGGGTATATGCTTAGGTTTATTGTAACTTGTTATTGCCATGTTTCGTTAACATCCCTGGGATAACTCTTACCCCTGCCCGCCCCCTCTCTCATTTGTTTCTTTCTTTTTCTAAGACAGGGTTTCTCTGTGTAGCCTTAGCTGCCCTGAACTTGCTTTGTAGACAAAGCTGGCTTCAAACTCACAGAGATCAGCTTGCCTCTGCCTCTGAAGCACTGGGATTACAGACATGCGTCATCAACTGCCCAATGGCCTGCTTGTTTCTAAAGGGAGTCAGGAGGTGAGGGAGTAGGAGAGAAGACTGTGGTCTGGATATAATATTTGAGAGAATAATAAATAATATATAATTTAAAAACAAAAATAGTATTTGGGAGGGCTGGAAAGATAATGCATCTGTCCTTGCAGAGGAGTTAGATTCCTTACCTAGCATCCCGTACCATGACACATAAATATCTGCAATTCCATTTCTAGGAGATTTGCTGTCCTCTTTCAGCCTCCAAGGACACTGTATGCACATGGTGCACATACACACATGCAGGCAAAACAACTACACACAGAAAATAAAATAAATAATTCAAAAGTGCCTCCAATATTTTAAATTTCCATTAATGTTAGCTGTAAATACTTTCTCATTCATATTTTACTCTGCTCATTTGTTTTAATGTACAAATTTTTATCTTATAGTTTTCAGTGTGTGGGCTTAACCCAGTGTCTGTTTCATGCTAAACAATCTATTCTTGAGACCTCTGAGGCTTATCTATAGACCTCATTGACCTTCTTATTCTGACATAGGTATCACTAAGTTGCCTAAGCTGGGCTTGAACTAACTTTTGACCATAAGCAGGTACTGAACTTATTACTTGACTGCCTCAGCCTCTGGAAGAAGTTTCAATTACAGACAGAAATTTAATTTTCATATTCAAGCATATTATCTATATTTTGACTGTTTTTGAATTGTGTTATAAAGACTGTGATCTCCCAAAGTTTTATAATATCATTCCAGTATTTCTATAAAATTTTAAACTCATAATGAATTTCTCAGTTAAAAACTGTAAGTAAAATCTACAGGCTGGATTTTGTCTGGGATTGTTGTTGTTGTTGTTTAGTTTTATTCACAATATGAAGATTTTGTGATGATTGATATTCAGTTAATTTAGTTTAATTTAGTGTCCTTATAATCTATGATTCAAGTGTAAAATACAGAAAAATATAAACATGAATAAATATTAAAATCTCAACCTAATTTTCAGAAAATACACATATGACATTACCAACTGTATTAAAAAACAAAACTAAAATAAACCAAAAAGCAACAGCAGGAATTGGCGAAGTATTTGTCATAAAATCATGGATACCTGCATTTAAGGCCCAAAAACCATATCCAAAAAGCCAGGTTGGGATGTGATGTACAATCAATAATTCCAGAGCTGAGAAGGCAGAGGCAGGAGAATCCTTAAAATGTACTGACCTGCCAGTTTGTCATACAAAGTAAACTATATGACAGTGAAAGAACCTGTTTTTAAAAAATCTAAACTGGAGAATGTACTATAGAATAATATGTGGCATTGACTTCTGGAATACACACACACGCACACACATGCACATGCACATCTACACACAGATAAATAATAAAATAAAGACAGTAGATAGTGCACCATAGAAAGATGTGGTAGCCAGCTATCCTCTTCTCTCTCTCTCTCTCTCTCTCTCTCTCTCTCTCTCTCTCTCTCTCTCTCTCTGTGTGTGTGTGTGTGTGTGTATGTGTAGATTTAACCTAGGGCTACATGTATAGTGCCATGGAGCCACTTGCTATCTCCCTGTAGGCCAATATCTTTTTTTTTGTAAAACTCAAGAGCACTTCATAATCCATCTTCTAGTAACAGTCATTATTCTATATTTTTAAAGCTCTAAAAATATTGTTAGTTTTCTAATTTCATATAAATTGTAGACTATGTTGTGAAGTGTTTATTCATCAAGTCTACTGTTTATATTTTGCTGTTGGGTGGGCTTCACTTTTTCTTAGTGTTTTGTGCTTTAGAAATGTGTGTGGAAGTTTCTTTCCTATTTCATGGCTCGTTTAATCTTCTCTTTCAGAGTTTATTCTTTCTATGAATAATATATCTATATAGAAAGACCATGTCAATCTTATATTTTAATTTATCAGCTTTATATACATATATGTGTGTATATATATATATTATTATTATTATTAATCGTATGCATGTCTGTGTGTTTCTATGTGGGTATGTCTGAATTCTGGTGCCTAAAGAGGCCAGAAGTATTTGATCCCCCTGACATAGGTGCTAGGAACTCAACTTGGGTCTTTTGCAAGTGCAATACATGTTCTTAATCATTGACCCACCTGTCCTCCCCCTACTTTATGTGATTTTGTCATTTTATTGTTGTTTATTTTAATCTAGTTAAAAACTAGAATACTGTTCCATGGCTCTGAAATTGTTCTATTGCATTTTTCTTGTTTTGCTTTTTGTAGTCCAATATAAATTCTTCTGGAGTTCTTATTTCAGACATCAAGTATAATGCTTCCCCATAAGCATCCAATTTATAAGGACAGTTTAAAAGAAAACAGTTCATTCCCTATTATATTGTAGTTCTAAGTCAAGTAACTGTATATAGGTGATTTTGTGGTAATCCTCCTACTTCTATCCATGGCTTCAGTTGCCACTGTCAATGTTGTAGTACAAAGCTGTTAAATAGAATAGTAAAAGTATGAACTACTGATACACTTTAGTTTGAACATCAGTGTTAATACCTTATTAAGTCTCAATCTCTCCTGGTTTATTTTGCTCAGTTAGGAGATTTACTATCATGAGTCATAAGCGTCTTTTTTTTTTCAAGTAACATTTATATGACCTTAAAACCATTCCAAAGCCCAAGAGTAATGGTGCTAGAAATTAGCCTAAATTAATCCTTTAAGTGAAAGTGCAAATAATTTGGATATAAGGAAAGACTCTTATATTGGCTGATGAACTTTTAAACATCTAAAATATGAAGTTTTCTCTGAAAGTGTAAAGAAAATTAATTCACATTTGTTTTGCTGTCTTACTTAAATCTGTAAAAGTTAAAACCAAAGTATGTGATGAGTTCTGTGATGAGCTAGGTGGAAAACTACTTAATATATGATGTGTATTTAAGTGTGTATCAAATCCATAGTTCACTACTACCTGTAGTTTCCTGCATCTGCAGGGAATCTTAGAGTGTTTTGAAGAGGGAACTACTATTTTCAGCATTCTTTATTTCTTTGATGGCTTAGTGATTCTTTTTCAAATATACTCTTAAGATTTTGTACATTTTTGATACATTAATGAAAACAGATAAGTTTTACTCTTCTTTAAGGCTGTCTTCCTTATTAGGGTTACTCTATACATATTAGACTCATCAGATTCTATTTTATATGCTGAAGAAGTTTCTATCTAGGGGCATTAAATTTAATGCTCAATTGAAGAAAATGTAACATACTTAAAACACTGAGTTCTATCAGTCAGTGTATAATTAGTCACGTTCAAAAATACTATTTTGGATATAAAACCTTTGACAACTGATTTTTAAAATGTCTTATGTTAGTATCTTTATTTGTGGAGAGCCACAGAGCCCTTTGTGGACCTCGCCCCAAGATGGCGCCTGGCATGCAGCCAGAGCTGCCTCGGTGGAGGTAAACAAGTCCTTATTTGGAAGATGCCCGCTGCTTGCATTAGCTCTGCCTCTACGAGCCTATCAGCGTGTGAGACGTGGCTTAGTGTGATTGGCTGTTTGGGTGGTATAAATGAGCGTGACAGGAGTGGCTGGGGGATTCTCCTGGAAACAAAGCCTGAATAAACCGCTAGAGAGAAGAACTGATGGTCACGTCTTTCTTGCTGGTCAAGCGAGGCGCGACATTTATTTAGTTAAATGAGAGTGTAGGACCATGGATATAAATGAACAATAGTGTGCTTGCTTAGAATGCATGAGATCCTGTGTTTAATTTCCTGTGACCACAAAAACTTAAAAATGTAAGGAACTCGATAGTAATACAGAGAGGAAGTTTGATTGATACTTTGTTCCCTACAGTCTTGAAAATTTTGCTGAATAATTTCATGTATTTTCACAATATATTTCTAAAAATTCCCTGTCAAACATCATACGCTATTTATGCTAATTTTGTGCGTGCACGTGTGTGTACATTCATCTCTTTGCAGACTTGTATCAGTCTCTGTCTAACACCTGAGAAGGCCAGAGGGCATTTTATCCCTTAGAGCTTAAGTTTCAGGTTGTTGCGAGCTGCCTGAGGTGAGTGCTGGGAAATAAACTCTAGTCCATCTGCAAGAACAGCAAGTGCTCTTAACTGGAACCATCTCTGTCTCTCTGGGATACTCCCTAAACTGTCAAAGAAAAGTAACAACAGTGGTTTCAACAGGAGTCATTTTCTTGTTTCTGTTTTGGAGAGTAAATTTTCCAACCTATTTAATAATGTACTCATTGTAATAGGTATTTTGAAGGTCTTTAATCAATCTTGGAAATTTCATTCTTGCTCTAAATTAAAAGCTTTTAATAGAAAGCAGAAAATTATATAAAATACAACTCCAACGTTGATATATTACCTTTCTCTCTTTCTTCCAGTTAGTCTCATGACCAAAAAGGTTGATGATTTTATTGCTGAAAAGTGACCTTGTCATTCTTCAAGAAATAGCATGTATTATTTTTATTTTTTATATTTAAATATATTTATCTTAATTTATTTAAACCCATTTGCTTATAATGTGTTATAATCCCCTGTATTTTATTTGCTTTATCTTTTTTTTTTAATCACTAGAATTGCTGACACCTGACTTCAGATTGCTGCATCTGTGTTTACAAAAGGAATACGCTGTGGTATGATAGCTCCATAAAGTTCCTTGTAGATTTGGGAGTTATGGTTATGCCATTCTTATAAAACAGGCTACAGAAAACATAATGACACATACCTGTAATTTGGAAGCTTAAATAGGAGGATTGCTTCAAGTTGAAGTCTTTCTTGGGATATATAGTGAGTTAGAGGTCAATCAAGGCTATACAACAATCCCTCAAATGCATAATATAGCATAGCATAAAATAAATTGTGATATTTCTTCCTTTTCCACATTTTTGGGAAGGCAGGGGTGTTCAGTGCTTCCATGTAATATTGATTTTCTTCCATTTTACTGAGGCTATCTAATTCTGATATTTTTCTTATTTTCTATTTTTGTTTTTCTGATGTATTTTTTAAATTATTCATTTAATTCTACTGTGAATTATGATTATATACATCTCTAATGTTTGAGTTCAACTTAAAGCTATGTTATAACCTAGGGTACAGTAATGTTTTAAAACTGTTGAATGTTTTGAGATATGCATTTGTTCTCTGAACAGGAATCTCATACTATATATAATATATGCTTGCTTTGCTCTGATAGCCTTGTACTAAGGAACAATGTGAAGAAACAAAATCAGATCTAATTCTGTGAAAGTATTAAAAGAAATTTTTCATTACTTGCTGATAATATCATATACATATAAGAGATAAATATCTGAAGAATTCAAAATGTAAAATGTATTTATTATGAGCAGAGCAATAATAATAAAGGCAAAATTAAAACCAGACCTGGTGCAATAGACCTGTAAATCCCAGCCACTTTGGAGGCTGAAGCAAGAAAAATGAGCTTAAGTCACCTTGGACTACACTGCATGTTCAAGGCCAGCTTACACAATTTAATGAGACCTGCCTCAAAATTTAAAAACTGACAAACATTAAAAGCGAGGGGCTACTAATACAGCAAAGTGGTTAACTTTCTGCCTACAATGAATGAAGCCCTAGACTCAATTACCAACAATGCAAAAATGGATTAAAATAAACATACAAAACTATTGATAAAGTAGCTGTATTTTCAAAATTAGCATAGATATAATACAAACATTCCTTAAGAACACTGAAATTTAAGTAATTGTTTACTGCAAACATTAAAAATAAGTGTGAATGTCTTAAAATATTCTATTCAACTTTCTCCTGCAATGTGAAGACTTAATTATAAATAGAATCATATCAGATTTTTCATTAGAAAACTTTATATTTTGAACATTATAATTTTTCTCAAACTAATGGTTGGATTTTTAGAAATTTATGTGCATCATTGGAAAGATATTTTAATGATTTCAAGTAAAAATATGGGAATCTTGAAGTAGAAAAGTTGATTTAAGTTAATATCTTGAGAAAGAGAAGTATGACACTTTAAAATGTAATATTCATTTCTAATTGAATAAAATTTATAAATTGTAGCTATTACCCCTATCTTTCAAAAATAATAAGACAGCATAATGGTATGAGTGCATGTAACTATGATAACAAAGATTGCAATAAAGTCTGTATTTCATGTTTGTAGGTGAAAGGGTTATTGGTTTTGCTCTTTGAATAGAAGACAAATTCTAAAGAACTACATATGAACCTCACACCATAAGTAAGCATATTTTCTTCATGAAATTGTGAAGAAAAGGAAATGGAGCATCAACAATTATGAAAGCCAGAAAACCTTTGGGTCAATCACCAACATAATTATCTTAAGGAACTTTATTGAGAACATCTGGGACATTCATGTCCCCAATTTATCAAATCACAAACAGAATAGCTGGGTATAGTAAATTTTGCACTGAAATTGATGCCCAAGAAATTCCTTTGGATAAAAGTCTCATATAAGGCCAGGTTGCAAGTACTGGTTGGTTACTGTCACTTGAGAAGGAAATCATGCCAAAGTTGAAACAATATTCACGATATTGTAAAGCAGAAAATCTTAGAGTCTGTCTGTTTGTCTACATACAGATCTACTACATTCAGTGTAAAGCTATTTGGCTTGACAAATAGACTTGAGCGTTGGTGCTTTTATGTACCCCAGTTACATAGAAGTAAACAAGTATGTCAGGGTGCATCCTGTTTACTTTTCAGAAGTAATGGTCATTTTTACATATGAGACAGGAATACTAGAGAATGTATTTTCCAGCTACTGTAGAATTCAATGACATGTAAAAAGACCTTTGAGAAAACACAAAGTGTAAAGGAGATATACAAAGAATAAGACAGAATATTATAATCACTGTCTAAGGAGAAAACAATCGTGAATATTCTGATTTTATTATTACATGATGGTGTGTATATATTAAAGTATCACACAGTGCTCCCTAAGTATATATGGTAAAAGCACAAAAAATCTTTGAATATCAAAAAATCAAGGAAAATTTGAGAGATGTTGAACAGAATTCAAGTAACTACAAATGAGGAAGAACGGATTATCAAAAGCATCTTTATGCTACAGAATGAACTAAAATCTCAGACTTAAAGGATCTATTCATTGTCTAAACAAACTGTATAGATTAATACCACATATAGTATATGTAATCAATATTGAATGTATGGTTAACAATAAACTGAGTGATGTTATTATAAACTCCATTACTGCCAGGTACAATGGAGTGCATCTGTAATCCCAGCACTTGGGATTGGGTGGGGCAGAGGCAGGCGGATCTATCTCTGTGAGTTCGAGGCCAGCCTGGTCTATAAAAGTGATTCCAAGACAGCCAAGGCTACACACAGAGAAATCCTGTCTTAAAGAAACAAAAATTAAAACAAAATAAAATAAACTTCATTACCAACTTAGATTTTTCTGAAAATGTAAATAAAAAGATCAATTTCAGGTAGGTAACATTCTCAATAAAATATTTCTCAACACTTAAAAAAAGCAGAATTTCCATAGGAACCATCATCTAAAACTGCCCTGTACATACACCCTAAGAATCACTTGAACACCTGTATTCATTGCTGCATTACTCATAACAACAAAGAAATGAAACCAATCTGAGGCATTCATGATCAGATGAATGGATATTGATGGACTTTATTCAGCTGCAAAGAACAATTATATTGTGAAATATGCAACAAAATGGAAGAATAAAGAAAGTATTATATTAAGAGAAGTAACTCAGACTCAAAAGTTAAAAATTGCATATTTTCTCTCATAGGTAGATCATGTCTATATCTGATGAGTTTAAGTGTAGGCTGTAAAACTAGAAAGGAGACCACAAGAGGGCAGGGGTCTATGCAGAAGAGGAGGCAGGAAGATTCTAAGAGTCAGAATGGTGGATGATTTCAAAGAAATAGCCTTCTCTCTCTGACAAGGTCCCTCTCTCTCTCTCTCTCTCTCTCTCTCTCTCTCTCTCTCTCTCTCTCTTTCAACCACGTTTCTATAAGTACATTGCACAACTCATTAAGAAAATTATTATCTTCTTAATCAAGAAAATAGATGGAGATATTCACTGTACTTTGAAAAGCATAATTTCCCTGAGAAGTTGAATAATCTTGTATTAGCCATAGTTTTAGAGATATGAAGAAGCTATGATAATGTTGGTTTATTTGTAAATCACTTTGCATCTGGAATAAACATGGTCTTATTCATTAAGATCATATATTTTCACTGAAATCCTATACTAAGAATGTATCCTAACCCCTGGCCAATCATGTCTTGAATATTTAATAAAGTATTAGTAATCTAGATTATTACTGATTTGGTTTTTAGTGATGACATAACACATTTAGCTTATTGAAGGAGAGTTTAAAAAAAAGAATAACAGTTAGGTTTTTGAAAGTTGAAACACATAGTAAACCATTCAAATACTTAACCTTTTTTTTTTTTAGGATGGCAAAGCCTGTCCAGTGCTTACAAACCCACAGGAAGTGTGTTTTGAACAGAGTCCAAAAATTCAGCCTTCTTACATAGGATGTTAGCAGTGAATGTCACAGTACCAGGCTGTTGGCTTTCAGTGTTAACTTCCAAAGATGACAGGTGACCTGTCATACAGCATTAGTGCTTCAAAGGGCTAGTGTCACTGCCAGCAGCACACCTAAATTATCAGGTTTCCATTTTTCCTTTTTTATTAATTTATTCAGATTACATCTCAATTTTTATGCCCTTGCTTGTCTCCTCCCGTTCATCCCTCCCTCCCTCTTTCACCCTATTCCCTTCCCCTGGGTCTGTGACAGAATGGGACTTCCTCCCCCACCATATGGTCACAGCCTATCAAGTCTCATCTTGGTAGCCTTCCTTTTATTTCTCTGAGTGCTACCAGGCCTCCCCATCAAGGGGAAGCGGTCAAATATAGGGGACCAGAGTCAGTCAGAGTCAGTCCCTGCTCTCTACACAACTGTGGAGAATGTTCTGTCCCTTGGCTAGATCTGAGTAGGGGCAGGCAGAACCTAGGCCTCACTCTCTGGTTGACACAGACTCTCTTGCCAGCTTTTTTATTACTTCCCCTTGCTGGACTGCCTTGTCAGGCCACAGGGGAAGAGGACACACTCAGTCCCATTATGACTTGATGAGCTGGAGTGGATGGGAAGAGGGTGTCCTTTTTTCTGAGGAACAGGGGAGAAGGGATGGAGAAGAGGGAGGGAGGGTGAGACTGGGAGGAGAGGAGGGTTGGAGACCAGGATGTAAAGTGGAGAAAGAAAGACAGACAAACAGAAAGAAAGGAGCAAGGGAGGGAAGGAAGGAAGGAAGGGCCTCTTCCAGACAAAATTTGCAATTGATATCTGCTAGGAAATGGGAAATTATCACTGGTATATCAACCACAGTCCAGGGCAGGTCCCATGTCTAGTAGTTGGCCAACACAAAATGGATATTGTGATTTGTTTCAGAGCTTTTTGTTTTCTTTGTTTTGGCTTTTTTATTATTGTTATTTATTTATTTATTTATTTTGGTCTTATTGGCTTCCTTCTTTCCATTCTTTCTTTCATCTTCCTCCTCTTCCTTTTAGTTTGTTTTTATTATTATTTTTTGTTATTGTCTGAAAGAGATAAAAACATGAAGTTGGATGGGAATTGAAGTGGAGAAGACCTGGGAGGCATTGGGGAGAGGAAATATATAACCAAAACATATTGTATGAAAAAAGCACTAAAAGATAAATAAGTATTTTAGCAGGGATATGCAATAGGATACATGTACCAAAGAAGTAGAAAGGAAATAATGGAAGAGTGCATGGATTGGCTAAGGGGGTAATGAAAAGAAGATTGGAGAAGAGATAAATATATACAAATTTGATGATTTCATAAGAAAACCCAATTTGTATAATAATTTAAGATGTTGATTTCTTAAAAAATAACCTGTTCAAAGAAAATACATCAATTTCATTAAATTTTTTATAAGAAATGGCATTAATAAAAGGAACCATATCTATTCTTATGTTGTTTATATGTCACAAATGTCAAGGTAATATATTTTCAAATATTTAAAAACAAAGAAATCCAACTCTCATGAATACATTGCCCTATAAAACAGAACAGAAAAATTACATTTAATATGAGAATTACAAGTATTAGAAAATAAAAATCAGAGTGTTTAATATAGTTTTGCACTTTTCAGCAGAACATAATGATAGGGCCCTTGTTAATTGTACTACTTAATTCCATATAAATATCATGTGGATAATTCTATGACAAGTATTATATGTGGTTTTTTATGGTATAGTATTGTGATGGTTTCAGTAAGAATTACCCCTATAAGTTCACATGTTTGAATTCTTGGTCCACAATTGATGGAACTGCTTGGGAAACATTAGGAGGTATGCCCTTATTGGAGGAAATGTGTCACTGGGGTGGGCTTTGAAGTTCAAAGCTCATGCCATTTCCACTTGGCTTTTTCTTTCTGCCTCGTGGTAGTTGTGTGAAAATGTAAACATGAAAAATTACTTAAAAATCCTAGATAAGTGGTCAAAACATTATAAAATGACAAATAATAAGCATCAACTGAAACTAAGAAATACTATGAAATACTGTTGGGTTTGAGATCGGACACAACAGCCAACTCAATGTTGAAGGCTGCGGCATAGCTTGCTCCATCCTGCAGAAGGACAGCTAGGTCTCAAAAAAAAAAAAAAAAAAGAAAGAAAGAAAAGAAAAGAAAAAGAAAGAAACCTCTCTTTAGAGTCCCAGGATGTCTCTGCAGCATTAGACACAGGGCCACACCTCTCCATAAGGGAAAAGTCTCTTCTAGGCTTCTCTTTACTGGCCAGTCTTAAGATTCCAGGAGCCCTTACTTATTGCTTATTTCAGTGGTGGCTAACCCATCCTGATAAAATGAGACTGTCCAGAACTTTCTGAGTTGGCTCCCACCTTGTATGGTCCCACATACCTCAGTGCTGTTCTGGGGCTCATTGGCCAAAAAAAAAAAAAACCACCTCAAATGGTCTTGCCACTTAGCAGAAATCACTCAGTACCAGGACCAGCGGGTGCAGCACCAACACATTTTATCGCTTCACCATGCAGCAATTCCTTATAGAAAACATTCCCAGTGATACCAATAGCCAAAACAGTAGGCTGGTCCCTTACAGCCCCAGAACAACACTCCCTGGGCACACTGAGGCCATGGGCCTTTCCCTTGAGATGTGGGACCCAAAGGTATGGGGCAGCAAAGGTGGTGGGAACAACCCAAGGTCATATGGCATTGGCTGGGAAGGAAGCGAGAATCATACTCACCTTCTTGGCTTGTCCCCTTTGTTCACAGGGTACGAGGCCCAAGGCGAGGACAAGTTCTCTGAGCCTGCTACACCTGACTCTATGTACCATTGAGTGAGGACAGCTGATGAGTGGGGACATAAATACACAAGCACGGGTGATACTAGCAGCGTGGCCTGTTCCTCTTACAGGTCTTGAGATATCACCTGCACATTTCACCAATTTCCTCATACCTCATTAGAAAAAATCCCTGTGAATCACTGTTAGCCTAGGGATAGGCATATACACTGAAACATTCACTTGACCCTTGAGTCCCAGTGAGGGAGGGACTGAGGATCAGATGTGACCTGTGAGGAGACAGCATGGCAAACAGGTTAGCTTCACATATCCAGAAGGTTACCACATGAGCTCATCACTTGTGAGTGACGACTGAGGTCCACCAAAGTGAGGAGAGCCAAAAGAACCCTCACATCGTCTTTTTACTGGGGAAGCCCAGAGAAGCTGAGTTACTTGCTAAGCACCACACAGCAAATTAAAGCCAGAACCAGGTCATACCCCTTCTTTCCCAAGGAAAACTCCTCAGAGGCGGTTCCTATAGCTCCAACAGTAATGTCTCAGAGCATACCCAGTGGAGGCCACACTGACAGTGACCCAGTGCCATGGGTCCAGTCCATTAAGAATGCTGAGCTCTTCCCAGACATTCTCCCAGACTTCCCAGAAAAGGAAAACTGGCAGGAAAGATCAAAGTGGGAGCTAAGCCTGGCACAGGCAAGGAAGGGGTGAACATTAATAAGCAGCAGCTGGCTTCGAGGTGGCTGGGCACCGACCTCCAGGTGGCAGGGAACCCTGAAGTCCCAGTTGGCCATGGACATGTGGGAGCCATTGCTTCACATCCTGGCTCTGACAGGGTGGCAGAAAAGTGATGCCTGTGTCCAAATTCAGGTTCTGGTGGCATCTGTCAGTGTGAGGGGCCGCCCTGGGCTTGGGAGGGCAGGTAGTCATCTGTGATCCCTCCTTTCTGGAGCCTTAGCCTTTACAAAGATGACTCTGCATCTCAACCCCACAAGATGCTTGCCCCACAAGAGGGAGATCACCCTGCCCCATGCAGGTGGCTTCACCTATCCTGGAGTCACAATCTGCTGAGCACATTTTCATTCACATTAAGCAGTCACATTCCAGCCAGTTTTTAAAATTTTTATTAATTCGTTCAGATTACAACTCAATTGTTATCCCATCACTTGTATCCTCCTATTCCTCCCTCCCTACCGCTTTCACCCTATTCCCTTCCCTTAGGTCTGTGACAGAAGGAGACCTCCTCCCCCACAATATGGTCATAAGCTATCAAGTCTCATCTTGGTAGCCTGCTTATGCTTTCTTTGAGTGCCATCAGGCCTCCCCACCAAGGCAAGGTGGTCAAATATGGGGCACCAGAGTTCATGAATCACATGCCAGCTAGTTTTTAAAGACAAGGTCACCTTTCAGTTTTCTTTCTTGAAACTTGAGAGAAAATGACATACATACTACTGACTTTAAAACAAAACAAAACTAACTAACTAATTGCATGGCTACAGAGTGGCAGAGGTGTGTATTTTCATACTGTGGGGAAAAATCTGTAGCTTTTGGGAAGGCCTGGAACTCCTGGCTCCTGCCTTGGGCCAGTCTTTCACAGGAGTTGGTGGTAAGACCTGCAGCCTTTTCTACCTTCTATTGAACCACTTTGATTTGTGGATAGAGGAAAAAGAAACAACTTTGACAGTGCGGTAAAAGAACGATTTTAGTAAAAGGAGTAACAAATAAGAGTGAGAGTGTCTACTTAGAACTAGATAATAAAGGCCTCTTTGTGAGCCTCTGGTTGGGGGGGGGGAAGAGAAATACTACTAAAAAGAGAAGACAAAGTTCCAGCAGAGAGTGTGGGGAGCTAGAGTGCAGCCTCCTTTCCCTGGGCCCCTCAGGGCTCCTGCCTACGTGGGTGTGCCTGGCGGGCCCAGAGTAGCCTGGATCCTGGTCCTGCGGATGCCTGGAATCCGAACCATCGCAGCAGCCACTGGCCCGCCCTAGCAGCGATCTTGCAACGACCCTTTCTCTACCATCAAAGCGCCTTGATGGCGGCGGCCTTCGTGCGGCCTCCTTGGACTCCATCGGGACATCTTCCGGTGGCCATGGGTGAGGCACAGCGTAAAGAATGGCGGCCACCCGAAGGCCAAGGCGGGCCTGCACAGGAACACCAGGAACACTCGGCCATTGCTGGGAGGGGACCGCCGCATGGACTAGCCCTCAGACCTGGGCCAGCAGAGCCCTCGATGGTCCGGAGGAAGGTGAGCGGATTCCCACACAGGGGGAAGAAAGATCAATCTTCGGGCCGCGGGTGCTCCTTCCACAGGAGAGAAGCCGGGACGCGACAGCCGCATGCGGCCAGTGGGAAACGCTGGTGAAGATTTAGTAGAAGGCCTGTGTATATAATATGAAAAAGCTGCTCTCAACCTTTCTCCCTACCCTTTTAAAGAGACTTTTTGGCTGAATCTAGACATCTAGCTGTAGAGGTTGCTGACTCAGGGTAGAGGTAGGAAATCATGTGTGTACCCAGTCATCTTTAAAACAAGAAACATCATAGACCTGTCTTCTAGAAGTGACTTTGAAATGGAATTGTTTAGGCCGCAGGAGCGACACTTGTCCTTGTTTGTTCAGTAGACCCAGCAGGAGGAGGAAGTGGTCCAGAGCCAGACTGGTCTCATGAAGAAGACGTCTTTTTTATTTTTAGTTTTAAATCTAACTATTGTATTGTGTACGCATTCTGTTCCTCATTTCTTACCCTCCACCCTGTGTTTGTGTGTGTGTTTGAAAAGCCAAGTATTCTTTTGGAAATGACATTCTAGATGCTCTGAAGTGCCTGACATATTTTACAAGTAGTAGTAAAACATGTAAATACATTTTTTGTTAGGATTCACATTAAGTATTGTTTGGGGAGGAACAGGCAAACCTCTCCTGAGTTGACCACATTGTGCTTGTGTGGGAGGAAATGCAGAGCTCTGAGCCTCTGCTCCGTGGGTGGAAGACGAACCATAGCCCATTGTGTTTGGCTTTGCCGTGTACATAGTATAACAGGACAAAGGAGTCCTAATTTAAAACATCTAGTCATTCCAGGTGTTAAAGAGGTTGCCAGTGTGTGACAAAGTAAAGTTAGTAGAACGATACATTTTGTACTTTTTGTGTTCAATTTTTAAAATTACTTTTGTTACATGTATGCCATTTACTGGACTGCTGTGTACATAGTGGACAACAATCTTTACTTGAAATATCTGGTCTATTTAGATGTTTACAAGTGCCCAACATATGTTAAATGTAGAGGTAGTAAATATCACTCTGTAAATATCAAGAGAGAGAGAGAGAGAGAGAACACAGGAGGAATCATGTTAATCTTGATTACTTCTTTTAATGGCAGGGAGTTAATTTTTAGATGTGAGATACAAAAATTGTTAAGTTCAAGTATATCTTTCAAGTTTTAAGACAAACCACCAAATGTACTAAGAATAAGGTAAAGGTAGTAGGAAGATGATGTAAATACAATGCATTCCTGTCCCTTCTTAGAGAGGGAAGCAGAAAGACAATGCATATTGCACTTGTTTTGTTTTGGTTTGTTTTTGGTTTTTTCGAGACAAGGTTTCTCTGTGTACCCTTGGCTGTCCTGGACTCACTTTATAGACCAGGCTGGCCTCAAGCTGAGCTCACAGCGATCCACCTGCCTCTGCCTCCTGAATGCTGGTATTAAAAGCATGCAAAGATTTATTTATTCATTGTTTATACAGTTTTCTGCCTGCATGTGAATCAGCAGGCCATATGAGGACACTAGATCTTATTATAGGTAGTTAGAGCCACCATGTGGTTGCTGGGAATTGAACTCAGGACCTCTGGAAGAACCATCAGCATATTGCAATTGTGAAACAAAATATTAATAAACTTCTAACTACCATGATAAATAAACTAAAAACTTGTTAACAACATATGAATCTAAATTCTTTGTGTGTGGTTGATAGGTGAAAGCATACATTTTTACTGTTTTATTTCAAAATCTTCTATGCCATACTATTATATATATATATGTATGTATATATATGTATGTATATATATATATATATATCTTATAATAAACATAGTTTAATAAGGTTTGAACTTACTAATAATATATCAAAATAATTTCAAATGAAAGCATGAGATAATAGTGTGATTTGAACAAATGAGTTATTGTATATAAGAACAAAAGTATAATACTTCATATGAAATCTAAAATACCTGTAAAGAGAGGAAGTAATACTAATTAAACATTGTTAGAAAATTTATAAATGTATTAACTATAATCATTTTGATGAGGCATACATAAATATACTTTATATGTGAAAACACTTTAGTTCTTACATATCTTTTTGCCTCTTATAAATTAACATAATGGTAAGGGCAGATAGACATTTTTTAAAGCTCTTAGTACCAGTAATTACTGTGTAATGATGTCTTCCATCTTTACTAGTTTCTTTCGTTTCTCCAGCTTTCTTGAGGTAAATTGACAAATGCACATATCCTATGCACAAACACAATGTTGTATGGCAGAATGGTAAATTGTTAATTTTTTAAAATAGAATAAATTCTTTCATGAAACTGTGAATAAATCAACTATATCTTCTTATAATTGAAAACTGTATGCCAAAAACCCTATCCCTAGATTATTATATTTTTTTCTAATTACATCTGTTAATTTGCCCTTACTGTTCTTAATAGATTCCATCTACTGGCTATCTCCTTCAAATGCCTTATTCATTTTTTTCCTTTATTAATTTATTCTTATTACATCTCAATGGTTATCCCATCCCTTGTATCCTCCCATTCTTCCCTCCCTCCTCTTTTCCCCTTATTCCCCTCCCCTATGACTGTTCCTGAGGGGGATTACCTCCCCCTGTATATGCTCATAGGGTATCAAGTCTCTTCTTGATAACCTGCTATCCTTCCTCTGAGTGCCACCAGGTCTCCCCCTCCAGGGGACATGGTCAAAGGTGAGGCACCAGAGTATGTGAGAAAGTCATATCCCACTCTCCACTCTACTGTGGAGAATGTTCTGTCCATTGGCTAGATCTGGGTAGGGGTTTAAGGTTTACCGCCTGTATTGTCCTTGGCTGGTGACTTAGTTTGAGCGGGACCCCTGGGCCCAAATCTGCCTTTCATAATGTTTTACTTGTAGGTTTCTAGGACCCTCTAGATCCTTCTACTTTGCCATTCTCCCATGCTTCTCTCATTTAGAGTCCCAATAGAATGTCCTCCCCTCTGTCTCAGTTTCCTGGTAAGTGAAGGCTTTCGTGGGACATGTCCCTTGGGCTAATATGCAGATATAAGTGCGTATATACCATTTGAGTCTTTCTGCTTCTGGGTTAACTCACTCATTATGATCATTTCTAGCTCAATCCATTTATCCACAACTTTCGGGAATTCCTTGTTTTTAATAGCTGAGTAGTATTCCATAGTGTATATGTACCACAGTTTCTTTATCCATTCTTCTACTGATGGACACTTAGGCTGTTTCCATGTTCTGGCTATTATGAATAAGGCTGCTATGAACATGGTTGAGCAAATTTTCTTGTTGTGTGCTGGAGCATATTAAGAAAGCAAAATAGAATTTCTGTTCTGGATTTAGACATCTAAAATTCAATGTCCTTACAGAATGTTTTGCACATGGCAAAATGGAAGCAAAATATTAGGAGGAAAATTTGCATTCTTTTAATTAAAAAAATGTAGCTCTATTTTTTCCAAGTTTGGTGGTGATGAATAATAGAAAAAAGTAGGGTGATATTCAAAACATGGTACTGTTCTGGTTATGAATTACCAGTCATGTCTACTGGTTTTAAGTAACCTGTGCGTAGTATTTAGGAGATAACTTTTGTGTTTACTTGAATGAGAAATGCTCTCCATACACTCAGATATTTGAACACTTTGTTCCCAATTGGTGGACTGTTTAGGGATGTCTAGGAGGTGTGGTATTACTGGAGAAAGTAGATCACTGGGAACAGGCTTTGAGATGATGTAGTTCCAGCCCTATTTGCTGTTCATGTCTCTGCTTCCTGCTTTCATTTGAAGACATGAACCCTCAGCTTCCTGCTTCTGCCATCATACCTGAAATTTCCTGGCATGCTTTCATCCCATGATGGATTCCTATCCTTCTGAAACTGTAAACCAAAATCAATTCTTTCTTAAATTGCTTTCATCATGGTTTACCACAAATAAAAGATAACCAATACTGCCTGACAAAAAAGATTCTACATATTAGAGTGCTCCAGAGAGAGGGACAGGGAAGGGAGAGAGAGAGAGAGAGAGAGAGAGAGAGAGAGAGAGAGAGAGAGAGAGAGAGAGAGAGAGAGAGAAGACAATAGTAGCTTGGAACAGAGAAAGACTAGTGCCAAAAATGGGTACAAAAGAAGACTGAAATGCTGAATCTTAATGCACCAACGATGCATTATCAGTTCAACTCCTTAACACTTCTGTGCATGAATCTGAACAAACCTCTAAGTCCTGGGGAAAACTTCAGTTGATTGGGAGCAAGAATGGTGGTCTTGAATCTGTATGAGAGAAAATATAATACAAATAAAAATACATTTGTTCACTGATAAGCTCTATACACTGGCTACCTCCATGAATAAACTCTTAGAGAGAGTATTTTTATAGGTGGAAATGACTGAAAGAAAACAGAAACATGTGTTGGTTTGTCTCACTTTATGATATGGATTCTTTTCACTAATTAAAAGACAAGGAATCAGTGTGTTTTCCCACTGATACAAATTTCAGGCACATACAAAAGAAGAGAGGTTAATTTTATATTGTTAGAAAAGCCTTAACATGAGCTGGGCATGGTAGCACATACCTTTAATACCAGCACTAGGGAGGCAGTGTCAGGCTGGTCTCTGAATTCCAGGCCAACCTGGACTACAGCTACAAAGTGAGTCCAGGACATACAAGGCTACCCAGAGAAACCCTGGCTCAAAAACAAAACAAAAACAAAAACAAAAAACAAAAAAACATACAAAAAAAAAAACCAAAACAAAACAAAACAAAAACAAAAACAAAAAAAAGGGAAATGCCTTAACACATATTTTTCATGTTTGAATAGTGGCTAAACTGTGATGAAAGCAATGCTGTCTTAATTTATTTACCAGAGTTAAAACTGAAATGCATGGGATATGACTTTCTCACGTACTCTGGTGCCTCACATTTGACCATGTCCCCTGGAGGGGGAGACCTGGTGTTACTCAGAGGAAGGACAGCAGGTTATCAAGAAGAGACTTGATACCCTATGAGCATATACAGGGGGAGGTAATCCCCCTCAGGAACAGTCATAGGGGAGGGGAATAAGGGGAAAATGGGAGGGAGGGAAGAATGGGCGGATACAAGGGATGGGATAATCATTGAGATGTAACAAGAACAAATTAATTTTAAAAACTGAAATGCATGTATATGCTTCACAAAAAATCTGAATCTTTTGTATATCATTTTCCTGAACAATGTTCTTCTAAGATTTATTCTAGAATAATAATTTTCTAGACTGGAGTGTGATGTAATGCTTCAATGTTCATCTCATACATCATACACAGTTAGTGAATGAAAATGATAACAGTCCTTTTTCATAAGGCCTACTTGACACTCTGGCTGCCGTAGTTAAGTTTTGATGGCCTCTTTCTCATGTCTTACAAAAATCTCTAGAGAAATCCTGTATCTTCCTTAGTACTGGTTTAGTATTAGATTGGTTTCTGTAGATCCTACTATAGTAATTAAGGATGGAGACAAATTGGTTCATGCATGTTATCTGGTCATTACTGGAATGACCAGCCATAGAAAATTTCCTAGGAAAATATTCACAGTATAAAAGTTAATAATCAGAAATCTCATTTTCATTAATTATATAAAAAAGGCTGCTCTCCATAATTAGGCCACAGAAACTACTGTAATGAAATTTGGGTTATTTTTCTCCTCTTCTTCCTCCATCTCCCCTTTCTTCTTCCTTTCAGTACTCTAGATCTAAGCTATTGCATTGCATATGCCAGGCAAGTGTTTTACTACTAAGCTGTATTCAAAGATCTCTTTTTAGCTGTTTTTATGCTATACATGTTCTAAGCCATGCAGTCTGCTTTTGATATTACTGTGAATTTTTAATTCTTTGCTTTAGCTTTTTTATAGCTTGTATGATATATATGTGTAATAATTTTATGTAGTTTAAAGTAATAAGGTGATACAAGTTTTTCTTTAGATAAATTTTTTCTGAGTCTTATGTTTTATTTTTCAGGTTTAATAGCCTAAGAGAGTCACTTTTCTCATATTTCAGACCTGAATATTGACCATACTGTATAATCAATAGTGAAATTAAAATTAAAAATTGATCAAATATCAATGAATGGAGGTCCTGATTTAATTATCTCAAAGGCATTAAGTCTAGATTTTTCTTGGGGCATACAAAAGCTAAATGGTTTCTAAACGCATGATTTTCTTATCAATTAAAAAATTAATTTTTTTTTAAATCGATGCATTCTAAAATCTAAAACTGCAGTTGTCAACTTGTAGGTCACGATCCTTTGGGGGCTGAACAACTCTTTCATGGGGGTCACATGTCAAATATTTTGCATATCAGATATTTATATTACAATTCATAACAGTAGCAAAATTATGGTTATTAAGTAGCAATGAAAATAAGTTTATGATTGGGAGTCACCACAACTTGAAGAACTGTACTAAAGGGTTGCAGCATTAGGAAGGTCTATAGCCACTGGTCTAAAAGATATTACATCACTCTACTTTTTGGAAAAAAGAAAGAAAAATTTTCCTAAAGTAACCATGTTAGAAAGAATAATAGAAAAAATTAAGAAAAGTAAAAGGTTATAATTAGAGGTTCCAAGAATTTATTCAATAGGTAATTTTGGCAGAGGAAATAAGTCAGCAATCATCATTCATTATGCTGAAATGAAGAATGCCAAGAGTCCTGATGAACAATGGTCCATTCCATTTATGAGCCCTGATCACCTCCATCTCCTCATCATTGAGAACTTGAAAAGAATATGGAAAAGTACATCTGGAATATTTCTACAGGCTAAGTCTGAAAGTAGAATATGTGATTTAGCCAAGTCTCTGTTGTTACCTGGTCACACATAACTGAAGGAGGCCTGTGAAATGAAGTTTAGCTTTAAGTTCAGAAATACAAGGATATTTTGTATTTTATAAACAGCTGATATTCCTTTCCTTATTCTCTATCTCTGATTAACAAATACTCAGTTGGGTGGCTGGAAAAAGAGCAAATCTGAGTTCAGTTCTCAGCACCCACATGGCATCTCAAAACCATCCACAGCTTCACTTCCAGAATGAACATGGTCTATACACATGCAAGAAAAATACTTAAACACCAATTTAAAAATAAGCAAATATGAAAGAAAAACGTAAATTAAAAAAACAAATTTACTCAATTGAACTCTTATGTTTCCATAGGTGGAATTACTCTGTGGCTCTTGGCTCCACTCTATTTGGCCACAACTTAATTGAGTACTGCGAGACAAGGGAGTCCACCAATAGATAATCATCTTATTTTACAATGTGCTAAATGATTATTTCTAAAGATATTTGTTGAATTGAATTGTTTGTTTCAGTGACTCATTGGGAGGAGGGTAGGACCACATATGTGGAGGTTAGAGAAGGATGCTTTTCCAAAGTTGTTTTTTCCTTCCTCCATGTGGGTGCCAGGGATCCAACTGAAGTCCTTAAGCCTTGGCAGGAAGATATTGACCTGCTGAAGCATCTCACCAGCTATAAGCTTCATTCTTACTCATTTACTTGTTGCATATTTATTTTCTTACTTATTTACTGCATATATATATATGCATATATATATTGCAATTACCCCTACGTATCGAGCAAGGGACTGCGGGTTGAAGAATACTCCATTCTAAGAGAATGTCGTTTAATGAGGAAGGGCCAAGCAAGATCTTTTATACAGTACAGAGGCAGGTGGAAAAATACAAGACGATGTAGATGGGAAGTCCCCAGGACAAGAGGAACCATGTAACCAAGGTAACCAGGGTGCAAAACAGGAACTTGTGGTCAGCTCAGTGAGGCACAATGTTCACAACAGGAAGCTGCCAGGACAGAATAACAATTGCATACAGGCCAGGGCATACTGGCCAGGGTATGGCCCCAGGGGGCCCAAGCCTAACAGTTCCCAACAGTTAAACACTAAAAACTGAACTACATTCCCAGCTCCAGGATTCTTTCAATGTTTGTTTGTTTGTTTGTTCTTTCTGTTCCTGTGAACACCAATGGAGTGCTCTGGTAATAAAACAGGACTCCTGTGAGATTACAAATGACTTTGCTCAGTCTTATCAGTCAGCATGGAGAGAAATGCCTGTAGAGGCAGCCTGTCTCCTGAGGTAGCCTGACTTGCCTTTGGCAAACAATTTCAAAACGAAGGGAAATGTAGCCTAAGGCTGTAATAATTTCTTCATTCTCAAGCCCATCACCCTGCCCGACAAAGTATCACAGCAAGCCCTTGGCAGACCCCTCAATTTCCCAAAGGAGAGAGAAGCTGCCCATTTCTGTGTACACTAATGAACACTGTCTTATCTATTGAGATTGCTATCTCTTTCTGCCATCTGTCTCTTTATACATTTGGTGATGAGTCTTTTGAAGGAAATCCATTGAAGGTCCAAGCCTTCCACGAGAACTTCCCATATTATCATCCATTCACAAGCCCAGGGTTGAGTAGGCCTGATAAGGCCACCTGTCTCTTTCCAGCAGCCATTTATTTCATTCTCCACCTCCACCCTTCTTCTCTCTCGCTCCCCTCTGTTTTGATCTGACAGAGACTGTACTTCCAGACAAGAGGCCAATTCTCCATCTGATCAAACTACACAGCCAATACTTCAGGATAAGGTAACTTATGGGACCTAACTCCAAAGTGCCCCACTTAGGTCTCAGGGTCACACAAGAGCTCTTTCTGTCTTGTCTTGAGACTGCTCAGTCAAAGTTTCTGGGAGCTTTCTACATCCCACAACCTTGCTCAGTCGAGTTTCAGAAACTCTTCAGTGGCCTAGGTGAGACTCACTGAGGTGAAAGTTCCAAGCCTCTGTGGTCTCTTGATTCCTGGAGGGTACTGAGTTTAGAGAAGCCCCTCCTACTTTCAGATGTGTTTGGTCAATCCAAAACCTGATGGATGCATGTGGGTGGCTGGATTTGACCCCATTTTTTACTTTGATTCCATCCAGAACCTGCCGTAGGTTCCAAATCACACATCCTTAGCCTGTCTGCAGACTAATAAGATTGCTCTTTTGGGAGACCTCAGACAGGTCACATTGATTCAGCTCTTGGTCCAAATTTTGCCTCAATATACATTAGGCAATGGCCACTGCTGCCCTCAATTAGAAGTCTTCAATTTTAATATCTAAGAAGATTTGGATAACTTTATAAAATGTAATGGAGAGTGGTGCAAAAGTCCCTCCCTTATATAACTCTCAGCTCATCTTAATCCTTCTCATCCCTGCTACTCAGCTCCCACTTCCAACCACTCCTGAGCCAGAATGCCTGTCATTTATACTAGGCTTCCAAGACTGCTTCATCTGAGATAGAAAACTTTCTGTTCTTGGGACTCTTTTGCCTTATGATTATGGGTTGTCTTTGTTTCTGTCCCAGAAAACTGGATATTCTTGCTTATATTTTTAGAGATTTTTGTTTTAATGTTCTCTAGGTTACATATATATATATATATATATATATAATTGGCAACCTGATGCCTTTATAAGAGGGGAAAATACCTGTTAGGCTTTTAAAGTTGTCTGCTCCTGGTTATGGATATGCAGGTAACTGGATTTAGTCTTACAGAGATTCAAATGTCTTTGGAATCTGGATAATATTAGAAGATTGTCACATACTGTTTTAGTTCACTGAAAAGCTGGCTATGGAGATGAAATTTTTCCTGCTCACATCAGACATAAGCATGTTTTTTTAGAATGGTACTTTTGTTTATCTCATGATTTTTACATTTTTATCCAAGCTAAATGTATATATAAAATTGAAATGGCTAAATGTAGTTACAGATGTTGAGCTCTCTGAATACACCCTCATTCACACACTCCTTGACTCTTGTTTTAAAAATTAATATTCTCCCATTCAAAGTCATAGATATCTTTCAAGTTCTTGCTGAAATGTAAACTTTATCTCAGGATCTGTAAGATTATTTATTGGATTTATGGTTTAAAAAGCTGTACAATGCCCTGCAGAGAAAATGTTGGCTTAAAACTTGTAGAGAAGGGGTTAACAGTTAAAAGACTATGTATAAATAATCTTAATTTGCTACTGTGTGCCACGTACAAGACTTAAATCCAACTCTTGTTTGGGAAAAGAAAAAGAAGCTGTAAGTAGGTTTGTGAAAAATATTTATATGGATGTAAAGTATAAGGTTATGTTTTTAGTAAAAGAGGCTACAGAGAATTGTACTTAGAAATAACAAATGTTTGATCAACAGGATTTATAAATTCCTAGCTATAATCATCTATTCATGCTAACAAAAACTGCCTTAAATATGTGTCTAATCACTAATGTCTTTGCTAACTTTTTAGTCTTTAGCTATTTGAAAAAACTGATATTTTGTAAAAGTATCAGGAAAAAAGAGGTTCCCAACACTAGTGGATCTTTAATTTAAAATTTATATGTTTAAGGCTCAAACTTACCAGGAGTAAAATTACAAAATCCTAACTTTATGAAAGTTTTTATTTTATTAAAAATGGCTTATGATAAGTAAGACAAATGTTAATAATCAGTCACCTTATAAGTGGTCAAATCTCTTTTGTTGTTTTGTTTTTTGGTTTTGAGCCTAGCCTTTAATGGATGAGCCATCTCTCCCGCCAGTGGTCAAATTCCTTAATGTGCTCAGAATGAATGAAAAATTCATTTACAGAGATGATCTTGGAGGGAGAGACCAATTTATATTTTCCATTATATAGTCTTTTGTATACATTATCAAAATGAAGCCTAAATCAAGTAACTCAAAACAAGTTTAAATTAAACTTTCTTTAATATAATATTCTAAATCAGGTATATTTTTAAAAAGTGGTTGTAAAAATTTGAATGCGTGAATAAAATGGGTTAAATTATAACACATTTTTATGGCAGGATGTCCCCAGGCTTACGTTAGTACCCTTTCCTGTCAGAGGAAATTGCATACTAGCCTCATTAGAGGATGACGGATATAAAATACATACACCATAAGAATGCATAGGGAAATAAGGTCTGCCAGAAGTCTGCTGATTCTATCTTTGGATGTATAGGTCTGAGCAGCTCTAGATGTGTCGGCCAAACCAGAGAAAATTACTGTTTATGTTTCTCATGACAGGCAGTGAAATCTCTTTTCCATTGTTGGACGATAGAGTTTGCATGAACACCCTGAATATCTAAAGCAACAGAATAGGAAATAGTAATTATTCTGCCCTCAATTTATCCCAAAATGACATATGAAGAGGCTGTGAACAGAGGAGCCTTGTACCTAAGCCTACCACCAAACTGGTATGGAACATGCATGCCAGTTCAATTGGCCATTATGCCCTTTCCCATAGCTTTCAATTTTTTCCTCTAAACCAAAACTAATTCCCAGGTCCATACAGTATCAATGTTCCCAGATTAAAGGAGGCTGCTAGATATTCTGTAATAAAACTCACAATTTGGAATAATTACTCAGAATATCCAAGCAGTGCCTTTGGAAACTGGTAGATAGTCCTGTAAGAAATGACTCAATAGGATACTTTTTAAAATTATCAATTGAGTGCTGAATTTGCCTGACTTATTTGCTGAAGTTTTCAGGTGTTTGTTCTTTATGCAGGAATCTGATGTCACAAACAGCTAATTACAGTGACCTTGTCCTTCTACAGAACTCTGGTACATGGTCCTGCCAGTTGTGCAACAGCATTAAACCTTACTAAGCAAAACTTACATTAATTTTGTCTCTTAATATTCCCTTATTAGGTTGTACAGTAAATAACTCCTGGCTTATGTTCTGGATCTTAGCCATATGCTAAATTTTATTTTGGTGCCTTGAATGGACCCTCCTCTGAGGCATTCTAACTGCTTTCCATTAATGTCACTCATTTTCTCAGTTGTAAAGCAGTTGAAGAGAGATTGCTTCCACAAATCCTTGAGAAAAAGTTCAGGTGACCCCTGAAATGGGGCTGATAGGTCATGGGCCAATTCTTCCCTCTTTTTGCCTCTCTAGGCATTGTTTTCAGGACTCCAACTTTCAGCTCTACTGAAGCTTACCTTGCAGCAAGTAACCTCTCTGTCTTACCAACTCTTAAGAAAACAAAACAAAACAAAATTCAAAAACAAATAAACAAGCAAAAAAAGTTAGAAAATTTCAGATCAGCCTAACACCCTATAGAATCAGCTCAATTATTTTGCTGCTGTAGTAGTACTCCAAATTTTAAAAAAGTCTAGATCTGACTACTGCTTAAGGATGAACTTTGTGTCCTCTTTCTCAAACAATGGTGCTTCTACACCAAGAAATCCTTACTGGTTTGAGATGAGGCCCAAAGATACAGGAACCAGACAAAAATTCAACCACAACAGTCCTATGTATATGCTATTGGTTTCTTCCAATTCTGGATCCTCCTTGTTATTCCCTTCTTTATGTTTCCTCTCTGTCTTTTAAATGTCCTACTTATTGAACGTTTACTTATACTGAAAAAAAATTTTCCTTATAAGCGCTCCCATGGCCCTTTTAAAATTAATTTATTGATTATAATTTATTCACATTACAACCTAATTGTTATCCCTTTGCTCATATCTTTCCTTTCCCACTGTCCCTCCGTCTTCTGCCATATTCTTCTCCCCTAGACATTTGAAGAGGTGGGTGAAAGGGCTCTTCCCCCACTGATCACCGTCTATTAGATATCATCAGGGTAGCCTGTATACTCTTCCTCTGTGTGTTGGTGAGACAGTCCCTTCTCTCCCCCTTCTCCAACCTCAACTCATAGAGAATAACCTTTCCTGGATCTAGATCCACTGACCTTCGTGGTACTCTTGCAGAGGTCCTGACCCCCCAGGTCCTTCCATCCTTCCCATTCTTCCATACAACTCTCAGCTCTCTGTCCAGGGTCCAGAAGCAAGTTGCAGCATCAGTCCCTATCACTCACTGTGTGTAGCTTCTCAGAGGCTCTCTGTGTTTGGTTTATCTCCGCTTATAAGTGAGTATATATCATAGGTGTTTTTCTGGGTCTGGGTTACCTCACTCCAGATTATTCAAGCAAGTGAAAGACTTGAATGAAAAATTTTCAAGTCTCTAAAGAAAGAAATTGAAGAAGATATCAGAAGATGGAAAGATCTCCCATGCTCATGTAATCAACATAGGAAAAATGGACATCTTACCAAAACCAATCTAAAGATTCAATGCAATTTCTATCAAAATACATACAGATTTTTTTACAGACCTTGAAAGATCAATTCTAAACTTGACATAGAAAAAAACAGAATAGCTAAAACAATACTGTACAATAAAAGATCTGTAGAAATCTCTATCCTTGATCTCAAGGTATACTATAGAACAACAGTAATAAAAATGGCCTGGTACTCACATAGAAATAGGCTAGCTGATGAGTGGAATCGAATTGAAGACCTAGAAATAAACTCACACCCCTATGGACACTTGATTTTTGAGAAAGAAGGCAAAAGCATACAAATGATGCTGGTCTAACTGGAGGTCCACATATAGAAAAATGCAAATATGTCCATATTTATCACCCCGCACAAAACTAATGTTCAAGTGGACTAAAGACCTCAACATAAAACTAGACATATTAAATCTGTTAGAAGAAAAAGTGGGAAAGAGCCTTGAACTTATTGATGCAGGAGACAACTTCCTGAGTAGAACTTCCAATGGCTCTTACCCTACAAGAGATTCATTTGCTTCTGATACACCTTCAAAAAGACATTTTAGATGCTGTAGGGAAATTCTCGCTGTAAAGGACTCCAGGCCAGACCTAATTCTTTATATTAGTCCTCCATTTTCTCCTTCTCCCTTCCATCTATGCTCTGTAGCTCTCTGTTGCATCTGCTAGTTCACGTTGGTACAATACTTCTAGCAGTAGGCTTACTTACTGTCATCCTGAATCAACTCTATACTCACTTCCTCTCACTGGCTCATTCTAACTCAAACTTCTACTCCTCTGACTCCTACCATTTCCTTGAGAGATCTCTCAGTTTTACTCTGTAACCAACCTATCTGCCTGGACCAGCCTCTAAGGATTATTTTTAAAACCTTCCCCCCCCCCCCAGAAAATCAAGATGACAATCACATGGCACGTGAAGTTAAAACTCTTATTCTTGCTCCTCAAAATACTAGAACTCACCCCCTTGGACAAAAAATCCTCCTCAGTTTGAAGCAGTTAAGAAAGAATCAATTTCCGTCATCCTCATCTCTTAACACATTCTCCACGTTTTTTGGACACCCCCACCTCTTCATACCTTTTAGGGGTTGGAATGATAGAATGACTTGGTGGTAAAGCAGAATTCGTATGTATAAGTCAGCCTTATTGGTCAGCACAGAAAGAAATGTCTATAGAGACCACATGTCTCCCAAAGATACCCTTTCTGCCCTTGGACAAACAATTCAGGGAGGAGAGAAACAGCTTGAGGCTGCTTCTATTTCTTCATCCTCAAGCCCCAAACATCACTCTTATAAAGCATCACAACCAGATTTTTCCCTTGATAGTCCTCTCGATTTGCTGTGGAAGATAGGCTGCACTTCTGTGCTTACTAATAAACACCATTGGAAGGTCAGACATTCTGCCTTCCATCTTTGTATGTTGCCTCAGAAATTTAACAAACACATGTCTTGGTGTATATGTGAAGGTCAAAGAACAATTTATGGGACTCCCCATCCACCACATAAGTTCCAGGAATAGAACTCAGGTAGTCAGGCTTAGTAGTAGCCTCTTGTACCCACGGCCATCTCATTGGCACTACAAAATACTTCAGAAGTAGATCAAAATATGCTATTTATCTTGTAGTGAACAGCCTCTACTACAGATCTAAACGAGGCTTTCTTTTGCAACTTGTGTATTTGAAACTGTGCTAGGATTACTGACTCAGTTTTGATTGCACAGTACATGGCAGAGGTGATAGCATTATACGCAAAGTTAAAAAAGGTTTGGCATTAATTTTTACCTTTTATTAATTTACTTAATCTGGGGGAATTTAGTTTCTATATTGTAAGCTGCACCATGGGGTGGACAACTTAAAAGGGAAATCTGGTCTGTAACTAATAGCTAATAAGGATGTAAAGTCTGACAACAGGAACATGAGTAATTATAGAAGCTGCCAATTTCCACTTGAGCCTTGAGCTCCATCTCTAGCTTTCACTGTTAGTCATAAGACTAACAGAAGCTGGAGAGTTTACTTGATGCATTAGAAGATATAATATATAGAGAACTGAAGTTCAGTTTCCTGTATCCAGATCTAAAAGCTCAAAACTACCTGTCAACCCAGTTCCAGAGGCACCTGACCCTGACACCATTGGCCTCTAGTGGGACCTGAACACATGGGCACATATTTCCACACAGATACTTACCTGCAATTTAAATTATTAAAAAATAATAACTAGCAAGGACACATGACACCTGTTAGGTGGAGTTCTGTGAGTAAAAGGTAAGCCTTTTATTCACAACATTATAACATAGCAAGTTACAATGCCAGTAAGGAGTATATTTATAAAAAATAAATAAACAGATACATAAATAAACAGAATCTTGTACATATAAACTCATGGAAATTGCCCAAGATCCAGATGAAGATTAAAATTCCCAGCTCAAATTGGGAGGGCTCCTAAGGTCTTACCCCTAGCTTGGGAACCACTGGCAATAGATAGCGGTTGGGGAAATGAAAGTCACTTTTTTATTAGAGGAGTTTTCACTGTTAGATTGCCCACTCTCCACTGGATGACCACACAACCCTATGTATATAGGCAGTACCAACTAGACTGGGTGCTATTTAAAAAAAGACACAAGTTTGCGAAGGGTGTTCAAATAACCCAGAAAGGATTGGAGAGCACGAATGGAAGAGAAAAGGATATTATCGAAATATAGATGTATGAAGCTTTCCAGGAACAACAAAAAATTAAAACAAGAAATTTAAATTGTAGAATACAATTAAATTATATAGCTTTCTGGACCACAGAAAAAGTTTTAAAAATTGATATTTTAAGACTAACGTTTGGGTTTATGTGTTATTTATACAGTTGCAGATTGCTGATCCAGAATCATTTTTCTTGAAATAGAGACATATATGTGAGCATATCTAGGTATGCACTGCATAACAGTGAACATATATTGAACATACCTAAGTATTAATTGCAAAATAGTTCATATTTGTCAACACAACTTATGTCCAATACACTTAAATGAAGAATCCTGGAATTAATTTTCCTTTCATTTTTTACAAATTTCCACAGTTTAAATATTTTATCATCAATGTGGATTATTCTTATCATTGTAATAAGAAGTTCAAGTCATTTTAATTTTAGTGAGAAGATTATGAATGATATGATATACTGTTTATAAAACAATGAAACCTGATATAGTGGTGCATACCTTTAATGTCAGCATTTGAGAGACAGAAATACACATATCTCTCTCAGTTTCTAGAAGTTTGGTCTACATAGCAAGTTCCAGGACAGCCAAAACTACATAGAAAAATTCTGTATCAAAACAAAACAACACAAAACCTGCCAAACAACCAATCAAACAAACAAAGAAAACAGTGAGGATGTGTGTTTGACTTCAAACATCTGAACACCTTACAGTGTACAAATGAATCAATTTGGTGAGGAACACATGAATACTGGTAACCAACTTCTCTTTAAGAATAATTAAAATAACACAAAACAAACAAAAACAAATAAGTAAGCAGAAGATACATCGGGGTGGAGAGATGGCTCAGTGGTTAAGGGGACTGGTTGCTCTTCCAAGGAATTGGCTTCTATTCCCACCAACACATGAACTCACAACTGTCTGTAACTCCAGTTCCAGCGAATCTGACATCCTCATAAAAACATACCAACAGAGGCAAAACACAATAACATATGAAATAAAAAATTAAAAACTCAAAAATACTATTAAAAATCAACTCTAGATCAATTAATTATCATATCATAATTAAACTAAACCAATTATATAAATTAAACTAAAAATAAAGAAACCCATTGAAAACAGATAATCATGAGAAATGAAATAAATGTCTGAGGCCAGGCATGGTGGCTCACACCTTTAATCTCAGCACTGAGGAGGCAGAGGCAGGCGGATCGCTGTGAGTTTGAGGCCAGCCTGGTCTACAAAGTGAGTCCAGGACAGCCAAGGCTAACACAGAGAGACCCTATCTCAAACAACAACAACAACGTCTGATTCTCTGAAAACATTAAACACACAGGTGTACATGCACACACATGAACATGCACCTGTGCAATGCATTTATTTTGGTAGATAAGGCAAAAACTGTGCTGAAACAATAAAAAAAAAATCTCCCCACTTCAATAGTAACAGATCAGCAGCAT
Source organism: Acomys minous (assembly GCF_964271855.1). NCBI lineage: Eukaryota > Metazoa > Chordata > Mammalia > Rodentia > Muridae > Acomys > Acomys minous. Next base: position 84,632,214 of record NC_140488.1, on the reverse strand, counting down.
TTCCATCAAGAAGAGGACATGTGTAACATGATAGGGTCTAAGTTCCCCTATAAATCATTTGCCATGATACATCAGGTAAAACACCTATTACCTATTCATACACCAAAATTCCTTCATAAGAGCTAAAGAAATCAGATGAGAGACTATGGTGGCTTATTTTAGTACAATAAATTTTTTAAAAAATAGTAGAAGTCAAGAAGGAAAGAGTTCCTTATGTCCCCTCTCCCAGAGTTCTAAGAAGCCAGGTTTTTTGCTTTTGTTTTTGTTTTGTTTGGTTTGGTTTTAGTATTTTTGTTTTGTTTTGTTTGTTTTGTTTTGAGGCATGGTTTCTCTGTGTAGCCTTGGCTGTCCTGTACTCACTCTGTAGACCAGGCTGGCCTCGAACTCAGAGATCTGCATGCTTCTGTAATCCTGCTCATCTATTGAATTAGCTAAGATTGCTCTTTTCTTGAGAAACAGACACTTGCAAAGTACTGTTCTAACATTAACAATTCCATTTCTGTAAACATGCTTGCTATAGAAGTGCTCTCATTTGTGGTCCTCAGTTATGTAGGCTAAAATTTTAACCCATAAATAACAGAAAAGGTGATGCATATATTCAACATCCTATAAATGTTATAAGAAAGTGTGGATTGAGGTCCGACTTCTCAAATCAAGAGCTCACCTGGGCCTGCCAGCCAAATAAACCCAAGTCTTCTAACTTTCAGAATGGCACTGGCTTCTCAAAGATCTAGTTTCTTCAACACATACAAAAGGGAAATTTCAGCTGCTCTAACATTATGCAGACATCTCTTTTTTAATGGGACAGGATGAGGTTTAGGATTGTATCACTGAAGTAAACTACAAGCCTTGGTATATCCCAAAGATTTTGAAGGTTCCTGTGGCAGTGAGGTTCCAATATAATAGAGCTTAGTATCATCTTAGGTGGACAAAGACCTGCCCCTCTTTAATATTATCATAACATTATATCACATAGTGATGCATTCTCTATGTTTATTGTATCCATGACAATAATCACAAGACTATATGCTAGAACTGGTGTGGAACTTGTAAAACCTACTATTAGGCATACCCTAACAGATTTCTTCACCCGACTTTCCTGTAGACAGAGTCTATGGAACACCTGTAGTGCAAGAAGAAGATAACATTATCCCAGTCTATTGAACTTTGAATCCAGCTAGTATCACTTGTGTATAGATACAGTAATCTTGAGCCATAATAGAAAACTTACAAATCAATAACAAAGGTTATTTCAGTCTATATCAAACTAACCTACTAGACATTTATAGAATTTCATTTAACAGCTTCTGAATACTGTTTTGTAACCTATGAAAAAGTTTTCATCACAAAGAAATTGTCAATATGTGAAAAGACAAATACATTAACCAGATGTAATCATTATGTTATTTACTACATATAACATAACACAATGTAATAATGCATAGTGCATATATGTATTGCATGTTACATTAAGAACATTCCATTAGGTTTTTTTTGAAATTTTTATTTTTTATTGCTCATTTGTGCATATGATGCATGTGTGTGGGTTGTGTATGTGCCACAGTACATGAGTGCAGGTCAGAAGAAAACTTAGTGGAGTCCTTCCATCTTTATGTTAGTTTCTGGGATTGATCTTAGGTAATCAGGCTAAGCAATATCTTTTATCCACTGAACCATCTTGCTATCATTTTTTTTTCTTCAGAAAGTCTTGTGGCCTAGGCTGGTCTCATATTCATTATGTAACTATATAAGTTACTTTTCTACTGCTGTAATAAAGCATGACTAAAGGAAGCTTATAAAAGGAAGAGGTTATTTGGAGTACAGTTCCAGAGAGAATGTTCATAAATGGCAGGAAGTTATGGTAGAAGGTAGCGGAGAAACAAGCCGAGAGATTATATCTCTAACCAAAAGCATAAGCAAGGAGAGCAACTGGAAGTAAGGTGAGGGTATAAACTCTTAAAAAAAAAAAACCTCCTCCAGGAACGCATTTCCACCACCAAGGCTGCACTTTCTACAACTCTCCAAACACCACCACCAAGTGCTCAAATGCTTGAGCCTATCTGAGACTTTTTGTTTTGCTTTGTTTTGTTTCATTTAAACCACCACAGTGGCAAAGTCTAGCCTTGCACTCAGGGTCCTTATTATATCTACTTCACAAATGTTGGGATTATCAAACTACTCAACATGACTGCCTTACTTAATTTGATTTCACATATTAATTTGAAAATGAACTGCTAATAGAAACAAAATAGGTTCTTCTGCAGACTTCCTCAGGAAGCACGTAAAACTCAATTGGAAAAGATAAGAAATCTCATTCTAAATTTACCTAAAGTTGGCTTTTGTACTGTCTGCCTGTTCTACAATGTAACACAATTTAAGCAAAACATAAAACACACTACAATATTCCTTGTATATGAAGCTCAAGGAAAACCAAAATTAATCAATAAATAACCTAGAAGCTGAAAAGTAACAATTTCTCCAGTAGTAGGAGCTAGGATGAATGGAACTGCACATGAGGAAAATATCTGGAATGGCACCATTTCTCAATACTCATGTTTTTTAATGGTTAAATGTAAAATTCAAATATCTATACAGGTTTAATTTTTAATGTAATTTATATAAATTGATCCTCATTAAACTCTTTAATTCTGACTTTTAATGATGATGACACTAGATTTCAGTTTCTTCCTGTTAACATATTTGTATGCATTTGAGGGTACTATTTTGCCAAGTTTTGTATGTATGTTTGTGTGCACACATGTATTTGCACGAGTTCCTGGAGGCTACAGATCAAACTTAGGTATAGTTCCTTATTGCAAAATGCTTTTCCCCTAGTATTTGGGGCTTAAACACTAGGCTATACTTGGTGTCTAGAAATTCTCCTTTCTCTGCCTCCCAAGCACTGGAATTATAAGCACATGCCACACCATCCAGTTATGTGGGTTCTAGTGCCATGATTTCAAGCTAAGCCCTCTACCAACTGATCTACCTCCTCTCTCCTCACTAGGCTTATATTTCTCAGAACATTGTGATATGAGATAAATTACCTTATGGTATGATAAATTACCAGAATTATGATGGCTACAAGAGTTAAATATTTTCCTTTAATATTTTGGCATTTAATGTTTTTTATTACTTAAAAATAATTTTTTAAAATACTGTTTTGTGTCTGAATGTTTTCCCTGCATATATCACTGTGTAACAAGTGTATGTAGTGCCCTCAGAGACCAGAAGAAGGCATCAGATCCCCTGAGTCTGTTACAGATGGTTGTGAGTTGTCATGTGCCTGCTAGGTATGGAATCCAGGTTCCCTGGAAGAGAAGCCAGTGCTCTTAACTGCTGAATCACTGCCCTAGCCCATTTAAATATCATTTTAGATTTAGAGATTAATTTACTGTTAAATTCTATTTGAGCCCCTTCTTAGTTTAACATTTTGGGAAAATCTATCTAAATTATGAGAACTTAAGTTTTCTCTCCACTTAAATATTTTTCTGTGAGAAAGTATGTTTGCTTATACATAGGAGTATATTTCTGCCAATGAATGTTCCTAGACTAGTACTAGAGATGAACAGAGTGCTAAAGACCAAAAGAAATAATGTAAAATACAATGTAAAACTACAATTCAAATTGAATTTTGAATCATACAGCATGGCACAGCTCTTTTAAACCATCTTCCAACGAGAACCTCCAAAGAAGCTTTAATCTCCCTTAAAACACAGCTTAATAGTATGTTGGGGGCTGGAGAGATTGGTCAGCAGGTAAAAGCACTGGCTTCTCTTCCAGAGGACCTGGGTTTGATTCCCAGCATCCGCACAGCAGTTTATAATCATCTGTTACTTCAGTCCCAGGGGATCTAATGCCCTCTTCTGACCTCCAGGGTCATCAGGCACATACATTGTGTGCATATATAATATGCAGACAAAACCCCCACATACATATAATAACAAAATAAATATTAATAAAAATAGTATTTTTATTAATGGGTACTTGCCACAAAACTTAGTAGCTTCTGTCCCATGCCTTGGAACCACATGATAGAAAAACAGAACCTTACCACAATTGTAAATAAACCTGTTAAAATATTCTGGACAATTCCAGCATTTAGATTTTTTAAACAAGTAAGTTTTATATTGATTGCAATAATTGAATGCAGTTTGTAGCATGTTTTATCATACAGCAGGCTCCAGTCATTCAGTATACTTTTCTAACCAATTTGTCCTACATGTCAAGTACGTGTTTTTAATGTTGTCTGTCTTCTGTGCTGTTCTTATAAGTTTATTACTAAAGCATATTAATTTATAAAAAATAAACCTTTAAAAATAGTATGTTGGTCTTCTTGAGGACTTGGCCTCTCCATCTTTAAGGTTTCATGATCCCAGGAAATATATATCCATATTTACTGAGTTCTCCATCAGGATGTAAAAATTAAGTCTGGATTTATTCTTATTTACTTTTGAAACTGAAGTTTAGACAATTTGAAGTAGTGGGTGTACTAGGAAGTAAACACAGAACTGTGATTTCTCTGTATTATGCTTTTGGATCATAGTATGGTAGAATAAACATTGCTGTCACTTTGGACTAGCAGAACTCTGCAAACATTTTTGGTCTGCTTTTTAGCAATCATATTTTTTACAATTTTTTCAATGTCTACTCATTTCCACACCTGTCCTTTTAAGGAAATCTTGCCAGCAATGTCTTTTTCTTAAAGTATAGTTTGGTATCTGTTACAACTTTATGCAACTAAATTCTGTACATAATTAGGAGACCATTATACTATTGCATGAAGAACATGAGAATCTCCAAAGAACTGTGCTGTAGATGTTTCAAATTGCAAGTAAAATGTGCTGAAAAACTACAGCAAAAGTGGAGTTTCATTTGATTAATAAATTGAGTCTTCCCAGTCTCACAAAAGACATAGCTTTAGTCTGTATATCTTTTCTATATACTAACAAGACTAATGTGTGCAAAAGTAAAAATCATGTAAAATTCTTAAGAACTACTATACTACATTTACAATTTATTAAATAATTAATAATTTAGTTGTATTTGTGTGGTGTATTCATACATGCACATATGAAGGTCAGGGGACAGCAGGTGTTTTCCTCTATTACTCTCCACCCTAGGTATAGGTTCTCTCACTGAACTTGAAGCTTGATGCAGCTGTTAACAAGCTCCAGGGAACATGCCTCCTAATGCTGTGTCCACCTTCTAAAGCTGTGGTTGCAGTCATGTAAACCCTTACACAACTGGCTGCTGTAGATTTGACTTCCAGTTTTAATGCTTGCAAATCCAAGTGTTCTTGCCAACTGAATCATCTCTTTAGGCCTTTTTATCTATATAATCTCAACTGCACTTTTGTTCTATTTTCAACAGGGGATTGCTGTATACCCAGCTTTACCTTGATCTCAGCATGTAGTCCATACTAGAGAACACTGGACTCAGGATTCCCCTGCTGCTACATGTGAAGGGGTGAGGTAACAGGTTTGTGCTATATATTTTCTCAGTTTATTACTTCTCCCTCTATAAACGAGAAATATAAATATATGTGAATAGATAACACACATTGTATCTCTATCTATCCATCTAACAAGATATATATATATATATATATTCACATATTTATTTAAATGTCTTCCTTTATAACCAATTAATGCACCAAAATGGTAAATATGCAAATTCCACTAACTTAGAAATTTATCCCACAAGCTTGTAGGGGAGGGGAGGTTTCACAGCTCAAGTTCAATCAGAACCACAGAAACATTATGGGTGAAACATGTTAGCTAGACAGAGCCAACAAATCTGGGCCAAGACAGCCCTGTAGAGACTGATGCACCAACTAAGGACGATGCATGGAGAGGGTGTAGACCCTCTGCTCAGAAGTAGTAGATAGGCAGCACAGTCTCCTTGCCTGTCCATAATATGGGCCTACCTCTGACATGGACTCTGGCCCACTCATTGATCATGTTCCTCTTCTGGGGCAGCCTTACCAGGCCACAGAGGAAGAGGATGCATGCAGTCCAGATGGGACTTGATAGGCTGGGAGCACAGGGTAGAGGAGGAGGGCTCCTCCCTTTCTGATGACTAATGGAGGGAAGGAGGGGGGAAGGGAGATAAGGTGTGGCCAGGAGGAGACAAGGGAGGGGGCTACAATCTGGATGTAAAGTGAAGAAATTAGAAATAAATTAATTTTTAAAATAGTGTTTAAACTTTATTTAGCTGTGGGAGCTGGATAAGCGTTTAAAATGTTTTTTAGTTTATTTATTTTGATTTATAGGTATTAATGTGTACCATGTGTGCCTTGTGTCCACAGAATAAAGCATCAGATTCCCTGGAACTGAAGTTATGGATGGTTGTGGGCCATCATGTAGGTGCTGGGAATTGAAACAGGATCTTCTGCAAGGGTGATACAGGTTCTAAAGCTCTGAGCCATCACGCCAGGCCCTGGCTAAGATGGTATAATACATTTGTTTGTTTGTTCCTATATCTTAAAGATATTAGAAATGGAAGAAGAAATGATTGTAAAATTTAGGGAGAGGAAAAAAAGAAAGAAAAAAAGAAGAAAAAGAAAGAAGTCTTGGGAGCAAATGTAGATAGGGATCTGTGAGGATTATCTGGAATAGTAGGGAAAGACTGGAACAGGTGTTGATCTCTCATTGCCTCCACAAACCCAGACCAATATGGTATAGTCACAGTGCCCTGCAGAAGAAGGCACTTCTTTTCATAAAGCTAATTAATACAAAGGAAAATATACAAGGGGTCTGGAGTACTTGTGGTGTGAGGCAATGCTCACTACAGAAAAGGGTATGAGACACAGTATGCATGAACTGTGTGCTGCACTGCCTGACATATCTTCCCTTAGCTTCTGAAAAAAATAAAATTTAAGCCACTACTTTATTTTTCAAATTCTTTTTGCCAAATGCCTATCAGGACAAGACAATCTAAGATTAACTCAGTGAACCCTGAAAGATTTTAAGTTAAGTAAGTTAATAGAGTAAAAATCTCTATAGGAGGCCCTTTTCAAAAACATCAAGTAGGAAAAGGGATACCAAAAAATCAGTGTTTTTTTTTAATCATTTTGAAAGTCACTAGAAATCACTAATTTTTTAAATATTGCTTGCATGCACACTAATCCATTTTTAAATGATGCTCCAAACTTAGTTAACACCTCTCTTCTGTGTCCTCTCTTGTATTTTTACATATATATGCGTATATGTGTGTGAATAGATTTGCAGACACTTGCATGTGAAGGACCAAAGTTTGTACCAGGCAATTTCAACAGCTCTCCAGTTTCTATGGAGACACGGAGCCTCTTGCTGAAGTCAGGAATCACTGTTTGCACTAGTCTGGCTAGCTAGCTTGCTCCAGAGATTTTGCCTCTCCCTCTCATACTCAGGATTACACAGGTAATGTGTTAGGCCCACCCAGCTTTTAATTAGGTTCTAGGTATGTGAACTCCAGCACTCATGCTTGCACTGCCAGTGCTATACTCACTGAGCCATCTCCCCAAACACTATGCCTTATTTTAAACCACAGTGCAAAATTGAGACTCACCTGTTTCTGCATGCAGTTTATTTGGAATCTATGCTGACCTTTTCTTGAGAACCAACATGTAGGGGTTTCTTCAGGCTTTGAGGTCCCCAAGCACTCATCCCTAACTCTGAATCTCAGTGAACAGTGAACTTCTGGTCGAGATAACTTACATTCCAAAGTCTACTTTATGAAAATGTCTCTGTATACTTCCATATGAGGAGACATAATACCCATTTCAAGAAGTATTATTGAAGGATAGCCACTGTCAAGATAGCCAATGACATTCTTCATTTGAGCAATAATTTGGATAGAAGGATGTGTTATAATTCCTTGAAGTTTAGGGGAAACACAAAATGAAAAAATAATAGTATTAAATAGAATTTGATGACTCACTATCTCAAATTTACTTTAAGACTGAAAATAAAGCACTTTCAAACTCTTCTAAACTGTACTACAGTCTTAAATACTACACAGATGCTGTTAGTAACCAGGCAGTAATACAGTCACCCCCAAAGGCCCTGATAAAGGTAGGAAAGCAGGTAACACCAAAGCCACTACAGAAGCATGTTGGCAGAAACACCCACCTGCAGGATTCAGGCTCCCTAAGCCACATATGCACCCTTTGCACATGTGCTACATAGTTTATAAAGGGAACACCTCCCATCCCTCTCCTTTTCCCTCTGGTGTCTCTGTATTCCCTAATAGCCCTCTTAAGTGGGCCTGCTGCATGGCATGGTTCCATTCCTCCATACAGCTCTACCACTCATACCCTAACAGATGCCAAAACCTTTTCCATTTCTTTTAAAAATATTTTTAAAATTTTTGCTTGAATGTGTGTCTGTGCACTAAGTGCACGTCTAATGCCCTTGGAGGCCAAAAGACAATATTAGGTCCCCTGGAAGTGGAGTTATGGTCAGTCATGAACTACCATGTGGGTCCTGGGACTCCAAACCAAGTTCCTTGGAAGAGCAATCAGTGCTCTTAACCACTGATCCTTACCTCCAACCATTAAAAACATTTTCCTAATAGTTTTACTTCAAGTAGTTTTATAAAAATATAAACCATCTGTGATTGCAATTACTATAGATTCAACATAGAGGAATTATTAAAATTTGGTGAGAAACTTATAAAAATAATAATCCAAAAGGAATTTTCAAAAGTAATTGTGTGGTATTTTTCAGATATGATAATTCAAAAACACTGAAATGGCAGATTAAGGAAACATAGTGATTAAATTAATTTCTTTTCAGTTTTAATGTCCATAAATAATTCCACATTATTAATGTGGGTTCAGAAAATGTGAATAAACTAAAGGAATTATATAATTCCTTATATGATTAGGAACAAAACTACTTTATCCTCTTTTCTTTTTCTGTGGAGGAAAGCCAAAGGGGGAAGTGTGGTGTGTACATAACCAACGGTCCGCATTAAAAGAAAAAAACCATGCTTTGTGTTACTTTAGTTTACTTTACTTTGCTTTAGAACATAAATATTTCTTAAAAGTTTATAACAACCTTAAATATTCATAAATAATGTACTTAAGTTTTTTAATCCAACAATTTTTAGGGGAACAGAAACAAGATCTTAAAAGACTACTAATTTTTCACTAAATTCAGGCTATTTCTTAGGTTAACTGTAAGAGCACAAAAGAAGCCTATTATACTTCTATAATCATGTAGTATACAGGGTAATAAGGAATAACAAAACCAATTAATAAAAAGGTAGGGGGAGAAGGTGGAAAGGAAATAGAAACTTTTTCATTATAAATCACTACAACCAGAGGGCAAGGAAAAATCTACTACACAAGTTGGTTTTGAAAATCTCGCGTACTAAAGTGGTATCCAGTGGTGTCTCAGGATATCCCTTAGGATGTTGAATACTATGAGTTGTTTTGGGTTGCTTACTCGTCAAAGCTACTGGAAGAGTCACTGATATCTCCTCCAACTTCAACTCTAATACCTCTCCAACTGCGTTGGTAATTTGCCTGTGTCGGATGACTCATGAGGAACCAAAGCATGTGGTTGTCAAACACAGAAGTGTGGGCCAAGCTAAAACTATCTCGTTTCATCTTATTAATTTTGATCACCTTCTTTAACCCAGTAAGCTTCGTGGAAGTTTCAGCAGTGGGTGCCCAGATCTTGACCCCATGGTCTAGACCACTTGATGCCAGCAAAGGTAGGTAAGGATGGGGATCAATGCAGTTTACTGTTCCTCCATCATCAGCCTCCAAGAACTGAACGATCTGGCAGGATGATTTTTCCCAGAAGAAAATGTGCCCACAATCACTGCCACTCATCACAAATTCACTTTTGGGGCCATAGAAATGTACACCTTTCACTGTGGCATTATTTCTGTGTCCTTTATATCTCTTAGCATATTGTGCTCCATCATTATCAGAAGAGTTGAAAATGTAAATATCTTCATCATTGTAGCTAGCCAGGATCTCTGTGCCATCAAAGCTATACACCAGAGAGGTGATATATAATGGGAAATCACAGGTAAAAAGGTGATGAGGGCAGAATTTTTTGAGAACTCCATTGTTGACATTTTCATCAATTTTCCTTTGGTCATAAATCCTCACAAACTGATCTTGCCCACCTACAGCAAACTGGTAGACGTTGGCAGGATGCATATTGATGGTATACAGTCCCACTTTCTTATGACCATGTTTGGTTACTACCACCTTTGTAGCTGGCCTGCGTTGTCTGAGGTCAATATTGAAAACGACTGCATCTTCACCTGAAGTTAAGAACCTAAAAGGGTAATCTGGATCCAAAGCTAATCTGTGAGATGCTCCTCTATGCTTCACCAAACGCTTAGTCTTGTGGGTAACTGACATAGCAGATAGCTGTGCAACCCGTACCTGGCCATCACGGCCACACATGGCCAAGAGGTCATCACTACAATTAGGAAGGAATTTAGCCTGTAAGATATTATTTTTGTGGCCACTGTTGAACTTCAGCACTGGTTGCTGATGAAACCAGTCCCACAGGATTACTTTTAGATCATCACTGCCACTAGCCAGAAGGTTACCACTTTGACTAAAATGCACAGAGTTGACACATCCACCATGACCTTCTAAAGTATACTGTAGGGAGAAACGTTGCACAAATACTCTTGCCCCACAGGCCTCATACACAAAGCGGGCACTTGAACCCAGTTGCCTATCTCGAAGGGCATTAAGAGCATTCCATCGAGGTCTTGGGAGAGGAGATGTCTCTAAGACCATCCATTCATCTAGGGAACTATCTTTTCCAATGTCAGTCACTTGGCATTGCCCAGTGCTGTCATTTGGCCCTTCATGCACCTCAGACCTTTCTTCCTGTTCACCCACGGCCTCACTTTCCCCTGACACACGTTGGTGGAATTGGCTTTCCAATCCTTGCTCTTCCACAATCTCGCATATCCCCACTACTTCACCTTCCTCCAACCCGTGGTGGTGGAACAGGCTTACAACTCCCTGCTCTTCCACAACCTCGCCTGGCTCTAAATCATAGTGGAGGCACAGGCTTCTTTCACCATGCTCTTCCACAACCTCGCCAGGCTCTAAATCATAGCGGCGGCACAGGCTTCGCACACCATGCTCTTCCACAACCTCGCCAGGCTCTAAATCATAGTGGCGGCACAGGCTTCGCACACCATGCTCTTCCACAACCTCGCCAGGCTCTAAATTATAGTGACGGCACAGGCTTCGCACACCATGCTCTTCCACAACCTCGCCGGGCTCTAAATCATAGCGGCGGCACAGGCTTCGCACACCATGCTCTTCCACAACCTCGCCAGGCTCTAATTCATAGTGGAGGCACAGGCTTCGCACACCATGCTCTTCCACAACCTCGCCAGGCTCTAAATCACAGCGGCAGCACAGGCTTCGCACACCATGCTCTGCTACAACCTCACCAGCCTCTAAATGATAGTGGCGGCATAGGCTTTGCACACCATGCTCTTCCACAACCTCGCCGGGCTCTAAATCATAGCGGTGGCACAGGCTTCGCACACCATGCTCTTCCACAACCTCGCCGGGCTCTAAATCATAGCGGCGGCACAGGCTTCGCACTCTGCGAGCGTCCCCAATCTCAACAGCCTCACAGACACGGCCCAGGCTTTGCACTCCCTGCTCTTCCACAACCTCACTGGCCTCCAACTCCCGGTGTCGAAACAGCCTTCCCACACCCTGCTCTTCCGCATCCTCACCTTCCTCAAACTCTCGGTGGCTGGATGAGCTTTCCACATTAATTAAGTTCTCAGAGTCCTCCAGGCTGGGAAGGCTGTCATCATCATCATTGTCGTCATCTTTATCTTTGTCGTCCTTGTCTCCGTCACCTTCGTAACCATGGTCACCATAGCCAGAAATTTCGTCAGTACCTTGACGGCTGGAAACACTGCTGTCTCCAGTGCCAGCAACATCGCTGTTTGGTGTCAGACAAATTTCTGGACCCGCGGTGTTGCTATCAGAAACTGTCTCTGTGTCCTTCAGGGCACCAGAAGTCTCACCCGAGCCGCAGAGTAGGCTTTCATTCTCGGCGCCCTCTGCAGCGGCGTTTGTGTTGCTCTCTTTGGAGGACATTTTGAAGGATATTTCCTCCGGTGGGTGTGAACTGTGGAAATCACTAACCACTAGGACTTCAGGAAAGTCAGCAGGCTCACCATCAGCGACAAACGACAAACTGACAGACTACAAGACGGAGAGAAGTACGCCACGCCTTCGGCAAAGGTAAAACCGGAGACAAACAAAATGGAGGACCGGAAACAGCTTGCTGGCGCGATTTCAATTATGGTAGCTGATGAGGTTCACAAAGCGTTGTATCCCACCTCTCCCGATTTCTCAAGGAAGCTTACTGTTTTTGTGTCTTTCCTTTTCTCTTGTTTTCTTTTTTTCCTTTCTCTTCTTACCTTTCTTTCTTTCTTCCAATTTCTCAATATATTTTCTCTTCTCTCTTTCTCTCTCCTTTCTTTTCTTTCTCTTTTCTTCCTTCTCTCTCTCCTCTCTCTCCCTCCCTCCCTCTCTCCTTTCTTTCCTTCCTTTCTTTATCTTTTTCAGTTTAGGAGCTCTGCTTCAAAAAAGGTGAGGCTGCTACACATGCAGCTTATTCTCTCTCTCTTTTTTTTCTTTTTCTTTTTAAATTTCAATTGTAGGGAGTGGACTGTGAGTGTATGCCATAGGAGGACAACTGAGGGAATACAGTTTTCCTGTAAGATTTGGGGATTTATCCCATGATGTCAGGATTAGATATAAGCACCTTTACCAGCTGTATCATCTTTTAAGCCCCCACAAATTGTTTTAAATATTGTAATTTGGAGCACTTTTGAAAATAGGTGTAGTAGAGAACCATCAGCAAAAGGTGATAATGCAAGGGAAAATTTTTAATTAGCATTAAAGCAACCAGAACAGCAGAGCTCTCTAACTCATAAGTGCAGGTCGACAGGTATTCTAGCCCAAGGTCCCAGATGATAAGTCATAAAGAATGAGGAGATAAGAGACAAAGGCCTACTGAGTGTTCCAGGGACTGGCTGGCCATAAAAGATAGGGAGGATACACAAGGACAAATTCCTGAGAGAAGCAGGTACCGGACATGATCAAGTGAGTAATGAGCCAAGACCCCTCATCCAATTTTATGGTGTTTGCTTAATCCTCTTTGAGGCCCGCACACAATGTTCCAGGTTTGAGTTTAACCAGATGTGTTGTCAGCTCAGATAAAACATCTACCCTCAGGTTCCAAGAAAGACAGGAACCAAGGACTGTACCCATGTGATTAAGTCTGAGCTTACCCCAGATCTGCCCATGCAATTTGCTGATGTTCAAATGTTTGAAACAACCAATCGTGTGTGGCCGCGCCAAAACTTCCCACTCCCCCCGACCCTTGCCCATATAAACCCCTAACCTCTGGGCTTCTGGGTCGACCCCTCTGTCTCCTGCGTGAGATACGTGTCGACCCGGAGCTCCGCCAATAAACTGCCTCATGTGTTTACAGCAAGACGGTCGTTTGTGTGTCTTTGAGTGCGCGCCATCCCGAGGCTTGAGTGAGGGTCTCCCTTTGGGGATCTTTCAATCCTATTTAAGTAAAATAGTTTCATAAACCTCTCGGTGCTTTGAAGTATGAAATGAAAATAAAACAAGAGCAATTAAAGTTCAACTAAGAACTCCATAGATGGTGATTTTGTAGCATATAATGAATTTAAGCAATTCAAAGATTTTGAGAAAACCTTGAAAACATTTTATCAGGCAAATATTATAAGGGTTAGTAGAAAATTACAGTATAGCTAATTGATTCTCAAACAAGCACCTTTTAGTATGAACAGATCTCAGATTCTACATTAGACACAATTTCCCACAGAAAATTTCAATGATATCTGAAATGTGGGATTAACTCAGGTCTCCTGTAGTTCTTCCAAGATGCTTTAGTGAGCAGAATTTAGTCCTCTTCATTATAATCAAGACTGAAATTAACTGGTGAATTTAAAGAGTACATGGACAGGAATAACTGATCTACCTATTTTACACAGAAGCATGCCATCTTTCTTTTTCCACCAGTAACTCTATGCATACATTTTTAGAGCCCATTCAATTTAGGCACTTTTGGAGCACCAACCTGATTTTATGAAGAAAAGCTGATGTTATAGAACTACCAGAATATTTCTATAGCCTTCAAAACGTATAGGAGTCTTTTGTGGAGTGTTTTAGGAAAAGAAAATAGCTGTGCAAAAATAGTGAATTGGTGTCACTGTGTTAGTTACCTTCATATTTGAATGAATTACCATTAAGATGCTAAAACTATATTTTCTTTTGTATGTGGAAGACTGATAGATATGGTGTGTGTGCACATGTGCATACGGGTGTGCTTGCATGTATGTTGATGTTGATATCTTACACTATTTTTCTTGCCACCTTATTTTTTGAGACAGGAACTCTCAGTGAACTTGGAACTCTCCTTTTTGACTAGACTGGATGGCCATTGAGTCAATGGATTCTCCATGGCTCTGCTTCTCCGCAGTGGGTTTATACATGCCAACAGCTATGTCTAGCTTTTCACCTGTATTCTAGGGATCTAAACTCAGGTCTTTTTGTTTGCAAGGCAGATACTTTTCCCACAGCACCATCTCTTCATCTGCTATTTTTAAGTAGTATAGCATTTGCTAGCAGAAATAATGCCACAATAAGAAAAATAGGAACCCCTGAAAATACTGTAATTCTAACAATATGAAAAATTGATTTAAAAAACACTAGTGTAACATCCTGAAGAGAAAAGTTCTAAGGCTAATGATAATGGAAAAATACAGAAAAGAATATTCCTAACAATTTTTTAATAATATTACAGTTGCTTGAACTTAACATAAGAACTTCATGCTTAATGTTAATGTAAATAAATTAATTCCTAGAATAGTATATAGATATGAAAATGAATGAACTAAAATTCACTTGCATTAAGTTGAGATAGTGGCTCACACCTATAATACTAGCACTTAAGAGTTAGAGGTAGGCTTGCTATAAGTAGTTTATTGTATATATGTGTAACAATATAAATATATATGTAAAAATAAAAAAATATTTAATAAGTAAAAAATTTTTAAAGGAGTTAGAGGTAGGAGCATCAGTATTTCTTTTTTATGGTCTTATCTTCCCTTTTTTATTTTAAATAATTAGTAAACACAGTAAGTCAGGAAACAATAGAAGATCATCTTAGAGCTTCAGAAATGTTGATAATTATACTTAGCATTTAAAAAATATTTTATTAGTTTATTCATATTACATTTCAGTTGTTAGCCCATCCCTTGTATCCTCCCATTCCTCCCTCCCTCTTTCCCACTACTCCCGCCCCTATGTCTGTAACTGAGGGAGACCTCCTCCCCCTATATATGCTCATAGGGTATCAAGTCTCTTCTTGGTAGGCTGCTATCCTTCCACTGAGTGCCACCAGGCCTCCTCATCCAGGGGACGTGGTCAAAAATGGGGCACCAGAGTTCGTGTGAAAGTCAGTCCCCACTCTCCACTCAGTGGTGGAAAATGTGCTGTCCATTGGCTAGATCTGGGTAGGGGAACATCAGTATTTCAAGAGCAGTCTTGACTACATAGGGAGTTTAAAGACAGCCTGGAATACAGTAAACTTTATCTCATTTTATATGCATAAATAAACATGCATGAATCCTAAAAATAGTGTTGGGTGAAAACATAGTGGACAAATGATAGCTTATAACTTTACTTTTATGCATACCTATGTAGTTTTTATCTCTAATATAACCTTTATGAAAGGCAAGGCAACAGTTGTCTCACAACTCAGAACAAGAGTTATTTCATAGATTTTGAAAGTTAGGTGTTTTAGTCACTGTTCTATTGCTGTGAATACACACCATGACAAAGGCAACTAACTACTATAAAAGAAAGCATTTAGCTGGGGACTTGCTCACAGTTTCAGAGGCTTAGTTCATTCTCATCATGGTAGGGAACACCTCCCTGAATGCTGACATGCATTTGCAGTATAGTATGGATATAAGCCTGTGGAGGCCAAGGAATGTGTCACACTGGAGGTAAGCTTTGAGGTTTCAAAAGTCCATGCCAAGATCAGAGTCTCTCTTTCAGCCTAGATAAGAAGGGAGAAACCTCAACTTTTACCTCCAGTGACACACTTCCTCCAACAATGCCACATCTCCTAATCCCATTAATCCTTTCAAACAATGCTACTACCTGGTGACTAAGCATTCAAATATATGCGTCTATGGAGGCCATTCTTATTCAAATTTCCACATTCCACTCCCTGGCCCCCATAGGCTTATATCCATATTACAGTGCAAAATGCATTTACTACAACTTCAAATTTTTCCATACTCTTTCCAAATTGCTGAAGGACCTCACTTCAAAATCTCTTCTGAGATTCAAGACAATCGCTTAATTATAACCTACTTCAAAGTCAAATTTTAAAAGCCTATTATATACTTCCAGCATATAATGGCACAAAGCATACATTACCATTCCAAAAGGGAGAATAGGGAACTTAGTGAGGAAAAACTGGACCAAAACACAAGAACAAAAATCAACAGGACAAACTCCAAACTCTGCATCTCCTTGTCTGATATCAAAGTGCTCTTCAGATCTGCAACTTCTTCAGGCTTTTTTTGACTGCAACATACTTCTCTCTCTTGGACTGTTTTCACTTAGCAGCTTTCTTTGGCAGGTATCTCCTACATCTTGGAGTCTTTAAAGTCTTTAACACAGTACAGGCTTCACCCAATAGCCTGTTGGTCCTCCATGTAGAGACATCCCAGCACAGTCCTGGCCTCAACACCTTTTTCTTAGTCACAAAGGGAGATTGCAAAACCCCTTCCTTGTATTTTTTCCTGTAAAGCCAAAAGACCTTGGCTGAAGCTGCAAAGTTCTGCTGCTTGGTGGAGGTGGATCTTGGTCCCCTCTTTCAATTGCATTTGCATAAGCTTTCTCTTGTTGCTGGTTTTCTTCACTGCTTAAGCTTTCTTTTAATTACCTTTCACAAATTGGAAGCTTAGCTGGGTAGAGTTATACTGAAATCACCACTCCTTCTACTCCATTAAGCATCAGGCTTTTCTTCAAACTTTATTTTCTCAAGCATTGAACTTGGCTCTAATGTTATACTTCTTGGTACTCTTTTTCTCCTCAATGTATACATTCTGTATTTGTCCTTGATCAGCTGCTTAAGAGTTAACACTAATAACCATGCAACAGAGTCAATACTAGGTTATTTTAGATTTTAGCCAACATTATTAATGTCAAACATTTCAATTTTTTGGGAAAATTTTGCCAAAATTTTAGGATAAGGACAATAGAAGCCAATATATCACAAGAATGTTCCCTAGGCCTCTTACTAATATTGTTCCCCTTTGAAACTTTTTCAAGCTGGGAACTCACAGTTCAAATCCCCCTTGTCAATGTTTTTCATGGTTTTACCATAATGGTCTAGTAAACTCTGTTTAAAATACCCAAGTGCTTTTCCACATAAAAGTCCCACAGTTTCCCATATTCCTTCAAAAAACAGCATGGTCAGGCCTGTCACAGCAATACCCTGATCCCTGTTTAACAATTTATCTCAGTCACTGTTCTATTGCTGTGTAAAGGCACTGTGGCCAAGGCAAATCTTTAAAAAGAAAGCATTTTATTGAGGCTTGTTCACAGTTTCAGAAGTTTATTCTATTATCATCATGGAAGGGAGCAAGGTGCCATGCAGGGAGGTGCTGGAGCAGTAAGTAGCTAAGAGCTACATCCTGATCCATAGTGAGACAGAGACACTCTGAGTTTGGCATGCTTTTGAAACCTCAAAGCTCACCCCCAGTGATATACTTCTTCCAAAAAGGCCACACTTTGTAATCCTTTTAATATTTCCCAATATCACTACTCCCTGATGAATAAGCATTCAAATATACAAGCCTGTGGGGCACATTCTTATTCAAGTCACCACTAGAAGAGAAGGAGATTTTTAAAAAATTCTCCATATATTTGTGGCTTACTATTGCTATAAATAGGTTTTTTCCTTTTCATCATTTTTTCTAGGCATTCATATTTATATCTCTTTACAAAATTTCACAGACACACAAACACACATACACACACAGGCATACACACAGACACACACACACACAGACATACACACACACACACACACAAACACACACACACACACACACACACACACACACACACACACATACAGATTGGAGGGCAGTTTGTAAGAGTCAATTATCTCCTTTTATCATAAGGGTCTTAAATATCAAACTTGGGACATTGGGATTATTAACCAATTGCTATTACCTATTGATCTATCTTGACCGCCCTACAAATCGTTTTATATGTATATAGCAGGGTTGTTTGTTTATTTGTTTTGAGACAGGGTCTCACTGTGTCATTCTGGTTGGCCTAGGGTACCTTATGTAGACCAGGTTGGCATTGAACTCACATAGATCCATCTGATTACGCCTCATGAGTACTGGGATTAAAGGTGTGTCCAACTATGCCAAGGCTGCCTAGTAGGTTTTAAAAGACAAACTGGGGGCTGTGAAGATAGGTCGACAGTTAAGAATACTTGTTGTTTCTGCAGAGGACTTGGATTCAGTTCTTAATACCTATAGGGTAACTCATAAATTATCTGTAACACCAGTTCCAGGAGATTCAACAGCCTCTTCTGGCCTTGGTAGGCACAAGGCATATGCATGGTGAACATACATGCACGCAGATAGGATACTCATGCACATAAAAAATAAGCCTATCACTTTAAAAAATTAATGAAAAATAAAGCAGAAATTGTTCACTAACAAGAGTCTCATTCATATGTGGAAAACAAAAGCAGGAAACCTGAAGTAACAATTAGTTACAAATTATCCATACCATGAAAAAAAGAGACAGACAAGGCAATACATAGACTAGAACTGGTATGCCTATTAAATAAAAGGATGACTATTAAGAGGGAGGACATTTCCAGTAGAATAAACCTGATACAACTTATCTGAGACAATTGAATAATGTGTTTCTAGAAATTAAAAAATATCATTGTGAAGAATTACATGTAGTTAGAATATAAAAAGATAAACATACACATTTGAGTTGATATATTTTGTGGCCATTGGAATTAGAAGAAATTACAGACAATTAAATGATTTATGTTGAACATCATGGAAACTTTAAATTTTATTTTATTCTGTTATGGGAAACATTTAGAATATTTTGAGCTGTGTAATAAATTGTCTCTTGTTTATTTGTTTGTTTTTAAGAATTCTGCTAGTTATTTGGTGTTAAATAATACAGGATGAGAAGAAGTACTAAAGTCTTCTTTTAAATGAATGCACTTAAATTATAGTGGGGAAGGTGCAGGTGGTAAAAATAATGGACTTGAAATAAAATGTAAAGGGGAAATTTTAGCATTTGTGTATCAGTTTAAGACAATTGCATGGTGAATTTTATAGGCTAGTGACAAAAACACGCATTAGTTAGGCAGTTGGAAGTATTTTAACAGGAAGATATTGCATCTCAAAATATTATGTTGTGGGGCAGAACAAGGATTTCATAAACACCTCAGGTCTTGAGCCACCTCTTCATAAATTCATGGATATGAGATGAGAAGAATAAACCCGCCACATTAATTTTCCTCATTCTATTATTCTGCTTGTGTTTCTAATAGTGTCATAACAGGGAAAGGGAAAAATCCAGATGTGTAATGATCAACTAGGCGGCTCTGAATGATTCTTAAATATTTGGCAGAGTTTTCAAGTGTAGGAATATAGTAAGCATACAACTAGATTCAAAGAAAGTTCAAGCTATTTTTCTAGTTACAGTTATGAGGTTAAGGGACTAAAATGATACATTGTATGAGATTATTATATTAATAAAATATGGTATCCTGATTCTGAAAATACCAATCAAAAGAAGAAATGAGTAAGTCTTTTACCCCAACGTGTTTAGTCTTTCAAGAAATAGTCATTTCTGAAAGGTAATATAGTATTTTTCTCTTGTAATAGGCTAATATATTCATAAATCATATAAATAAGCTACACCTGTCAATTGAAAACATATGATGTGAAAAACATATTAAGATTAGTATAAACATTTTATAAAGTGTTACAAAAATGTATATTTAAACATATTTTCTGTATTTCAGAAATTGATATTCCAAATTTTTAAAGGTCAAGAAGAATCAGACTGTCATTTGGAATCAAAAGAGGTAAAATATTCTAAAACAAATGTGGTTGTAATCAAATTGTAATATGTCAATTATTAACTGAGGATCTTGTTAAAACAGGTTAACAAGAACTATAATTAATAATTGTATTGGGTCAGTGATAGTGCACTAACTAGTTTCCAGCAAATACATTTGCATATAGGACTAAAGGAATTATAACTGTGTAATGGAGCTCCATGCAATCTGAATTTTCTGTGTAGCTTTGGCTATCATGAACTGGCTTTGTACATCAGGATAGCCTTGAACTCATAGTGATCTGCCTGCCTCTGTCTTCCTGAGTGCTCCCACCATGCATGGCTCAGTGTAAGTTAATACTAAGCAAGTACTACTGGTTTTTGTGTTATATTTGATTTCTATTTTTTCAATGTAGGGCTTGAATTCTGGGCCTTATTAATGCTGTTGGCTTATAATACATATTTGAGTATCAATTTCAAACTGTGTGTATATGTTTATGTATGTGTATGAATGCGGTGTATGTATGTGGCATATAGGCCTATATATGTGTGGGCATGCTCATATGCACACAAAGATCAGAGTAGAACATCTAGTGTCCTTCTTATCAACCTTCTTCTTTACTTCTTTGAAACAGAGTCTTTTACTAGACCTGGAGCATGAATAGTGATCTATAATCATCAACGATTCTCCTGTCACAGCCTTCTACCACACAGGGTTTAAGGTATGTGTAGGCATATCTTTTACAAAAAGTCTTGGGTTCCAAAATCAGGTCATCATGCTTGCATAACTCCTATCCACTGAGATATTTTCTTAATCCCCTCAGGTACCACGTTTGATTCCTTTTGATTCCTTGCTTTTAGCTATAGCTTTTGATACCAAAGAAAGATTTGTAGAAAGAAAAAAGAAAGAGCAAACTAAATAGTTATTAAAGTCATGCAGGTAAATGATGGTTTCATCGTGGATTTAATGACAGTGAGAACACAGAGAAGTAAATAAAAACTGTATGCCATGGAATTCATTTTAAATGAACTAAAAATAGCTTTCTAGGCATTTTAGGAATGGGCCTTTGAGGAAAAGGGGACAACACCATGTTTACCATTTATCTATAGCAGGTGATCTCGGGTCATGGAAGGGAGACAATGGCATGAAATATGAAGAGGTAGTTTCTGTGTTCATTTTGAATATGACAAATTTCTATTGCTTGTGAAAATTGAGTCTCTCTTGGCACTTTAGGCTTTCAAGCTATTATAACTGCCTTATCTAATTAAGCCAAGATCACACTATAGTCCAATATTTGTTTTCAATGCTTTAATATTTTAGTGTTTGTTTTTAGTACTTTTGATGTCTTAGTGTTTATTTTTAATGTTTTCACGTTTAAATATTTAATAAGAATTCTTAGATGCTTGCTGGCCTACATTTCCGGTTCTATTAGTAAGTGCAGCTTTATACCAACCAATTGGGATTAATTTGGCTGCAGCTCAGTGGATGCTATTTTGTATTCAGATTCACTTTAATATACTCACAGATTCCACCCAAAATGTGGAAACTGCATTACATTTACAGTTGTGTGAAGGAATCTTATGATATAATTATTCAAATGCAAACATAAAGAAAGTACAGAGAGCGGGAGGTGAAGTACAGTGAAATATTGTCTTCTGGACATGGCAGTACTTTTGTATTCATTAACTCATAATAAATGTGGTTACCTTCACAAGACATGCACATGATCAAGGCAGTGAAAATCTCAGCTCTTCTACTTACTAAGACACTATTAGCAGCTGGTAGTTGCCTAGGGAAAGAGAATCATTCTTTACTGAGGCTGTAGCTACCTATAAGTTTCCCTATGGTGAATGTCTCCTCACCTATGTGCATATAGGAAGCATTAACTGGACTTGCCAGATTATGAGAAACAAAAGGGACATGAGTTTTGCAGATAGATATGTTGACAGGATACATGGAGAAGGCTGGAGGGGAAATTGGAGGTGCACTTAATCATATTTCATTGCATACACATATGAAATTCTCAAGAATAAAGAAAATATTTTTAAAAGAAAACATACAAAAATTACTTTTTATAAAAGATGTCTAAATATCTTATCATTCCCCTTTTATTTTTACAAACTGCAGTTAGAGTTAATGAATATCAGCAAGCAGGGATCTTAATAATCTGCAATCCATTACACAGATATCATCTGATTAGAAATAAAGAAACATCATGTGGACTATGTTGTTAATACCTTAAAATGAGTTCAAAAGGTAACAAAACAATCTGGCTTCATGTTTTCCAGAAAGTGCCCCCAATAGACAGGAATGAATAAACACTAAAAGAGAATTAGTTTTCATGTCCTTTATTGCTGCACATTTTTCCATCTGGTTAGAGTTGTTATTTTATCAAGTACTTGTCTATTTAGCATAATGTCTTTATATTTTGTTTTCACTATACTCTACAGGCTTAATTGTTGTCCCATCCCAAGGGAATGTCAATCATTTTAAAGTTTCAAAGAGAAGCATCTGCATAGATAGGAAATAGCAGTCATTTCATTATAATTACTCTATGTGTTTTGCTTTTAATTATGCCAAAATGTATAAATATCTCAAAAAAAATGAATGACTACCACCTGACATAAAGTATGAAGGTAGCCCCTAACTCTAAATAACTTTTTTAAACTTCAAATTTTAGTTCAGATTTATCTTATATTGGTCCTCCATTGCTGGAAATGGCATCTAAACTTAAGGTTTATACCTAGTGAGGCTCCTTTGGATAAAACTGATTCTTTCTCAGCAAGTGGTCAGAAGATTTTATCCTCTTCCTCTCTCAGTGCTAGGACTGTTTGGCTTATACCTGCCTAGGCACTGTACATGTTGCCACGGTCTCTCGAAGTTCATTTGTGCTTCATTCCTGTTGTGTTTAGAAAACGGTTTCCTTGATGTCATCCATCTTTTTTGCCTACTCTTCTGCAGAATTCCCTGAGCCCAAAGGGAAGGATTTAATAAAGACATTCCATGTAGATCTGAGGGTTCCTCTGGGTGCAATGGCACATGCCTGTAATCCCAGTAGAAGCAGGTAGAGCTCTGTAAGTTCGAGGCCAGCCTGGTCTACAAAGCAAGTCCAGGACAGCCAAGGTTACATAGAGAAACTCTGTCATGAAAAATATAATAATAATACGTAGATCTGAGTGTTCCAAGGTTTCTCACACTCTGCACTTTGTCCAGTTGTTGGTTTGAGCAAGACACTAATCTGAATACAAGTAAAATGTCATTAGCAGCCATTTTATTGCTATGTTCCTTTAGAGCAGTGGTTCTCAACCTTAATGCTGTGACCCTTTAATAAAATTTCTCATGTTATAGTGATACCCAACCATAAAATTATTTCATTGCTAATAAATACTGTAACTTTGCTACTGTTATGATTATAGTGTACATCTAATATGTAACCCCAAAGGGTTACCCCATAGGTTGAGAACCACATCCACTCATGACACAAAGTTTAGCAGAACAATAGTATTTGGTTTCCTTTAAGTTCATGGCCTATCAAGCCTCAAGGTCTTGCCTACCCTGGTAGTATTGGGCACAGGTTATTTCTCATGGAGTGGGCATTAAATCCAACCAGATAGTGTTTGATTACTCCCACAACTTTTGCTTCTCTATTATGCCTGTATTTCTTGCAGACAGGTCACAAAGCATTTTGTAGCTGGATTGGTGAGGTTTAGGTTTCTCCTCTTGTAGCCTTCGGAGTAACTTCCAGTACTATGAACACTGGTCAGCAGGGTTGAAGTTTCTAGGTGGGCACCAGCTCAACTTCATGTTCAATGAGTTATGTAGATGCTGGTGTGTTCATCCATAGGGCTTCACCATCAGTTTGTAAAGAGAATCAATAACATTGTCAATAACCTGGGTTGTTTTGGAGGTTTCTAAGGGGCCCTTTTGTCCAAAAACTCTTAAATGTAAACCATTCCAGACACTAGGGATTTCAATAGATGGAAAGAGACATTTTATTGTGGCATTGTCTCCCCCATTATTTTGTTATTCCATTCAGAATGCATGGAATCTAGTACCCTGTTTTTTTTTTGTTAGTGTAGATTTGCAATATAACTGGAAGTCAACTGCATTTTTATTTTGTTTTGTTTTTAGAGATCATTGGCTGCTTGTGTGACTGTGGTTTCATACATATTTACAAATTACAGTTTCTTTCTTATACAAAACACTATGTGGACTTTAAAAGAAACTCTGCTGAATCTACATATTGCCATAGGTATTTAAATAATATTAATTATCCAGTCTCTGAATGTAGGGCATCTTTCCATGGATCTATGTCTTGTTTGTTTCAAGAATCTCTTTTTGTTTTCAATGTCAAACTTTTTACTTCCTTTCTTAAATTTATTCCTGGTTATTTTATTTTTCAATGCTATCATAAATGAAAATATTTTCTTTAAAGAAAAATTGTTATTAGTATAAAGAAACAGTTGGTTTTTATTATTTTGTCATTTTACAATTATATTGAATTCATTTATTTTAATATTTATGTATAGATTTTTAGGGGTTTTATGTTAATGCCTTGCTGGTGCTCTGGAGATGATCCAGGGTAGTTTCTCTGGCATTGGATGCGGATGCCCTTCCAGTTCACTTTATCTCTTGGATGGCCAGAACTGATGGCTCAGGCAACCGATCAGGATTTAAAGAAGAAAAAGGAAGGAAGGGGAAAAAGAGCCCAAGGTTTCTTCACTAGAGACTGGCTGTACTGGGGCTGAGGAGAACTTAAACTGACCATAACTTTCCTATGGCTGAGGCTTCTGGCTAGAAATGGCACGGGGGTCATAAAAGGAGGCTCTTTGATCTGTAGATAGGCCTCTTTGCAGAGATCTCCAATAAGTTGGTGTAAACTTAGGCTTATTAGCCATAGAAGGATGATGGTCCTGAGTCTTCTAACTTATTTGTGAATCTACAGAGAAATAAGAAGTAAGAGAGAGATAGAAAATAAACCAATCACAAACATACATTCAAGAGAAGAGGATCAGGAAAAAAGGTGGATGAAGTCAGGCATCTTAACTTCAACTGAAGTCAAGCTGCTCAATTTTCTCCCCAATTTTCTCCCCACCACGTTTATTGTAGATCATACTTATACTTCTGAGAAAAGGGAATTACCTCATAGTCAAAAGAGTACAGTTAATCACAAAAACAAATGAATTCTAAAATACAACAGGTTACATGTTTTAAAGCTAAATATTTCTTATCTATGTATCCATTACATAAGTTCATGGTGAGTTCAGAATGACAAAGATTGGCAGGGTCTAAGGATAATAGGGTCTGATACTTACTAGAGTATACAACTTATCAATTAGGATGGACCTGACTGTACATTATCCATCTATCTCTTAGTTTGTTATGAGCTCAAGACAATAATTTTGTCTGTCTTTCATTCTAAGAAACAGAGTAAATTCAGACATCTCTAGGTAACTTCATTCCACATAGGTTCACATGGAGTTTAAACAAATTTGGCTATATTTATGGTGAAATACCAGGATTCGTGGTGCCATCTGCGGTGGAGGCTTATCTGAAGCCACAAATCTGCTGGTAGGCTATCCTAAGTGAGGCATCTGGAGGTCCACAAAGGTATTTATTGCAGCCATAAACTAACTTTAACTTTTAAAACTATTTGAGTCAAATCAGGAATTCCATAATCAGGGATTAATTCATCTGAATAACAAGAAGTACATCTTCAATAAGATCCTCCAGGAAGTTTGCTCAATCAGAGCTGGTCAGTACCCAGAAAATAACAGTTCACACCAATGCCAGATGTATTTACTTTTGGTTATACGAGACAGGGTTTCTATGTGTAATCTTGGCTATCCTGGACTCGCTTTGTATACCGGGCTGGCCATGAATGTAGTCCTGGCTGTCCTGGACTCACTTTGTAGACCAAGCTGGCCTTAGACTCACAGTGATTCACCTGCCTCTGCCTCCCTGGGTGCTGGGATTAAAGGCATGCGCCACCATGCCCAGCTCTAATGCCAGATTTCAGAGAGATGCAGCGGTGCACAATTGATAGGGTATTCAGAGGTTGGAAGCAATTCTGGGGTACATCACTATACAGACCTTGCAAATACCGGATCACCTCCAGAGATCTCTCATGCCTCCTGGACTTTCCCAAATCAGTGGTTCCTGACAGCATGTCAGAGGCTGGAAGCAATTTCGGGGTACATCATGGTCTAAGACTTTGCAAACACCAGATCACCTCCTAGACAGCCCACATGCCTAGTGAGCCCCCTCAACAGGGCGGCTCTTGGCAGTTTTATATATGCAGGATTATGCCATCTACAATAAAGATACTTTAATCTTTTCATTTCTGAGTTGGATGCCTTGCATTTGTATTTTTATGTGGTTTTTCTTGTTGGTGCTGCCAGTCCTGTGTTCAATAGGTGAGTATGAGAATCCTTACTTTTTTCCACATTCTAGAGGAAAAGCTTTCATTATTCTCCACTGAATCTAATGATATTACTTGGCTTTTTCAGTGGTCTTTATTATGTTGAGAATAAACATTTCCATCTATCTATATCTTTCTGGGGTTTTCCTTGCAGAAGTATGTTAAACCTTGTCTCTTATTCTTATGTTCCTACACTGAAATCCTCTTGAGATTTTATTTTATGTCTGACAGTACTGTTTCTCATCTGGTTTGACAAGAACAATGAAACAAACCAAGCATATATACTCAACTAATTTTTACCATGGTCACAATGAGAAAAAGACAGTCTTCTCAAATAAATTTTAGTAAGTAAACTGGATATCCAAATGCAAAATATTACATTTGATACTTATACACAAAAATCAACTTGAAATGAATTTAGAATCTAAATGTAAGACTTAAATCCATTAAAACAATCTAAGAAAAAGTGAGGAGGAAAAACTTCCTGGATATTGACCTTAGCACTGATATATGTATATGTATGCCTATTTATATCAAACTTTAACTTTGTATGACAAAAGCAAATATAAACATGACTACAGCAAACCGAGACTCAAACTCCTGTGTATAAAAAAGGGAATAATAGAACAAAAACACCAAACATTTAGCAAGATAAAGTATTTTATATGTGCTTAATATACATAATTTGTAAGAAATGTATGAACTATATGAACAGTAATATAGTACCTCACATAATTCAATTAAAATCTGGGCAAAAATTGTACATTGGTAATTTTTCTAAGAATAACATCCTGATGGTCATCTGGTATGTCTAAAACAACCCAAAATCATTAACTATTATTATTTACTGAAATAAAAATCAAAACCACTATGAGTAATATCATAAAACTGTTACTATGATTTCTCTAAAAAGAGCTAGATGGCCAGAGAATCTGCTCTTAATGTTTTCTATATATGACAAAGAAGCTATACCATGAAATCTTAGCAATATACTTACCTAAACAACACCTGCATATGAATTCACATTGGTAGATACCTTGCTGTACCCAGAAAACACTCTTTCTTTATAGTGATATTCTGCCTCTTACTCCTGCATTCTTTCTCTTCTTTCTTCTGCAAGATCCAGGAGATTTGAAAAAAAGGAGATGTGACATAGATGTCTCATTTAAAGAGCTGTGCATGGTGATGCATGCCTTTAATCCCAGCACTGGGAGGCAGAGGCAGGTGGATCTCTGTGAGTTCAAGGCCAGCCTGATCTACAAAGTGAGTCTAGGAGAACCAGGGCTGTTACACTGAGAAACCCTGTCTTGAAAAAAAAAAAAACAAAAGAAATGTAAAGCAGTGTATGTGGATAAGAAATGAGGATATGAATTACATTGCAATTTTTATTTTCAACTTTTTGTTGGTGTATATTCACTGTATACAGTGCTAGATTTTATAAAGATAATTTATTTCAAGTATAACATGTATTGTGTATTACTCCTCCATGCCCTTGTTTTTATTCCTCTTCTTTCTCCCAAGTCCTCCAGTCTTTCTTCTGTCACATATATTATATATACACACATATACTGCATATGTGTATTATACTATACTATATATACTATATACTATACTATATATATGTGTGTGTGTGCCATATACATATTAAATCATACATTATGATTTATTTATTTAGAGTCTAGAATCTACAAATAATAGAAGCCTACAATATTTGCCTTTCTGTGGGTAGCTTATTTCTCTCAATGTGTTGATTTTCATTTGAGTTTGCTTTACTGCAAATGACATGATTTTATCCTTCATTATGAGTATATAATATTCCATATATATATGTATGATATATATATATATATATATATATATCACATTTTCTGTATCTATTTCTCTCTTTATAAAAACCTAAACTAATTGCATATCTAAAATACTGTGAGTATTGACATGTTGGCTTAGATTCCTCCTGATATATACCCAGAGTGTTATTGATATTTCATCTAGTAGTTATACTTCTAGTTTTTCACAATGGTTGGTATAACTTTCACAATGGATACTATAATTTACCTTCATATCAGCAGTGTAAAAAGATTATTTTTCTCTCCAGCCTCACAAGATTTGCTGCTGTTTATTTTCTTTATGATAACCAATTTAATTTGAATGAGACAGAATTTCAATATAGTTTTAAAATTTGTATTTCTTTACTGTCTAAGAATATATAATATTGTTCATATGTTATTTGACTATTTGAGAAATGTCTGTTCATTGGTTAGACTGTTTAGCTTGGGTTTATTTTGGATTTGGATTGTTCATAGTAATCCTATGTCAAATGTATTGCCAGTAAAGATTTATTTCTCTTACTGTTTAGATTTTCTATTTTTTCTTTTCTTTTCTTTCTTTCTTTCTTTCTTTCTTTCTTTCTTTCTTTCTTTCTTTCTTTCTTTCGTTTTTCCTATTAAGACAGTATTTTATTTTCACATTTGTCAATTCTCAATGTTATTTCCTGAGATATTAACGTCTTAAATGACATCATAGAGAATATACTAACCGAAATGAAGAGTAAGGTGTGTGTGTGTATGTGTGTGTGTGTGTGTGTGTGTGTGTGTGTATGTGTGTGTGTACGTGTGTGTGTGTACATGTGTGTGTTCATGCACATGCATGTGCACATGCGTGTCTGTGTGTATATGTGTGTGTCATTGCACAGGCGAGGAAGTCAAAAGATAATTTGCAAGATCCAATCTCTCCTTTCACTACATGAGGCTACTGGATTAAATTCATAATATTGTGGATACTATGGCCCCTGGGCAGTGGCCTGGTGTATGGTGAGGGAGGCTTCCATACCTCTTTAATAGTACAAATGTCCATGTCTTCTGCCAAACCATGTGACACAAAAGGAGAATCCTAGAAAACTGCTACAGCCTTAGATTGGGCCCAGAACAGAGTGGTGGCTGTTTTATCTGTCTGCAGGGATCCCTGTTCCCTCTGGTGCTGTCAGGCCTAGCACTTCCTACAGTGACAGTCGGATGATTGGCTACCCAGATATCTGTGTCAACTCCCCTTTGTCCAAAGGCTGTATAATAATACTTGCTACTATGCAATAAAACTAGATCTGTACTTGATGCTGGTCTCTGGAGTCTGTTTCCCGGTTTGGTGACTCCATCTCCCTCATCCTCTCCTGTATCCTGGTTCTCACGTGTCATCAGATTTGTCAGCAAGCATTTTTATTCATTGAAACATCTCATCTGTCCACATGTAATTTCTTTAGCTTTGAAAAAATTGATAAAATTTAAAGTCTTATAAAAGGTTGCAGCTATATTGATGTGTCCCTGTTTATTGATATGGTTTGTTTGAGACAAGGTTTCTCTATGTAGTCCTAGCTGTTGTGAAACTCACTTTGTAGACCAGGCTGGCCTTGAACTCACAGAGATGCACTTGCTTCAGCTTCTGCCTCTGCTTCTGCCTTGTGAGGGTTGGGATTAAAAGGCTTGCACAGTAGCCACCACCAAGCTCTTTGCTATGTTCTTAGTAATATATGAAATAAGCCTAGTATGGTGCAGAATGCCTTTAATTCCAGCATTTAAGAGGCACAGGCAAGCAGATCTCTGTGAGCTCTAGGCCAGGCTGGTGTACAAAGTGAGTACCAGGACAGCCAGGGCTACATACAGAGAAACTTTGTCTGGAAAACAAACAAACAAACAAACAAAAATGAAATAACACATGTTTCATAGCTGGTATATACTAGCTAAATAACTCATGTCAGCTAGGGTCATATAAAGGGAATACATATCCTATGGACTTACCATAGAGCTGTGAGTTAGTCTGAAGGAAGAATTGTTTAAAAAGGTCTTCCAAATATCAATTAGAAGTTAGAATTTATGAGAATACAGGAAATACTTATTTTATGTTCCTAGGAAGTTATATTGTGGGGGCAGGGAGAACAGATGGATTACCCACAGGACACAGAAAAATGAATAGTTGCTGGTCATTGTTTTTATTGTGATATGTTACAAAGCTGGTGTCATATTGAAGAGGGTATGTAATCAAAGTATGTAACTATAAGATACATAACACAAGAATATGAATGTAATGTGAACTCATTCAGTTTGTTATTTTTAAAGATATATGGATTATTGATAGACACACTGAAAGAACATTATATTTCAAATATTTTATTCTTAACACAGGCTTTGGATTTTATTTGCATACATATATTTATTCCATAAATTAATTTACACGTAAAATATTATCAAGATATTTCTGTTTTTGAGAACTGTATTGCTTTTTTTATTTTTTATTTTTTTCTCCTTTATTAATTTATTCTTGTTACATCTCAATGGTTATCCCATCCCTTGTATCCTCCCCTTCTTCCCTCCCTCCCATTTTCCCCTTATTCCCCTCCCCTATGACTGTTCCTGAGGGGGATTACCTCCCCCTGTATATGCTCATAGGGTATCAAGTCTCTTCTTAGTAACCTGCTGTCCTTCCTCTGAGTGCCACCAGGTCTCCCCATCCAGGGGACATGGTCAAAGGTGAGGCACCAGAGTATGTGAGAAAGTCATATCCCACTCTCCACTCTACTGTGGAGAGTGTTCTGTCCATTGGCTAGATCTGGGTAGGGGTTTAAGGTTTACCGCCTGTATTGTCCTTGGCTGGTGACTTAGTTTGAGCGGGACCTCTGTGCTTTGAGAAATTGATATCTTAACTTTAAATGTGATTTAGTTCATTTATAATTGTTTTAAATTAGAAGTTATTCCACATGATCCTTTGTCTTCAATTGTGTTTAAAATGCAATGTCTGCATTTTATCTTTGCAGTTTGTGATCATATATCTGTATAGGCCCTTATAAAATATAAAATTTGGAAAAGTTTAAAAATAGTTAAATATACTGTGGGTACAAATATGGTTAAAATGTCTGTATGGGTATTCTACAGGTCCCATTCTAATTATCACAGATGAATCTATTCTTAGAATTAAAAAAAAAAAAAAACTTCAATTCCAGCTACAGTTAACTCCCAAGGGAGTTGTAGATCTGAGTGTTTATCTTAAAACTTAAATAGTATTTGAAGTATCTTTGAAGGAGAAAGTATCCCTTAGACAGTTTGCATGTCCTTTGTAAATGAGATTAGTATTTCATTGTCTTTTCCTCCATATTACCAATTTAATTGTCACTGGGAATGAGTCTTACCAAGCTGCAAAAGACTCAGCTAAGAATTCTGACTAGGCATATGCTGTTCACCCTTGTGGGCAGAGACTTTCTGTTCAGTAGTTAGCATTTGCCACAATTAATGTTATGAAAAGTCTCTATTAAAAATCAATTTATAAATATATAATTGCAAGTTGGATTGGAATGCAGTATTTGACATGAAACATGTAATGTATTATTTCCCTTCCCTTAATGGTTACTTAGAACCAGATATGGTGACAGCACTTGGAGGCAGAGGCAAGAGGATCTATGTGAGTTCAAGGCCAGCCTGGTCTATGAAGCCCAGACAGCCAAGGCTACACAGAGAAACCCTGTCTTGAAAAAACAAAAACCAGAAAGTTATTTAGAACTAAACATGTTTAAATGAGAACATTATTGTTCTATTTTTGCTCAAAAATCATACAATACATGCCTAGAATAAAGTCATTCAGGCAATTCTATTTGTTTACTCCTTATTCTATTTATTTATTTTTAATATTTATTTGTTTTAGTTTCGTGTGTATATGTTGGCACCTGAGTGTAGGTTTGTGTACCGTGTTCCTGCAGGTGCCTGCCAAGGTAAGAAAAGATGTGGGATCTGTGGAACTGGAGTCACAGATGCTTGTGAGTCACCATGTTGATGCTGAAAGCCAAATTCTGGTCCTATGCAAGAGTTATAAGAGGGCTTTACTACTGAGCAATCTGTTCAGTACTACTAGATCTCAATATCATTTAAAAATATATATGGATAAACTTAAAAATATACCTAGAAGAGGAAAGTAGGTTGGCTTCATTTAAGTAAAAATCAGACAACAGTTTATCAAATCGTCAATAAATGTGAATATATTTGTTAGTTTGAGAATGATTTCTGTCGAAATGAAAAATCTTCTTTTGTATTTAAACATGAACTGACAATATTAATCTTTATTAGCTGCTTTTCTTTCTATCTTTGGTGGTGCATATCCATTAAACCAGGAATTAGAATACAGAGACAGGTAAATCTCTGTGAATTAGAGGTCAGCCTGACCCACACAGAGTTCCACGACAGCTATGAGCTACACAGTGAGATCTCATGTCACTCCCCTTTCTCTTGCCTTATGAGTTTAATATGTTCCAGTAAAATTAACAAATAGCTAATCTACATTATTATATTTTAATTACTGTTAGAGTACAAAAAGTGTTTTTCCTTGTTCTTTTTTTTTCTTATCACAGAAGCTGTAGTGTATCATGCAATATAGCCTTTTGTCCACATATATTTACTTTCAAATGTTCATTGCTTTGAGTCATGGATCTTTGCTTGTTCTTTATAGCAGAAAATTAAATGATTTCTATACTCGTAAGAGATTCAAACTCAACTTCCCAGTAATTTGGCATAGTTTTCAATAATAAGGGAAGTAAGCAATGGATATTCATTCCTAAAAGCATAGGTAAAATTATTATATAAAGTCTTGTATTATATTTGTAAAATATCTAATAGTTCTGTGTCAAATTCATTCCTCAAACTTTCTCTTACTGTATAGGTAACCATATAACAAAAAAAACAGATAAATTTAAATTATTACTTAAATAATATTTCAAACATGGGAAGCAGGCACATAATGTCACAATTTCTAGCCTTAGCTTTTTGAATAAGCTATATAGCTAGAGAGTTTAAAAGCATATCAGCTACATGTTTATTACATTCCCATCCCCGTCCACTGTGCTATACAATATACTAATGAAATTTTATACTGTAAATTTTTAATCCATCCATATTTATGCAAATACATATAAACTCAAAAATATATTTACTGCAATTAGCTTAATTTCTTAGGAAAAAAGGTAGCATACATAATATGATGTCTTGTTATTTTATTTTAAAGTGTCATTGGAAATCTCTTTTTCTTAACACATGAAGGCCACATTTTCCTCATGAATACATATCATTCCATTGTATAGGTATAGACTTACTTAATTTCCTTTTGACATTCACTTGTTTTAGTTTTGATTATTTATTATTACATTATCTTGATGAATATTCCAGTTCATATATCAATCAGAATATTTCTACATTTCTATCCAGGAAGAGAAATGGAATCAAAAGGCAATTGCAGCATGTATGAGGGCACATAAAGTCATCATTTGCTTCATTATATTGCATTGTTGTTTACTAGCAATGTACAAAAATGTGCTTTTTCTAATACCTTAATATCGTGGTTATATTTTTGTCAACTTGATACAAAATATCATTATTTGGAAAGAGGGAGCTTCAATTAAGAATATGTCCCCATGAAATTGATCACTGAAGAAGCCTAAGGGGAATTTAAAAAATTAATGATTATATTAGAGGGCTCATCTCCCTGTTGACAGTGACACTCCTGAGCAGGTTGTCCTAGGTTGTGTAAGAAAGCTGCCTCAACAAGACATGAAGTGAGCACACCTGTCAGCAAAATTCCTTTATGGTCTCTTCTTCAGTTTTTACTTCCAGGTTTCAGCACTGGCTTCGCTCAATTGAGTGTGACTTGGAGTGTGTAGGACAAATCCTGTTCCTTTCCAGGTTGGTTGGGAATGGCATTTCATTCCAGAAATAGAAACCCTAAAAATTGGCTGATTATCTTTTCTTAAAATCTCTGTCTTGTGAATATGAAAAAATAAATGTTGTAGCAGCTAGTTTTATGTCAACTTGACATAGGCTAGAGTCATCAGAAACAAAGGAGCCTCAACGGAGGAAATGTCTCCATAAGATCTGGCTTTAAGTCATATTTTGAAAATCAGTGATCCGTGTGGGAGGGCCAAGCCCACTGTTGGTGGGGCCACATTGGGATGTTGGTCCTGAGTTCTGTAAGATCCTGTGTGATTCAGTCTTTTTTATGTCTAGACATTACACTTTCCTTGAAGTTATCTACCAATCACCTCTGGCTCTTATAATCTTTCCATTTCCTCTTCTACATAGATACCTGAGCCTTGCGGGGAGGGGTTTTAAAAACATATCTAATATGAAATTTCAACTGTGCTTACTTAGTTTTAGAACACAAAACATATATGACAACAAATCAAGTAATAACAGAAAATATATTAATATTAATTTGTTATTCACAAAGTTTATAACTCATAGTAACTCAGTTATATTTTTTCATCTCTTCTACTTTATACTTGAGTCATTTCTACATTTCTTTTTCTTTTTCTACTTTAATGAATACAACTATATTTACCTTTAGTTTTAATGATCTTTTTAGATAACTGTTGGCTTCCAGATTATTATCCTAAGAGTCACTTACTTAATATTTGTTATCTGTACTTACTACATTTAGCTTTTGATTTTACATTGTTTTGCCTCTGATTTCTAGTACATGTTAATCAGATAATCAGATAAGCATGCTGTATAATTTAAGAAATAGTTTGGGTAACATTTTGTCATCTTTATGTTTTTAATTGGAAACATGAGCAACATATCCTAATTACATAAAATGTTTACACAGATTTTACTTATGTACGTAAAATGCATAAATGTATATACATATTATATATTAGACACACAATTTTAAGTACTATTTGCATTTTTATTTTGTTTTCCTTTGGAAACCAGTAAAAATATCTTCTCAATGTTTATGGGAATAAATTGCATGAATTTATATCAAGCTAAATTAACAAAGTACATTAATAAGAGTGAAATGAGAATTTTTTATGCCTTTCCCTTCTTGTGAATGTCTATCAGGTTATGTATGAATATTATATCATTGATATTTTGCGAAAATAAATTTAATGAATTATTGCTTTTTATGTATTCTTGAATAAGCACATGGTGATGAGGATAACTATGGATTTAGTAGGGTTTCATAAGAAACTATCTGAGTATGGTGTTATCAACAAGAGTGAAAGAGTGAAAGATACTATTTATTTGCAAATCTTTTCAATTATTTGGAAAAAAAAAGAACTGTTTCAACTTTCCCTTTTGAAACTTTTCCCATAGGTTTAATTTTTTATAAAAATTATCCATTTATTTTCATTTTTATAGGTCTGCATAAGATAAGTCTTTGACTAATTTTTCAAGTCACCTTAGTGATTTTGATTGATTATAATATTTTATTTTGTGTCCAATTATTTTTCCTCCCCTATAGGATCTAATGATTTTCATTGAATTTTTAAATTAAAATAATTATTTTTAAATATAGTGTGTTCTGATCTATTGCCTCTCCTTCATTTCCCCCAAGATCCTCTCCACCTCCCCACTCCATCAATTCCATACTTTCTTTCTCTCTTTCCTTAGAAAACAAACCAACAAACACAGCAGAATAAATTTTAAGGCAAAGTATGATGAAAAGAATGAAAAACACATACTCCATAAGATACACACACACACACACACACACACACACACACACACACACACACACACACACCATAAAACAGACTCAGAAACAGTCATATACAAGCAAAAGATCAGTTAGGCTAAAAGTGCCCAAACAAAGCAGACAAAAGAAGTCCCCCAAAATATCACTGCATTCATTGTTTTGGCCATCTTCTACTGGGCCTTAATTACCCAGTTGAATTAATTTTATCCAAAAGTTTATTATCATAAACATAGGTTTATATGAACACAGATGTATGTATGTTTTTATGGTTAAATTTATGCTTTAGTTGGCTAGTTATACTTATTTGTACATGTTAAATGCTTAGTTTCTATTCATTTCTATGGTTTATCATTAAGCATTTAATGTACAAATAAGTTTAACTAGCAAAGTTTTTAAGTATAAGAATTAAAATAAACTAAAACATAAATTTAATCATAGAAACATACAGACCTAGAACGACTTTGGATGTGATCCCTGGCCAGACCAGCCATGTTGCTGGATTAAAATTTCTCTAAATAATATGTATTTAATTTATATTTAGCATGTATTTTTTTAAACTCAAAACTTTCTGTGGCAAGGTGTTACCTGAAATGGTGCTTAAAATTACTATCCATAAAATAAGTTCAAGTTAAAATACAATTATGAGGCAGAATGAATGTAAGAGACAGAGAATAAGGGTAGGAGAAAAATGCTAAGAAATGATGTCCTCTTGACATGACATGGTGGTTGAAAACATGAGCTCATGAGAGCTATTGCTGCCTACTTTAGACCTGTACAAGTTCATGTCTATTGACATTCTAGGATTGACTCCAGAGCCATTCCCCCCTGCAGCAGAGAAACCCTTGGCAGTTGATATCTTCGAGGGAAGGGTAGTCACTTTTGTTTGGGGGTGTGACAGCCATAGATGTCCTCATATATCCATGTGCATATAGGTTTTACTAAATGGACTCAGTGCATTAAAAATTACATGCATATATACAGACAGACAGATTGACACATAAATTTTTAAAGGAAGGTATTAGTTTGGAGGAAGATGTAACAGTGGTTCTAGATGGGAGGGGGAGTTGGATGTGTATGTATAGGGCAAATGTGATTGAGATGCATTGTACACATGTATGAAATTTCAAAAGAATAAAATACTGGTACAAAGGCACATTCACTAAAAAAATCTGTACTTTGAAAATAAGCAACTACATTTCCTGAAGATGTTTATACTTAAATCCAGTACTAATAAGCACTTATGATTCAGGATTTCCCATCTTAGATGTATACCTAAATGAAAAACTTTTAAAAGACCATAGACGGCACTATTCAGAATTCTCCAGATAAACAAAGCAAATATATGTCCCTGGTGTGTGTGTGTGTGTGTGTGTGTGTGTGTGTGTGTGTGTGTGTGTGTATGTGTGTGCATTTTCTGTTGTATTTGTATGCACATGTAAATTATACATTAGCTCATGAAATTACTTGGACTGAGAAATACCAAGATCTGTAAATGGCAAGGTTGAAAACCAGGAAATCTAATAGTGTAATAGTTTATTCTTGGGAAGCCAGAAGTTTGAAGGAATAGCAAATATTTCAGTCCTAGATTGAATTCCATAGAAGGCCTGTTGCAAACAGTAAGACAACCAGAATACCTTCTCATTCTCAGGAGCCTTTTTGTTCTATGCAGGTCCTTAAATAATTGAATGATGGACCAACTAAATTATGCAGGGCAATACCTTTATTCAGCCTACCAGTTCATTTGATAATCTGAACATCATCAGACATAATGAAAATAAAATGTTTGACCAGCATCTGAATATGTAACCCATATTTGGAACCTTATAAAGTAACATTATTTATATTCATTTTAAATTAGAAGAAAAAAAAAAACCCAAATATGTGGTGAGTAAAAAAGAGGTGGTCTGGCCATATAGCTGACCACTGCTCAGTAACAAGTAAAAAAACTGCAGCATTGATAGCATATGTGAATTTAAATAATATCATGGTAACTTAAAGGTGAAACAAAAGGCTACAGGGTATGTGATATCATTCATACAGAATTCTGGAGTAGACAAATGTTTCATGACATAAAGTGGTTGCCTGGGATGAAAAAATAAAGCAACAATACCTAGGGACTATTGGGGATTTATTTAAGAGATCTATGTCATGTTGGTAGAGAAACATGCAAATACATATAATTGCCAGAACATATCACATTATATACATAATATTTAAGGATATGTCCATTATTCCACAAAAGGTGGGAAACAGAAGGTTATCACATTACTTCTGAGAATAAAATACATGTTTTCTAATGTAGAAAGAGAAATAAATGTCATCCTCTCTCTCTCTCTCTCTCTCTCTCTCTCTCTCTCTCTCTCTCTCTCTCTTCTCTCTCTCTCTCTCTTGCTCTCTCTCTCTCTCTCTCTCTCTCTCTCTCTCTCTCTCTCTCTCTCTCTCTCTCTCTCTCTCTCTCTCTCTCTCTCTCTGTGTGTGTGTGTGTGTGTGCATCCATGTGCCAAGGCAGCCATGCAGAGGTGAATGTACAACTTTTAGAAATTTGTTCTAGTCTTTCTTATTTTTGAAACAGGGTCTTTCTTGTTATTTCTTTGTTTCTGATTACTACAGACTAAGGATTATGGAAGCTTTGGGATGGCACCCAAACTCCCATCTCACAGCAGGAGTAATGAAATTGCAGATATGTATGTACCAGCTTTTTATATGGATTCCAGGGTTAGAACTCAGGTCATTAGGATTGAGTGGCAGGCACTTTTACACACTAACCCATGTTACAGGCTCCTAAATCAATTAACAAAGATCATAAATATTTTTAAAGTTTCTTTAAGGAAGTGAAAATATATTTTCTTAGTGCATTTACTTTCTCACATACTCTGGTGCCTCACCTTTGACCATGTCCCCTGGAGGGGGAGACCTGGTGGCACTCAGAGGAAGGACAGCAGGTTACCAAGAAGAGACTTGATACCCTATGAACATATACAGGGGGAGGAAATCCCCCTCAGGAACAGTCATAGGGGAGGGGAATAAGGGGAAAATGGGAGGGAGGGAAGAATGGGAGGATGCAAGGGATGGGATAACCATTGAGATGTAACAAGAATAAATTAATAAAGGAGAAAAAAACGAAAAGGAAAAAAATAAATTGTTTGAATAATAAATACAGTCCTAAATCAGAATATAATAGATCAATATCATCAATTCCATAGCCTCCTAAAATATATATGGCCTCAGTCTATTTAGAAAACTGAGTGACACTGGCAAAAGGTGATAATAAGACTTCGGAAATGAATAATATGGCATCTGAGACATGCTAAACTCCCGAAATTGCGAAAGATTTATAATTACAAGGACTATGGGAACATATAAGAAAAAATTTGGGATTGCATTTTTTTTCTGGTCAGTGTCTCATTTTCTAACAAGATATCATTTTGTTTGTTCAACAATAATTTTCAAGAAACCATATTAGCTACTTTATTATTTCATAGTTAACATTCTGTTGGATTATCCCTGTCCCTAAATCATTCTCTGTTAATGACTTAGTAGCTAAAAGCTTTGGTATGACTAAGAAATCATAGGTCTTTTAGGAAATTGCTGCTGCCATGCATAATTTGGTACTAATGGC
The DNA here is from genome assembly GCF_964271855.1 of Acomys minous. NCBI lineage: Eukaryota > Metazoa > Chordata > Mammalia > Rodentia > Muridae > Acomys > Acomys minous. Next base: position 84,592,496 of record NC_140488.1, on the reverse strand, counting down.
ACTCACCTGTGCCAATAGCAATTAGAGATTTCCTACTAATTCTACAATAACATGAAAAAGTTAGTGGACTTCTGTAATAGTGGACCTACCAAGATCAAGTAATTATTTCAGAACCAGTTAATCATAATTTCTTTCTAATTTCTTATTCAATTAATATTGGAACTGTACAAATTTATGGAGTACATCATGATAATTCTTAATAAAAATAAGGTATCTTAGTCACTGTCATTCATTTCAGTTATGCAACGTGTTGCACAAAGTTGTTCAACAGTGTTCTATAATCTATGAGACAGAAAAGTAAAACTATTTCTATTCATTATGTATAATGAGATATTAGTAATTGGCATTAGACAACATAACTAATTTTATCACTCTATTATTCATCTATGTATTTTCCTCAGATATTATTTTTATGTAGTTGGCACATGTGTTACCTACTTGTCTAAGATTTCCACTAATACTGACACACAACTCATACCAATATTTTGAAAAGGATAATGGTATTAACATTTTTATTTTATGAATAAAAAATCAGTCCTTAGACACCAAGTCCCTAACTTTGTGGGTCTGTATCTTGGAACTGTGATTTTACTATAACTTAAAATGTCTTGATATTTTAGTATAGTCAACATTATATTCCTTTTAGCAAGAATAAATCTAATATCAGTTGCTTCTTACTCTCCTTTCTTCTCAAATGCAGTATTTTATTTTTACTAAGAATTATGGAGCATCATGCTATGTAGAGGGAAAAAATTAATGATATAGCAAAAGCACTTTAAGTTCCCAGCAAGCAGGTGAGATGCTATTTTCAGAATATTCTCTCTGAACTCTGATGCACTTGCTTTTAAAAATTTTAAATCCATCTATGCTGTTTCTACTTTAAACTCATTTTATAATGTAGCTGCAGGCTTCTTACTCACAAGATAGAAATAATAAGGTCTCACACCCAGTAGAGTCTAGGACTCTGACATTTGCAATTACTTCAAATTCAGAAAAGTAGAGAAGATGGGCAGGTTGGAAAGCACTTATAAATATATTCAAATGCTCAGAAAACACGAATTTCTCAAATATCTGTATCCTCCCTTGTACTACTTTGCAATCTCTATAGTTTGCAGTACCTTCTGTTAATGCAGTGTTAGCTGCCAGAAAAACGCACCTTCACCAATATAAAATGCTTTCTAAATTGAATTGATGTCAAAATTTAGTCATTTTATACAATGGAAACAAACATCTCTCTACTAAGCTAAGCACATTTAAAAAAAATGTTCTTTGAAGTTGGAAACAAATGGCTTGGAAAGAAATTATTAAGTTGATTTTTTTGCTTCCTTACTGTGACTCAAAGGAAAAGGAATGGATTAGCATATAGTTAGAACCTAGTTTTATATGACAAAGGAGATAAACAATTGTGATAATTTGACTTCTTATACTAATAAGTTTATTTAGTTTTTAGACATTTAAGGAATAGAAGGTAGAATTAGGGTTACACAGGAATCCGTTAAAAGACACCTGTACTTCCCTGCCTTTTCTCTAGACTAAAATGATTATATTAGTGTCAACAGGAAAACGGAAAGGCAGAAGATGGTTTCAAAAACTAGACTGGAAAACTAATGTCAAGAATATAATTTATTATTTCATAATTTAAAAAAAGAAGGAATAAAATGTGTTATAGCCATGACATAGTTATACTAAGGCCCACATTTTTCTTTAACTTTGTACTAAAATAAAAGATATTTTAATTTTATCAAGTTATAATCTATATGTACACATATTATATCTGACCAAGGCTTTCTTATTCAAGAACTTGATTTTTCAGGATGTTGGTTTTTGCCCTTATTATAGGTCAGAAAATCATCATGCACAACCTAAATTTTTCTATCTGATAGAAAATGAATTTTTACTGCTCACAACTACAGAATCTATTATCAAGACCTATAGCGAACATTGTGGCCAACTGATATTGTCCATTTTCCATTTTTTCATTTTAGAATATTCCTGTTGAAAATTTTGTATTATTTCTCATGAAATAATACTTTATTTGCACAACTTTGCTCATAAAATGATTTATATATTTTATACAAACTGTTCTGTTATAGTCATTTGTACTGTACATAATTCTTATTTAACTGTCCATTTTCAACCCTTGGGCTTTTTTCATCCATTATTAATATTTCAAAGAATTAAAATCCAGTTTCCTAAAATGTTTGATATATCTAGCAAGTTATTTTTATTTTTCTTTCTGTCTTCTTTCCTTTAGTGTTCTAGTTCATAGATGCTGAAGTATATTAGATTTCAATTGGAAAATATTTCTTTTCCATATACAATTATTTCTTTCATAATTTTATATAGAATTGTAGGTTAGTATGTGCACACACATTTCTCAATTTTCTATTCTTAACCCAAACCTCTTCCTTAAAATAGGGACAGCTTTATTTTAATTTTTTTATTTTTAAAAAAATTTAAAATTTTTTTTATTAATTTATTCATATTACATCCCAATGGTTATCCCCTCCCTTGTATCCTCCCATTCCTCCTTCCCTCCCATTTTCCCCTTACTCCCCTCCCCTATGACTGTGACTGAGGGGGACTTCCTCCACCTGTATATGCTCATAAGGTATCAAGTATTTTAATTTCTTGTTTATAAAAAGGCATTATTCTATTATTTGTCAAAGACAAATTCCTTAAAAGCATTATGATGAGTCCATATTGTTACCATTGTGCCTTTGCTCAACCCTTAGGGAATACACCCAGACTTTGAAGAAACAAGTAATTCTGTATGTAAAAACTCCTTATTAAGAGTTTGATTGTGCAATAGAGGAGTAACAGTGAAACACATTGATCTACAAATGGCAACTGTAAGTGTTATTGACTAAGTAAACAAAAATATATGAAGATCCATTGAAAAGTTATACCAGAGACTTCTTAAGCAACAATAAGCAAGCACCCTGTTTCATGTAGCCTCATCTAAGGGTGCTCTCAATTATAGCAGATGGTGCACCTCAACCAGAAAGCTTTCTGGTTGAAGAGTGAGCAAAGCACCTGGAAAGAAAGTAATAAATGAGGCATCAATTTTTAACTTATTTTTATGTGTGCCATTTTTATTTTATTGTAAATGAAATTGTCTTATTAATTACATGTTTAGATTTCTCACTGATAATATATAAGGATTTCCTGTCTAAAACTTACAATATTGTGTTGAATTAACAATGGCTATTTTTGTCTTGTTTCTGATCTTAGAAGTTGTACTTTACATTGAGCTCACTGGAAAACTAGTTCAGGAAGCATGGCTGTGTTGTCCCCATCATCTTACATCATACTTAAGAACCTGTGTGATTTACAGGGAAACTTATCAGGGGATAGGCTGGCCACTGTAACTCTGTGAAAGGGAGAGTGAAACACCAGAACAACTACAAAGTAAACCATTCCCTACATATCTTATCCTGTGTTGTAATAGTGCTTGCAGTGAGAAGGAGAATCTGGAAGTTCAGCATGGAGAAACAGCTGAAGTGATAACAATAGCTGACTGTATCAATTTCCCCAGTTCCTTTCTGCTGGATGTTGTGAGCATTTCATTTGATGATGTCATCTTTGATCTGCTGTTGTTTGTTCTTTGACTTGAAATTCTCACCCAAAGGGATACTTTGTTATACTTGGAACTCTCTATATATTCAACTTTACAAAAGATTTGATTTCATGGCTTGCTTAAATAGCAAATCCCCATGTGTTGCCTTAAAGTTATCTGATTTTGTAAATGAAATTTAAAGTTTTCATGGACATTAGTGATACTAAATGATACGTATTTTAACTCTGTGAATGCTACAAACAATTGAATGTGTGATACTTGAATTATCTTTGTTTCACCTCTGATTTTTACCAAGAACTGCCTTCCAAGGAAATAAGATACTTTGTAGTTCTCTCATGTGCTCTCATTTATCTGAGTGGAGATTACTAGCTAGTTAGCCATTTACGAGGAACTCATGAAAACTGGTAAGCCTTAGTATCTTTCTTTTCTGTGGGATTCTTTTTCTCCGTATTCCTCAATCAGTAGAAGTGGGTGTTCACCTTATTTTTCTTTCCAAAAGTATATTAATATTTATTCATATTAAATCCCAATTGTTATCCTCTTGCTTTCATCTTCTTGTTCCCACCCTCCCTCTGTCTTTCACCCTACTTACCTCCCCAAGACCTCTGAGAGGTGGGGTCTTCCTCCCCCACCATCTGACCACAGGTCTCATATGAATAGCCTGCATCCTCCTCCTCTGTGTTCAGCAGGGAATCTAAACCAAAAGGAAGTGATCAAATTGCAGGCACCAGAGTTCCTGTCAGAGGCAGTCCCTTGCTCTCTCCTCTCCTCTTCCCCACACGATGAATGAACTTTCTGTCAGCTATATCTGAACAGGGGGTCTAGGTTCTCTGCTTCCAATGTCCTTGGTTGGTGTATCAGTTTGTGCAGGCCCCCATGGGTCCAGATCTTCCAGCCTTGACACTCTCTTTGTGGAGCTCCAGACATCCCAATTCTATCCTTAAATGCCCCAACTCGTCCATAGAACTGACAGTGCTTCACCCAGAGTGCAGCTGCAAGTCCCACCCAGTATCTGTCCCAATCCCCCACTGGGAGGAGTTTCTCTCAGGACATTCATGTTGAAATATACCATGCCTGTCTTTCTGGGTCTGCGTTACCTTATTTTGGATAATCTTTTATAGTTCCATCTATTTGCCCCCAAATTTAAAGATTTTCTTGTTTTTGATAGCTGAATAGTATTTCATTGTGTAAATGTATAACAGTTTCTTTATCCATTCTTCAGTTGAGGGACATCTAGGTTGTTTCGAGATTCTGGCTATTATGAATAAAGCTGCTATGAACATAGTTGAGCAAACGTCCTTGTTGTATGGTGGAGCATCTTTTAGGTATATGCCAAGGAGAGGTATAGTTTGGTCTTGAGGTAGTACTATTCTCAATTTTCTGAGAAAATACCATCTAGAATTCCAAAGTGGTTGTACAAGTTTGTACTCCCACCAGCAATGGAATTGTGTTCCTATTTCTCACATCATGTCCAACATGTGATGTCACTTGGGTTTTTGATCCTAGCTATTCTGTTGGTGTAGGATGGAATCTCAGAGTAGTTTTCGTTTGCATTTCTCTGATGGCTAAGTACTTGAGCATTTCTTTAAGTGTTTCATGAATATTCGATGTTTCTTTGTTGAGAATTCTCTGTTTAGCTCTCTATCCTATATTTTTTGAGATTTTTTCCCATTTTCTTTTTAAATTTATTTCCTTTTTATTTTTTAAAATAATTTATTCAGGTTATATCTTGATTGTTCTCCACTCACGTGTATCTTTCTGTTTCCCCCTTCCTCCCTCTTTCACACTATTCCCCTTCTCTAGGCCTGTGACAGAAGAGGACCTCCTCTCTCACTATATGATCATAGTCTATCAAGGTAGACTGTACCCCATTTTTATGCTGGGGGTTTGGTAGTGTTTAATTTCTTGAGTTCTTAATATATTTTGGACATTAGCCCTTTGTCTGATGTAGGGTTGGTGAAGATCTTTTCCTAGTCTGGAAGCTGTTGCTTTGTTCTGTTGACAGTGTCCTTTGCCTTTCAGATGCTTTTCAGTTTCGTGAGGTTCCATTTTTTAATTGTTGACCTTAGACCCTGGGCTTTTAGTGCTCTGTTCAGGAAGTTGTTTCCTGTGCCAATGAGTTCCAGGCTCCTCCTCCACTTTTTCTTCTAGAAGATTTAGTGTGTCTGGTTTTATGTTGAGGTCTTTAATCCATTTAGACTTGAGTTTTGTGCACGGTAATGAAAATGGATCAATTTGCATTTTTAAATTAATTTTTAATTTTTTAAATTTGTTCACTTTATAAACCAATTGAAGCCCCCTCCCTTGTCAGCTCCTAATCCCATTTCCCCTCATACCCTCTGCTTCCCTCCCCTTGTACTCAGAAAGGGGAGCACTCCTCCCCTAACTTCTGATCTCAGCTGTAGTACCTGTACTACCTGTATTCTCTTCCTCTGTGGCCTGGCAAGGCAGTCCCACCAGGAGGAAGTGATCAACATGGGAAGGCCAAATTTAATGTCATAAGTAGTCCCTACTCCCCATATTGTGAGACCTACAAGGAGACTGTGCTGCCTATCTACTACAGCTGAGCAGAAGGTCTAGGTCCACATCATCATGGTCTTGGTTAGTGTCTCAGTCTCCGTATTGTAGTGTGGTTATGCTGTATTTTATGGCTAATATCTGCTTATGACTGAGTATATACCATGACTGTCTTTCTAGGTCTGGGTTACCTCATTCAGCATGATCTTTTCCTGTTCTAGCCATTTGCCTGCAAATTTATAGATTTTATTGATTTTAATAGCTGAGTAGTACTTCATTGTGTAAAAGTACCACAATTCTTTACCCATTCTTCAGTTAAGGGACATCTAGGTTGTTTCCAGATTCTGACTGTTATGAATAAAGCAGCTATGAACATAGTTGAGTTGAGCAAATGTCCTTGCTGTATGGTGGAGCATCTTTTGGGTATATGCCCAGGAGTGGTATAGCTGCATCTTGAGGTATAATTATTCCCAATTTTCTGAGAAAGATCCAGATTGATTTCCAAAGTGGTTGTAGAAGTTTCCACTCCCATCAGCAACAGAGGAGTGTTTCCCTTTCTCTACATCCTTGCCGACATGTGTTGTCACTTGAGTTTTTGATTTTAGCCATTCTGACAGGTATAATATGATTTGCATTTCTCTACATGTACACCTCCAGTTAGGCCACCACCATTTGTTGAAGATGTTATCTTCTTTCCATTGTATGGATTTGGCTTCTTTGTCAACCCATGAGATTCTGTCTTCCATTTCTTGAATTCTGTTGGTGATGCTTGTATCTGTAGCTACTGTCTTCTTCCCTAGGTTTTCCATTTCCAGGATTGTCTCAAATTGTGTTTTCTTCATTGATTCTATGTATATTTTTAGGTCTTGAATCTTTGTTTTCATTTCCTTCTCGTATTTGATTGTAATTTCCTGTCTTTCACTAATTTCGTTAAGTGATTTGTTCAATTCTTTCACCTCTTTGTATATTCCCATTCTAGTTTGAGGGATTTATTTTCCTGAATTAAGGCCTCTATAATTTTTATAACATCAGATTTTAAATCTTTCTCTCATGTATCAGATGTGATAGTATCTCTGGGGCTTCTTGTGGTGGTGGGACTGCTGGTTTCTGGTGGTGACCAATGGCCCTGGGAATTGTTGCTTGTGTTCTTACACTGACCTCTACTCATTATAAGGTCTCCGATGTTAGAAGGTTAGTGGTATTTGATGGTCAAAGAGTTTGGGGACAGGTATAGACAATGGGGCTTTGGTCCTCTGCCCTGCTCAGTTCTGCTGAGTTCACTGTCTCTGTTGGCTTCTTGTTTGTGACTCAGGTAAGCCAAGAAGATGGGAAGCAGGCAGAAAGATATCCAAGCAGAGAGCTGCTTAGGTGTTCTTGCTGGCCTCCTTAGGGTAGATGACAATGGTACTTTGGCATTGTCCCCTGCCCAAGTCACCTATGCTGAGTTTACTGTCGCTGTTTGCTTCCTGTTTGTTACCCAGGTATTCCCGGCAGCTGGGAACAGGTAGAAAGATATCTGAACAGAGAGCTACTCTGAGGAGGGGGTGCCTCCTCAGGACAGAGGACAATGAATGGCTGTTCACCTTTTTATTGAATGTAATTAATAAAATAATTCTATTCTCCTCTAAGATCCTCTGTACCTCCCACCCATCCAACTCCACATCTTCTTTTTGTTTTCATTAAAAACTCAAACAAATAAACCAAACAAACAGAGAAACATGAAACAGATGCACACACACACACACACACACACACGGGGGGGGGGGGAAGGGGAAGAGAGAGAGAGAGAGAGAGAGAGAGAGAGAGAGAGAGAGAGAGAGAGAGAGAAACACAAAACCACACAGTTGAAAACTACAATATATAAACAAAAGGCTAATATATTCATGTTGATGCTTCTGCTTAGGAGGAAGAGTATTCTATTGGAGAATAGCACAAAGCACAAATACTAAAAGTTGATGGAAACAAATTTGTTTAACTTAGCCATTTCATATTTTTATCACCTCTATAATGTTATTTCTGGGCATCTTACTGCCAATCACATAAGTACAAAACTGTGACCTCAGTCTATTTTTCTGGATACTTTTACCTTAGAAGAACTGCCATTCAGCTTTTACTCAAAACTCAGGGGTTAGGTCAGGTTAAGAAACATTGTATACATTTTTTAAAAATCTTTTTTCAAGCTCTTCATAGCACATGCAGCATTGCCCTCCTCAACCTCATCTGACCTGATAAAATGGTAGTGCCAGATTTAGTTATGAAAATATCCTTTTGGGGATATTATTAATTCTGTGTTTTAGAAAAAGTTACTACTTTTAAAAGACTCAGGGCTTTCCAACTGACTCTAAATGTCTTTTCTGCCATTGTAGTTTTTGTCTAGGTTTTCCTCTGGAGTCTATTTAAGATATATCCAAGAATCAAAACCACACTGATAGTTTCTTAGAAGGACTTGCTATTGCACATGAGAGTTTGTTTTAATTGTATGGAGGCCTTTTTTACAAAAGACTTAACATTTAAGAAAAATAAATAAATTAATCTTCATGACCTTTTGGTCATAACTTTTTCCTGCTTAAATGCTTTAAATTATTTCCTTTATAAAATACATTTCTGTGTGTGGGTTTTTATTTAAATTGTTCCAATATTTGTTAATTTACTTCTTTATTCAGGAATTTTTGAGACAGTGTCTTACTCTCTAGTTTAAGCTGTCCCAGAATTCACAATGCCACCCATACTGGCCTCAGTCTTATGGCAGTCTCTTATTTAAGACTCATGAGTGCAAGAATTACAGGCAGAACAGAATAAACTGTAGTTATTTTAAGTTAACAAATAAAATGAATAAGTATCACAAAAAATATGGCTTCTGTAAGTGTCTAATCCAAATTGTCATTGCATTGGGAATTCAGTTGAAGAATGGACAGGATTTTTTAAAATCTTTTTTAAAAGTAATTCATTCATATTACATCTCAATAGTTATCCCATCCCTTGTATCCTGCCATTCTTCCTTCCCTCCCATTTTCCCTTACTCCCCTCCCCTATGACTGTGACTGAGGGGGACCTCCTCCCCCTGTATATGCTCATAGGGTATGAAGTCTCTTCTTGGTAGCCTGCTATCCTTCCTCTGAGTGCCACCAGGTCTCCCCCTCCAGGGGACATGGTCAAATATGGGGCACCAGAGTTCGTGTGAAAGTCAGTCACCACTCTCTACTCAAATGTAGAGAATGTCCTGTCCGTTGGCTAGATCTGAGTAGGGATTTAAAGTTTATTGCCTGTATTGTCCTTGGCTGGAGCCATAGTATGAGCAGGACCCCTGGGCCCAGGTCTACCCATCATAATGTTCTTCTTGTAGGCTTCTAGGACCCTCTGGATCCTTCTATTTCCCCATTCCCCCATGTTTCTCTCACCTAGAGTCCCAATATGATGTCCTCCCCTCTGTCCCACTTTCCTGGTAAGTGAAGTCTTTCATGGGACATGCCCCTTGGGCTAGTGTCCAGACATAAGTGAGTATATACCATTTGACTCTTTTTGCTTTTGGGTTAACTCACTCATTATGATCATTTCTAGCTCAATCCATTTGTCCACAAATTTTGGGAATTCCTTGTTTTTAATAGCTGAGCAGTATTCCATAGTGTAAATGTACCAGAGTTTCTTTATCCATTCTTCTACTGAGGGACACTTAGGCTTTTTCCATGTTCTGGCTATTATGAATAAGGCTGCTATGAACATGGTTGAGCAAAGTTTCTTGTTGTGTGCTGGAGCATCTTCTGGGTATATTCCAAGGAGTAGAATAGCTGGGTCTTGAGGAAGCCCTATTCCCAGTTTTCTGAGAAAGCACCAATAGATTTCCAAAGTGGTTGTACTAGTTTGCAGTCCCACCAGCAATGAAGAAGTGTTCCTTTTTCTCCACATACTCACCAGCATATGGTGTCAAGAATGGACAGCATTTTGCTCAAGGGTGAATAAATAAATTCAGTCCTGCCTGTTGTCCATCGTGACACTTAATACCATATACTTTAAATTTTCATATGTCAGCATTACATGGCTTACATTGAATTGCAAAACAATAATACTTGTGTGGAGATTAAAATGTGCATTTTGAAATGTAGTATTGAACCTTGAATAGTAGCAGAGTAGCACTTAAAATAAGCTGAAGAATTCTCTCTACAAATTCCTATCTACAAGTATGCGTAGTCTATATAATTATGGAATAAATTTTTGTTACTTTCTAAATTACAGACAAATCAATAATAATTTTTACTGTTTTTAACTACACTGTTGCTACATGAAAAGTATTCTGCTAGACTATATGCATATTTTATTGAGAAAAATAGATACTGTTACACATTTATTTAAAGTGAGGATATTGAGATTGAAACCAGTAAGATTGTCTCAAAGATACCTAATTATGAGTGACACAGAAAGGGGGCTAATTTATCATTAATGTGTTTGATTTTAGAGTTTATATCATCTTATCAATTTAAAATGCTAGTCTTCAACCTATTCAAACACAGAATGTGAATTCAGATGGTTTAGTATATAAGAATGCCTACCTCAAGCTTCAGACAGACACCTGCACTCATATGTGAACATACATACATGCACACACATACACATAACTAAAAATTAAAAATAAACCTTTATGAATACAGAATCTTTGCAGAATCTAACCTTGTCAGAAAAGTTCTAGACAAAAACATTACATTTATCACACCTCAATGATATGTGTTTTGAGACTAAGCCATATTCCTTTGCTTAGAATGTCTTCTTTAGACATTTTAAGAAGCATTCTCTAGACAGTATTTACCATAATAAATTAGAATAAATATAAACACAAGCAGTGAAAATGAAAAAGTATATACTTTTACAGAAGCTTTTTCACACTTTACTTTGATTTCACCTGTCAGTCAAATTGCTTCCCTTGGATTTAGAGGTAAGTGAATGTATCTTTGAAAGTCCATTTTAGAACTTTATATTTCATCTTTGACATATATATTACGTTAATCTTCCCATAGCAGAAATATGAATACAACAATTATAGTGACATGCGATTTTAGAGTAAACCTATCTATGTTCATATAAATAAAGCAAAGAGGACAGGAATGTTATTAGGAATATATTTGAAAAATAATAGTCACTTCTTATTCTGTACCTGTACTACCACTACCCCTGATTGAAATTCTAAATCAGTACTCTCGACATTTTCTAGCTGCTTATAAAAAATTTTCAGCTGAATAAAATATATTGACTATGTACTGAGTGTGTTAGCACATACCTGTAATCCTAGTACTTGGAAAGTAGAGATTGGAGAATCAGGAGTTCAAGGTTATCCTTAGTTACTTAATGAGTCTGAGACTGTCTAGGTTACATCGACCCCAATATTATATACATAAAATAAAGAAGTATTTTCCACAGAAAAACAAGATTTATGTAAAGTACTTTATAATGAAATGAACATTTCCAAACTCAAACCCTAATTACCTTTATTCTCATATTCTTATTTTGGCTAATAACCATTATATATCTTTAACCCAAGGATCTAAATACCAGTTTCTTCACTTAGACACCACTTGCCCATAGTTTGCCAATCAATGTGAATTCAGTCTCTGACAATTGTTGCAATATAATTTTGACAAATTATAAACAGAATACAATGAAGCATTACTAAATTTTAAAATAAATGTATATGTACAATTGTTTTTAAAATATTGCTATACACAAAGTACTTGGATATTTCCTTGGTCAGTATGTTAATAAAAATGACCTTATTTTCAATAAAGAATAGAAATTAGAAAAATATATTTCAATGAAGATTAATTATCATTAGCTGATTTTCTAATATTCTTATCACACATAGCTATATCTTTCAATTTAAAAAAAATATTCATTTATTATTTGCACAGTGCTCTGCCTGCAGGCCAGAAGAGGGCACCAGATCTTGTTATAGATGATTGTGAGCCTCCATGTGGTTGCTGGGAATTGAACTCAGGACCTTTGAAAGAGCCATCAGTGCCCTTAACCTCTAAGTCATCTCTACAGCCCCTATCTTTCAAATTAAATACCCAATAGTCAATATTTCTGGCATGTATTAAATAACTAGGTAAAATTTAAATTTTATATTATTGTTAAAGATTTATATTGTATTAATTCCCTCCTACTGATATGAACCCAAATTTGGTCAATAAATGTTTTTGAAATCACACATAAATTTAAGAGAAGTTTTCAAAAATAAGTGAAGAAAAATAAGATAACATATCTATTTCACATAAAAATAATTTATGGTATAAAATCAGATACTTTATGAAGAGCTATAACCTTTTAAGTTTCATGTAGTTACTGAATTCTTACCATTTGATTTGGATCTTAAATGTGATATTTTGTTGGCTATTTTCTTTAATAGATTAAATGTCATTCTGATAAAATGATAAATGTGCACTTATCTAAAGAACGTTTAGGTAAATGTGCAGAGAAATACAGAAAAATTGCTTGGCACAGGAAAAATGCATTTTTGTCCTTCATTTCAAAAAAGCTTATTTCAGTAGTATTTGATGACACATGCGAATATTAATAGACATGGTCTCAATTTATCATTTCCATCTCAGTTGAGAAAAACTTCAAACTATTACTTCAGAATATTAGGTAAGTAGAATGGGGTTTGTATCAATTCAATTGACTTACAAGTTGTTTATACCAGAGAAAATACTATGTGTGGACATAAGAGTTATAGAAACATGTTTGACAGGTGGAATGAAAACCATGAGCCAACAGAGGTAGGAAGGGCAAATTAACATGGAGTTTTAAAGCCACTGTAACAACCTGACATTTATTGTAGTAAGACACCTTTTTAAATTAGCAATGAACAATAAGTACTGTGTGAATAGTACCACTGTACAAACAAGTTTGTTCATCCTTGGTAAGGATTAATGCTAAATATTATTAACAATTTACATAATAGTCATTCTTTAATATTTTATGTCACAATTTAGTCTCTCATCTTCCCTGAATGAAGCCTTAAAAATCCTTCACAAATGTCTCTCAACTGTTTGTAAATATGTAGTTATATTGTCCTTTATTTTAAAACAGACAGGAATACAGTAGCCAATTATTCTGCTTATTTTGAATGTGCTATATATGCTTTTGATTATAATTTTCTCTATAATATTTGTCAGTATACTGCATTACACATCATAGAATATATACTTGTTTTTGCTGTTTAATGTCTGCTTCTTTCACTATATTTTAAAGCTAAAAAAACTAGGATGTTTTCTGTTTCACAGATACATCACTAATGACAAGAATTTGGGGTGAACTCAAATATTTGGTGAATGTGTGAATGAACGAGTCATTTATATTGTTTCAAGTCAGCCCATATCATGTTCTTCCTAATGGCTGCACAGTGCTCTATTGTATAAGTAACTCTAGTGTTTATAGCTCTTTCTCTCAGTTCATGCTTCTAATGGTTATAATGTGGGAATGTATTGTTCTATATCTCTTAGTCTTTATATTTTAGTACTTTTGTGACATACCCATTTTGAGTATATTCAATTAATGAATTCCTGAGGAAAAAATTGCTGAATCAAAGTACACACAGATTTGGTGTATGTTTGTAAATTATAATCCTGAAAGAGGGTTCAAATTTGTTTTTTATACTTATGACTACAAAAATAAAAAAAACATAAAACAAACCATACATACCAATAGCATAATGCAGTTTTTCCAACATGAGATTTATTTTTATTTATTTATTTACTTTTTAGTTGCTTTATTGACTTTACATTTTTCCATGCAAATGAGCAACACTATCCTGTTGACAGAAACTTACACTGAGTGGGAAGGAAATCTCCAATTAGAAGCTGGTAACAAAAGCCCCATCTGGCACATGGAAATAACACAATGCTCACCACAAACAGATTAGTAAAAACATGTTAGGAAAATGCAAGGAAAAGGAATACAGTGGGAATGACAGTATGAACGGTGTGGAAAATGGCCCAGGTCAGGCAGAATTCATCATGATGATCGTGATGATTAGAGAGCTCCCCTATAAGAAAAGAGAGACAACTTCTCAAATGTAGCTCCCTAAATTTTCTCCTGATTTCTCTCATCTCCGCCATGAACATTTCCATAGCATCTCCATCTCCATCCAGCCCATCATTAATCTACCTAATGGGTATGGCCTGGGCTTTAATCCCAGCATTTAGGAGGCAGCCAAGGCTACAAGATAAATAAATAAATAAATAAATAAATAAATAAATAATGAAAGAAAGGGGGAAAGCGGCGAGCCTGTCTACTTTGGTAGTGGTTTTGGTTGTGGTTGTTCATTGCAGGCTGGTAGCCATCACCTCCTGCCAAAGGGTGGTCTTCCTATCCATTCTGTCGGGGCTGGTCCATTTCCCTGTTGTCCTGGCCTATCACTTCCCATGTACTCCATTCAGTTCTCACTGCAAGAGTGCACTAAGCTGCTGCTAGTAGACCTGCTCCCCTGGCCCAGGGCTATGCCAGCCTTCCAAGTGCAGGGAAACACAGAGCTGGTGGCCAGACGCGAATGACAACTGCATCCAAGGCTGCCAAGATTTATTTTTAAATGCAATTTTTAGATATTTCTGGATCTGTACACAATACATCTACCTTACTTTTCCAGTTCCCTACTCCTTTTGTCAACCCCTTCTTCCCTACAAATATTTCTCTCCCCTTATTGCCTACCCATTTTATTTTGTTGCCCATTGCAATTAAGTGGGATTTTCTGTGTGCTTGTTGATTAAAAGCTATCTGATAGAGTATGTTGAGTCCATCAGTGTACGCATAACTAACTCTCTCATGGGGTTTATCAACAGTCAATAGTTCTGAAGTAAAGTAGGGTCCAGAGAACCCCTCCTACTTCCTTTGCTTATTGTTGGTAGAGCTTGTCTTGTCCAGTCCCAGCTCACGTTAATACAATTGTTGTGAGTAAATAACTGCAATAGTTGTGGTGAAATTGAAGAATAGGATTTTATAACCCTCCATCCTAAATCCTGGCTTTCACAAACTTCCTGCTTTCTCTTTCCTAATATTCTTGAGACATAGAAGCAGTGGTGCAAATAGCCCACAACCATTGCTTATTTTCTTCATCTTGTGCTTTAATAAGTTTCTTGCTTTCACTACAGTCCAGAGCCAGGAGAGTGTATCTTCTGAATGTAATCAGCTTTCTGTCTATGGACATAAGCATAATTCACAACGTTATGTAGTTTCTAAGTAAGGGGAAATATATTTAACCTATCTCCTACAACATTTCTTTGATGAAAATTGTTAAAATACTTTTTTGGCAATTTTTAAAATTAACTTTTTGGTTTTTATCCATAATCATCTTTGTTTGCAATAGCATACCAGAAATTCATTGTCCTCCTTAACAACAACTTAGAACAATCAAGATTTTTCTATCCCTACCTCACAGCTCTGTCCCTAGCAACTGAAAACTACCATCCCATTCTCATAAAGGATCAACTTTTTCAGACTCCACATAAGTGGAGATCATGTACTACTTATTTATTTGTGTCTAGCTGAAAGATTTCCAGTCCTCTCAAATTACAGTGAATGAGAAGATTTTCTTCTTTTTCTAATTGAACAGGAGTCAAGTGTATATATGTACCACATTCCCCTTACCCATTTTACAACTGGTAGACAATTAGACTGTTTTTTGTATGTTAGCTATTTTGAGTACTGCACTAATAAACATGGGGGTACAGATACATCTTTTACATACAAATTTAATTTCCTTTGGACATCTACTGAGGTTACAATTTAGAATCTCCGTGATGAATTTCTCATGACATTTTGATAATTATGTCAATGCCCGTCATGAACTGAACACATCAAAGACCAAACAAACAAACAAAAAAACAACAAAAAAATCCCAAAATATCTTACTTCTTGGAAAACTGTGTTATTCCACAGATTATAAATTATGAAATGTAGAGATGACTGTTAATTTAAAAATTTCTTAGTGGCTGATGTTAATTATTCACAGCAGTTACTGGGCAACACAAAATAAACTCAATTACATTTTTATAGGGTTTTTTTTGTCTAATACTGATTTGTTGGGCTTTAAAAAATCTTACTGGTCTACTTGTATATGTGGTTTCAGATTTTGTATATTTATTGGGTTTTGAGTATGTATTTCTTGTATCTTTTCTCTGTTTCTTGTTGTTATTTAAAATTGTGCTTTGTTTATTTATTTGTCTGTTTCCTAATGAAAGGGAGAAAGGAGGCATGGAGTTGAGTGGATTGGGTACTAGAGAGGATCTTGAAGGAGTTGAGGAAGGGAAAACATGATCAAAATATATTGTATAAAATTATTTTCAATTAAAATTACAAAAAGAACTACAAATTAAAAAATTAAAGCATAACTTAGGGAAATATTTTTTGTTGCTTCTGGAAGAAGAATTTGCCTCTGGATTTCAAAAAGAATGTAACAAAAATGACCTGCATATGATTACTAGTAAAATGGACATAGGTAATATTTAATGGCAATATTTCCGTGGAGATCATTTAAGACTACATTTTCTTGTGCAGGAATAATTAATTATATGCTGTTAACACTTCAATATTTCCTGTCTTACATTTTTACATAGATTATAATACATCAAAATTATTCTAGATTATTCTTTTGTTTGATTTGGTTTCAAGACTATAGATCTGGCTGTCCTACAACTCACTATGTAAAGTAGGCTGGCCTTAAACTCAAAGAGATTCACCCACCATTGCTTCCCAAATGCTAGAATTAAAAGTATGAACCACAATGTTGAGCTTTCTACATTTTTATTTTTGTTGTTATTGTTAAACAGTATGCTTTAGAAGAAAAATATCCAGACAATAATCTCAACACAAAAAAGAAGCCACTGTTATATTAATAATTAATATAGATGGTTGTCAGGCTACTTACTTTCTCTCTACTTGAAGCTCATATTTGTCTTTTTGGATTATTTTATTGATGTTGCATAAATAATAAGTAATTCAAGATAAACCACAAACAGAAGTTTTAAGTAAGTTATTGGCACATATCCAGTTTATAAATTAATATCTGGAAGTACTCTTCCTAGATTTGCTGCTCACTTGCTAATATTGGCTAAAAATTTTAATTTCTGTGTCTATATTTCTTGGTTGAAAATATGAAGTAAATAAGGCCACATGCTCCCTTATAGGTTTGGAAATTTTGTCATTTAAAAATGTCAATGCCAAAAGAAACTATTGTGAATTTCATCATGATGAGACCATTCTAATAATTGGATAAGCAGTTTTTCCTGTGTGACTAAAGTTTATTACAATACATTTAGGAATATCTCAGGTAATTAATTTTATGCTTCCTAAGGGAATAGGGAGAACCAAGAAAGACAGTTTAGAGGTTAAGAGAGCTTGCTGCTTTTCTGAATGTTCCTAGTTTGGTTCCCAGTACCCAGGTCAGGCAGCTCACAATTGCCTATACCTAATACCATCTTTTGGCATTCTAGCATCTGTGCAGATTAGCATAAACATCACACACACTCACACACACACACACACACACACACACACACACACACACACACCTCTTAAAAATAGGGAAATGTTCTTTTTAAAAGCAAATTTCAAGATTTCCTTGTTTTTAATAGCTGAGTAGTATTTCATTGTGTAAATGTACCACAGTTTCTTTATCCATTCTTCAGTTAAGGGACATCTAGGTTGTTTCTGGAATCTGGCTATTATGAATAAACCTGCTATGAACATAGTTGAACAAATGTCGCTGTTATATAGTGGAACATCTTTTAGCTATATGCCCAGGATTGGTATAGCTGGGTCTTGAAATTTGCAGGCAAATGGA
Organism: Acomys minous; assembly: GCF_964271855.1. Lineage (NCBI taxonomy): Eukaryota > Metazoa > Chordata > Mammalia > Rodentia > Muridae > Acomys > Acomys minous. The sequence goes on along the minus strand of NC_140488.1, from coordinate 84,574,578 downwards.
TGGAATTATAAATCATCTTCCTGAATGAAGTAACCCAGACCCAGAAAGACATGCATGGTATATGCTAATTTATAAGTGAATATTAGCCACTTAATACAAATAAACACACTACAATACACATAACTAAAGAAGCTATATAACATGGAGGACCTGAGGGAGTGTTTACTTCTCATTCAGAAAGGCAAATAGAATACACACTGGAAGAAGTTGAAGAGAAGGAACAGGACAGGAAGGGAGCCTACGATAGAGGTCCTCTGAAACACTCCACCCAGCAGGGGATGGAAGCAGATGCTGAGACTCACAGCCAAACGTTGGGGTGGAGAACAGGGAATCTTAAAAAAGAGTAGGCTGATAGTAGGACCCGGAGGGGACAAAAGCTCCACAAGGAGACCAATGGAAGCCACAAATCTGGGCCAGGGTGTTGGAGGGATGGGGGTTGAGGGAGGGGAAGTGCTGCAGAGACTTATTCACCAACCAAGGACCATGTATGGTGAGGATCTAGACTCCATCCTCAGATGTAGTCAGTAGTCAGCACAGTTTCCTTTGTAGGTTCCATAATATGGGAAGCAGAGGTTATCTCTGACATAGACTTTGGCCCCCACACATTGCTCACTTCCCCATGCTGGGGCAGCCTTTTCAGGCCACAGAGGAAGAGGATGCAGGAGGTCCAGATGACACATGATGGACTGAGGTCAGATGATAGGGGAGAAGGGCTCCCCCTTTCTGAGGACTAGAGGAGGGGGGAAGGGGGATGGGGGGAGGGTGGGACAAGGAGGAGAAGAGGGATGGGGCTACAATAGGGATGTAGAGTGAACAAATTAAAAAGAAAAGAAAAAATATGTGAAGAAATTGGGGAATCTGTGTTAACCCTTACATTGTATGCTGTTTGTAGGAATTTAGCAGGGCTGAAATGGGGTTGCTTTTTCTGAATAGTCCACGTGGCTGCTTTTTTCAAAGTGTGGTTATTTTTTATTCAAAGTTAAATGCTACAAGTTTAAAATTTAAAACTTTGATCAGAAAATGTTATGTATTTTAGTAAATGTAACATTTAGATTTAGGATATTTAAAGGGCCCTACAAACTCCACCTTTGCTTCCACAAGCAATTTCCCATCTCTTGGCTGAGGAAAATAGCATTGCCCCTTTTCACACCAGAGTTCTTTGCCTGGGCATCCAAACCCTAGTTCAACATAGTCTGATGGGAAGAGATATTGAAGTACCAAGTAACGATAGTGAAAAGCAACATTCAAACTAAACTATTTGGGGAAATTTTTTTAAATGTTTTTAAAAATCTAGCTAGTAGTCATGAAAGTACATATTAGCTATTGACAGTTGATGGTTGTTGGGGGAGGGAGAAACATTTTTTGAGCATATGACCACTGGGAAGTTGCCAATGCTCTACTGAATGGCCTCATAGCCATGCACATATGGGCAGCACTAGCTGGATTTAGTGGGTTATCTAATGTGATGGTGGAAGTGGAAGAGGAAGGGAAAACTAGGGAAAATAATATGTTCAGGAGGGAATTTTTGGAGGATGGAGGTTAGATGTGATCAAATTTCACTACACTTTCTATGAAGTTCTCATGAATAAGGAAAATGTTATAAAAACTGGAAAACATAAAAACACGTGATGAATATGTCATATATTTTGCTTAACTCTGCTTGTTTTACTTGTACTAATTCAATTGAGATCATATTTCCGATGCATTATATAGGAAACTAGCTGAAGCACTGTTTTCTATGTGACCCATGAAAACTGTATTTGATTATGTGGAACATTATAAATGATATAAAATTAGCATAGAGAACAGTCAAATTTTGGTAGAATAAGTGCCTTGTAAATGTGGCTTGGGAAAGGATTCAGTGGGTAAAGTACCTTTTGTTGTAACTATGATGATGAGAGTTTGGATCCCTGGAATCCATGTAAATAAACTGTTAGGTATGTTGGCAAGATCTAAAATCACAATACTGTGGAACAGAGATGGAGAATCTTCCTAGGTTATTGACCAGCCAGTCTAGCTAAACTGTGATCTCCGGTTTCAGTGAGAGACTCTGCTACAAAACAAAAGGATGCTATATCATACTGGAAAACACCAGCTGTCAGCCACATCACACATACATACATGTGTACCTTTGTACCCCTCACAAAGTCACACAAAATGAATGTCATATAACCTACATGTTTACTATCAAAGCCAGAGTCTTTCACAATTCCTTGAGGAAGATGGAGGGGATGAAAGCACACAAAGACCTGAAAACTGAGTTAATGGATAAAAAGCCAGTAAAACTGGTAGGATCAAATGATATTTAACTGTCTTTTTTATTTTCAAGACACAGTTAACCATCAGAAACAGAAATAAAGTGTACAAGTTTATCACAACAGGTAGCAGAGAGTGCATGTTTATAGCTGTCAAGAAATGCATGGACTTGAAAAGATCTCAGGCTATGTTTATTTAATCATAGAATACATTAAGCCTGATTATCTGCATAATCAACTGAAGAACAAAACAAAACCAAACTTTAGATTAGCCATAAAGTACATATGGAAATAGTCAAAGTTTACCACTCATTTTGAATTATGAGTCAGTCTCTGGGCTCAGGGTAATTCGTTTTTCAGTATCAGTGAAATCTTTCTTGTAACACTCCAAGTGAGTACTCTTCATTTTTGTATACTTATAAAAATTACCCAAATATTTCATGTACAATTGTAAAAAGTGTTGACTAACACTAATTTTTGAAGAAACATATGTCACCATATTCTGGAACAGAAATATATAGTCATGAAATGTCAAAAGGAGTTTCCGTGAAACTCTCTATGATCAAACACAAAAGTATAGAGAATTTGTGTGCATGTATATATATATATATATATATATATATATATATATATATATATATCAACAAATAAATGCCTATTCATAAAATAAGAGTATCTTAACAGTGGTAGATCCAAAAACTCGAAGTAGAAAATTCCTTGCCAAAAATAGTGAATCAAACATCCCTATAGGGACATCAGAGACTCAAGAAGCATGGTTAATGAATCAAAGTAAGCAGGACTAGTAATTTCCCTCACATAACTATTTCATTCTTCAATTTTGTTAGCACAAAAAGTTTATGGAGGTTAGAGTTGGAGAGGAGATTACTGTATCTTTAATGAGGCAATGACTCCCACTGCTGCTGTGGATATAGATGTCTTTACTTCAGCCAAAATATCAGCTCCTTTCTTCAGTACTCATCTATTGATTTTGTGAACACCTTTTTTTCTCCAAGGTAACACATTGAGCCAACCAACTAGAAGTAGTTTGTAATGACTTTAGGTAAGATTGCTTAATTTCTCTCTTTTGCCAGCTCCTATAACACATTTTTGTGCTCAAATTCCTACCTAAACAAACTGCTGTCAATTTCCTCTGTGAAAAATGAAGAGTAAGCCAACAGTCTATGGAGGAAAATGGTTGCAATATGTAATATATATTTTTATGAGATTACAGAACCTTTATTGTAGAAAGTTATATGTTTCCAGTTAGTATTAACTAGTCTGTAGTATATTGAATTAAAGTGTTCAGTTCAGCAGACATGAGTGAATTCAAATTATTCTAGATGTTGATACTGGCAACATTAATAAATCATTTTGATATCCATATCTGAGCCAGGTACTTGATTCTGGTATACAATAGAGAGAAAAGATATTTTCTAAAAACAATTAATTTCATACTAGGAAATGTGATACCTGTTATCTGTATAGATGTTTGAAATAGCAGAAATTGTGGCTGTTGACTTCTTGAGTACCATATTTTGGAAGAGAGAGTTTTGGTATTGTAGTTTTGTTTTCTGTGTTGTGTTAGGAATTAAATCTGGGGCTGTGTGCAAGACAGAAATGTACTTAAGCACTGAGCTGCATCTCTAGTTTCCGGATAAATGTTTTAATTTAAAAGTGCAAATAAATTTATCATCATGCACAAAATTCAAGTCAAAGTGGATTAAAGACCTCAACATAAAACCAGATACACTAAATCTGTTAGAAGAAAAATTGGGGAAGAGCCTAGAACTCACTGGTGCATGAGACAACTTCCTGAACAGAACACCAACAGCCCAGGCTCTAAGGTCAACAATTAATAAATGGGACCTCATGAAGCTGAGAAACTTCTCTATAAGGCAGGAGACACTGTCAACAGAACAATGTGACAGCCTACAGACTGGGAAAAGATCTTCACCAACCCTACATCTGACAAAGGTCTAATATCCAAAATATGTAAAGAACTCAGAAAATGAAACCCCACAAAACCAAATAACACAATTAAGAAATGGGGCTCAGAATTAAAGAGAATTCTCAATAAAGGAATATCAAATGGTTGAGAAACACTTAAAGAAATGCTCAATGTCCTTAGTCATGCGAGAAATGAAAATCAAAAGGACTCTAAGTTTCCATCTTACATCCATCAGAATGGCTAAGATTAAAAACTTGTGACAACACATGCTGGTGAGGATGTGGAGAAAGTGGAACACTCCTTCATTGCTCATGGGAGTGCAATCTTGTACAACCACTTTGGAAATCAATCTGGTGCTTTCTAAGAAAACTGGGAATAGGGCTACCTCAATACCCAGCTAATCCACTCCTTGGAATATACCCAAAAGATGCTCCAACACACAAAATATACATATGCTCAAACATGTTCATAGCAGCCTTATTCATAATAGGCATAATCTGGAAAGAACCTAGATGCTCCTCAGTTGAAGAATGGATAAAGAAACTGTGGTACATTTACACTATGGAATACTACTCAGCTATTAAAAACAAGGAAATCTTGAAATTGGCAGGTAAATTGATGGAACTAGAAATGATCATCCTGAGTGAGTTGACCCAGACCCAGAATGACACAAATTGTATATAGTCACTTATAATTGGACAGGCATGTCCCCTGGAAGTCTTCAGTTAGCAGGCGATTGGGATAGATTCTGGGACTTCCTATTGGGACTCCAGGTGAGAGAGGTATGGGAGAATGGGGAAATAAAAGGATCCAGAGGGTCCTAGAAACCTACAAGAAGACCATCAAGGCTGGCAGATCTGGACCCAGGGTGTCTGTTCAAATTACTCTACCAACCAAGGCCAATGCATGCAGTAAACCTAGAACCCCTGTCCAGATCTATCCAATGGACAGGACATTCTCCACAGTTGTGTGAAGAGTGGGGAATGACGCTGACATGAACTCTGGTTCCCCTTATTTGACCACTTCTCCTATGTGGGGAGGCCTGATAGTACTTAGAGGAAGGGTAAGCAGGCTACCAGGATGAGACCTGATAGGTTGTGATCATATGGTGGGGGAGGAGATCCCTTCTGTCACAGACCTAGGCGAGGGGAATAGGGTGAAAGACAGAGGGATGGGGAAGGAGAAGATACAAGTGAGGGGATAACAATTGACACATTATCTGAATAAATTATTTAAATAAAAATACAAATGAATATAAAAATAAAATTACAAATAAGCTTAGGAGGCAAAGGCAGGTGGATCTTTGTGAGTTCAAGGCCAGACTGGCCTACAAAGAGAGTTCTTGGGTAGCCAAAGCTGTTACACAGAGAAACCCTGTCTCTAAAAAACAAAAATTAAAAGTAAGATCCTATAATGTGATGATGATGAAATAAGCATACCACAGTCAAACTATGTGACATTTTAAGGTTTTAGTATGGAAGTGAGGTTTTTTCTTAAACTCTTATTCAAAAATATCATAAGGCCAATCTGAAAATTGTAAGAATTTCTCATGAATTTAAGGTAGAGAAAGCAAAATATTAGAAAGGATAAACATTAGAAAGTAAACTTTAAGCATTTGATGCTAAATATTACCCAGTAAAGATGGATTATTTCCTTCTTTGCTGTATCTCCCTAGAGAAAAAAAAACCTTATTTACTGAGTAAATGCCTCCCAGTTGTCAATAAAATTAATTTATGTAATGGAATTATATTGTTCATTGTTATAGAAATGGAGCATACATTTCCACAGGACAGAAGATTATGGATCATTGTGATTCAGGTCAATGCTAGTTCATGATGTTGGCAAAACAAGTAGTTTTATATCTTATTGAAACTGCCAAACGTCTCTCCATAGTTCATGATTTAAAAAAAGACATCTACACTTCTCTAGATAAAAATCTTATGCAGTTTTATGTACTTTGTAGGGAGTCTTTGTATTTGTAATATATTTAATAGATCTTGTTAGAACCATGAGAACTACTAAAGCCACGTAATATTGAATTGGAGGTACTGAATTAGCTCTATTTGAATAAAGCTGTACATCTTTAGTATTTTAGAATTTGGAGAATCTGGCAGTTACTACAGTAAAACACAATCTTAATTCACTTGTAACATGTAGGAGTTCACATAAAGTTCATTTAAAACACATGAGACCTTGAAATTATATTCGTCAAAAAGAACTAATGACTAAGTCTTGAATTGTATGTAAAGTTTAGACTTTTTGTCTTATTTCTACTTCAAATTAAATTTTAGCACTGATAAACATTCTTTTCATTACATGCAACAAAATGGCAAATAATGGGCTTTATGTGCCCTAATTTGCCCATGATGATTGTTGAGAATTCCAAATAGCTTCAAACCCTGGGAGCATTGCTTGAGCCTGTTTTGTATCATGGTACTTCAGAGTAGTAATTGAAGAGCATGAGGATGGATGTGACAACTGGGATTTCAACCACATCCAACAAGTTACTAGAAGTTACTGGAATAGAATAGTAGTAGTGCCTAGCCATGACTAGTTTTAATTTCACTATTCTAACTGTGTATACTTCTTAAGACTATATTTATAATTTTGTACTTTCATCATCATCCATAGTAAACAATGAAGCTCTTCTATGAAGGTAACTCACACAGGTACCCTGTGGTTCTTAACATATATGTACTCCTGTACTCTGAAATCCCTTCAAGTAGTTTTCACGGCAATTCAAGGTCCACATCAGTTTACCTTCCAAATACCAGTAGTAGCAAATAGATCATGTATCCTTAAGCTACTTAAGCTCATTTGCCCACAAATGGAAAAGAGTTTTGTGCCATCTGCTAAATAATGTGGTTCTGTCCAGGACAACTATGAGCCAATGTGTGAATAGAGAAGGAATATGAAAACCCAGTGCTTTCCAAGTCACATATAATCCTCTAGTCGAAAATGTTGACCTGACATTTTCAGCTCATTCATCTAATCCTATTTTACTCTTTCTGCAACAAGGCAGGCTGAGATAAGAACTTGCAGTTTGAAAAAAAATAGAATAGGTGACATTATTTTCTCCCACAGCTTAACATTTTTTACTACTTCAGACTTCTAATCTCCCTAGATATTAAAACATTTAGATGGATGAATAGAAAAGAAAATTTAAAAAGATATCTTTCTTGATCAGTGTTACCCTACCATGCTCTTTGTTTCAAAGACCAATGTTTCTAATTCTACATTCTGTGGTTATTTCTCTATTGGCATAACTGATTGATTCTATTTCTTTAAATTTGATACTCTACTTTGGGCCTTAGTTTCCTAATTCTCAAATTTTATTTAAAGAGCAGGTGTCCATATAATACTTTTGGTCTTTGTTTATAGGCGCTCCTATTGGAGCTGACTCCTCAGCATGCTGGGTCAGCATTCAATGCCTGAGCAAAACCACAGCCTCCTATAAAATATTTCCAACAAGCAGAAATTACATTTTTCCTGGATATAGGCAAGACAGATAGTGAGAAATGAAAAATACAACCAATTGAAAGTAATAAATTATTGGAAGTATATTGTTATCTATACATGTACTTGTTAATTTATCTCCTACATAGTGGTATACCTGTATCCCAGTCTCATAGATAATTAAATTTATAAACAGAAGCCCAAAGAATTTGCCAAATGTCACTCAGCATAACAAATAGAAAGGTGTGTCTAACATAGAAGGTATACAAAAAAAAATGCTACTTCTAGCTTGTTTAACAATTTCTCCAACTTTATGTGTGCCCATACAAAGGCATTATTCATCACAAATCAGCCAGAAGAAATCTTAAGACGAGACCCCACTTTCTTTAAGGGGGTCAGGTAAATTTTTGGTTGCTTTCTTAGGCTGTAGAGGGTTATTATCAATGGAAGTTGGTTATAAGTTATTGGTCTTATTCAGAGAGAAAACAAGGTTGTAATCAGGTATCTATCTATTTTCCTTTATCTTCCATTCTTAGGTTTGGAGATAGGGGTTGAAAAGAAAGAAGGAGGAATATAGAAATATACAGGGAAGATCAATCAAAATGTATATTAGTGAATCTTCTTCACAACTTAATGCCTTAATTGTCACTGACAAGGTTATTTTTAATTCAGTGGTATGGAATTTTGTATATAGATGAAAAATAAGTTTAATTTTAGATACAGTGGTATAGAATTCAAATGTAAGATTTTTCTTCACACATTATGTCTATTTCTACTGTAATATGTGGTACTATATCCATATAACTCAATTATAATACAAGGTTTACTTCCAACACTTTGAAATTACTATTGCAGGCTGTTTATAAAGTTAGACAAGCTAATTGTTAGTTGGTCAAATCATGGTCATGTCAATTACTAGTCTACTTTTATCACAAGAACATACATATTAGGTGTAATGGTAGATATGATTCTATAGAAAGATAAGGAAAATAGATAAGGTTTTCAAAAACCTCAGAGACATACAGAATATAGCATTTAAAAATGTTTTTATTCTGGGTGGTGGTGGTACATGCCTTTAATCCCAGCACCCAGGAGGCTAAATAATATTCCATTGTGTAAAAATCTGCTACCTTTCCTTTATCCATTCATCTGTTCATGGACATCTAGATTATTTCCAACTTCTGCCTATGATGAACAATGCAGCAATAAATATGGTTGAACAAGTATCTCAATGATGGGGTATATCACTGGGGATATGCCCAAAAATGATATAAAAGTATTTGGCTATGGATGGATGTCCATATTCCTGAGGAACCACTTTACTAATTTCCATAGTGACTGTAAAGTTTGCATGACCACCAGCAATGGAGGAGCTTTCCCCTTACCCAAAATCCTCACCAGCATGAGCTGATATTTTTTAAATTAATTAATTAATGTATTCACTTTACAACCCTATCGTAGCACCCTCTCTCCTCTCTTCCGGGTCCCATCCTCCTTCCTTCTTCCTCATATCCCCCTTCCCCTACCCCTCAGAAAAGGGGATCCCTGCCCTCTACACCTACCCACCCAGCTGGTAAAGTCACATTAGGAGTGAGCACATCCTCTACCATAGTGGCTTGGCAAAGCAGCCCAGCCAGGGGAAGGGATCAAAAAGAATGCAAGAAATTCCTTGTCAGAGAGACAGCCCTGCTCCCCTTACTAAGGAACCCACACAAAGATCAAGCTTCCCATCACGTACATATGTGTAGGGGGCCTAGGTTCAGTCTATACATGATCCTTGTAGGTGTTTCATTCTCCAGAAGACCTCCCCACATGGGCCCAGGTTAGTTGGCTGTGTTGGTCTTCTTGTGGAATTCCTGTTCCCTCTGGGTCCTCCTATCCTTGCTCCCACTCTTCCAAAAGGCTCTTTGCAGTTTCTTTTATTGATTTTATCCATTCTGAAAGGTGTAAGATGAAATCTCAAAGTAGTTTTTATTTGTGTTTCCCTAATTCCCTAATGGCTAAGTATGTTGACCATTTAGTGTTTACTAGCCAGTTGAGTTTCCTCTTTTAAGAATTCTCTGTTTAGGCTGGGCTTGGTGGCACACGCCTTTAATCCCAGCACTTGGAGGCAGAGGTAGGTGGATCATTGTCAGTTCAAGGCCAGCCTGGTCTACAAAGCAAGTACAGGACAGCCAAGGTTGCACAGAGAAACTCTGCCTTGAAAAACCAAACCAAAACAAAACAAAACAAAAGAAAAAACCAAAATTCTCTGTTTAGATCTGTACCCAATTACTAACTGGATTATTGGGGGGGGTTGATATCTAGTTTTTGGAGTTCTTTATGTTTTTCATATTAGCCCTATATTGGATGTGTAATTAGTAACAAGTGTTTCCCATTCTGTAGGCTGAATGACAGTGTCCTTTGCTGTATAGAAGCCTTTCAGTTCCATTTATTAGTTGTTCATCTTATTGCCTGTGCTCTGTTCTGTTCAGAAATTCTTCCTGTGCCAGTGAGTTCAAAGCTATTTCCCACTCTGTCTTCTATCAGGTTCAGTGTATCTGGATTTATGTCAAGGTCTTTGATCCACTTGAACTTGAGTTTTGTGCAGGGCGATAAATATGAATCTATTTGCCTTCTTCTACAAGTTAGCATCTAGTTTGAACAGTATAGTTTGTTGAAGATGCTGTTTTTTTTTCAGCATACTTCTGTCTTATCAAAAATCAGGTGTGCATATATGTATGAATTTATTTCTGCATATTCAGTTAGATTCCATTGATCAATGTGTCTGTTTTCTAACCTACTGTGATGTTTTTATTACTATAGCTCTGTAATACAATTTGAGGTCAGGAACTGTGATACTTCTAGCAGTTCATTTAATATTCCATATTGGTTTTAGCGATGCTGTGGGTTTTGTTGGTTATTGTGGTGGTGGTGGTTATTATGGTGTTGGTGGTATTGGTGGTGGTTTCGTTTGTTGGTTTGTTTCCATCTGAAGCTGAAAATTGTCCCTTTAAGAGCTATGAAGAACTCTGTTGGAATTTTGATGAAGACTTCATAGAATCTGTAGTTTGCTTTTGGTAGGATGGGCATTTTTACTATATTAATTTTATCGATCCATGAGCATAGTAGATCTTCCCATATTCTGACTCTTGCAATTTCTTTCTTCAGTGATTTATAATTTTTATCATACAAGTATTTAATTTACTTAGTTAACTCAGAATATTTTATAATTTTTGGAAGTTAGTGTGAAAGGTGCTGTTTTCCTGATTTCATTCTCAAGCCATTTGTCATTTGTACATAGGAACACTACTTATTTTTGTGAATTAATTTTTGCTGATTTTGGTAGATATTTAATTACTACTTTTATTTTACCAGGTATTAACAGTCTGTTTAAATTGCTTATTTGATCTTGATTTAACCTTGGCAGGTAATTTTATCTATCTATCTATCTATCCATCCATCTATCTATCTATCTATCTATCTAGAAATTTATTCATTTACTTTGTTTTTCCAATTTGATGGAGAATAGGTTTTTAAAGTATATCTTTATAAGTCTCTAGATTTCTTCTCTGTCTGTTGTAACATCCCCTTTTCATCTCTAATTTTGTTAATTTGGATCTTCTCTCTGTGTCTTTCATTTAGTTTGGATAACGGTTTGTCAGTCTTGATAATTTTCTCAAGAATCAACTCTTTGTTTTATTGATTCCTTATGAAGTTTTTTGTTTGTTTGTTTGTTATTATTTTTATTGATTTCAGCACTTGGTTTGATTATCTCGTGCCCTCTAGTCCTTTTGTGATTTCTTCATTTTGTTCTAGAGATTTTTGGTGTGCTCTGAAGTTACTCATATGAGATCTCTCCAGTATTCTGTTTCTTTTTTTGTTTCTTTTTTGTATGTAGGCACTTAGTGCCATGAACTTGGCTCTTTTGGTGGATTTTTCCTTTAATAACTGTGTAATATCCTTCTCTACGTCTTCATATTAGGTTTTGTTTGAAGTCTATTTTTTCAGATATTAAAACAGCTACACCAGCTTGTACATTAGTTCCATTTGCTTAGAGCATCTTTTCCATCTTTTTATACTAAGGTGATATCTATTCTTAGTGTTAATGGTGTGTTTTGTTTTAAATGCAGCAAAAGGATAGATTCTGTTTTTTTGCATTCATTTTGTTAGTTTTATCATCTTGTTGTGAAATTGAGACCACTGATGTTGAAAATTATCAATGAAAAGTGTTTGATAATTCCTGTTATTTTGCCATGGTGTGTGTGTGTTCTCCCTCTTGATTTTTCTGCTCTGTAATTACTTATTCGTTATGATTTCTTGTGTATGATTGTTCTCTTTCCACTGAAGTTCTCCTTCTAATGTCTTCTGTACGGCTAGATTTGTAGACAGATACTGAATAAAAATTGTCTTAATAGCAGAATGTCTTCTGTTCTCCATCTACTGTTATTGAAAGTTTTGCTGTGTATAATAGCCTGAGTCTTTTAGAGTCTGCAGCACATTTATCTGTCTAGGCCCTCTTAGAGTGAGAGTCTTCACTGAGAAGTCAGATATTATTCTAATATTTTTCTTAACATATTACTTGGTCTTTTTCTCTTGCTGTTTTTAATATTATTTCTTTGTTCCATATGATTAGTGTTTTGATTATTTTATGCCAAAGGAAATTCCTTTGTTGGTACCATTTATTTGGTGTTCTTGTACCTTGATAGGTATCTCCTTCTTTAAGTTAGGAACATTTTCTTCTATGGTTTTATTGAAAATATTTTCTGTTAATTTAACCTCAATTTATTCTCTTTCGTCTACCCCTATTACTTTTAGATTTGGTCTTTTCATAGTGTTCCAGATTCCCTGATTATTTTGTGCCAGGACTTTTATTAGATTCAACATTTTATTTGATAGAGCTATCCATTTTTCCTATAAGTATCTTCTATCTCTAATATTTTGTTGGTGAAGCTTGACTCTGAGAGCCTGTTTTGAGTTGCTAAATAATTCACTTCCTGGTTTCCCACAGTTTGAGTTTTCAGGTGCTAAACTGTTTCGCTCATTTTATTCCATTGTTTTCATAGATATCTTTATGGATTTATTCATTTCCTCTTTTAGGACCTCTGTTGTAATGTTATAGTTCGTAATATTACTGTAGTAGGGTTGCTGAATTATAGTGAAGGGAAAGATCTGTGTCATCTGCAGGGGAAAATTATAGCAGGGATGGATGGATGGGAGACTGAAACTGGTGGTCTGCTACATAGCTGTGAGTGAGTCTAGGGGGTTGGGTTTTGAGGAGAAGATCTGCAGTTAGCCTAAGTACTTACTTGGTTGGAGTGTAATCTATAATACCACAATGTGTTTCTAGCTTTATATTTAGTTCAGATGTTATGCAGTTTTCCTTGTCACTCTAGTTGGAGAGAAATTTTGACATGTAAAAAAGACAACTTGGAAGATTTTGAGGAAATAATCATGAAGTCATTATTTAAAAACTCATGGCTTTTATTCATCAAATATAAAGGTTTACCTGTCATTGCCATGGCCTAAAGTCTTTATACTGCATTAGATAGAAATAACTTTTTGCCAAACTCATTTATTCCTACTATAGGTGCAGACCATTTTTTCAAAGTGATTAACTGGTAGTTGTACACAATCCAATTATTCTTTCTAGGCTTCTCTATTGCAATGAATTGCAACTTTCTCATCTCTCTGCAAAGCTTTTACAAATCAATAGCTATGAAAACTTCACATTGGAGTTTTTAAAAATGAAAATGTAACACCTAAGAAAATTTCTCCAACATTATGTTGGAACTGTGAAAGAAAATGTAGTTTTCTTCATCTTCTTGAGTGGTCTACTTGGCACACTTCATAATTTAACTTATTGCAGGCCAGGGAAATAATGTGACTGTCACCAAATAATTACTTAGGATAGGCAGGACGGTGCACAAAAGTGATTTCCTAAGTAACTCAGTTGCTATCCTTTGTATTATTTCACTCCCATGACTAACTTTAGAAAAGATTATCTATATAAAATGGGGCTTTCAAAGAACATTGTCACCCTAAGAATAGTAAACAGAATAGATTACAACAACCCAACCAAAAGAAACCACTATTCTTAGTATGCATAGAAGTTGATTCTTTCTACAATCTTTAGTTTCTAATGTTTTATATATAATTTTGTTTTCTATTATTGGTGTGCCCAACCCACAATCTGTGAACTGCATGCACAGCAGGAGAACTGTCCATGCAACACAACACAAAATTGTACATTTAAAACATCATGATATATTTTGTAATTTTTGTAACTCAGTTGTACACTTATCAAGCAGGATTTTGTGGGTGACAATCTGTCACAGTATCAGAGGCATATACCTGAAAGAAAGCCATTTTTGTTCTGAAGTATTTTGTCCAATATTAAGAAAAATTCTTTGTGAGTTCAATTAAAGCATTTATTTAACATTTAAATTTTATTTTTTGTTCTGAGTTTATTTTTTCTAGATGACATTCTTTGATGTCTCACTGAATCCAGTGCATGAACTATTTTGAAAATGATACAGTCTAAATGAATTAGTACTATCAACTTCATGTTTCAATTCAAATTATTGTAGTTGAAATCAAAGAAAGACAAAGATAAAATTAGCATTAGAAAATGGATCAACATAGTTCTAAGAAAGTCTAAATAACAGGTATGGTTATATACATTGCACTTGGAAGGTAGAGGTAGATGGATCTGTATGAGCTGGATACCAGCTTAGTCTACATAGTGAGTTCAAAGACAGCTGGAGTTATATAGGGAGACCATGGTTTAAAAAACCCAAAACAGGGCTGGAGAGATGGCTCAGAGGTTACGCACACTGGCTGCTCTTCCAAAGGTCCTGAGTTTAATTCTCAGCAACCACATGGGACAAAGAAAGATTAATGAAGAAAGGGCTTATTTTGGCTCACAGTTCCAGGGTAAGTCTAAAATGTCATGAAAAATTATAGCATCATGATTTTATGTACACATAATCCTAAAATAGAGCGATGAATGCTGGTTCTTAAGTCTGAAACCCTAGCCCATGTAATGATGCTACTCATGTTTATAGTTGCATCTTTTAACCTAAATTAAGCCAATCTAGAAACTCCTTCACAGATATGACCAGAGGCTAAGCTAATTTAGACACTCCCACAAAACATTTTCAAAAGCTTGAAATAAATATTAAATATCACATATAGATTTTTAATGCTTGAGACTGTTATGTTTTTCTTCCTCTTAATTGGTATCATTGAAAGTAGGTTGTCACCTGAATTTTGAAGGATACTTATGAAAAGATGATAGATACTGACAAATAAATATGTTCAATATAACATTTAGAATTGTGTGTGTGTGTGTATGTTATGTGTGTTTCCCCTTTAAGAATGAAGACTTGAAGTATGAAAGAGGAAAGGTGTATCTTTGATGCATGCTGAAAACTGGTCATACAACATTCTAACTAAAATTGCATGTTATATAAGGATTTAATTAGCTACGTGACAATTGCAATAGAAGGAACTCATGGTAGAGGCCCAGTGAGATGGCTAATCAGGTAAAAGCACAGGCCATGAGATCCTTTGGTTGTTAGTTTAATTCTGGAACTCATGTAAAAAAGCTAGATGTAGTGACTCACATCTTTAATTCAAGCCCCACCACTCCTGAAGTCAGATGGGAGGTGGAAACAGGACTAGACTGAAGATCCCATATACAGTCCACAAAAGAAATAACAGACAGACCCTGCCTTAAAAACAAGACAGAAAGCCGAGCATGGTGGTGCATGCTTTTAATCCAGGCACTCAGGAAGTAGAGGCAGACGGATTGCTATGAGTTTGAGGTCAGCCTGGTCTACAAAGCAAGTCCAGAACAACCAAGGCTACATAGAGAAACCTTGTTTTGAAAAACAAAACAAATAAATAAACAAACAAAAAATCACTCCAGAAATATTGTCTTCTGATGCCCATGTGCATAGAGTAAAATCTGCATGCTAGCATGTGTGTGTGTGCGCGCGCGCACACACACACACACACACACACACACAGATATAAATAAATATTTTAAGAATGTTTTTAAAGCAAAATAGGATGCCTAGTAAAAAATAACTGTAGGGTCCCAACAGTAATTAGGATATTTATTTAGTTTTTATAATTAAAATATATTTAACATTAATATTATAATTATTATTTTATTTTATGTATATGCTTGCATGTATGCTTGTGTGCAACATGTATGTAATACTTATAGAAGCCAGAAGAGAGCACTGGTTCTCCTATGGCTAGAGTTGCAAATGATGGTGAGCCACCATGTGGGTGCTGGGAATTGAACTCTGGTTTTCTATAAAAGTAACTATTGATCCATCTCTTTAGCCCCAAAGAAGTCTTCATTGTTGTTGTTGCTACTGCTGCTGCTGTTGTTTTGTTTTTAACAGTTCAGCTTGTGTTGATATGCTAGTAAGAAACTAATGGTATTTATCCATTGTGACAGACATAGATTAATGTAGCCAGCTAGACTGCATTTGCTAAATGGTCATGATTGTAATAATGATATTTGTAATTTGACAAAACCTTCTAAACTTGAGACTAACATTTTGACTCATCTGAGAACCTCATTCAACCCTCCCTAGTGTATCTGATATAAATAGTAGATTTAAGCTGGGCTATATCAAAGTGTAGAAGAAATCCCAAAAGTGATTCACTTAAGTCCTGACTTATCTCACACCAGTCCCAAATCTGCCTGCTGTAACTATTCCAGGCACACACACACACACACACACACACACACACACACACACACACACACACACACCCCAGAAACTTAATAGAGTTATACTATATTATGTGCATATTTAATCACAGTCCTCATTACATAGACCAAACAAATATTTAGACAGAAAAAATATATACAGAAAGATTTTAAGAAGCACTAACAAAACATTGAAGAAAAAAAAAACCCTTTTCTTGTAGGCCACTTAATTCCCATTTCTGTCTCATTGCTTTAATCTTGAGACAGAATACAACTATGTCTGAGATAATACAAGGAACTGAACAGAATGCAAGTAGGAACAAAGCTTAGATTACATTTAGCTAGTACCCAGTTAGCAGGGAATAAGAACTATTTTTGGCATTTAGTTACTTTTGGAGGAGAATGAACAAACAGCACTGTCATGTTTGCAGGAAACAGGGCTTCACACTGATGATCCCCTTATTTAGTGTCCAAAGTACTGGGATAACATACAAGAGCTACTATGTCTTCCATGGCTTCATTTCAGTTTTTCCAACTTTCTCCCTTTGTCTCTGAACAATATTGTATTACAGCATTGCTGATGAGCACTCTTAGGTTTATTTCCCACTATTCCATATTGCTGGGAGAAAACTGTCCTGGTGGGTCTGATTTGATACCTCATTAGGGAGGTAAGTGAAAGAAGTCAAGAAGTTAGAGCCAATAAAGTCCCTAGGCCCAATATAAGGATAAAATTTAAGTATAAAAGAGAGCATCTCTATAATCTGAGGTCTCTAGAGCAATACAGACTTTACTTCCACAGATTCGCCTAATGGCTCACTTCCTGAGGACTCACCCATTGCCTGGCCTTAGCAGTTTTCCTTAACTGTGGAGGAAGATTCCTTTACCCATTTACTTATGTATCCTTCATGACTCTAAAACCCAGAACCATGTGAATGACACTGTGAAGTTTGGATTCCTGCTTCAGATGAACTTTGGCACCCTTGAGTAACATTTGTAAGACCTTTTGTTAACTCGGTAGGCCTTTTTCTTTTACAAATTGAAACCTTAGCTCAGTGGAGTATTGCCTTGATGGTATCCTTCACATTTTCCTAGTGCAGACTTCACTTCTCTTTAATAACACTAATCTCCTTAAAAAGCACAGCCTCCTTTGCAGCACAAAACTTGGCTGTAATATTTATCTTGCCTGGGTTCTTTTCCTCTCCAAAATTTCATTTTATTTTTTTACCTCTTATTGTCTAATTGTTCTTTTTCATTGTTGACCTGTATAAGCAGGACTACTAATAACCACATGAGAGAATCAATATTAGTCTGTCTTGAAATTTTCTCTGCCAATGAAATTAGTCCATTACTTTTAAATTAGGCTTCACATACATTCTTGGGACACAGTCAGAAAGGATTCACATTTTTTGCTTATACATCAATAAAAACAGTCACCAGCTCAGTTGCTAATATTGTTCCCATCTGAAACCTCTTGATCTGGGCCTCCATTGTCCACAAAACTCTCAGTACCATAGTTCTACAGTATCTTACTAGAATGACCTATTAAGTGCTTCTTACAGAGTAAATGTAAAACTGCTTTTCTATTCCAAAGTTCCAAAGTCTTCAACACCCCTCCACAAACACCACACCCACATGCCTTGTCCTTGCCCATGCGTACACACACACACACACACACACACACACACACACACACACACACACACAGGGGAAGGAGAGAGAGAGAGGGGGGGGGGAGTGCTCAGAAGCCCACTCCCCAATACCAGATCTGTATTAGTTTTTCAATTGCTGTTAAACCACCATGAGCAAAGCAACTTATAAAAGAGCATGTTTAGTAGAACTTACAGATCCAAAAGATTAAGAGGACATAATGGCAGAGCAAAGTCATGGCAGCAAGTACTTCAGAGAGCTCATATCTTGAACTCCAAGCAGGAAGCAGAGAAAGCACACTGAGAATGATTAACAGGAGGCTTTTTAACCCTCAAAGCCAGAAGTGAGTGATATATTTCTTCTAGCAAGTCCACACCCCTTAAGCTTCACCTGAAGAGCAACCAAGAGGGAATAAGTATTTAAATGCCAGAGACTAACAGGAGACATGTTATTCAAGCCACCACTGACCCCAATTAAGTGGAAATTCGCCCAGGAATTTCTTTTTGGGAGGAAGATAAGGTTCCAGGCAGAGGAGACCTTGCTCTTGCTCCTGGAACGAGATTTCACAGGGTTCTAAGGACTTCTCAGACCACCTTAGACAATGATGGACAGGACCATACCTTGACCTGAACTACTACTACTTAAATGTATATATTCTGACCATATTTTAAAGTTCTAATCTCAATTCAGAAGACTGACTTGGGGGCTTAATTGGATCTCTTTGTCCCTTTTCCAAATGTAGTCATATTGAATAAATTTCCTTTTGTTTCTATTTTCCATGATTAAAATGAATGAATAAATAAACAAGTAAAACAAAACTCAGGATCTAAAGTATCAACATGTTTTCCATTCCGTGACATCTAAGTAAACAAAATTACTGTATTTTCTACTGTTGAGGACATGTGGGTTTTTTTAATAAAGACTCTAGCTCCTTTGCTCTGTGGTTGAGACAACTTTAGATATTACCCACACTGAGTCTACCTACAACCTGAAGAAGGAATATTTCTGACCGGTGAGGTATGGTTTAAAATTCATGCTTTATCAGTAAAATAGAATGATAAGATTCTGCCAATTCAGTTTATAATTTTATGAATTCATGTACAGAATAAAATTTTGTATTTTTATAGCCAAGCCCAACAATAATTTTAGTAAAACTTCCTGAACTAATATACTTGGCACTTTCTTCTGCTCATAATAGTACAGGTAATATTACCACGTCTGAAGATTTGGAGCTAGAGGCCTCCAATGACAAAGAACATATGACATTTGTCATTATGTATCTGGGTTACTTACTCAATATGATCTTTTCAAAATCTATCCATTTGCCTGCAAAGTTCATGGTTTCGTGTTTCTTTACAGTTGAGTAGTATTCCATATTGTAAATGAACCACATTTTTCGTTATCCAAACAAATTTCCCTAGTGACCAGATCAAGTTGCAATTCAACCAACAGTGAATGAGGGTTCCATTTTCAATAAATTCCCTCCAGCATTTTGTGTTGGTTGTTTCATTGACTTTGCCATTCTAACTGGAAAAAAGATGGAATATCAGAGGCGTTTTGATTTCTAGGTCAATAATTGCTAGGGATAATGAGCACATTTTGGGATATTGCTTACCCATTTGTTTCTGTCTTTTGAGACCTCTCTGTTCAGGTCTTAGGCTCATTTTTTAAATTTTTTACGTATACATTTATATTATTGCACATATATACAATAAACTACCTATAGCAAGAAGAAACATGACACTATCAGGAATTTTATAAATGTTGCATTCTTAGTTTTTTGGCACTTTGTGTTTGACAGCCTTGAAGAAAACATCTTTTTTTGTTTTATTATTATTTTTTATTAATTTATTCTTGTTGCATCTCAATGGTTATCCCATCCCTTGTATCCTCCCATTCTTCCCTCCCTCCCATTTTCCCCTTACTTCCCTCCCCTATGACTGACTGAGGGGGACTTCCTCCCCCTGTACATGCTTATAGGGTATCAAGTCTCTTCTTGGTAGCCTGTTATCCTTCCTCTGAGTGCCACCAGGTCTCCCCCATCCAGGGGACATGGTCAAATATGAGGCACCAGACTTCGTGAGAAAGTCATATCCCACTCTCCACTCAACTGTGGAGAATGTTCTGCCCATTAGCTAGATCTGGGTAGGGGTTTAAAGTTTACGGCCTGTATTGTCCTTGGCTGGTGCCTTAGTTTGAGCGTGACCCCTGGGCCCAAATATGCCTATCATAATGTTCTTCTTGTAGGTTTCTAGGACCCTCTGGATCCTTCTACTTTGCTATTCTCCCATGCTTCTCTCATCTAGAGTCCCAATAGGATGTCCTTCCCTCTGTACGAGTTTCCTGATAAGTGAAGACTTTCTTGGTCCATCTAAAATTCTGAACGTAAATCAATCTCCTTCACAATTTGTCATTATCAACTTAAAACATATTCCCAGACCTAAAAACATCTTAAACCCTAAACAACTAAGCTTCATTGTAAAACTAAGCTACCTGGTCTTCAACCCCATCAGAGACTTAAGAAGGAGTAAACTTGATTACCTGAGTATACCGGGAGTGCAGGTGAGCAGCTTCCCAAATGAAATGAAAACAGAGACAGTGTACTACATGAATAATCACCCAAAACTCGCTATAATATTGAAGCATCTTTTCAACCTTCTGGCCCAATATATCTGACAGACATATTTGTGAGGCAGGAACTATTGAGGACTTGCTTACCCTGTCTTGGAAGAGTTTGGCTGTCCAATCTGTCTGCATCCAAGCTTGCCCATTTTTAGGCAGAATTCTGTCTGTGGCCAATATGAGGACCTCTTCCCCAGTGGCTTGCTTGCCACATTTGAAGCCATCTCCATAAAGAGGTTCTTTGATACTCATCATCCTCTTTGACGTAGGCTGAGTGTTGCCAGGAGTTAACTTGTCTCATTGTCAGTGAATCTTTATAGTTATAGAAACACTTTTAAATGCCATATTCTGCATGTCTCTGGCATTTTTGAAGACTTTACCTAACTATCTTACCTTATCTTTCTATAGAATCATATCTATCTGCTGCACTTAAGACATATATTCTTGTGATAAAAGTAGGCTAGTGATTGGCATTTTTAAATGGTTCCTTTGCCTTTATAACTCTTTGATTTTTGAGCTTTTGTGCATTCTGGATATTAACTCACTGTTGAATTATAGATGGAAAAGATTCTCTCACTTTTTCTGGGCTACTCAGTTGATTATTCCTTTAGCTGTGAAGATGCATTTTAGTCTTACAAAGTATCACTGGTCAATTGTTGGCCATAACCCTTGGGCAAATGACTCTTATTTAAGAAATCCTTCTCTATACTTGCATCATCTGCATCATATAAAGAACAGCTTATATGTTCTTCTAGCAGTATCAATGTTTCAGATTTTACATTTAGGTCTTTGACCCATCTGAAGTTAGTTTTTGTGAAAGGTAATAGATAAGAATATGAGGTTCTTGTTACATCTCAAGAACAAATTAATAAAGGAGAAAAAAATGAAAAAAAAACAGAAAAAAAAGAATATGAGGTTCAAACATAATTCTATTATAAATTGTATAAGATATTTACTTGGAATCTTAAAAGCATAGACCAGTGATTTTCCAAGATAGAAATAAAAATTACTGTATTTCAATTGCTTATACAGACTGTCTCACAAAATAATATTGAAAACAATTGCTGTGTTATAGTCAACTTTGTCAGAGTTAGAGTAAGCTAAATTATTCAGACTGTCTTGACACTTTTACACAGTAAAATGTTTTTTATGTAAAATATGGTATTTGTTGCCTGGATAGATATGACCTAAAATCATGTAACTTGTTTACTTGTAATGCTAAGTAGCTACAGCTTACACTGCAGTTTAAAATAATAAGTGCCTTTATAGGAGCCAGAATGTGTTCATATATAATGTCATTCTCTTTTAAAGAAATAGGAATGGGGTTTAAAAAAAAAGAAAGGAGAGAAGTGGTTAGGAGAAGGACATGTAGGAAAGGGTGTTCAGGAAGAGTTACAGAGTTATCATATAGAGCTATGAAATTCTCAAAGAATAAATTAAATTATTTCATTTTTTCCCAGTTTGTTCAGAGATTTCCTAAAAATTAAAAATAAACATACCTTATTGTCAAAATTTTAAAGGAACTATGGAGGTTGTAGGTGTCCTAGAAAACATTCAATTTCTTCTTTTTAACTGAAAAATTAAAACTGTTGTATTATAAACATTCACATTTTATATATTTTAAAAGTAATAATTTAATGTTAGAATATAATAATAAAACTAGTTATCACTATTCTTTATTATCATTTATTATTTGAAATACATAGCACATGAGACTTTTTTATAAATGTGTGCACATGTCAGTGAGTGCATGTGTGGTGGGGTGTAGGCCAAACATAACATTAGGAATGTCATCCATTTCCTCTGAAAGAGTGTGTCTCATGTGCTTTGATATCACCAATTCAGCTGGCTAGACTAAACAGGCAGCCTCTTGTTTCTGCCTTCCTAGCACTATTATTGCAGTTGTACAGGAAGCATCACCATGTCAGTTAACATTACAAAGGCGTTGATGATTTATGTCAGGTGTTTGTATTAGCACAACAATCACATTACTAACTGAGCTACCTCTTCCAGCCCTGTGATGTATTTTTTCTTAGTAGAACACATTTAAAGGGAATTTTCACTGTAGTAATGTTTTGTTGTTGTATTTCCCATAATTGTTGTACTTTTTATTCTATAATATATGATTTTGAGCTGTTGGCATACTATTGATCATTTCTATAATTTATTCAATTCTATGTGTGATACTTGAGGTGACCAGGATTATTTTTACATAGTACTTTTTTAAAAATTTTAAGCAACTATTTGAATGCCTATAATATGAAGAATATCAATCTGATAATAGAAACATACAAAATAGAAAGGCTCCCCACCTACAACAATGCATATTTGAGTTGAAGATCAAGGCAAATTAACATATAATTATTAGTGGCTACTACAAGCTTTATATCATTATAGGAAAATATGAAAGGCACACTAAGCTATGCTTAGGATCTTTTTGTTTTGGTTTCTTTATTTTCCACTAAACAATATGTAGGATTTAGGGCTTACAGTTTTAGAGGGAGAGGAATGTATTACAATCAGGGTGATGAACATAGTAGCTGGCAGGCAGGCATACTGGAGCAGAAGCTGAGAGCGCAAATCAAGATCCACAAAAAGAAATCAGAAAACACATTGGGAATGACATGAATCCTTTGAGATATCAATCCTGTCCCCTGTAACACAAGTCTCCAACAAAATCACAAGCCATAATCATTCCTAAACTGCAACTAGGGACTAATTATTCAAAGATAATGAGGCTATGGTGCCATCCACATTCCACCACCAAATCTCAATCCCTAGTCTCCGTGGGCTCGTGGTCATATCCTAATGCAAACTGTGTTTACTAAAACTTCAAAACTCTTTATAGTTTTTCAGTAACAGAATCAACATAAGGCACTCTTTAAATCTCCTCTGCCTAATTATTCCATTACTTTTCAATGTAGTATCAGGCAAATTCTTAGTACAAAGGCAGAGCGCAATTATGTCAAAATATCACAAGAGTATTGTTTCCTCCTGAAACTTTTGATCTGGCCCTCAATTGTCCATATTGCTCTTATCACTACTGCCCTCCAAATTTCTTTCAGGATATTCCCTAAGCTCTGCTTATAGCATCTGTCCACCATTACAGTCCATAGACTCAAAGTCTTATACATTCCTCCACAAAAAAAATCACATGATTATGTTTTTCTTAGCAATAGCCCTTCCCTGGTAGAAACTTTTGTGTTGGTTAGTTTTCTGTTGTGATAAAAAAAAAAAAAAAAAAAACACCATGACTGAAAAAACATATAAGGAAGGGTTTATTTTGGGCTTACAATTTCAGAGGGATAGAAGTACATCATCATCATGGTAGGAAATATATTAGAAGGCTAGCAAGCATGGTCATAGACTAGTAGCTGAGAGATTACCAGATCCACAAATAGGAAGCAGAGAGCACACTTGGAAGTGCATGAGTGTTTTGAAGCCTCTGTTCCCTGTCAGTGACACACCTCCAACAACGACACATCTCCTAGTACTTTCTAAACAGATCTACCACTCCTATCACATTCTAAACAGATCTACCAACTGAGGATCAAGTATTCAAATATAATGAGCTTATGGGGACCATTATCATAACTACCACAGAATTGAGGAGAAAGCTAAGAAGAATAAATGTAAATGACCAGAAAAAATTCTAAAAGTGTTCAAAATCTTTAAGTCCCAGGGAAATGCAAATTAAAACTGTTTTTAAGGTTCTTTCTCAGCCAAATGATGGTGGCATATATGTTTAATCCCAGTACTCTGGAGGCAAATACAGGTGGGTCTCTGTGATTTTGAGGCCACCTGGTCTAAAAAATGAGTTCCAAGACAGCCAGGGCTACAAAGAGAAACCTGGTGTCTAAAAATAACATCAACAACAAATGATTATATCTTATTCCAGTTAGAATAGCCATTATTAGGAATAAAAATGATGTCAAAAGTTGCAGAAAGAAAGCATTCAGGAACACTATGATATCTTTCCCACTTTCGTTCATTCCCACTCTTCTTTTCTTGACATACTCTACCTGTCTTCAAGATATAATGACAAGTCAAAATCTTTTTTTTTAAAGTTAATTTATTCTTGATACATCTCAATGGTTATCCCATCCCTTGTTCCCTCCCTCCTATTTTCCCCTTACTCCCCTCCCCTATGACTGTGACTGAGGGGGACTTCCTCCGCCTCTATATGTTCATAGGGTATCAAGTGTCTTCTTGGTAGCCTGCTGTCCTTCCTCTGAGTGCCACCAGGTCTCCCCTTCCAGGGGCATGGTCAAATATGAGGCACCAGAGTATGTGAGAAAGTCATATCCCACTCTCCACTCTACTGTGGAGAATGTTCTGTCCATTGGCTAGATCTGGGTAGGGGTTTAAAGTTTTCGGCCTGTATTGTCCTTGGCTGGTGCCTTAGTTTGAGTGGGACCCCTGGGCCCAAATCTGCCTATTATAACGTTCTTCTTGTAGGTTTCTAGGACCCTCTGTATCCTTCTACTTTGCCATTCTCCCATGCTTCTCTCATCTAGAGTCCCAATAGGATGTCCTCCCCGCTGTCTCAGTTTCTTGGTAAGTGAAGGCTTTCGTGGGACATGCCCCTTGGGCTAATATGCAGATATAAGTGAGTATATACCATTTGAGCCTTTCTGCTTCTGTGTTAACTCACTCATTATGATCATTTCTAGCTCACTCAACTTATCCACAAATTTCGGGAATTCCTTGTTTTTAATAGCTGAATAGTATTCCATAGTGTATATGTTCCACAGTTTCTTTATCCATTCTTCTATTGATGGACACTTAGGCTGTTTCCATATTCTGTCTATTATGAATAAGTCTGCTATGAACATGGTTGAGCAAATTTTCTTGTTGTATGCTGGAGCACTTTTGAGTATATTTCAAGGAGTGGAATAGCTGGGTCTTGAGGAAGCCCTATTCCCAGTTTTCTGAGATACCACCAGATAGATTTCCAAAGTGGCTGTACTAGTTTGCATTCCCACCAGCAATGAAGAAGTGTTCCTCTCTCCCCACATCCTTGCCAGCATGTGGTGTCGCTTGAATTTTTGATCTTAGCCATTCTGATGGGTGTAAGATGGAATCTCAGAGTTGTTTTGATTTGCATTTCCCTGATGATTAAGGAGGTTGAACATTTCTTTAAGTGTTTCTCAGCCCTTTGATATTCCTGTGTTGAGAATTCTCTGTTTAGTTCCAAGCCCCATTCCTCAATTGGGTTATTTGGTTTGGTGGTGTTTAGTTTCTTGAGTTGTTTATATATTTTAGAGATTAGACCTTTGTCAGATGTAGGGTTGGTGAAGATCTTTTCCCAGTCTGTAGGCTGTCGCTTTGTTCTCTTGATAGTGTCTCCTGCCTTACAGAAGCTTCTCAGCCTCATGAGGTCCCATTTATTAATTGTTGACATTAATGACTGGGCCGTTGGTGTTCTTTTTAGGAAGTTGTCTCCTGTGCCACTATGTTCCATGCTCTTCCCCACTTTTTCTTCTAAGCGACTTAGTGTCTCTGGTTTTATGTTGAGGTCTTCAATCCACTTGGATTTGAGTTTTGTGCAAGGTGACCAATATGAGTCCAGTTGCATTTCTTTACACATAGACATCCAGTTGGAGCAGCACCATTTGTTGAAGATGCTATCCTTTTTCCATTGAATGGATTTGCCTTCTTTGTCGAAAATCAAGTGACCATATGTGTGTGGATTCATATCTGGGTCTTCGATTCGATTCCACTGATCAACCAGCCTGTTGCTCTGCCAGTACCATGCTGTTTTAATTACTATTGCTTTATAGTACAGTTTGAGATCAGGTATGGAGACTCCTCCGGAGCACGTTTTATTGTACAAGATTGTTTTAGCTATTCTGGGTTTTTTGTTTTTCCATATGAAGTTCAGAATTGAACTTTCAATGTCTTTAAAAAATTGTGTAGGTATTTTGATAGGGATTTCATTGAATCTGTAGATTGCTTTTGGTAGGATGGCCATTTTTACTATGTTAATTCTCCTGATCCATGAGCAAGGAAGATCATTCCATCTTCTCATGTCATCTTCAATCTCTTTCTTCAGAGTTTTGAAATTTTTTTTCAAACAAGTCCTTCACTTGCTTAATTAGAGTAATTCCTAAATATTTTATATTGCTTGTGGCTAATGTGAAGGGTGTGGCTTTCCTAATTTCTTCCACTGCAAGCTTGTCATTTGTGTATAGGAAGGCTATAGATTTTTTGAGATAATTTTGTATCCAGCCAATTTGCTGAAGGCGTTTATCAGCTGCAGGAGTTCTCTGCTGGAATTTTGAGGGTCACTTTTGTACACTATCATATCATCTGCAAATAGGGATAATTTGACTTCCTCCTTTCCCATTTGGATACCCTCAATCTCCTTTTGTTGTATTATTGCTCTGGCTAGAAATTCGAGTACTATATTGAAGAGATATGGAGAGAGTGGGCAGCCTTGCCTTGTTCCCGATTTTAGAGGAATGTCCTTGAGTATCTCACCATTTACTTTGATTTTGGCTATTGGCTTGCTGTATATAGCCTTTATTATATTGAGGAAAGTTCCTTGTATCCCCTATCTCTCTAAAACTTTAAACATGAATGGGTGTTGGATTTTATCAAATGCTTTCTCTGCATCTAAAGAGATGATCATGTGGTTTTTTATTTTCAGTTTTTTATATGGTGGATTACATTGATGGATTTCCGTATATTAAACCATCCCTGCATGCCTGGAATGAAGCCTACTTGGTCATGATGAATGATATCTTTGAGGTGTTCTTGTATTCGTTTTGAAAGTATTTTATTTAGTATTTTTGAGTCGATGTTCATAAGAGAAATTGGTCTGAAATTCTCTTTCTTTGCTTAGTCTTTGTGAGGTTTAGGTATCAATGAGACTATGGCCTCATAGAATGAATTTGGTAATGTTCCATCCCTTTCTCTCTTTTGGAGTAGCTTGAAGAGTATCGGTATTAGCTTGCCCTTGAAGGTCTGGTAGAATTCTGCGCTGAAACCATCTGGCCCTGGGCATTTTTTGGTTGGGAGACTATCAATCATTGCTTCTATTTCTGTAGGGGAAATGGGGCTTTTTAGCTTGTTTATCTGTTCTTCACTCAACTTTGGCAAGTGAAATTGATCAAGAAAATCGTCCATTTCTCTTAGATTTTCAAATTTTGTGGCATATATGCCTTCAAAGTCGGATCTTATGATTCTTTGTATTTCTTCAGTGTCTGTTGTTATGTCTCCCTTTTCATTTCTGATTTTGTTGATTTCAATACTGTCTCTCTGCCTTTTAGTTAGTTTGGCTAATGGTCTGTCTATCTTGTTGATTTTCTCAAAGAACCAGCTCTTGGTTTTGTTGAATCTTTGGACTGTTTTCTTAGTTTGTAGTTTGTTAATTTCACCCCTGAGTTTGATTATTTCCAGACGTCTACTCCTTTTGGGTGTTTCTGCTTCTTTTTTTTCTAGGGCTTCCAGTTGTGTCGTTAAGGTGCTTATGTGCAATGCTTCCAATTTCTTTTTAAAGGCACTTAGTGCTATGAATTTTCCTCTTAGCACTGCTTTCAGTGTATCCCACGAATTTGGGTATGTTGTTCCTTCATTTTCATTGAATTTCAGAAACTCCTTGTTTTCTTTCTTTATTTCTTCCCTGACCCAGGTGTCATTTAGCAGAGAGTTGTTTAGTTTCCACATACGTGTAGGCTTTTTGTTACTTCTGTTGCTGTTGAATTGCAGCCTAAGCCCATGGTGATCTGATAGGATACAAGGTATTATTTCAGTCCTCTTATATCTGTTGAGGCTTGCTTTGTGACCTATGATGTGATCAATTTTGGAGAAGGTTCCATGGGGTGCAGAGAAGAAGGTATATTCTTTCTTGTTTGGGTGAAAGGTTCTATAGATATCTGTTAGATCCATTTGACCCATGGCATTGGTGAATGATGTTATTTCTCGGCTTAGTTTCTGTTTCAATGACTTGTCCTTCAGTGAGAGTGGGGTGTTGAAGTCTCTCACTATTATTGTGTGCAGATCAATGTGGGGTTTAAGCCTTTTTAGCAGATCTTTTACAAATGTGGGTGCCCTTGTATTGGGATCATAGATGTTCATAATTGTGATGTCATCTTGGTTGACTTTACCTTTGATGAGTATGAAGTGTCCGTCCTCATCCCTTTTGATTAATTTTGGTTGAAAGTCTATTTTGTTCGATATTAAAATGGCTATGCCTGCTTGCTTCTTGTGACCATTTGCTTGGAATATTTTTTTTCTAACCTTTTATCCTGAGGTATTGCCTATCGTTATGGTTGAGATGTGTTTCTTGAATGCAGAAGAATGTTGGATCTTGTTTATGTACCCATTCAGTTAGTCTGTGTCTTTTTATTGGAGAATTGAGACCATTGATGTTGAGAGATATTAATTATCAGTTACTATTAAGAGTCTTTATTTTGATGTTGGTTCCAGTCAAGCGTTTGTGTAGTTGTGTTTTTGCCATAGTATAGTTATTTATTTCCTGCATAGTTTTGGTTGTAGCTTGGCCCTTTGGGATGGAGTTTTCCTTCTAGTACATTCTGTAAAGCTGGATTTGTAGATAGGTACTGTTTGAATTTGTTTTGTCATGGTATATTTTATTTTTTCCATCAATGGTTATTGATAGTTTTGCTGGGTAAAGTAGTCTGGCCTGGCATCTGTGGTCTCTTAGGGTTTGCAGGATCTCTGTCCAGGCCCTTCTGGCTTTGATGGTCTCTGCTGAGAAGTCGGGTGTAATTCTGATAGGTTTGCCATTAAATGTTATTGGGCCCTTTTCCCTTGCAGCTATTAATATTTTTTCTTTGTTCTGTATGTTTTGTGTTTTGATTATTATGTAACGGGCAGTTTTTCTTTTCTGGTCAATTCTATTTGGTGTTCTATATGACTCTTGTATGTTTATAGGTATCTCTTTCTTTAGATTGGGGAAAGTTTCTTCTATGATTTTGTTAAGAATAGTTTCTGGGCCTTAGAGTCTGATATCTTCTCTTTCTTCAATGCCTAGTATCCTCAGATTTCTTCTTTTCATGGTGTCCTTAATTTCTTGGATGTTTTGTGTTAGGAGTTTTCCACATTTGGCATTTTCTTTAATGGTTGCTTCAAGATCTGTGATTGTATCTTCTAGACCTGAGATTCGTTCTTCCATCTCTTGGATTCTATTAGAAAAGCTCAGCTCTGTGTCATTTGCCTTCTTCTCTGAGGTCTCACGTTCTCATTTTTCTTCTGTCTGTGTGTTTATCATTGAATCCATTTCCATCTTCATATCTTGAACAGATTTTTTTTTTATTTCTTTCATCTGATTTTTTTTTATATTCCAGAGTTTCTTCCATTGTTGGTTTATAGGTCTTCAGATCTTGAACCGTTTTATTTATTTCTTTCATCTGGTTGTTTACATTTTCCTGACATTTTTCCAGTTCCACTCTATGGGCTTTTTTTATGTCTCGCACCTCTTTGGCTGTGTCTTCCTGCATTTGATTTCGAATTTTATTTGTTTCCTCCATTATCATCCTCATTACCAAGGATTTGAGGTCATTTTCTTGTGTTTCCATTGTATTTGAGTTCTCTGGGTTGTTTTCTTTGTGATAGCTGGATACTGGAGACGCCATGTTGTTTTGGGGTTTTTTGTGTATGCTTTTACTCTGTCCTTTAGACATCTTGCCATCTCTGTTTTTGTTGGGTAGCTTCCAGAGTTGGATGGAGGGAGTCTGAAGATAGATTCACTTGTTTTCTCACAACTTCCATAGGTTGGAAGCTCTGATGCTTCACTGGTGTGGATGGCAGGAGGTTAGCCCTGTCGTTTTGGTCTCTCACAGCCAGTGATCCTCAGCTCCCCTTTGCTGTAGGTCCTGCAATCGTTCTGGGTCTCTGAACGAGCGTTGGGTCAGGCCAAGGTATCCACAGCCTTTCTGGTCCCCTGCCAAGTCTAGCCAGGAACACTGGGCCCGAACCACGCATCGAGCTCAGCTAGTTTCTCAGGGCCTGAACTGTCTGCCACAGCAGGAGAACTGTGGCTGCGCTGAGCTCTTGCCTCCTGTGGAACTGAGAGCTCCACCCAGCCTGTGTCACAGAAGGAGAACTGTGGCTGCACTGAGGTAGTGCCTCAGGCAGAATTGCTTGCTGAGCTGAGCCAGTGTCTCCACGGCACAGTGCACTGAGCGAACCCGGGACTCTGGGACTGAACTGTCCACCGAGTCCAGTTTGAGTCTCAAGGCACCACGTGACCCAAATCCTGTCCAGAGTCCCCTCTCCCACAGAAACTCCCACCGTCCACCACACCAATCATCTACTCTGGAAGGCTCTGAGCTGCAAACCTCAGCCACCACCGCTGGTGCCGCTGGAGCCGCTGGAGCCGCTGGAGCCGCTGGAGCCACTGGTGCCGCTCGTGTCGCTGCTGCTGCTGCTGTCTCTGCTGCTGCTGCTCTGATCCGAGAAAATCTGTGCTCCTCCCGTGTGCAGGGGAAGGCAGGTCCTCTGCACCTGGTCCCTCTGAACCGTGGAGCACTCCTGTTGCCATGGTGTGGGCACCTTGGTGTTCCTGGCTCAGAAATCTGTGCAATTTCCTGAGTTGTTCACTGGAGCTTCTAAACTCGGTCCACACTGCATGCCGCCATCTTGGATCTCTCTGACAAGTCAAAATCTTTAGTTTGAGTTGTAATATCTAAGCTTAGATATACTAAATATTTCACGCAAAATTATCTGCAATTGTCAAAATTTGAAAACACTCACTGATCCCACAAATAATATAATCAAGATAGTCCATTACTGGTCTTTATTTTATGTTATTTTCCCTTGTTGTCTTAACTAGAAAACACCTGTACAAACTTTATTAAAATGAATTTTAAAAACCCTGAATTTCATGAGAGACTCAGACATCTGAAGAAATGATTGTTTATCAAAAGCCATAACAGTGATTTTGTGACCCGCCTGTCACACCATCAATGAAACATTTTCTTTATTGATCTTTTCCTCTATTATGTGATAGAGGGTTATTACTATTTCTGTGGTTATATGACATAGATTCTTTTCATCTTTATAAAAATACCTGCTAAGGCCAGCTTGTTTCACATAACGAGTGTCAGGTCTAGTGAGACCATGACTCAAATAAAGAAATTAAAATAAAATACATAAAAAAGAACATCGAGGATTTAGTTAAAGTCTGTGTGTGTGAGTTTGTCTGTGTGTGTGTATGTGTGTGAAATTATTTGCCTAATAGCTTGTCTTCTGCCTTACTGACTCCTTTTCCCTGGTTGGTATGAGTATATATTTTAATTTCAAAATTAATTGTTTTCTTTTTTGTTTTATTATTTTTTATTATTTTAATTTTTACATATGCATTTACATTATTACACATATATACAATAAACTACCTACAACAAGTAGATCCAGGAAACAATCAGGGATTATATAAATGTTACATGCACAGTGTTTTGGCTATTTGTATTTGGCAATCTTGAAGAGAACATCATTTTTTAAAATAACATCTTTCTTATCTTGGTGACTCTAAAATTCTGAATGTAAGTCCATATCTATCATACCTCATCATTATCAACTTAAAACATCGATCTAGACCTACAAAACTAAACCTGATTGTAAAACTAAACTATCTGATATTCAACTCCATCAGAAACTTGAGAAGGAACAAAATTAATTACTTGATTATACTGGGTGTGCAGGTTAGCAGCTTCCCAAATGAGAAAATAACAGAGACAGTTTGCTGTTTGAATAGTCATCCAAAACTCTCTCTATAATGTTGGAGCATCATCTTCAGCCTTCTGGCCCAATGCATCTGACAGGCATATTTGTGAGGCAGGAACTATTGAGGACTTGTTTACCCTGTCTTGGCAGAGTTTGGCTGTCGACTCTGCCTGCATCCAAGCTTGTGCATTTTAAGTCAAAATTTTGTCTGTGGCCAATATGAGGACATTTTCCCCAATGGCTTGTTTGCCACATTTGAAATCATCTCCATAAGGAGGTTCTTTGATGCTCATCATCTTCTTTGGGGTAGGCTCATGTTGCCAGGAGTTAATCTGTTTCATTGTCAGTGAATCTTTAAATAATAAAAACATACTTAAATGCCATATTCTATAGATCTCTGAGGATTTGATGATTGTATCTAACCATTTTAACTTATCTATCTATAGAATCATATCTATCTGTTAATCCTAGGATGTATATTCTTGTGACAAAAACAGACTATTTTTATACAATTAATTTATATAACTTATTTTTTCTAAACAGCCTGTAATAGAACTTCCAAAGTATTCGAAATAAATCTTGTATTATAATTTAACTGTATGTATACAATACCACATATTAGAATAGAAATATATATAAGTGTGTGTGGCATGATAATTTTTAATTGAGTTTTAAAGCAGGGAGAGATCAAGAGTAAAATGCAGTATAATCATTTTTGTTGAGTATTGAATGCATAAAAGCTTCATTTCATTTACTATTTTTATTAAAATTGTACCCTCCCCATACCCGGAGAGGCTGCAACATTAGAAAAAAGAGAGTAGGGTAGTAGTGGTGCATGCCTTAAATCCCAGCACCCTGGAAGCAAAGGCAGGTGGATTACTGTGAGTTCGAAGCCAGCCTAGTCTACAAAGTGAGTCCAGGACATCCAAGGCTACACAGAGAAACCCTTTCTCGAAGAGAGAGAGAGAGAGAGAGAGAGAGAGAGAGAGAGAGAGAGAGAGAGAGTAACAGAGTTCCATAACAGAATTTCCTGTGACTGAGTGTCAACCTCAGCTGGCTGAGGAAGGGTTTGTCTTCTTACCATAAATATCACTGGACAAATTTGAGGTTGATGAATGAAAATGTGTGTCTCATACATTTATCTTAACTCTCACTGAATGTATAAAAAGGCAAAAGATAAAAAATCTTATATATATATATATATATATATATATATATATATATACATATATATATATATATATATATATATATATATATATATATAGAGAGAGAGAGAGAGAGAGATTAATAGGAGTCTAAAAGGTCTGCTTTAATAGGTGGGTGCCAATGCTATTGAAATATGATTAAATAACAGCATGTTATTTTAAATTATCACTTAAAGAAAGTTGGGATACTTGTTTATAAATAAATGTTTTCACTTCCTCCTTCATTGAGCTGGAGTGTATAGTATAAAATAATTTGATTAAGGTCATGAAACTACCCTGTGCCCATCTATCAGAGTCTAATGGTATTGATAGTAATTTGACCTGGACAAGCAGGTCATTGTTCAGTGACAGGGCCCTAATAGGGATGACCAAGGGATGAGAAAATTAAACAGATAAGAAAGCTGGGGTTAGGAGGCCTTGTATAAGCTGATGGTTTATGCTAATCAAATTTATTAAGAGGTACAATACATTATATACTATTTCCAGGAGTTGGGGGTGGGGCAAAGTCAGCAGAAAGCCATCCTACAATGGAAGAAAAACAGCAAGAACTTAACCAAGCAATGTTGCAAAAAGGGAACACCACATATCTCAAGTACATAACAGACCAAGCACACAGTGCTCTTTGGAATGATAACAATAGCCCCTTAAGATACGAAGAGCTGAGTTCTTAGGATGACTTCAAAACACCCCAAAGGTCCTGGCCTCAGGTCATTACTGAAGCTAACAAGCATGTTCATGCTTTTAGAAAAGTAATTCTATTGCTTCTCCATACATCAAGGCTTCAGGTAAAGATTTGGTCTGTCTTGCCTCTCAACAGTAGTTAATGATTCACACATCATTCCTTAGAAATAATTATTGAATCATCATTGGCTATCACATTCCAACCTGTATAAAACAACCACATTCAGACATGGTCTCAACTTCCTATCTACTATTGGCCATATTTAATGAAATAAGAATGTTGTAGTGATGTGAGTTAAGTGGACCAAACATGAGTATAAATATCTATCTAGAAAAACATAACAGTGTCTAACTCAAAGATTACGCATTATTTTACAAACCTACACTCAGCATTTATTTCGGTCTTTTAATATTTAAAATTCTGTGAACATTGCTCTTACTCTAAATAAAATCGACATATGTTTAACTCTAAGGAGATAGATTGTGACTCAATGATTTGATTTATGTTAGTGCTCATCTTTTTATTTTTAACCTGCTGTTTTTATCTTTCATCTTCTCAAATATTTTTAACAATGTCTGCTACTAACCAAGCCACACTTTATGAAGTGAAATAGTGTAGAATTAGAATGAATTCTTCAGTACAAACAAACTTTTTGTATTCAACTAAACTCTTCAGGTTAAAAAAAATAGTCAATGTAAGACAAAACATGATGATATGAAGTGTCATGAAACCAAAAAGCATATAGACACATTCTAGGAATGTGCTGAAGTTATTTAGTGAGAAGACAATTGTAATACACATTAATTGGGTATCTTTTATATTTCTATGGTCATTGGAACAACTCATATTGTTTATTGATATCCTCTGTTATTGTAGGTATTTGTGGCTTTTGGTTAGTGGTACTCTAATTTGCAACACTACATCTATGTGGCATGACTTTATAATAAAATAGAATCACTCATATTTTCCTAGGTACTATTTGTTGTAAAAGAAAAGGTTCTTTTCCATTATAAAGAATAATCATCATAAAAGGTGCATACATGAAAATTTAATTTATTAATTGACCTGTGGTTCTTTCCTGCTGAGGACATTATCCATATTCTGCTTATGTATAAATAAATTTTAAGGATAAAGTAACTTAGAAAATATTTTTATTACAGATTTTTGTATATTCTATCATCATTATGATGATAATTAAATGTTATGTCTGAATATTGTCCTAATACCTTTACTAAACAGATATTCTTTGAAACTAGATAGGCCAGGATATGGTCAATAAAGATTAGAAATTATGGTGCTTAAGATTTACTATAATTGGAATAGATACCCAAAATATCTATATAAAAACACCTATCTCCTTGTTATATATTTTTCCAAAAATATTCTTATGCATCATCTGGGAAAAATGCAAGAATTATGTACCAAAGCTTCAGTTTTTAGTATTGATCCATAGATTTAAGCCAGAAATGGCTAGAAGAATTCTAGTAATGGGTGGGGCCAAAGGAGTGGGCTGTTTGTTTGTTTTGTGTGTTGTTCTCTAAGAACTTAAAGAGCAAAGAAGGAAGGGAAAATCAAGGCATAAGATTTATTTTTATTTTTTACTATCTGACTTTTTAAGAGCTCATAAATCTAAAGTTATTAGAGGCATGTAAAAATAGATGCCCTTCAACTTAATGTAGTTTACAACATGGGTTCCTCCCTCTAGAATGCATATTGCATAGGTATTTAGCATAGAGGTTGAAGTGATTTGTAGTGGAGTATGAAGTATGTTTGCATGATAATATCTGGCTTAAAATTTATGTAAAAGATATACTATTACACTTCTGCAATCTGACTTGATAATCTTAAGCAATAAGGGCCAATCTTGCCCTTGGAAATGAAATAATAATAAGAATGGTTTAAAAAAATTGTCCACCTTTACATTCAATTGAGAATTCTGCAGGAAAATTGCACTTTGTTACTATATATTGTTTTGCCCTTCAGCTCAGATGTTGGCCCTGCATTACTATTCAGGCAGCATCAGTGCCAGTCCTAGTGATTCATGGAGGTATTGTGAATATGCAAATAAGCAAGAACTTTTTATGTCTATGGTTTGTCTTTCTTAGATATTTGAAGGAATAATTGGAACCAATCAACTACTGATAACTTGCATATAGATGACTGTTACTCTGGAGTTAGAGCCATTTAATAATTATTATATTGGCCTCAAGATTTTATTTCAACTTATCTCTCAACAAAATGCTTTACAGTATTTATTAAATTGGCTGAAAAAGAAGTTAGAATGTCATATTATTTTAGCTTTCAAATATGTAGTATACAAATTAAAGAATGTTTTAATGAATTTTTTTGGTATTTATGCGATTTTATCCATTTTCCCTGGGAATTTGAAAATCATGAATCAGGACCACAGGTACATATACAGCATTTGCTTAGTATGTGTGAGGCCCTGGGTACTTATCTTTAATAAGCCTCCAAATCACAAATATAGGAAATAATGGAGTTATCTAGGTATGTGAACTCTAGATCTACTGACATATAAAAACATAATAAATAAAAAGAGAGTAGGAGAGAAAAAAGTGTGTAGACTGGAACCTCAGACATAAATAACATTTTAATTTTAAATTAAATTAATGTTACTGTGAAATTATATGTGTGTGTATGTATTTGTGTGTGTGTGGTGTGAGTGTGTGTAAGAGAGAGAGAGAGAGAGAGAGAGAGAGAGAGAGAGAGAGAGAGAGAGAGAGAGAGAGAGGAGAGAGCTTGCCAGTACAGAGTAGGATGACCTGAAACTTCTCATCTTCCTTTCTACCTCTCCAAAGTCCTAGGATTCAGGCAAGTGCCATCATATTTGGTTTATGTAATGCAGGAAATACAGGGCTTCATGAATGCTAGGACAGTACACAATCAACTGTGGTATATCCTTAGATCTAGATAAACATATGTTAATGAGAAAAATAAATAAAAAATTATATTTTTCTTTAATTAATTTTTTACATATACATTTATATTATTAAGAAAATGAAAGCATAAGTAAATGTAAAATAAATCCTTTAAATTCATGTTACTCCTTGATAAGTGATATTTTTCTGTGATAAAGTTTCAAAACTTCAGATTGTGTTTCAGTTGGTGTGATACAGTGAAAATATCCCCAGTATACTGTAAAGTGTTTCTGTTGTGCCCCCCAATTAACTAAAATATTTATGGTTCCTTTCTTTTGATATCCTAGTACTGTTTGGCTTCTACAGAGATAATCTTCAAATTACTACCACTTGCTGTCTATATAAAAGTATTTTATGAATATGTGAAAAATCAAAGTGTCTTTAATATTTAGCAATTTTAATTTAATCAAATAATATTTCAACTACAGAATATAATTTTAAACATAAATTTTGTTATGCATATTTACAAACATAATTTGCATATTTTAGAGTAATGGCAAATATCAGGTGGATTAGGTTAGTCTATGTTCTGGCTTTATTGCTGCTGGTTTTATATTAAAGTTTCATATTTATAACCACCATCTGAGATAATATTTAGTCTTGCACAAGCTATATGCACTCAGGATATTAAGTGAGTTGCATTCATTGTAGGTTTTCACAAACCTTCACCTATAGGAACTTCAGCTTGGCAAATGTTCCTTTACTTGTCATGCCAATAGAAAACAGTTTTGGAGGGTCATGTGCTAGCCATTAAATGCCCAAGCTCCACAGAGAAACATGTCACATCAGACAACAACTCACTTAGTGAACATTGCACATATCCACACCCAAATTCAAGACCTGCAGAAAAAAAGCATTCTATTATGCCTAGAAGATGTAGAATATTATGAACATAAATAAATTCAGCCACATGGGATCGTATTCCTTTAAGTTCAGTAAAAATGGTGTGTCATCTACCAACATCAAATTTCAAGTTATGGAATAGAAAGCTATAAAACACTCAAGAATACTTACAAATACTTAGTAACTGGCAAAAACTGAGACATAGTAAATCATTTCTAGAAAAATCAATCATTGTGTGTATGTGGTTGTACATATCTGCATATAATTGTGTATTCCCTGATTAAATCTTATTCACATCCTAAATACACATTAATGTAAATATTAGAACTGGACTGACTTGGGAATAGACATTTGTTGCTCAGTGAGATAATGTATCAATCATAAAATGTACCTGAAGTCTAAATGAAAATTATATCACTGGAAGAAATATCTTTCTAGCATTTCATTTAGTAAAAACAATGAATATTATTACATGGTATATTTTATTTTGACAAACAACTTGGGGCTCGACTGCATCAAAAATCTTTAAAACTTATTTTATTATTTACTTGTGTTTGTGTACATGTGTATGTGTCTGAAGATGTCAGAAAGAGTATCAAATCACCTGCAGCTGGAGTTACAGGCAATTGGGGGTGGCTCAATGTGGTCACTGGGACCTGAACTCTGATCATCTGGAAAAGCAGCAGGTGCTTTTAAAACATGTGCCATCTCTACAACCTCCTTAAGAAACATTTAAAAGTAATGATAGGAGAACACTAGATTTTTTTACTCAGGGAGAAATAAACAATAATAATCACACATTTGTCAGCAAATGGATCTTTTGGCAGGTAGATTTGCCCTTCTGACATTTATCTACACAACAATCAACCTGTCTTCCAATATAATTTAGCTAACATTAAGTGAACAGTAGAATTAATAAGCCAAATTATTAGCCCTGTGGCTGAAGTATATGTTGCCCATTAATCTTTAGAACTTGTTTTTACTTTCTAGACAGTGCTACCTCCTCAGTGACCACTAGACTTGCCTAATACCATCAAATATATTATAGCTGGCCCTGGGGACAGTACACCATAATTAAACCAACACCACTGGGAATTTATACAATATCTTGCCAGTAGAAAAATCAAAATATATAAAATTTTAAATGAATATAAAATAGTTTTCTCTGCACTTATCTATTTTCATTTTCTATTTCATAGTTATTGAAATTCCAGTAATTATAGTAGAAAGTTTGTATGGTATTGAAACTCTGGCTTTAAAAGTCAGTACAGACTTCACACAATGTATCGATTTGAAAAAAGTTAGGATAATTATATATACATCCTAACCAGGAATCTGGACTACAGCGAGAGTCCATGCTCAATTTGTTGTTGTTGTTGTTGTTGTTCAAAATAACTTGCCTTTAAAAGCACTGATCACAGTCACTTTAGCTGTCTCTGTATTTGATTATAACCAGGTTTTAAAACTAGTAAACATATTTCTTGTCAGAAATTTTTGTGTTCTCATTCTCCTTCTCTCTCCCCCTGCCCTTCTCTTGTTCCTTCTTGCTCTGCCTCAGCCAGGCATAACCCATGCCCATGACCCTGACTCTGCTCTCTGCTTCTCTCTCTCTCTCTCTCTCTCTCTCTCTCTCTCTCTCTCTCTCTCTCTCTCTCTCTCTCTCTCTCTTTCCTTCAAACTGTGACAAAGACTTGGTCTGTAAACTATCCCATATACAGACTTTATTTTAGAAGAATTCTTGTCTAACAATGACTATGTTAAGTGTCTGAGCTCAATTTCCAGGTATAAAATAGAGAACCAAAATCACAGGCATTATATCACTATAGTCTCAAAATAGACCGCATAAGGCGTTTTTGTCGCTACATTAATAGATGTCTCTAATCTGTCAGAACTTATTCTAATGTTGATTTAATAATCAAGTAACAGTGATAGCCTAATAAATTAATATATTTTTAGAAAGTTGAAATCTTTATTTTTTAAGAAATTTATTCATATTACATCTCAATTGTTATCCCGTCACTTATATCTTCCCATTACCTCTTCCTCCCTCCTTCTTTCACCCTATTCCCCTTGCCTAGGTCTGTGACAAAAGGGGACCTCCTCCCCCACCATATGATCACAGCCTATCAGGTATCATCCTGGTACCCTGCTTACCCTTCTCTGAGTACCACCAGGCCTCCCCACCAAGAGGAAGTGGTCAAATAGGG
Source organism: Acomys minous (assembly GCF_964271855.1). Classification (NCBI taxonomy): domain Eukaryota; kingdom Metazoa; phylum Chordata; class Mammalia; order Rodentia; family Muridae; genus Acomys; species Acomys minous. The sequence continues at coordinate 84,534,367 of NC_140488.1, read as the reverse complement.
AACACCAGAGTTCATGTCAACATAAGTCCCCTCTTTCCATACAACTGTGGAGAATGTCCTGCCCATTGGATAGATCTGGACAGGGGTTCTAGGTTTACTGCATGCATTGTCCTTGGTTGGTAATTTGAACAGACACCCTGTGTCCAGATCTGCCAGCCTTGATGGTCATCTTGTAGGTTTCTAGGACCCTCTGGATCCTTCTCTTTCCCCATTCTCCCATACCTCTCTCACCTGGAGTCCCAATAGGAAGTCCCAGAATCTATCCCAATCTCCTCCTAACTGAAGACTTCCAGGGCACATCCCTGACCAATTATAAGTGAGTATATACAATTTGTGTCATTTTGGGTCTGGGTCAACTCACTCAGGATGACCATTTCTAGTTCCATCCATTTGCCTGCCAATTTCAAATTTTCCTTGCCTTTAATAGCTGAGTAGTATTCCATAGTGTAAATGTACCACAGTTTCTTTATCCATTCTTCTACTGAGGGACACTTAGGCTGTTTCCATGTTCTAGCTATTCTGAATAAGGCTGCTATGAACATGGTTGAGCATATGTCCACTTCGTGTGTTGGAGCATCTTTTGGGTATATACCAAGGAGTGAATAGCTGGGTATTGAGGTAGCCCTATTCCCAGTTTTCTGAGAAAGCACCAGATTGATTTCCAAAGTGATTGTACAAGATTGCACTCCCACCAGCAATGAAGGAGTGTTCCCTTTTTTCCACATCCTCACCAGCATGTGCTGTCACTTAAGTTTTTGATCTTAGCCATTCTGATGGGTGTAAGATGGAATCTCAGAGTCCTTTTGATTTGCATTTCTGAGATGACTAAAGACACTGAGCATTTCTTTAAATGTTTCTCAGGCATTCGATATTCCTCTGTTGAGAATTCTGTTTAATTCTGAGCCCCATTTCTTAATTGTGTTATTTGATTTGGTGGTATTTAATTTCTTCAGATATTTATATATTTTGGATATTATTCCTTTGTCAGGTGTAGGGTCGGTGAAGATCTTTTCCAAGTCTGTAAGCTGTCGCTTTGTTCTGTTGACAGTGTCTTCTGCCTTACAGAAGGTTCTCAGCCTCATGAGGTCCCATTTATTAATTGTTGACCTTAAGGCCTGGGCTGTTGGTGTTCTGTTCAGGAAGTTGTCTCCTGTGCCAATGTGTTCCAGGCTCTTCCCCACTTTTTCTTCTAAGGGATTTAGGGTGTCTGGTTTTATGTTGAACTCTTTAATCCACTTGGACTTGAGTTTTGTGCATGGTGATAAACACTAACTGAAAGAGAAGCTTCCCTGATGAGGCATCAGATCTATACTTATCTGTGGATGTAAAATAGAGATCTTACCTGAATATTTTTTAAAAAGTAAGATGATGGAGATATAACTTGTATTTTTAAAGTGCTCTTCATACAAGCTTGAGGATATTAGATCAGTACACAGAATCAGTGAGGTTTTTGTTGTTGATGTTGTTTGTTTGTTTTTTATAAGGTGGAAGTGATGGCATACACTTGAAATCCTAGTATCTGGGAGACAGAGACAGGTAGATCTCTAAGGCTCCCTACTAAGCCATCCAAATCAATTCAGAGAGTTCCAGTCTAGTAAGGGTCTCTGTTTGATAACACAAAAACAAACAAACAAATAAGTAAGTTTAATGGTTCTTCAGCTGAGTAAGGACTTCTGAGTTTGTCCTGTCTCCCACATGTAGGTTCACTTAGGTGCACCCAGTGTTCCATAGACATTTGAACCACTCAATACAGCCTACAAAACATAGTTCTTCTATGAAAAAATATGTAATAATAAAAATAAAATGTAATAAATGTTTGTAATAATTGATTTTGATATACTAGGATTATAAGTGTATGATAATGCTAGAGTCCTTTTGAAGTAAATATACTAAAGAGTTGCATAGAATTTTTTTCTTTCCTTTTTTTTAAATTAATTTATTCTTGTTACATCTCAATGGTTATCCCATCCCTTGTATCCTCCCATTCTTCCCTCCCTCCCATTTTCCCCTTATTCCCCTCCCCTATGACTGTTCCTGAGGTGGATTACCTCTCCCTGTATATGTTGCATAGAATTTTTTATGGTTCAATTTATGTACTATTGGATAAACATTTTATTCTCATAAATGTTTGGATGTAGACTCACTGCCTTTGCATTTTTTATTCACCAGACTTGTGACAGGTGTATTCTAAAAGATGTGATTTATATATGTACTAGAAATAAATGAGTATATGAAAATTAGTACATTTTAGCTACTAAAAGAAAAAGTGAATCCCTTTAGTTTTACTTCCAGATGATTTAAAAGATAATCATGTTACATATATATGTAATATACTTATAGCATACATATTTTAGAGACATGTCTGTGGAATGTCCCCAGATAATTTGAATATTAATTATTTTGCTTCATAAACAAATAGGTCAATGGGTCTCACTCTTCAGAAATGTTATCTAAAATATTTTTTCTTATTTTCTTCAAATATTAAATAACAAAGCTATATTGTATTGTACTTTTGGTAGATGTTGCATAAATCCTTATTTCTACATATTTATAATTTTATTTGAAGGGAAAAATATAAGATTACAGTAAATATCATAGTCTTTTAACCTAACTGTATAACTGTTCTTCTTGAATGATTGCTAGTGAAGATTCAATGTCTTTTAAAGTAATTTCTATTCTAGCAATACATTTCCCCCAGGAGGGATCTTTATAAATATATGAATTGGTACAATACATTTCTCTGGTTTTATTTTCTTACCTTCTTCCTGGATTTTCTTTCATGATTTATCAAACATTTTATAGAAAATTAGCCAACAGTGAAGCAGACAATGAACTCGATTATTCTGGCAACTATTTTATAAATGTACTTTCATTATTATTGTTCTTGAAGTCACAAAAATAACTACTTGAAAGAAAATTAGTGCCCTCTACAATCAGCCTCTCATAATTCTTATTTAAAACATTTTCTTTTTGAAGTTTTTAAAAAAGTATTATATTTATTTAAGGCTGTAAATGGGTAAAATGGGGTTGAAAAATTAGTCTATGCCACAACAGACATATGGAGGGCAGAGGATAATATAGCTGTCAGTTCTCGTCTTTCACACTAGTAGTGGCAAGTACCAATGAACCATCTCCTTGTCCATAAAATGTTTCATATTATGGTTATGTAGAAAAACATTGCAAACAACTTATTCTTTATTGCTATCAGTTAAATTTCATATCTGTGTTTCTGATATTGGATATATATATATATATATATATATTATTTGTCAATTTAGATAAACAAAATTATCTCAAGTTCTAAAAGTAAATTAAGCAATTTGATATTTTAATCTGAGGTATTCCTTTTAACTTTCATGAGGTGAGAAATTGGTTCTTGATTCCTGATTTTCTTTTATCCAGTTTCAATGACTCCTTTTTTCTTTGACACACTATGTTCTAAAATAATAAAAATTGTCATGTCCTCATCTTGCATACAATGGCATACTCTGTCCTTGGACCATCTGAAGAGTTAATGGTGGAATAATTTAATACTCTTAATGTTTTTGGAATTGTCCAAATGACCTAATCTATGATGATTCCAATCAAAATCTTTTGTCCTGAAACTGCAGTTCCAAAAGACACATGAAGGCAAGAACTTCAACAGAACGTCACAGATGTACACAGATGTACACTATCAGTGACTCCCACATTGTAGATACTCAGTAAATAATACTGAAATGATGAACAAGACATATTTTAGTAAATAAATAATCACTAAATTTAGAATATGATGCTTACATTCTGTAGCTTTATTTCAAGTCATCATAAACAAGTGAAAATGTAAAAATGGAATTAAGAAATCCAAGCTACATGATATGTGTAAGTTACTGAGCCTTGGTAAGTCTATTTTTCTCATTTTAAATGAAAATAATGTCTCAGAGAGCTTAAATGGAATTATATATATATATATATATATATATATATATATATATATATATGTGTGTGTGTGTGTGTGTGTGTGTGTGTGTGTGTAATATCTTTCATACTGGAATCATTCTACCTATAGTATATATTATTTTAATAGAGACAGGAAAATAATTTGTGAATTTGTTGTCAGAAGCTCGAAATGAAATAGGATTTTATAGCAAGTTAATTAGTTAAAATATTAGAAATAAAACAGCAAAACATTTAGGAAGGTCTGAGAAAGTTCATAGAAATAGGAAAATGACAAATTAATGTTACCCTGTAAATACATATTCTGATTTACATTTGGTAAATGACACTGATATCACATTTATTGCTATGTTTTATTTATTACTTCACAAAGAAGGGGAACCACAGACATGAACAAACACAAATAAAGCAGAATAAAATAGGCTATACATATTATCGTATTTATGTTTGTTGTTTGAGACAGTCTTACTGTGTAGTCCAGCATGGCCTTGAACTCTAATCTTCCTTTTTCAACCTCTTGACTGCTGGGATTACAGGTTTTGTAGCACCTTTTCTGGGCTTATATTTTTTCTTAATTACAATCACCTCTCCTTATTTTCACCCAAGATTTTATCTTCTATACCATAACATTATCTTAAGAGAGCTCTTTAAAAAATATAATGAGTCCTAAAATACCCAGGATCAAAAATGAAGTCACTAAAATTATATATCTACAAGTTATAATGTTGTAAACCCTGAAAAAGTAATAAGTGCTCCAATATCCATAATTTTGTAAACTTAACCTGAAAATATTCTTGGAGATTTTGATAAAAAGTAAAACAAAATCAAACTATTTTTAGACTAACAGGTATACTTGACAATTACTGCTCAGTGCTGTATGTTAATTTCGATGGTGTAGCTTCATCAGATTATCAAGGAAACACAAATGCCATCTACACTATTGTAAAGTAATATGACTATCAACCAGCTACACATTAGTACTGATACAGGTCTCCTTTAACAATACCAGTTATTAAGCTCTAAATTCTAAAAAATTATTTCAGCTTCCCTTGAGTTGGAGCCTACACATCAGTGTATTTTACATTTTCCAGATGGTTAGGTACAGATAGTTTTGAAGCACTTTGATCCAACATGACCCAATGTCTAAACACCTTGCCACTCAGCCCATCTTTAGTTTTATCTTCTCATACAGATGTGCATAAGATATTAAAGCAGTTCAAACACAGCTATTTGATTGTCATTTTTAAATTAATTCCCTGTCACATTAGTCCTTATTACCTTTATAATGTCATTCTGTTACGGTTTACTTAACTTTGATCTGCCTACATGTTATTTATAGTTTTATAATGAAGGTAGGAATGTGGACTGGTGATAGGCAAAGGGCTATAGTTACTGCCTTGAGCACCTTACACCTGTAAGATTAGTGTTGTGGCCAATCAAAGAGCTGTAGGATAGTTCCAATGAAAACACAACTTGAAATTTCTGTACAAAAATTTTGTGTACTTTGCCCATTGTATATATTTATTTATAACTATATTCAGATTCTAAAAATAAGTCTTTCTAAAAATAATTATGCTAATCCTACTGAACTGTATAACTTTAGCATTAAGAAATAACTAAAATAACTCATTTCTATCAAGATATTCTCTTAATATTTCATGATTATCTCTTCTTTCAATGCTTACTATTTCAAGGGGTTATCATCCTGAATTTAATGCTTATTGTAATATTTTTTATTTTCTTACTCACATACTAGTATATACATAACAATATAAAGTATTGTTTTACATATTTTCATGTTGTGATTCCTAAATTTGGCAATTGCCATGAATGTTTGGTTTTTTAAATTTATATTTAATAATATTATCATTATTATATTCACAGTTTAATATCTGAATTTAATGCTCATTAAAATCTCTTCTTTGCACAACTTTTCATATTTACTTTTAATACATTATTTGCTAAAGTGTAATTTTGAACTCTGAGCTTCATATCAGGAAGACTTTTCAAAATTTATTATTTCTTTGAGAATTTCACATTTTTATCAGATTGATCTAGTTCGTCAACCCGACCCCACAAATCCATACACACTTGCTTGGCCACCCAATTTGATGTCATCTTCTTTTATGTGATTCACATCAAGAAGGTGGATATTTTACCTCTGTCAATTGTGTCAAAATTGTAAACTATTTAAAATACCTTTCAGTCTGTGGGATAAGCATAATGTAGGCTGAAAAATAGAAACTCAAGGGATTTGAGATATGGTTGAGCAGTTAAGAGCACTTGCTACTCTCTTAGAGGACCCAGATTTTGTTACCAGTACCCACATGTTGGCTTACAACCATCTGTCACTCCAGTTCCAGAGGATTCCATAACTACTTCTGACCTCTTGAGAGCACTGCATAAATATGGTGCACAGACATGCAGGTTAAATTTCTTTAAAAATCCAAACTCAATATCAATGAGGGGAGAGATAAAGGTATGGATTTTCAATGTAAAATTCTTTAGATATTTTTACAGAATTTAAATATAAAGAGAGAAATTCCTCTTCATAGTTCCTTGAGTGGGAATTATTATTATTATTATTATTATTATTATTATTATTATTATTATTATTATTATTATTAATTTTACCTAACATCTTTTTATTTAAACTATGCATTTTGGCTTTACCTTGTGCCTAGCATTCTCTTCTATTTCTTGCTATACTTCATTGCCTTACTACTTCCTTCTCAGTTCCTATCTGTAAAGGTGTTCTCTCTTGCATACTGAAAACAGTAACAACAAAAATATCATATGTGTCAGTAGTTACTAATTTATTTTATCACAAGTTCCCCCTTCAGTTTTTTAATGGCTCCCGGGGATTGAGAGCTTCGTTGTTTGTCATATTTACCCAGCATATCTTGTTGGTTTGTTATAAGAGGTTTCCCAAAGTTGCTTTGTCTTGTCCCTGAAAATAGGTATATCCTATACTACTGAGGGTTTTGATGATGAAGTGTGAGACAATGAAGTATAGCATCTATCTCTTATTACCATTGATTCGTTCATTAAAAATAGTAGTTGAATACTTCCTCTGTGTTACTCGATGCAATCCTGGGGATAAACTGGTTACCACAAAGTTCTTGCTACACTCAGATTCATTCAAGTGGGAGCTATTGTTCTGGTGGGAATGGCAAACAACATATCAAACTTGTGATACAGAAAATTTTCAATACATTGCGTATTCTCAGGAACAAAACATGCTTTTCAATGCTTGAAATAAGACAACTTTTCAGACATTGTAGTCAGTAATTATTTTTCAGAGGAGACATTGATCAAGTAGATAACATACTGAAGGTTTGAAGAAGATGTAATTAGGGAGTGTGAGTGCTCCAGAGTGAGGCAACATTAAGTGAAAGGTCTTTATTAATGGGAGTTATACTCGAAGGTATTAAAGAAGAGTGTGGTAGAATTTAAATATCTTAGTATATATAAAATATTTTAGAACAGTAAATCAGATGGTTTGTCTATGAGGTACAACAGATGTGTTGATTAGTTAACTTTTATTCTAATAGTTACTTCTCCAAAATTAGGTATGTTCAATATATTATATATTAGTTATTGTCTAGGAAATAAAAGCTAAACACCAAAATTAAGTGCATTCACCCTATAGAAGGCAAACATTAACATCAAGAAAAGCTACAGAGAGATGTTTTGATTCCTGGTGCTTCAAGATAAAAATACATTGATTTATGAGTATCGTAAGAGATATAAATTTTAACTATCTATTTAAAATATTGTATGTCTTTCTAAATCAAGCTTGTGAGACTTACTAGAAATCACTAGAACTGTTCTATCAGTTTCTCATTTTCTACCTGTACTTTAACAGAAAATATGTTTTAAACTATTTTTATCAAAGTAAAGAAAGTGTAAAGTAAGAATGGCTTTTTTTTTTTTTTGGAAAAGATATTCATTTTTCTTTTATGTTTCCTGGGTGTTTTGTCTGCCTGACTACCACATTCATGCAGTGCCTTGAAAGCCCAGAAGAGGGCGATAGACACACATCCCCACCCCCCACTCCCCATCCCCCACTCCCCAGCCCCTGGAAACGCAGTTACTAATGGTTATTTTCCACCTTTTTGGTACTGGTAAATAAACCTGGGTCCTCTGCATGAGCCTTTAAAGTCTGAGACATCTCTTTAGGCCCCAAAATAGCTCTTTAAATCAAGTGCTGCATCTGGCCTGGGGTACTGTGCATTGGTGGAGTAGGCTGCCAAGGGGGAGCCTCCAGGATGCCTGCACTTGTCTGCTGGACATTGTTTTAGGTTATAATGAGAAAGAAATGCTTCCTCATGTCTAAGATTTACCAGAAACACTGACTTGAAGAGTATCAATGTATTTGTACCAGGCCACAGGAAAGCCCCAAAGCTCCATAAGAAAATGTATTGAAGGAAGAAATGCACATGACCTGACATTATTAGTCATTACATTCACATTTACATGGCAATGAAACATGACTGTATGCTCACTTGAATGACTGCTTCAAAAATGAACTGATTCACTGAGATTTATAGACATTGAGACTGGATACGTGTGTGTGTGTGTGTGTGTGTGTGTGTGTGTGTGTGTGTGTGTGTGTTTGTGTGTTTCTGCCTTAATTTAGCTGAGTGACATTCTTATTTTTGAGTTCCTTCAGAACTGCTTGATACTGAAGCAATTTTTCTCTTAATAGTGAAGTGTTGATAATAATGCTTTAGATTAATTAAAGAGTGGGTATGGTGGTAATGGCTTCATTCATATTCTTAAGCTTCTTGTTTTATTACTTATTTCGTTGGCACTGCTATTCAGAGCAGCAACTCCAGTAGCTCCTCAGAACTTGATAGAGGGGCAAGCACCAGGGCTCTATCCTAAACCCTTATTGATTCAGAAATTATGTAGTTGGATATAGACTCAATAAATATTTTAAAAAGCCCTGGTGTTGATGCTAGTACGCACAAACTTTGAAACTTATAATTAGTGTATATAATTTCAAATAATAAATGCAAGTAAGCTGGCTATTCTCAGCTGTTCATCTGTAAAGCCCCCTGTGAACTACCAAAACGGGAATCTTGCATTCTTCCTTGCTCCTCCACAACACATTGCTTATACCTTTATTAAACACACATTTCCTTTCACCTTCCATTATATTTCATTGCTGACATGTCTATAACCTTCACTACAATGCCACTTCCATCGGGCATACATTCTCATATTTCAAGATTTATAAAGCTCGTTGCTAGCATAATCGGAGAAAGGGCAAACCCACCAGGCCATGAAGGTTAAAATAATTGGGAAGTATCAGTTTCCAAGACACATAAAGTTCCAGGCTTGATTTATGTAAATCATTTACATTGAGTAGTAATCATATTCTCAAAATCATCAAAATGAGGGTGGAGCATAGCAGCCTAGGAAAATGTTGTTTTTAGATCTTCTCCTGTGGAAAGCACAATTGAGAAATCACCCCGGTTGTTGACTTCTGCAGTTATCAACTGTACATTCTACAAGCTTTTCCTGGCCAATGATAGTGAGCTGTGGGGTATGAAAGCTCTGGCGTTTCTGCAAAAACAGGAATTACCTAAAACGATTTTGACTCAAAGGTTTATCTGTCTTACTTAAAATTTCTTTAAATCATACTGTGATTTCTGATGTTTTTTATATCAACCTCTTGCCTTTATTCTTTCTTTCCTTCCTCATCAGGGTTGAACCTGAATAGAGTGCTGGTGGCCTCATCCCACATCCCTGATAGGTATTTTTCCAGAATAAATCTCTGTTTTTCTTTAGTACTTCTTTGGTATCTGCTGCTCAGAATCTGAACATGGAGGATTGCATCTAGTTTTCATCTTTAAATAGTTCCGCTTTCCTAAGCAATCATTTTTTTAATGAATGGAGAATAATCTCTGGATAAAAGACTATTTCCTCTAAGCATTTTGGTTGTTGAATAGTTGAGGATAAATGTATGAATCTAATGTGTGGTCCAATCATATTTTTCCATCAAATATGTATGTAGTTATAGTCAGAAATTATTATAAATTTAATTCTATAGATTTGTAACATAAAGTGTATGATATAACTAATTCCTAAAACAAAATACAGTAAAAATACTTCAAGTAATGGTCGGATGTAAAGGGACAAGATCAAGTTTGCCATGCTCAGTCTGTGTTATGCTCACTGTGAATCTGTCTTCCAAAATTATGTGTATTGCTCTTGGTTGACATGTGATCAGAGATGAGAATATAATTCTAGTAGAAAACATACATAATGGTGTGCAGTAGTCTACTAAAGGAAACAACATATTTGTATAGTCTTATAGTGTAGGGCAATACAAAATGAGAAATACAGTGAAATACAGTAATGAACATTCATAATACAAGCACATGAGAGGTTGAAGTAGAAACATCACTTCATGTTCCAGGCCCACCTGAGTTCAAGGCTAAGCTGAACTACACACTGTTATCTCTTTTCAACATAAAAAGAAATGTGAAAGAAAAAAAAAAGAAAGGTAGATAAAGACATAGAGGGATGGAGGTGAATGTAATAATGCTGTATCAGGAAATAAGCATTAGATGAAACAGATAGTTGGGACATGGCAGAAACTTTATTGGCCATTTTTAACTGTTCAGAAGACAGAGCCACTCTACTGTTAGAACCTACAATCAGTCTCAGACTATTAATAGTTTATGCAGAATTTTAATAAAGATACTAAAATAAGAAGGGTTTTGTTTGTTTGTTTTTTACTCCTGGTGGTCAGAGCATGAGAATCAGCACTGTCTATTTGGTGTTCTGTATACCTATTATACATTAATAGTCATTTTTTCTTTGGATAGGAAATTTTCTTCTATAAAAATATTTTCTTCCAGGCATGGTAGCACACACCTTTAATCCCAGCACTTGGGAGGCAGAAGTAGGTGGATTGCCGTGAGATGGAGGCTAACCTAATCTACAAAATGAGTCTAGGACAACAAAGTCTACACAGAAAAACCCTGTCTTGAAAAACTAAGGAAAGAATGTGTGTGTGTGTGTGTGTGTGTGTGTGTGTGTGTGTGTGTGTGTGTGTGTATAGTGTGCCTCTGACTTTTGCTCTCTACTTACTTGTCTTAATAGCCCATCTTTCCTGAGTGTTTTGTGATTGGACCTTTTTAAAAATTTTAGATTTAACATTTTCTTTCACTGAGCCTTCCATTTCTTCTACCTTGGCTTCTGTGCCTGAGATTTCCTCTTCTAAATCATTTTTCTACACTCCAAACATTTCTTCATTCTTTTAATCTGTTGGTGAAGTTTGTTGTTGACGTTGTACTCCCTGAATTTTTTCATTTCAAGTTTTATTTAAGTCTGACATTTCTTTCGTTCTAATTTTTTGTTAAATTCTACTTTCATATTTTGAAGATTTTTTTCTTATTTCATTCAGCTGATTGTGTTTTTATTGCCTTCACTGGTGCATATGTTCCTATCATCTTTAAGGTCCTTGAACATATCCATAAATGTTACAATAGAGATGCTGACTTCTGGAAGAGGCACTTTGTTTTGGCTATCCATGATTGTGGTTTTGGGCTGGGATTTAGGCATCTGGGGTTATGAGGTTTGCAGTGCTTCATGGTGTAGTTATATATCTGGTCCTGCCTTTGTTGTGTTACAGGTATTCCATTCCTGATTGTTGTTGCCCCAATATGATTAGAAGAATGTGCATTAGAAGAATGATACTTAGTTTTGGTATTGAAGTCATTCTGGATGTTAGGGTTCATACTCTGAGCAGTTCCAGATCTAAAACTTTGGTTGTTACTCTAGGCTCAGATTCCATGCAGTTCCAGATTAGTGCAGTAAATTGTGGTGGATAATAGGTTGGCCATCTGGGGAAGTGGACTGATTCTGGGATTTTCTTAAGTAGGACTTGGGGAATGGTTTCTTTAAGGGCCACAAGGGCAGATTTAGTTCTGGCCAAAGATGACAGTGAATCTAAAGCAGAATTAGGTGGGCTAGGAGGAGGGAATGAAGCATACAGGCAGCAGAAGGTCTAACAGTATTATGAAGAGTCCAGAATGAAGGAGGCAAAGAAGGGAACAGGTGGCCCGTGTGAGCCCTGTCAGGATGTAGCAGCTGTTGAGTTACCTGGTAGAGAGTGGTTCAGAGGCTTGGAAGGTATACAGATGGGCTAAAGGGGATGGCTGAAGGGGATGGTGAGAAAGAACTATAGGGTCTCTGGGTCTGAGTCAGGAAGGCAAGCCCTAGTGTATGCAGGTGAGCTGGGATAAGGCTATAGGATTGGTTTGGGAAAATATGTTATTTTGAGTACAACAGGCAGCAGTGTTACTACTCCTGATGCATGTTAATTACCAACATAGCTGGGTAAATACATTAAATTTTATGAAAAACTATAGAGTAATTTTAATTCAGCAGCATGGCTACTCTGGCAAGGGATCACTTCCAAAGAACTAGGTCTGTGAGATCTGGCTGGAATACAAACATGCCCTTAGTACACACCTTTAATTCCCCTGGCTGGAATATAGACAAGCCTTTAGCACACATCTTTAATCTCTAACAATGATGTCTAATTGAGGAGCAGACAAAATGATTAATCAGAGAAAGATTTGAGAGAATGAGTCAGAGATAGTATACACCCAACTGTAACAAGAACAGAATGGAAAGGGAGGCTACTTAAGAGCAGCACAGGAAAAGAGAGTTCAGTTTGGTGAATTCGGTTGAGGTGAGTTGAGTTCATGCAGTTCTGTTCAGTTTGTGCAGTCAGAGTTAGATTTTTGAAGCAGAGCAATTCAATGAGAAGCCAATTGAATCAATCAGCTTAGAAAGGAGTTTGAGACAGAATAGCTAAGTTAAATCAGCCAGTCAGTGTTCATAAATAACTAGAAAAGGTGAGCTTATTCATCAGTAAGTCTCAGAAGCTGAAGCTAACCTTCTAGGCCAAGGTTAGCAGACAAAGAGTGGAAATTTAAGCTTTCAATGTTCAGGTTTGCAAATTATATTGGACAGAGGCTAGAAGCTTCTAGTCCTAGGAATAGGGATAGATAGAACAGTGAAAAAAAAGTTCTGGGCTCAGTCCAAGCAGTATACTCATAAGGCTTAGCTATGGCTCTCATCTCATTCCCCCATCTGAGGAAATAAAAACAATATTTACAACAAACTTCTTTGAGAAGATATTTTAGCAAGTAATTGTTAGAAATGCTTATTCATTTCATAAAAGGATAGTTCAGTTTATTTAGTCATCCTGGTCATATTTATTGTACTTTATTTAATATTAAGCACTGCATCAAGTCCAATAGATAGCTGACTACAGTTACTTATCCCTAGCTTATGGTTTAACAAAGAAAAAGAAAAGTGAATGTTTAGGGCTGAGAAAATGACTCAGTTAATAAAATATTTGCTGTACAAACATAAATACTTGAGTTCAATCCTCAGTATATATTTAAAAAGTAAAAATTCGGGCACATGGAACATGCCTGCAACCTTAGTTCTGGATATGTAGAAACGTGAGGATCTCTGTGGCTTACTGGTCAACCAGCCAATATAGCAGAATCAGTTGGTAAAATGCTTGCTGTACAAACATAGGGACCATTGGCCTATACACACACCAACACACAAACACATGCACACATCACTACATATAGTCAATGTTAAACTGCAATAATAAAATTATGCACTGAGGTCTGTTAAAGAAGTTTCAGTTACCATCCAAGAATTATCAATGTCAGAATGTCTGTTATGTAACTTAAAAGAACTAGAATGTACTGAGTGCTTATTGTATGCTCTTTCTAGATATTACTATATCATTCTCATTAGAGTCACATGAAGTAGATGCCATTGTTTTCATTACAAAGAACTGGATCTGCCTAGATGTTAAATTACATTACTGCATTTACACATCTAGTAAGATACTAAAGCAGCCAACTCAATATTTCTGAATTCAAAGTCTGAGCCCTTGACTACAAGGTTACAGAGCTACTCTTAGGCACCAGAGATAACATGGCAGAGAAGATATATTGAAATTGAACCTGAACAGGCAGAAGTTCTGAAGGGCATTTGAGGAAGGAGTGGTGTGAGTATTGTTATACAGAACTGGTTATATTCAAGACTTCTCACAAGAAAACTGTCTACTCTGTCATTGGTCCAGGACAATTATGAAGTAACCAGAGTTGGGTTGACTGGTTAGAGGCTATATGTGCAATGCAATTCAGCAAAAATGAGGAACAAGTATATGTTAATACTAGCTAAGAATGGAGCACACATTACTAAATTCTGTAAGGAATATAAAAGTTAACTAAGCATAACCATGTCATCAACTGTTTATATTCATATAGGTACAGAGAAGTGGAAAATAATAGACTTTATTTTAATAGAAATGCCAACTTGATCAAGGTCATTGAACATCTTCTGTATAAGATAAGAGTGGAAATTGACCTTCAATCTAGACAGGAAAATTCTAAATTTAAAATTGATAAGTATAGAATAATCTTAAGGCTAAAACATAATTTCCATGACTACACAATCAGAAATAACTAGCTTGGAAGCAATTGCCAGAAAAGAAAATTCCAAGGTTTATTATTGGCTCAAAATTAAAATTTGTCAGCAAAATAATTCTTTAAAGGAAGAAGGGATGAAGTGGAGAAATGTACACTCAAGCAGAGGCTCGAAAAACAGCAAGTTCTCTTCCCACATCTGTCAGTTGTGGTCAAGTGTTCAGAGGATACTATGTGTGCCTTGGGACTCTGAAATCAATATAAGAATCTTGGAAAGAACACAGATTGTGATAAAAAGGCTTAGTAAATAGATGCACTGGGAAAAGTTTGGGAGTATTCTGAGCTACACTGACCCGCACCAGTACTCCAAGAATGCAGCTTCAACTAGTCTAATACAGAATTGTTTTGAATATGCACTCATTTATTCTTAATAATTTCTTGGAAAATTAAACATGACATGCATTTTAATGAAATGTTATAACTCTTAAAATTAGAGATAGAAGGACATTCTATTGGGACTCTAGATGAGAGAAGCATGGGAGAATGGCAAAGTAGAAGGATCCAGAGGGTCCTAGAAACCTACAAGTAGAACATTATGATAGGCAGATTTGGGCCCAGGGGTCCCACTCAAACTAAGGCACCAGCCAAGGACAATACAGGCGGTAAACCTTAAACCCCTACCCAGATCTAGCTAATGGACAGAACATTCTCCACAGTAGAGTGGAGAGTGGGATATTACTTTTTCACATACTCTGGTGCCTCACCTTTGACCATGTCCCCTGGAGGGGGAGGCCTGGTGGCACTCAGAGGAAGGACAGCAGGTTACCAAGAAGAGACTTGATACCCTATGAGCATATACAGGGGGAGGAAATCCCCCTCAGGAACAGTCATAGGGGAGGGGAATAAGGGGAAAATGGGAGGGAGGGAAGAATGGGAGGATACAAGGGATGGGATAATCATTGAGATGTAACAAGAATAAATTAATAAAGGAGAAAAAAAGTAAAAAAAAAAACAAAGAATGGTCATTGGTAAGTAGAAACACATGAATTAGCAATCAGTTTACAAAAAAAAAAAGATCGATGTTATAGGCCAGGAAAGCATTATATGAGATTTTTAAAGTACTAAAAGAGAAAAAGTTCCAACCAAGAATACTGCACCAATAAAATTGTCCTTTAAAAATACAGGTGAGATAAAGACTCTGTCAAACCAAAGCTAGGGGAAGTCATTTCAACTAACCTTGTTTTACCAGAAACACTGAAGAATTAAAGACAAAGCAGCTCATTAGCTATTGAGAGCAAAAACACAGCCATATCTTGAAAATTCTAATATGTTAAAAGTGATGTGCCAATAACAAATATCATTGTAAGAATGTTTAAAATTAAAACTTAATAATCCTTTTAGTAGTTTGTTAAGCCTTCCAAACTATAAAAAAATCATCCAAACCATGGCACCAGAAATCTGAAGTCTAACATGTTAAGGCAGATGAAGTAAAAATGTAAGACCTAAAAACACAAATGAATTTATGTAATTATAAGTTTAAATAATACCCTGCTATGATTTTGTCACAATAACAAAGATCTACTAAAAATAAATAATGGTCAAAATGCACCATTACCATTTTTCCCAATTAAAAGAGCCTAAAGCCAAATAAAGAGGAATAAAACCTTTAGAATTACAAGTAAACTATTAACAGTATCCCTAATTTTAAATGAGTACTTTGAGTATAAATACAGTAACATTTTTAGTCAAAAGACGTGGAATAGCTGGATGAATTAATCAAAAGAATCCTAAGGAATAACTTAATGAAGTCATTGTATAATAATAAAAAATTAGTCATCATTTATATCTAGCAATTGTAAAATGTAGAACTAAGTGTATCTAAAATCAGGGATCTAAATATATAAAGCAAGTATGAATAGGGCTAAAGAGAACGATGAACTGCAACAGAGTAATCGAAAGGACTTCAAAAGTGGATATCTGATTTGGACAGAAAATCAATAAGGAAACATCAAACGAGTAGCAGAACCACATGGACAAACAGATGGACTCAGCAGACATGTACACAGAAGCCTATTCAACAACAGAAACAATATAAATTGTTTTCCTGGCCAAATTATATATGAGGCAAAATACAAATCAAAATAATCCTCAGAAATACTGAATTAATATTGAAACCCAGAAACTAAGAAGATAGACAGGGAAGAGGATAGAAAGACAGTACAGTTTCTAATAATAACAGAGTGTAATTATCAAATAAAGGAATAATTTTGAAAATTAGCATGTGTGTTGAAGTTAAACAACGTTTTTCCAAATAATTAATGAGTCAAACCAAAGACAAAATTAAATGGGAATTTAAAAAGAAACCTGTCTTAACAATGATCAGAGCATGATGATAATGTCAGAATTGCTGTTTCCATCCATTATAGACCACAGGAGAAATTTGTAGGGCTGAGGAGATGGCTCAGAAGTTAAGAAAGCTTGGGGCTGGAGAAATGACTCAGAAGTTAAGACCACTGTCTGTTCTTCCAAATGGTCCTGAGTTCAATTTCCAGCAACCACATGGTGGCTTACAACATCTATAATGAGATCTGGCGCCCTTTTGTGGAATGCATGCACACTTGCAGGCAGCTATCGTATAAATAATAAATAAATAAATCTTTTTAACTTTATTTTATTAATTTATTCATATTACATCTCAATTGTTATCCCATCCCTTGTATCCTCCCATTCCTCCCTCCCTCCCATTTTCCCCTTAGGCCCCTCCCCTATGACTGTGACTGAGAGGGATTTCCTCCCCCTGTATGTGCTCATAGGGTATCAAGTCTCTTCTTGGTAATCTGCTATCCTTCCTCTGAGTGCCACCAGGCCTCCCCATCCAGGGGACGTGGTCAAATATGGAGGACCAGGCTGAGAAGCTTCTGTAAGGCAGAGACACTGTCAACAGAACGAAGCAACAGCCTGCAGACTGGGAAAAGATCTTCACCAACCCTACATCTAATATCCAAAATATATAAAGAACTCAGGAAACTAAACACCATCGAACCAAATAACCCAATTGAGAAATGGGCTCAGCCCTTGGTTTTGTTGATTCTTTGGACTGTTTTCTTAGTTTCTAATTTATTAATTTTAGCCCTGAGTTTGATTATTTCCAGATGTCTACTCCTCTTGGGGGTTTCTGCTTCTTTTTTTTCTAGGGCTTCCAGCTGTGTCGTTAAGTTGCTTGTGTGCCATGTTTCCAATTTCTTTTTAAAGGCACTCACTTAGTGCTATGAATTTTCCTCTTAGCACTGCTTTCAATGTATCCCACAAATTTGGGTATGTTGTTTCTTCATTTTCATTGAATTTCAGGAAGTCTTTAATTTCTTTCTTTATTTCTTCCCTGACCCAGGTGTCATTTTGCAGAGAGTTGTTTAGTTTCCATGTATGTGTAGGCTTTTTTAAAAATTTCTGTTGTTGTTGAATTGCAGCCTAAGACCATTGTGATCTGATAGGATACAGGGTATTATTTCAATCCTCTTGTATCTGTTGAAGCTTGCTTTGTGACCTACGATGTGATCAAGTTGGAGAGGGTTCCATGGGGTGCAGAGAAGAAGGTATATTCCTTTTGGTTTGGGTGAAAGGTTCTATAGAACTAAACAGGGAATTCTCAACAGAAGAATATCAAAAGGCAGAAATAAATAAATCTTTAAAAAAAGAAATAAAATTTACTGCTATTGGCTATTCCCTCAATCTCTGTTCCATCTTTATACCTACATTTCTTGCAGGCATGAAAATTTTTGAGCCATGGGTTTTATGTATTGGTTGGTGTCCTCCTCCCTCAACTAAAAGTCCTACCTGTATATAGGAGTTGGCCAGTTCAGGCTTTATATGCCCCACTGCTAGGAATCTTAGCTAAAGTCATCCAGATTGACTCCCAGGAGCCTCCTCTGTCCCAGTGATATCGCCCCCTGCAAACTGATTTCTGTTATCTCTCCAAGTCTTTCCCTTCTGACATCTTTGCTGCCCTCCCTAGTTCCTCTCCCATCCAGTTACCTCCTCCATCTACTTTAGATATATTTTTTATTTCCTCTTCTTAGTGAGAGTCAAGCATCTCCCTTGGGCCCTTCTTGTTACTTAGCTTCTTTGGGTCTGTGGATTGTAGCATGGTTATCATGTACTTTAAGGCTAATATCCACTTATAAGTGAGTACATACCACATGAGACTTTCTGGGTTACCCCCCTCAGAATGATATTTTTCAAAATATTTTATTTTATTTTATTTTTTGTCATACACATTTATGTTACTACATGTAAATAAAAATACATACATCAAGAAGAACCACAAAACAGTCAGGATTATATGAATGTTACATACATGGTGTTTTGGCTAATTGTATTTTGCAGATTTGAAGAAAACATCTTTCCTATCTTGGTGACTCCAAAACTCTGAATGAGATTCAATATCCATCATATCTCATCTCTGTCAAATTAAAACATCTATTTAGACCTAAAAACATCTTAACCCCTAAATAGATAAGGTTAATTCTAAGACTAAACTTTCTGGTCTTCAACCCCATCAGAGACTTGAGAAGGAATAAACTTGATTATCTGAGTTTTCAGGGAGGGCAGGTTAGTAGCTTTCCAAATGAGAAGATGACAGAGACAGTTTGCTACCTGAAAAGTCACCCAAAGTCTCTATAACATTGGATCATCATCTTTAGCCTTCCGGCCCAATATATCCCATAAACATTTTTTTTGTGAGACGGGAAACATTGAGGACTTGCTTACCCTGTCTTGGCAGAGTTTGGCTGTAGACTCTGCCTGTATCCAAGCTTGCCCATTTTGGGGCAGAATTCTGTCTTTGGCAGAAACAAGGACATTTTGAACCCCTACTTACCTCACATCATTCACAGCAAACAGTAAACACTAACGAAAGATTTAAATTTAAGGTATAAATATGTAAACTCCAAAAAGAAAAATCCAAATAGAGTTTCTTAGTATTTGTTTTGATGAAAAATCTTTGAATATTACCCCAGAAGCATAAGCAACAAATACATAGACAATCTAAAAAGTTTCCACACAGAAGTAGTCAGCAGGAATAAAAGGCAATATACAGAATGGAAGAAAGTTTTTGACAAAATATCTGCTCATGGATTACTAGTAAAATGACAAGAAAAAAATAATAATGAGAGGCTGGAGAGAAAAAATGTGCGTAGAATGTACACAGGCATTGGCATTACTTAAGCTATTGAAAACTTAAGATTTAGAACTACCAAATGGCCTAATAGTCTTTTTCTGTATACATAACTGAAAGAAATGAAATGAGTATCCCAAAGGGATACTTCCACCTCAGTGATGGTATGGCATTATTCACAATAGTAAACAGGAGACAACTACTAATGTAATTTGACAGGTGAATGCACAAGTTGTGGTCTCTGTATATAGTACAATGTTCTCAGATTTAAATAACAGGAATTTTGACATTTTTGTGAATCTGAAGGGTGCCAAGCTAAGTGAAATAAACTACTCACATGGAGATGGTCTACTCATAGAAGCTTTCTGTGTACACTCACAGAAAGAGTGTACTTGAATTGATTGCCCTGATTATAAGGAATAGACATTGGTCATTCAATAGATATGAAATTTCAATTATTATAAGCTATGAAGGTCATCTGTATAATTTAATGCTTATACTGAACAATATTCTGTACTTCTGCACTTCAAAAATTTGTTAGAAACTGTTAATCATTTTATGATTAAAAATGCAAACCAGAAGCAAAAAAAGGGGGAAGGGAGGCAATCACAAAATAGAGATAGAAGACACGTTGAGAGTGTTGAATACATTTTGAGTATGGTGATGCTCTCTTGTATATGTATTTACATGTGTATAAAATAAGTACACTGTACACTTTTTGTATGTGTACTTTTGGAAAACTTAGTTATACTTGGTGTGTCATGGTGATCTTTAAAGTCAGCTATTTCCTTTCACTATGGATCCTGGGGATAGAACTCAGATCTGGAGACATATACAGCGAGAACTTTTACAGATTGAGCCACTCTGATTGCTTTATATGCATCTATTTTGTGTGTCAATCCTATCTCAATAAAAGATTTGAAAAGAGAATTATGTCCTTATGACAGAAATTTCTATTTAATAGCCCTCACTAGGGAATGTTAAAGGAACATAATATTTTAGAAATTTGCCAGACATCTCTGATATCCTTCTTTCTAGATTTTATAATCTTCTTATAGTTACAGAAATATCATGGGAAAGAGGACACAGATTTCATATTACTCATTTCCTCTAATGAAATATTAACACTGTATTTTTCATATTTCCTTTGAATTTGTCTTTCTTCACCCTCTTTTTGGTCTTGTGTTTCTTGGTGCTATTTTTTTCACTATCTAGAATTAGAAATCAATTCTTTTGTTTAAAATGTGTGTTTCCCCCTCTAATTATAAGCTGCTGCTACTTTATATAACAAAGGAATTGATTTCTGAAAGCTCTATTCAGACATTAGAAAAACTAACAATTGGAATTATCATTCAAATCAGTGTCCCTTATGAGCATTAACAGGCAATGCTAAGATGTAGCTTTATTTTTAGACACATCTCTAGACTCCTCTACTCTCTGCCTGTCTTGTATATTAAGCAATTCTTTGTTTCTCAAACTTGGGCTTGTTTTTTATTCAATTTTAGTGCACTGCTACTAATTTAGACATATAGAGGTGTGCTTTTAAGTTTTCTTTGTCATTTGATCATTTATCTCTTTGCTCTGAGTTCTACCTTTCCTTTCTTGCTGCTTTTCAGAGTAGCAGGTAATGTCATCTTTAAACCGCAATTACTAGGTCCCTGTTGATTTTCCATCATTTCAATCTAGTCATCAGGGAACTGATAGCAAGAGCCTGGAGTGAGTATTCTCACAGCACTACTCAACAGTAACCTTTCTCACTATCGAGAAAGTGGATTCAGTGCCCAGAAAGTAGGAAATCCAGGTAGTGTCCCAGCAGAAGGAACATGCCTTTGTAGTTCCAGATCCCTTCCATCCCCTCTCAGGTGCTCTGTCAAACAGCTTCTCTTTGAAGTTTTCAGTTCCTAGGAATGAGATCAGCACTATTCTACAATGGCATCTTCTATTTTTCTCTTTAGCTCCAGTAATGGTAGTAACAATTCGGACTTGATAACCTCACAGTTATCTTTTTATTTTACCTTGTTACTTTGTGAGCTCTTCTAACAGTTTCTGGCCTGCTTGTTATAACAAAAAAACCCTCTCTCTCTCCATTGAACTGACCTATGTCCTGTTTTTCTGAAAACACTGTGACTGATAATCACTGATAGCTTGGTATTTAAGGAGAACTCACAGGCATAGAGGCAAATGGCTTTAGAGCCAGGACTATGTCTAAATATATATTTTTTCCTTGGTGTGCAGCTAGAAATGGTTTATATTTTTGAGTTTCAATAGCCTCATCTCCAAAGCTTAGAAAAGAATATCAGTTCCACTGCTTCATCATAAATGTTGAATGAGATAGCTAAAGTGACTGTGCATAGAAAACATGATCTAGCAGAGGATTCTCAACAAATAATCCAAAGAATGCCAATGTTTGTTTCTTCCATTTTAAGAAGCAACTTTCTTGTTGGACCTTTAGCTATTATATCATGTAATTGGCAGCCCTCATACAAGATTGGTGCAAAAGGAAACATAATCCTTTCAAGTACATATGTGTTTTAATCTGCATTGCTATTTTCTCAGAGATTGTGCCAGAGATATATTTTTCTATTAAAAACTCAATTTAATGCATAACAAACATCACTAGAATATTCATTTTGTCATTCTCGTGTCTTTCTGTCTCTAAAGGGCAATGAGAAAGAGTCCAGTCACTTTTGCTTCTCTGTTTTCATTGAGTACCCCTTTATAGAAGCCCAGAATGAAGTGGTGTGGAATATAGACTAGACTAAAGAATTCTAGTTCACAGCTCATATTTCAGCAACTTGTCAGTGAGACCTATCTTTTGTCATCAACAAGTATATCTATAATTTTCTTTTTCTAGATAAACATGTCTCCTAGTACTAGGGAAATTCCAGTAATTATAGAGTGATGTCTGACCAAGTATTTTTCATTTCATTTAACTTTTTATCATGAGTTGAGATAAGTGTACAAAGCAGGGGAAAGCAGCAAAAATCTTTCATTCTTAGAGACTAGTGTTGACTTAGTGATGGAGCCTTTGCCTAACATGTTCGAGGTCCTGGGTTCTATCTTCAGTACTGGAAAGATTTTTAATCAAAGTATCATAAACTGTCCAGAAAATGAATCAAAGAAAGCCAAAAACAATTGTACCTCCATCAGACTCTGTCATAGTTACTCCAGTTTTGCCAAACAGATTGCCTATATTCCATGGTGTTCTCTTCGTCATTCTTCATGGTTTTTATCTCAGAAGCACACAATCTCAAATGGTATAGCTTATTTGTACATGTTTTTCATATTACTTGAAAGAAACAATTTATATAAAAAAAAGAAGATTCAAGTTCTTCCATTCAATAGTAATGTTATGATAACATGCATTGCAACTCTAAGTTTTTATTGCATATGTATTAGTGTTGGTTTGATTTATTACAATTTATGTAATTAAGGACTCAATGATCTTTATTCCCTTCAATGGCTCATATCCAACCATTTTTATTACTAATTTGTCTGCTCAAATTGTCCAAGGTTTTGCTTTAATTTTTTTGGGGGGGTATGTTGAGACAGGGCTTCAGTTATCCAAGTTTTAATAAGAGAAAGGCACTTTACATTCCTTTTTGCATGACTTAGACATATCTTTGCCACTCATTATGGGCTACATATTTTCTTTTCTTTTTATATTTTTAATTAATTTATTCACTTTACACTCTGGTTATAGTCATCCTTCCTCATTTCCCAGTCCCAGCCTTTCTCCATCTCCCATATCCTCCCTCCCATATTCCTCAGAAAAGAGGAACCCCCTTCCCATCCAATCCAGTTCACCAAGTTACATCAGGACTAAGCATGTCCTCTTCCCCTGTGGCCCAGCAAGGCAGTCCTATCAGGGGGCAGTGATAGAAAATCAAGCAACATAGTCCATGTCAGAGATAGCTCCTGTTGCCCATACTAGTGGACCCACATGAAGGCTGAGTAGCCCATAGGCTACATCTTTGTAGGGAGCCTAGGTCCAGATGGTCCTTGATTGGTGCTTCAAACACCACAGACCCCTAGGCCCTGGTTAATTGCCTCTGTTGGTCTTCTTTCAGAGTTTCTATCACCTCCAGGTCCTTTTCTCCTTCTCCTACTTTTCCACTACACTTCCTATGGCCAATGTTCGTCTGTGACTCTCTTCACACTGCTGCTGTGTGGAGCTTCTCAGAGGACAACTCTGCTAGTCTCCTGTCTGCAAGCATAGTGGAATACCATTAATAGAATCAGGGGTTGACTCTTTCTCCTGGGGTAGGCCTTGGGTTGGGCCAGGCATTGGTTGGAAATTCCTTCAATCTCTTCTCTATCTTCTCTATCTTTATCCATGCATATCTTATAGCTAGGGTGAAGTTTTCAGTTCCTGGGTCAAAGTTTTTGTTTGTGGGTTGGTGTTCCCCTCCCTCTACTAGGAGAACTGTCTAGTTAGAGGGTGTCTTATTCAGTCTCTATGGTCCCTGCTACTAGGAGTCTCTGCTAGAGTTCCTCTCATATTTTCCAACATTAAAAATTCTTCCTACCTTGCTTTAAATATTCAGTCATTGACAGTTTAGTATGTCATTTCTCTTAGAAGCCCAAATTCTGTTTATTAGATGATGGTACTTTAAAAACTGGAACTTGAGCAAGAAGTGTGGTAGTTTTACATAAGTATTATTCCAGCTACTTTAATTTATTAATATCTATACGTGTATCTATGATTACCTTTTTATATTCAAATTTACACCCATTTCAATTTACCTGTAGTTCTTATGCATATACCTACATCTACATAAATTTGTCCATATTTATGTTTTAAAACAAATATTAACATTTTCCTGTTTCAATGCAGTATAGTTAACTCTAATATTACTCTCCCATTTTATACTTGTAGTTGTTTCTTCTTTAGACTTAGAGCTAATAGTTAGACAACTGTGTTCAAGAGTTATTTGGAATTGAGGATGTAGCTCAGTTTTAAGGTTTTTGGTTAGTCTTTGTTCACAAACATTGTATAAACATCATAGTAGCACATAGCCCAAATCCTAGAACCCAAAGGCCTGAGGCAGGGGTATCAGAATTTCAAGGACATTCTCCAATACATGGTAAATTTGAGAGCAGCCTAGGCTACATGAGACATTTTTTTTTCAATCAAGGTAGAGAAAAAAGGTTTCAGCAGGAAAAGGAGGAATGGGAGAGGGTAATGTGAATGAAAATGATTAAAACTAATTATACACATCTATGAAACAGTCAAAGAATAAAAACAAATTACCTGGATGCCAGAAGGTGCCTCTGTGAACAAAAGCACCTGCTACTAAGCTTGGCAATTCTGAGTTCAAGCCTCATGACCCACATAGTGAAAAGAGAAATTGCCTCCTACAAGTTGTAATCTGACTCAACAGGAGTATCATGGTCTGCTAACACCTGTACATGCATGCATGTGGACACACACACACAAAGAGAGAGAGAGAGAGAGAGAGAGAGAGAGAGAGAGAGAGAGAGAGAGAGAGAGAGAGAGAGAGGAATACATATAAAATAAAAAGGTGACTTTGGTTCAATTGTTTTGTTTGTTATTTTGTTTCTGTTTCTGGCCATCTGTGGTTATTTAATTAATTTAAACACATTTAGGTTGAGTTGTTTCTATGTTGGATCTACTTTAGAAATTGTTTTCCACATCCTGGCATATTTGAATTGTTTATTTTGCTTCATTTTAGTGCATTTTCATACTTCAATAAATACTTCATCAAAAATTTCAGAATGTTCCAAAAATCATAAGTGTACAGATTATATAAACAGAAATTGTAGTTGCCACCACTCCTCAGATCTTCCTTCAAAGTTTTCATCCACATTCTATCATCAGTCCCAGGAGATTCTGGGTTACTTTGTCCACCTTTCTCTAAAAGTTATATATACAATTATATATCGTTTGTATTTTTGCCTTCCTGTCCCAGAACTCTGTTTTATTTATCAAGTAAAATTAGCCATGTCATGAAGACATCAGGTGGTTAAATATGTAATATTGTTTCCTTATTATTCTATGTAAATAATTATACTGTTATCAACATTTTTTCAATAAAAATTTGTTAATAAAATTTTGTCCTTTTCCCTTGTTTTCATTTCCAGGTCCTTCTCTGGTAGTTTTGGAGTGCAACCGCTGGCTAAATATCTCAAAAGGTAACTGATGAATAAATGGAAAAAGACTTAAGTACATTCATTAGATTTTGACAAATTATACAATATATAATGAAATACCTGACATTCCCACTAGCAATGGATGGAAGTACTTATTCCCCACAATCATGCCAACTGAGAATGTTGTTAACCTCTCAAATTCTGGCAATGTGACTTCCAAGAAATTGTATATATTTTAGAATAGTATAAATATACATTTTTCATACTATAAGAAAAATTTCCCTTATTCTTATTCACTTAAGAACCAATTTATGTTATTTTAATGTTTAAAATTTTAAATTAATCATTCCTCATTATTTCCCATTAATTTTTCATTAAATACTGATCATTTAACACGTAAAGATATGTTTTTCTAAATAGTAATAGTCATTTGTCTTTTATTGACACATTTCCATCTTCACCACTGTCTTTCCGTCCACTCATCCTCCAATTTACACAGTAGGTTTTCACCATTCTCACAATGTTTCTGAATTTTGGGTTCTAGCGGACACAATCAGGCTTTGTGATTTTGGGTGGGTACTAATACATTATTTTTAAGTTGTAATTACACATGTTGATGTTTGGTATTCCCATTGGTTCAAACAGCTTTAAGCCTGTTATGACTATAGGGTCCTTTGATTTTTCTTTATACTTTTATTCTGACTCCTGGGTTAACTTGTACACATGAGGTTTCAACCTGCCTATGATCATCTGTCTCTGACTAGTCAAGCAGTCTTGGCACTAAATCACCAGACAAGGAAAAGTAGCCTATGAAATATTTCCAGCTCCCACAATTAGGAAAGTAAAGTGTGTGATATTTTATATTTCTGTCTGCACATTTATCTATATTCTGATCTTCTGATTACCTACATTTTTAGGGTGGATGTGCAAAGATAGGGAAATATTCCTTTGGGAAAGGTAATTGAGGGAAATGCTACAAAGCAACACTAGTTTTTATTTGAAGATTTAAAAGTATGATGTTATGGTAACATCTCTAAAACAACGTGGAACAAAGAAAACAATACTATGTCATTATAACCTTGGCTTATTGCCAAATATTTTAGGTGAAATTTATTCATCATAGAGATCTAGTTTTGTAAATGAATAATTTTGTCTTGTATATTATCTCTCTATCTCTCTATCTCTCTATCTCTCTATCTCTCTCTCTATCTATCTATCTATCTATCTATCTATCTATCTAAAGTATTCCATCCAAACACAGCAAGTTTAAATAGACAATTGTTGTTATATCAACACTAAATACAAAAGTTATAATTTTGATTAGTCTTTATTACTAACAAAACTAAATATCTCCCTAAAAGTTTGTTTCTTTTAGTTAGTGATTAATAAAGCTGAGAAAGTAATCACTATTAATTTGATTCTCAGTTTTTCATTAGTATTAACAGAACTCATAATAACTAGAAGGCTTAGGTACTGAATATGTGTTCCAATTGCTCATTTCACATAGACAACAAGCCAAGAAAGCAAGTGGGGATTGAAATCAATTCCATCCTCTTCTAAATGTCATTTGCTTCTTGAGGAAGAACTGTGTATGCTGGGAATAGGCAATGTCTTTTCTAATTAGCACAAAGGATCCATCTGTGCACCAAGATCCTGACTATAGGGATATGTATACCTGGACTTGTGGTTACGTTGAATCATAACAAATCTAAGGTATCTAAACTATCTAAGAATGTTCCATTATTATTTTCATTTTGCTAGTTAGGATACCTTGTATTTTGTGCACAACAAATTACCTGCTCATAATCCTACAAGTAACCTGAGTTCAAGCTGCATTTACTTATCTCTTTTTTCTTTTATTTTTCTTATTACTAAATATTTTTATTTTTTACATGTACATTTATATTACATATATATACAATAAACTACCTAAAGCAAGAAGAATCATGAAACAATCAAAAATTATATAAATGTTACTTTTGTAGTATTTTGGCTATTTGTATTTGGCAGCCTTGAAGAAAGCTCTTTTCTTACTGAAAGAAATTGTGTTCTGAAAAAAAGAAGAAAAAGAAACTGTATTTTGATTCTGTTTCTCCCACCCAGTGTATTTCATCATGTCATGTTATTTTTATTATTTCTGTTTACTTTCTTTTGCATTAAAAATCATGATTAGGATTCCAATATAATAAATAGGAAATGAACGTCTCTATAATGTGATATAAAATCTGATAGGAGGTGCTGGATGGAGGAAAGTGACTGTCATTTGGTAAGGGGAGAAGGGAAACAGGGAGGAGAGTGGAGAACCAACGGCCATCAGTGTGTAGATCAGAAAGATAGTAAAGTGGAAAATCAATAACAAAGTATATATAAAAATTCCACAATGATACTGATTAGTGTGCTCACTTTAAATAATATAAAGTCCTCTACTCTAGGGTTATATATGTAATTTACTATTTGTTTATAATTTTATCCTAAAAATTTATTCTGCACAGTGTATTGGCTTTTCTCTAAGAATATTTTTCTTCCTACTTTATAAGTACCATCACCTAATGTGGAATAGCATCCAAGCATGAGCTGTGATGTTTTTTAAAGAATATGGCATAGTAAATAATGTTATGATGTTAGGCTTATAAACGTCAGGAATTGTGTACTACAATTGTTTCATATTGAAATACTATTTATATTTTACATTGTGGAAATAGAATTGTACTTTTAGGCATCTCCAAACATAATTATGAAACTCTCCTGTTCCATTAAACTGGGTTATTCCCTTATTGTTAAAAATTTAAAAGACAGTGTCCCTTAAAAATTCTAAGAATGAAAAATATCTAATAAATTATCACTTAAAATATGCAAATGATTCACTAAGTGGCAGACAACTGAATATTTTGGGGAAATGAAAATTTTACTAATGGTTTACAAAAAGTAGAAACCAATAAAATGAACATTGTTGATAAAAAAGGTTTTGAAAATGGAATATTCATTTTTGGCACATATTCATTTTCCAAAATATATTATATCCTGAAAAAGCAAATAAAGGAACACCATTTATTGCTGAATGAAACTTTAAATCATGTGATTCACTTCATAGTGTTTAAGACTTCACAAAAGATAATATTCAAACCATGTGAGGCAAAACACCATATATTGTAACTGCAAAAAATTATTTAGAAAAACATTACAAAAATGGAAATGGTGGAGCATACACATGTCCCTGAATTCCACACATCCCACAGTGAAAATTGGTCATGGATCTGTACAAGCCACAATAGAGTACATAAACCTCTAAATATGCACATTTATTTTCATATTGGTTAAGTGAAAACAAAGTAAAAGAGGACTTCCCTGATTTTGAAGTGTCCTTGTTAGAAATGGAGAATTTTAATAGTGGTCTGTAATTTTGATGATTTTGCTCAGAATATATAAGCCACATTTTTTGTGCTATTAAAATGAAAACTGAGTTTAATTCCATGGTTCTCTTGATATTTATTTAGGGTAGCTTGAGGATAATTTCATGGTTTATTCATAAAAATGCTGCACTCATAATTGTACTGTCAGACATATTTTGTTTTTCCTTCTTACCTGTTCAGAATTTTATTTTTTCCATCTATGACATTTATTATTATTATTATTATTATTATTATTATTATTATTATTATTATTATTATTATTATTATTACTACTACTACTACTACTACTACTACTACTACTACTACTACTACTACTATTCCTTTTTTCAGAAGTAATTCTGCCCTGACATTTTCTTCCTCTACTTCTTGGGCAATAGCAGGATGAGTTATTACTGCCAGACCAAATACAGTTTTCTCTAAATGTATGAGTAGAGATCATCTGTCTGATGGAACAAGAAGACCAGGATGCCACAGCTACTAGCAGTATGTCCTTTTTAAAGAGAGAATCAACATAAAATCGGTGATAGCAAGAGTTGGAGGCTGTGATCAGAAATCACTAATGACATTGTTTCAGATTTGTATTTAGTCGTTGTAATCATGTCCACATTCTTTTTGTATATTATGAATAAAACTCAATACCATCCTTTAAATCAACATTCTCTTTCCTACCCTTAATGACGCATAACTGTGCAACAATAGCCAAAGTATTATGCTATGCACATTTTTGAATTCAGAATTAATTACTGAAATTCTTGTACAGATGATATATTTCTAAATTTGAAGTAATTGATGAGAATTTTAGATCTACTAACAAATGGATAACAATTCATACTTTGGATACCCAAAGACATATTCTTGGTTAAATAGTATATTCTTTGTCGTAAAGGCCTACGTAAAAACTAAATGGCAGCATGTGACAAGAGCAAAATAAAATCCTCAAAAAATACAGTAATACCAGAAATAACAATAGTATAATCAGCCAAAAAATTGAAATTTTCCTATATATCATATAATTTGAAAAAATATTGTATAAAGCAAGTATTAAACTATTTACTCCTGTGTAAAAAGAATATTGACAATTTCATTATTATAAAGTATTATAACAAGTAATTTAAGACAATTTTCATAAATGTTTAATATCTGTTAAATAAAATATAGAAATAATATTACTGGACAAGTGGGATATGAAAAATGAAATTCTCCTAGTGCCTTTTAATTTATTGCTTATTTTTGAAGTTCATAAATTTTAAGACATTTTAATGATATAGATCTTTATGAATATTAAAGAATTAAGTGGTTAGGAACTTAGTGTTTTAATATTCTCTTCTGGTATGTGCATCAGTGATTTTGTGCAGAAACAATGAGAAAATCCTTTAAAGTGGTAATAAATAAAAGTTCTGTTTTTATTAGTATTTCCTTGTTCTGGACTCCATAGTCTCCAAGTACATCCATGTGGTACACATACACACATGCAGGCATTCAAAATTGCACATAAAATAAAATAAAATAATATTTATAATTTTATTGAGTTGAACCCCAAATCTTTATAAAATTTTATAGACTAGTTCAAATGTGTTTGAACTTTTTAAGAATGTATGTTAAATAATGACATTTTGACTTTTATCTATAACATAATCAAAGCTGAGAAATCTTCCTAAGGCAGTGATTCCAGAATCAATGTACTGGATATCTATTTGCCATTTCATTCCCAGCATCTGTTTTCTGATTTTAGACTATCAACATTTCAACTTCTTTTGTAGAAGACCATGTCTTTCTTCTCATTTACATACCTCTTCCCACTAGTGATAGAGAGCTCTTATCACATAGATTCAAGTAAACTATAAGATTCCAGAAGATGAGCTGTTTATACTATAGATTTCAGGTCAGTTGCACTGAGTACCTTTATGCATCACTTATTATGCACACTAGGGCCATGCTCTTAATTATGGAGCATCATTTAATTACTCCTATTTG
Organism: Acomys minous; assembly: GCF_964271855.1. NCBI lineage: Eukaryota > Metazoa > Chordata > Mammalia > Rodentia > Muridae > Acomys > Acomys minous. Next base: position 84,503,276 of record NC_140488.1, on the reverse strand, counting down.
ATTTTAGGGACTATGTTCTGTCACAAGGTACAGAAAAATAATTTAGATGTCTTGTCTGGTTAAGGCACTGCTGCCAAATATTATGACTTTAGTTCTATTGACCCACCTGTTGGAAGGAGAGAACCAACTCTCCGAAGTTATCCTCTGAGGTCCACACATGCCTTGGGTACTTATGATCATCCACACATGAAAACATACACACAGAGAATACATAATACATATAATAAATTTTTAATCCATCATTTAGAGGGCCAGTGGCATGGCTCTGTTGCTAAAGGTGCTTGCTGCCAAGGCCAATGACCTGAATTTGATCCTCACAACCCATATAATAGAATAGAAAATCAGCTCATAAAATTTGTCCTCTGACTTCCACAGTTGAGCTGTATTGCATTTGCATCCACATGCGCGCACACACACACACACACACACACACACACACACACACACACACACGGGATGGGGTGGATAAATAAATATAAAAATTATTTAAAATATTTAGATATGACTTTCTATGAATATTTATATATTCAGATTTATATTACAATAGACACGCCTCAGCAATGTCTTGGTTGTAATCATCCTGCTTGATCAAGATAGCATGAATTTCCTAGGTCAGTATGCTAGGCTGTGGTTGTTCAGAGACCTTCAAACATTATTATAATGAGAATAGAATAGTGCCATTCATACAGAATCAAGGGAAAACTGTTAATGAAGTCATTGGTCTCTCTCATATGAATTAAAAGTGGTACTGATCTTCTCTCCCTCCACCCCATTAAATACAAAAACAACACGTTTTCCAAGTCAGTGGCAACAGACCATGTATTTGAGGGACTATCCATCTGTTCTTGAAATGATACTAAGTCTAATTGCAATCCATGGTGCTGCTTGATTCCTTAAAATTTCATCAGGGAACCAGATTGATGTTAATTTACATGAAATGCAATGGAGATTGCCATCTTTTGAGCCTGAGGTCGTTAAGGGTATTACTACTTTCCAGTACCCCTTTCCAATATGTTAATGTCTTTGATGGACTCTTTCAGCCAATTAAAATAGACCATCCCCAGCCTCTTTAATTTGGCTTTTTGCACTTTGGTGTTAAATACTTCAAAAACATGCCAAACTCAAACTACAAAATAATATTAAATTATTTGAATTCTATAAACAACAGTCATTACCAGTAAACTAATTATAGTGCCCTAAAATGTTTTCTTGTCAAATATTCTGAGCATCCATTTTCCTTTACTATAATCATTATATATAGTGAAAATTGTGCACATCTATATGTTCATTGTACATGTTTTCTAAAGTGGAGAGTAAGCACATTTAAATGCTTGCTGTATCTCAAAATTTACACAAAAGGCAGTGAACTAATATAATTTCAAGTCCATATTTAAGCAAATTTATGTAGGCTTCTATGAGTAGTTTTGAATTTTTTAAGCCACGTGTAATGCACATGACTGTAATCTTTTTAAAAAGTATTATAATTTATTCGGATTACATCCAGATTGTTATGCTCTCTCTTGTATTTTCCTCTTCCCACTCTCCTTCCCTATTCTGTCCTATTCTGCTCCCCTAGACCCCTTTCAGAAGGATTCCTCCTCCCCCACCATATGATCACAACCTATCAGGTCTCATCCTGATAGCTGGTTTCTCCTTCCTCAATATGCCCACCTGGCCTCCTCACCAAGGAGAAGTAAGCAAATCGGGGGCATCAGAGCTCATGTCAAAGTCAGTCCTCACTTCCCCCAAAACCACGGAGAATGAGCTGTCCATTGACTAGATCTGAACAGGAGGTCTATGTTTGCTGCATACATTGTCCTTGGTTGGTGCAATAGTTTGTACAGGCCCCTCTTGGTCCAGACCCACCAGCCTTGATGGTCTCTTTGTGGGGATGCTGAACCCTCTGGGTTCTTCAATCCCCCCTTCTTACATACCACTCTCAGAGATCTTTATGGTGTCCAGCAGATAGTCCCAGCATCTGTTTCAATCCCCCTCTGGGTGGAGTCTCTCAGAGGACATCTATGGTGGGCTAATATGCACTAATAAGTGAGTATATAGCACGCATCTCTTTCTGGGTCTAAGTTATCTCACTCAGGATGATCATTTCTAGTTCCATCTATTTGCCTGCAAATTTTAAGATTTCCTTGGTTTTAAAAGCTGAGTAGTTTTCCACTGTGTAAATGTTCCACAGTTTCTTTCTCCATTCTTTGGTTGAGGGACATCTAGGTTGTTTCCAGATTCCGGCTATTACAGTAAAGCTGCTATGAAAATAGTTGAGTAAATGTCCTTTCTGTATGGTAGAGCATCTTTTGGGTATATGTCCAAGAGTGTTATAGTTGGGCCTTGAGGTAGAACTATTTCCAATTTTTCAAGAAAGCACTAGATTGATTTCCAAAGTGGTTGTACAAGTTTGTACTCCTGATGGCAATGGAGGAATGTTTCCCTTTTTCCACATGTGCTGTCACTTTACTTTTTGATCTTAGCTATTCTGGTAAGTGTAAGATGGAATCTCAGTGTTGTTTGGATTTTTATTTCCCTGATGACTAAGGATGTTGACCATTTCTTTAGATGTTTCTCAGCCATTTGATGTTCCTCTCTTAAGAATTCTCTGTTTAGCTCTGTACTCTGTTTTAAAACTGGATGATTTGGCTTGGTGGTGTTTAGATAGTCTTGTCTTAACAGGACTATTTAAAACAAAACAAAAAACCCCCACAAAAATATATAAAGAGCACACATATATATTGTCTGATTTTTCTCACAATTTACAATACCAGAATACTGCCAGAGTCTTATGAATCCTAGAAGCATTCAATGAATACTTTTCAATGTGAAGCAACATTTTAGACACTTCTGACATTCCAGGTCTGTGCTATCTACTCAAACAGTTTAATAGATATGGCTTAACAATATTGCCAGCCTGATTTCAGCTTAATGCTACATTAGGTTAGTGAGCATGATTTATTGTGACAGAGCATAAACTCAAGTATTGAGTCTTTAACAATAAATAATGAAGAGTTTGTAATACAGGACAATCAGGTATTATGTTGATAGAAGCACAATTGAAATGAAGACAAAATAGAACAATCTGCTGTCAGACAACATAATTAAAACTTAGCTTTCAGAATCCTGAATTATTTTATTTTAACGTGGTAGGCTAGAAAAAAACTGTATTGGGCAATAGCACTTTGGTTTGCTGTTATTATAAGCTTTGACATTCCAACCAGGAGACATTTGACAAGGAATTCAGTGGCCTTAACATGGAAACACGACTGATGGACTATTAAACATTTGAAGGCAAACTGCCTTTTACTTTCCCCGGATTTTCACTAGGCACACAGGAATTCATGTAGTTTATTTCATAACAGCTGCTTTATGTTTTAATGGCTTGATGACATGTAACCAGGATCAGCAGAATATTTCCTATCCACCAGGGATCTGGGTAATATAAAACTGCCAGGAGAATGACACTGTTGACTCCAGTGGAGTCTCTGACAGTTTTTTCTCACTAGCAAAAATGTTCAAAGCCCTGGGAAGTAAAATGTGTCTGAGGTATCATTTTATATCTTCTGCTTTAGCTTCAGTTTATTTTCTTTACATCCACTGAAAAATATATGCATGCCATGTATTGGTTACATTCATTTATAATATTCTGGAAGCTTTGAAAAAGTATTTAGCCTCTAGGAATTTTTGGTTTCTTTATCTATAAAATAGAGGTAAAGCCCTAGTGAGGAAAATAAGTAGTAATGGATGGAATGCTTTTGACCATAGTTCCTTGCACATGACAGGAGCTCAATGTATGTCAAATCTTAAGTATTATTGTTCCTTCTTATTAACAGCAATAACAATAGAGGCATGGTTATAACTTTGGGGATGTCAGTTCAGTTTAAGGGAACCCATTTCCTCAATAAACCATTGCCCCATCCCTGTATCTAATCGTGTGGGTGGCAGAAACCATAGCAACAACACACAATGTCATTCTGTGCACTATTGATTGGAGCGGTGTGGGACACAGGCCTGAGCTGAGTTAATCAGATTCTCTCTCTTAGGAATGTGAAATTGCCATGCAGCTCCGTGAAGGCTGGGATTGAGGGACTCATAAATCTTAAAAAGAGAAAGAGCCTTCTTCTGTCTTATTTGTAAAAAGTCGTAGAGAGAAAAGATGTTCAGGATAATAACAATGAATCAGATAGGGAAGCAAAAACACTAGCAAGGGAAAGAGTTGCTTGCATGTCTCTAATCTTTCTGTTCCTAGTTTCTTATATGCTGACTTTCTTTTGAAATTTAGGAGAAAATCCAATATTTATTTATAAATATACATGTATGCTTAAACTGTCTTTAGTTCTCCCCAACTTTGTGCATTCAGAAGATATTCAACCGAAGTAATATATTAAATAATGCTCACCAAACTGTATTGTTATGAATAGTGTTTGAAATTACTTGTATTTTATTTTATTACAATATAATGTCAATGTTTCTGTGATCATTATGATAAAGAAGTACATAAAGCACTTCCGTAACATTCCTTTCTCAACTCCTCATTTGTGTGTCTAAGTAAACAAGAAATAATAAAATAAATTTTCTTCTTAGAAACTAGGATAACTTGTAATATTACATTTGAAATCTAAATAAATCAAATTAAAACTGCTTAAAGTATATACTAGAATTTTTTTTATTTAAAACAAGAAAAGTATACATTTGCCTATCTAATTAGTGGAAAAAATGAAGAATTTTAAGTTAAATCATTATTTGTAAATCATATGAACATTGTTATTTTTATAGAATCCAATAATCATGGCATATTTTATTAACTATATTAATGATACAAGTAACTTAGCTCTTTGGTTTCTAACTTTGAGTTTGGAGCATCCAAATTGTGCTCATATTCATAATGTATTATCTTGGTAGAGTTGGCTGAATGTTTAAATGGTACCCAAGACAAAATGACTAAGGATAGCAACAAAAACTTAAAAACAAAGCACTTAAAGAAAGAAAGAAGTATAGAAAAATTACCAAAAATAGCGTTGTGAAAGAAATTGAGTTTTTAAAAATAGAAACTTAAATTCAGTATAGCAAGAAAATTTATGATTATTTGTGAGAATATGTGTAGAAGATAACTTGCAATAACTTAAAAACATGTAGTTCACATACAGCAAATGAATGGCATATTGCCCCTGCAAGGGTAGCTTAGTGTTTAAAGTGAAAATGTCATAAAACCCAGTAAGAGATGAAATAATTCCCTATTAAATAACCATAGGTCTTGTTCAAGAGATTCAGACTGTGTTTGAAAGGTATAAAAAATAATGATAACCACTGAGAGTACTAGAACAATGTTCTGGAAAATAAGAAGAATGAATCTCATACAAAATTGAGTAAAACCACATAGGAATGAATTCATGAAAACATTACCTGAAATTTTTTCATACTTTATTATTCCTTGTATCCTGTAGCAATATAGACTCTATAATACAGCATTGTAATAATAATCCCTTTGTTTTCATGACATAAAAATAAGATGCACATTATCTGTTTTATGACTTAATCTCTTTAATTCCTCCTCAAGAAGCCTCATGGAGAAAAGTAGCACTTGCTATAATTTGTAAATATTATCAGTTGTGCTGACTTTAGCATGCCATGTTATCAAGTTCTTTTTTTAAGTATGCCTCCTAGATTTTACAGTATCAATTGTCATGCATTTAGGTGTGTGTTCCTGCTGCTAAAAGTTCCTTCCACATCTAATTTGGTGTCTCTAATATGTCAGAATTTGCAGAATAAGACCTGAGCTACTGTAAGTAGAATGCTGGGTGGTATATAAATATAGGTGTCATCTTTAAGGGTCTTCAAGTATTTTAGAATTAAAAGTGGCAGAGAAAAGTAAACAGGTTATATTTTGATTGCTTAGGGATCAAGTTTAAATTTAATATCCATATTATTGCTTGATTAGGAATATCTTATACTTTCAATGAGGGTATGATGTGCTCATGTAGAAAATAAGTTACCAAAATCTGAAAGTGAAATTGATACAAAACATTTAAACTCTGAAAACGCATTACTGGAAATTGAGAATGGTGTGTGGTTTTTATCAGTTAACTACTTAGAGACCACACTATATAATATATGCAATGCAGATGACTCTATGGAAACATTAGGACAATCTATATTTGTGTACCTCTTTAAACAGAGAGTTTGATCTTTTCAGTTTCTTTGTTTATAATACCTCCATGCTATAAACTACTGGAGAATGAATCCAGGACTAGGTGCCAAATTAACTTACTCTGGGACCATCAAGGTTATTTCTACCAAACTAAGAAAAATATTAGAAGGGCAAGAGAGATGATGGCTCAGTAGTTAAGAGGAATTCTTGCCCTTCAGATGGAATCATGTTTGTCTACTACTATCCACTTTACTTTTTTTTTACTTTTTTCATAACTGCTCATATTTTAACTCCAGGGGATCCAACACTCGCTTGTGGACCAATGTGCAACCTCCCACATATACATTAACTAGATAGGTAGACAGACAGACAGACAGACAGATAGATGGAATACATTAGAGCATGGAGCTAACTCTAGCCTTTTGTCATATAGTTCATCATCAAAAGTTTGAGGTATGTAAGTCATATTCTCCATACTTAATACTTAAAGCTGCTTTGAATCTTCTTCAGAGCACCACTATTCCAGAAACATTTGGCTTTACTTTGTAACTATCCTCACCAAAAATACCATCTTAGGTATTTCTCTTTTGTTTGAAATAAAATGCAAGATTATTCAATAAGTCATAATTATGAGAAGCACTCTTAAAATTTAAATCACTTTCACAGTCCTGTAGAAAATATAACAATTACTGATATGAGTAGATAAGGGCCACATCCCAGATTCAGTACACCACATTCTTCATTAATAAAGAATTTGCTTCTACATTGTCAAATCTGAAGAATTCTAAGTTTCACAAACAGAGAAAAGTAACACACACACACACACACACACACACACACACACACACACACACAAAGGCTTCTGCAGTTTAGTCAAACATTCTCAAACCAAATAGCTTCCTGTCATTTACACAACACCAACTGTCTATTATTGCATTTGGGGTTTATTCAGTTAAACCTAACAGTCTAAAGTTTATTTCCAAATTAGGGTGTTACAAGTGAATTATAAGCTTTGTTTCAGTGATTATATTATTTTATGTTCAATGAACTTTTACACATATCTAAATTCTAGATGACAGCCTGTGAAAGGTAACTCAAACACAAATAGGACTGGCCTCATAGCTCTTGGACTCTACATAGCTTGACTCAATATATATCTCTAATTTGAATTTTCTTAGGTACAACTTGGTTGGCACAAGAAATTATGGTGTACTATTGCACAACTTGGTGACTATAGATAATAATGTACTGTATTTTTTCAAAGTTTATATTAAGAGGGGGTTCTGGAAAGATGTCAGTGCCTAAGCTCACTGGCTGCTTTTGTAGGTGACCTGCATTCAATCCTTAGTACCCTAATGGTGGCTCAGAAACATGCATAACTCTAGTTCCAGAGTATTAAACATTCTCTCTGGCCTTGACAGGCATGTCATGCAAATGGCTTATATGGTCAAAACATTCATACATTAAAAAAATTGAAAAAATTAAGCTATACAAAATGAAGTTTGGATGTTTCTCCACAAAGAACTAATAAAAAAATAAAAAATGAGTATAATTTTACTACTTTTAAACACTACCTCATTAATGTTTGTAGCTTTTTATATAGAAGTGGAAAAACAAGCTGAAATATTAAACAAATCTGTACATGGTAAATACCCTCTTCTAAATATTCATCCTCTTTGTATTTGCAAAAAGCAACACCTCTGCATGTTTGTAACTAATCTATGATTATCCACTTTGCATTTTTATCGTAAGAGTGATTTATTTCTTCCTTTGCCTATCTGCTTCCTAAGATCATAGTGGAGTTAATAGTTGTTAGTAGTAATAAGTTAAGACCTTGACTCTCCGTTTAATAGTTCCTTATAATATTCATGGAAAATTTGTTAAACAGTAAGTGTTCTCTACTTGTCCTATGAGTTAGAAACAGAATCTATACATTTTTTCATGCCTTTCTCAGATTTCACCATATATTCTTCACTTATCCAGCCAATCATTTGTTATTTCCAAGAGTTTTACAATGTGCTTACCTCCGTTCTAGCAACTAAACAGAATGGGTTTAATGAACTGACCTATATGATGTCTTTTCTGCACTTTTCAGCAATGTATTTCTGACTCAAGGACATAGTGACAGCTGTTGTATGTTAGAGTAATTGATAATGGCAGGTCAGAATATGAACATGACATAAAAACTAGGAATGTCCTATTCCCATAGTTTATACTTAAGAAGCTTTATCCTTGATTGCACTAATGTGTGTAACATAACACTATGCATGGAAATTCTTCTCCAAATGTAGTGTGCAGGAGTAGTCCACCACAGCTAAGTAAAAATCAAGGCCATAGTTTTGCTTCACTATGAATTCATTGTATACATAGTCAGTGTTACGAAAGTATAAAATGGCTTACCGTAGAGAAAGCAATTGATTATACTTGAATGTAGAGGGGAGCTATGTTCGTTGGAAGGGTTCAATGAAAGTATACTGCTACTGTCATGAACAGAGGCTCAGTTCTCATGTAATTCTAGATCATGTAAAGCTTACTGCCACGCTTGTAAAAAGATGTGGAAATCATGATAAAGAGTCTTAATTGTTTTACATGTTAAAGGATGAAGATATTTTCAGTATACATCTCCGAACATGACAATATATGTAACAAATATTAGAAATAGAGTCCCTTTAAATTTATGTATCTGTCTAGGCCCATAAGCCACCAAGGGATCACAATCCTCAATTCACATCTTGTTGAAACAAAATAAAAAGGTGGACCCATAACTATCTGGGTTGATTGATATGTAGTCGAAATCATTTTGTTTCAGTGCACTGTATTTCAGAATTATGCTTTATACATGTTGTAAGGCTGTGATATCAGATCTCACTTTATGATTTCTGTTTTTAGCTATCTGAACATTTTTGGCGAAATCTTTACTAAATGATATATGATGGTAGTCCCTCTGCTTGAATTAAAGTCTCCAAATGTATTTTGTCTGATTTCATATCATTTTGAACTTCATAATGTAAGCTATGAATAATTCACTTTGGTAGAATGAGGGGCATCTAAAGGTGAACAAGTGAATAACTAGAATGATGCATTTTAAATAAATTCCTGAGCTGTTTTGTAAGCCAAAAATAAAGTGTAAAAAGGTTTGAGGGTTGACATCCACATCTCAAAAATAAGCAGGAAAGTTCTGCAGCAAAACAGTTACATAGAAAGAATTTACAGGCAACTAGAAAAAGAATATGATACATTTTAGATAGTAGAAAATTTAATACATATTTCTCCTCATAAAGAAAATCAAGTACTGGTAATCCAGAATCTCCAAATAAATAAAAATAAATCAAAACTTCCGTAGGTCACATGTAAGTTGTGTGATTTGTAAATTTGCTATGGTGGTGCCTATCAGTAATTTCAGCATGAACAAGGTGGTGGGGAAGGAGGATTACAAATATGAGGACATTCTGGAGTACATACTGAGAACAAGACTAACCTGGGCTTCCTAGAAAGACCATGTCTCAAAATCAGAAAAAAAAAATTTAATAAATATGTAACTTTGCTAAAATAAGTTTAAAACTGTTGGTTCTTTAAATTATTTTTGATATTCTTAGGATGTAATGTGCAGCTTGCATTTTTACCTTAGTTGAGAATTTTATTGAGTCAAAACTACATATTATGTAATAATAATGAATTTTTATTTTTAGATTTTCAGTATTCACTTTAATGTATTTCCAGTTGTTTACACTGTGAATATAATTACTTTTTCTATCCACTCATTCACTATAACATTAATTATGTGAAAATTTAATTAAATTAACACAACTAATTCTCTAATTTAAAGGTAGGAATAAATTTTAATATAATAATTAAGTTATTAATATATTTTATTTTAAAGTCATCCTAATATTGCTCAACTATTCACAGATGATAATAAAATTTTACTCTTTCATATTTTCTGAATTTTAATCATATAAAACATAGAGTTTAATTTTCTGATATACATACATATATATGTTAGAATCTAAATGTATTAAGTAAAACAAAATAACATCAGAGACACTGCGTTTAGTTTAGCTCTTATTTGACCAATGACCATTTGCAGCAGAGAAGTCCCCCAGGTGAAAAAGTGCATGGTGGTGTTCGTGAGGGGACAAGGCACAAAATCATCTTCCAGTAATGTAAAAGCAGGTATCACACTGTCAGTGGGAGTCAAACTTTCCCATTCAATAATTTTTCTTTGGGAACAATATTTTAAGGTATTATTTTTAGTTATATCTTTTAGAAATATAAATGCCATTGATTGTGTAATTTTTACCAACATCTAATTTCTATTTTGAAGACAAAATGCTCATTATTAATCAAGTAGGTTACCCTTAAAGCTAAGTGTTGATAAAGAGTCACATAAATCTGTCATATTGCATGACTGATATGAAAAAAAAAGTCAGAGGAAAGAATACTCTTTGACCTTCACACAAAATCTCCTTATGTTCCACTGCTACATGGCTGAGAGCCCTTTAAACTTTGTGATGACCTACTTAACATGACTGTAAATGTCATTCTTATTCATAGCAACATTGAATGCTTTCCTGGATTTTGCTAAACTGTTTACCCAAATGATATATTACAGAATTGAATTTCACAGCTTGATTGTGTACTACATAAAGAGTTGCATTGTTCATCAGTCTAAAGTAGAACATGATTCAATCTCATCAAGAGTCAGATTGTTGCCTTGGTATGTGAACGGGAGGGAAAAACCCTTATATTTTTAGTAAAGTATTTATTATTTTAGAGCTGTTTTTTCTTTTCATGATTTACTTCTCTCTATTACAAGAAAGCCATATGCTATAATGTCTTATAGATTCAATTTTTTGTGTTTATTCTATTATTCTTATCCTTTTACATAGCATTACTTATACACTGACTACTGAGCAAACTGGTTTTCAAAGCAATCTAGAAATTTTCAGGAAAAATTTACCAGCATTACAGAGTTAGGAACAAATAAGAGTTGCAAATTTGAATTGTGAATTCTATGTATACAAATACTCCATACTTTCTTTCTTATTCTTATACCTGATATAAAATTTCTAGAAATGTAAACAATTCTAAATTTATGTTTTACTGGAAATGTAGTTCAATTGCTATAGAATTTGGCTGGGATGTACAAAGCCATGGGTTCATTCCACCAGCATTGCCCAAACTAAATAAATTAAAATAGTATCTAAAGGGGTAGATGGGAATGTGGAAGGGAGGTGAGAAGGAGGCACTGGGAAGACAGGAGGGAGGAGGGCTGCAATCAGAGATGTATTCAATAAAAAAAGAAAAAGAAAAAGACTATCTGATTTAAGACACATTTTTCATTCATTAATTAATTTACTTTACATCCTGATTACAGCTTCCCTTCCTCTTCTCCTCACAGCCCCTCCTTCTCACCTCACCTCCCCCTCCCTTTTTCCTCAGGGAATGAGAAGCCTCCTATGTATATTACCCACCCTTGGCATGTTAAGATGCAGTAAGACTAGTTGCATCTTCTTCTATTGAGGTTAGACAGAGAAGCCCCATTAGGGGAAAGGGATCAAAGCCAGGCAACAGAGTCATAAACAGTCCTTGCTCCAGTTGTTAGGGAACCCACATGAAGACCAAGATGCACATCTGTTACATATGTGTTGGTGGCCTAGTTATGTCCCATGAATGCACTTTGGTTGGAGGTTCAGTCTCTGTGAATCCCTATGAGCCCAGGTTAGTTGAGTCTGTAAGTTTTCTTGTGGTGTCTTTGACCTCTCTGGCTCCTTTAATCCCTCATTCCCCTATTCCACAAGATGCCCCAGCTCTGTAAATGTTCATCTGTGGGTCTCTGTATCGTTTCTATCAATTTCTGGATGAAGCTTCTCAGAGGACAGCTATGCTAGGCTCCTGTATGCAAGAATAGCAGAATATAATTAATAACCTCAGGGTTTAGCTCTCTCTAATATAATTGGTCTCAAGCTGGGCAAGTCATTGGTTCGTCATTCCATCAATTTCTATCCCATGTTTATTCCTGCTCATCTTGTAGGTAGGACAAATTTTGGACAGAAAGTTTTGTGGCTGGGTTGGTGTCTTCATTCCTCCATTGGAAGTCTTGCCTGGTTACAGAAGGTGGCCATTTCAGGTTCCATATCACCCATTGCTAGGAACCATAGCTAGAGTCAACTCTCAGATTCCTGGGAGTTTCCATTTTCATAGATTTCTGGCTTGTCCCATAGCTACACACACCCCCCAACCAATTTCAGGTCTCTCTCTAAGTATTCTCTTCCCCCATCCTCCTCAAAACACATTTTTGCATGTAGGCAATGCTGAAAGAAATTTAAGATAAAATCTATCTTTTTCAATATGCTCATATAAACTCTAATTCTAAACATCCTTAACAGTTTATTTGCAAGTAATCATTTCTGGCCATGTTAGTGTTTTAAAAGTACTTTGGCAATGTCAAAAGGAGAATATTATTAACTAGAAGGATAAATTATATTCTTTTAAAGTAATTACTATGTAGACAATAGTGCGCATATATTTATGTATATGTAAATCTTAGGGTATTTTCCTTTTGGGATTACAGCTAATTTTTTTTAGGGTGGGCTTAAGAGATAGCCAAGCAGTTAAGAGTACAGGTACTTGATAGTCTTCCAGATAACCAGAGTCATTTCCCAGCCTTCACATGGCTGTTATAGCCAGCTGCAACTCTACCTCCAAGGGATCTGATACACTCTTCTGGTCTTCATGGGTACCCACACACACGTGGCACTCACGGACACTTACACAAAAACAAAAATAAAAATAAAGGTGGAAATTACTTAGGGCTAGGAACAGATAAATCAAAGTTAATGCTCTTGACTACTATGGAATAGGCCTTAGATTCAATCCTCAGCATCCAAAAGAGAGAATATTTAAGAATGAATGAATGAAGAATGAAAATAATACAAAAAGACAATATTTAATAATAAAAATATAAATGTGAGTTGGAGATGTGGCTACTCTTCCAGAGGATCTGGCTTCAATTCCCAGCATCCACATGTCAGCTCATAGCTATCTAGCTCCAACTCCAGTTCCAAGGAATAAAAATGTGTGCATGTGTTACACAGACATACATTAGGCAACACACTAATATACATAAAATAATACTAGAATGAAGAAATACAAATGAAAAATAATAATGAAATCAAATTCAAATTGACAATCAAAAACTATAAGAATCTCAGGAAAATTGTTTTCATTTAACATGTTATACACTTAGGGGATGTTAAAAATACTAATACTTTGTTTCTTGTGGGATTTTTTCAAACAGTAGTTTAGAAATTTTGTCATAATTGCTCTTATCATTCAAACCTTATGACTACTAAATGAAGAAAGTTGTTAGGTGAACTTTCCATAGCAACCATGCTCTTTATCCATTAAGTAATTTAATTACTTAAGCAAATCAACTATGTGTCTGTTAATAATCATATCAAGATCTCTAATCAATCCTGGCACAATGATACAATAATTTAACAAGAATTGCTTTGTTCTCCTACCAGCATGTCAGATCTAAGTTTTAATTATCTTCTTGCCACCTCTAGGCTTTTGAATATTCAGATAGTATGTAAATTAATGTAGGCTTTCATTTTGAAACAGTTAAGGGATAAAAATTTCTCTTGATCATTTTCTTTACTCGTATGTTGACTTCTATCTCACTTCCTATAGAATTTCCATAAAGACAATGCAAACAGTTAATTCTGAGACAGTAAATTGAGTTGTAATAAGGGCTTGATGTCAACTAAATGGACACTAAACTTAGAACTTTCAAAGTATAATTGATGAAAATTGGTAAGAATGTTTTAAATGAATTTCCAAACCAAGGCATTCATTCAGTTAGGCTGACCTTAAAATCTCTATGTAATCAAGGCTGACATTAAATTTGTAGTTCACCTGCCTCCATTTCTCAAGTGCTGTGATTATAGGTATGTGTCAAAAGGCTGACTCAATAAATATGAAAGCAACTCTGTTTTAAGGAGGGACTTTAAAATATTTTCTTGATTTATACATTTTCCTTTTATGTGTATGTTTTCCTTGCATGTAAAAAAGTACACCATGTATTTTCAGTGCCTATAGGAGCCTGAAAAGGGCATCAGTTCAATTGGAACATGAGATATGGACAGTTATAAACCACACCATATGGGTACTGGGAACCAAACCTGAGTCCTGTCCAAGAGCAACAAGTGTTCTTAACCAGTAATGCATCTTCTCATTCGCTTTCAATTGTTATATACAACTGAAAACACATCTTTTTTTTCTAAATGATATCTTATATACTAGTATATGGACATACACTAATAAATTCATGAGATTATATACAACTGATATATATGAATGATATGTAATATATATTGTGTGTGATATAGAATATGTATATTAGCTGAGACATAATATACAATATATAAAAACAATTTGTTATATATCACATAATGAGATATAAGTGATATACCATGTGCAATATATAGCATAATGTATCATGTATGTTATAGATATGATATATTTAAGCATGATGCACAATATATTTAATATCAAATATATGTGGAATGCCATATAACATATATCAAAACAAACCAAATAAACAGACAAAAACATTATTCCCTAAAGTCCACACACATGCTGTGGCGCATGTTTGCTCTCCTTAAGGAGAAATATTAAATTCTCAAAATATTACCAGATATATTTGCTAGACGTATCCAATAAATAATTATCTTATTTGGTTAAAAATCTATACACTGATAACAATAAACTTGACTAACTGAAGAATGTGTTTACTTGCCAGCTGTTTTCTGCTCTTTGTATGTGCATATATGTGCATGTAAATATGTAAATAGATGTTACTCTTTTAAGTTCTGAGTAAATTAAACACATACTAAAATTTACAGGAAAAAATAGATGTAACATACCATTTGCAAATTTGAATCTATATGAATTTTCTTTGATGAAACAGTTCATCTAAAATAAAACTGGAAGGAAAGATAAATTATGAAACTAAAATGATAAATTGGCTGCAATAGTTATCCATTATGCCAATTTTATACATTATATCAATCAAAATTATATTATGCTTTATACCTTGACTTTGTAGTAATTAAATATAACTGTGTAGTAATATATTGGTACTAAAATCTGTTTTGAATATTGTAAATGCACATGAGGTTTTTATTATAATGAACTAATTTTGAAATTAGTTCCTCTCTACTTCCTATTTTGCCTTTGAAAATTGTAGAAATTCATGCTTTAGTATTATAAACTTTGTTCACAATAAAAGTAAAACCTAGGTTTTTTATTTATTTAATTTATTCAAATTACATCTTAATTGTTATCCCACTCCTTTTATCCTCCCATCCTCCCTCCCTCGCCCTTTCACGCTATTCCCCTCCTCTAGGTCTGTGACAGAAGGGGCCCTCCTTCCCCACTATATGGATATGAGCTATCAAGTCTCATCTTGGTAGCCTGCTTATTCTTTCTCTGAGTGCCACCAGGCCTCCCCAGCAAGGGGAAGTGGTCAAATATGGGGTACTAGAGTTCGCCTCCGAGTCAGTCCCTGCTCTACACTCAACAGTGGAGAATGTCTTGTCCATTGCCTAGATCTGAGAAGGGGTTCGATGTTTAATGCAACTATTGTCCTTGGTTGGTTCAGGAGTTTGAGCAGAACCCCTGGGCCCAGATCTGCCCATCATGCCCATCTCCTGGTAAGTGAAGACGTTCATGTGGCATGCCTCTTGGGCTAGTGTCCAATTATAAGTAAGTATATACCATGTGAGTCTTTCTGAGTCTGGGTTAACTCAGTACGATCATTTCTAGTTCCATCAATTTGTCCACAAATTTCAGGATGTCCTTGTTTTTTTTTATAGCTGAATATTATTCCATAGTGGAAATGTACCACAATTACTTTATCCATGTTTTGATTGAGGGACATTTAGGTTGTTTCCAGGTTCTGGCTATTATGAATAAGACTGCTATGAACATGGTTGGAGCATCTTCTGGGTATATTCCAAGGAGTGGAATAGCTGGGTCTTGAGGAAGCCCTATTCCTATTTTTCTGAGATAGCACCAGACAGATTTCCAAAGTGGTTGTACAAATTTGCTTTTCCATCAGCAATGAAGTAGTGTTCCTCTCTCTCTTCACATCCTCACCAACATGTGCTGTCACTTGAGTTTTTCATCTAAGCCATTTTGATGGTTGTAAGATGGAATCCTAGAGCCATTTTGATTTGCATTTCTCTGATGACTAAAGATGCTGAACATTTCTTTAAGTGTTTCTCAGCCATTTTATATTCCTCTATTGAGAATTCTCTGTTTAGTTCTGAGCCCCATTTCTCAATTGAGGTATTGGGTTTGGTGATGTTTAATTTCTTGAGTTCTTTATATAATTTGGATATTACACCTTTGTCAGATGTAGGGTTGGTGAAGGTCTTTTCCAAGTCTGTAGGCTGTCGCATTGTTCTGTTGACAGTGTCTCCTGCCTTACAGAAGCTTCTCAGCCTCATGAGGTCCTATTTATTAATTGTTGACCTTAAGGCCTGGGCTGTTGGTGTTCTGTTCAGGAAGTTGTCTCCTGTGCCAATGTGTTCCAGGCTCTTACCCACTTTTTCTTCTAACCGATTTAGTGTCTCTGGTTTTATGTTGAGGTATTTAATCTATCTGGACTTGAGTTTTGTGTATGGTCATAAATATGGATCTAATTGCATTTTTCACCATGTAGACATCCAGATAGACCAGCACCAGTTTTTGAATATACTATCCTTTTTCCATTGAATAGAGTTGGCTTCTTTCTCAAAAATCAAGGGACCATATGTGTGTGGATTCAGCTTATTGTCGTGCCAGTACCATTCTGTTTTAATTATTGTTGCTCTATAATACAGCTTGGGATTCCTCCAGAGGATCTTTTACTGTATAGGATTGTTTTCGCTATTCCTAGTGTATTTCTTAAATTTACTGATGCCCTCATGTAACTTAGCATCCAACAGATTCTTCAATACATATTAATGAATAAATGACAATACCAGGTTGCCAATTTATTACCTTTAGTAATTAACATTAAAACATTATTATTTGCCATAGGCAGTGTTCTCATTGTTTTTGCTATGAAATCCACAGTTATTCTGAGTGAAATTTCTCCCCATTTAAACTATTGTCTTGAAAGTCATGGAAATGTTAACACCTATTTAGTTTGCTGCTGTTAAAAGAACACTAATGCAAATGTTATGAAAATAAAATATTGTGCAGTGATTTCCTGATACGGATAAAGCAATGAATAGACTAAAATAATGCACATAAAATAAATTTTCCAGTCACAAAGTACTTGGTTACCCCTAAACACACAAACATACATACACACGCGTTCATACACACACACACACACACACACACACACACACACACACACACACACACACACACACACTTACCAGTGCTATTTATTGTGGGCAGGTTGCTATTTTAGAAACTGGGGTTAACTGATTGCTAAAACTTTCAATTTTTCATATTTTATATGCCATGGTTAACAAACTGCTAAAACTTTTAATTTTTATACCCCAACAATCTGCCTCGCACCACCCAGCACTATGAGTGTTTTTCAGCTCATTTACCACTTGATTTCTCTATAGCTTACAACCAAGGTTCATGGACTTTCTTGCCCCAGGTTCTTACTTTCTGCTTCTAGTAGGTAGCCAAGATTAATGACAATAGCCTATGTTGTTTTGGTAGCCTCTAGGGTCATACTGTTTAGCAATTCATAGGGAGGCATCTTACATCTGGCACTATGGTTTATGTTTAAGAACCTATGGGCTGGAGAAATGGCTGAGATTAAGAACATTGCTCCTATTCCAGAGGACCTAAATTGGTTTCACACCACCCACAGGTGGCTCAGAACTGCCTGTAACTCAAGCTCCAAGGGACCCAAAACTTGCTTCTGGCATGTGATGGCTATTCTAAGTCATCAACTTGATTATACATGGAATTAACTATAATACTCAAGAATCCAGGTATTCTCATAAGAGGTTTTCTTAATAAGATAATTTGAAGTGGGAATACACACCTCTAATCCAGATCTCTTTTCCTCCATTAATTTATGTTTTTATTCACTTTACATTCTGATCACATTCCCTCTCCTCTCTTCCCAGTCACTCACATCCACACCCCACTCCTCTTCTCTCCTCTCCTTCACCTCAGAGAAGGGGAAGGTCCTTCTTTGGAAAGATGGCACAGCTCTAGAGGCAGTGGAGCCTAGGAGAATGGAGCCAGTGAATGAGGCAGGCTAAAGTCTCATGTAATATCAAACTTTATTCAGATCCTCAGTTTATTTGTAGGAAAAGTCACTTGAGAAAGGTAATCATGAGTTCAAGTTGTATACAATCCCAAGTACAAGCCTCGTTTGGCAAAAATATGTTATTCCATAGAGACATAATTAAGTAACAACAGAAACAGTAATGAGTAATCTAAAGTAAGCTCACACATATATATTTGCTCCACCTGGAAGAGCACAAAAACAACTTCTAAGATCAATTCCATGTTTTAAAGAAACCAATATCACAAGACCCTTGTTTTCTCACAAGCACTCAGAATTCTCATTATAGGACTCCATTCCTGGACCTTGTTCCATCAGGAAGATACACCTTTAATCTGGGCCACCCCTTCTGTTGGCAGCCCTTATAAAGGACTCAGAATAAGGACATTTTTGCTTTTTGCCTGTTTGCCCTCATGTATTCTGGCAAGTCCATTCCTTCACTGACATTGGGGCATACATTTTTGGAATTCTAGTGTATACTGAAGACCAGATGAGATATCTCACCTTGTGGACTCAACAACTACTGGATTCTTGGACTTTTCATTGGTAGTTGAACTAGCAAAAAGACAGCCTGTAAGTCATTTTAATGAATAAACTACATATGCATTTGCATTCTCTCTATATAATCTCTATATATTCATTTATATATATTCATTCTATCAGTTTTTTCCTCTAGAGAACCCTAGTACATGCCACTGAGACTCACATGGCATACATAAACCACGTTGTGCACACAATACATAAATGTAAATAATAAAAATAAATCATTAAAAATACCTTAATTATTCATGCCAATTTGGAAGTCATTTTATGCCTGCAGATAAGGTATTTGAAAGTCTCTGGCTTACATTATAGCTTTACAGTTTCATGCTACTTTGATTTTGATATTTATACCTCTAGTTCAACTTGTTGTGGGAAACAAGCTTTCTATTTTAATTACATTTTTATTTATTTATTTATTTTTAACATTTTGGATTTTTCTTTAGACAAGTTTCTCTGTGTAGACTTGGATATCCTGGACTTGCTTTGTAAACAAGGCTGGCCGCGAAGTTACAGAGATCCTCCTGCTTCTGTCTCTAGAGTGCTGGGTTACAGGTGTGCACCACCATGCCCAGCACATTTCTTCATATATTCCAGTAATATCACTTGTCTTAGTGACAGATACTGATTTCTGATATTTTTAGTTTGTATTTTCTAGAAAAAAATAATTATTTCTGGATAAATGATTCCCATTCATCTGGTAATTCCATCCATAAATTTAACAACGTAGCTATATTAAAAGTATATCCAGTGCTTTAAGGATGTCATATTAGAGAACTGATTAGTTTGAAAATTAATACATATTGAAAATTATTTGCAAAGGGTATCAATAGTAGTGCAAGTTCAGAAAAAAATTTACTGTTTGGCTTGAATGCACACATCTTGTTCAATATAATTTAAAAGAGGAAGTAAATAAGAATAGGTAGTTTGGTAAATCAAATTATGTTTTGTTTTGTTTTTGCTTGTTTTGAGGTACAAAATATTCAAGTGGCTGTGGGCCTTATTTTGTGGCCAACACTTGTCTGTACTTCACGATTTTTCTTCCTCAGCTTCTCAAATGCTGGTATTACAGACCTGTACCACAACACCTAACAAACTAATTGTTGAATGTATATCAGAACCTTACAATATTTTTCCTTATGTGGCATTGCTTTAAATTTTTTATGTCACTGAAATATAGCTTGAGATAGAGGTTAGAGAACTGGAGAGATGGCTCAGCCATTAAAGGCTAGGCTCATAACCAAAAATATAAGAGATAGAAGTTAGTTTATTTTGGACAAGACTTGAAAAGTACATTTTCTTACCTCTTTTCCATTCTCACTTAATAATCATAAGGAGATAAAAATCAAATATTTCTAGATATAGGACTTGATCATTTCTGCTTTGAGATTGGCTAATTAGTAGTTCATGGTTTTCTATAGGATACACAATTTTCAGGAAGTTTTCTTAGGAAGTACAACTTAGTTTGGTTCATTAAAATGGTATGTAGAAAAAAATAGAGTTATGTACAAATACTTATTTCACTATGTCCAGAAATATCTTTATGTTCCAAGTATTTATTTGCTTTTATTTTATATATAGAAGTTTTTTGCTTGTACTTATTTGTGTGTATCATGTGCATGCATTGTGCCTAAGGATACTAGAAGAGACAGGTATTCTTGCAATCTCTCTCATACTTATTTCTAGTTATAATTACTTATTATATTTGTTTTTAAAATTGATCTTAGCACACATTTACATCACTTGCTCATTCTCAACTCTTTAAAATTTATAGTGCACATGCCTACAAAAGAGTTTTTATGTTGGCAGTCAGTTTGATGCTAGATATTTTAATATGACATTTTAATATGACATGACTTCTCAGTAGACATTTTCTTAAAACCATGTCCACTTTTTAATATTTTCAATTCTGTAGTCAGTGAATAGAAACCCCTTAGTGTATTCAAGCCATAAGAAAGAAACCAGCAAAAATTATTGTTCTGGGAACTGTATTTCCAATCCTGAATTCAACAGCAAATGCAGAACCCCAAAATTGACTTTTATCTGACATTACTTCCTTTGTTCCCACAATGAAGAGATTAGAAAACATCTTTCCCATTTTGATAGACTGTGATAGATTTCACATTCATCACAAATAGGCTGTATTTTTGGTTGCTGTTTATTAATGAAGAGCTTAGACATACAAAAACAAAGAATATGAGCTCCAGGACTCAAGCAGTTAGAGCCCAGTACTTATACAAAAATAAAGAATATAAAATACCACACCCAATTAATTAATTTAATACAGAAGTTATTGAAATAGCTTATTCAGCATATGACCAGTTGTCTTGGGGTGCTTGGTTTTTTCCTTTTATGCAACCTCATAAATATTTCCAACTGTGTACACTAATTTCCATTCACACCAGCAATATATAAATGTCCTTTTCCTCCAACAACTTTATAACCAATTTTTTTACAATAGCCAATGGAATCACATTGTAGTTTTGATTGGCACATCTATGATGTCTAAATATTTTAAGCATATTTTTATATATCTGTTGATATTTGTACTTCTTTTGTTCACTTATTGGCTTCAAAAAACAACCTATGCAATGTATTTTAAAATCATGCTCCCACCCCAACTTCTCCTAGATCCTCTCCCTTCTTAACCACTCAACTTCAAAGTAAACAAGAAAGCCCAAACAATAAAGACAAAGCAAAACCAAACAACATAAAACAATTCATTTCATTACTGAGAACAAAGGAGAGAGACAAAATCATGTAGTCCATTTTTTGTTGGCCAACTACTCTTGAACATTTATTGTGACCTCAGATGCTTGTACTAAATTTTAGCATCTAATTTTGTATTATTAGGTGTTGGGGTGGATAGAAGTTTCAAGTCATTGGTGGTGTGTCTTCCAGAATAGTGAGGATCTCTTGTTTCTCTCCTTTGTTCTCGGTAATGAAATGCATTACTTTATTTTGTTTTTTATTATATGCATATGCTGTTGTTTGAGAATGGGTATGTACACATAAGTGAAATGTCCATCAAGGCCAAAAGAAAGCAACAGATCTCCTGAAGCTGAGAAAATGGGGGACAGTGGTTTTATGCAAGAAATACAATGCCTGTTGAGACCACAATAGAGCAGTGGATCTCTTGAAGCCAGAGTTGGAGGAGGCTCTGGGTTTGAGCACATGAATGCCATGCTCCTCCTGAAACTGGAAGTAAAGGAGGCTGTGTGCATTTGAGAACTGCAGTTCTCTGCAAGAGCAGTGCATGCTTTTAATTGCTGAACCAATTCTTCAGGCTCTGGAAGAGCCCCTGAGCTGGTTTACAAGTGGAATTTGGAAGCACTTCACAAGGTATGGTAGATAAAGTATTCACTGCTATAAGCAAAGCTAAGTGCTTTGTTCATGTCTTGAGATTTTGTAGGAAGCCCAGTTTAAAAGTGAAAGCCTATCTGGGCAGGGCTGGCAAACACCTTTATTCCCATCAAGTCAAGAGACAGAAGCGGGCACATCTCTGTGAGTTCGGGGCCAGTCTGGTCTACACAGTGAGTTCAGAACAATCACTGTGGTTACCTGATAGAAATGTCAAAGCAGAACAACATTCAGGCTTGTGATGGATAATACTGACTGTTTATTCAAACTTAAAATGACAGTAGGAAAAAGAAACTGGCAGGATTTGAAGTATTTTCCATTTCATTTGGAAAAAGAGCACATTTGAAGATATCAACTGAGTATTTTGCTTAGAAGTTATAGGAAAGTAAGAGAAATCTTGGAGGAATCTATTGCAGACTCACTGGAGTAAACACTGTTTTAAAGACTTGTTGAGGAAGAGAATTCCAGAGTACCTTGCTTTCCCAGGACCACCTATATTAGGAGGGTTCCCATGCTGGAAAAGGGCCTTTGCATCATCCACATGTTGTTGGTATGCAAAATGCTAAGGATTTGGCAGTTGTGATGGTATCAAATGAGATGTCTAAAGAAAGCCAGGAAGAAAACCTGCCAACAACCACTGACAAGAAAAAGATTAGAACTGTGAAAGTGAACCCAAAGCTTTAAATTGAACTCTAGAAAGGTAAAGATGCCAGGAATGAGGAAAACTATGAAGGAAGATGTAGCTTGCATGTAATATCAGCCAAACACAGTGGTCATGTGGGCTTCAACTAGCAAAGGCTATAGGAGTAGTGCAATTGCTTGGATCTGTAATGTCTTCCAATGGCACTTTATTATAGTGAAGGTATGTACATAACACAGGTAGAACTTAACAGTGGCCAGCCAATTTCAGTAGATGTATATTTGTAGTTTTTCAGATCTTTCAATTATACACACTAGAGTTATTTCATAATAGATTACATATCTATCACTTCTTAGCTTCCCCGATCTCCACATATTACATATTTGTATGGCAAGCTAAATCTAAGTCTTATCAGTACTTATTAATTTAAATTTCCCCATTGTTTCTATCTAAATAGTAATTGTCCATCCAGTTCTTATATTTGGTTTAACAGTTTGTTCCCTAAAACCAGTGCTACATTTAAATATATTTTTAAAAAGATTTTTCACTATTAAAATGCATGTGTTAGTATTTACACAGGAGGCAGTCCAGGAGTATGGAAAGAGTGAAAGAGGGAAGAAAACCCACCAAAACATTTATTTTCATATACTTAAAGGAAATAGTTATCTTGGGTTCAATCTATGCAGAGAACCAATCTCCACAGTGACCTGGTCAAAAAGAAACATTAATGCGTTGCCTGAGTCAACCTCCAAAGACATTAACACCATTGCTTTGGGACTTTCCCAGTGAATGAGATGAAACAAAAACCACAGACAGTTTCTAGTGCTTCCAGAAGAAGAACTGTAACAGGTACTGAAATAGTTCATAAGGCATTCTTATCACTGTATTCCTCCTTCCCTGTACTCGAGTGCTATTTCTAACAAATGAATCTAATCATCTAATTTTCCTTGTTAGAAAAAGCAGAGGAAGGAAAGCAGGTTACCAAGAAGAGACTTGATACCCTATGAGCATATACAGGGGGAGGAAGTCCCCCTCAGGAACAGTCATAGGGGAGGGGAATAAGGGGAAAATGGGAGGGAGGGAAGAATGGGAGGATACAAGGGATGGGATAACCATTGAGATGTAACAAGAATAAATTAATTAAAAAAGGAAAGAAAAAGCAGATGCTGTGGCTGGGGGCAGGAAAGACTCTGCATGAAGTCCTCAGTGAAGGTGTGCCCTTTCAAGGACTTCATAGGTTCAGGATATAGGAGATGGCAAAGGATCTGGGGTACTGTGTTCAAGTGTTCACAGTATGTGCAGAAATTGTCCAGCAAAGCTCTCTCCTTTCTGGGTGTTTATGGCCCAAAGACTGATCTGATACACAGACGTCAGATGTCTCCTACTGATACTAGCTAAGCCTGTTGCTTTGTTAGAGCTGTATACCATAAATTCCGCCTTTGTTTACCTATATGTAATAATCTCACCTTGTTTTATATACATACAATGAGTTTCCAGGCTACCAGTTTCTCTATCAGTGATCCCACTCACCCAATCCCAGTTTTACTGTGTGCCCATGTGCCTGCAGTTTCTTCATCCTCCTACTGTCTTGAGGCCATGCAAGAACTGGACAAGATGTCTTCCAAACTCATATATAAAAATTAGTGTAAATCATAAAGTATAGGAGATGCCTCAAAACCTTTTGCAGTCTCAAACTTTCTCAGTAGCTACCTCATAAGGGACTTTCTAAATACTTCTGTTTTCTCCTTGAGATTTACTTTAATGTGTGACTTTTATTTAAGTTGAATTCATTTTCTATTCCTGTTACCTAAAAAGACTTGTGATTCTTTTCCTTGGAAAGAGTTGTGACTAAAAAGGTGCTTTGCAAATATACTCTACTGGTTTGCCTAATAATTCAGTATTGCAATGTGAAAAAAAATCAAAATTTCCAGGGATGTCAATTTATATGCTCAAAATACAGTCTTAATGTGTTTAAGTTACATAAGTAACTCATATAAGTTCAATATAATACTTGTACAAAAAGGAATATAATAACTGGTTCCAGTTCTCAAGACACCTGGAGTAAGAAAGGAATGCATTCTATAAACTTTTCTTGTAGATCCCTACCAACTTCCACAAATATATTGTGTGTATATATATTGATGTGTGACCTGCTCTTTGAAGTTTAAGTGCTATTTTTTCTAATACTCTTAACAATTTAATGTAATTTCAGTGAGACCAGGAGTTTGGATTATTCAGATCCTTCCAGACTACATTGTGTTTTATGAGCTAGTTGTATGATAGTGTTACCCCCAAAGTTACACTAAATAAAAGGGAAGATCCATATTTTAAGAGCATTCATCCACTGTACTTCATACTGTATTGTGAGGTTAAGAATTTCAGTATATTTATTTTTTATTTTGCTTTATAATTTTCTTTTTTTTAACTTTTTGAAAAAATTAATTTATTCTTGTTACATCTCAATGGTTATCCCATCCCTTGTATCCTCCCATTCTTCCCTCCCTCCCATTTTCCCCTTATTCCCCTCCCCTATGACTGTTCCTGAGGGGGATTACCTCCCCCTGTATATGCTCGTAGGGTATCAAGTCTCTTCTTGGTAACCTGCTGTCCTTCCTCTGAGTGCCACCAGGTTTTTTCATAAGAGTAAAAAAAAACAAGCAAACCAAAACCTCTCTGAAGAAATTATTTTGCCATTGCACCAACTAGCTTCCTAAATAACTTTAATTTTCACATTTCTGAAAGATGTTTCCTCTTGTAGTTTGTTAAGATTAAAATATTCTAAATAACTTATATTTTTATTTATAATCATCATTCTTAATTATAAGATTTGAAATGAGAAACAAAGATTTCAAATAAACTCAACTGAAATATAAATAAAAATTTACCAAAATGATATTAAATATTAATACTCAAAGGTATATTAGAAGACAGCCCATGAACCTAAGTCTTTCTTTAAAATCCAAATATCCCTTTTTGCTACATTATAAGCCCTTGTTTTGAGCTTCTTATATACTCTCTAAAATAAAATCAATAAAAGAATAAAAAAGTAAATAGGTTATTTATTGATAATTTTCAAAAGAGAACTCTTTATTAACTGAAACCATGTATTTCAGTATACGAAGGCATGTGGAAGATAGATTATAATTAAATGCCTTTGTAAGTATTTTGATACTGTACTATATTTGGATTTTACTATTTTAGAAGGCATTTTAAAAGCTTGATTCAAATATTTATGGTATAATAAGTACATGCATTATGTCTGTAATATCAGTATGGTTTTGAAAATATGAATTTGGAAATAAAATAAAAATTCTTGAGATATAAGAAATTAAGAATATAAAAACAGAAATAATATTGTATAAAATTCAAGAAAATTTCCTTCTCCTCCTTCCCTCCTTCCTCCATTCTCTGTCTCTCTCTGACTCTATCCCTCTATCTCTGTCTCTATTTCTTTCTCTCTCTTTCTCTCTCTCTCTCGTGTGTGTGTGTGTGTGTGTGTGTGTGTGTGTGTGTGTACAGGATGTATTTCTTGGTGTGTATATGTACATGCATATGTATGCACATGCATGGAAGAGATGAATGATAAGTATTTTTGCTTGCTAATTCTGCATCTTGATTTTGTTTTTCTTTGGGGAGGTTGCTTTGTTTTTTTTTATTTTGTTTATCTTGTTTTGTATTGTTTCAGACAAGGTCTCTCACTGAACCAAAACTTTATTTATTGGTTAGGCAATAAGCTCCAGGGATCCACCTGCCTCAGGACTAGGGTTGCAAGTATGGGCCTCTATACATGGCTTTCTCTGTGTGTGCTAGCTCTCTGAAGTCGACTGTGCATTCGTGTATTCATGTGCAGCAGGCACTTTCCTAAGGTACACAGCCATTCCCAAATACAGTGGATATTAACAATAAGCTTTGATATTATATCAAGAAAAGAACAACTAAAAGATAGACTGTGATCACATTAAAATGAAAGTGCATTAAAGCAAACCCAATGCTCATAACAATTGAAGTGACTTATGTCAGTAACATAAAACATCTAAAATTGTTTTTCAGCCCTTCTCTATTTAACACCATAAAGAATGCTGCAGAATGAGAGAAAAATAATCACCTATTGACTCATTAATCTTCACATATGTGGGAATACATATAGAGAACCCATTCCCCCAAAACACTGTAATGTGTAAGGCTCCAGCAGAGATACAGGCAGACTGTGATGGTGATGTGGAATGTCAGAAAAGTTCTCCTTGAGGGGCTGCTGTCCTAGTATATATATGGAGAGAGCAGCTGGGTCACAGGTGTACATTTGTTCAGCCTTAGTGAAAACTGCCTAACAAAGTCCCCAAATGTTTGCTTCAAATTACACTTGTGCCAGCAGTTTATGAAAGTGTCACTTGTTCTATGACCTTGACACTCTTTGGTAAATGAAATTAGAACAAAGGAGGAGTAAGGGAGCTGTATACATGTTGTTGTGAGTGAATAGAATGTCCAGTTTGAGAAATAGCACATCCTAAAGCCTGGAGGGAAATGAGGGCATCACTTCTTGAAACAACTCGATACATCATGATGTTCTATATGGGTGAACATCAGTATGAAATAAGTATAAGTATTAAGAATGCAAAAAATAATGAAAAGTTTCATGCCTAATGCATGCACTTAAAATTGGAGAGAAGAGAATAAAATAACAGCAAGGACATCTGGAAAGGTAATAAGGAATTATACTATTCATTATCTACCTAAAATACCTATACTACATGTAAATCAATATGTACATATACAAATATATGTAAATAAAAATTTCTCATCTGGGTTGACAGTGCTTGACCCATCATAGACTATCTAACAAAACACAAATACTAGGCATAAGAAGCCCTATTTTGAGCTGCATATCAGGGTTTCTTGAAGAAAACTCCCAAAAGATTAAACTCTTATTATTGTTCCAGTCTTCCCCCACCTCCCTGCAGAGGTGAAAACTAAGTCTCTCATGCTTAAGATACTAGGCACTTCAAACAGAGGTCCCAGAGAGAGCTCAAAGGACCCAAGGTGGATCTTACTAGAAAGCCTACTTCCCTGAAGACTAGCTTTCATGGTACCTGAAGGTGACATGAAATTTTCCAAAGGAATGAAGCAATCAATAGTCCTATCCAGTGGTGATGTCTTTGAACCACAATAATGACAATATGGCTATCTACAGCAGCCTTAGTGGAACACACACCTTGCTGGTAACTAACAGTTCTCTAATTATAATTAAGAATAACAAGTTAGGCGTGGCGATACATGCCTTTAATCTCAGCACCCAGGGATGCAGAGGTAGGTGGATCTCTGTGAGTTCAAGGCCACCTTGGTCTACAAAGCAAGTCCAGAACAGCCAGGACTACACAGAAAAAACCTGTTACACACAATAGGGAAATTATGCCTGATAATGGAAACCTGTCCAACTACCCAAGGGTAATGAGAAATCATGGAGCTTTAAGGAGAATCTATAACCACCACTTTACTGAGCTAGCATAATCCTTACTTGTATTCTAAATACTTAACTTTATGTACACAGATAATTATAGCCCTCACCCTTCATCACAAAAACTTATCTTTGTAACACATGGAAACCTTTATGGGAAACCATAACCAATCAAAATGCAGAGCCCATTCTCAACTGATATATCTACAACCCAAATCCTGTTTGTAAGGTTCAAGAGGGAGTGAAATGATTGTAAAGGCCAGGAGAACGGGGAGTTTGCTATGAAAATGTCTCTCCTAGAAGTGTTAGAGAAGCTATACCCATAAATTCTCACCCACGTGGCTACCACACATGACCTGAACAAGGATAACACCAACAAACATACTAATGTGGAAGACTAAAAGCTCATGAGACCTCAATCCTAGATAAAAAAAAATCTACAGACATCTGAGGAATGATGTAAGCAGATGAAATAGTGTTCCCCAGCAAAGATCACAGCAATTGGTTATCAAATACAAAATAGTCAGCCCTGAAAACATATACATAATATGCATAAAAGTAATGTATAGTATTATATGGAACAAGCAAATTATATTTATGTATTTAGGAACACACACAAGTGTGTGTACATGTGTGTGTATTAACAGCAAATAAAGAAAATGAGGCATAATTTAGAAGAGAAAAAGGGGGTATAGGGTAGATAGGAGGATTTGAAGTGAGTGAAGGCAAGGGAGAAATTATGTAATTATAATCTCAAAAATAAAAACATAAAAATTATCTTAAAAGTAAGAGGTAGGCAATAAAATATTTTATTATTTGAAACATCTTATAGAAATAAAATGGAAATGAGAAGGAAAGAACAATGACCAATGCAGCAGACATAAATGCAGATAGTTGAGAGAATTCTATCCTAATCAAGGATACTAATAATGTTCTTTGCTGTAACACGCAAAATAAATATGATTTACTGAATAAATAGTTAAGAGATAAAGTTTATGAACTGTTCATAGTGAGTTGGAGGTGCTTCTAAGATACTTAAATAAAAAATATCTGTCTTATGAATAAAATATGAGGTCTGAGTCCCAGTATAAATGTTCTGCACTTATGATTTTTGGCTTCTGAAATATCAGATGTAGCCCATGACAGAATTTATAAGAAGCAATGTGTTTTCTGTCAGTCAGAGTGAAGATATAAAGAGACCTGGGACAACATGAGAAATACTATAAATATAGGGTAAACCAAAAGGAGAGGTAGATGTTCATGTAGTGGCTCACCAGGTAAAAATAGTTAGTGTCTTGGATTCCAAGGGGGAATGGGTGTTTTAGGGCTGGGAAGATGGTTTAGTGGTTAAAGAACACTTGCTGTTCTTCCAGTGGACCTAAGTTTATTTTCAAAGACCCATATAAGACACCACCAGGCAGCTCAAAGTCGTATATAACTCCAGCTCCAGAAGAGTCAATATCCTCTTCTGTCTTCCACAGGTGCCTGGACACACATGGAGAATGCACAGACACATAAATAAAAATCAAATAACGCTTTAAAATTTTAACTGAGAACAAGTAATATGTGATTTCATAAAAATGTGACACTGAAGGTATAATATTATAAGAATTAATATGAGGATAATAAGGATCAGTATACGTGAGATTATGGGAACCATGATGAGTAGGGAGAGAAGGGATGGAAGAATTATTTTTTGAGTGGATAGAAAATAAGGAAGAGATGTGTAAATACAACTTTTATTTGCCAGATTCAATTGTCATTTCAGAGGCTTACTGCTTCCCACCTGCTAACCTAGGCCTAGTCCTGAAAGTCTCTAGTCACCATACAATCTAGTCTCAGCCTAGAATATTTCCTGCCTCTGAGACTTACTGCTGATTAAACTCACCCTTTCTAACTCTTTCTGAACTCTGGCTGTCTGGTTCAATTCAGCTGTTTTGACTCAAACTCCTCTCCAAATTGCTGATTCAAACTGGCTTCTCACAGCTCTGACTGAATTGTTCTGCTTGGCTCATAACTCTGGCAATCTGTGCTAATCTGGCTCCTTCTCAATCTCTGAATCATTTTGTCTTCCTTGTGTCTAGCTTGTTCTCTCTACAACCTGTCTCCTGTAAATCTCTCCAGGTTTTAAAAAACTTTCTTTCTCTCCCTTTCCCTCTCCCTCTCCCTGTCTCTGTCTCTCTGTCTGTCTGTCTCTGTCTGTCTGTCTGTCTCTGTCTGCCTGTCTCTGTCTCTGTCTCTGTCTCTGTCTGTCTCTCTGTCTCTGTCTCTGTCTCTGTCTCTGTCTCTGTCTCTGTCTGTCTCTCTCTCTCTCTCTCTCTCTCTCTCTCTCTCTCTCTCTCTCTCTCTCTCTCTCTCTCTCTTCCCCCCCCCCTCTGTGCACTGGTCATTTGAGTGGCCTCTCTTTCATCTCTATCCTCATGAGCTTTGGGTATCTTACCTCTGACTCATTCTGACTAATCTTTCCTTGAATTTTCACCTCATCTGCCCCTGAATTAGACATCTTTCTCAAACATGGATGCTTCCTACTACAAACTAACTACCTTTCCTTTGGCACTAAAGGTGTGTACTAAGGGTGTGTCTGTATTCCAGCTAGATCACCCAGCCCTAGAAGGTCTTTGGATATGATCCCTTGCCAGAGCAACAGTCCTGCTGAGTTAAATTCTACAAAGATGAAATTGTGGAAGGAAAAGGCCAAGAGCTCCCTCTTCTTCTCTATGCTGCCTTAAATACGCTTATCTCAGTGCCCTTCCCTTCTGGTTAATTCCTGACAGCTGGTTGCTTGCTACATCTCTTGACCTACGGTTAACTTTATTTAATCCTGTTTACAGAAAGCTCTTGGATTAAAGGTGTATACTAAAGCAACATCACCAATATTTGTTTAAAGTAAGCAGAAATCTCTTGGGTTAAAAGTATGTGTTAGGCCTGAGCCATACCAAACAAACAAACAAAAAAAAGTTTTACAATTCACAATCTCAGGGTTCACAAAGGGATCAAATATCCTACAACACTTCAGAAAGAAGCTTTCTCTGATGTTGGTGGAGCAAAGCATCTATGTGTTTAGATCATTATGAATCATTTTAGTGATATGATTTTTTTAGCAGAATAATACTATTTAGCTTTCTCTTAGTCTCAAGTTCTTGGCTACCTGAGTAGTGTCAGACATGGGGTCCCTTGTGCTCAATGTTCTATTGCTGTGAAGAAACAACATGATCATGACAACCTTTATAGAAGAAAGCATTTAATTGGGTCTTGCTTACAGTTTCAGAGGTTTAGTTAATTATTGTGGTGGGAAGCATGGTAACATGGAGGCAGACATGGTATTAGAGAAGAAGCTGAGACTTCTACATCGGGAATCACAGAAAGCAGGTAGGGAGAACCGTAGAGACATATAGCTTGGCCTTTTGAAAACATCAAAACCCACCTCCAGTGACACACTTCCGGCAACAAGTTCATACTTCCTAAATCCATTCAAATAGTGCCACTCCCTGGTGGCTAAGCAATCAAATCAAGGAGCCAATGGGGGACATTCTCATTCAAACCGCCACAGTGTTTATCTTATGGAATTGACATGAAATAAAACCAGAGATTTGTTGGTTTTGAAATGGGCCTGAAATACAACCATAGAGGAGTTGGTTACTCCTACATTTGTGCTCCTATTGCACCAGGATTTCTTACAGGAATGCCATCATTGTAGACTGAGAGGTTTTTTTAAAGCTGGTTTGGTATTTACCTTCCTTCTCTAATACCTGCAGAGAACATTCAAGTACCATGAACACTGGCCAGTAGGGTTGAAGCCTCTAGTTAGGCAGCATCTTCACTATTCCATGTTCAATGAGGTATGAAAATGTTTCATTCAGCAATAAGGTCTTATTATCAGTTTGTGGAGAGCAAACAATAGCCCTGAAAAACCTGGAAATATTTTAGGGTTTTTATGGGTCCCATTGGCCAACAACTGAACTAGATATAATCAATTCCCAGCATTGAAGGTTTTTCACTTGGTGGAAAAGATGTCTAGTTGGAGCTTTGGTGACTCCATTGCGATTTCTTTAATATATCTATGTATTTTCGGAAGATTCTCCATTAGGAGGATTCCATATAGCCCTGTAAATGTTCCTTAGTGTTTCTTGTCCCACCTCATATTTTTCTACAACTTCTCTCTTTCATTCTCCTTCCCATTTAATCATCTCACTCTACCTCCCCATGTCTCCATATCTATGTGATCAATATCCCCTTGCTTGGAAGACCCTACACTACCCCTTAATCCTTTACTCAATACCAAAATTCTATGATTGAAGAGAATGTAGTATACCTGAGGAAGGCTTAAAACCTAGAGGCCACATAAAAGAAAAAAATTTAATATTTTTATTTTTGTGTTTAGGTTACTCATTTAGGATGATTTTTTTACTAGCTTCATCCATTTACCTGAAATTTCATTTTTATCTTTTTAATAGATGAATAGCATTCCATTGTGTAAATCAATCAGATTTTCATCATTCATTCATCAGTTGATGGACATTTAACCTAGGCTGTTTCCAAATTCTGATTATGAAGAATAGAGAAACAATGAATATGAGTGACAAAAGCTTATATCCTGTAGGATGTAAAGTCCTTTGGGTATACGCCAAGAGTAGTATTGCTGAATCTTGAGATAGACCTATTCTCAGATTCTTGAGAAATCACTACAGTTTGCACTCCTACCTGCAATGAGTAAGTGTTCACTTTTCCCCACATCCTCACCACCATGGCTATCATTTCATTGACCTCAGCCATTCTGACAGGAGTAAGATGAAATCTCAAAGTAAATTTGACTTACATTTCTTTAAGGACTAAGGATGTTGAACCTTTCTTTAGTTTTCCTAAACCATTTGCATTTCATCCTTAGAGAATTCTGTTTAATTTTGTACCCTATTGTCAATTTGGCTATTTGTTTTCTTATGTTGGTTTTAAGTTCTTTATATATACTTAGATACTAACCTTCTATCAGATGAGTGTTTGTTAAAGATCATCTCCCATTCTGTAATCTGCTGTTTTATCTGTATGGTGGTGTCCTTTGCCATCCAGAAGCTTTTCTCAGTTTCAAGGGGTCCCATTTATTAATTGTTGGTGTCTGTGTCTGTGCTTTCAGTGTCCTATGCAGAAAGTAGTTTCCTGTGCCAATAAAGTCAAGGCTTTCCCACACTTGCTCTTCTATCTTGTTCAGTGCATTTATTTTTATGTTGAGATCCTTAATCCACTTAGACTGCAGTTTTGTGTACATTGACAAGTATGGATGTATTTGCATTTTCTACATGCAGTCACTCAGTTTGATCAGTACCATTTGGTGAAGATGCTGTCTTGTTTCCAGTATGTATTTCTGGGTTCTTTATTTAAAGAAAAACCTCAGGTGTCCCTACTGGGTCTTCAGTTTGATTCCATTGATTAATGTGTCTGTTTTTAATACCAATATCATGCTGTTTTTATTACTATAGCTCTGTAGTACAATTTGTGGTGGGAACTAGTGATACTTCCAGCAGTTTTTTAATTATACAGGATTTATTTTTAGCTATCCTTCCTTTTTTGTGTTTCCACATTGGGGCAATTTTTTCAGTTTCTGTGAAGAAATGTGTATACATTTAGAGGAGACTGCTGACTCTGTAGATTGCTTTTGACTAGATGGCCATTTTTCTACAATAATCTTACTGATCCACAGACATGGAGGCTCTTTCTAACATCTGATGTTACTTAAATGACTTAAAGATTTATTATATGCAATCATATCATCTGAAAATAAAAATACTTTGATTTCATCCTCTCCTACTTGTATCCCCCTTGATCTTGTTGAGTTGTCTTATTGCTTAAGCTGTGACTTCAAGTATTATATTGAATAGATTTGGAGAGTGAACAAGCTTGCTTGCTCCTGATTTTAGTTACAAAGCTTTGAGTTTCTTTCCATTTAAGTTAATATTGACTGTAGCCTTGCTATAAATTACCATTAGTATGTTGATATATGTCTCTTGTATCTATAAGTTCTCTAGAATTTCTATCACTAAGGGATTTTGGATTTCAAACTTCTCTTCTACACTTAAAGTCAGACTCAGGATTTCTTATTAGCTTGCTTTCTTGATAACTTATACATCTCTCCAGGCCCTTCTGGATTGCATAGTCTTCATTGAGAAGTCAAATGTTAGTCTAATAGTTATGCCTTTATATGTTACTTGGTCTTTTTCTCTTGTATCTTTTAATTATCCTTTCTTTGCTCTCTGGATTTAATGTTATGATTATTATGTGTCAACGTGACTTTTTCTGGTCAAGTCCCTTTGGTGTTACATATGCTTTTTGTATATTGATAGGTTTTCTTTGGTGATTCTATTTTACTTTATTGACTTCTACTATTTCATCATTAATTCAACTGCTTCTTTGTGTTTTCTCAGACATCTTTGTGTTTCATTGGATTCATTACTGGATTTATTCATATCCTCTTTAAAGTACTTGAACATATTTATAATTAAATATTTTTGATGTATTAGTCTTATTCTTCAGCTATATCACATTACTTGGGACATTCTATAGTAAGGTTACTAGGTTCTTATCAAGTCATATTGTCTTGGCTGTTCATGTTTGTCTTGAGTCTGGTATTTAGGCACCTTGAGTTATATTTGAGGTGATTCTAGGTGTTGATATCTGGTATTTTGTCCTTTGTGTGGGTACTCTGTTCTTTCATTTCTCTTGCTATCTTTGGGTATTAGGAAAGCATTGTGGGTTCCTTTGTAGTGAAGGTTTCTGCAGGGCAGTGGGTGGCAGAGAGGAATGGAGATGAGATAGGAGAAAGAGACTGTGAAGATCTGTTCCTTATCAAGTGTCAGGGTCTCCAGGTTATTGGAGGTTTCTGATAAAAGGCTACTGCAAATAGGCTGCATTAGGATACAGAATATGTCTTGAGAGAAAGAGATGAAAGTGCTATGAGGACCCTGGCTTGGTAAAAAGAGCTGGAGTCTCCAGTAAATGGAGATTTGACATGGGAAGGAGGGCTCCTGAAAGCATGCTTGCTACAGGGCTGGAGGTGGGACTGGAGAGATGGTAATGGAGGACAGGAAGGATAATGTAATGCACTACCTGAGTCCCTAGTATTGCACTATTGGTCCCTAGTAGAAAGTGTTCCTAAGTTTCATAGGTTGATATAAAGGATGGACTAGAGAGAAAGACTTGTGAAAGGGTCTTAAGGAAGGAGCTAAGCTGCATCTGCATGTAGAGCTGGAGTCTACAGGAAATAACCATAGCCAATCTTAAGGATCTCTTAACTGGTAAAAAAAATAATGAAAAAATTTCCCAAAATTCATAACAATGTGTCAGGCAGTGGTGAAGTACTCCTTTAATCCCAGAAATCAAAAGCAGAACCAGGCAACTCTTTAAATGCAAGGACAGCTTGGTCGACAGATTGAGTTCCAGGATAGTCAGGGCTGCACAGAGAAATTCTGTCACAAAAAGCAAATAATTTAACTATGGATTTATTGTATAAAATGGCATGAATATCCACATGCCTCCAAATAAGTAAACAGTATAGGAAGATGGAAGAGCTCTTTCTCTTAGTAGAATTCCAGATAATATTTTTGTTTAAGGAATATGAAATGGAAAAAAATACTTGTTGAATGCACATCACTATAATAATTATTACAAATAAAATGCAATGGTGGATACCAACATAAGTGAATATTTGATGAAAATGAGAATTCAGTGTCCTGTGGAAAAATAGTTACAGACTAAAAACAGAGAAATAGTAACTTTGTAATTCAGAAACTTTAAAAAAACTATATCAACCAAATGATCATGTTTATATGTGAGGCCTGAGTTAATTACCTAGCAATACACACACACACACACACACACACACACACACACACACACACACAGAGAGAGAGAGAGAGAGAGAGAGAGAGAGAGAGAGAGAGAGAGAGAGAGAGAGGTGACAGAGACAGAGAAACACGGAGACAGAGACACAGACACAAGGATAAAGACATAAAGAGAAACAGAGACAGAGAGACAGAGACAGACAGAGATGGAGAGAGGCACATGCATACACCAGAAAAGGAAAGACAGCAGAAACCAGAGTAGATTTATGTTTCAATATTGATTAAGGAATCTGGTGTTTTGCTAGCTTGACATCATTTCTGAGGAATCAGTAGATAAAAGACACAAAGTAAAATGTAGTTTTATCCCTTTGAGTTCAGAGTTCAACGTCCTATTTAGGCATTGTGATTTTATGACTTCTTCCATAAAGACTCCTGCTCCCAGAATAATAGATGACTTCCTGATGTTTTAAAAATGTATTCATTTTATATAATCATCTCCTTGCCATACACAATTAATGATGGTAGTATAAGTGGCTAAAACAGAGATTTTGAGCAAGACAGGCCTAATGATTTATTAATGGCTAGTGCTATAATATGTATGTGGTTGTTTCCCCACAGTACTTTATCCTGGAAACTTTTTCATCAGAATTACAATGTTGACACCAAGGACCTTTAAAAAAGTTGACCTAGTGGAAGCTCAAAACAACTGCCAACTTCAGAGCATCCAGCAATCCTCTAGCATCTATAGACATTGCACTCACATGTACATATCCTCCACATATAATTTCACATATACTTAAAGATACACATATAATTAAAATTAAATATTAAGAAAAGAAATGGACCTAATGAATTTTCTTAGAGCATTATGGGTACTATTCTCAGAAGAATATACAAAGATGATAGATGATAGATAGATAGATAGATAGATAGATAGATAGATAGATAGATAGATAGATAATAGATAGAAGATGGATAGGTAGGTTAATCTCAGAGGAATGGTTCAAATAATTATTCAGCACAATAAGTTCCATAATTGACTATATGAAAGTTGGAGACCATTGAATACTTGTGGCATGGGTTTTGAAATCTGAGACTTAGAACAAGTACAGTTAGTAATGTAACACTCACTCCCAAGCTGTGAGCCTGAAAACCTGTTGGGGAGGTAGGTACTGGAGTACAAAACACAGAAAGCCTAGGTTTTGACAGTTTGGAGAAAGCATAGGCTATCTCAGCTCTTTGGTAGGGGTGAGAAGTAGAAGGAGAGAATTTTTCTATTTTTGTTTCATCTGGCCTCTTGACCCCTTGAATGCTGTCCAAATTGAGGCAACCGACTGGCACTTAGTCAACTAACTCTAATCTAGTCTTCTATGGAACCATTGTCACAGAACCAAGCAGAAATTTTACTATATTAGTTAAATGGACACCTAAAATTAACCATCACAGTGGTCTAAAAATATTGGATTGATACATAAGTTTGATTTAATATGTTTGTTGGTTTCTCCGATAATTTTTTGTCCATGGATCATAGGTGTTAAATAAGTGGAATTTTTCTTCATTTAGCTTTCCTACGATGAAAACTCATCTCAAAATCATTGTATGTGAGAAATCCAAGTACAGGAGAGTTTTGTTTACTGATGGATTTTAGTAAAGTAATATTACCCTATCTTCTTCATCTGTTTTCCTTCACACACCTAGAATTTTATTTGTATGTAATCTTCTGAATGGATTCTTATGAACTATTTTAATCAAATCATGAATCTCCTATTTATGATATCACTAGTTGTCTTTCCTCAAACCCTAAGGTTTATCTTTAGTATTGATATATGGACCTTTTAAAAAATTTTTGCTTTTTTTAATTTGCAGTCATACTTGTAAGTCAGAATTCTGTCTCTACATTTTCTAGCTTAAAAAGTGAAAACCTAACAATGTCTTAACATCTAGGCTTTCTGTCAGTAACAGCTCTTAGAGATTTTTTTTTATTTAACAATGATTTATGGTAGGTTCACAGATCTTGATAGCTGCCATAGCAAGAGACATAGATGCTTGGGACTATTATATTTGAGTCATTCAACTCACTTGCTCACTAGGCTTTTCTAATTATAGTCTACTTCCTTTTGATTTTTCTAAAGGAAAAGAATGTGCTGGTCTGGCTGATCTGACTCTCTATAGTATAGTCAGGTTGACAGTGGTTTTCTCATGGTAAATTAACAGGTCAGTGTTCAGGTTTACTCGAAATATCTCAGGAATTTCATCACATGAACTAACATCTCTGAATCTAATGGTATAGAAACAGGGAAAACAGCAAGTTTCTACATGTGGATGATGATAAATACCTTCAAGAAATTCCACTGGGTGAGACCCTTTTGCAGGCCATTTCTTCTAGTAATATACCTATATATCAGAATGTCATTAGCATTTTTACAGATTTCTGTATAATATCCATAGTTGAGAAATAACAGATGACTTGACTTTAATCACAAGTAAAATAATCACTATATTCTTATATTAAACAACAATTTCTCTTCATATATTATCATTCTGAATAAGATTAGATTATCGTCAATATAATCATAACACAAACATTATTGCTGTAAAAATTCTAGTATGAAGTTCACAAAAACTTATTATCAATGTTTTATTATTTGTAAAGGTTTTCTTTTCATTCCCTTTGACATTTTGTACTGGGTGAGTGAGGTAAATTTTAATTTTTAGATTAAATTATTTTATTTTATGCATATGAGTGTTTTGCCTGAATGTGCATATGTTTAACATGTGCATGCTTGGTGCCCAAGACACTCAGAAAAACTGTACTGGATCCCCTGGAACTGGAGTTACAGGTAGAGTCACAGCACCATGTGTGTGCTAAGAACTGATGGCAGGTGCTTGCAAAAGCAACGTGTTCTTAACCACTGACCTATCTTGCCAACATCTTAATTTTTTATAATAAGAAGTAAGCTGGAAATAATTTAAAAATCCCAAAGAAAAATAAACCCACGTTAAAGTTTTAAAATATAATTCAGGAAGTAAACAGAATAAGCTTTTATTGACATTTTCATTTTTAACCTATCATCTTGACAAGCACATGTACTTGTCTTTAAAATTGAACCACACTCTCAATAGAGACAGGTGAGTAGAAAAAATGTTGTTTCCACTCTTTAGGCAAAGAAATATGGTTGTAAAGCAGTCCATGACATTTTCAACTTCATAAAGCTAGTATAACCTACATCAAATTGTCCCTATGACCTTTCATCTCAAATTTTTCTAAGCCATATATTATTTAATACCTGGACTCTGTAATGTAAATAGATAAAATTTGTTAAATGTTTAACATAGATGTGAAGGAACAAGCCACAGATGAGCAGTTCAAATGTTTTTAAGGCTGTTGCTCATTTTATTGAATTTGTGTGTAATCAGATATTCTAATTATTAATAAAAATCAAGTATTGCCAATTTCTGTGTGCTCATCAAATTCTGAGATGTCAGTCATTGTGATTGACACTTGATTTTACTTTGTTTTGCTCTCACAAGAATTCAGTAGATTCAGTATATATTTTCAGTTAGATTTCCAAAAATATTTTTCAAAAAAGTGATGGTACTTTTTTATTTCAGCGGAATGTATACTTTACAGCAAAATCCAGTATGCTGGATTTCAAATATATATGAATTTTCAAACACTATTAACTCTTCTAGTCATAGAACAGGGTTTGTCCTTCTGTATCCAGGAACAGGAATTTAAATAATGACTTTTACTCATGCTTTTTCCTAAACTGGAAAAATCATGGTGCATCAATAAAGGTTTATATTTATTTATCAAATTAATTTCTGAATAAAATAAATTTTGGCTTTACTTAATCATTAGAATAATTTTCCTAAGACTATTTCCTGGATTCATACACTTCAAACTGTTTTCCTCTGTATCATTTATAGTGCTTCATTACTAAACTCCTTAAAGCATGTTTAGATGACAGGAAGGCTTCTGTTTTGCATATTCTCTTTTCAATACAGAGTCAGTCTGAATGCTGACCTGCTGAACATTTTTCTTATTTTTCTGAAAGCCATTCTTAAATAAGAAAAACTCTTGTTGGAGGTTAATAAAAGTCACGGAAATATAGCCCATGTCACATGTTACCTAAATCACCTTCATTTCCACCATACCACTTGCACCTGACAGAAGAAAATGTGGGAAAAATCATATAATAATGGGAAGAAGCTCAGTCACAAAAATTAGTCTTAAGTTAAAAATTTTATGCAAGAAAAAACAAAACCAGGCAAATGAAGTGCCTTGAGGTAGGCTGGACTTCCTTAGATTCATGAACATTCTGCTTCATCTAGATGTCCATATCTGTTTGTTTATTTTTTATAAGCATTTCCCTGGTATTTTTTTGTTGTTTGTTTTTTTTCTCCTTTATTAATTTATTCTTGTTACATCTCAATGGTTATCCCCTCCCTTGTATCCTCCCATTCTTCCCTCCCTCCCATTTTCCCCTTATTCCCCTCCCCTATGACTGTTCCTGAGGGGGATTGCCTCCCCCCTGTATATGCTCATAGGGTCTCAAGTCTCTTCTTGGTAACCTGCTATCCTTCCTCATTTGTTTGTTTGTTTGTTTGTTTGTTTGTTTGTTTTGTGCACTGTTCAATGGGACCCCCAACCCAACCCATCCTCACCTTCTGGTTAGTGCAGGGTCCCTATAGAACATTTCCAGCCCAACTCTGACCTAATCTTCAGGTACCTTGCATGGGCAGTCGAGAGGATATCAGATGCCCATTGGACCAGGCGTCTAGGGCCTTAAAATGCCTGCAGCACCTCCTGCTAAGTTGCTCTGTGGCATGGAGCAAGTAGCTTTCTCTCTATGGACCTACCTCTCCCAACTATGGCAGTCCTGGCTGGAGTCGCATATCTAATTTTGTGTTCTTGATATTTAATATGATGAAATCTGTGGGCTATCAAATATTTTTCCTTAACCTACATGTTTCTTTATACAAATATATTCACCCTTCAAGAAGAATACAAAATGAAATAAGTCCTTAGCATATTATCTCAAGTATCACAAGCATCAAAGAGCTCTCAGTGGAGAATAATACTTCAGCTCTTGAAACACAACATCTATTCCAATGTGTTTATTTTTTTAGACCAATGTACTTATTTTCTAATATGGTTTTGAAGTGTGAGAGTTGTTGAAAATATATATACTTTGATTCAGTGACACCCATAAATTAAGTCATTTTCAAGCATGTTCTATCTTCTGGCATTAATGATGCATTTTTAATTAATATATTTTCTTTACACTTAGATCGTAGCCCCTGCTCTCCTCACCTCCCATCTCACCCTCCTTCTGTCTCTTCCCTGCCCCATTCCTCTATTCCTCAGAAAAGGGTAGTTCCCTCCCTCCTCTGCTTCCAGTCTCTCTCCCCCTACTTCTTCCCCCATCCACCCTCTCCTATTCCTCAGAATACTGAGCCCTTCTTCTCATCCACGGCAGCTCATCAAATCACATCAAGACTGAGTTTGCCATCTTCCCCTGTAGCCTGGCAAGGCATTCCCATCAGGGGGAAGTGATCAAAAAGCATGCACCAGAGTCCATGTCAGAAACAGCTCCCACTCCCCTTACTAGGGAACCTACATGAAGCCTGAGCTGCCCCTCAATTACTTCTGTGTAGGCCTAGTTCCACTCTATCCTTGGTTGTGCTTCAGTCTCAGCAAGCCCCTCTGGGCTTTGGTAAGTTGACTCTGTTGGTCTTATTGTGGAGTTCCTGTTACCTCCTGGATCTTTTCTCCTCCCCATCCCACTTTTCCACACTGTTTATGCTTTGCTCAATATTTGTCCGTGAGTCTCACCATATGTTTCTATCCACGGTTAGGTGGAGCCTCTCAGAGGACAGTTATGCTA
Source organism: Acomys minous (assembly GCF_964271855.1). NCBI lineage: Eukaryota > Metazoa > Chordata > Mammalia > Rodentia > Muridae > Acomys > Acomys minous. The sequence continues at coordinate 84,461,097 of NC_140488.1, read as the reverse complement.
AGCTCCTGTCTGCAAGCATAGCAGAGTGTTATTAATAATGTTAAGAGTTGGTTCTCTCCCATGAGGTGGGTCTCAGGTTGGGCTAGGCATTGATTGGGCATTCTCTTAATCTCTTCTTTATCTTTATTCCTAAACATCTTGTAGACAGGGTAAATTTGGAGTCAAAGTTTTTTGGGGTGGGTTGGTGTTCCCTTTCATGCCCTAGGAGTCTTGTCTAGCTAGAGGGTATCCTCTTCAGTCTCCATGAATCCTGCTCCTAGGATTCTCAGATAGAGTCCCTCTCATATCCTCCCAGAAGTATACCCTGACTTAGGTCTCCAGATTATCAGAGAGATGTCCCACCCAAAGTTTCTCTTTTCTCTACAGGCCTTTTGTCTTTCCACCCCTGCTCTCTGTCCTCCTTCTACCTTGTTCCATCTCATCATGCACTACTGCTGCTATTCCATTTCCCCTTCTGAGTAAGGTTTAAGCATCCTCCCTTGGGTCTTCCTTACTTATATTCTTTGTGTCTGTGCATTGTAGTATATTTATCCTATACTATGTGGCTAAAATCTCCTCGTAAGCGAGTACATACCATGGATGTAGTTTGGGGGATCGGGGTTACCTCACAGAGGATGATCATTTCTAGTTCCATCCATTTGCTTGCAAATTGTATGATTTCCTTGTGTTTAATAGCTGAGTAGCATTCCATTGTGTATGTCCCATGCTCATGGATCAGTAGAATTAACAATAAAAATGGCCATCTTATCAAAGGCAATCTACAAATTCAATGTAATACTCATCAAAATACCAACACAATTCTTTACTGACTTTGAAAGATCAACTCTCAACTTCATAAAACAATCTTATACAATGAATGAATTTCTGTAGGTATCTCCATTCCTGAGCAATACTACTAAAAGCTGCATAGAAATACACAGGTTAATCAATGAAATAAAATCAAAGATCCAGAAATTAAACCACATACCTCCCGATACTTTATTTTTGACAAAGTAGCCAAAGATTCAATTTAATTGCCTTTGATGAATGTTTCTGTGCACCAAATACTTTCCCACACCTAAAAGACATGTGTTTTGTTTTTTGGGGTTGTTTGTTTGTTTGTTTGTTTTCCCACAAATAAATAAACTAAAATTCTGTCTGTATACGTGTCTTGCTGTTCTGGACTGGCTTAATCTAGTGGCTCTTTCTCTGAAATAATGACTTAGTTGTGTTAGTCTAGACACTCTATTCTCAAAATATTCCTAGGTAGCCAGAGACCACCATTGTAAAGTGAAATAAAACACTGAGAAACTCAGTCTTTGTCTGTATCTGTTTCTCTCTTTCTGTTTTTCTGCTTCTCTGTTTCTCTCTCCCTCTCTTTTATCCTCTCCTTCCCCCCTCCCTCTCTTTCGTTCTCACTCTCTCTTGCTCTCGCTCTCTTGGTGTGTGTGTGTGTGTGTGTGTGTATGTGTGAGTGTGTGTGTGTGTGTGTGTTTAGGTATGTGATGTGTAGGTGTGTGTGTGTGCAGGTGTGTATCTGTGTATGCAAGTGCATTTACAAATCTATTCTTTTATTTTCATATCTTTAGAAAAGGGAAGAAATTGAAAATATCAATCTCAGTTTTTACAACAAAAGTGAAAATAATCTTGTATTAGCATTATATGATGGCAAATATAGGTTTGTGGTTATGCTGACTTAACTTAGAATATTTTTTCAAGTAGTTAAATCCATAGGTAACAAAACTTTTAAATTTCTTGACTGTAGATAAGTGGAACACAGGAAATAATCTTTAATTCTAATACACTAACAATGAGGAAGACTAATTCTAGTAGAAAATAATTCTAGAACAGATTCCTATTCATTGATTAGAGAAATAACTGCAGTGACTATGCTCTCCCTATTTAGATCATGTTTTAAGACTTTCAAATATTTTAGTAAAGTACAGTCAAAATAAAAAAGTAATCAAGCATCAAATGATTTGCAAAACATAAAGAACCACAAAAAGATCCTCATTTTTGATAGTTACATAAAGAATATGATATATTTATATTGTTCTTCTTGCATGTATTTAATGAATGCTAATATACCACCAAAACTTAATTTTTAAGTTATTTTTGTTTGGTTTTGTTGTTGTTGTTGATTTTTGAGAAATGATTTCTCTGTGTAGCCTTGTCTGTCCTGTACTCACCTTGGAGACCAGGCTGGCCTCAAACTCACAGAAATCCACATGCCTCTGCCTCCCCAAGTGCTGGGATTCAAGGCATACACCACCATGTCTGGCTTACTTAATTTTCTTTAATTATAAATATACAGGTGTGATCATGTATGAGTAAAGATTCTTGTGTGCAGATGCTCTTAGAGTCCAGAAGGTGTTGGAGTCTCTGTAGGTGAACTGCCTGAGATGAGGACTACGAATTGAATAGGGGATCTCAGCAGCAAGAGCAGCGAGTGCTCTTTCCCACTGAGCCACCTCTCCAGACAAACAGGCTTATTTTTATGAAGAAAATATATGTAAAGGAATAATTACATTATATAAAAGTACAGGATAGGATACTTACCTTTATTTGTTAAGAACAAGATGACACGGTGATCTTATTTATATTATGGCAAGAAAAGAAAAATCTTTTTTTTTAAACTGCAGCATTCACTGTGTAGTTTGTTGTGGCCATATTTCTTTTTATATTAAATATTTTTTGCATATACATTTATATTATTACACATATATACAATGGACTACCTATAGTAAGAAGAGCCATGGCACAATCAGGAATTATATAAATGTTCCATTCTTAGTGTTTTGGCTATTTGTATTTGACAGCCTTGAAGAAAACATCTTTCCTATCTTGGTTTATCTAAAATTCTGAATGTAAATCAATCTCCATCACATCTTGTCATTATCAACTAAAACATCTATCTAGACCTAAAAACATCCTAATCCCTGAACAACTAAGCTTAATTGTAAAACTAAACTATCTGATCTTCAACCTCATCAGAGACTTAAGAAGGAATAAAATCGATTACCTGAATATACCAGGAGTGCAGGCTAGTAGCTTTTCAAAAGAGATGATGACACACAGTTTGCCATATGAACAGTCACACAAAACTCTCTATAAGAATTGGAGCATCATCTTCAGCCTTCTGGCCCAATATATCTGACAGACAAATTTGTAAGTCAGGAACTATTGAGGACTTGCTTTTACTTCCCCTGTTTTGGCAGAGTTTGGCCTTCAACTCTGCCTGTATTAATCTTGCCTATTGTTAGGCAGAATTCTGTCTCTGGTAGTAATGAAGACATTTTTTCCAGTGGCTTGTCTGCCACATTTAAAGCCATCTCTATAAGGAGGTTCTTTGATACTCATCACCCTCTTTGAGGTAGGCTGAGTGTTGCCAGGAGTTAACCTGTCTCATTGTCAGTTAATATTTAAAGGTTTTGTACATTTTTGGAAGCTGGTTCACTCAGGAATTTAAGTTTTATTCCTTCTCAAGTCTTTGAGGGACATTGAAGGCCAGATAGTATAGTTTTACAATCAAGTTTAGTTGGTTAGGTGATAAGATCTTTTTAGATCAAGATAAAGAAGTTAAGTTATTAAAGTTCAGAGAGGATAGAAATTGAATTTCATTCAGAAATTTAGACCCAACAAGACAGGAAACATGTTTACTTCAAGCTGGACAAATACAAATAGCGAAACCACTATGAATGTAACATTTATAGAACTCATGATTGTCACATGGTTCTCCTTCCTGTATGTAGTTTGTTTTATACAGGTGTAATAAAATAAACATATTTAAAAATATTTTTAAATGCCCAGTACCGCATGAGGAAAAAAAGCATAAAATGCCATAAAAGGAGAAATTACTTATTGACCATTATGACCTTTTTTAGTTTGCCCAAATGATCTAACTGTGATATATCCAAGTTCCAGAAGTCTATGTCTGTACAGCAATATTTGGAATTCATTGCCAATAAAATGATTAAACACTCTACTATCCGAAGTAGTTACAGCCAAAATCACCATTAGTCAAGTACTCAGTGATAGTAATGTTTCACAACTAGGTAAAAATTAGCAACTTATAAGTTATTAAATGAAAATCTTGTTGGTGAGATATCTCTTCAGGGGTTTTGGTACTTTGAATGGTAATGTCTCCTATATGATCATATATTTGAATACTTGCTTCCCGGTTGGTATTATGTGTGGGGGGTAAAAAAGATGGCCTTTATGATGGAAGTATGTCATTGGAGGCAGGCATTGAGGCTTTAAAGATTTGTGCCACTGCTAGCTCAGTCTCACCTCTTTCATCTTATGATAAACTATGTGATTCTTAAAATTCTTTAGGCGCCATGCCTGTTGTTTGTTGCCATTTCTTCCTGCTGTGATGCATAGTTATCTTGCTGGAACCATAATGTTATTCCTTCTATAATTTGCCTTGTTCATGGTATTTTACCACAACATGGTGAAACCATGGTATTTAGTTGGTGTATAAGCTCGGCTATTGATCCAAAATGACTATACTCAGACGTTTATTAGATTGTCCAGAGTCACTGGAGGGCTAGGTTCTGCTGGGTCACTCACTCTCTTTAGCATTAAGCTCTTTGACTTGGGAGGCAGAGGCAGGTGGATCGCTGTGAGTTCGAGACCAGCTTGGTCTACAGAGCAAGTCCAGGACAGCTAAGGCTACACAGAGATACCTTGTCTCGAAAAAAAACAAAAAACAACCAAAAAGCAAACATTAAACTCTTTGCCATTCTCCCATGATTCTCTCATCTAGAGTCCCACTAGAATGTCCTCCCCTCTGTCTCAGTTTCCTGGTAAGTGAAGGCTTTCGTGGGACATGCCCCTTGGGCTAATATGCAGATATAAGTGAGTATATACCATTTGAGTCTTTCTGCTTCTGGGTTAACTCACTCATTATGATCATTTCTAGCTCAATCCATTTATCCACAAATTTCGGGAATTCCTTGTTTTTAATAGCTGAGTAGTATTCCATAGTGTAAATGTTCCACAGTTTCTTTATCCATTTTTCTATTGAGGGACACTTAGGCTGTTTCCATGTTCTGACTATTATGAATAAGGCTGCTATGAACATGGTTGAGCAAATTTTCTTGTTGTGTGCTGGAGCATCTTCTGGGTATATTCCAAGGAGTAGAATAGCTGGGTCTTGAGGAAGCCCTATTCCTATTTTTCTGAGATAGCACCAGATAGATTTCCAAAGTGGCTGTACTAGTTTGCATTCCCACCAGCAATGAAGGAGTGTTTCTCTCTCCCCACATCCTCGCCAGCATGTGGTGTCGCTTGAATTTTTGATCTTAGCCATTTTGATGGGTGTAAGATGGAATCTCAGAGTTGTTTTGATTTGCATTTCCCTGGGAGAATGGCAAAGTAGAAGGATTCAGAGGGCCCTAGAAGCCTACAAGTAGAACATTATGATAGGCAGATTTGGGCACAGGGGTCCCGCTCAAACTAAGGCACCAGCCAAGGACAATACAGGCAGTAAACCTTAAACCCCTACCCAGATCTAGACAATGGACAGAACACTCTCCAAAGTACAGTTCTCACATACTCTGGTGCCTCACCTTTGACCATGTCCCCTGGAGGGGGAGACCTGGTGGCATTCAGAGGAAGGACAGCAGGTTACCAAGAAGAGACTTGATACCCTATGAGCATATACAGGGGGAGGTAATCCCCCTCAGGAACAGTCATAGGGGAGGGGAATAAGGGGAAAATGGGAGGGAGGGAAGAATGGGAGGATACAAGGGATGGGATAACCATTGAGATGTAACAAGAATAAATTAATAAAGAAGAAAAAAGAATATTAAAAAAAGAATATTCTTTAAAAGATAAAAAAAACTCTTTGTATATGTTTTTCTAATAGGTAGATGTGTTTCTTTTTAAAATAAAATTTTATTAAATTTGTTCTTTGACAATTCCTAGATGAACATGTTCCATCCCTAATCCTTTTTAAGTTGTAAGTCTCTTTCCCCAATTCATGTCTTTGTTTTGTTTTGAAGATCATTTGGATTTACTAGTACTATCTGTGTGACCATGGTTTGGAACTAAACACTAGATCTCAAAAGAAAATTCATTATTCTAGATATTACAAAGGGAGATGACCTTTAATGGAAGGTATGGCTGATTATCTGTTTTGTCTTCACAACCTTTCAAGATATAATGTTTAAATCCTTCCATATATATATATGAGATTAACTAGGAAGGATCTCGAGATGAACAACTAGAAAAATCGAAGGGTAACAAATTACTTCCCCTGAAGAAAAGTAAAGGTGTTCAGGCTATCAAACCACAAAAATAAAGCCTTCCAAGTTTAAGAGACATCTTCAAGTATATGGGAGGACAGGCTTAGAAAGAAATTAAGCAGTTGATCCATTTAAAACGGTAGTAAGGAAAAAAGTGACTTAGATCAAACCAGGTAAAATAGAAATGTAGTCTTTCTGTTCATTAGGGAATCAAAGAATTTGAAACAAGATACCTTTAAAAATATTTTCATTGATTATTAGCTATGTAGAATTGGTGTGATGTAATTCACCCCCTAATGATAAAGTGGAAAGGAAAATAAAGTGTACAGCAGAGTGAAAAAGAAGAAGAAATCTATGCTTTTATAGCATGTGCTCCCGAGTTGGTTTATGGTCTATTTGGGAAGATAGTAGACTTGAAATAAATAACTTTCTAAAAGTAACAGAGTATGTAAATATCCATGAACCTCTGCCTGGGGAGAACTGCTACAAATGGGCCACTGCAGGCACATACTTATATTTCTATATACATTATTCATTCTGTTTTCTTTTGATGGCGTTAGGGTTTACTTCAGTTTTAGAGTTAATATAAAACATATTTGTACTAGAAGTATAGTAAAAGAGTTTTTAGTAACATAACATGTATGGTTGCAAAACTGGAATAAATATATTCATTAGTAACTAGTCAACACCCTTTCTCCAAACCTGCTGAATTAATTGACACTTCACAATTTTGTATTTGATAACAGTTTTATATCTTACTGTAGCTTAAACCTCCTTTCTGGTTTTAAGATATAAAAACATCTATCTACTCCCCCTCCATTTCCTCTTTTATTTTCTTTCCAAGTTAAAGTTTCATTGAAATTTTTACACCACTGTATAGAAAGAAAAATGTTGGGAATCTAAATGAATTATAAATAAGGAAAGAAACAAATAGATTTGTTTTTTTTTTTCATTAGCCAGCTTCTGAAAATGTAGCAGGAGCTATGGTGAAAAGAGAGTTTCTGAAAGACATGGCACTAAATCTGTTATTTAATGTTTTCTGCATAAAATGTGCCATATCTGTTTCAGGATAAACCATAAGAAAATTACTAATGCAATATAATCATTGAAGTTTGGCAATTTTCCGATAATTTAACCTAAAATCTATTATACTTTAAGCCTAATGTCTGAGATGAGAATAATAATTTTCTTACATGTTTCGTAAATGTGAGGCTTAAGCTTCTAAATAACCTATCAAATATAAATTGCATTCTAAGAAGTATAGCAGCAAAGTTTCATCATTTTAAAAGGCTCGTCTTGCATTTGCTTTATACATGTCTCAATGTCTGTTTATATCTTAAGCCATGCAAGCTTTCTTTTACATAAGTTTGGAAAGGCTTACTTTTGTTTTAAGCATGATTTTAGACTCACCAGGTTGAACAGTAGCTATACCTCTACTAGCAGTTATAGGCCTGTATCACCACACTCATTGTATGTGGTGCTGCCATTCTGACCTAGAGCTTCTTATATATTGGGTAAGCAGTGTACTGACTAAGATACAACTGTAATCCCATTTGAATTTCTAATGGTGGTTAATAATTGGCACTTAATTCATAGGAAATGAATTAAATTGGTGTATAGATAACAAAACATCCATATATTCAAGTTTTAAATGTTTAAGGACTGATGATGAAAAGAGAAAAATTAGAAACTAAATGCAAACTAGTTCATGTGTCTGATATTCGCTTCTGTACTTTTTAACTATATTAAAATGTCATGAAAATGCTTCAATATAAAACTTGTTTCTAACTGTTATGACAGAGTTTAAGGTTTTTGAAAGTTTTTAAAATTTGTTTTGTGAGTGTATGTATGTATATGGACCATTCCATGTCATGACACAGGTGGGAAGGTCAGATTACAAGTTGAAGGAGTTCGATCACCTATTGAGCAATCTTGTCAGCCTGAATTTAACTCTAAGATAGAGTGTTATTAGAGAACAAAATAGGTATGTGATGGAAGTATTCTAAAATTATATCTTACTAATTTTGGTTACCCAGTTTCTAAAAATTACTTATTTAAAGGCAGGACTTTCATTCACATCATTGTTTAAGGCTTACTAATTCTAAAAAGGTCATAAAAGATGGTCACGTTTTTATATGACATTGAAGCTTGACTTCTTTTTTAAAAATATATTTTATTAATTTATTCATAGTATATCTTTTTAAAGGAAAGAATTTTATGAAAAAAATTGATCTCTGAGAAACATCAAGAAGATTACGTCTTGGAGTTTACTGCTCCTTTTTTAATATATAAATATTATTTTCAAAGAAAGTTTTCTGATATAAAGTGAGATATATGCAGAAGTTGCCATTCATATCACACAAAATAGACTTCAAATAAAAAACTGTCTATAAAGACAAGATAGGTTGTGATACAAAGATAAAAGTTTCAATTCAACAAGAAAATAGAACAATTATAGACATATACTCCATATCAAATCACTTAAATGTATAAACAAATACAGGCAGATCTGGTGACAGGGATTGGCAGCAATATGGTAATAGTATAAAGTTTAAATATGTCTTATTTAAAATGAATGGAGCAACAAGACAGAAAAATCAATATAAAAACATGTGACTGGAATAAGGTTGTAAGGAAATGCATCCACTTCACATATCCAAAACTTTCTAAAATGCACAAGGAATATTATTACTACAGAATACTGGTTTGGTAATAATGTAAGTCTTAACACATATCAGAAGACCAAATTATTCTACATGTCTTTTTTTAAATAATAAAATGGAACTAGAAGATTCTCTTATGAAAACAGAAATCCAAAAACATATAGAAATTAAATAGCACATTATTGAACAAATATATAGTGAAATATTGAATCTAAAGGAAAAAATTAAAGCATCTCAAGATAAAGAAAAATGAAAACAGCATAATAAAAACTATGGGATTTAGAAGAAAAGCAATATCCAAATGAGATATTATAATGATAAATGCCTATCTTGATTCACTTACAAGTGGATGTTAGCTGTTAAGTAAATAATAATCGAGTTACAATGCACAGACCCATAGAGGTTAGGTAAAGAGGAGGCCTCAGGGGAGAGGGCACAGAAATCTCCATAGGAAGGGAAAATAGAATATATTTTGAGAGTGGACTAGGGGCAGATGTGGAAGAGTGGCAGGGAGCACGTAGGGGTTGAAAGAGATGGAGGAAGACAGCTGGAATTTGGGAGTGCTTGTGAATGCTGTGGAAACACAGTGAAGTGGAAACTTCCTGGAATCTATGAAGGTGAGCCTAGTGAGGACTCCTAATAATGCAGGATATGGAATTTCCACTGCCATCCTTTGTAGGTAGGCAAGGCTTCCAGTGGTAGAACTTGGTTGCATTTGGTTGAGTGAGTTTTGGGTCAAGGAGGTCCCCATAAAGATACAGAAACCACCCAGGCTAATTCTAGGACAGAGGGTCACTCTGTGAAAACTGACAAGGCTGACACAGCTCATCCAAAGTAGAGGTTAAGCTGGAGACTACATGGAGCCTTTACTCCTACATTCTAGTTTTTGGTGCAGGAAGGTATTCTGAAGGGTCTAGAAAGATAAAACTGGACACCATCCCAGCCACAAATACCTTGACCTACATCTGTCCAGCCTGCAAGAAGTTTTGGAGTAATAATGGCACAGAACTTATGGGAGTGTCTAACCAATGTCTGATTTAACTTGAGCCCAAGCCACTAAAGGGAGCTTGGATGGCCAGAAACCAGACACTGGATAGCTAACAGACCTAGTATAGAACTCAACAAGACTGGGAAAAAAGGAGAGAGAGAGAGAGAGAGAGAGAGAGAGAGAGAGAGAGAGAGAGAGAGAGAGAGAGAGAGAGAAGTAGAGGAGGAGGAAAGAAGGAAAGATCAATGATACAATCCTAATGATATTTTGCTATACTCATAGATCATTGGTACCCAGCCCAATTGACATCAAAGTGGCTTCCTCTGGCAGTTAATGGGAACAGAAAAAAAGAAAACAAAAACAAAGAAAGATAAAGATCTCTAATAACATCTCTATATCACAAAAATTATTAAATCATACTAAATGCAATATTGGAAAAATGAATAAAATAATTTAATAAAATACACAAAGATACTAGAAAAGATCAATAAATATAAAAGTCCATTTCTGAAAACTCAAAAGAAATTTAACAAAATCAATGTGATGATGATTACTTTATACTACTTAAGGAAACACAGGAAAACATGAAATAAAAGAGAAATTTTAATGTCTGCTTCAAAAATGAAAGAATAGGGGCCAGTCATGGTGACAACTAAGTAAAGACCCTTGGAGGCCATACCTCATAACTGAATTCAACCCTGGGGTCCACATAGTGGAAGGAGAGAATCAATTCCCACAAGAGGCTTTCTGAAATACACATGTGTGGCACAGAACACACTCTACCACACACATGCAAACACAAACATACATATACATAGTCAAATATAAATAAAACAAAGAATATATGAAGAAGAAAATTTTTCCTAACAAAGATTTGAAAATCAATAACTGACATGCCTATGTAGATGGGGGGAATCTCAGGTGAATCTATTAGAGGAACAGCCACCATCTCAGCAGAAACTCTGAAGTCAGTCCAGGAAAACATGGTCTGATGTATTACAAGTCTTGAAACAAAATACCTATAAAGTTTATACCTATAAATATCTGATATGCTATCCAAAAAGGAAATAACATAAAACAGAAACAACTGCAAGTTCGAACAAAAATAAAATTTATGAGTCAACTTTTGAAAATGAGGTGAACATCTTTAGTACTATAAATTATAAAATATTAACTAAGTTAAAGAAGTTAATGATGGATAAATTGTTTTGAAGTGATAAAAAAAATCCTCACACTATTCAAGCCGTCTGTAGTTTACTGTGATGCATGTGAAAAACTATTATAATTTACAAGAAGTCATGATTCATAGGAAACCACAAAACTCAAACTAATCAAAGCAATAATGAGCAAAGAGAATCAAATTAGTAGAACCAACCTCCTTGATTTCAGACTATATTACAAAGCTACACTAAGTAATAAAAATAGTACTGTACTGGTATAAAAAAGGGTGGATGGGGTGGCTCACACTTTTAATCTCAGCACTCTAGAAGCTGAGGCAGGACAGCTCAAGGCCAGCCTTGGTTATATACTAAATTCTAAGCTAGAGGCAGCTACATACTGAGATCATGATTCCAAAAGAAATAGTATTTCATTGGCTTAAAATTCATGCATGTAGACAAGTGGGGAAGAATAAGGAACCTGGAAATAAGTGCAGACCACTGTAATTAATTGGTCTCCACAAGCCCCTCAAGCATGCACAAAGGGGAAAGGATAACGTCTGCAACACATGATGCTGGAACTCACAGTCATGTGAACATATAAAGTCGAGCTCGCTGTTACACTCTGCACAAAAACAATGCAAAATGGAATGAGGACAAGACCTCTAAAGCAGTTAACAAAAACAAAAGTATCAAACGAGGTAGCATCAAACTAAAAGGCTTGAGTACAGCAAGGAAGCAGGCAACAATGAAAAAAAAAGACAAAAAATAATGAAAAAACAAAACAAGATGCAAGTTTCTCAAATAACTAAACACAGAAACAGTTTCGATACAGCAGGTTGAATTATGCATATTTATCCCATGGTAATACAATTATTAACTTAAAGAAATGTGCTCCATTTCCCTACTCTGTCATTTTCACTCTGATAAATGCTATGCACTCTATGTACAATTCAAAACATACAACCATATGTCCTGGTGTAGTATAAAGGTTCCTCTCTCTCCTCTCCTCTCCTCTCTCTCTCTCTCTCTCTCTCTCTCTCTCTCTCTCTCTCTCTCTCTCTCTCTCTTTCTCATCTTGCTGCTAAAATTTTGCTCATTTACCTTTTATTTCAATTCATGGTGATTCATTTTTCTGACAATACAGACAGTCATTAATATCAAAGAGTAGAAACCACAGGACAGTATAAATTACTTAGCATAAGAGACAGTCACTGGATCTTCCTCAGGGAAAAAAAATGTTATTAACTACTAAAGCCACTAAAGTGAATAAAAGGAAATGTATCTTTTTGTAAAGAAAACAAAATACATATGCATATTGTATGAGAAAGTCATTGTCTGATAACCAATACATTAACGTGAATCAAATAAGTAAATGGGTAGTGTGTCTGCGACTTGATGTAAGAATTCTATCGTGATTTCCCTTTTATGATCCTCTGTAACAAAAATTGTCTAGATTGATTTTGATTCATCAAAGTGTATATTGTATTACATTTTATTTTAAGTAATTCCACATCAAAGAGAAAATATACAAGCCTAGGAAGATCAGTGCATTTGCCACATAAGAATAAATTATTTAAAGGTTACAGCCAAATATATAAAGGTCAAATTACAGAAATGACTACAAAATGTGAGAAATGTATCTATGCTTTCCTTTCAAGGCTAGTGTTCGCTAGGAGAAATTTACCTTTTGTTTTGTATAAAATTAAATGGATGCCAGGGACAAGTGTTTTCAAATAAAGAAGATCATTTTAAGCAATATCTAGTTTTACCAAGGTTAAGAATACAAACCAACCGGTCAGATAGATATATAGAGTTTTCTTTTTTTTTTTCTTTTTTAAATTCAAGGCTAGATTAATCTCTCAGGCTTTGAGATGTAATCTTTCATTATGAGAAACCATGTTGTGTTTCTATTTGTACAAATTGATAAATAGGCAGAAAGATATAACTGCATGGATATAAGTAAATAAGTAAAGAAAAGTAACACTTTATAATTATTGATAATTTACTGTCTTAATTAGTGAACTTTTGGAGATTACTTAACATGATCATAAACTATGAAATAAATTTCAACTATTAGAAAGATCTCTACTCTACATTGAACTGAAGTATAGCACAGAGTTATGGCCCTCTGCTTGCCTAGAAGTAAAGTTCCAATATCTTACTTTGGGAGGTCAAGTAAACAGAATATGCCTACTCAGCTCTTTCTAGTTTTTATCTCAGTTGCATAGTGTAGCCTTAAATTAAAGTCACCCCTTTCTGAGTCTAACAAAATTCTGATGTCTACACTGTGGAAAGGCCTAGATACCTGACAGTTTCAGCCTAAATCCAGATACAGTGATGAGCAGTTGCCTTAGAGTACCCCATAAATTTACACAAGATTGCCAGGCCTGCTTTTTTAGCTTGACTTCTCCTTCTGTTTCTGTTACTGCATTGCTGATCCTAATAAATTCCTTATACATCAAATCTGTCTCACATTTCCTTCTGGGAAAAAAAAAACCTAATGATGAACATTTGGTACCTGTAGTGATCTGAGAAAGTAGGCAATTAGAAGGTGTTTTACAGCAGTCATGTAGGGAAGAGGAGTTGGGGAACTTCAAGCACAAGGTGATTACTAAATTGTTTTTTTTTTAATTTACTAATACTCATTAATAAGGTGTATCAGAAGAACTCCCTAGAAAACATAGTGCACTTGATTTGTAATATTCATCAAGAAAATATCAGCTAAAAAGATAATTGGTTGCATAAAATATCACATTGTAAATCATCAGGTAATGCAAATAAAAGCCACAACAAAATGCAATTTTTAAGCCACTAGCTTGGTTATAATTAAAAAGATAGATAGTAACAGATGCTTACGGGAATTTAAAAAATACTATATTCCTTTTACTCTGTTGAGAAAAATGTATAATGGTACATTTATTTCAGAAAACAACTCCTTAAAATTATAGCCATAGTGATGTCTAGCATCAGTTAATGAATTAAAGATAAACTACATGGGTATTGCATTAAGTAATAAAACAAAGCAACTTCCTCTTAGATTAGTTCAATGAAGAGCAAGGCCACTAGTAGATAAACAAATCTAGTAAATTAAAGTGTTTGTAGACAAACACTTATGTAAAAACATTATTTATAATAGCTCAAAGAGGCATAAAACAATTGTCTATCAAAATGGTCTATAAATCCAATGAATATGAAAATAAAGTAGCCTATGTTAATAGAACTGAAAATGGATGCAAAATAAATGATATGAAACACTGGAACATTGGTAAAATTTGAAAAAGAAATAGTAAATGAAAAAAGTCTGTCACAAGAATCATTTGATTATTCCACTGATGACTAATACCCACAATGAGCAAATCTAGAACCGTGGTGTTACTAGTTTGTTAAGAAAGAGACTAAAGATGGCCCTGATATGTGTCCTTTTTTCCCAAGTGAACAAAATTTTATAAAGTTAAATTATAATGAATCCTGTGCAAAACTACATGTAGTAAAATTACATTGAATGTAGAATTTTAAATTAGTGTATGATATGGCATGCGACCATCATTTCAACAAAACTGCAAGAAATTTAACCTCATCATGTCTTGAGTACAGGGTCAAGGTTTGTCATTTTAAAAATGACAAAATTGGATTATTGAAGCTAAATGCAACTGATGCTCTACAAAAGATCAAAAGGCTGAGGGATAGTAATTTATAACTGACAATGAAGGTGTGTCGAAAACAACTGATCTCTTTGACAATATGTACAAATGTAGAATCCTTGGGAGAATGCAAACTCCAGAAATAGAAGTAAACTCCCCAAAGATTCAAGGATAACCATATACTTGAATGTCAGTCTTTTATTCCAATACTTCGACATCTCCTATAATTCAAAATATAAGTTCTCTCTTCAGGTTTTAAAGGCCCCAAAATCCACAATTTCATGGTACTTTTCTCACCCAGATAATTCATGGCATGCAATACTTAGTTTTTAAAGGAGTACCCAGACATTGAAGAGGCTATGCAATAATTCCCCCGCTGCAGCACTTGCAGCCATCCTAGTTAGGCCATGAGATTTACCAGATGTTATCACAACCAAAGAAATGAGAATGGAACAGCAGGCCATGTGAAAATTGTGGTAAACTGGTGAAGAAGAATCACCACATGACTTTTCTGGGTTTGTAAACAAGGCTATGTCATACACCAGTGTATTCTACTGGAAAACAGCTTCTAAAGTGCTACTGGTCTCTTATTCAAACACGGTGGTTTTTCATAAGATGTTATCAGACCAATTTGTCATAAGTTAGGATATGTAAAGATCACTAAATTTTAAGGCTTGGTTAACCCAAAAAAATTCCAATGTAAGATGGCAGTGATATGTTACATTGACCTTATGTCGTAGTGGGTACAAGCAACCTGCTTGTTCAGACTGTGTGTAAATTGTCACTGTCCCATAAAATTATTCCCTTAGTTCTCTTCTGTGGATACATTGGACAAGTCTATATTACCAGCTTATGGAAAAGAAATTGACCCAAGATTCATTTACACATAGCTTGCCTTAGTTATGTAGATACAAGTAAAAGTGGATGATAGATGAATTATAATCTATATTTTGAGAGATAATTGTAAAGGAGAATACTCCTAGTGGAAGGGCTTAAGGAAGTCCACCTGTAATTATTTCATAGGAAACAATGTTTAAATAATAGATAATGAACAGTAGCAATCTTCCTCTACTTGAACAGAGTTCATTTCTTCTATCAATAAAGTGATATTTTCTTGTGTAACATTATAGTTTATAGTTCAATGAGTCTGGCTTGCCAGTGGTGAAAATGTGTAATTTACTGAAAAAGATGTTATAAAGAGATGTACTCTAGTGAGTGCTCAGTTGCCCAGAGGAAGAAAAAAAATGGTAAAGAGAAGGTGAATTTTGGCATATAGATATGCAAATAGACATTAAAAAGGATATCACGAAGTGTGAATTTTTGACACTAAACAGAAAAAAAAGCAACTGATTTGCTTGGCCATTTTTGCTTAATAATGGCCCAATGCTGGCAGACTAGCTAAATGAACAGTTGTAGCCACAGTGACAAGAAGAGACTATTCTATGTTTAGTTAAAGATGTGGACTCCCTTTGACCAAGATTGTTCTTTTCACTGGAACTAATGATTTCCCAAATTGTCACTAGCATTAATATGTTCTTGTCCCTTAAGAATTGCGAGTTACCACTTTTTGGCAAGTGAAGCATACTGGCTTTCTTTTATTGTGGTAAGTACTTTATTTTCATTACTGATCCTTAATCTGAGTACTACTTTGTTCTTACTCTATGCAAGGCTTCAACCAAAACCACTGTTCAAGGGTTTATATAGTGCTGAAAATGGTGATTGCACATAATGTAGTTGCAGTCAAAAGATCTCTATTCACAGTAATGGTGACATGAGATTGGACCCTTGATTATAGCATACATCAATCATAGTATGTATTTGATAATCAGAAATCTTTACTCCCATATATTGGAGCAGCTTGATGAAGATGTTGAGTCATAAGCTTAGAATATTCAGGATGTTGTCTATGATCCAGGTAAATAATTTTTATGTGACGTTTTCTTGCTAGTATGCAAACAACTTGGGAACCAAGAAATGAAATCAACAGTTTCCATCTACTTATTATGCTTACCAACCCACTGTTAGCTTGTGTTTTCTCTAATCAGCAACTCAGAACTCTGCATGGTCAGGTGCCCTTTTATTAGAAAAGGACACAATTTCCAGACTAACATTCCCATTGCAATATACACCACAATGTTACATAAGCAAAAAGGTCACTTTGACAAGAGAAACAATCACTGATCTTATAAGAAGCAATGTTACTTAAATAACAGGAACTTGTGCAATCCAGGTGCTGCACAAGAGTGCTTCTTCTTGCCTAAATGTAACTGTAAAGGGAAAAAGATGGCTAGCCAGACATGAGAAGGACAGAGTGGCCAGACACTTAATGAAATAAAGGATGAAAGTTCAAGTTAATATTTTAATAAATCATAGGGTTCTTTAAGTCGAAATCAGAATAGAGAGTTGGCTAGCAACTGTGATTGAGTATCTAATGTAGTAGTGGATTTATGGTTTGCCTTATTGATCTTCTACAAAGCATTCCTAAAGCAAGGGATAGTCATTGGAACTTTCTAGATATTTCTCCAAATGAGTAAAGAAAAAAAAAGTCTATGTGATTCTGATAAAGACTGAGATGTGACATTCAGATCCACTTTCAAGGAAGACATACTTACTGTTCAACCTTTCAGAGAGCCATTGAGCAAACTCCAACTGTTGGCCTCTGCAGGGTTTCAATCAGCTATATAAAACTTTCGCATCAGATGTCACATTCTTCTGATATGATCCAATGTACCTCACTGAGAAAAACAGGAGTAAAAAACAGAGCCATTACAAACCTTCATGAGACACTAGGAGAGCCATTACCTCTAAGGTTCCTAAATCACAGTTCAAGTTATCTCTCTGCCCTAATAAATGCCTCCTTCCTAAACTCTAACAGAAATTGCCTTCAAAGAATCCAACCCAGAGCAATAAATTTCATATTATTTTCTCCAATTCAGACATGTACTTATAGCATTTAATGTTTGCATTATATTCCTTTCATTTAGTTTGATATTCTTCTAGACTATTAAAATGTCATGGTTAGTATAAATCAACCTTTGGAAACAATTTTTAATAACTAAAATGTTAGAGAACTAAACATTCTAATTTTCAAATTTTATTTTCTTTGATGCTGGGAAGTGCTACATTGAAAGTTATTTGATCGGCCCTGAAAACAATATAACCTGACAAAATACCTGATATTTTGAGCATTCGGGGTTATAGAAGCTTTGGACCAGAAAGATTAACACTTGAGTTTTTGAATGGCTTTTTGTTATTTTCTACACCCTTCAATTTAATATTTTAAAATCACTTGAATAACGCAGGAACACTTACCGATTGTTGAACCTATTTTTGTATTTTTCTATGCTGTTGATTTGGATACTTGAAAATGTTTTAAAGCCATTAACCAAGGGAAAAATAACAGCTTTTGTATATTTAGGTATAATTGAAATGTGAGTATTTTCAGAGGTAAGGTGAAGTTAATGTGAATGATTATGCTCTCCCCAATCTTATCTTACTGTTTGTCACACACTTTCTTTAAAGAATGCATTTGCCAGATGAAAAGCATAGATGACCTATCCTAAAGCACGCTCCTAACTGCTTCATCTGGAGCTGATGTGATCTTCCTGGTTACATTAGGATTCAAATGTGTGATAAATATCAACTGCCTGAGATTTTAAGCTTTATAAATTTACTTGGGTGATTGTGCACTTCCAGTCTTCTGCTCTTTATCATGCTTCTATGGCACTTCCATCAGAATTCTACTTCTAAGTAAAATTTTATGTCAGAAAGGGAAGTTTCATCATATCACAGTCTGGCATTCTCAGTTTTTCTGCATAAATAACAATGGATGGTAATTTTGAAATAATCCACAAGACATGCATTATTTTTGAAGGTAGGAACTCATATGTCTATCATTATAGACATTTTTATCAATAATGAGATATTACTTTTATGAGTCTATCATTTGATACTAATATTATAAAATTAAGGAGCTTGCATTCATATTGAGCATTATACTTTACAATTGAGCACTATACTTTACAAAGTATATATACATATGTAAACATCAGTTGATAACAAAAACAACATATGGTCATGATAGAGGTAATTATTTTAGCTTTGTAGGAAGTACTGGGACCAAGAGAAAAAATAAAATTAGAAAATGAGAAATGGTTGTTAACAAATACTGCATTGGTAAGTTTAATTTCTGATGCCATGATAAAACACTCTGGCCAAAATCAACTTAGTGGAAGAAAGACTATTTTACCTTCAGCTTCCAATCGATCATTCAGGGAAGTCAAGGCAGAAGTTCAAGCAGGATCCTGAAGAAAAGGCCATACTTAATTAGCTTTCATATACTATCCAAGACAACCTGTCCTAGGAATTGTGGACCCACAGTGGGCTGGGCCACAGGTCCCTTTTGTCTGGAAAATGCTTCAGTTGAGAGAGATCCCATTCTCAGGTGACCCTAGGCTTTGTAAGATGGACAGTTAAAGTTAACTAGGACAGTCTGTGAGAAGAAAGTGAGTGTAAAATACAAGAAAACTCTGTATTGTATCTTAGGGCTAGAGACAAACGTGGCAGAGAACCCCTCTTTCCTACCTAGTAAAAATTCACTGCCTGTCCAGTTCACCAAGAAAAGAAAAGTATGTTCTCTTGGTTGGAGATGTTGGGCCTTGGTTATGAAACCTAACATCCAATCTGGGAGTCAGACAAGCTACATCAATTAGAAATGTGTAAATAGAAAGAGTGTCTCAGAGCTATAGACCTAAAACATGATTCTAGTGTTGCCAGGGCCAACAAGAAAGTGGTCCCTGTATAGGGCCATATCTGTGAAAGAAAGATTGCCAGTGCGTGTTTTTAAACTCACACCTCTCACCAATGACACAGCAACTGGAATTTTAGAAAACCTTCTGTAATTGTGACTACAGCAAGTTTTATCAAGAAACCATAACATTAGATGCCCTGTTTTTATTTTGTTTAAAAGAAATAAAATAATTCTGTGCACCAAAGCAGAATAGTTATTGAAAGATGAATAGACAGCTGAGATAAAACAAATCAACTGTTATTGTAATACCTTACTTACTAAGATACTGATGTTAAACTCTTAAACTGTCAAGTTTGATTTTTGGCAGCAAAAATATTTAGTTGAGCATTACTGAGTGAACTCCTTGTGTTGCCTTAGTTTCAGCCACATATCTGTTAATTTCACAGACATATTGGGCCAATGTTTGAAATGGCCCATGTCAGAATCTGGCTGGCATATGGTAATTTGTCATTCACTATACATATGAGAATCTGAGGGTATTTTTATGTTACATGTTCTTCCTTAGCCACTTAAAATACATTTTTTTCATTTTGTGCTCATTCTCATGACAATCTATATGTTTCCACATCAGCCTTCTCTATTCCCACATTCTAATATTTTTTCTGTTCTATAACTCTGAGCAATATACTGAGTCATTCAAACTTGCTATGACTACACACATTTATCTTAAACTACCTCTTTTTCTTTTGTTTTAAGTAAATTCATAAGGTACAACCTCTGAGCCACTGCCCAGTGGGTATATTTTCCTTAATTCAAACATTCAAGGTTATCCCAGGGTGAGGTTGCTATGGAATCACAGTCCATTTTCACTTTTCAATTATAAAACCAAGCTTAGCTTCTGGAGAGATCCCTTGTGGGTTAAGAGCACAATCTGCTCTTCCAAAGAAACCAGATTTTGTTCCCAGCTCCTATATCTCTTGGCTCACAATCATCTGTAACTCCGGTTCCAGGAGTTACTTACCACTGCAGACAACTACATGCACATGATACATATACTTCAGCACATAAAGTACATAGAAGATTGAATAAATAAGGAAGTCTTTAAAACCAAGCTTATCACCATGCATGGTAGAGCACACCTGTAATACCATCACTTAGGGAGGCAGAGTTAGGTAGATCTCTGAGTTGAAGGTCAGCCTGGTGCACTAATTGAGTACCAGGACAGCCAAGGCTACACAGAGAAACTCTGTCTGGAAAACCCAAAAATAAATAAATAAAACCAAGCCTATCTATGTATTGAGTTTGAGTTACTCAACTTGAGATACTCAGCTTGAAAACCCAAAAATAATTAAATAAAGCCAAATCTGTCTTTAAATATGTGTCACGATAAAAATTTGATTTCTAATAGGATGAGACTTAACCTTGTCTCTGAAATTCTAGTAAGTTGTGTTTGACCACACAGCCCTAATAAGCCAATTAAAAAAAAGCAAGTAATAGTATAAAGCAGAAAATAGATTTATTTAATGTTTCTACATTGGGAAGAAAGACAACTAAATCCAATGACCTGTAACTAACACATACCCTCTGCTTCATCTTTCAGTATGTGGATATGAGGTTTATTTTTAAGTAGATAGTCATGGATACTCATAACTTAGTAATTCCCATCAAGAACTGGCAAAGTCCACCAGGGCTTATGCTCCAATCTCTACTGTAAGGTGGCCTGACAAGTTGTCTTAACTGTGTGAATTCTCTTTCTAGGTGACAAGCAATCTTCTGATTGGCACCGTGCTTCACTGTTTTCCTACTGCCATTTTGAGTTCCCTGGGAGAAATTCCAATTATTTGGGATGGATTGTTTGTTTCTATTCTCTTCTTATCAAAGGAAGAGACATGAATGTCTATAAAATAGCTTCATGCTTATCAGGATATATACTTGTTTGCTTTGGGTGCTTTGAACTGGGACTCCAAAGATATAATGGAAATATTAGACAGAAACCACAAATTAATTTTTTAAATCCCCAGAAACAGCATTTTATGTGATAAAATTGATATTTAGTAAATGGTTATTTTTTATTTTAATTTTAATTTTTCTATATTCATGTGTATTATCACACGTATACAGTAAACTAACTATAGCAAGAAAAAACACAACACAATCAGGAATTATATAAATGTTACATTCATAGCATTTTGGCTATTTGTATTTGGTAACCTTGAAGAGAACATCTTTCCTATCTTGGTGCATCTAAAACTCTGAATGTAAATCAATATCTATCATATCTCTTCTCTATTAACTTAAAACATCTACTTAGACCTAAAAACATCTTAAACCCCAAACAACTAGGCTTAATTGTAAAACTAAACTATCTGGTCTTCAACCAAATGAGACTTGAGAAGGAATAAAATTAATTACCTGAATATACAGGGGGTGCAGGTTAGTAGCTTCCAAAATGAGAAGATGACAGAGACAGTTTGCTGCTTGAACAGTCATACAAAACTCTCTATAACATTGGAGCATCATCTTCAGCCTTCTGGTCCATTATATCTAACAGACATATCTGTGAAGTAGGAACTATTTGAGGAATTGCTTACCCTGTGTTGGTACAAATGGTTGTTAAATTGATGTATTTATAAAGAATAGAAAATATATTTTTGAAAATAATATGCTTTTCAAACTAGAGAAAATGAGACCTGAAGTAGAAAAGAAGTCATCAGGAAAAGACAGGCACAACTGAGAATTGTAATAGAGGAGAGGTGTACAGTTGGTGTCACTGGCAGTTCCAATATCTCACAGATGAGTGCAATAGCAATTAGGAAAAGAGGTAGTAACACTGATTGACCCAGTACTACAGTTGATTAATCCTGTATCCAAGAAGAGAGATTTTAAGGAGTGAAATGAAAGCAACTGCAAGCAGAGGGACACTGATAAATTACCACAATTAACCTTTCTGATAGCCCAAAGCAACTAGCACAGCATGATAAAATGTAGAACACAGAAGTTACAACAGGTGAGTGATACAGGCTTCAAGGGAGGATAGAGACTCCAGTATAGCTAAAGTCTCTCATATGTCTTCTGGCAAGGCAAAATACACATTCTCTTAAGAAGGAAAAAGATGAATTTGTTTAAACTTTACACTAGCTAAATACATATTTCTCTGCACTTTGTTATGATTAACTTTGCCAGCTATGTAGGTTAGAAAATGCAACACCCTATAGACAAGTACATGGACACAATATATATTTTCTGGGGAATATTTAATGATTTAACTGAACCAGGATAAAAAGACATGGAAGGACATAAGATAGGAGAGGAAGCCTCACTCAGGAATCTGGATAAATCCTATCACCATCAGGTAAGGAAGAATTGCAGTAAATTTAGGCTTACTACCTTCCCAAGTATAAATTAAACATTATCTAAGAATCTCAGCAGAAACCCCATTTAGAGGGATAATACATACACCAAATTCCTTGTGCAGTACAAATGACTCGTAGTATTATCCTATCATATTTTAATTCTACCTTTGTAACCTGCTATTGTGTTCTTTCCTCAGTGTTCTGTAGCATAATCAGTTTTTACATCTTTCTGTTTATGCATTACGACTGGCTTACAAAACCTTTATAAAGATACAATTAGTTTGGAATGCCCAGATTCACTTACCTATTTTGCTTTGCTTTTAGAGGTACCATCTAGCCATGTAGCCTTGAGTAGTATCAAAATTGTGATTCTCCAGCCTCAGTCTTTCAAGTGCCAAGATTAGATGCATGTACTACTAAGCCTACTTTACAATAATATTATACAGCCTACTTTACATTAGTTTCTAATTTCATTTTACTATACTGGTTCAAGGAATTTGTCTGACTTTAGCTAAAAATTTCAAGACTGCTGTATTCTTTCACTAAATATTAAAAAAATCTACAGAGTCTATAAACATAATTGTTCTCTAAATTAGTTAATAGGATGCTTTTAGAGTTTATTTTTTCAAGATTTTCTGCATCAACTATAATTAACAAGAGGAATATGTAATGTGAAACAATACACCTAAAGTTGTTGACCTTTGCGCTTTCAGATATTGCTTTCTCTTTCTTCCCAGTAGAATGATCCCTGATTATTCTTATTGTTCTTACTGAATATTCTGTTGTTTTTAATGAAACAAAACTTTTACCAAACTTCCAATATACACCAACTTTCCATACTGCCACACTGTTTTCCATGTACAGAATACCTCTACTGCAATTAAAATTATTATATGTTATAGAGACAGCAATACTTTAAAAAAGAATTACATTATTTGGATTTAGGATATAGCTTAGTGATTAAAGTACGTATCACCCAAGAAAGAGAACCACAATTTTTATACCCAAAGCCTAAGTAACTGTTAGGTGGCATGGTGACTTGCCTATAGTTACAGCCCCAGAAGGTGTAATGAAGAATCTCTATTGTTAGCTGGCTAGAGAAACTGGACATATAATGGAGGTCTATGTTTCTTTGAGAGATCTATTCCTATTCTGAAGAAAAAGCTGGAAGTGATATGTCTTTCCACAGCTCCAGGGATTGACCTAACTGCTATGGTGAGAGACTGAAAAAAAGACAGGCACAGAAACTAAAGGACAGTCTGTATATATACAAAACTGGGATCAGGTAAGCTGCAGTTTCTATTGAATGGAGTAACTGCAGCACCCTAAAAGTTCAGAGTGTTTTTAATTCTCTTCTCTTCTCTTCTCTTCTCTTCTCTTCTCTTCTCTTCTCTTCTACTCTACTCTATTCTATTCTATTCTATTCTTATGTAACTGAACAGAGAGGTAGGATTATCGCATGTAGTTTAATCAATAAGGTTGGATTATTGCATATAGATGACAAAGGAGGCAGGGTTATTATATACAGGTAAATAAGGAGGCAGGTTTACCTAAACTGAGTAAGAACACTTGCTGTCATGATGGTGTCTTATGCCTCTGGAACTATAAACCAAAATGAACACTTTCCCTCAAAAGTCACTTTCGGTCATGGAGTTTTAGCACAACTGAATAGGGACTAAGATAGAAGTGGTACAGAAAATAGCAGTAATCTTAATATCCATTTATTAAACAAAAGTCAGGACATTTTCCTTTATGTTCCCAAGAACTTACATGGAAAAGCAAAACATGAACGACCCTTCAAGTTTTTTTTCAAATACATAACAAAGGACGATAATGTGGCCTATAAATAGAGATTATTTCAACAGTATGGATTTAAAATCTGTTTTGTCCAGTAAAAAAGATTTGTGCTACATTTAACCATTGCTTTAAAATGTAGAGTGGAGAGTGGGATATTACTTTCTCACATACTCTGGTGCCTCACTTTTGACCATGTCCCCTGGAGGGGGAGAGCTGGTGGCACTCAGAGGAAGGACAGCAGGTTACCAAGAAGAGACTTGATACCCTATGAGCATACATATACAGGGGGAGGTAATCCCCCTCAGGAACAGTCATAGGGGAGGGGAATAAGGGGAAAATGAGAGGGAAGGAAGAATGGGAGGATACAAAGGATGGGCTAACCATTGAGATGTAACAAGAATAAATTAATAAAGGAAAAAATAAAAAAATAATTAAAAAAAATAAAAATAAAATGTAAGTAATATTTCTAAAAGATGAATATGAGAAACATGGCTCAATTTAAACACAATCCTGGCCCATGGCCAAGCTTGATACATTAGGGAAAGTAGAGAGATGAAAACTCCCATTAATTACTTACTTTATTATTTATTTAATTGGTTTGATTTGATTTTTCAGTATAAGCAAATTAAATGTAAAATTAATGTAAAATCAAAAGCCTAGCAAAAGTA